>NC_142517.1:115261250-116703125 GCF_057876585.1 Rhinolophus sinicus | reverse complement strand
CATTTGTAAATTCCAGGGTAGCTTTACAGAGGCTCACCTCACACTGCCATTTTGATGACTTCATCCTTTCCTAATGATTACCTATATGCATACTTTTTCTTTTCATCCTCTTTAAAGAGACATGTATTCTTAAAGAGACAGAAGTTAAGTGCACATTTGGGAGAAATCCTTTAAATATGTCGGTAGTATACTTGGTTAGTGTGAGAAAGTAATGATCATTGATCAGGCACATGCTATGTCCCAGGAACTGTGCCATGTCTTTTGCATAACCTGTCTGTCCAAATAAGAAGACAGCATGCCATCATGAGAAGAGGAATGGTTTCCTAGTCACAGTGGTAAACTGGTTAACAAGTGAAGAATATACACATTTTTATCCTTAATCAGACACATTGCCATTCTGGTTTCAGGGGAAATTATTATGGTTCCTTTACTCAGTTCATCTGCAGCTCATGACTGTGTCCTACTGCTGCAAAATCCCAGTAGCCACAAGATGAGAAAAATATAGTTATTTATTAGGAATGAAAAACAATTTAACATTTACTATTACCTGATTTTCTTCCCTTGACTTGTCAATGATGCAGGGAAGTTTTGGAGGCTCCAGACATGTGTCCTGGGGGACTATCCTAGTCCTGAAGGCATCTTTTAGAAATCTGTAGAACTGGGTCTTCAGGAAAATAATCAGACCTGTGTTCCCAGGTTAGTGACACAAATAGAGATACTAGTCTGTAATAATTTTTAATCATGTCCACTTTAAAAAAAACTAGTAAATAAAATAAAATCCCCTTATTTTGCATCACATCCCTTTAAGATACCACTGCTCATGCCGTTGGATAATGTGCTCACAAAGTTTGTTCTAGTTATATCCTACCATATATTCAGGCTTCTAAATATTTTTAATAAAGGTATTTATTCAGTTGTTTATAGTAGTTTTCAGCAGTAGGTTTGCTCTCAATTACATAGCCCATCATTTCAGAAGCAGAAGATACCTGTGCTGGAATGGTGGGAGCACAGTGCTACTCTTGGATGAACAGAGTTAGATGTTCCTGAATTCTAGGAAAAAGAGAAGTTTGCGTGTTATGTCTTTGAATACAACTTTGCTCCATTTATTAAGGTTGTTAATTCAGATACACTGATTATAAATATGGGATAGCCTTTGTCCTCCGTATCACTTATCTCTTTGAATGTTTTACACTCGCTAATTGTGCTTGTTTTAAAAGTTCACATGTACTTTTTAACCAGATCTATTCTGTTTGACTAATAATATTGTTTGGATCCTCAATATGCTTACTTAACTCTCCATTATGTCTTCTTTATTCTGTTTATCACTTCATTTTTTAGTTCTACCTTGTTCATCCATGTCCTTGTTAACTTTTTTTCAAACTGAGGCTTACCACCACTGACACTACTGACATTTTAGTCAGGGTCATTCTTTGTTGTGGATGGATGAGTGGGAAGTTTTCTTGTGCATTGCAAGATGTTTAGCATCATCTCTGGCTTATCGTTTCTAGATACCAGGGGCAACCTTCCCTCTAATTATGGCAACCAAAACTGTCTCCAGACATTGATACATGTCCTATGGGGCCAAAACCACTTTAAGAAAATTATTTCTTACTTCTGTCTTGACATTTTGTCGATCTTTTGCATACTGTGGAAATTTTTTGCCCTTTATCTCTGTTTGCTTTTCACATATTCCATGTGTTGTTATTGTTGTTGTTGTTACTATTATTTGTTAGATTTTGTAAATTTGCTCACATTTATTATGCCTTGAGTCCTTTTACACGTCATCTGAGACCTGTTTTTCTTATCCACTGACCTAAAACTTGATAAATCTGAAGACTGTCAATATTGACTAAAGATGGCATAGCAGAGAGATAAACAACTGGATTGGGACCTAAATTCACTTCCACAAACAGCAGTTAAAGGATGAACTTGATGCGAGGTATGTGTGAAAGATCCAGCCTGGGTAATACCCTAAAGGCATTTTGCCTGAAAGGGCCACCTAGTGTTTGGTGAAGAGGGTGATGGACCAACTCAAAATGGGTTGGACAGGGATTGGGGTGCAGACTTGTCATGTGGTCCTTAAGGAAAAGTCATCAGCCATTTCTCAGAACTCACAAATAAAATTTCCTGTGTGGTACTAATGAGAAAGCCACAGACATACCTGATGAGAGTGAAGCCAGCTCCAGACAACACCACAGCTAAGACTACCATCAACTGTTGTGGCAGAACCAGTCACAAAAGCAGTGTTCTTCCCTTTAGTCCTTTCTCATCTCCCCGAGGACTCACATAGCAACCACACACAAGGTGACAAGGACAGGAAATAGAATAATTAGCATTTAACTCCAGGTCTCTAATATGGGACCACAAAGCACCCCATTTGTATAATCTCATAAATCTCTATACATCCATTTCCAAGACTCTCTTTTGCTATGTGGCCATGGTATTCATCTATGGCTCTTTCCTAAGGAGAGAGAAGAATGATGAAAACATGGGGAAACTTATAAAATTTCAGTGGAACTCAGCCCATTGCACACTGGAGTTATTCAATTGCATATCTGTTTCCTCAAAGTGAAGGTGAGACTTGTGAGGGCAGGACCAGCATCCTAGTCATCTCTGAATTTCAGCACTTACCAGGAGGTTTGGCACATGGTAGATACAAACTTCATATTGAATTAAACTTCCTTAAAGTAAGTTTTCTGACTGACCAAGGCATGCACTACTCCCTTGGAGAAGTGCAGAATGTGTTCAGCATTTTGAAAGAAAGAAGACACCACATTTGAATGATTTGAAACTCCTACACTACCACCGTTAATTTTAACAAAGGCAGCAGGAAGAATGAGATCCTTGGCACAAAAGTGGGTAGCAATAGTTTCCCTGAACTTTATCTAAGACATTTGGTCTCTTTGAAAGAAACATCAAATTTTATCTTATGTTCTTTCTCCAAATGGAAGAGAATTCCCAATTTCAAAATGAGTTGGATTGGCATTTAATTCCCAAAGATAAAAGAAAAAGAAGATTAAAAAATTATTTGAAGTACTCTATGTGAGATGATTTTTCTTCTCAGATTTTTCATCTCTCATAATATGAGTTCAAAGAATGAAACAGGAATTTGTTTAGCTTCCCCCTCTTCTTAAATTACCTGGGAGCAGCCCTTTGCAATCTCTACTCTGTGCCTTTAACTCATCAGAGTTCTGAAGCGGCTACAAGTTATTCACTCTGTTTATCTGCTGGCAAAAATGAAACAGCTCAGATGTCTAGCAGCTGTTATCAATTATGGCTGCTAAGGCTGCACAGCATGGGGGACCGAGAATCTGCTCTCTGATAAAGATAAATACAGGCATACCTCAAAGATATTGTGGGTTGGGTTCCAGACCACCACAATAAAATGAGTATTGCAATACAATGAGTTGTGATCTTTTTGCTGATGGAAGGTATTGTCTTTAATTTGTAAAAAATACAACATCTATGAACAGCAATTAAGTAAAGCCCAATAAAACAATGTATGTCTGTAAATTGTTTCAGCAAGTGGCCTCTTGCATAGTTTTCAGAGAGAACTAGCTGATAGGTGAATTATTTACAAAGGTCAGAAATGTACTTTCTGGACCTAAATCTCTCTACACCCAGACTTGCAGTGGCTGACTTACAGGGAGAGCCCAGGCTGGACGATAAGCAGAACTGTGTTCTCTTATTGGGCTCTGCCATCTACTAGCTGTGTAACCTCAGGCAACGTCCCTAAACTTTCGAATATATGTTTCTTTACATAAAATATAAGTATGTATACCTATTTCAAAAAGTTTGCTGTGAAAATTAAATCATTGTTGTGAGAACCTACCTCAAAAAAGCACTCCATCAGGCCCGAGCGTCTCCCTTTGGCAATGTGCCTAGGCTTTTATGAGAGATTTGCTTATGTCCTCACCAATGCAGTTTGTAAACTCCTCATTGACAATTCACATCTTTTTGGATGGAAAAACACATGAGGTTAGGATCATCCATGTGTTTTCAATTGTAACTCAAATTGGCAAATCTGCATGTGGGGAAAACGTTTTATCACTACCTGGTGACTTAAGGATGTCTGTATTTTCATGCACAGTATGTAATTCAAATGGCAAATGTGAGTCAAGGGCATCTGATTTCATTAAAAGAAGTGTTTTTTCTTTTATTAGTGTGTGAAGATGATCAAAAGATACAAATGTCCAGTTATAAAATAAATGTCAGGGGATGTAATGTGTAGTTTGATGACCATAGTTAATAATAGTGCATTGTGTATTTGAAAGTTGCTAAGAGAGTACATTCTAAAAGCTTTCATCACAAGAAAAAAAGTTCTGCAATTATATAAAATAAGAGCTGTTAAGTGGATTTATTGTGGTGATCATTTTGCAATATACACAAATACAAATCATGCCATACACCTGAACGCAATATAATGTTATGTGAAAATTTTATCTCAATTTTTTTAAAAATCCTTTATAGTACACTTTAATGAAACCCAAGCTGTTAACCTGGTCTTCAAGATTCTACTTGTCTTCGCCTGATCTCACCCACCACCCTATTCTGCCACACTTTCCCACATCAGAACTTTGCATTTGTTGTGATCTAATTCTAGAATGCTCTTTCCCTAGATCTTTACATAACTGCCTCTTTCTCAGCATTTAATTGCCATCTCAAAAACCCACTTTATGATGACACCTTCTCAAACTATGAACATCAGCTAACCCTGTCTCTTGATCAATGTTTATTTGCATCAAGCACTTGTAACTATCTGATATTTTCTTACTATTTTATGTTGTATACCTCAAAGCAATATGTTATATGACAATTATATCTTAATAAAAAATCCTTTATAGTACACTTTAATGTTTATAGTTTACTGTTTCTTCCACGCTTATAAAACTAGGCATGTTATAAACAACAAGGTGCATGGAAATCCCTCAAAAAATGTTAGGTATTTTATCACTGTCTCCAAATTTCCAAGAATTTATAAAATTATAAAATCAATGAAAATATGATTGCTAAACTTACATTTTGGAAATGTCAAATTTTGGGGATAAGCTGTGATTATGGTAAAATGATAAAAAAAAAATAAGAGGGCTACTTATTTTAAAACAGTAAAATCATTTCATTACAATTTTTTTCACAGATATAATAAGAAACCAATAGGGAGAAAGAAAGGCAATAACAAAACGTGACTTTTTTGTGAAACTAGGAACCACGAGTATGTAATATATTGAAGGACTAAATGAAAAGTACTGTCATGGTTGCATGGCTGGTACAAAGTCTGGGGAGACACATTTATAATGCCAATGGGCACAGTGAGGAACAATACTTACAAGCAAATTTTAAGAAAATGGTAATGAAAGTGAAAACTTCCACAAAACTTGTTTGGTACTAGGAATACACAAAGGAGGTGGGGACATAAGATGTAGTGGATAACCAAGCTGTACACATAAGTGGTAGCCTTTGGTTAAGGCGTAGGGTGGGGAGTGAAAAACACAAAGAGTTATGAAGAGACCTACCCCTGCTCTGCTGAAGTCTCCCTCACACAACTAAAATCTATTAGCCTGGACCTTGGCCTTGGATTTTCATATGTACCTCCAGCAAATGTGGTTCAGAATATCTCACTTGATTCAAAAAAGAATAATAAAATAATAATAAAAATAAGTACTGGATCTATAAAAATACCAAACAATTTATACATACACATATACACGTTTGCCAGAATAAAAAATTAATAAAAAATGGTGCCATAGAGTGGTTAGAAACTGTTGAAAGCACTACAAAAAAATAAAAGGAAAATATAAAAAAGCTTTAATATAGTATGACGTAGAAAAACAAGGACTCAAAACTAACAACATATACGGAGGAAAATTGTGAAGCAAGAAAGGACACGAAACTTGAGTAACAGATCGTAAAAACCAAAACAAATATAAAAGGTGACATAAAAATATAAAATCAACACAAAAATAAAGAAAAATTTGAAGGTAGTAAAGGGGAAGAATAAATATTACAGAAAAAACAGAGGTTGCTATATGGAGCACAAAAATAGCAAAAATAAGCAAAAGGGTAAATAACTTGCAAAAGAACTGAAATGATAATATGTGTTTGATATGGAAGTGAAATAATAAGAACTATAGAAGACAAATTATTAAAATAGCTGTTTCTGAAGAGGCTAAAGATACAAAACAACAAAGGAACAAGAAAAACAAATGAAGAAACAAAACTCATAGACACAGACAATGGCTTAGTGTTTACCAGAGGGTAGAAGAGGGTAAAAGGGATCAAATATATGGTGACGGAAGGAGGACTCTGGGTGGTGAGCACACATTATGGTATATAGATAATGTAATACAGAATTGTACATCTGAAACCTATGTAACTTTACTAACAACTGTCACCCCGATAAACTTTAATTTTCAAAAAAGATACAAATAAGGTAAGCTTTAATATTTTTTACAGATATAAAATAAAACTTGATTTTGAATATTAAAGAGTACATTGAGTCCTGGGAAAGAATTGATGTATAACAATTGATACTGAAATACATCCTGATAAAGTTACTGAACAGTAAAGTAAATAAGAAAACCTCTGAAGCAAGGATTTCTAACACTTCAATTTCTGGATTCCTAAAGAAACAAAAATATTCCAAGAACTTTATGCCAGGCATAATGCTGATTAAAAATGAAAGCAATAGAGGGCGAGGGAGGTTATCACTTTGTGAGGGGTGTAATGTCTAACTATTACATTGTTTTGTACACCTGAAACAAACAAACAAACAAACAAACGCAGAAAGAAGGCAATAAAAACGCATTGTTTATGATTTCCAAGAACAGAATAAACATTTCCAATGAGGTCTTCTTAAGGGAATTATGATGGAACGAAGAGATGAATGGAGAAACTATAGTGAAGGTTTAGTGCTGAGCACTGACTCCATTTAATTATAGAATAAAGACTAAAACAGATGTGGCATTATGACTCCAATACAAAATTTGAAAATTATAAAAATTGATGTTGTAGAAATATATAACTAACAGGAGTTAGATGAGAGAAAGAAAGTGTTAGGTAATATAAGCATAGGATTTTTTTCATATTTTATAGTCAGGGGTTAAAAATATTTATTTGAAGGAGAAAAATAATTAAGAATACTTAAAGGTATAAACTTAAACACACACACACACACACACACACATACACTCACACAAATTATACTCATTGAAAGTTTGGAGATAAAGAGAATGAATAGTAAAAGCACACAAGTGAAAACATACTTTTTTATTATCTCTGAAAACAAAATAGTAGAAAATGTTTAAATAAAAAGACAAATTAATTACCTATAACCTCGCTGTTATAAAAGAAGCAACTATAAACATATGAAGAAATATAAACATGCAACCATACAAAGTAATCACAGAGGGCACAGTGGAAGATGAAACAAAACACATGCTCTTGAATGAAAAACAATAGCATTAAATAGAAACTCATAGACACAGACAATGGTTTGGTGGTTGCCAGAGGGTAAGGGGGGTGGGGGGTGGGGGGTGGGAGATGAGGGTAAGGGGGATTGAATATATGGTGATGGAAGGAGAACTGACTCTGGGTGATGAACACATAATGGGATTTATAGATGATGTAATACAGAATTGTACACCTGAAATCTATGTAATTTTACTAACAATTGTCACCCCAATAAATTTAAAAAAACAAAATAAAATAAAATAAAGAAAACAAAAATTAATCATAATATCATTGATTAAAAATTATTACTATTAAAAAAATAATAATATAATTTTATCAAAATCAAAAGTATCGGTGAACCAATAAATAAAAAGGTCTAATAAAGTCAATTAAAAGTAAGAAGAAAAATAAATGTTGGCTCACAAATTTAAAACCTAAATCTTCTTTAAAAATGTAAGACAAAGTGAATAAGAAAGATTGAAAACAAAACAAAATGATAAAAAAATGATTTTTTGCAAAGTCAAGCAGAAAGAAAAAACAAGGGCCACTATCTCCCTATGAAAAAAATGATTTCAGACTAGAAAGCATTAAACCAGACAAGAAAGAATATATATATATATATATATATATATATATATATATATATATATATATATATAAAGCTAAAAAGGGTAATGTAAAATAAATATAAAATAGTTTTTAATATCAGTGGCACAATAACATAAAATCGACAGGAATGAGTAACATGACAAAAAGTTTAATCCAAAATAGAAACTTTTTAATAGAAAGAGACATCAATTCATCTTTCATAGCACATGAGTGATTTAGTATAAAACAACAAAAATACTAAGAAATAAATAAAATAAATTAATTAAGCACTTAAGGTATTTCTAAACAAATTAATAATGCACATATAACTATATATATATATGTCAAATTTTCTGACACAAATCAGAGAATATATATACAAGCTCTGACAATTTAGTTTGCAAACTTATTGCAACAATGTTGCTAACCATTTTTTGATATCAGAGGGGTTATTCATTATGAATTTGTACCAGCTGGACAAAGAGTTAATCAAGTTTACTATTTAGAAGTGCTGAAAAGGCTGTGTGAAAAAGTTAGACAAAAACGCCCCGAACTTTTTGCCAACAATTCATGGCTTTTGCATTTCGACAATGCATCAGTTCACATGGCACTGCCTATGAGGGAGTTTTTAACCAGTAAACAAATAACTGTATTGGAACACCCTCCCTATTCGCCTGATCTGGCCCTCATTGTCTTCTTTCTTTACCTGAAGATAAAATAAATATTGAAAAGAAGACATTTTGTTGACATTCAGGACATCAAGGGTAATATGATGACAGCTCTGATGGCCATTCCAGAAAAAGAGTCCAAAATTGCTTTGAAGGATGGACTAGGTGCTGGTGTTCATGCATAGTTTCTCAAGTGGAATACTTCAAAGGTGAACATAGTGATATTCAGCAACGAGGTATGTAGCATGTTTTCCAGGATGAGTTTGCGAACCTAATTGTCTAACCTCATATATTATTTTCATGGACCTATGGAACATTTTAAAAAAGAAAAGCTATAATACTTCTTAAGTGGAAAAAATACAGAGACTGGTCTCCGATCACATTGCAATGAACAGAAAATTAAAGGGGAAAAAAGAAAAAGTTATGACCTGAAAATTAAACAAATTAACCAACCAACAAACAAAAACTCTTTTATAAACAACATTCATCAAAGAAAACCAAAATTGAGAAGGATCCAAGTTGGTGGAGGAGATAAACACTTGTCTCCTCCAGTGACCACATTTAAATTACAAAAAAATTACAGAACAATCAACCTGGCGAACCATCTGAAATCTAGCTGAACAGAAGTTTTATAACTAAGAATAAAAAGAAGCCACATTGTGACTGGTAGGAGGGATTGGACTGGCCCCAAACCTCCAAGCCTCCATGTGACAGTTAAGAATCAGAAGGAATATCTCAGCCACAGAGGTCCCCACCTGAGGAGTTAGGGACTTGAGCCCTACTTTGGTGTGCCCAGCTCAGAGTACCAGTGCCAGGAAGAGGAGCCACCACAACATCTGGTTGTGAAAAAACAGTGGGGATTCTGATACTCTGGTTGGGATGAAAGGGGCAGGGAACACAGACATCCTCTTAAATGGCCTACACACAGACTCACTCACTCACAGGCACTCATCCTGGTTCTGGTGAAGGGACAGTGTCTTTAGGGGCATTGGAGACATACAGGAAGAGACTGAGTTGTGTGGCCTCAGGGCGAGGACTGCATGCACAGTGGCAATTTTCCCTGTGTGGGGTCCTTCTCCCATGTATCTGGCAGGGGGTTGTCATCTTTCCTGTGTTGAGCCCTCCCCCACATGGCCAAATCTGAATCTAAATTGGCAGGGTTAGCTCCAATCTGGTGACTCCCTGAAACCCTGCCCCACCCAAGTGGCCCAACACCTGAGGCACTTTTTTGGTGAACAGCCAGCCCATCTGCATCCCACTCTTTCTTGGACAACTCTTGGGTGTCCACAGGCACCGTGCGGGCAGCAGCTGACCTCAGGATGCTCTGATACTTTTGCTGAGTAACTCCAGGTTGAGTACTGACACACGAGAATCTTCATTAACCAGATAAACACCACTTATCCCATTGTGGTGATTCCCTGAGACTCTGCCTCATCCATTCTGCACGAGGCTTTATCAGCACCTGAGCCTTCCAGGAGCTGGCAGGTGGCAGCTGGCCTCTGGGTGTCCTGTGGTTTTTGTGGAGCAACCCTAGGTCCAGTACTGGTAGTAGCTATCTTTGGTTTACAGCATGGCTTCCCACACATCTCCAAGTCCAGTACAGGTAACAACCAACAGTGGATTACTTTGCAGTCCATATCAGGTAGTACTCGGCCAGTTACATTCAGTGGCAGAAATGTGTCTCCACTGGAACCCCTCCCAAGAGGTCCCAAAACCAACATGCCTGGAGGTCAGCTTCAGTCCACAGCAGAGCATGATCCAATTAGCCTCACAAGCAGCAGACCCAAACGGTACTCTCACCAGGCACCAGAGCCTGTGGGGATGAATCCTACTCAATGAGGTAAGCCCCCTCAAACAGCAACTCATAAGCTATGGACGTGGCCAATCCCTGTAGCTAGTCAGCCTAAGGGTTAATCCCACCCACTGATGTTCCAATAGCAATCAAGGCTCAACTATAATAGGAAACACACAAGGGACACTCCTGGAGCATCCGGTACAGGTGATGAGGGAGACTGTGACACTGGACCCACAGGACATCTATTATGTAAAGCCAACTGGTCAAGATGGGGAGACAGAGCAGATTTATTTAATACATAGAAACAAACAGAGATAGGAAGCCAACATGAGGAAATAAAGAAATACATTCCAAATGAAGGAACTCCAGAAAAAGAACTAAATGAAATGAAGGCACACAACCTAAAAGATAGAGTTCAAAACACTACTTATAAAGATGCTCAAGGAACTTAGAGAGAACTTTATCAAAAAGATAGCAAGCATAAAAAAGGACATAGAAACCATTAAAATTGTCCAGTCAGAAGTAAATATACAATAACTTAAATGAAGAATGAACTAGAAGGAATCACCAGCAGATTCAATGAAGCAGTGATTTGAAAGACAAGGTAGCAGAAAACACCCAATCAAAACAACACAAAGAAAAAAATAATAATTGAAACCAAGAACTGATTCTTTGAAAAGGTAAACAAAATTTATATATCTTTAAACAAACTCATCAAGAATAAAAAAGAGAGGACCCGAATAAATAAAATCAGAAGTAAAAGAGGAGACATGCCAGCTGACACCACAGAAATACAAAGGATTATGAGAAAATATTACTGAAAAAACATATGACCATAAAATGAACATTCTGGAAGAAATGGATAAATTCCTAAAAACATGTAATCTTCCAAGACTGAATAAAAAAGAAACCAGAAAATCTGAATCAACCAATTACTATTAATGACATTGAATCAGTAATCAAAAAACTCCCAACAACATAAGTCCTGGACCACATATATTCACAGGTGAATTTTACCAAATATTCAAAGAAGAATTATCTATCTTTCTTAAACTATTCCAAAAAATTCAAGAGGAGAAAAGCTTCCCAAGCTCATTTTATGAGGTCACAATTACCCTGATTCCAAAACCAGAGAAAGACATTAAATAAATAAATAAATAAATAAATAAATAAATAAATAAATTAATTAATTAATTAAATTAAATTAAATATAGACCAATATCCCTGATGAATATAGATGAAAAAAAATCTCAACAAAATATAAGCAAACCAAATAAACCAATACATAAAAAAGATCATACGTCATGATCAAGTGGGATTTATTCCTGGGATGGAAGTTGATTCAATATCCACAAACCAATTAATGGGATATACCACATAAACAAAATGAAAGATAAAAATAATGTGATCATATCAATAGATGCAGAAAGTTTGACAAAATTCAGCATCCATTTATGATAAAACTCTCAGTAAAGTGGGAACAGAGGACACATACCTCAACATAATAAAGGCCATATAGGACAAACACACAGCTAACATCATACTCAACAGGGAAAAGCTAAAATCATTGTCCTTAAGATAAGGAACAAGGCAAGGATGACAATTTTCACCACTTTTATTCCACATAATATTGGAAGTTCTAGCCACAGCAATCAAACATGAAAAAGAAATAAAAGGCATCTAGATTGGAAAGAAAGTAGGAAAACAGTCGTTATTTGCAGATGATATCATACTATATATAGAGAGAGAACCCTGAGGATTCCACAAAAAAAAAAGCACCAGAAATGATAAATAAATTCAGTATAGTAGCAGGATAAAAATTAATATTCAGAAATTGGTTGCATTTTTATCCACCAATAATGAATTGTCAGAAATGGAAATGAAGAATACAATCCCATTTACAATTGCAACAACAAAAAAAATATGCCTAGGAATAAATTTAACCAAGGCGATAAAAGACCTGTTCTCAGAAGACTACAATATATTGAAGAAAGAAACAGAAAAAGATACAAATAAATCAAAGCACATATTGTGCTCATGAACAGGAAGAATGAGCATCGTTAAAATGTCCATTCTACCCAAAGCGATCTATAGATTCAATGCAATCCTTATCAAAATACTAATGCATTGCTCACAGAACTAGATGGAATAATCTTAAAATTTATATGGAACCACAAAAGGCCCCAAATAACCACAGCAATCTTGAAAAAGAACAAAACTGGAGGTATCGCACTACCTGATATCAAACTATACTACAAGGCTATGGTACTGGCATAAAAACAGACATGTAGATCAATGGAACAGAATAGAGAACACAGAAACAAACTGACATCTATATGGTCAATTAATCTATGACAAAGGTGGCAAGAACATACAGTGGGGTAAACACAGTTTTTTCAATAAATGGTGTTGGAAAAACTGGACAGATACATGCAGAAAAATGAAACTGGACCACCTTCTTACACCATATACAAAAATAAATTCAAAATGGATTAAAGACTTAAGTGTAAGACCCAAAACCCTAAAACTCCTAGAAGAAAACACAGGCAGTAAACTCTCTGACATTGCTCTTAGTGATATTTTTTTCTGATCTATCTGAAGCAAAAGAAAAAAGAAACAAGTGAGATTACATCAAATTAAAATGTTTTTATACAGCAAAGGAAAGCATCAAGAAAACAAAAAGACAGCCTACTGAATGGGAGAAGATATTTGCCAATGATTCATCTGATAAGGGGTTAATATAAAAAATTTATAAAGAACTCATACAACTCAACAACAAAAGACAAACAATCTAATTAAAAATGGGCAGAGGACCTAAAGAAGACATACAGATGGCCAACAGACATGAAAAAATGCTCAGCATCACTAATCATCAGAGAAATGCAAATTAAAACCACAATGAGATATCACCTCACATCTGTCAGAATGGCTATCATTAATAAATCAAAAAACAAATGTTGGAGAAGATGCAGAGAAAAGGGAACCCTCATACACTGTTGGTGGGATTGCAAAAAAATTACATATGAAAAACAGTATAAATGTTCCTCAAAAAATTAAAAATATGACCCAGTATTTCTACTTCTGGGTATTTATCCAAAGAAATCCAAAACACGAATTTGAAAAGATATATGCATCCCCATGTTCATTGCAGCACTATTTACAATAGCCAAGATATGAAGCGTTCTAAGTACCCATCAATAGACAATTGGATAAAAAAATTGTGGTACATTTATACAATGAAATGTTACTCTGCCATAAAAAAGAGTTAAATTTTACCATTTATGACATGGATGGACCAAGAGGGTATTATACTAAGTGAAATAAGTCAGACTGAGAAAGACAAATACTATACGATCTCACTTGTATGTGGAGTCTAAAGAACAGAATAAATGAGCAAGCAAAACAGAAACAGATTCATAGATACAGAGAATAAATTGATGGTAGCAAGAGGGGGGTTGGGGAGCTGAGTGAGAAAGGTGAAGAGCTTAAGAAATGCAATTGGTAGTTACATTATAGTCACGGGAATGTAAAATACAGCATAGGGAATATAGTCAATAATGTTGCAAGAACTATGTATAGTGCCAGGTGAGTATGAGACTAGTGGGGGGATCACTGCATAAATTATATAAATGTCTAACTACCATGCTGTACACCTGAGACTAATACAAAATAATATTGAATGTCAACTGTAACTGCAAAAATAAATAAACAATTTAAAAAAGAGAAAATCAAAACTGAAATTACAGAAAATGTAGAAATAAATGAGTATGAAATAATATGCATCAATTCAATAGACATAACGAGCATTTAAGAAACACTTTTTCTGTTAAATATTTAGTAAATAGAAAAGAATGATAATAATGAACTACTTCCATACCCAAAAATACCAGAATAAGAAAAATAGTAATTTACAATCTATAATGAAGGAGTTAAAAAAGATAAATAATAAGTTAACGGAAAAGAAAAGAAACAAAACATTAAGAAGTAAAATCCTTGAAAATGAACCATCACTAAACAGAAACAAAGGAAAAGGCAAAAGCAGGGGCAGCTGGATGGCACAGTTGGTTAGAGCGCGAGCTCTTAACAACGGGGTTGCTGGTTCAATTCCCGCATGGGATGGTGGTCTGAGCCACTTGCAACTAAAGATTGAAAACGATGACTGTCTTTGGAGCTGAGCTGAGCTGCGCCCTCCACAACTAGATTGAAGGACAACAACTTGACTTGGAGCTGATGGGCCCTGGAAAAACACACTGTTCCCCAACATTCCCCAATTAAAAAAAAAAAAAATAGCCCTAATTCTACAAGTCAGGGAACATGTGGGGGATTCTGCCAATTGTTGAGTATGTCTATTCCAATTAAACATTTTAAAACTGGGGCAATAACCACAGTATGGGGTCAGGACTCACTGTAAGATGGACTTGGGCTAAAACTCTATTGATCACCTGACATCCACAATCACCTACTCTAATTAATGGGCTATTGGAATTAGCACCAGTTCAGAGTCACTATTCATTAATCTCTGAAAAGTCTGATTGTTTTCTTAACCCTAATTCAGAGTCACCATGGTAAAAAATCATAATTCCCTTTGGGAAAGATTGAATAAAATATAATTAATATAAATTGCTGACAGGGTACCTGGTCCTTTCTAAAGGGGACTCCACCTTCCCCTTACACAAGAAGTTCTGAGTCTATAAACTGGATCAAGTCTGGAAATTGACTTGAGGGGCCAAGACTCTATTTTTATGATTCAAATTAGACTTTATTCACTTGACCTGAAACTCTTTCATTTATACAAATCAAATAAGGGTTTAATAGGATTAGCATCTGCTTCACTCCTAGGAGCACCACATCAACTAACCTGCACCATAGGTCTTTGCGAGTCAGACTACTGTGATTGCCACTTTGGCTCTGCTGCCCCTAACAGGAGCCATACCCATCTTGCCTTTGGCAGTTGATGATGCCACTTAGCCCCTGCTGTCCCAGGATCTAAACAGCCTCATTGCATTATATTTCCCATTGCACTCAGTGGCAGTAGTCTCCATTATAATTCCAGGCTTACAGAAATGAAACATCACAGAGCTTTTCTAAAATCCTGGGGATCCCGTCACAAATTTATTCCTCACAGTCCTGGTGAAAGATGTGTCCTCTGGACCCTCCCATGGGCGTGAGCAGATCTTACATGATAAATGCACTATAACATTCCATTCTCCCTGACCCTTTGAATCCCTTCCTCTACAGTATACCAAGGCAGGTCTAGCATTTCAAGTTCATTTACCATGGGCCCCCCTTTGCTCCGTGTTTTAATAGCCAGCCAAACTGTTAGAGCCCTTTCTAACTCCCTGAGCTGCAACATTAAATCCAGGATCTCTGCTTAGGGGGTCAATATCAGTAAATTCAGCCTGATACAACTTAATGTTCTTTCCACCATTATTCCATGCCCTTGATTGCCATTCCTACACATATTCCTCCAATTTAAGTTCTCTATAAATTGGAAAAATCAAGTACAGTCGACCCTTGAACAATGCAGGTTTGAACTGTGTGGGTCCATATAAGTGTACTTGCACAGTTCAAATCAGTGTTGTTCAAGGGTCAATTGTGTTTTTGATCCATGGTCAGGAACTCACATATATGAAGGGCTGATTTAAGTTATATGTGGAGCTTTGCCTGTGTGGGTGGTCACCCCTAACCCCCACATCATTCAAGGGTCAACTATAGTTCTTTTGGACTGTAGCACACTTCTGCATGAGTCACACGGTCTGCCTCACTTTTCAGTATCTGCTGGGACGTGAGTCTAATTTTACGTCTAGAAGCTAGATGCAAAGAGGGATGCTGGAGTGAGTCCTGATGAGAACCAGCGGTACCTCGCAAGGCACTGTCTCAGGGAAAACCATTATAGTTTCCTCAGGCAAAGAAGGGTCGATTTCCTCAGACAGGGGTGCAACAGCTGCTTCTACCGACAAAGAGGATTCTTCAGAATTTGGGGACTCAATGTCAGAGTCTTTCCACATGTCCCTATTTCAACTTCCTGGATATCATTCCTTCCCCATCAATTCCTTCACTTTAACCACAGATATGCAGTGAAGTTGGGCATTCAATTTGTATTGAATTCCATCATTCAGAGGATGACTTTCTGGTTTGGGTTTTTCAGGAATCTCAGCTATGTGACTACAGTAGATAAAAGTCTCTTTCAGGGCAAATATAAAAGCTTTCAAGCCATTTATACAGCTCTTACAGTGGGAATTAGAATCCTTGAAGCCATTCTTTTCTTTTCCCACTTTGTTCAGTGATATTGAAGCAACCAGCCAATCTCATTATACTTGTTAGTTTGACAAAAATGTTCAAAGGTATCATATATACATGAATTTTGAATAAGAGCCTTGCTTCTTATAAGTATTTGATCGTGGACATCCGTTGGTATTATCTTCCTTATCTCTATCGCCACGCCACACCATGGGCTAACAGTATTCTCTTAACCACCAGAAATAGAGTCAGCAATGCCTTGATATTTAATCAAATTACAAAAGAAATTCCCAGAACACCTGAATAAATTTAGAAACTTATTCTTAAGATTATGTCCCTCTAGAGCTACTCTTTGTACCAAAATCTGCAGTAGTCAGGATTTCCCAGAGAAACAAAACAAACAGAATGTGTGTAATTGTAGTGCCAAAATAAAATGTAAATAACATCTCTGGTGGATTTGAAGTCCACAGAACATACAAATTTTCACTGTTAAACATAATTGACTGAAAACCAGAAGAACTGTGGATTGAAACTAGAAATATTATTAAGGAAAAATGTGAAATGATAATACCAGCAGTAAAAAGGAAAGAAAAATCAAAATGGATGAGAGAAGAAACACTGAAAATTGTTAGAGACAGGCAAGAGACAAAAGTTAAAGGGGCAAAAGCAGAGTTAGGATTCTAGATGCAGTTTTTCAACAACTAACACATAGAGATAAAGAGAATTATTACAATAGTCAATGAAGGAGAGAGAAGAGAATAACAAAAATGTAAAAACAGAAGATCGCTATGAGGTGGTTCAAGTAATAACAGGGAAATTCACACCTAGAGTAGGAGCTCTGAATGACCAAAACAAAAGCAGTTTATCTTACCAGGAGAAAACAAAGGGAAATTGGAAATAGGATACTGGAAACCTATGCAGAAAAGACAAATGATGATAGACATCTTTGAAAAAGATTTCTATACGGAAGAACATATAATCTTAAAGAATTAAGTGAAAACCGCCCTGAAAATATTAGGAAGAAATAAATCACTAGGGGTAGATGGTATACTGATAGAATTATTTCAAGCCACAGAGACTGAATCTGTCCAAATCCTAACAAGACTATGTCAGCAAATATGGAAAACAAAACAATGGCCTACAGACTGCAAACATTTCATATACACCACAATTTTCAAGTAAGAAAATGTCAAAGAGTGCAGTAACTATAAGACTATCGCTCTAATTTCTCACACAAGTAAAGTGATGGTCAAGGTGATACAACAAAGACTCCTACCTTATGTGGAACAAGAAATGCCAGATGTTCAAGCTGGATTCAGAAAATGAAGAGACACTCAACATCAAATTGTAAACATTTGTTGTATACTGAAGTGCTTCAAAAATTCAGAAGGTTGGTCTATGTCTTACAGACGATAGTAAAGCCTTTGGCTGCATGGATCCTGAAAAGCTATGGGTTGCTCTTCAAGAAATAGATGGATGTGCCTCAGCACTTGGTACGTCACCTGTATTGTGTACAGGAGGCCACTGTCAGGTAGAATATGGAGAGAGTTAATAGTTCCCTATATCATTACAGGTGTCAGACAAGGGTGTATTTATCTCCCTATTTGTTTAATTGGTACACAAAACATATCATACTAAAAACTGGGCTAGAGTTAGAGGAAAGAGGAGTGAAAATTGTTGGAAGAAATAATAACTTAAGATACACTGATGACAGCCTCTTACTGACAGAAAGTAGCAGTGATTTAAAATGACTTCTGATGAAAATAAAAGAAGTGCCAAAGAAGGACTACGTTTGAACATCAAGAAGACAAAAATTGTGACTACAGTAGAAACACAGCTTTAACAGAGACAATGAAGACATTGAAATTGTTAAAGATTTTGCTTACTTTGGTCATCAATTCAAAGGGGGACTGGAGACAATAAATCAAGAGAAGGCTGAGAACGAGAAGAGCAGCAATGGAAGAAGAACTAGGAAAGATGACCAAGAACAAAGATGTCATTAGAAATCAAGACTAAGAGCATCCACACCCTCATATTCCCAATTACTATGTACAGATGCTACAGTCGGACAGTGAATGCTGATAGGAAACAAATTGATTCATTTACGATATGGTATTGGAGGAGGGCACCATGGATACTCTGGACCACCAAAAAGACAAAAAGTGGGTCCTAGAACAAACTAAGCCTAAAATATCACTGGAGGCAAATATAACAAAACTGAAGCTGTCCTACGTTGGGCATATCATGAGAAAGCAGGGTTCTTTGGAAAAGACAATAATGCTGGGAAAAATAGAAGGCAGCAGGAAGAGAGGAAGACCAAACACAAAATGGATTGACTCCATAAAATAAGTCATAGGCATGAGTCTACAGGAGCTGAGTAAGGTTGTTGAGAATAGGACATGGAGGACATTAGTCATTTATATGGTCTCCAGGAGTCAGAGCAACTCCACAGTATATAATACATACACATAACATACATATATCTATATAGATCTATACAGAGGGTGCCAAAAAATGTATACACATTTTAAGAAAGGAAAACTGTATTAAAATTGTAATACTCAATATATACCAATAAAAAAGATGAATACAAGTCACGTTTGACTTCTGCAATTACAAGAGGTGTTCAACGTGGTTACCATCAGCGTAATTTTAATACAGTTTTTTTTTTTCCTTTCTTAAAATGTGTATACTTTTTTGGCACCCTCTGTATTAATATGGATAGATTAGATAGAGATAGAGATAAGGGAGAGAGAGAGAAAGAGAGAGGTGGAGGAGTAAAGAATTGACTCACATGATTCTAGAGATTGACACATCCAAAATCTTCAGGATAAACTGGCGAGCTGGAGATTCAGGGAAGCATTGCAGTTTGAGTTCAGAGGCAGACTGCTGTCAGAATTCCCTTTTGTTCAGGGGAGATCAGTTTTTTTGTTTGTTTGTTTGTTTGTTTTAAGACCTTCAACTGATTGGATGAGATTTACCCACATTATAAAGGGCAATTTGTTTCACTCAAAGGACACTGGATTAAATGTTAATTCTTCCAAAAAATACCTTCATAGAAATGTCTAGAATATTGTTTGACCGAATACCTGTGTATCATGACCCAGTTGACACAAAATTAATCATCACAGGCATCAAAATAAATGGCTGAGTAATTTTAAGCAAACGGATTTTCTTATCATAACATGGAAATAATAATGCTTATGCAAGTGTTGTTTTGAGATTTAAATAAGATCATATATGTAAAGTAGTGTCAGGGTTATAGTTTGTATTTAATAAATTGGCAATTAGCCATAATTAAGTGATCTTTTTTCAAATATGTATTTCAAGTTAATTTTATTCAAACAGTAAATGAAATTACATCTCCTGTTTTTGTTGCTTAATATTATGTCACAAGATTTTTTTGGATATTGTTATATAGAATTAATAACTAGTTTTATGGATAGATAATATTCCATCTAGTGGATTTACCATAATTTGCCTATCTTATATTTAGCTATGTCATGGATTTTGAATGAGAATCTTCACTGGTTGTTATTTTTATTATTATTCTTTGTACAACCTTTACATCCTCCCTAAAACACACATTGTGAAGAAATGTTTTGATTGTGAATGCAGAAGTTAATTTTAAATATAAAGCCTGCATTCATCATATGTTTTGGACCTTGATGCAATTTTCTTTCTGATATAATATGCAAGACATTTATTTCCTTGGGAACTGGCATGAATTTATGCATGCATCCTCTACAAGGAAATGGTTAAGTGACCTTTTCCAATAATCTGTGTTTTGAGGATAAAGAAAAGGTTTAAAAGATCCCTTGAGAACATTTCAGAATTTTGTTCAGCACCTCCTAGTCTTTAAATACAACCTCTGAGTGCAGACAAGTGTCTCTGGGCACCTGGCACATGTTAGTAGTCAGAGAAGGGTTAACACATGACTGTGTGATGGATCATACTTATGTATCAGCAGGGTAGCTTGGTAAAGTGAATGGTAACTTAAAAGGCTTTCCTAGTCCATATCTGCCTTTATCTCCTTAAAATGTCCACAAAAGTCATTTAACCTACATCCTAAGGACGTTGCCAGTCATCTTGTCCAGAGGTAAGAGTGTAAATTAGAATCCCTTGGAGAGTGGCTTTAAAATGTGCCTGTGGATTTCCACACCACCACTCTTGATACTCTGCCATTACTCGAGTGTTGGCGGATGGAGAATGCAGGTAAGACAAGTACACTTAAGAGAACATCCCCATGGGATTTTGATTACCATATGCCCAATTCCACTTCCATTCCCAACTGAGACCACAGCTCCTGCTGAATACTGGTACTGTTCAGTGAGAACACTTGGCTGCTGCTCTGTGATTTGAATTAGGAACAAACCAGAAGGCGAACACAGGTCACGTGACTCCCATTCTCATGCTCTCTGCCCCACTCTTTTTAAAGGAATTACCTTCAATTCATCATTTGAAATTGGAAATCTATTGTACCTAGTTTCAGTCATTAAAACATTAATAATGACTAGTTTTTTATATTTCCAAAGATAGACTAAGAGTCTACAAAATTAGAAAGAGGATAGAGGAGAAGGGAAAAAGCTGAAGTGAGGGGAGGGTGTTTCAGAGACTCAGACACACTACAGCCTGGGAAGACAGTGGGCTTGGAAATAGTTTTCTTGGAGATCAGACTCCAATGTCACTCTTTACCAGCTGCAGGAACTTGAATAAATCACTTAATTTTTCTCTTTCTCTGGTTCCTTATTGGGGTTATTATGATAACAACACCTATCTGATAGTGTTGTTGAGAGAGTTAAATGATATAATTTATAGAAAGAATTCAGTTAGCAATAGTGGAAATGATAGTATTAATAATAGAAGTGGTTGTAACACAATCGTTCCTAATCTCTTCCCTTCTTCTTCTTAATTTGATAGTAGGATGAAGGAAGGGTCACATTTGTATCAGAAGCATAAAAAAGTTTACTTTAAAGATGATAGAAGGAACTATCATAAGCTTCATATTTCATCACGAGTATTCTCTATGTCCTTTTTGTTGGAGAAAATGACTCTGCACATATAAGGGGAGGGACAGAGAAATTTCAAAGCTAGTTTATTCTGCTCGACTCTAGGACACTCTGGAGTACAGATATTATCTTGTGTGACCTTGGACAATATATTTTCTTTTCACTTTGTTCCCCAACTCTAAAATGATGTAGTGGGGCATAATCACAGAAAGATGCCTTTTCCTCTATCATTATATGCGTCTTTAAGGTTATGGTATCCCAAGTAAAGGTTCTTGCCAGAACCACAGTTGATCTTATGATTTTCACTCTTATTAGGCCTGTGTCATTGGCAACCAATAAATAGTGTGCAGCAAAACAGTAGGAAGTAGGTAGTGTTACCCTGCAAAATGTCCGGCTACTCTCCACATGAAAGCCAAAACTCCAGACACAAGGTTGGTGGAAAGAAAAGCAGGTTTATTCCAAAATGCCAGCATTAAGGGAAGATAGTGGACTCCTTGTCACAAAGACTGCATTCCCACTGTTAATACTGCCAAAAGGTTTTATAGGCAGGCAAGGAGGGGCAGAACGAAGAGAAAGGAGAAGTTGGTCAGGCAACCCCATGAAAAAGGTGCTTCCTAGAGCCTGGCCTGCCTCAGGGACAGGAGCGGATCCCACACAAACCTCTCCCAAGTCATTGGGCCAGGCATGAAGAAGACATGAAGTAAACAGAGCGATTGAAACTGGTATGCACAGTAAATGTACAGTAAACAGAGTCATTAAGAGGGGAGGGGGGGGGTAGGGGGAGGGAGCAAAGAGAAGAAAAACTTTCAAAAAGTCCCAAGCCAAATCACACTGTGAAATTGAATTACACCAGAGGTTTAAACCTAAAAATAGAAGACATAGGGTCACCATTATAGCAAGGCAAGTTTCTCTCAGAAGGGTGATCACACCCCACCCTTCCCCACAGCTCAGGCAATAAGCTGGGTTATCCTGTGCTCGTCTGCGTTTATGGAGCTGAAAGAGTGTGCACATCAGCCGGCCCACAGGGAAAATTCAGGAGTGTTTGGATTCATGTTGAATTCTCTACCAATTTGCCAATTTCTCTCTTGGTATAAGTGCTATCGGAAAGAAAGAATGAAAGACTAGCTGCTCCTCCTCCTCCACTTGCCCCCTTTCGATTCATCCAGACAAGAGGCCCTCCCTTACCACCTGCTGAAACCCAAAGAAAACTAATCATAGATGTTTGTTTAGATGCCTGCTGTTCAATAAAGCAGCTACTAAGCACATGGATACAGTTCCATTGAAATGGGATAGTGATAGTAAAAGGAAATGGCATGCAACAATTGTGTCCTAGGAATCTTGGCACCTCATGCTGTTTACAGTGTAGCCTCCCAGGAGCCTGGTTGGTTATGATGGGCCTTCTGACGGAACACGTGCTTGGGGCAAATCAGAGAAGTGGGTGTGAAGGTTTGACCTGGGGACCTGGAAAACAACTGCACATGCTGCCTGTGGCAGAGTCTATTAAACTATTCCCAAGAGATGGGAGACTATGTATATATACACACACACACACACACACACACACACACACACACACATACACACACTCACACAAACACAGAGGGTGCCCAAAAAAAGTATACAGATTTTAAGATAGGAAAACTTTATTAAAATTGTAATACTCAAAGTATACTGATAACAAAAGGCGAATACAAGTCACATTTGACTTCTGCAATTACAAGAAGTGCTCAAAGTGGTTCCCATCAGCATCCAGACACTTCCAATTACGGCGAACTACTGCTTGAGAAACGACCATTTTTATGGTACCCCCGGTATTTCCCAAAATTATTTGACCGTGACCCTCTTTGAAATAGGAGCATCTCTCATGACTTGTAGAACACATCTTTTTGTTGTTGTTGTTGTTGTTGTTGTTGTTTGGTGTAGAATATTGCTCTACAGAGCATAAAATGTTGTGTCTCCTAATGTTCTTGTCCTCACTGGAGTTAAATCTGGATTGCATCCACAATAGCACAAAAAGACCTGTTAAAAAAGACCTCCTTCTACAGAGAGAAGGGACTAATAAGACACACATTCTCAATGTCTCAGGAAGTGTTCTGGAAGTGGGGAAGGAACTTATAGTCAGGCACAAACCAGCCAGAAACTTGTTTTACCCTGGTGAACAATAATTGTATTACTGATAATGTATCGCCATCTCCTTTTTCAGTCATCAGCCTGATGAAATTCTAGGTATGGAGAAATAATATTAGATCATACCGAAATGCTCCTTTTGTTTCACAACTGCATTCCCTGCCCCGGGTTGGGGTTTCCCTGGTGATGGGTGAGGATTGACACCTGAAAGAAATTACTGCTCACCTCAAGGCTGGTCAAGTTAATGTTTAGCTTTAAGCTTCACAGTTTTATGTTCTATTGGACAAACCTTCAAAAAGAGAAAGGGAAGGAAAAGTAGCCATCATGGCATGCATCCATTTAGAGTCTTAACTCAGAGCTCTTAACAGAACACCAATATTTACTCCAAGAGTTTGCTTACTGCTACCATTCCTCTTTTTAAAGGCTTCAGGGCCTGCTGGTACATGCCATGGGCATTTTTACCTTGTTCTCCTGAAATGTTTTCTTGCATAGTCTTCAGTATTCTACTACAACATCTGCAACTCTGCAAAGACTTCCTGTTTCCAAGACGCACTGTTAGCATGACATACAATTTTTGACATTTCTTATGCTGCTGTAACACATTAATACACATGTAATGGCTTAAAACAACACAAATGTATTCTCTCGCAATTCTGGAGGTTGGAAATCCAAACATCTGGGTGTCAGTATGGTTGCATTCCGTGTGGAGGCTTTAGGGGAAATCATTTCCTTAGCTTTTCCCATTTCTAGAGGTGGCCACGGCCTCGGCTTGCGGCTCCTTCTCCATCTTCAAAGCCAGGAATATGGCATCATCGACTCTCTCTGACTCGTTTATCTCCACTCTGTCACCACATCTTTTCTCAGTCTCTGACTTTCTGCCTCACTCTTATAAGAAAATTTGTGAGTATATTGGTTCCACCCAGATAAACCAACGTTTTCCTCTCCATCTCAAGATTCTTAACTCAATCCCATCGGCAAAGTCCCTTTTGACATGGAAGATAGTATATTCACATGTTCCAAATATTCGGATGTAGACACCTATGGAATGGCCCGCATTGAGCTTGTCACAGCCACCTTGACTCTCAATCTCATTGGTCTTCCTGAGTGAATTCTTACTACATTAGTAGCTGATTAACACGCTTTTGATTGGGTCCATAAAGCAACACTCAAATGCCATTTAAACTTGTTTCAGCCATGGGACTAGGAGCTCATGGGGCTTCTTTTTAGAATCAGTTTAAAACATATATGGTGACTTGAGAATCAGGACTTAACTGACTATCATTAAAAAAGCAATGGCAAAGCGTCTCACAAACCGTGTCCATTGATCTCAGAACCTGGCTATGCAGCAGTTTGAACCACTTGTTAAGAATCTTCATTGGGATTCTCATGCGGGATTCTCAGAGGTAAGAGCAAAGTTCACAAAATGGAGACAAGTGGTCATGCACATAATAATTTGGATCCTTTTTTTGAGCTGATGGGAGGGAAATTTCACAAACGCCAGAAGAGGGTAGACATACTGCACACAGACTGAGGGACAAAGCAAACACGGAGAAGTCCTGGGAGCAGGGACTGGATTTTGCAGCTTTGCCTCAGGCCATCCCTAAAGGACATTTGATGCAAGAGACCAAAGTGATTTAATGGAGAAGAGGGAGATGACCTGGAAAAAGGCAAGCTTTTTCCATACTCAGAGAAATACTCAGCCACGTTCTGGGTTTGAGACTTGCACTAGAAAACAATAAATAAAAAATACAAGCATAGCAGCCAGCAACATGCTCCCCACCACTTTTTTACCACTCACCTACGGGACAGAGGTCTATTTGAACCTGGTCATCCAGATCCTAATAGGCACTCTCCATGCATTGATTCTGTGGGCTAGTAACTCAGAAACTGGCACGAGGCTACAATGAAAAACACAGAAAACCTGGGTACCAGGACAGTTCTGTCACCAAAACACTGTATGATGCCAGGGAACACAGTTCACCCCTTAAAGGACAAATGATGTAGTGAAAATAACATAGGACTCAATATGGACAGAGTTCATTTTTATTCTAGAAAACACGACCACTTCTGAGCAAATCACTGAGGTCGTTCAGTTTTTCTTCCTTTACCTGTAAAGAACAGGGTTGATATGAGAAATGACAGTATAATGTATGCAAATTGCTGAAAGAAGTAAGTGGTGAACATTAGTTTTCTTCTCAACTGCTTGTGAGGCATAATCTCCTGAATTTGTAGGAATTTCACAGCCATTTCTTCCCTCCTGCCACTTGCTCTAAAGGAATGGTGTGTTATCAATGGTGTGTGCCTATTAATATGATAACACCTATGGAAGGTCTCAGGTTTAACAGAACTAGATGGAGAGAAGCTGAAACTGCAGCTCATTTGCTTCAGTCGTGAGGAATACAGCTTATTCTGCCCACAGCCTCTTAACTGTTGATAGAATTCCATAGCTCCTGCCTCTGACTGCCACTCCATAATCTCTTTTAGGTGAGGCAAGGTTCCATAGGGCACCTTGAAGATGAATGAGTTATGAGGCATAGATGGCAGCTTGGCTCATACTCCCAGCACCTCCCATCCTGGTGTAGGTTGGTTGCACACAGACTGACTTCAGAGTTTTAACATGCCTTATATCTCCTTGCTCTAATGGGAAGTTTACATAGTCTGCTCCCTCTCCTGAATTTTATATGCCTTCTGTGTGATTCTCCAGTCACACCTGTTGTGGCTTATGACTTATCCATCCAATGTGCTTTCAAAAATAATTATGCATAACAGCTGAGACTAAACATACAATAAATATATGCGAGGTGTTTAGTGGTTCTTTGTATGCACAATTAAACTGTCTTCATTGAGTCACATCATTCAGGGTCATAGTCCTTTCTATGATAGAGACAAAGGGATGATTTAAACAAGAAAAGGGGCCAGCACTCTTCCTGAAGACAGGAAAACCACTGGTTGTACCTGGAGTGAGAGCCAGAACCTGCCTCTGTTCCAGTAACCCTTTCTTGACCCACTAAACCCTTTCTTGACCCAGGAACCCATTAAACAACTTCTCAGTAACAGGAGTGCCAAAGACATCATTTACAAATGATTTCAGTGGATCCACTCCGTCACAGTCTCTATCTGTATAGCCCTTGCAAGTTCGTCCAAAATTCTACCATTTCTCACTACCTATATTGCTACCAACCAATAGGAGCCACCATAATCTCTCCCATGGATTGTTAAGTAACTTTTGACCAGCCCCTCTTGGCCTATTTGACAGAAAAAACGTGAATCAGATTATGTCACTCTTCTACTCCTACCCCTCCAATTTAAAATCTTCTGGAATAGAAGCCCAAGTCCTTCAAACTGCCAACAATACCCCAGTTGGTCTAGAACCTCATCTCAGCCACAAGACCCTCCCTGACCCTTTCTCTTCCTGCCAATCTGCCAGCTCACACGCTCACCTGCTTCTCGACTTCTCCCAGGTACCAGCTGCTCTTCCAGGCCCTTCCTGTCAATTATATTTGGAATTAACCTCTCACTCACAGCATTCCTTTTCCAATATTTTCCTTTTTAATTTTTTCAGAGTAATTAGCATGATTTAACATATTTTACATATATATGTGTGTGTGTGTGTGTATGTATATATATATATATATATATATATATATATATATATTATGTATGTATGTATATATGTATATACTTTATAATTTTTCAGTTTTCCTGTTCAAAGAAAAGTCCATAAGGATAGAGGTGTTGGCTAATTTTGCCCAAGCATGGTCCTGGGACAGAATAGACACAACATATTTGTTGAAGGTATGGGTTTATAGGAGTTTCTTTCAAATTACAAAATATTCTGTGCAAACAGAACTTCTAAGAGACATCGTCAATGGGAGCTGAATGTATAAACAGTAAGAAGTTCTGGTAAATGTGTGGTTTTGTGGTTAAAGTGTGATCATCATAATATTAGCTGACAGCATATGGCAATGATCATATGTCAGGCTTTGTTCTGAGAAATGTACATAATTTATACAATTTATCTGTACAAATTCCAGTGATAGAGTTACTACCATTTCCTCCATTATACACATGTAGAAACTGAAGCACAGAGAGGTTAGGGCACTTACCCAATGTCACAAAGCTAATAAAATAGGAGAACTGCATTTTGCCTGCTCGTCACCACCCTCACTGGTCCTGTAAGTCCCAGGCCTCACGGGTGATGCCTGATAAACTCACCCAACCACTGGAGTTCCCAGGAACTCAGTCTGACAAAGATAAATCTGCAGCCTCAAGGTACAGACTGTAAGTGAGACCTACAAGTGAATGTATGATCTGGCCAGATCAGTCTTTTCACACTTGTGTATCTATGCATGTGTAGGTATTTTGTGTGTGTGTGTGTCTCTCTCTCTCTCTCTCTCTCTCTCTCTCTCTCTCTCTCTCTCTATATATATATATATATATATATATATATATATATATATATATATATTACATATACATATTACATATGTATATATAACAGGGGAGTGCCAAAAAGTGTATACACATAACTTGTATTCATCTTTTGTTATCAGTATATATTGAGTATTACAATTTTAATACAGTTTTTTCCTTTCTTAAATTGTGTATACATTTTTTTGGCACCCTCTGTATGTATATTGGAATGGCCATATCATCCTCCTCTGCCTGGCAAACTGCTGGTCATTTGTCATGTGTCTCATTATTACAAGGCTTTGCTATGAAGCACCACAGAGTTAATGTGTCCCTCGATAAATAGTGCACATTTATTAATGCAGTTTTTACATCAATGTACTGTTACTTGTTCATGAATTCTAACTCCCCTAATAGACCACCAGCTCCTTGAGGAAAAAGACAGTGTCTCTGCTGCTTCTGCATCCCAGAACTAAGCATCATGCCAGGAGGCTGAGGAGACTCTCAGCAAACACTCACTGATATGCAGTGAATTGACCTATCAAAGATCAAAAACCTGGAAAAAAGATGGAGTTAGAACCCACTCTACTATATTAGGAGATAGTGATACCCCCATAAAATGATTTTTGTCTCTCAACAGCTTTCACCTTAGATACTCAGCACATCATTAAAATCCATTATCTATTCTCCTCCCTGTAGTGTCTCTATGGCAACTCCAGAAACAAACCGGGGCATTCAGACTTCCCCTCAGCTGGAGTGCTGAACCACAACTTAGCCTCTCGGGTACCAGTACCAGTGAAGACAGTTTCCTCTGCTGGCGACAGAGTGTCCAGCTCTCAGTGGCCTCAGCAATAAGGAGGTTATTATCTAATACAACAAGAAGCACAGAGGAAATATGGTTGTAGGTTTTATTCATGGGTCAGGATGATCAAAGCAGTTTCTAGGCTCTCCCATGGAAACTGCATCAGGTTAAAAGGGAGGAGGAAGATGTCCTTCAATTCATCTGCTTTTCTTAAGGACATGAAAATAAAATAAAAACAAATCTAGACCAAGGTAAAGGGAGACTCTATTTGAAAGGATATAGCACTGAGGGGAGTGGGGCCATTGTCACAAGGGAAACACACCAGGAGACCTGCACACACTGTAAAGGTCGGGCAGAAAAGGGTTTGTTTTGTGTTTTTTTTTAAGGTTTAAACATTGTTATTTAAAAGTTGAGTTATAGTTGACACCAAGTTACATTTTATGGATGTTTAAGCATGCATTTATTTATTTATTTATTTATTTATTTATTTATTTATTTATTTGTATTTCTTTCTTTCTGTCTGTCTGTCTTTCTTTCTTTCTTTTAAGTTTCAGGTGTACAAAACAATGTAAGGGCTTTTCTTTTATAGGGAGGAATAAACAAGGTGGAAAGAACCAAATAATGGATGTGGGAGGTGGGTGAGCAAGGGGGTGGCATGATAGGATTACAGCTGAGAGAACGTCTTACCTGAGGTTGGCTGTTCTCAGGAGGGGCCTTGGGAGGGCCCTCCAACGTGGGTTGGAACAGGGAAAGCAATACCCACATCCAACCACCACAGGACTTACTAGCAACAGCGAGGTGAGGGCCATTGTGCTGTATGGCCTTGTTCACGGCTCTTCTGTCGCACTTAGCATGGAGCCGCAAAATATACCCAATAATTCTTTAAATCTGTTTATGTACTGATGAAGGTATATTGCTGGAAATTGATTAAATATCTGAGATGAATTCATTTGTGAGATTAATAAAAGGTAACTAATTGGTTAATTTCAATATGTCTGTTGCTGAATTACCAATATTTACATTTTCTTTGCAGTGTCTGGAAGGGTTAGGCAATGATTATTCATGAAAAGGATCTTCTTGCAATTATGTAACTAGACCTGGTACAAATGACTAGATTGTTTTTGTTTTTTTAGTGACCCTAAAAGTGAACTAGAGTTACCATCAACTTTGAAAGAGGGCTATCGGTAATGCAAATTTCTGTTTATAAAAAGTGTTATAACTTTCCAATGTGCAGAAAATAATGCACAAAGTATGAAGGCTTCCTTTTGGTTACCTCCAGGCTACCTTTCTGGCAGAATATGTCACTTCCTGTACCTGTTCCTCCTGTATGTGGACCAAAGGGAACTAAGTGTCATTTCCCATGCATTTGTGTATTTAAAAAGCATTATTTGAAGATCTACTATGTGTCAGGTAACAAACGATCACCTCTGCCCTCATAGAACTGACATTCTAGTGATGGAAAACAAGCAATAAATTTCATACACAAGTGAAATATGTGGTGCTTTAGAAGGTTGTATGTGTTAGACCAAGAGAAAAGTTAAGAGCAGGATTAGGGATATCAGGACTGGCAAGAAGCAAATGATAGAATTAAATAGTGTCAACTCATTGAGAAGATGCACCTGAAGCAACAGCTTCAGAGGTAAAGGGGTCACCAAGAGGTTCTGAGGGAAGAAAGTTCCAGGTTGAAGAAAGATCTAAGTTTCATGTGTGCCTGACATGTGTGAGATACAGAAAGGCCATTGTGGGTGAGGAGAGGGAGGCAAACAGAGAGGATGGGAAAACACTCAAAAGAGGTAGCACCAGCCAGGCCAAGAGGCGGCAGTGGACTCGGCTTCTACTCCGAGTGAACAGAAAGCCGGAGGAAGAGAAGGTACATGGGACACAAGAGATAAGCTTCATTGTATAGATGCCATTTGGCTGCCCTGTTGAGAACAGACTCTAGAAGGGGCAAGAGCAGAGGTGGGGGTGTAGAAGGCTACTGCAGTAAACCATAAGTCAGTGGTGACAGGGATCGTGCAATAGAGGTGGTTTGGAATGGTCAATATCTGAAGGTATTTTGAGGGTAAAGCCCAATGGACTTTCTGTTGGATTGGACACGGCTGCAAGAAAAAGAAAAAGTCAAGGGTGCCTCCAAGGTTTTCTGCCTGAGAATTAAAACATGCAGCACTAAAATAAGAAAGGCTGCAGGATGAGCAGTTCTGAACACGTGCAGAATTTTAAATCCCTAAGACATCCACGTAAGGGAGTCCCTTTCTCCCCAGTGCTAATATTCTTCTTTCCCTCTAGAATTTCCTGTTTTCCACCTTTTCCCCTCAGTCATTTATTCATCAGGGCGAGCTCAAAAATTATTTCTTCTGGAAGCCATCCTTGATACCCACCACTTGTATAGAAAAACAAACAAATAAAAAACTGTTTCTTTATTTAAACCAGAATAATTCTCATTCTTTCATTTATTTATTTATTTATTTATTTATTTATCTATCTATCTATTTATTTATTCATTCATTCATTCATTTATTTATTTAATCAAATTCACATCTGTTCAGTAATGATTGAGTATCACTGAGGCACACGCTGTTTTTAGAAGCTGCAGATACAGTGGGGAAGATGACCAGCAAAATCAGGGCTTTCATGGAACTTTCATTCTAGTTGGAGGAAAGAAAAGAAAATCAAGAAATAATGGGAAAAGGATTTCAAATAGAGACAAGCGCTGTAGAATAAAGAGATCATGATATTGCAAAACAGTGTGCCTGGGAATGAAGCAGCACGTTGGTAACAGTCAGAGAAAGTGAGAAAGTGAAAGTGGAGCTGAGACAGGAAAGTTGAGAAGGTGGCAGACATATAAAGATGGGAAAATCAAGGTGTGAATAGCTGGCCAGTCAGTGAGAGCAGATGCAGAATCTGTGATGTGGGGATGGGTTTGCCGTGTGTGCAGACAGATGTGGGATGATAGGGCTGACGTGAATCCATGTGGCCAAGAAATACAGAGAACTGATTTGGAACGAGACTCACAGTGTCTGTGAAGCATCCGAGTGTGCATGTTGTTCCTGATGGGGGAGGAAACCCATCTCTTCTTCCAGTCGTGAGTCTTCCTGAGGAGAGAGCTCATGCAGGATGTTGTATACACAGGAGTACTTTATTTCTAGTAATTGACAAAGAGATGTTATCATTAATATTAGCAGCAGCCACTCATTATGTCTTCTGGGTCAGCACCTTTCATATACTCCAGTAATCCCATCCCCAAATCTTCACAAAACCCTAAAAGTTGCTATCATTTCATCTCACGGACACATGAAATGAGATTCAGATGGCGAGGACAGACTACAGCTTGGCTCAGCCCCGTGCTGGGGTGACACAGCTAATAACAATGCTGTCATTCCTGAGCCCAGGTCTGCTCCTGGCCGACCAGCATGGCTCCTCTGCACCAGGTCTCGTGTGCAGTTCTTGGTGCAATTAGGCGTAGAATGAATACTCACACTGAACAAGATAATGTTATTTTCTAAAAAGAATAATAAATATGTGGAATAGTTATTGAACAAAGACAATTGACGGAGGCATGTGAAATTAAAATGTTGCCACAGGTCAAAGTTAATTTAGGAAACACTGGTGGAACAGAGATTTTTACATAGAGAATATTGAGAAAATAAAAACTGCATGCGCTCAATAAATAAAAAAGGGCACAATATCTATCCAGAGGTCTGTTGCCTTCGCTGGAATTCATTAACTTTTACTTTGGCTTCAACTCTTTGAAAAAGTTCTGCCTAGAGGAATTCCTTAATTTGGACTTAATGTAGCCTGTGGAGGCAAAGGAACGTTTGGAGGGGCTCAGAGGCTAAGCAGATGCTGGCAAGAGTCCAGGACCACCCAGGGACATCCAGAATCAATGAGCTGCAGGGGCAGAGCAGGGGAAAGGGCTTTTTGATGTTGGACAGTGTGATAATGACTACCTGTGGGCCAGAATCAATCTTCCTTTGAAGCCAGATGACCTCAAAGAACAAAGCACCCCAGAGTTTAAGAAGTGTCTGGCCTGTCTGTGTCTCCTTTGACAATTGACAAGTCTCACCACTAAGAGCATCAACTGCAGACTCAGGATTCAGAATTTTCAGGTCTTTAAGGGTTGTTTTCATCTTTCTTCACTTCTAATTGAAAAGTTTCAATAGTTTTTTTCATAAAAAAACGCATGATCTTAACATTAATCAGAAAAGGGGAGAATATTCCCTATACCCCCACTATACAAGCACATTATTTTAGCAGCACATTACATTTCCTTTACTATTTCATTATATATGTATATTCAATTGACCTATATACAAGTTCTTGTTGCTTCTCTTTATTGTTTTAATTTGTAGAAATTCTCATTACCTATATTGTAACAAGAATACACACACACACACACACACACACACACACGGTGCCAAAAAAGTATACACATTTTAAGAAAAATAACCTGCATTAATCTTTTAATACTCAATATATACAATAACAAAAGATGAATACAAGTCATATTTGACTTCTGCAATTACAAGAAGTGCTCAAAGTGATTACATTCAGCATAATTTTAATCCAGTTTTTTCCTTTCTTAAAATGTGTATACATTTCTTTTTTGTCTCTCTCTCTCTCTCTCTCTCTCTCTCTCTCTCTCTCTCTCTCTCTCTTCATATATATATATATATGAAGTTCTAACAATTAAGTTCGCAAACTTGTTGCAATGATGTTACTAACCTTTTGTTTTTTGATATCGGTATTATTCATTATGAATTCATACCAACTGAACAAACAGTTAACCAACTTTACTATTTGGAAGTGCTGAAAAGGCTGAGTGAAAAAGTTATACGACTTGAACTTTTCCCCAACAATTCATGGCTCTGGCATCACGACAATGCACCAGCTCACATAGCACTGTCTATGAGGGAGTTTTTAGGCAGTAAACAAATAACTGTATTGGAACACCCTCCCTACTCACCTGATCTGGCCTCCAATGACTTCTTTCTTCACCCAAAAATAAAGGAAATATTGAAAGGAAGACATTTTGATGACATTCAGGACATCACATGTAATATAACAACAGCTCTGATGGCCATTCCAGAAAAAGAGTTCCAAAATTGCTTTGAAGGGTGAACTAGGCACTGGCATTGGTGCATAGCTTCCCAAGGGGAGCACTTCAAAGGTGACTGTAGTGATATTCAGCCATGAGGTATGTAGCACTTTTTCTAGGATGAGTTCTCGAGCTTGATTGTCTGAACTTCATCGCTGTGTGTGTGTGTGTGTGTGATATATATATATATATATATATATATATATATATATATATATACACACATCTCTATATATATGATATATAACATACAACACATATATCATATATAGAGATGTATATATATATATATATATATATATATATATATATATATATATATAATAGTGCCTCAAAGTACCTTCTCTGAAAGCAGATTGCTTAACATTGAATGATGACTCCACCTCTCCTAACAATACTACCCTGGGAAAACAAGAAAATAATAATTTCCTGAGAGTAAGTGCTTAATGAATAACCACTGTTGCAATAATAATAATTATTGTTGTTATTTAAAAAATATATTCACATAAATTCTCTCACATTTAGAGGTTCTGGGGCAAGAAAAGGCATGTACCCCTTACAGCTTTACAAAAAACAGTATCATATTTGAATGCCACCTTTTTGTCCACATGACATAAAAGGTGCTTCCAGTAATCACCATTTTGCAAATGCCACCCCAGAATTTCCTACTGAAAACATCTGCAATTCTTATGTCTTTCATCTGTCTTCCCTCTAGAATGTGTACGTTATACACCTAATGAGCTGTCCGTGCTGTAAAGTTAGTGCTCCTGAGAGCAGCCCTCGACCAGTGACTGAGTTGGTGGACAAATAAGTCCATGAGCTTCCTGGTCCCTTGGGTGGAGCAACTCTGAAGTTGACTGTGCAGTCTCCAGACAGTGTCCAGTGAGGAGGGAGACCCAGCTTCTCATAATGGTCACCTGTCAGTTGGCCATTTTTTGTGGCTTTATTTCTTGTCTATGTCACTTCTTCTTCCTTTTACTAAGCTTCCGGTGATCACTTGTCAGACAAACAGCATGGACACATCCTAGTTTCAGGGTCTACTTATGGAGAAACTCAATCTAAGACACATACTACCAAACGAGTATAAGTTGTGCAGAACTTGAAAGTTTGGTTTATCTGGTTAAACCTATAGGGTGAGCAGCAAAAGCCCATGAGTCTGCACAGCAAAGAGATGTGAGGTTTCTGGGTTAGGCTCAGGTCTCTGATGGAGATAAGGACAATCTGATTGTAGTAGAGAATTGATGTCTTTATTTTGCAGCTCCAAATCCTAGCACAGACGTGGCCTGTACATTACTGCACAAAGGTATAAATGGAATGGTGGGAAAGGAGCCCACTGGAGTAGGTCTTAGGAAGAAGTGGAGAGTGTGAATACAAACCACTTTTGAGACTACTTCTGTAAATTCAAAGCAGAGAAATACAGCAGAAGCCAAATAGGAATGATAGAAAAAGAGAATTGTTTGTTTCTTTTTGTTTGTTTGTTTGTTTCATTTTAAATATAGAATGCGCCAGAGCATGTCTAAGTGTTAATGGAAATTATTCAACAGCAAGATGAATGTTTATAGTTCAAGAGAAACAAGATAACCAAATAAGGCAAGAAGGAATAAAACACAGGCTCTATAAGATACAGGCCCTCAATGCCGAAGAACTGAGCTTTGATAAGAAAAGAAACAATATTCTTTCTTTGTGATAGGGATTAAGAAAGAAAACCCAAGTAGAAATAAGAATATTGGTTGGTAATAGGAAAATGAGGTAGTTTGTTTTCATCGATTTCTTTTTCCCTCAATGTCATTTGAGCAACGTCGTACTTGAGAGTAGAGCTAGAAGGAATAGTATGGCACTCATATGAAGGCAGGCATTATGTGATATTTATTCTTGGGAATAAAAAGTGGTCCTTCTAGAAAAAAAACCCAAAAGATATCAGGATAATATTGAGTGCCAATTTAGACTTATATTACCATTTTAAAGTGAAGGTATTGAGGCTGGCTTTGTGATTTTCCTGCAGTAATCACTCAGCTCAAGATTTCACCTGCATTTGGACAGTGGCAGGCATTATGTTGTCATCAGAAATAACTTTAATTCAACAATTGTAAAGGATGAAACTTGTATTTTAATGCACTATGTCCATGAATAATAGAAGTTGATCATTATTATTGTGCCTGTTTTACTGATGTGGAAACTAAAGCTTAGACGTGTGAATTGACTTACCCAAGCCCACACTGACTGAAAGTAGGATAGTCAAGATCACAGCAACACACAATCTGTGACCTCATTATTTTAACAACCACATGTAAGTGTCAGAAATGCAAAGGTTAGAACTTAAGGCAAAGGAAGCAGAGGACTCAGCTGAAAGACAAACATTCCAATAAAGAAGGAGTATGTGTTCCAAAAACACTCCAGTAAAGAGAGAACTCGAGGGCACTTAGTGGGTTCATTCCTAGCCCAACTTACTCCCAATCCACACTCCAGAGAATCTGTAACAACATGACATTTTAATTTTTATTTTTTAAACAAATGGAAACTGCACCACTTAGAACAGAGTTTATGGTTTGGTTCATTCTCCATGTGGCTTCGTGTGGGTGTGGTACCCTCCTCTCCTGATCAGCCCTCTCACTGTCAAGTATCATCTCCTCCAAAACATTATCTCCTTGACAATCTGCTTCCTTCACATTCTTTTTATTTAAACAAAGTATAAATCTGCGTCCTTTACTTTTATGTAACCAATCAAAAAATAGCTAAATGTTTCTCAGAAATTGAATGGAAGTGCACAAATTGAGAGTGACATATTTACATCATGTCAGGAATGAAAAAGTGCTCTTTTCTCATCTCCAAACACATCTGTTCTCATAAACACATTCTAGAGAGTATATTGTTCATGAAAACTATGCTTTTAGCTCTTTGTTGTTGTTATTGCTAATAAGCCTGATTTCAGCATTGCTTGTTAGAAGAAAAACAAACCATTTTCCTTATTTCAGGACTTTGAAGATAATTCTTTCAAAAATAATTTCACCTTGATATGGTAAAAGATATGTTAAATGGAAAATTTAAGGCTATTAACAGTCAACATGGAATCAATCTTATTTTAACTAGTAAGAGAATATTGTTCTTGGGTCTGCTCTTGCCTAGCTATAGGTCCTTAAGTACTTTATTAAAATGCACTCTAAAATCACATCAGTACAATTGTATGCTACTTGGGTTTAACAATATCTACCATATTCTAGATTTGAATACAGAACACAAAGACTCCTAAGTATGGTAAGACAAAGCAGCTTAGATGGCTTTGGTTGTGGATTTTAATCCTTTCTCTGCCACTTTTTTAGTTATATATCTATGGGTCATTAATTTGTCCTATCCGACACTCAGTTTCTTACTCTGTATATGGGCGGTAAACAATATTTACTTTACATGGTTGTTTTTATGGATAAATAAGATAATACATGTGAAAAGAAACACCAAATCACCGCAATACACTCAGGAAACCCCATTGTTATTAACTGTCCTTTTCTTCCTTATTATAGTTCTTCATAGTTCTTTATGAGGGTTGATTAAAACAACATGCGCTGCAAATATTTGATAATTTAAAATAGCAATATAAACATAATGTTTGTTAATGAAGAATATGGTAAGTTCTTGGCTTGAGTTATAAGGTACATTTAAATAAAGAAACATTTCTACAGTAATTGCCCTAAGCTCATGGAAGTGTTGAACCAGGCAGAATAATACCAAGTTTGTACAGTCAACTCCTAACATTTTAAGTTGAAAAAATGGAAACACAAAATATTAAATGTAACTGGACCACATATGTTGTGCTACAGCATTGAAAATATGACATACTTGCTAAAGAAATGCCTTGCAAATAATTTATACATAAGTCTTTGACTTTATAAAGAGAGGGTTAAGAATTCCTAAAATAAGATGGTACCCAAATATAAAATGAGAGTGAAAGACTGAACTAGGTCCACACTTGCAGTTACTTTGTCAGTGAGGATGGAATGACACACAGATGGTTAAATGAGTGGTTCAGAGAGCCCTCCTTCTCCACATGCTTCATCAGGTAGCTGACCTGATCACCTGTGGGTTCTATAGCAGATGTAACATAACTGGATAACTGTCATAAGGGTGCTTTAGATCCTATCTGAACAACCACATCAATCGGTGTTAAGATAAACTTAGCACAGAGCAAAAGAGAGAGTGAATTTAGGGCACAGGGATCCTTCCTGACATCTTTCTTATGCTGCATGTATATGTGCGTAAGGTGCAGCTATTGCATATATATTTGTGTATGTATGTGTGTGTGTGTCACACAGGGAGCAGAAGAATTTCAAACATCATATAACTCAAAGGTGCTCTTTTCTGGAAATAGGACTCAAATTAACAAATCCACATGTCATGAGATAACCAAATACTTTGTAATCAGAAAGAGAAATAAGATGATTTCTAAAGAACTCTTAGGACAAAAAAAAATAATATTTAATAAAATAAAAATATCAATATATACTCTTGAAATATTAACTTAAAAATGACAATGAAAGTTAAACATCAGAACTCTCAACACATTATTGTATGCTTAGTATTTGTTGAATTACTAGGAGCTAATTAATGATACTGTTGGTGTTAGCTGTGTGTCAGATACTGTACTAAATTATTTACATTTATTAGCTTATTTAATTTTCAAAATATTCTTATGAGACAGGTACTACTATTAACCAATGTTGATAGATACCGCAGTGAGTCCGTAAGAGACTGATGTTCTAAGATCAAACCAGCTAATACACAATGGGTTAATCTATGACTCACGTATATTTAGTTTACACCCTTAAGAGTTTCTTTGTATTATCTACATATATTGTTGCTATTTGAAAATTTATAAAATGTGTGTCTCCTTAATAAATTCTCCATTTTCTCCATGAGGGCCTGACTCCTTCCCAGAGCCCTTCTGAGTGGCATATTGCAGCCTCTGCTCTACTTCCTTGGGACTCAGGACTCACTTATTAAGCAGTGTCTATGGTGCTACCAGGAGCGTGTTTCACTGCTAGTTATACAACCTATAAATATGTTATTTAATGCTGTTAAAATTTCATTTCTTTACCCATTATATGAAAAGAAAATCTTACTTCAAATAGTTTGTATATATAAAATGAGAAAATGTATCTAAAACATTTATCGAACATGTAGCAGGAATGCTATAAAGATGATAAAGTCTTCGATATTTAAGAAAAAAATGACATTTGATGGGACCTTTATGAGAAGGGGACTCTAATAGCTCTCAAGTGACCATATGCTGAGAGTTAACTTTTCAATGTGCACATCACCAAAGGAGAGGGTGAGCCTTTCTGTGGAATTACAGGAGGGCAATGCCTAGGTGAGGATCTCCAGACCTGTGCTGAGGAAGGTCAGGTACTTGCTAGCAATGAAAATGCTCAGACATTTTATTTACAATAATAAAACTGATAAAATTATAATTTCAAATAAAATGCGTTGAAGTTTGCCATGTTTCTTAAACTCTGCTAAAGCAATTTAACTGTTTTTGCCTGATGTAATCTTTACAACAAACCTTTGTGAGCTAACCTGATTTCACTGACGAGAAGAATGAGATTTTGAGATGCCAGGTGAATTGGTCAGGATCACAAACTTAGGAAGTGACTGACCTATGTTTCCTGTTTAGGATTTCTTCCCTCATGTACCTCACTACTGTTCTATGCTGAATGTCTTAGGAGATTGTTGGGACACAAACCAGGAAGCTAAATTATTTCATGGAATCTGAGCAGCAAAGTGGTATGAAAAACAAGGCTAGGGACCAAGTAAATGTGAAAAAGAACAAGGCTCAGAACAAAGATCATGCCCGTAAATTGGTCGAAAAATTCTATAACGCTCAGATTTCTGGGAGAATAGTAGAGTAGGAAGCATTAGAAATTTTTCTCTCCACCTAGACAATAATTGCACTGGCAAAACCTGTCTGATATAACCATTTGGAACTCTTGGTTATATTAAAAACTTGCAATTCCAGGAGAAAGCATAAACAACAAATTGTGGTTAATTTCTGTCAATTTTAGTTCTTAGCACAGTCGTAGCTGTGCATCCACCACCATCACTGGGTCTTCCTGAAGTAGAAGCCGGGTAGGCAAAAAGGACCCTGTCCTCCAAATATTGGACATCTGTGCTTTGATCACTGATTCCTGCTTTTAATCACAGAAGTGCGGACAAAAAGTGGGTAGCCGTTGTGTTTATACCTATCTTCATTTTTACAAGACTTACCCCTTTGGGCTGAAGTGAATTCTATGGAATTTAATTTTTTTTTCTTACTCACCTGTATTGAAAAACTAGAATGTGATCATAATCCCTCTGATAAAGCTCAGTAAAGACCTAAAAAGACCTTGAGTTTATACCACAAGCTGATCCTCAGCACAGAGATTGCCTTAAAACAAACAAACCAACAACATAAAAAAAGCAATAACCAAAAACAGCAAATCTTTGGGAAGGGAGAAATCTGTTTTCCAGAGTTAACACATTATTAAAGTACAATGTCCAATTTTCAACAACAACAAGAACAAAAAGGCATAAAAAGCAACATCAAATTATGACCCATTCAAAAGAGAAAAATAAATAAACAGAAAATGTCCCTGAAAAAAATATGATATCAGATATACTGGACAAAGACTAAAACAACTGTTTTAAAGATGTTCAGAAAACTAAAGGAAGAGGGGCGCCCGGATGGCTCAAGCTCTGAACAACAGGGTTGTCGGTTCAGTTCCCACATGGGCCAGTGAGCTGCACCCTCCACAATTAGTAGATTGAAGACAATGAGCTGCCTCTGAGCTTTAGGGACAGCTGGATGGCTCAGTTGGTTACAATGCGAGCTCTCAACAACAAGGTTGCCAGTTCAATTCCCACATGAGATGGTGGGCTGTGCCCCCCCACAACTGAAAATTGTAGACAGCGACTGGACTTGGAGCTGAGCTGTGCCCTCCACAGCTAGACTGAAAGACAACAACTTGAGCTGATGGGCCCTGGAGAAACACACTGTTTCCGAATATTGCCCAATAAATTTTTTAAAAAGAAAGCTAAAGGAAGGTGTGGAGGAAGTCAAGAAAACTCTATATGAAGAAATGGAAATGTAAATAAAGAGATTACAAAAAAAAAAAAAAAAAAAAAAAGAGGAAGAAAATAAAATAAAAGAAAAAGGATAAAAAAAAACCGAAACAAATTTCTGGAAGGGAAAAGTACAATAATTGAAATGAAAATTTTACTAGGGGGATTTGAAGATACATTTAAGTAGGCAAAAGAAAGAATCAGCAAATTTTAAAATAAGATAATGGAAATTATAAAGTCTAAGGAACAGAAAGAAAAAAGATTGAGAAAAACAAAGAGTTTAAGGCAACTGAGAGACAGTTAAGTCGATCAACATATGCACGTGGGAGTTCCAAAAGAGGAAGAAAAAGAACAGACAATATTTTAAGAAATAAGGGCTGAGCATTCTTTCAAATGTCTATTGGTCATTTGTATGTCCTCTTTGGAGAAAGGTCTATTCAGGTCCATTTTTTAATTGGATTGTTTTGTTTTTGTTTTGTTTTTTGTTGTTGTTGAATTATATGAGTTCCTTATATATTTTGGATATTAGCCCCTTATCAGAGGTGTTGTTTGCAAAAATCGCCCATTTAGTTGGTTGCCTCTTTATTTTGTGGATGTTTTTTGTTTCGTTTTGTTTGTTTATTCGCTGTGCAGAAGGTTTTTCAGAGAAATGCAAATAAAAACCACAATGAGACATCATCTCACACCAGTTAGAATGGCTTTCATCAACGACAAATAATAATGTGTCCAATAAATAATAAAGAATCCAATAAAACTGTCCTTCAAAAGTGTGGGCAAAATTAAGACATTCCCAGATCAATGAATGCTGAGGGAGTTAGTTAGACCCTGACCTACCCAAGTGAGACTACGAGAAATGCTCAAGGGAATCCTGTAAAAAAAGGAAGAATTAAAGAAAGAAAGGAAGGAAGGAAGGAAGGAAGAAAGGAAGGAAGGAAGGAAGAAAGGCCACTAGACAGTAACTTGAAGTAATATGGAGAAATAGAAATCTCCATAAAGGTAAATATATTAGTAATTTAAAATGCTAGTATTATTGTACTAACAGCTTGTGGGAGAACCTTTTATTTCCTGTGTGATTTGAGATGAATACCTTTAAAACAAAACAAGTATTAATATAAAAGCTAGTATTTACGTAACTTTGGCATGTAACTCCAAATCTAGTTTTCCGGATAATTTAAAAGACTAATGCATTTAAAAAGTATACGTTTGGAGGCATAGAATGTATAAAGACGTAATTTTGTGACAGCAACAACTATAAGGGGTGAAGATGGAAATGTAAAGGGCAGATTTTTTTGTATGTTATTGAAGTTAAGCTGGTAAAATTCAAATTACAGTGCTATAACTTTAAAGTGTTAAACGCAACCCTCATGGTAAACAAAAAGTAAAAAGCTATAGAATATAAACAAAAGGAAATGAGAAAGTAATACAAAATAACTTACTTCAAAATAAATCTACTAAACAGAAAAGAAGACAGGGAACAAGGGACAAAGCATTATAAAACATATAGAAAATGAATACCAAAATGGCAGAAATAAGTCCCTCCTTATCAGTAATTGCACTAAATGTAAATGCACTAAACTCTCCAATCAAAAAACCTTAGAGATGATTGGCAGAATAAATAAAAACACATGATCCAGCTATATGCTGTCTCTAAGAGACTCACTTTAAATCCAAAGACACAAATAAAAGGATATAAAAGCATACTACATGTAAATGGTAACCAAAAGAGAGCAGAAGTGGCTATATTAATATTAGACAAAATAAATTTTAAATTAAAAAAAAAAAACTTTACAAGAGATAAAAAAGGACATTATATATTAACTAAATGTTCAATACAGCCAGAATATATTACAATTATAAAAATGTATGCACCTAATGACAGACCATGAAAACACATGAAGAAAAAACTGACAGAATTGAAGGAAAAAAAGAGACAGTTCTACAATAATAGTTGGAGACTTTGATAACCCCTTTCAGTAATGAATAGAAGCAAACAGAAGATAACTATGGAAACTGAGGACTAAAACACACAGTAAACCTATTAGATCTAACAGACATATACAGAATACTGTACCCAAAAACAGTGGTATACACATTCTTCTCAAATGCAGATGGCATATTTGCCATGTTATACCACATGTTAAACTAAAAATTAAGTTTCAATATATTTTAAAATATAGATACTATACAAAATGTCTTCTTTAAGCACAACAGGATGAAGTCGGAAATAAAAGAAGAAAAACGGGAAATTTTACATATTTGTGAAAGTTAAAAATGACACTCTTAAATAACTAGTAGAACAAATACAATCACAAAGGAAATTGAACATACTGAGAGATGAATGAAAATGAAAACACAACATACCTAAACTTATGGGACACAACAAAAGCAGTGCTAAGGGGAACATTTATAGTTGTAAACATTTATAATAAAAAAAATTTCAACTTTTCAAAACACCCTAACTTTATTACTTAAAGAACTAGAAAAAGAATAATAAAAAATTAAACCCAAGCTAGCAGAAGGAAGGAATACAAATTATAGCAGAGATACAAATGAAATGGGGAATAGAAACTCAATAGCGAAAATATGTGACACCAAAAGTTGTTTCTTCTTCAAAGAAGTCAACAAAATTGACAAAACTTTAGCTAAATGGATTAAGAAAATATGACAGAAGACACAAATTACTAAAATTAGAAAAGACAGTGGGGACATTACTACCCGTTACACAGGAATACAAAAATATCATAGGAGAATATTATAAATAATTGTATACCAACAAATTGAATAATGTAAATGAAATGGTCAAATTCCTAGAAACACAAGGCCTCCTAGAAACATAAAAGATTAAATCACAAAGAAACAGAAAATTTGAATAGTCCTACAATTAGTGCTATTGAATCAGTAATCAAAAATCTTCTGACAAAGAGCAGCCCTGGACCTGATGACTTCACTGTGAATTTAATCAAACACTTAAAGAAGTGATACCAAGTGTCAAAGTTGATGTGGAAAAAACATTTGAAAAATTCAACACCCTTTCATGATAAACACACACACACACACACACAAAAAAAAAAAAAAAAAAAAAAAAAAAAAAAAAAAAAAAAACCTCAAAAACAAAACAAAACAAAAAACTAGTAATAAAAGCAAACTACTTAAACATAATAAAAGCCCTGCAGGAAACACCTACAGCAAACATCATACTCCATGGTGACAGACTGGTAGCTTTTCACTAAGATTAGGAACAAAGAGAGACATGTGCTTGTATCACTTCTATTCAACATAATATTAGAAGTTCTAGCCAGAGCAAATAGGGAAGAAAAAAAAATGAAACATTCAAATTAGACAATAAAGAGTAGAAGTATATCTGTTTGCAGATGATATGATATGATCATTTATATGGAGAGCACTAAAGATTACACATACACACACACACAATCTGTTAGAACTAATAAATAAATTTAGCAAAGTAGACTACAAAGTCAACACACACACAAACACACAAAAGTTGAATTTTTCATTCATGTCCAATGAACAATCTGAAAAGAAAATGACAAAAACAATTTTATTTATACTAGCATCAAGAAGAATAAAACATTTAGGAATTAATTAAGGAAGTGAAAGATTTACATTAATCAAGGAAGTGAAAATTACACAACATCGCTAAAATAAATGAAAGAAGAGATAAATAAATGGAACACATTCCATATTTATGAATTAGAAAACTTAATATTGTTTAAATGCCCACACAATCCAAAGCAATCTACAGATTCCATGCAATTCCTATCACAATCCCAATGATGTCTTTTTATAGAAATAGAAAAAAACGTCCTAAGATGTTTATGGAATGTCAAAGGACTCCAAATAGCCAAAATCATCTTGAGGAAGAATAAACCTGCAGGACTCACACTCCCTGATTTCAAAACTTACTATTAAGCTACAATAGTCAAAACAGTGTGTTACTGGCATAAAGGCAAACATATAGACCAACAGAACACAATAGAGAGCTCATAAATGAATGTTTATATATGGTGTAAAAATTAGTAAACAGAAACTTTATTTAAAATGGAGTCAGGAAGCTAGAAGAGAGACCGCTCATGCAGGTGTCATTCAACATACACTACTGATCCCAACAAAAAGGGACTACCTTGCATCTCCAACAGAAAGTGATGCTGCATTACTAGCCCAGCAGGAAGAAGAAAATATTTCTTGCCCAGTAATGGCTTAGCCAATGGGAGATTGTCATAACTCAGCCAATGAATAGTCACTATACTTTGAACTTTTAATTCCTCCCAGTAGCCTCTGTTTACAACATCCCCTCCCAAGTCCAAAAAAGAGCATTCCTTTCCTTTGTTTTACTGGACTTTCATGTGGCTCACCATTAGACCACATGTCCTGAATTGCAATTCCTTGTTTTCCCAGGATAAACACACTTTGCTGGAAAAATATGTGGCTGTCTATTTGTTAAAAGTCAACAATGATTAAAGGATTTTTGACAAGGATGCCAAGACCATTCAGTGGAGAAAAGACAGTCTTTTAATAAAAGTGCTTGGAAAACTGGCTATCCAGATGCCAAAGAATGAAGTTAGACCTTCAACTAACAGCATACACATAAATTAATTCAAAATGGATCAAAAACCTAAATATAAGACCAAAACCAATAAATGTCTTAGGAAAAAAATACGGCAAAAACTTTATAACATGTATTTGGCTAGGTTATTATTATTATTATTATTATTATTATTATTATTATTATTTTGGATGACACCAAAGGAGCAGATAACAAAATAAAAATTATAGTATTGGACTGCATGAAAAGCTGTTTTTTTTTAATTATGTACCAAAAGTCAATATTAATAGAGTGAAAAGTAACCAACAGAATGGAGAAAAATTATATACCTGAGGGGGGACTAATATTCAGAATATACAGAAAACTCCTAAAGATCAATGACAAAAAAACAACATGATGCAAAAATGAGCAATGGACTTGACTAGATAGTTATCAAAAGAAAATATACAAATGTATAATAAACACATGAAAAGATGTTTAACATCATTCATCATTAGAGAAATGCAAATCAAAACTACAGTGAGATACCACCTCACATGCATTAGGATGGCTACCATAAGCAAACAAAATACTTAGAATCTGTGCACTGTTAGTTGGAAAGTAAAATGGTATAGAAACTTTTGAAAACAGTATGATAGTTTTTCAAAAAATTAAAAATACAATTACCATTTGATTCCACTTTTGGGCATATACCCAAAAGAGTTGAAAACAAGGTCTCAAAAAGACATTTGTACACATGTTCATAGTGGCATTTTTAAAAATAGCTAAAAGGTGGAAGCAACCCAGGTGACCATGGATGGATGGATGGATAAGCACAATGTGGTATATACATCCAATGGAATATTATCCAGCCTTAAAAAGGAAGGCGATTCTTCAATATGCTACAACACGGAGGAGTCTTGATGACATTAAGTGAAATAAGTCAGTCATTAAAAAAAAAATACTGTATGGTTCTATTTATATGAGGTACTTGGAGTAGTCAAATTTATAGAGAGAGAAAGTAGAATGGTGGTCGCAAGGGTAGGAGAGGAGAATGGGAAGTTATCATTTAATGGGTATAGAACTTCATTTTTGTAAGATAAAAAGATTTGTGGGGATGACAGTGATGATAGTTGCACAATAGTATAGATGTCTTCAACACCACTGAATTATACACTTAAAGTATTTAAAATTATAAATTCTGTTATGTGTATTTTACTACAAGATGAAAAAAGTCTGCAGTGCTCAAATCTCACTTTAATTTGCTCTTAGTATTATGTGTGCATGAACAGGCTGGGTAATGCTCAAGCTTGTTAAGGCTCAGGGTCCAGGCTGCCCAAACACTTATTAATGGACAGGCCATATGAGCATCTGCCTGAGGTATCCATCTACAAGAGGTGCTAAAATACCAGTGGAATAAATAGAAAATATGGTACCAGTTAACTTGGGTTTGTGCATATAATTCAAACAAACGCTAAATTTTAAATTGTTTTTATCTCATTGAATAGGTGTAATAAATCTCTTATTTTGAATATTAGCATGGGACAGAAAGAAATTATTTGTCATTAGTTACAGGCTACTGCCTTCAGAGGAGGGAGAATCCTAGCGACCAGATCGTCTTTCCTTTATTGAGCACAAACAAAAACCTCAAAAACAAAAGCATCTGCTACTCTTGGAACAAATTTTAAGGAACATATGCAAAATACAAAGTAAAGATGCTGGGGCAAAGTGAAATAGCTCTGACAGAAAAAATGAGAAACCTGTGGGAAGGAGTGGGGAGAAAGAGATGTCCGGAAAGTAGTCAGGAGTCAGGAAGCCTGAGCACAAGAAAGGAAAGAGAGAAACCAGAGCCTTAGCAACTGTGCTGTGGAGAGAAATAAATGTTGCCACTTGAATCTCAGTGCTGGGCCATGGGAACTCACTGTCTCTACCTCTTGCGGAATCCAGGAAGTACTAAATTTCTCCATAGACAAGTGAAGTTCTGTTTTGGGGGAGCCTGAAAAAGTTGAGGAAAGGATATCATATATGTGAATAATAAAAATAAGTAAAAAGTATTTAATTGACATTAACTGATCAATTTTGTTCCAACTTCATGCAAACTAGAGTAAACAACACCTCCCAAAGCTTCCTGTGCAAAATTGTTGATTCTTACTGTTCCAATACCATTTTCTATTGTTATCCATTCATGTTTCTCCGTGCATTTATGCAGCAAGAGCAGACTGAGGCTGGAGCACATCTTTGGGATGGCACCCCCCTGTCTCAGGCTTCAGGGAACAGGTGGGTGGAGGCAGCACAAGGGCTGCAGGCTGCAGCCAACACCTCCCTGTCGCTCTCAGCCCCATGTTTGTAATTCAACCATAACGTTGTTATCTTAAGCCCTATAGGATTCTGTAACTTGCTTATATCGGTCTCTGGATTTGGGTCAAAATAGTTAGTAACAATCTTTCCACTGGCAATAACTGGTAGTGAAGAAAGTTTTTGTTAGTTGTTACAGTGTCAGAGATGAACAAATACTGTCTTAATTTTGCAATATACTGCTTTTGCTGGTGCTGTTTTTATATAATGAAGCAACAGCCTTTCAGTAAAACGGAAAGTTTAATTATAAAACATTCAACTTCTTTAAAAAAATTAATTGAAATTTTAGTTTCTCTGCTTCCAATTTAATAAGAGTGTTGGGTTGAAGGGGGGGAGGGGCTACCAAGTGGTCCTAATATTCTGTTTGGCCTCAGGTAAAAAGATATAACTTAGTTTACTACCATAGGGCTACTCAAAAGATTTTACTGTCAGTCCTTTCAAGGTACTACTTAAGAGATACCTCCAGGTATGTTAACTCGGTCAGAATAGCATGGACAGTTATTCAAACTGCACCCCCAGGGTGGCACAACATAGTTTCACTACCTAAGAACAGCGTTCTTCCAGTATACACAGCATTTTGTTGACTCTGGGTTTTCCTATAAGATGACTCATTAAACTGGGAATTGGACAGCAGCTATTAGAAGGTAGAGTCTAAAAGGAGATGTGGCCAGGATTTGCAGAAAGATGACAGCTCTGTTGAAATGGTTTGGTAGGCCCCTCCCACAGTTCCCCTGGGGAATGTACTATATTCTTTTCTTCTAATGTTATTTTTCTCAGCATGAGGAAGACCAATAACTCTTTCTGACACAGGAAACAAGATCTTGAAGAAGGTATGGAGCTATTTTTAAAACCATAAAATGATTATTAAGGAATATCCATTGGAAATGTATGCAGGAGAAAGTTACAATATTCATGTCCCAATACACTGGCATCCAGAAACTAGACATTATACAATGGTCACAAAGGAGAAAACAGAGGGCTACCAGTTTGGTGTGAACAAAGGAGCTACTGTCCCTGTTGATAATAATGATAGCTACTGTAATAGGATGCAGAGTGAAAGTTTTTCAGTTGCCCTGTAATTGGTGATTAAGGCCCATATTCGAAAAGAGATCTATCAATGAATGTGGTCAGATGTAGCCCCCTACCAGGGCTTCAAAGATGGGATGGAAATATTTCTGGAACAGCCACTACTGGGTAACTACTTAATGCAGGGTATACAGTGGATGACTGAAGAGGGGCAGAGGAGAAACAGGTCTTTTTAAAAATATATTCAGGTTTTTAGGAAACAAAATACTCATGGTACAAGAAAAATTACCCACTCCTTGCCCTGTGATCCCCCTCTCCACCACACCCCTCAGCCAGGAGATGAGGGGCAGTGAAGCTCTAAGAAAATCATCATCAGAGGTGGGCTATGCCTACAAGAAAGAGATTAGCCACCAGACACTGTTCACAGCATTACAGAGAGATAGGGCTGTTAACACTGCCCCAAGAGCACTGCAGGGTGAGGGATTCCTTACATGCCCTCAGGAATGTAAACAGAGAAAGCTGCTTGGTTCTTGGCAAGCAACATGATATCTGAACATCGGTGGTCTGCAAGAACATCCCTGGCCAGTAGGAAAACTGTGCTGAGCCTCATCCCAGATCCCCGAGGCCCCCAGAAGACCTGGAAGAAGGAGACCTCAGTAGCCTTAGTGCCTCCCTCTGAAGGTGTACATTCCTGATGAGGGCAGCCAATGAAGACGCTTACGAAGTCTGACAATTAGGTTCACGATCTCATCCCAGAAAAAGTGCTACATACCTCATTGCTGAATATCACTATGGTCACCTTCAAAGTACACACCTTGGGAAGCTATGCACTGATGCCAGCACCTAGTTCACCCTTGAAACCATTTTTTTTTTTTTTTTTTCTGGAATGGCCATCAGAGCTGCTATGGCGTTACCCTGGATGTCCTGAATGTCATCAAAATGTCTTCCTTTCAGTATTTCCTTTATCTTCAGGTAAAGAAAGAAGTAATTGGGGGTCAGATGGAGGGAGTAGGGAGGGTGTTCCAATACAGTCATTTGTTTACTGTCTAAAAACACCTTCACAGACAGTGCCATGTAAACTGGTGCATTGTCATGATGCAAGAGCCATGAATTGTTGGCAAAAAGTTCAGGTTGTCTAACTTTTTCACGCAGCCTTTTCAGTATTTCCAAATAGTAAACTTGGTTAACTGTCTATTTGGTACAAATTCATAATGAATAATCCCTTTAATATCAAAAAAGTTTAGCAACATTGTTGCAACAGAGTTCACAAACTTAACTGTCAGATCTCATATGTCCCTTAAAAGTGGTCTTCAGGGGGAGGCCAGATGGCTCAGTTGGTTAGAGTGTGAGCTCTGAACAACAGGGTTGCTGGTTCGATTCCCACAAAGACCAGTGAGCTGCACCCTCCACAACTAGATTCAAGACAACGAGCCTCCGCTGAAGCGCTGGAGGGGTGGCCAGATGGCTCAGTTGTTTAGAGCATGAGCTCCTAGTGGCAAGGTTACTGGTTCAATTCCCTCATGGGATGGTGGGCTGTGGCCCCTGCAACTAAGATTGAAAATGGTGACTGGACTTAGAGCTGAGCTGTGCCCTCTACAACTAGATTGAAGGACAATGACTTGGAGCTGATGGGCCCTGGAGAAACACACTGTTCCCCAATATTCCCCAATAAAAAAATTAAAAATAAAATAAAAGTGGTCTTCAGTGAGAGGCAGGTCAGGGAAATTGGGATACCTCTTCAAGAAAACTGTACAGTCCATATACATGCTACTTTGTCCACTGACCAATATGGATGGGACAATAATAATTAAAAATAATATAAATAGCAAACTGTTCAACACCTGAATTTATTTTGTCCTAGATTTGTTTCTCTTGTTCCAGTACTATTTCCTATATGTACTTAGGACCTAATTCTTTTAAACAACAATCTGGTTCATCACCCACAGTTGGTCCCCAGGGAAGCATTTTCTTCTGATTCATTTTCCCCTATCTCCTAAGTTTCAGCTTACTCCTCATTTTTTCCCACTAACACTTAGAGATGTGTCATATCTTACTCTGAGGCCAAAAATGCATTAAAAACCACAGTTGTGATTTATCCAGCACATACAGGTTTTACTACGTTAGAGGACCATTCAGAATGCCTAGCTCATCATGTTACTACAAGGCAAATCTCCTATCCTTTTACCTTGCAGGTTTCTATTAGAGATGCCATGGAGAAAACAAGGGGTAATGACCACGACTTGAACCATATTTCTGGGGATCTGAGAGACGGAAGCATTAGGAGGTGTGGGCTGCCCTGTTGACCAATAGGAGAGGCAGTACAGAAACCCAGCAGAAAACAATACCATGCTCTAGGAGATGGCTGGGATTCATGCAGTGTGGTCTGCAGGAAACCTGGCCTCAGTCTGAACTGTCAGCAGGTGTGTAGCCCGACATCTCCCCAAGTGTGATCAGAGACTGGGGCACCAGCCTCCTGGCTGCAGCTGTGACAGGCATACCTGCCTGATCTACCATGAACACTCTACCAGGATGCACTGCTTTCGCTTCTCAGTGGTAGCAGGTGTTTCTGGAGCTCTGGGAGAGACCAGTCCCACTCTGGAAACTTTCTTCTGGACCCTGTTTGTTCTCTGTCAATTATATTTATTGCAATTATTTAATTTTACTATTTACATCTGCCGTTTTAATCTGTTTGCTTTTTATTAGACTTTAATGTTTTTTTCTTTCATATTCCAAAGGACATGGAAATGTTTTTCTCGTTTTGAAAATTATTATACTTTTCTGCTAGTTTTACTAATTAAAATCACACTTTATTTTTCCTTTAATAATTGTATTAACTTTTATGTTATTTATGTCTTTATCATCAACCCTATAGTCTTGCCTTTGTTTTGACCTTCTACACCCACCCCAACTGCCATGTGGTCTTCATGTCTAATTTTAGCTTAGATTATTCTGGTCATATAATACATTTTGATAACTTTATTGAGGTGTGAATGATATACTGTAAACTGCACATATTCGAAAATTACCATTCAATGTTTAAACACACACACACACACGTATGTATATACTTTTCATCTTAAAATACATACAACAATAAATTTAATAAATTATTTACTTTCTCAATTTTTTTTTCTCCTAGATTTTTTTTTTCCTCTTGTTTCTGGACTACTTCTTCTATGAGTGCTTTCAAAGTAAATCATTTTGTGATAAACTTTCTGAAGTGTCTGTGACCTTAATTTCTTTAAACTTTTAAATAATAATTTAGCATAATCTGAAATTCCAGATTTGAAGTATTTGTACCACATTTTTTAATGTAATGCTCTATTTATTTATTTATTTTTGCATGCAGTAATGTTTTTGGGGACTCTAAAATTATGTTAATCTGAATTGTATTTCTTATAAATAACCTACTTCCACTCATTAGACATTAGAATTGTTCCTCAGTATTTAATCTTTCAAAATTTGACTATAGTGTGTCAAGTGTGAATATGAGTTCTTACTTGTTAAGCTCTCTATAATCTTTGTCAAATGACATCCTATATTTTTAAACAATTTAACAAATCTCATCAATTATATTTTAAAAATACTTCCTGCCCTCCATTTATTTTTCTTAGCATTTAAAAGTCCTATTTTACACATGTTGACACTTTTAACTTTATAATTTTTAACTCAGCGTTTCTGTCCTTCTTTTCACCTTTCTATCTCTTCATGGTGCCTCCAGGAGAGTTCTCTAAGGTGATATTCAAGCTCAGTATTGCCTCCATGGATTTATCCATGTGGTTCTTCTGTCCATCCACTGAGGGCATTATTTCAACCACCATGTTTCCACACCTGATAATATAATTATTAAGTTTTTATTATATTCTTATGTGTTGTGGTTTTAGTGAGAAAGAAGGTGACTGGTTAGAGAAGGTGAACATCTTTTGAGCTCCACAGTCTTCAAATCTAGAGGCGCTGTACCAGGGTGTGATATAGACCACAAACTCCTGGGATTCAGGCCTGCTGCTATAAATGAATGAGACTTTGGGGTGCCTGGTGAAAGATGTGAGAGTACCCTGTATGTGGAAATGACATACATAATTTTCATCAAGTAAGCAAATGATGAAAAATTAAATTATTCCCTTAATGCTTTACTCCTTCCTTTAAAAGAATCATAATCAGGGTTTTGGCATTGCTTCACGGTGAAAAGATTTGTCTTTTACGTATCCTGACTTGCTTTCATAGTGGAATATTAGTGGATGTCATAACAAAAGCCTTATATGTATGTGTACATTTGGGTTGTCCCTTGAACACCAAAAATCCTTTATACCATGCCCAAGGAAACAGCAGCTCCAAAAAGAATGTGCAGAGATGTAAAGCAAACCTGAAGGCATCCAAACCTGGGAGCCAATTCCAGTTGAGTCACAAATACACAAACCATAAAAATAAAACTTGTAATGGCAAGCCACTGAGTTAGGAAGCTGTTGGCATGTTTTCAGCATTATTGGGTGAGCGCTGACAAGTCCACACACTGTGCACAAGTAGTTAGACCATGTGTTCATGATTTATGTGGATAATATCCTCCCTTTTAAGGACATTTATTTGGTTCATTTTATTTTATCATGGATCTGTTATTCACAGCCTTTAGGGTACCTTGTAATACCTCCCCCGGAAGTTCTGCACTTTTCTAAGTGCTTCCCTTGATTGAACTTACCTCTCAAAGCTGCAGGAGGAGGCATTGCTCAGAGATAAGCAGTCTGCTGTACCTTTTGGGAACCATGGCCTCCCAAGCTTGACTCTGTCCTGTTATCATCCTCTTGCTACTGATAAACACTGGGCTGCCTGGGAATTGCTACAGAGAAAATGTGCAAGCTGGTTAGTGTTGATCTACTCAAAGAAGGTGTCAAAATCACATTTTGAAAGTTCTCTAGAGTCCTATTCTCCTTGAGGATTTTCCTCTAAGCAGCCCATATCTGCTGAGACAGCTGTGTCTGATATTTGTTCTCAGGGAAAACACCACTTCCTATTAATCTTGTCTTTGTGTCTGACAAGTTTCTATATTAAGGTATTAAATATGTTTCGAATTCTGACTGTGCAATAGTCTTTATGTAGTGAAAGTTTAACTTGAAAGCCATACAGTGTTCCCCAAATATCCTGAAATATCAATAATGACTAAATAGTTACAAAATTTGCAAAAGCTACAAATATTAGCCCCAACTAGTTCTCCCTTAGTCTCGTGTACTTTAATTGATGTGTAGGGTAGAACTATGAGTTTAATTTGTTTTCCAGGAACATTTATTCTTAAAGTTATTCATCTAAATATCTTTAAAATATTTCCTGAACTTTGTAAAATGAGGTTTCCTATTATTGTCTTCCATGATGGCTCCTTCAAATAAACACCATTAACTCCTTGTCTTGCAAAGGTGCTACATAATGAGTTTTATTAGACAATCGATAGAACACATTAATCTGGCCATTTATTTTGTATATTTGGAACTCCAATATGTCTAATAAAATGTACCAATAAATTGGAAATAGAAATTCAATCTATAAAAAAAATAATGAAAATTTTTATACCTAAGTACAAGATAAACATTCACAGCCTTAGTGTATTTGTCAATAACTGTCTTTGAAAATTTGCTTGTTCTGGCTCTACTAATTCAGAGCAAAATACAATCTCATATCTAATTTGGAGAGGGCTTTCAGGGGCACTCCTGACCCTGAACTCTTGGTAAAGTACATCTCATGTGAGCTCCGTGTAACTCCATTTTCCATTCTGCTCCTCCAGTCTACAGATGGTAGCAGCTTTGTATAATTACTGATTTCTGGATAGCTATAGCAATCTTCTTATATTTTGTGTTCAAGTCCCTGTCTTAAAATTTGTCTTTCTCAAATATCTGGAGGGATTTCTGGACATTGACTGATGCAATCTACATCTGCCAGTATCCAAATAGACTGGATATCCTCAGTTTAGGTTGTAATAACCAACTTTTTCTTCCAAAAAGTCTATTTATTTTTCAAAATCCAGTGCAGTATCACCCCATCAAACATTGGTGGACCAATATTTTACAATCTTTTTATCTACATATTCCTTATATTCAATAAGAAAAGATGAATAAAGATGTAGGAGAATGAATGTGTATACATTACCTTTCACCTCAAGACCTGAGATTAAATATAAGATATAATATTCAAAATATTTAATCCATAACAGCCTTGGCATAAGTGCGCACATGCACACACACACACACACACACACACACACACACACACACACAATAATACAATTTGTGAAATTCAAAAAAATAATTAATTTACTGGAAAAACCAGACTGAAAACAGCAGAGAGAAACACAGCAGTGTGAAGCACACTGGTGATTCGCAAAGCCAAGATGGTCAGGAGAAGACTGTACTTTCCTGGAAAATCCATTGGGTTAAGAATAAACATTTAAACCAGTTACAGTAACATGAACCAGTATCTCCTGTGATCAGGAGATTTAAATGTAAATCTACATTTAAAGAGAGGTGGAATAAGTGTACCCAAGCAAATAATTTTATTTTCTTCAAAAGCTCCCCCAGGGTAACAAACATTATGAAAAAAAAAAAAAAAAAAAAAAAAAGGAAGAAAAATAAAATATGATTCAAAGATAAATTAAAAAAATATAAAGTAATTTAATAAATATTCTTAAAGAGGGTAGAGAGAACATGATATTTAAAAAGAAAAACAAAAGCAAACAAAAATGATTTTTTTATACTATAAAAATAAAGAATTCAGACATTTAAAATGTGAAATTGAATTTTGAAAGGAACCAAGAAACATTAGGGAACTAAATTAACAACGTCTGAATAAGTGTGCTAAAAGATGAAGCAAATGACTTCTTAGAAAATGGTCCATGGAGGTCAAGAACTATGAAGAATAGAAGCATGATGACCCAAAAGTTTCAAAATACATGCCATGGTTGTTATAACCAATTCAAGAGAAAAGACAGACTAAACTATGGAAATAAATCAAACACATAATGACCAAAAAATCCTACAACAGAATAATAATAACAAATTTCAAAGCAGACTCAATCAAAACAAAATACCAACTCACAGGCAAAATGTGATAAAAATTTAGAACTAAAAAGGTAAAGAAAATTATTTAAAAGTTGTAGAATAGACTTCCGGAAAAATGGCGGCGTGAGGTGAGACTCTGTAAAGCTCCCCTGGAATTTACAATGAATCGAACAACAAAAACTCCACAAAGGACTCCCTGCACAGCAGACAGGCAAGACGAAGAGGCCCACTACCGACTGAAATCACCTACAGGTGGGAGATTCGCACGAGTGGGGGAGGAGGAAAGGGAGAAGTGCGCGGAGATGGAGCCGTGCGGGCGCAGGACGCAGACCTAGCTCAGTGCGCCGAGCTCGCTGCTTCCCGGAACTACCGCAGCTGCGGGAGAGGGAAGAACTCGGACTGCTAGGGCTCCGCCAGGGCTCCACAGGGCTGAGGGGCAGCATATAACACGGCTGAACCCAACGCTCACGGCAGAGACCTCGGAGAAAAGACTGAGGGAAAAAGGCTGAAAACGGTGGTTTAAGCCCGCACTGCCGAGCAGAGAACGGAGCCTTAGGCACTGAGACTAGCCGCCCCCTCCCTCCCCTCCCAGAGCTCGCCCCGCCCCCACCTGCCCGGTGCTAGAAGCAGAACAGTAGCAGTGTCAGATCAAAACAACAGAAAATTTGCTGTTCTGAGAACTGTGGACGCAGACACAAATTCACAGCCCAACTAGTTCCGGCAAAGGAGAGGGAGCTGTGGAAACAGGACCGGCTGTGGTGGTGGTCGCCGCCATTGCTCTGGGCCACCTCTCACAACTCACCCCGCCCCTGACCCCACCTATCTGGGCGGATCCCTGCAGGAGTAAACAGAACTGCTGAAACATATGGGCTCTGAATCAGGAGCTGGAAGAGCTTTGGAACATCAAAAGTTCTCCGCATACCCACCGGGACACTGCGCCCTGTGACCTAGACAAACTATTAACAGAGGAGAAGCCCGTCTCCCAGGGAATCCCCCCATTGTGTGAGAAGCAGGAATAGTGCAGAGAAAACATAGCACTACCGTGTGGGAGAAGAAAAATAAGCTGCAGTTGGAGAAAAAATAAAACATTCTACCAACAAGTACTGGAAAACAAAAGAAAGACCTCTTCCTATCAACCTGTTGCAGAAGTCACTCCTGTAGATGTCTAGGAAGAGAAATAGTAAACCAGTAATTGCCATGAATAACCAAGGCAACAAGATAGCTCAGAAAGAAAGTGAAAAATCTCCAGAGAAGGCACTTAAAGATACAGAAATATGTGACTTAAATGACAGAGAATTCAAGATTGCAGTTCTGAAAAAACTCAACGAGATACAAGAAAACACAGATAGGCAGTTAAAGAAACTCAGAAACTCAATCAAAGAACAGCATGAGCATTTTACGAAAGAGATTGAAATCTTAAAAAAGAACCAAATAGAATTTCTGGAGATTAAGACCTCAATAGAAGAAATTAAGAATGAAATAACCAGCTTAGGTAGTAGAGTTGACCAGATGGAGGAAAGAATCAGTGACATCGAAGATAAAAACCTGGAAATGACACAGATGGAAGAAGAAAGAGACTTGAGACTTAAAAGAAATGAAAGAACTCGACAAGAACTTTCTGACTCCATCAGAAAGAGCAATATAAGAATAATGGGCATACCAGAAGGAGAAGAAAGAGAGAAGGGAACAGAGAATATATTCAAACAAATTGTCGATGAGAACTTCCCAAATTTGTGGACAGAACTGGACCCCCAAATCCAAGAAGCAAATAGAACACCTAGTTACCTCAATCCCAACAGGCCTTCTCCAAGGCACATTGTATTGAAGCTGTCTAAAAGCTGTAGAATAAAATAAATTGGGAAAAGAAAATGTTATTAAAATATACTAGGATAAGATTGGTGACTAACAATCAATAACGTTAAGTGCTAAGAAATCTTTGAATTTATTGAAGTTATGAGTACCAAAAAGGACTAAAAGTATGTTCAGACATACACAGATTTATAAATATTGACACTACAAAAGCAATTTCTAAAAAATGTATTAAAATTAACTAACATTTAAAAGAAATAAAGTTGTAGAATAAAGAATTATGAAAAGCAACATTGCTAAATGATATTAACAAGTCAAAATAACTGTTAATATATAGTATAAAAGTTAAAAATTAATAGCTACTCAGGATTTAAAATCAAAGACGATCTCTATGTTGCAGATAGTGGAAAAAATGTAGTAGGGAGAATTCTGAGGGGTTGTTTTGTTGTGGATCGTCTTTAGATAGGTTTGGCTTAAAAAAGAGAAAAATATTTGCTTAAAAATATTTAATAATTATAACAGTAGAAGATGATGAATATGATATATGATTTTAAAATAATTGCAATATGCTCCACAGCATATGTTATTAGGGAAATACAAGTTAAAATAAAAATTGATACCACTACATGATTGTAAGAGTGGCCAAAATTCAAACACTAACTATACTAAATTTCAGTGAGAATAAACAACAGAGACTTTTAAATTGTCAGTGGAATGCAAAATACAGCCTCTTTGGAAAACAGTTGCTTTATACAAAACTAAACATAATCTTGTCATACCATCCAGTAGTCACACTCCTTGATATTTACCAGAAGGAACTGAAAACTTATGTTCACACAAAAACTTGTATACATATGTTTATAGCAGTTTTCTTCATAATTGCCAAAACTTGGAAGCGATCAGATGTCCTTCAGTAGGTGAATGGATAAGTAAACTGCAGTACATCCAGACAATGGAATATTATTCAGTGCTAAAAAGAAATGAGCTATTAAGCCATGAAAAGACATAGAGGAACATTAAATTCATATTACTAAGTGAAAGAAGTCAATTTGAGAAAGCAATATACTGTAAGATTCCAAATATATGACATTCTGGAAAAGGCAAAGCTATGGAAACAATGAGTATCAGTGGTTGACAGAAGTGTATGGGGGTTAAAGATCAATATGCAGAACACGGGATTTTTAGGTGAGTGAAAACTCTCTTTATGATATTATAATGATGGATATATATACCATAATACATTTGTTTTATCCCATAGAATGTACAATAACAAGAGTAATCCTAAGGTGAAGTATAGACTTTGGACTGTTATGATATGTCAAGGTAGGTTTAATCTTTGTTTAAAAAATGTACCCTTTGGAGGCTGCTGGTTAGCTCAGTTGGTTAGAGCGTGGTGTTCTTATAGCAAGGTTGCTGGTTCGATCCCTACATAGGCCACTGAGCTGCTCTCTCCACAGCTGGATTGAAACAAGTATTTGACTTTGGACCTGATGGGTCCTGGAAAAACACATTTAAAATATTTTTTTAAGTACCATTTTAATGAGTAATATTGCTAATAGGGGAGGCTGTGCATGTGTCAGAAAAGGAGATTTATGTGAAATCTCTGTACCTTTGTTTCAATTTTACTATAAACCTAAAATTGCTCTAAAATGTATTTTAATAAATAATTGCAAGAAAAATTATAAAACAGAATGAAATAAAACTAATGTTACCACTCTAATAAAAGTCAGGGAAGAAGAAAAATATAGCAAAAAGAAAAATAAACAAAGCATGAATATTAAAGTCTCTTGCATATACATCATACAATAAGGTATTTAGAATAAATCTAAACATGCTATAATCAATATAGGTGACTGGATTAAAACACTTGTCCTCCATTTCCTATTACAAAAATGATCATATTTTGTAACAGAAAACAGAATCAGGAGTATTTTGTTTCCAAGATACATTAAGAAAATGGCTCAACAGTTTGAAATAGTTGTATAAATAACATACAGGATAAAGTTCGTAATATTAAATGCCATTTATAATTAGGAAATACGAATGAAAAATAAATAAATTTTATGACCTCAGCATTTCTTCAAGAGCCTAGATAAATTATAATAAACCAAATTAAAAAGAATAAAGAAAATAATAGATGGTAATTGAAATAATAAAAAGTGAAATAAGCAAAACACTGATAAAGAAGCTCAAAAGTTAGTTTGTTAATAGAGCTAACAATTAGAGCTAGAGGATAGATGGTAGAGTAGAATCTACTACCCAGAATCCATCTCCCACTTAGATAACAAATGCACTGATATAATTTGTCTGATAAAACTATTTTGGAATTTTGGTGTCTATTAAGGCTTGCAACTTCCAGGGGAAGGCTTTCGTAGTAAATTTTGGCTAATTTTGGTCAATTTCAGCACTTACCTCCATAGCAGCTATTCATCCCCGACCTCTCAGGTCCATGTAAGCAGGCTGCTATACATTTTTCCAGGAGCAGATTGCATATACATTGTAGGAACTAATTTGGATACTAAAGCTCCTATACTACAAATACTGGGGATTGGTGCTTTGACTGCTGATTGCTACTTTTGACTGCAGAGATACAGACACATAGATGAGCAACCATTGTTGGAACTCTCACTGCCATCGTTGCAAACGCCTACCCCTTTAGCTGAAGCAACTTCTAGAAGATTTAAAGGATCCACTTCTTTTCTTCTTTCATTTTTCTCTTTTTCCCCTTCTGAGATGCAGATATTTAATGATTAGGACATTCAAAAGCAACCACATATATGGGGGAATTTAGAAAGATACCAGGCAAAACCTAGAAAAGATGCAAGTTCACAAAAAACCTGAAGACATATTCAGTTTACACCTTCAGGAGATCCTCAGCATAGAGCCAACCTACAAAAACAATAATAACAACAACAAAAATGCCAGCAAAATCTGGGGAAGGGGGAGAATCAGATCTCCAGAGTGACCACATTATCAATTAAAACGTTCGGTTTTCAGCACAATCACAAAACATTTATATATATATATATATATATATATATATATATATATATATATATATACACATACATATATATATATACATATATATACATATATATATATATATATATGTGTGTGTATATATATATATATATATATATATATATATATATATATATAACTATACGGCCCATTTGGGAGGGAGAAAAAAAGAACACAATAAAAACTGTCCCTGAGAAAGACCAGATAACAGACACACTATACAAATATTTTGTAAGCCCTTAAAGATACTTACAAAAAAATAAATGATATGTACAAAATCAAGAAAATTATGTATGAATGAATTGGAAAGATCAATAAAGAGGTAGAAAACATTGAAATAAACCAAACAGAAACTCTGGAACTGAAAAGTAGAATAACAGAAATCAAAAAGCCACTAGAGAGATTCAAAAGTATTCTTGAACAGGCAGTGGAATATATATATATATATATATATATATATATATATATATATATATATATGTTTGAGGAAAAGAAAAAAAAATGATGAAAAGTGAACAGAGACAAAGGGACATTCAAGGTACCATTAAAAACACCAACAAATGCATTGTGGGAGTCCCAGAAAGACAAGAGTGAAAGACAGGGGCATAGGGGCAGAGTTTATTGGGAGGAATAACGGTCCCTAAATCCCAATATTTGATTAAAGACATGAATATAAATATTCAAGAAGTTTAATGAGCTCCAAGTTGGGTAAATGTAGAGACCCTCATAGAGGCACATTATAATCAACAAACTGTGCAAAGACAAAAAAATCCAGAAAAAAACAAGAGCAACTTGTCACATCCCAGATGTCCCCATTAGCATTATCACATTTCACCTCAGAAATTTTGGAGACCAGAAGTCAGTGAATAGATCTATTCAAAATGCTGGAGAAAGAAAACTGTCAACTAAGAATCCTGTATCTGACAAAACTGTACTTCAGAAATGAGGGAGAAACTAAGATATTCCCAGATTAAAAAAAAAAAAAAAACAGTAAGGGAATTGATTACCACTAAACTTGGTCTACTAGAAATTCCAAAAAAAAAAAAAAAAAAAAAAAGAAAGAAGGAAGGAAGAGAAAGAGAGAAAGGAAGAAAGGAAGGAAGGAAGGAAGGAAGGAAGGAAGGAAGGAAGGAAGGAAGGAAGAAAAAGAGTTCTTGAGGTTAAAATGAAAGGATGCTAGACAATAAATCAAAGCTATCTGAGGAAATACAGGTTGCTGGTAAATGTTAATGTATTGACAACTATAAACATTTGTGTTACTATTACTTTGGCATGTCATTCTGCTTTTTGTTTTCTACATGATTTAAGACACTAATGCATAAAAACAATTATTAGTCTATGATTTTGAATACATGCTTTATATAAAGTTGTATTTTTTAATTTCATAACTGACATATGTGGAGATGGAGGGGTTTAAAAGCAGATGATTTTTTAAATACTATTAACATTAAGTTGGTATAATTCAAATTACAGTGTTCTAACACTAAGATATTAAATGTAATCTTCAGGGTAACCTCAAAAAATATAGAATATTCACAATAGGAATGAAAAATGAATCAATACATTTTACTAGAAAAATGTCAAATATGTGCAAAATAAGACAGTAATACAGGAAATGGGGGACAAGAACTTTAAGGTATATAAAAATAGCAAAATGTCAGAAGTAAGTCCTTTCTTTTTATTAATTATTCTAAATGTAAATAATTAAACTTCCCAATCATAAGCAGAAATCATCAGAATCGATTTAAAAATTGATCCCACTATGTGCTGTATATAAGAGACTTACTTTAGATCCAAAAACACAAATAATTTGAAAGTAAAATAATGCAAATAGTAACCAAAAGAGAGCAGGGATGGCCATACTGATATCAAACACAATAGACTTTAAGAAAAAAGTTTAAAAGAGAAAAAGAGACCATTACATATTAATACGTGGTTTAATATAGGAATAACATATAACAAATACAAACATTTAGGCACCATATAATAGACCATCAAAATGTATGAAGTAAATATTGGCCAATTAAAGAGAGAAATAGACAGTTCTAGAATAATAGTCACAGACTTCAATCCCTTACTCTCAGTACTAGATAGAACAACCAGACAGTAAATAAATAAGTAAATAGGAGACTTAAAAAAACACAATAAAGAAAGTAGATCTAACAGAAATAAATGTAACACTTTACACAACAACAGAATACACATTATTCTTATGTGTACAAAGGACATTCTCCAGGCTACAAATTAAGTTTAAGTGGAGTTTAAAAGCTAGGTACTATAAACAGTATCTTCTCCGACTACAATATGACAGAGTTAGTAATTAATAACAATAGAGAAACTAAAATATTCACAAATTTGTGACAATTAAACAAAGGGTCACATTAAACACCCAAAGTCTCAAAGAAGAAATCACAAGGAAAATTAGAAAGTATTTAAAGGCAAACAAAAATGAAAGTAAAACAAGAATACCTACGGGACACAGCAAAAGCAGTGTTAAGGGGGAAACTTATAGATGTAAACATGTATTTCAAAATAGAAATTAGAAAAAATAGAACAAACTGAACCCAAAGTTGGCAGAGGAAAAAAAAATAATAAAGGTTACAGCAGAGATATATAAAATAATAGTAAGCAATTTAAAAACTCAACAAAGCCAAAAATTGGTTCTTAAAAATAATTAGCAAAATTGACTAACTTTTTGCTAGATTGACTAAGAAAACAAGACAATGCTCAGATTACAAAAATCAGAAATGAAAGTATAACATTATTACTGATTATACAGAAATAAAAAGATCATAAAAGAGTGTTATAAATAATTGTATACCACAAAATTGGATAATCTAGATGACATGTCCTAATTCTTAGATACAAAACACCTACCCAGATAGGAATGGCAGCAGCGGGGCACACTTTTTGAGTTCTCCTTCAGATCTTATCACAAACGGGACATCTATAACCCATCAAAGGACTCTGCTCAACATGCAGAACAGCTAAGAGAGTCATGCAAGGATTACCTGAAGGTGAGCAAATTGGGTGAGCAGGGGAAGAGGGAAGGGAGCGGAGTGGAGACACAGCCCACATCTGGGGCTGTGGAAACGCAGCCGGCATCTGCGGCAGTGGACACACGGCCCACATCTGCTGTGTTTCCACCGGCCGGCATCCGCAGCTGCAGAGACGCAGGGGATCCCAGGATGGAACAGAGAACACAAAAGCCAGAAGGTGGGCTCTTTCCCTGGGCCCCACAGCTGATCTCTCCCACTGAGGGGGCAGCATATTCAGCATTTGAGGAAATAACCTCAGTGAGACCTCCAGTTGGGCCCTAGGTTGGACAAAGGACACAAACTCCATATCTGGGCCACTCCCCCTGCTCTTCCAATCCTACCTCCGCCCTTTCAGAGATTTAAACTGGCCCCTAAACTGAGGAGTAGTGTCAGATTACAGAGGAGTCTTAGTGCAGCTCTAACCCAGGGAAGAGGTTGAGACAAGTGTGATTTTTGCTGGGCTAGGAGAGAAGAGACTCCTCCACCCCCAGCCACCACCTTTTCTGGCCTGTGGGAGGAGTGTGACACAGCTGGGCTGGGAGAGAGAAGACCCCTCCATCCCCAGCCCCCACCCTTTCTGGCCTGCCTAGGGCGGGGCAATTACATCTGCGGAGGAACTCCCAGGGATCAGCAATAAGCCGCAGACACAGCTCTGGGCTTTCAGCAGCTCAGAAATCTCCCGCCCGCCACACACACATACATACACACACACACACACAAACATACACACACGGAAGAAGTGCCCTAAGACACAGGAGAACTGGACACAGGGCTGGTGGTGCTACTTTCAGTGTGCATATGTGCAGGCAAGGACAGAAACTGCACTGACTTTGTAGAAACTATCACCCAGACCCCCCAGCCCCACGCATTGTTCTCTGCCTGCACAATACACAGGGGACTCTGGTACAACAGAGGACAACCTGGAGATTACTTGGTGGGCTTAAGCCAAGATTGGTGCTGCTTTTTGTTTGTTTGTTTTCTTGTTTTGTTTTGTCCATTATATCTTTGATATCTTTGCCTGTGTTGAGTGTGGGTTGTCAGTTGTTTTTACATGTGAATGTATTTGATTCATTTCTTTGTTGTTGTTGTTGTTGTTGTGCTTGGTGATTTGCTTTGTTCTGAAATTGTCCTACCAGACTTCAACGTAAGAGGCACAAGATTCAACACACCCAGAGGCCAACTCCAGACCAAACCAGCATACTACCGGGTTTGACCTACAAGTGACACACCCAGAGGGAATTCTCTACAGGCACAAGAGCCCATAGAGACCAAACCACATTTAAGTGGTCAACCCTCACGCAGCAGAACACCCTGCGGTGGGTAGAGCCAAGTCTCACAACTAGTCAGCCTAGGAGTTAACCCCACCTACTCACGAGTGAAAAGGAATTAGAGATCTTCTTTAATAGGACAATATACACAACACAAGACTCATCTTTGGAGCACACGCAGAGGAGAAGAACAAAGTAATGCAAGTCAAACATAAAGGACACATACTACATAAGATAACCCAGCAAGAATTAAGAACTCTAGGGGATCTACCTAATACATTGAAGCAATCACAGAGAGTCAGCCAGAATGGGGAAACACAGAAACATGTCCCAAATAAAAGAACAGAAGAAACCTCCAGAAATGGAACCAAATGAAACAGAGGTGACCAACCTAGCAGAGACAGATATCAGAACACTGATGATAAGAATGTTTAAGGAGCTTAGAGACGACATAAAGAAGGATAGAGAAATCATAATGAACAACCAGTTAGAAATAAAGAACACAATTACTGAAATAAAGAACTCACTTGAAGGAATTAACAGCAGGTTAGAGGAAGCAGAGGATTGAATAACCGACTTAGAAGACAAGTGAGCAGAGATCACCCAAACAGAACAACAGAAAGAAAAAAGAGTAAAAAACAATGAAGATGGTTTAAGAGACCTATGGGATAACATCAAGTGCAACAACATGCGCATCATAGGAAAACCAGAAGGTGAAGAGAGGAAGAAAGGGATTGAGAAGATATTTGAAGAAATAATGTCTGAAACTTCCCTAACCTGATGAAGGAAACCAACATACAAGCCCAGGAAGTGCAGAGAGTTCCAACCAGGATAAACCCAAACAGGTCCATACCAAGACACATTATAGTTAAAATGGCAAAGGTTAAAGACAAAGAGAGAATCCTAAAAGCAGCAAGAGAAAGACAGAGGGTTACATACAAGGGAACTCCCATAAGACTATCAAATGACTTTTCTGCAGAAACATTGCAGGCCAGGAGGGAGTGGCAGGAGATACTCAAAGTGATGGAAAACAAAGGCCTACAACCAAGATTGCTTTATCCAGCAAGGCTATCATTTAAAGTTGATGGAGAGATAAAGAGCTTCCCAGAAAAGAATAAGCTAAAGGAATTTATTACCACAAAGCCAGCATTGCAAGAAATACTAAAAGGACTTCTGTAAATAGAAGAAAGATGAAAACAATCTAACTACAAATTTAAAAATGGCAATAACTATGTACCTATCAATAATCACTTTAAATGTAAATGGACTAAATGCTCCAATCAAGAGACATAGGGTGGCTGAGTGAATAAGAAAGCAAGACCCTTGTATATGCTTTTTACAAGAGACTCACCTCAGATCAAAAGACACACACAGGCTGAAAGTGAAAGGTTGGAGTAAGATATTTCATGCAAATGGAAATGAGAAAAAAGCTGGAGTTGCAATAGTTATTTCTGACAAAATAGACTTTAAAATGAAGAAAATATTAAAAGACAAAGATGGGCACTATATAATAATAAAGGGATCGATCCAACAAGAGGACATAACCCTAGTAAACATCTATGCACCCAACATAGGAGCACCTAAATATGTAAAACAGATATTGGCTGACATAAAGACAGAGATCAACAGTAACACTATCATAGTAGGGGACTTCAACACACCTCTGACAACAAGGGACAGGTCTTCCAGACAGAAAATCAATATGCAAACAACAGTCTTAAATGATACATTGGGCCACCTGGATTTAATCAACATTTTCAGAGCATTTCACCCCAAAGCTGCAGAATACACGTTCTTCTGAAGCGCACATGGAACATTTTCCAAGATAGACCATATGTTAGGCCACAAAGCAAGTCTTGATAAATTTAAGAAAATTGAAATCATACCAATTGTCTTCTCTGACCACGGTACCATGAAATTAGAAATTAACTACAGGAAAAAAAACTGGAAGGCACACAAATTCATGGAGGCTGAATAACATGTTACTAAATAATGAATGGGTCAAGCAGGAGATCAAGGAAGAAATCAAGAGACATCTCGAGACAAACGAAAATGAAAACACGACGACCCAAAATCTATGGGATAAGAGGGAAGTTCATAGCATTGCAGGTCTACCTAAAGAAAGAAGAAACATCACTAATCAACAGTTTATCTTTACACTTAAGGGATCTGGAAAAAGAACAACAAAATAAGCCCAAAGGTTGTACAAGGAAGGAGATAATAAAGATCAGAGCGGAAATAAATGAAATAGAAACCAGAAAAACAATACAAAAGATCAATGAATCCAAGAGTTGGTTCTTAGAGAAGATAAACAAAATTGACAAACCTTTAGCCAGACTCATTAAAAAAAAGAAAGAGAGGACCCAGTTAACAAAATCAGAAATGAAAGAGGAGAAGTGACAACAGACACCGCAGAAATACAAAAAATTTTAAGAAATTACTATCAGCAACTATATGCCAACAAATTTGACAATCTGGAAGAAATGGACAATTTTCTAGAGGCATACAACCTTCCAAGGCTAACTCAAGAAGAAACAGAAAAACTGAATAGACTGATCACCACCAGGGAAATTGAATCAGTAATCAACAATCTCCCAACAAACAGAAGCCCTGGACCAGATGGCTTTACAGGTGAATTTTCCAAAACATTCAAAAAAGAATTATCACCTATTCTCCTCAAGTTCTTCCAAAAAATCCAGAAGGAGGGAAGACTCCCAAACACTTTTTATAAAGCCACTATCATCCTGATCCCAAAATCAGACAAAGACACCACAAAAAATGAAAACTACAGGCCAATATCACTAATGAACATAAAATGCAAAAATCCTCAACAAAATATTAGCAAACAGAATTCAGCAATACATTAAAAAGATCATACACCATGATCAAGTGGGATTCATCCCTGGTATGCAAGGGTAGTTCAACATCCGCAAATCAATTAATGTGATACACCACATTAACAAAATGAAAAATAAAAATCACATGAGCATATCAATAGATGCAGAAAAAGCATTTGATAAAATCCAGCAGCCATTTATGATAAAAACCTTTAAGAAAGTGGGAAGAGAGGGATCATATCTCAACATAATAAAGGCCATTTATGATAAACCCACAGCTAACATCATATTCAATGGGGAAAAGCTAAAACCATTCCCCTTAAGATCAGGAACAAAGCAAGGTTGCCCACTTTCTCCACTTCTATTCAACATAGTGCTGGAAGTTCTAGCCACAGCAATCAGACAAGAAATAAAAGGCATCCAAATCGGTAAGGAGGGAGTAAAATTGTCATTATATGCAGATGATATGATACTATATATAGAGAACCCTAAAGACTCCACCAAGAAACTATTAGAGCTGATAGATCAATTTAGTAAAGTAGCAGGATACAAAATTAATATTCAGAAATCAGGTGCATTTGTATATACCAATAATAAAACATCAGAAGGAGAAATTAAAAAAGCAATTCCATTTACAATTGCTCCAAAGACTATAAAATACCTGGGAATAAATTTAACCAAAGAAGTAAAAGATCTGTACTCAGAAAATTATAAGACACTGAAGAAAGAAATGAAAGAAGATACAAATAGATGGAAACACATACCATGTCCATGGATAGGAAGAATTAATATACTTAAAATATCCATACTGGCTAAGGCAATATACATATTCAACGCAATTGCTATCAAACTACCAACGACGTTTTTCACAGAAATAGAACATATAATCCTAAAATTTATATGGGACCATAAAAGACCCCAGATAGCCTCAGCAATCTTGAGAAATAAGAACAAAGTGGGAGGTATAACAACACCTGACATCAAATTATACTATAAGTCTACAGTAATCAAAACAGCATGGTACTGGCATAAAAACAGACAGATAGATCAATGGAACAGAATAGAGAGTCCAGAAATAAATCCATGCCTATATGGCCATTTAATCTATGACAATGGAAGCAAGAATGTATGGTGGAGTAAAGACAGTCTATTCAATAAATGGTGCTGGCAGACATGGACAGACACATGCAAAAAAATGAAGCTGGACCACCTCCTTACACCACATACAAAAATAAATTCAAAATGGCTTAAAGACTTAAATGTAAGATCTGAAACCGTAAAATTCCTAGAAGAAAATATAGGAAGAAACTTCACAGACATTACCCGGGGTAAGATTTTTACTGATATATCCCCTCACACAGGGAAGTAAGAGAAAAAATAAACATGTGGGATTACATCAAACTAAAAATTTTTTCACAGCAAAGGAAACCTTCAATAAAACAAAAAGGGATCCTACTGAATGGGAAAATATATTTGACAATGATATATCAGATAAGGGGTTAATGTCACAAATCTATAAAAAACTCCCTCAACTCCAAAAAAACAAACAACCCAATTAAAAAATGGGCAGAGGACATGAAGAGACGTTTTTCTAAAAAGGACATACGGATGGCAAACAGACATACGAAGAAATGCTCAACCTCACTAACCATCAGAGAAATGCAAATAAAAACCACAAGGAGATACCCCTCACCCAAGTCAAAATGGCTGTCATCAATAAATCAACAAACAACAAGTGCTGGCGCAGATGTGGAGAAAAGGAAACGCCTGTGCACTTTTGGTGGGAATGCAGATTGGTGCAGCCACTATGGAAAACAGTATGGAGGTGTCTCAAAAATCTGAAAATGGAACTACCTTATGATCCAGCAATTCAACTTTTTGGTATCTTTCCGGAGAAATCCAAAACTCTAATTCAAAAAACGTTATGCCCTCCTATGTTTATTGCAGCTCTATACACAATAGCCAAGATATGGAAACAACTGAAATGTTTCCCATCGGTAGTTGACTGGATTAAGAAACTGTGGTACATTTATACAATGGAGTATTACACAGCCATAAATAAGAAAGAAATCTTACCATTTCCAACAACATGGATGGACCTAGAGAACCTTATGTTAAGTGAAATAAGTCAGACAGAGAAAGACAAATACCTTATGATCTCACTTATATGTGGAATCTAAAGAAAAGAATAAGTTAATGAACTAATCTGAAACCGTTTTGGAGACATAGAGGAAAAACTGAGGGTTGCTAGATAGGAAGGGGGGGTGGGGATAAGGGGGAAGGTGAGGGGATTAGAAAACAATCATTAACCACAAAATGGCCACGGGGTTCTGAAAATTAATTTGGGGAATGTAATCAATAATGTTGTAAAGATTTTGTAGGGTATCCGATGGACACTTGTCTCATTAGAGAGACCACCTCAAGGATGATGTAGATGCCTGATCACTGTATTGTACACCTGAAGCTGAAGCTGAACAATAATGAATGTCAACTACAAGTTTGTATGTATATGTATGTACTTACAGGAAGTGGAGTACAGCATTAGGAATAGAGACAGTGGAAATGTAATGGCTCTGTGTGATGTCAGAGGGTTAGTGGATGGGGGAGGGGGTTCACACAATGTGAAGGATATAAAAGATAAATGTCTAAGTATTACTTTGTCTTGTGCACCTGACACTAAAAAAAACAAAACAAAAAACAAACAAAAAAACAATAAAAAACAAATGTAGAGAAGCACTTAACAAATGGTTGTTGAATAAATAAATGATTGACTAAATCAGAAAAAAAAAAAAAACCTACCCACACTGTCATGAAGAAATAAAAATTTGAAAACACCCATAAGTAGCAGGGAGATTGAATTAATAATAATAATAATAATAATCTGAAAACGAAAAGCCCTGGACCCACTGGCATTAATTTTTAAAACATCTACCAAACATTTAAAAAAATAACAATTATTTTCAAAGTATTCCAAAAAATTGAAGAGGAGAGAACACTTCAAAACTCAGTCTATGAAGTCAGTATTATCCTGACAGTACAGCCAGACAAAAAAAATTAACACAAATAGAAAAATATAGAGCAATATCCCTAATAAATATTGATGCAAAAATCCTTAACCAATTATTTCTAAGACCAAATCAACAGCACATTGGAAGGATCATATAACATGATCAAGTGGAGTTTGTTCTGGGAAGACAAGGATAGTTCAATACATTAAAATCAATCAGTGTAATACGCCACAAGAAAATAAAATAAAAATCATCCGAATTGGGAAGGAAGGATTAAAATAACCTGACTTTGCAGATTATAACATAGAAACTCATAAAAATCCCCCCTCACCTACAAAATCTTTAGATATAATAGAGGAATATAGAAAAAAATAGGATACAAATCAGTAGCAAAAAATTACCTGTTTCCATAAAGTAACAATGAAAAATCAAAAAGTAAATTAAGAAAACAATCCATTTACAATAGCAGTGAAAATAAAATATTAAAGATTAAATTTAGGCAAGAAAGTAAAAGAATTATAGCTTGAAAATTACGAAACATTGCTGAAAAATTAAACAAAGCACAAATAAATGTCAACATAGCTTAGGTTCATGGATTAGAAGATATAATATTTTTAAAATGCCCACACAACTCAAAGCTATCTATAGATTAAACACAATCCCTATTCCTATCAAAATCCCATTCGAGGTTTTTTGTTTGTTTGTTTGTTTGTTTGTTTTTCGTTTGTTTGTTTTTTTCAGAAAAAGAAAAAAACATGCTAAAATTTATACGGAATCTCAATGGACTCCAAATAGCCAAACGTGTGATTAAAAAAATCAATGCTAGAGGCCTCCCACTTCCTGATTTCCAAACGTCTTACAAAGCTACTGTAATTAAAGGAATTTAGTACTATTTAAAAACAGACGAATATAGATAATAGATAGATAGATAGATAGATAGATAGATAGATAGATAGATAGATGATGATGAAGATAGATGATAGATAGATAGATACATAGATACATAGATACATAGATAGATAGATAGATAGATACATAGTTGATAGATAAATAGAACAGAATATAGAGTTCAGAAATGAAACCTTGTATATTTGATTAAGTGTTCTTTGACAAGTTGTGTCAAGGATATGCGATGAGGAAATGATAGTCTCTTCAACACCTGATGTTGGGAAAACTACCTAGTTTTCCCACTTACAAAACAATGACGTTGAACCATTATTATGCACTATATACAAAAAATAACTCAAAATGGATTAAATACCTAAAAAAAAATAAGAGCTAAAATTATAAAACTCTTAGAAGAAAACAGGGCAAAAGTATCACAACATTGAATTTAGAAATTATTCCTTGGATATGATACCAGGGGCACAGGCAATAAAAGAAAAAATACATTAAACTTCATTAAAAAACAACAACAACCTTTTGTACATTAAAGCACACTATAGAGTAAAAAGGTAGCCTACAGAATGTGAGAAAATATTTGTCAATTACATATCTGATAACAAATTAATATCAAGAATATATAGAAAACTCCAATAACTCAGCAGTAAAATAAATAAAGAACCCAATTTAAAAATGGGCATAGTCTCATTCATTTATTTCAGCTTTTACTTCCCTTGCCTTTAGAGTCAAGTTCATAAAATCCTCTTTGAACCCAAGGTCCATAAGTTTAGTACCTATGTTTTCTTCTATGCAGTTTATTTTTTCAGGTCTTATGTTTACATCTTTGATCCATTTTGAGTTAATTTTGGTATATGGTGACAAATACCACTCTAGTTTCATTCTTTTTCATGTGGCCTTCCAATTCTCCCAGCACCATTTATTGAAAAAGCTGTCTTTTCTCTGTTGTATGTTTTTTGCTTCTTTGTCAAAAAATTATCTGTCTAATCTGTCTATATTTATGTGGGTTTATTTCTGGGTTCTCAATTCTATTCCATTGGTCTGTATGTCTGTTTTTCCACCAATACCATGCTGTTTTGATTATTGTTGCCCTGCAGTACAAGCTGAAATCAGGGAGTGTGATACCTCTAGCATTGTTCTTTTTTCTTAGGATTGCTTTGGCTATTCAGGGTCTTTTGTGGCTCCATAGAAATCTGATGATTTTTCGTTTTATTTCTTTAAAAAAATGCCATTGAGATTTTTATGGGGATTGTATTAAATCTGTGTATTGCTTTGGGTAATATGACCATTTTAACTATGTTGGTTCTTCCAATACATGAACACAGAATGTATTTCCATTTCTTTGTGTCTTATCAATCTCTTTTAGAAATGTCTTATACTTTTCAGTGTATAGGTCTTTCACAGCCTTGGTTAAGTTTATTCCTAGGTATTATATTCTTTTTGTTGCAATTCAAAAGGAATTTTATTTTCCTTTTTCTGAAGTTTCATTGTTAGTATATAGGAATGCAATGGGTTTCTGTACATTGATTTTGTAGCCAGCAAGTTTACTGTATTCATTTATTGTTTCTAATAGTTTTTTGGAGGAGTCTTTAAGGTTTTCTATGTATAGCATCATGTCATCTGCAAACAATGACAATTTAACTTCATTTCCAATTCAGATGTCTTTTATTTCTTTCTCTTTCCTGACTGCTCTGGCTAAGACTTCCAACACTTCTGCACAGCAAAAGAAACCATCATCAAAATAAGGTGGCAAACCACCAAATGGGAGAAGATTTTTGCAAAAACTGCCTTCGATAAGGGGGCTAATATCCAAAATATATAAGGAACTCATACAACTCAACAACAAAAAAATAAACAATCCAGTTAAATGGGCAAAGGCCCTGAATAGACATTTCTCCAAAGAAAACATACAGATGGCTGATAGACATATGAAAAATAATGCTCAACATCACTAATCATCAGAGAAATGCAAATAAGAACCACAGTGAGATATCATGTCACATTAGTTAGAATAGCTATTATCAATAACAAAAATATTAAATGTTGGAGAGGCTGTGGAGAAAATGAACCCTCATAAACTGTTGGTGGGAATGCGGATTGGTGCAGCCGCTATGGAAGGCAGTGTGGAGGTTCCTCAAAAAATTAAGAATAGAATTTCCATATGACCCAGCAATCCTCTCCTGCATATCTACCCAAAAAATCTGAAAACATTTCTTCATAAAGATTTATGTGCTCCAATGTTCACTGCAGCTTTATTTACAGTGGTCAAGACATGGAAACAACCAAAGTGTCCTTCAATAGATGATTGGATAAAGAAGATGTGGTATATATACACAATGGAATACTATTCGGCGGTAAGAAAAGATGAAATAGTTCCATTTGTCACAACATGGGTGGATCTTGAGATTATTATAATAAGCGAAATAAGTCAGACAGAAAAAAGTTGAGAATCATATGATTTCATCGATATGTGATATATAATATTGAAAACAACAAAGGAACAAGACAAATGAAGAAACAAAAACTCATAGACACAGACAATAGTTTAGCGGTTTCCAGAGCGTAAGGAGGGAGAAGGGTGGTAAATGAGGTTAAAAGGGATCAAATATATGGTGATGGAAGGAGAACTTAGTCTGAGTGGTGAACACACAAAATGATATATAGATGATGTAATACAGAATTAAACACTTGAAACCTACGCAAATTTACTAACAATTGTCACCCCAATAATCTTCAATTAAATAAAATATTTAAAAAATGGGCAAGGGATTTGAATAGGCAGTTTTCCAAAGAAGATGTACAAAAGTCAATAAGCTCATGGAAAGATAGTTAACATCTTTAATCATTAAGGAAATGTGAAGCAAATGTACAGTAAAGTAGCATATCACACACATTATGATGGCATTCAATAAACAAACAAACAAACAAAGAAAAACAAGGAAAAACCAAGTCCTGGAAAGGATGTGAGAAACTGGAACCCTTGTTCATTGTTGGTGGGAATGTAAAATGGTACAGCTGCCATGGAAAATAGTATGGCAGTTCCCCCAAGAAATTATGCATGGAACTATCATATGATCCAGCAATTTCACTACTGAGTATATACTCAAAATAATAAAAAGAAGGAACTCAAGTAAATATTTGTACACAAATTTTCATAGCACCATTATTCACAATAGCCAAAGCTGGAAACAACCAAATTGTCATGTAGATGAATAAAAAAATATGAGATGATTGATTGGTAGACAGATAGATGATGATAGATGATAGATAGATGATAGATAGATAGATAGATAGATGATAATAGATTAGATAGATAGATGATAGATAGATAGATAGATAGATAGATAGATAGATAGATAGATAGATAGATAGGTAGATAGATGATATAAGAGGTAAAAATACAGATAAGAGATATGCAAAGCTGTGTATGTATACAATAAATTATTCTTCAGCCATAAAAAGGAAAGATATTCTGACATATACTACAACATAAATGAAACTGGAAGACATTGTGCTAAGTGAAATAAACTAGATGCAAAAGAACAAATATTACATTGTTCCACTCACATGAAGTACCTTAAATAGTCAAACTAATAGAGACAGAAAGTAGAAGAGTGGATACCAATTCTGGAGGAGGGAGTATGAGGAATTATTTTATCACTGGTTACATAGTTTCAGTTTGGGATGATGGAAATGTTGTAGGGATGGGGGAGTGCAACACTGAATATCTAATGCCACTGAAACTGTACACTTAAAATGGTAAATTTTGTTATGTAAGTATATTTTGTCACTGTCGTGCGGGGGACCCTGCTCGCTGCGCCATTTGTCATGCGGGAGACCCTGCTCGCTGCGCCATTTGTCATGCGGGCGGCCTTGGGGGGTCTCTGCTCCCGCTCCCCACACAAGAACACAGGATATGGTGAAGCCAAAAAGGAACACCCACGGAGCCATAGGTAGGGGAGTCATACCACTATATTCTCTCTGGCGGCACTATACTCTCACTGGAGGCTGGATCCACACTGTCCGCAAACCGCCATCCACGCTTGCCAGCCCAGCCGCCATCTTCTTGCTAGCCCCCATTCTTCTCTCTCTCCTCTCCCTCTCCTCCGTAGCCGCAGCAGTTATATTGGCGGCCAATTGGCTAACTGGCCACAGCTGACGGCCAATCAGCCACAGCTGACGGCCATCTACTACCCGAGCCAGCACTCCTCCACGTGAGGCCTAGAGCCTGGAAACTTCTTTCTGGGGCTCTGCCCCCAAAGTCACAATAAGAAATTATTTAAGAATATAAAATGAAACATTCATTAAAAAAATGTGGTAGGGGAAAAAGGACTCTGTAATGACTGGACACAAAATTATAATTAAAATTTTAATTTTCAGTTCCGGAAAAATGGCGGAGTGAGGTGAGCCTCTGTAAAGCTCCCCTGGAATTAACAAAGAATCGAACAACAAAAACTCCACAAAGGACTCCCTGCACAGCAGACAGGCAAGACGAAGAGGCCCACTACCGACTGAAATCACCTACAGGTGGGAGATTAGTGTGAGTGGAGGGAGGACAAAAGGGAGAAGTACGTGGAGACGGAGCCGCGCAGACGCAGGACGCAGACCTAGCTCAGTGCTCCGAGCTCGCTGCTTCCCGGAACCACCACAGCTTCGGGAGAGGCAAGAACTCGGACTGCTAGGGCTCCGACAGGGCTCCACAGGGCTGAGGAGACAGCATATAACACGGCTGAACCCAACGCTCACGGCAGAGACCTCGGAGAAAAGACTGAGGGAAAAAGGCTGAACACGGTGGTTTAAGCCCGCACTGCCGAGCAGAGAACGGAGCCTTAGGCACTGAGACTAGCCGCCCCCTCCCTCCCCTCCCAGAGCTCGCCCCGCCCCCACCTGCCCAGTGCTAGAAGCGAAACAGTAGCAGTGTCAGATCAAAACAACAGAAAATTTCCTTTTTTGAGAACTGTGGACTGCTGACACAAATTCACAGCCCAACTAGTTCCGGCAAAGGGGAGGGAGCTGTGGAAGCAGGACCGGCTGTGGTGGTGGTCGCCACCATTGCTCTGGGCCACCTCTCACAACTCACCCCGCCCCTGACCCCACCTATATGGGCGGATCCCTGCAGGAGTAAACAGAACTGCTGAAACATACGGGCTCTGAATCAGGAGCTGGAAGAGCTTTGGAACATCAAGAGCTCTCCGCATACCCACCGGGACACTGCGCCCTGTGACCTAGACGAACTATTAACAGAGGAGAAGCCCGTCTCCCAGGGAATCCCCCCATTGTGTGAGAAGTTGGAATAGTGCAGAGAAAACATAGCACTACCGTGTGGGAGAAGAAAAATAAGTTGCAGTTGGAGAAATAATAAAACATTCTACCAACAAGTACTGACAAACAAAAGAAAGACCGCTTTCTATCAACCTGTTGCAGAAGTCACTCCTGTAGATGTCTAGGAAGAGAAATAGTAAACCAGTAATCGCCATGAATAACCAAGGCAACAAGGTAGCTCAGAAAGAAAGTGAAAAATCTCCAGAGAAGGCACTTAAAGATACAGAAATATGTGACTTAAATGACAGAGAATTCAAGATTGCAGTTCTGAAAAAACTCAACGAGATACAAGAAAACACAGATAGGCAGTTAAATTAACTCAGAAACTCAATCAAAGAACAGAATGAGCATTTTACGAAAGAGATTGAAATTTTAAAAAAGAACCAAATAGAATTTCTGGAGATTAAGAACTCAATTGAAGAAATTAAGAATGAAATAACCAGCTTAGGTAGTAGAGTTGACCAGATGGAGGAAAGAATCAGTGACATCGAAGATAAAAACCTGGAAATGACACAAATAGAAGAAGAAAGAGACTTGAGACTTAAAAGAAATGAAAGAACTCGACAAGAACTTTCTGACTCCATCAGAAAGAGCAATATAAGAATAATGGGCATACCAGAAGGAGAAGAAAGAGAGAAGGGAACAGAGAATATATTCAAACAAATTGTCGATGAGAACTTCCCAAATTTGTGGACAGAACTGGACCCTCGAATCCAAGAAGCAAATAGAACACCTAGTTACCTCAATCCCAACAGGCCTTCTCCAAGGCACATTGTATTGAAGCTGTCTAAAATCAACGACAAAGAAAGAATCCTCAAGGCAGCCAGGGAAAAGAAGATGGTAACTTACAAAGGAAAGCCCATTAGATTATCATCAGATTTTTCAGCAGAAACTCTACAAGCCAGGAGGGAGTGGAACCAAATATTCAAACTATTGAAAGAGAGAAATCATGAGCCAAGAATAATATATCCAGCAAAGATATCCTTTAGATATGAAGGAGGAATAAAGACCTTTCCAGACGTACAGAAGCTGAGGGAATTTTCTAATACACGACCTGCACTACAAGAAATACTAAAGGAGGCTATTCGACCACCATCAACAGGGACAATTTGTGGCAACCAAAACTCAAAAAGGGGGAGAGTAAAGGCCTGAACCAGAATATGGGAATGGAGAAAGTAAGCGTGCTGAAGAAAATGGAATACTCTAATTATCAAACTTTCTTTTACATAAACTTAAGGGTAACTACTCAAAAAAAATCCAGAACTGAAATATATACTGAAATAAAAGAAGAAACAGAGGGAAATATAGAATACCACCACACAGAAATAATAGACAACAACAAAAAGGCAAAGAAACAATGGAGACACAGCCTTACCAGAAAACTAAAGATAGAATGACAGGAAATCCTCACATATCAATAATCTCCCTAAATGAAAATGGACTGAACTCACCAATAAAAAGGCACAGAGTAGCAGATTGGATCAAAAAACTAAACCCAACCATATGCTGTCTCCAAGAGACACATCTCAGCTACAAGGACAAGCATAGACTCAAAGTGAAAGGGTGGAAATTGACACTCCAAGCAAATGGTACCCAGAGAAAATCAGGTGTAGCCATAATGATATCAGATGAAACAGACTTCAAGATGAAAAAGTTAACAAGAGACAAAGATGGACATTTCATAATGGTGAAGGGGACTGTACAACAAGAAGACATAACAGTCATCAATATTTATGCCCCCAATCAGGGAGCACCGAAATACACCAAGCAACTACTAACACAACTAAAGGGAGAAATTGACCAAAACACAATTATACTAGGGGACTTAAATACACCATTGACAGCTATGGATAGACCATCCAAACAGAAAATAAATAATGAAATAGTAGCCCTAAATGACACATTAGATGAAATGGACATAATTGACATTTATAGAGCACTTCATCCTAAAACATCAGACTACACATTCTTTTCTTGTGTACATGGAACATTCTCAAGGATAGACCATATATTGGGACATAAAATCAGTCTCAACATATTTAAGAAGATTGAAATCATACCATGCATATTCTCTGATCACAAGGCTTTGAAATGGGATATCAACTGTAAAAAGAAAGCGGGAAAAAACACAAATACATGGAGATTAAACAACATACTTTTAAAGAAGGACTGGGTCAAAGAAGAAATTAGAGGAAAGATCAAAAGATACATAGAAACAAATGACAATGAAAATACATCCTACCAAAATTTTTGGGATGCAGCGAAAGCAGTTTTAAGAGGGAAATTTATCTCATTACAGGCCTAACTCAAGAAACAAGAAAACTCCCAAATAAATAACCTCATGTTACACCTTAAAGAACTAGGAAAAGAAGAACAAGTAAAACCCAAGGTCAGCAGAAGAAAGGAAATAACAAAAATTAGAGCAGAACTAAATGAAATAGAGAACAAAAAGACAATAGAAAAAATTAATGTGACAAAGAACTGGTTCTTTGAAAAGATTAACAAAATTGACAAACCCTTGGCTAGACTCACTAAGATAAAAAGAGAGAAGACACTGATTAACAAAATCAGAAACGTAAAATCGGAAGTTATCACGGACACCACAGAAATACAAAGGATCATCCAAGAATACTATGAAGGACTATATGCCACCAAATTCAACAACCTAGAAGAACTGGACAAGTTCTTAGAAACATATAGCCTTCCAAGGCTGAACCATGAAGAACTGGAAAGTCTAAACAGACCGATCACCGGTAACGAAATTGAATCAGTCATCCAAAACCTTCCCAAAAGCAAAAGTCCGGAACCAGATGGCTTCACTAGTGAATTCTACCAATCCTTCAAAGAGGATCTAATACCAATCCTGCACAAACTCTTCCAAAAAAGTGAAGAAGAGACAGTACTCCCTAACTCATTCTATGAGGCCAACATCACCCTAATACCAAAACCTGGTAAGGACAGCACAAAAAAAGAAAACTACAGACCAATATCTCTGATGAATACCGATGCAAAAATCCTAAATAAAATTCTAGCAAATCGAATACAACAATGCATTAATAAGATTATTCATCACGACCAAGTGGGGTTTATCCCCGGGGCACAAGGATGGTTCAACATACGCAAATCCATCAATGTGATACATCACATAAACAAAATAAAGGACAAAAATCATATGATTATATCAATTGATGCAGAAAAAGCATTTGACAAGATACAACATCCATTTATGATTAAAACACTTAATCAAATGGGTATAGAAGGAAAATACCTTAACATAATAAAGGCCATATATGACAAGCCCTCTGCTAATCTCATAATTAAGGGAGAAAAACTGAAGCCCTTTGCTCTACGTTCAGGAACACGACAGGGATGTCCCCTATCACCTCTGCTTTTCAACATCGTGTTGGAAGTCCTTGCCAGAACAATCAGGCAAGAGAAAGAAATAAAAGGCATCCAAATTGGGAATGAAGAAGTTAAATTATCACTCTTTGCAGATGACATGATGCTATATATAGAAAACCCTAAAGATTCCACCGAAAAGCTATTAGAAACAATCAACAAATACAGTAAAGTTGCCGGCTACAAAATCAATGCACAAAAGTCCATTGCCTTCCTATATACTAACAATGAAATCTCAGAAAAAGAAATACAAAAAAACAATTCCTTTTGCAATTGCAGCAAAAAGAATAAAATACCTAGGAATAAACTTAACCAAGGATGTGAAAGACGTATATGCTGAGAACTATAAGACATTTTTGAAAGGAATTGAAGAAGACACAAAGAAATGGAAAGACATTCCGTGCTCATGGATTGGAAGAATCAACATAGTTAAAATGGCCATATTACCCAAAGCAATATACAGATTCAATGCAATCCCCATCAAAATCCCAAGGGCATATTTTAAAGAAATAGAACAAAAAATCATCAGATTTGTTTGGAACCACAAAAGACCCCGAATAGCCAAAGCGATCTTAAGAAAAAAGAACAATAATGGAGGTATCACACTTCCTGACTTTGGCTTGTATTACAGGGCTACAATAATCAAAACAGCATGGTATTGGCAGAAAAACAGACACATAGACCAATGGAATAGAATTGAGAACCCAGAAATAAAACCACATAAATATGGACAGATAATTTTTGACAAAGAAGCTAAAAACATACAATGGAGCAAAGACAGCCTCTTCAATAAATGGTGCTGGGAGAATTGGATAGCTACGTGCAAAAGAATGAAACTGGACTGCTATTTGTCACCATGTACCAAAGTTAATTTAAAATGGACCAAAAACTTAAGCATAAGACCTGACACAATAAACTGCATAGAAGAAAACATAGGTACTAAACTTATGGACCTTGGGTTCAAAGAGCATTTTATGAAATTGACTCCAAAGGCAATGAAAGTAAAAGCTAAAATAAATGAATGGGACTATATCAAACTTAAAAGCTTCTGCACAGCAAAAGAAACCATTGACAAAATAAAGAGGCCACCAACTGAATGGGAGAAGATTTTTGCAAACAGTACCTCCGATAAGGGGCTAGTATCCAGAATATACAAGGAACTCATGCAATTCAACAACAAAAAAACAAACAACCCAATTGAAAAATGGGCAGAGTATTTGAAGAGACATTCTCCAAAGAGGACATACAAATGGCAAATACACATATGAAAAAATGCTCAACATCACTAATCATCAGAGAAATGCAAATAAAAACCACAATGAGATATCACCTCACCCCCGTTAGAATGGCTATCATCAACAAGACAAATAGTAACAAATGTTGGAGAGGCTCTGGAGAAAAAGGAACCCTCATACACTGTTGGTGGGAATGCAGACTGGTGCAGCCATTATGGAAGGCAGTGTGGAGGTTCCTCAAAGAATTACGAATAGAATTGCCGTATGACCCAGCAATCCCTCTCCTGGGTATCTACCCAAAAAATCTGAGAACATTTAGAGATAAAGACACGTGTGCTCCAATGTTCATTGCAGCTTTGTTTACTGTGGCCAAGACATGGAAACAACCAAAATGTCCTTCGATAGATGAATGGATAAAGAAGTTGTGGTATATATACACAATGGAATACTATTCGGCAGTAAGAAAAGATGATATAGGAACATTTGTGACAACATGGATGGATCTTGAGAGAGTAATGCTGAGCGAAACAAGTCAGACAGAAAAAGCAGAGAACCATGTGATTTCACTGATATGTGGTATATAAACCAAAAACAACAAAAGAACAAGACAAACAAATGAGAAACAGAAACTCATAGACACAGACAATAGTTTAGTGGTTGCCAGAGGGTAAGGGGGGCGGGGGGTGGGGGGTGGGAGATGAGGGTAAGGGGGATCGAATATATGGTGATGGAAGGAGAACTGACTCTGGGTGATGAACACACAATGGGATTTATAGATGATGTAATACAGAATTGTACACCTGAAATCTATGTAGTTTTACTAACAATTGTCACCCCAATAAATTTAATTAAAAAAATTAATTTTCATAAATTAATTTTTAATGATAAAAATTGTAACTCTTAAATGCAGTTATAGTTTGATTAAATGACAGATTTCTTGACAATCATAGGAAATCCTGGAAGACCTATCTAACATTTATAGGGGAATTTCAGCAAATATTCTCAGTGCCATCCCAAAAGATATATACAAGGCTCTGCTTGGAAGTGTGCCGTTAACTGTTATAGCAAATGCACCTTGGAACTTAGCTACAAAGTAATAATATAGTCGTGTGTGCGTGTGTGTGTGTGTGTGTGTGTGTGTGTGTGTGTGTGTGTGTGTGTGTGTGATTTCCAAGGAGATACATTTCGCTATATTAATGTTCTATCATACCCTACAGGATGAAACTCAATCTCTTTGTCGTGGTATACAGGAGCCTCTACTTAAACTTCATTTACCACTTCTTCACCTCTGACCACCCCACTCTATGTATTTTATGTTCCACATGCCATTTATCAAACACACCACACTAATTATGCTTTATTCACAGTATAAAACCTCTAAGCCTTTGCACATGTCCTTAGCTCTGCAGAGCATATTGTCTACAAACCCAGCATTTATGGTAATCTCTTGCATGGTTAGTAAAATGTCCATTTAGTAATGCCTTTATTGAATGATTTCAGGAGAATTGACCAAGCTCTTTCTCTTCTATGCATAACTAGTTTTCTGTCTCCATTTCACTCTGTAGGAATTCTTACTTTTACACCTTTCTCTACTACTGTGCTTTAGATCAGTCTTCATCGTTTATTCATCATTTTATTTCTAGTGATTTATTGAATTTCATTTCAATTATGCTATATTTAATTAATGAGGTAGATTGATAGAATTGAAGTAAAAACACCAGGCCTAAAGAAGCATTGATGACTAGTTGAATGACCCATTTATGTATTCTTTTAAACCACACCTCTGCAAGTAGCTAAGTAAAGGTACATTGGTGCTAAGAGTTGTGCCGTGTACAAAGATGTGTACATGGCACAACTGTTGGCAAGGCATGCTCTGAACTTCATCTTGGTCTAATGGAAAGACAGCTTTTAGACAGCAATTTTCTGAAATACGAATTTCTATTTCAACTTGATTGTAAGCCAACTGTGACTTTGGTAAAACTTATTGTATTTTATTTTTGTTTAGTTTTGTTTTTCACATGTATAAAATTGGGAAATCTAGTCCTTGAATTGACAGAATTATCATAAGAATAAAAATGTTGGAATTTTATAAATCATTTATAAACTCAACACATTATGAAAAAAACAGTGAGTTACAATGGAAAACACCATCAGTTGTGATTTATTTAGAATTTTGGAACCCCATCTAATCCTATGAGACTTATGCAAGATTTTAAGAACTTTCAGCTTTAGTGTCTTCATCTATAAGGTGAAACAATAACTATCTCAAGAAAGTTATTGCAGGTATAACTCTAATGTTAAGCCCCTGGCATAGACTCAAGCCATCACAAAAGTTAGTTATGATTTTTAGTGATCTTATTTCAGGGCACTCAGCTCATATGTTTGTAATTCCCTTTTCATTAGTATGTAGTGCAGTCCTTGATATATGGTAGCTGACCAATAAATATTCCCCAAACTTAAAAGAACCTGCTGCTTAGTAACCAATACATTACAAAAAACTAATGGAAATTTTACACTAAAAAAAAAAAAAAGTGTTTTTATCTAAATTGAAAGAAGCTTACATCGTATAAGTTTAATTCATTTACATTTATGGTTTCTGCTTTATTTTTACTAAAATTTCCATAATATATAACAATTTTGTTTTCCACTGACTATGCTTTTTAATTTCCCTATTTTTATCACTCCTTTTGTGCTTTCCATTGGGCCAATTGAATTGAATTTATTTTTGTTTGCTCAGTTGGTTCAGAAATAAAATACTCTATGCATGTGTTTTTAGTGTTTATCTTTAAATTTCATGCAGGTGTCTACAAAATTAACAAAATTTAAAAATCAGTAATTTTACATTCTTTCTAAATTACACAATGAACTCAGAATACTTTATAAGTTATACCCTCCTTCATCTTTGCTATTTTATATTTAGTATATTATTTCTGTGTGCTTTGCTCTCTAAGTTATTCTTCATCATAATCACGATCACCATTAATATTATCATTACCATTTACTATGGAAACAAATATTAATTTAACAACAGTTTCACACCATTTTTTTTTCTTGCATCTTACTTCTTTCTTGAGAGTTGCATTTATTTCTGGCAATAATACCTTCTTTAATAGCTGTTTTAAGAAGGTTCTGGGGCATGAGCCACAAAGGAATGGCAACATCCACACTGGACTTGGTGGTGTCTGGGGGAGGATAAGCTATAAAGAGAGGCCAACTGCTGCTAGTGCCAAGCTTGGAGCTTCTTAGCAAGACGTATGGTGCATGCTGAGACCAGATGCTGCTTGTTTGTGAACCTTTGAGAGATTTTAGAAAAGTCCACAGCATGAGCAAAGATAGGTCATTTTATGGAAAAGCCACTGGAAGCAGCTTGGGTGGGCCTGCAAGTTGGGTGTGGCGGGACCTCAGGGAATCACCAGAATGGGGCAAACAATGTTAGTTAGGTTGATTAAGACTCACATATGGTGGCTGCCTGTGTCTGCATGCCAAGGGGAAAGGGGGGCTCTGGGGGGAGGGGAGCTCAACAAAGAAACAATAGATTCTGCCAGCACCTCTGTTTGGGAGAAAGATGCCCCTTAAGCCCTTGCCCTGAAGCTAGAAAAATCTGTTCCTCCCTGTATGTGGTCGGACAGATAATTTTGGAAATTCATACTCGAAAAAACGTTACATACCTCATTGCTGAATATCACTATGGTCACCTTTGAAGTACTCCCCTTGGGAAACTATGCACCAATGCCAGTGCGTAGTCCACCCTGCAAAGCAATTTTTGAACTCTTTTTCTGGAATGGCCATCAGAACTGTCATTGTATTACTTTTGATGTTCTGAATGTCATCAAAATGTCTCATTTCAATATTTCCTTTACCTTTGGGTAAAGAAAGAAGTTGTTGGGGGTCAGATCAGGTGAGTAGGGAGGGGGTTACAATATAGCTATTTGTTTACTGGCTAAAAACTCCCTCACAGACAATGCCATGTGAGCTGGTCCATTGTCATGATGTAAGAGCCATGAATTGTTGGTGAAAAGTTCAGGTTGTCTAACTTTTTCATGCAGCATTTTCAGCACTTCCAAATAGAAAATTTTGTTAATTGTTTGTCCAGTTGGTACAAATTCATAATGAATAATCCCTCTGATATAAAAAAAAGGTTAGCAACAAGTTCGTGAACTTAATTGTCAGACCTTGTATCCCTGGAGCCTTTTGAGCTGCTGCCCAGTACTGGTGCTCAGAGTGAGTGAGTCTATCAGTGAGTAAGTAGGTACACCAGCCCTCTAAGGTGAGGCTTCTGGGACTCCAGCAACTCTCCATCTCACTCAGCCACAATCTTGGCTAGTTTTCACAGCAAGAAATTATGGGAACTTCTTTACTCTGCAGTGGAAGCCTGGGCTGGGAAGCCTTGTATGGGGCTGGGACCCCTTGCTTTTCTGGGAGGTAGTGAGGAATCTCTGAAGCAGAGATATCCCTCTTGATTTTTAACAACAATGCAGATATGGGACCAGCCCATTCTGCATTTCCACCCCTCCTACCAGTCTCCAGGTAGCTTATTTTGTACGTGCTTAGCCATAGGACTTTGGTTTAACTAGAATGCAGGTGATTCTCAATGATAGTTGCTCTGTACTTTAGTTGTTATTTTGATGTGGTTGTGAAAGGAGGCAAGCACAGCATTTACCTAGTCTGCCATCTTGACTGGATATCACAAACAAAACAGACTTTAAAACAAGTTCTATGACAAGAGAAAAAGAAAGACCCAGTAATCCCACTTCTGGGTGTTTATCCAAAGAAACCCAAAACACTACTTCACAGGGACATATGCATCCATATATTCATTGTGGCATTCTTTATAATAGCCAAGATATGGAGGCAACTTGAGTGTCCATCAATTGATGAATGGATAAAGAAATGGTATACATATACAATGGAATATTACCCAGCCATTAAAAAGAATGAATTTTTGCCAACTGCAACAACATGGGTGGATCTAGGGAGTCCATGCTGAATGTAGTAAGTCAGACAGGGCAAGAAAAATGCCATGTGATTTCACTTATATGTGGAATCTAAAGAACAAAATGAATAAACAAACAAAACAGAAACAGAGTCATAGATACAGAGAACAATTTGATGGTTGCCAAATTGATGGGGGATTGAAGGGATGGGTGAAAATGGTGGAAACTAAGAAATACAAATCGGATAATTACAAAAGAGTCATGGGGATGTAAAGTATCAAGAGTAAGTCAGATGAAGCTGAGGATTGAATCAGAAGTTTAGAAGATAAGGTAACAGAAAATAGCCAAACAGAACAACAAAACGAAAAAAGAATCTAAAAAAATGAGGACTGTTTAAGGGGCCTCAAACTCAAGCATACCAACATTTGCATCAGAGGGCTACTAGAAGGAGAAGAGAGAGAGCAAGGAATTGAAAATCTATTTGAAGAAATAATAACGGAAAACTTTCATAACTTGTCAAAAGAAATAAATATACAAGCCCAGCAAGTGCAGAGTGTCCCAAACAAGATGAACCCAAAGATGGCCACAACAAGACACATCATAATTAAAATGCAAAGGTTAAAGACAAAGAGAGACTCTTAAAAGCAGCAAGAGAAAAGCAGTTAGTTGCATACAAGGGAGCTCCTATAAGACTGTCAGCTGATTTCTCAACAGAAACTTTTCAGGCAAGAAGGGATTGGCAGGAAATATGCAAAGTGATGGAAAAAACAAGGACCTACACCCATTACTGTGCTCAGGAAAACTATCATTTAGAAGTGAAGGATAGCTAAAGAGCTTCTCAGACAAGGAAAAGATAAAGGAGTTCATCACCACCAAACCAGTATTACAAAGAATATTAAAGGGACTTCTTTAAGATGGAAAAAAAGGAAGACAAAAAATATGAATAATATTAATAATAAAATGGCAATACCTACATATCTATTAACAATTACTTTCAATGTAAATGGATTAAATGCTTCAATCAAAAACATGGAGTGGGTGACTCAACAGAAAATAAAACCCTTACATATGCTGCCTATAGAAGACTCACTTTAGATCGAAAGACACACACAGACTGAAAGTAAATGGATGGAAAAAGTTATTTCATGAAAGTTGAAACAACAAAATTTGGTGTATCAATGCTCATACCAGACAAAATAGACTTTAAAACAAAGGCTATAACAAGGGACAAAGAAGGATACAGTTATCCCACTTCTGGGTATTTATCTGAAGAAACCCAAAATGCAACTTCGTGCAGACTTGTGGCATCCATATATTCATTGCAGCATTGTTTACAGTGGGCAAGATGTGGAGGCAGCCTGGGTGTCTGTCAATGGAAGAATGGATGAACAGGAGGTGGTACATGTATACAATGTAATGTTGTTAGGCCTTGGAAGGGAATGAATTCTTGCTATCTACAATGGCATGGATAGACATGGAGGGTATTGTGCTGAGTGGAGTGTCAGACAGAGAAAAAACAGATGCAATGTGATTTTGCTTATATGTGGAAACTGAAGAACAAAATAAACAAACAAACAAACAAAACAGAAACACACTCATAGTTACAGAGAACATTTTGATGGTTGCCAGATGGGAGTGGTGTTGGGGGTGAGTGAGAAAGGGGAAGGGTTTAAGAAGTACAGATTGGTTGTTACGCAGTAGTCGTGGGAATATATGTTATAACATAAGGAATATAGTTAATAATATTGACTATATATGTATGGGGTCAAATGGGTATTAGATTTATCAGGGTGATGCATGGGAGGAGGGTTGGGGGTACAGGGTGAAAGAGGTGAAGAGATTAAGAAATACAAATTGTTAGTTACAAAAATCTCATGGGGATGTAAAGTAAAGCACAGGGAATATAGTCCATACTATGGTAATAACTATGCATAGTGCCAGGTGGGTACTAGACTAGTCAGGGGGATCACTTCTTAAATGATATAAATGTCTAATCATATGATGTACACCTGAAATTAATGTAAAATAATATTGAATGTCAAAATAAATAAAATGTAAAATAAAAAATAAAAATAAAAAAGTAAATGTTTAATGGAAATAGGGGAGGAGCTTAAGGAGTGGGTAAAAGTAGGTAAGCAAGAGAAAGGACAACTCAGAATGAGAGAGTTCTTTGACTAATACATAGAGGTCATATGTAAAACTGAGTTATCTTTTATAGAAGGTATTCGTTGAATAATATCCAGGTAAATTGAATGGAATCTAATCAAATAAGGCCTCCTAAATTTTGGCATATTAAAATTTATTTAGTATAGTTGTTTTTAGCAACTTAGAATGAAGGGGTTGAGATTCCTCTTTGCTCCCCTTTTTATTTTTCATACTTTTCTAAATCCAAAGTGCCGTATGTCAAAAACATGACTTATGGTTTATTTATTTGTTGAACCAAAAGAGAAAATAGTATAATATGATTTAAATTATTAAAGGCACTGCATCAGTAATTTTGGAACTTCTTATTAATTGCCCACTCCCTAATCTATAACTAACGATAAGTATTCAGTGGAACAGAATCCCAGTTCTTTGGCAACGTTTGATAGCATCAGATAGAGTTCCTTCCCTAGAAATTAGACATTGAGAGAAAGTTAGTTTGCTTGATGATGGAAATAGTAACACAAAACTTGACAATTGTTACAGGCCAAATTGTACCTCACAAACCAAGAAATCAAAATAAAACAACAAAAAAGAATGAAACATAAGAGAAGAATGAAACAGACTCGTAGAGTGAAGAAAAGATGAATGAAGTCCAAAGAAACTCCTTGGTACCCAGTACTTGCTTTCTATTTATTTCTGAGGCTTCTGTATCTCTGCCTTTGGCATGTGAGATGTTTTTCGATGCCATTATAAATTCTCTCTTTTTATGTCTCTAGTTCAAGTTGTATTGTATTTACAATCGAATAGCCATGCATAAATTACAGAAATTATGTGGTGTGGTTTCCATTTCAAACACAAATATCAAGAAATATGGGATAAAACCTAAGGTTTTCATATGCATGCAATTTTGACCAAAAGATATTTGAAATAACTAGTTGGACTAGGAATTGGAATATGCCATTTCAAAATATATCATTACAGAAGAATAAGTAAGAGATACATGACACTTTTATATTTGCTTATTTGTGTAGAAGAGATTTTGATAGCATATGCAGCATTAATATTACATAGCTTTTTCTACCATGTTTCTTACATTTTGTTCCAATTGGTAAGACTGTATGAGCAGTACTCTCAGGTAATACGTAACATGCCCATAGACATGTGCTTATAGAGATTTGGATATTAGGCTAAGGCCAATACATTTGGAAAGTAATAGTGATGCCACCTTTGTTTAATAAACACTTTTGAGGCACAGAGTGTCAAATAAAACATTGATTTTAATAATAGTAAACCATAAGATTAAACTCATAACTAAAGTTCAACTATATAGCACAATAGCTAGTGTTGCTGAGTTAAAAGTGATTATAAAAATGGGAACTCACATTGCAACCTATTTGGGGAAAAAATATGAAGGAATGTTTGAAGCTCTAAATGACCATAAGGAGTGTGTGTGTGTGTGTGTGTGTGTGTGTGTGTGTGTGTCTGTGTGGTAGATAGATGTAAAATTCATAACAAGGGTAGTGCTTTCAGAATTTGCTTATAGATTGTGTGAGAGATGTCTAGAAGACATCCAAGTCGATACACTGAATAGTTGTTGACGTTAGAATTAAGTGGGTAGATCCTCACTAGAGATGTAAATTGGAGTCATCAAAATACAGGTTATATTTACAGCCCAGAGACTGGATAAGACCTCCAAGGGATGTGAAGATAGGAATAGAGTTCAAATGCTAAAACTTTACAAACTTCAGATTTTTGAGATTTAAAAAATGAAAAAATTCTAACACAATATAATAAAATTATGATGAAGAGCTCATATCCCCTTCTTTCTAAAGTCTCACATGTGAAATAATATTTCCTTTTTAAATTGCCAAATCTTATGAATTTTGTTGGAATCTTGATACAGAAGAAGGATTTAGTGTCCCTCAATGAGTATGTTATCCTAAACATTACATGAATGTTTTTAAAGATGTGTATAGCCTCCTAATTTTCTCTATCCTGACTGCCTCTAATTCACTTTCCGTAAGGCTACCAGAATTTTCTAAAATAAAACTCTATGTGCTTGCAGTGCTTCGGTGGCCCCCCCTTGATCTCAGGAGAAGGTGAGTTTCTCAACATGTCACACAAGGCTTTCCATCCTCTCCCACAACTCAGCTCCCCTGGTGAGATCTCTCACCACTGTCCAGCTGATACTCGGAACTACTTAATATTTTTCCCAAGGTTTCATTCTCATTTAGCAATAGGCTTTCATACATGGTGTTATCTCAGTCTGGAAAACTTTTTTCTCCCTTATGTGTTGACATTTCTGACATTTCTGTCAGGGAGCCCTCTCCGAATTCTCCAGTCTGGCTGGGTGCTTTCTCCATACTCCTCCTGACATTTTTTTCTTACTCTGCATTGCGATTACCAACATAATAAGTAGAATGTATCCAGGAGAAGAGTGGTTCTCAACCATTTGTTCTCTGAGGGACATTTATCAATGTCCAGAGACATTTTTAGTTGTCACAACTAGGTATGTGCTACTAGCATCTAATGGGAAAAGACTGAGGGTGCTGTAAACATCAAACAATACACAAGGCAGCCCATACAACAACAGCTTATGCAACCCAAACTTTCAATGGTACCAAGGTTGAAAAATTCTGAACTAGAATAAGGAGAGAGTAACATGAGAAAAGCAGAAAGCAGTTTGGAAAGAAAACCAGCCTTGTGGAGGTTGGGGTGTGATGAGAACTGCTCATGGCAGTGCCTGCGCATGGAAAGGAAGAATGAGGAAAAGGAAGAGTGTTATAGTGACAACCCTTGATGGGTGAGAATATATGGAGAGTTTATCACCTACATTTGGGAGGATAATGGTGTTTAAAGAAGACACTTAAAGAAGTTTTCTTGATGAGGTCATGTGGGAAACCATTGTGGTGCCTCTTTAAAGAAACCTATTGCAGAGTTCCACATTGCATTTCAAAACTTCTTGAGATAGACTGCTGTTTCATGGTAAGAAAAGAGTGGCCAACAAAGCATGGAGTCACCTCTATCTGAGTTAATATTAGTTTCCTATCATTTGCATGCATTGTTTTCCCCCAGTGAGTGGGCTCTGTCTTACTGCCTTTTAATTCCCAGCACATACCACAATGGACAGTGGAGGTTGAGAACACACACAATGCTTTACACTTCGGGGCCAGACCAGGTGAGGTGAAATTTTACTGTAGTAGTTGACCTTCTCCTCTCTGTCTTTCCAGTGACACTTTCCCTGTTCTTGACTTTGGTCCTCTTGCTGTGCTCTTCTAAGCCACACTTTAGGCCATGTTCCCAGAGTTCTCCTTCTCCTGTCATCTGTCACCCTGCTGGAACCCACCCATGCTAGGACTTTATACCCCTCACCATCTCACCACTCCCAAATGTAAAAGGGAAGTTGTTATAAATGCTTTAGAAGTAGCTCACCTCCTCATTTTTTTCTAAGCGTGGTGGCATGTGTTTCTTCTATATTTAAAAAAAAAAAAATCACCTTAAAGGAAGGGTGCTTGGAGATCCCAATGTCTGAGAACAAATAAATGAAGGAACAATGTCAAAATATTAGGTATTGTTGAAGTACACAAGGGAAAATTTTTGATAGCAGGGAGATATTTTAAGTATACCATTCCAATTAATTCTTACTGGGAACTACTTACAAAACTGCCTTCCAGATTGCATTGATAAAGGTGGTATTTTATAATCTGATATTGTCATGGGTTCTGGAAATATCCCTGATACAATGTGTGTGTTTTTCTCTTCATCCCTGTGTGTGTCTGTGTGTGCACATGCACACATGTAATGGCTGGGAAGCGAATCCATTTGTATTATTGGCTAAGTAGTATATCTTTATGTATATACACACATGCACTGACATATACTCATGCATATATTCTCTAACAGATTGCTTCTAAATTCATCTTCTATCATGACTTGTAAGTTCAAGTAAAATATCCCAGGCTTTTGAGTTCCAACACTGGACATACCAATTGGTAGCTGGGATCTGAGAAATGTATTTTGTCTGTCTTTATCTTCCTTAACACTAAAATGGCACTAGGTCTATTTATTTCATGCAGTTCTTGAAAATATTATGTGCTTCAGGCCATCACATAGTGCCAGGCAAGTACACCCAAGAAAAATCTGTCACCCTTTCGGTGACTGTGATTAAGTAGAAATAGGGCCAGCAAAGAGGTATCAAAAATAGGGGGGAAAGATGAGATTTATTATTGATTGCATATACTGCAACTCAGAATTCTCACTTCTAAATATAAACCCTCGTGGGAAATTTTGATATGTGTACTTAAATAGATAAAGATACTGACATTTATCGCAACATTTTATAATATAAAAAACTGGCAATAATTTCAAATGTCCATTAATAGAAGACTGGGTAAACAAATTATGGTAAAATCAAACTACACAGCATTTAATTTGGATGACAGAGCTACATGTTTAATAGGAAGATGGCATCCTTGACAAAAAAGAAATGAGAAAAATTAGATCAAAAATGGCAATACAAAAGAGATTTCAACTATAATTCTCTTATTCCTTCAAAAATATGGAGCAAATATTGCAAAATATAAAATGTCCTATAGCTGAGTAGCATATTTATTGATCTTGGTGGTTTAATATTAAATATTAAAATTTCTAATACTTGGATAACTTATACTTTGATTTTGTGTTTAAAATCTGCCGTGTCTATAAATGTATATGTGTATGCATAGGTGTGTGTGACAGAGAGACAGAAACAAAAATTCACTGATTTAGTTTTGATAAGAATTTTCTGAGACTTTCTTTGCTATTTCCAGAGCCTTTCACTAAGGTAACAAAGGAAACAAGATAATTATATTAAGAAACCTGATATTTCTAATCAGTCATTAACTGAATTTAACTTTCTTCCTCTTATTCATTTCCCTAAATCCCAATATTTATTTTTCCAAAAGTTATTGGTAAAAGCAAGTTTTATTTTCTCTAAATTAATTTGTAGGCATATAATTAATTTATAGATGTGTTATTTATTTCATTTAGTCTTTCAAATATTGTCTTAGGGTTCTTTGTTTCTGCACATTAGTTATGTTTGATTTTAACACTTAGGAATAATAATTATCTTATTTCTCTGTGCTTGGAATTACAATTATTTTCATTGGGTCCTTCAGTCGCTCTATTTATCTGTAGTTTTCAAGATTGCCATTATTTAAAATACCTGCTTTGATCTCTTTGAGGTTTTTATTAGTAGGCCTGGGATAGTTCCCCTACATCTGCGCTTTTTCAAGTTCCCAAGAATTATTATTAGTAGTAATATTTATAGCCAGGCTTGTAAAACACCAAATTAGGGTAATTTCCTGTTACTTATTCTTTATTTTTACAGTACAATTTAAAAATAACCATGATAAATCTTGCTTCTTCCTCCTTCTTATTTTACAGTCCTCCTCCAGGATATGTACCCACATAATGCCCTAGCCCTTCAGATTTCAGTGTAATGACCCCCTTCTCCAGGAAGCCTTCTCTGAAGCACTCACTTGAATTCAGATTCCCCTACTTTTCCCCGCTCATTGCCCTCACGCTCAGTTAATATCCTCATGTAATGCTTGGTCTTCTGAGAATAAAAACTATATCTATATCCATATGCCTATATTAAGATAGATGACAGATGATAGGTAGGTAAGTAGGTAAATAGGTAGATGATAGATAGAGAGATAGATAGATAGATAGATGATAGATAGAGAGATAGATAGATAGATAGATAGATAGATAGATAGATAGATGATAGATAGATGGATAGATAGATGAATACTGGATAAAGAGATAATCTTTAATTCACCAGTGCTGAGTACAAGGTTTGATACAGAATACTCAATGAACTTCTGATATAATAAAGTGATGGCTGAAAAACATTTAATTAGCTTTATTATAGAGAAAATGCTCTGGGCAATTAGTATTAGTAGGACAAGCTTGCTCTGATTTTCTACTAAAACTCCATTTAATATTCTTGAGCTGGTATTTCAATATGTTTGGCTAACCCTTTTCAATCGGTCATTATGCAATATTACAGACAATATATAGCGTGAAAACAAAACAAAATCACTATCTAAATTCAAAGCAAAGTAGAAGGAAATCAACTTTCATCTTTTAACTTTCATGAAACCATTGTTGCAATCCACGATAACTGAAATAACAACTAGCACCACAGAACAATGTCTACTTATCTTGAGATAAACTTTCTGACACCCTCAAAAATGTAGACATAATAAAGCTGAAATAAGCTGAGATAAAAGGAGTGGCCTTCACAACGCCCATACCCTGCATTGTAACCACAGATGTCCACTCAGCTCCCATCTAATATGTGGACTTCAAAATGACACCACAACATTCATTCTTCATTTGCATGCATTGTTATTCTGGTGCCAGAGAGACTTTGTTTTTATCGGTATATAATTATATTGAATTTTATATTGAATATAATAAAAATTAAAGAAAACCAATGAAGAAACATTTGTAACATGAATGGCACAAAACTCTAATTAAGGCTCAGAAGGCCAGGGAATTTACAAAAGAACTACAAACGGTCAATAAACATAAGAAAGGACACAATCTCATTTATAACAAAATTAAATAATCAGGTATATTTCCTATAATTTTGTCAAATAGTAAAAGAAAGCAGATATTCAATGCAATCAATAGAAAGACATATGTACATTGTTATATTTTTCTGAAGGACAATTTGAAAATATCTTAGTCTTAAAATGTCCATTCTCTGCTCTTTCTACACATAGAGACATACAGGGATGTTTATATAAACAATTACAAAATGATAAACCTCTGACAATGAAATGAACAAAATAATGATTGAATAAATTATGGGAGGGTACTATCATTGAATGGGTCATTCTACAGCAAATAGTCATTTATTGGCATATTTATTATATGTGGAGAAAACATTCATAGCATACGTTCTTAAAGAGAAGATTTTTAATTGATAACACATGTTCAATGTTAAAACCCACTTGTAAAATAATAATAATAATAATAATAATAATAATAATAATAATAATTCTGTATGAGGATTTTGTAATCAGCATTTAGCGCAATATCCTAGCATGATATCCAGACTCCTGATCTGGTACAAAGCCCTAGGGCACCAAAATGATCTCCATATATCTGGGTTCATTCCATGACTAATTAAATAACCCACACTTTTCATCTTCATCATGTAAAATAAAACATAGTTATACTATGACCTGCAAATAACTCAAAGATTGTCAGAAAAGTTTGTTCTCTCCAGAATTTTCAGAAAAATCCAAGATAGAACTGAAACAAGGAAAGACATGTTTATAAAATTGTATGTAGACAAATGGAGATTCTATAATTTTATCCTAAGGCATTTATTGTGCTAATCCCATTCATGTTACAACAGTGCTATGGCAACTGATGAAAAGGTATTATTTAGTTATCTTCCTTAGTAAAATAATGAACATATTGAAATGAAAGTAAAATTGAACTCAAATTCAGTTAATAAGGTTATCTACTGTTTACCTTTTAAAAATTCTTATAAGGAATGAGACCTATTTCATTTTTTCCTCAGTTATAACTTTGGGAGATATATTAAAATAGCTAAATTACATCCAATCAAGATATCTGATCTTCTTCCCACTCACAAAATATAATTGATAACACACTTGCTTATGAAAATTCAGGCAGAAATGGACAACCTGAAGCTCTAACACACTCTTGACCTTTGCTGGCTCTTCCTACATTTTTGTGAGAGATGATGTCACTCACTCTTTCCCCTGATGTATTCGGAGCTTTAGGCAGCATCTTTGCTATTCATTTATTCTAGAGTAATCTGTGTTTAATAGAATGCTGGAGCATGTCAGAGTGAAAAATTAAATATGATTGTTGTCATTGACAACCAGCATTTATTGCTAAAAATGTTCCAGGCAGGAATGTGAGCATTAGGAGGCTTCTTTTAAATAAAGAAGTTTAAATGAAGTAACTGCTCCAGATAATGGCAATTAAGTGCTACCATTCAAATAGTGCATTTCTCCTTCAGGCTAATAGAAATATTAGCAGAGTTGTTTTACTTTTTTTTTCTTTCCCACTTGCTGGCACAGGGATTAATTTTTTACTTGGTCAGGCTTTTGACTGAGGGCTTGAACTGCAATTATTTGGCTTGTCTGCTGGGAGAAGGGGATAGGGGCGTGATCATTTCTGAATAAGGCAAGAAGAGGACAGGCCCTTGAAATTATATAAGACAAATTACCTCTAAGTAAGGACAAAGAGAAAAATAATATTTGGAATAGTGAGAATATAAAATGATATTTTTCTGAATTTCCATGTAAAAAAATATTTTCCATAAATGTCTCCCTTTAGTACCAACTATATGTCTAAAATGCATGTGATATTTATCAGTTCTCACAAGCAACTCTTGCTGTGTGTGTGCATAAGAGTGTGTGTGTGTGTGTGTGTGTGTGTGTGTGTGATGTAAGGAGAGGCAAAGGAGAATGTACGTTGAGAGCAGCTGATATAAATAAATACATTTCCTTTGGTAAAATAATTTAAGCTGCTGAAAGTATAACCCCTACAATGGGACAGCTAATCAAATTTCCCAATATATAGGTATAAATGTTTCAAGATAGAAATTTCTCATGGTTGACAATTACACTGCACTCCTGAGGGCAATATTCAGGAGGAATTTTCATGGGATGTATATAAGCATCTCCCTGTGTCGAGAAGGGAAAAAATTATGTCCAAGTGGAGGGGCTGGACTTCTCCAAAAAAGTATGTCCAAATAGAGTTTTCTGTGATAATACACAGGTGGTCACCCCACGGGGATGACCACATCCAGGGTTGTCCACAGATGTGCATGAGGACCAAAAAGTGAAAAGGAGAAAGAAGAGAAGATCTCTCCTTGTCCCCACTCTCACAAATCCCTGACAAGATGGAATGTCACACAAATGGAATGAATGCCAAGTCTCTTCTTGGGTCATATATGAGGTCACAATCGAGCAAAATTTAACTAGGTGTCTGGCAATCCTATTCTCAGAGCAAGCCCAGCTCTCTACTGGTTTTCTCTCTCTCTCTCTCTCTCTCTCTCTCTCTCTCTCTCTCTCTCTCTCTCTCTCACACACACACACACACACATACACACCACATTCTCTCTCTTGTCTATGACAAAAGTTATTTCAACTATGGCAGTATGGCAGTTTTGCAGTGGGCTCATCATAAGTTAACAGGATTGGACACACAGGTGGGAGAAAGCCAAGTAGGTCTTCAGGCTCCACGCATGCTTTAGTTCACATTACTTAAGCATGTATATATCTGTTTTCTGTAAGTGCCTCACCTAGAAAAGGATTGGTTATGATTTGGGACAGGATTCTGGTGTTTGTGATCTCCCTGCTATAATACAGTCTAACAATAGCTCAAATTCTACCCTTATTCTAACACATCGGTTCTCTTCAGAAGTTTATTTTAGCTTGTCTTGACCAAAACAAAGAGGAGAAGAGACATATTCATAGATAATGCTTTCCTGGATCTGTGTTTCATGAGCCAGCCTCCCAGACAATGACACTGTTAAAGGTGTTTAAAGCTTAAGGGAAAATATTGCTGTATTCCATTATATCAGGTCTGATAATTAAGTTCGCAAACTGACCCTAGAAAAAGTGCTACATGCCTCATTGCTGAGTATCACTAAGCTCACCCTCTGAGTACTCCCCTTGGGAAGCTATGCACTGATGCCAGTGCCTAGTCCACCCTTCAGAGCAATTTTGGACTCTTTTTCTGGAATGGCCATCAGAGCTGTCATCATATTACCCTTGATGTCTTGAATGTCATCAAAATGTCTTCCTTTCAATATTTCCTTTATCTTTGGGTAAAGAAAGAAGTCATTGGGGGCCAGATCAGGTGAGTAGGGAGAATGTTCCAATGCAGTTATTTGTTTATTGACTAAAAACTCCCTCACAGACAGTGCTGTGTGAGCTGGTGCATTGTGATGCAAAAGCCATGAATTGTTGGCAAAAAGTTCAAGTGGTCTTTTTCACACAGCCTTTTCAGTACTTCCAAATAGTAAACTTGTTTAACTGTTTGTCCAGTTGGTACAAATTCATAAGGAATAATCCCTTTGATGTCAAAAAAGGTTAGCAATATCATTTTGACTCTTGATTGGGACTGATGGAACTTTTTTGGTCATGGAGAATTGACTGACTTCCATTATGCACTTTGACGCTTTATTTCAGGGTCGTATTGGTACACCCATGCTTCACCACCAGTGATAACATGGCCCCAAACATCATCTTGCCTCTCCAAAAATCTTGCCAAATTTCAACTCTCCTTTGCTTTTGTTCATTGGTGAGCTCCTTCGGGACCGTTTTTGCATACGTTTCTCATGCCAAGATTTTCAGTTAAGATTTTCCTGTTTCTCTATCAATGTTTACTTGGTCTGCTATGCTTCTCAAAACCAGCAGATGAGTTTGATGCACAATGGGACAAATTGTTGCAATGTTTCTGTCAGTTCTACTCATTGCTTTCTGCTCTTTCCTCTTTTCCTCAGTGACGCATTCTTTCCCCTCAGAAAAACATTTAATCCATTTTTACACTGCCATTTTCTTCATGGTATTATCCCCATAAAGTTGGACTAACATGTCCCCAATTTCACTTCCACTCTTGCCAAGTTGAACAAGAAATGTAATGTCTGTTCATTTCTCTAATTCAACCTCAGACATTCTCGCGCAGCACACAAAAACATACAACGGCAATAACTAACGCCACACGTCAACAAAAACACAGCTGTGAGACACTGATATACCAAGGTTATGAAACCTCACCGAGCTGTTTGTACAGTGATGCCAATGTAATTGCATGGTGACAAGTTCACGAACTTAATTGTCAGACCTCATGTGGTTGTGAAATGAGTAGGGAAGAACCTGAACAACATTCACTTCCTATGTAATCAATGCTAGGTCTATTATACATAACTTCTTACAGGTAATTCTTCAACCTACTTGTATTTCAGCCTGTTGGAATACACCACCTGTTGAATTACCAGTCGCCTGTTAGAAACTGTTTAGCAACTCATAGATAAGCTTGAATCACATTTTATTTGTTGCATACTTGTTCTGTTAGACTTTGAGCGCCACCCATCCCCATCAAACTAAGGAGGTGAATCCCGAAAATTGGCTAACAGACCTGTTTCCCCACTTCTCTATTGTCTGTCAGGTTTCATCTTTTCAAACTGAAGGAGAAGAGGAAGGAATTTTTAACTTATCTTCCTAGAGCAAAGTACGTAATAGTATATTTTATCACACACACACATACACCGTTATTTAATTAAACCACATTTATTACATCGTTTTTGAGGGTGGGATCAATAATTAGATCTATACACAGGCATCCTGTCCTATAGGCGTCATGGTTCCTGTCAATGAAACATCTTAGTGATTGATGGCTGCAAATAGAATCTCCAGTTTCCATCCCTGGGGAAGAGGCTGCATTGCACTGCCTCTTACTGCTTGGGATATTTATCTGCCGCAAGCTTTGTACTTCATTTAAACATACCTGTGTTTTTTTCTAAATCAATTTAAAGCTTTTTTTTAAGGGTAGGGAATATATTTTATATTTAATATTATCTCAAAAATACTTTTTATATTATAGGAGCTGGATAAAATATTTGTTGAATAAGTGAACAATCGTTGGATGTCAAAACATGTAAGTATAGGCAATTATCAATTACCCCAACACCAATTATTCCATAGTTAAGATTATATTGGCATCATTTACATGCTGGCATAACAAAGCTTCTTTTTATTATGACTTTAAATATAGAGTACATTTCACTTTACATATTTAAAACCTCCAGTAGATAATTTCAATTGATTGTTTACTATCAGTAAACTCAAACTCATTCAAACTGTTGTTTATTTTTCTTTAACTATTTCTTCTCTCACATACATTCTATGGAATACAGTTTGAATGGCAAGGGAAATTCTTTTAAAATAAAACAGCAAATTAAATCTCTGACCTAACGGACCAGGAAAACTGGGGGGGGGGGGGGAATGGAATAAGATAATATAGATCAACTGGTAGAAATAAAGTTGAGAAAGAAAGAGAGAGAGAGAGAGAGAGAGAGGACTATATTTTGATGTGGACTTTGCATGAATCTTGGAGAAAGCTGGCTATTTTCAGAATAGATTAGAATAATTCTATAAAGTAGGGGTGGCGGACCAAGAGGAAGTTACATACAATGAAGAAGTTAAATTTCTACTTCTCAAAACAATACGTTTTCAGAGTTCTCAGGATATATCACACACATTCCAATTAATAAATCCCAAACATGCCCCACAATCAAAAACCAAGGAATTATCTCCTCTTCTGGATACAAGAACTCCCCTCTCATAGAATGAAGCAAACTGTGTGCTGTCTGCATTGTCAGTGGTATTTCCTAAAGCATTGCCATGCCTAGAGAGGTTCAGTAGAGGATTTGATGACTCAGGAAATCAAGACTCCCGAACAGGACACAGAAGCCACAGCAGAGATGCCACAGGATGTGAAGCTCTTGCTAAGAGAAGTACATGGGTGTACGTGTAGACTCATCTGTCCAGTGCAGAAGGGACTTGCTTACCTTAGAAATTATTTTGGTAGCAGCATTTAGGTCAGAGCATCCCAGTGCATATCTGCCTTTTAATGACAGAGACTTTACTTATCTCTGATGTAACTACAGGGTATATACTATAATTGTAGGCAGGAAGTGAAATACAGTTTTTTACAATTAGATACACAAAGTGTTCATGACATGTCAGGACTCCAGCATTAAACACAGGGCACGCTCAGTTGGGATTCTTGAAAGAGACTTCTCAATGAGGTGACATTTTAGCAACATATGAGAAGTTACAGAACTCACAATGCATATATAGAAACTCAGAGACTACCCTGTTTCCCCGAAAATAAGACCTAGCCAGATAATCAGCTCTAATGCATCTTTTGGAGCAAAAATTAATATAAGACCTGGTCTTATTTTACTATAATGTAAGATCTGGTTTTATTTTACTATAATATAAGACCCAGTCTATAATATAATATGATATTATATAATAAAATATAATATAATATATAATACCGGGTCTTATATTAATTTTTGCTCCAAAAGATGCATTAGAGCTGATTATCTGGCTAGGTCTTATTTTCGGGGAAACACGGTAGCAATAATGAGAAGCCTTTTCCACCCCTAGACCTGATGGAGCAAAGGGAGGAAATGGTATTATGGGAGCGTGGGTAAGAGCTGGTATGAAGCAGGGCTGGCCTCATTGCTACTGTCCTAGTATTGTAGACATGGCCCTGCCTGACTGAAGCGGGAAGGAGTGAGAGAAGTAAGTGTCTCTGATTTCCACCTTCTAATCTTTCTCCCATGCTTCCCACCACTCTAGTGGAACTGGATCCTAAGAGTAAGCGATCTCATTCGATGCCTTCCTGGGTGGTCGGACTCCAAGAAGCATAAAACAGGAGAGAATAAATTGGAGAATGAAAATGGAGGGTAAAAGCTGAGAAACCAACACCACAGTGCATGATGCTTTTTTAAAAATCTAATTAAATAGTATAAAGGAAACATAAGTTGTCCTTATAACAGCATTTTCCTGTGGAAAGGCAAATTGATACCTGAAATCAAGTTCCAAGTCTTCCTTTGGCTTGCTGAGGGCCTTCAACATTGTTCCTTAAATTTTCTGTGCCTCAATCCATAACAACATTTTTATTTACCTTTTTTTTAAATGAAAAGGTTTGTTCAAATACATGTGACAAGAGTTGCAATAATCCATGCTTCTTCGGGACAGGATGTGGTGTAAATCCAGGACTTCCACATAGTCTTGGTCTATGAGGTGAATCTTACAGCGATGAGAAAATAAAATGTAAACCGTTGGTGTATTTGGGGCTATGAACTTTATGAACTTAAGTTGGAATGTACGTTAGGAAACTTAAGAGAAAGCCTCAGGTGAGGTTAAGTTGTTAAATATTAAAGCTCTGGGTTGGAGCTGAGGAAGCTGGGTTCTATTTTCACCATATGCATTAATGGTACCTTTTGAAATGCTTTAGAATTCCAAATACAATTTCAAAGGTAATTTATGTTGAAGTTACACAGCAGAGTGTTCCCTTTCACTTACTTTTCTATTCATCTACAAATGTCTTTGGTCTACAATTTGCCTTAGGAAAATGCATGCAATTTTCTTTCATAAACTAAAAATTCCAGTCTCATGCTGCTCTTTTGGAGGAAATCATGAGTCTTCTATAAGGACAGGTAAACAGAACTTTGACTTGTCAAAAGTACTAACATTTGAAAAATTAAAATTAGAATTACAGTAATTGAATCCATCTATTTTTAAGGGCCCCTGTGAAAATAATCTCCTAACACTATTTAACTCAAAAGGTTTTAATGTCTCAGCTCTGATGCTTCAGTTCTGCCATGCAGGGCCAAATATATATCCAAGACAGTGGACTAGAGAACTCTTGGAGAAAAGCTGAGGAGAATAAACAACATCCCCTGCCTGGGGGAGGGTGACTGATGGCAAGGGCCACAGGGAGACTAAGTGGCACTTTAATGTCCTCCAAAATAGCACAGAGATAAGACATGATGCACATGGCAGGATGTGGACATTTCTCATTCCCATCTTTAACTTTGCTTCATGTTCTTTTCATTGGAACCCCCCCTTAAAAACTTTCATGTCTTCATACATTAGTTATTAAATAGTAAAAATATTTTTACCTTGACCCTTAAGATTTCTCTCCTGATTGATGTTATCTATATAGTTGTTTTCTTCTACAAGTAGTACTGAAATAAAATGTAGCATAACCAAAAGTAAATAAATAAATGCCTTGCTAAGACATCTGCTTTTAACAGACATTTATTTGCTTGTATTAAACCTGAGCCCCCAAATCTTCCCAGATTTAGGACTTCTGGCTATAAAGAGTTGAATAAAGTCATTTCTGTTTCACTTCTCATCCTATGAAACTTGCTAAAATCTATAAAAGCAATCACACACACACAAAAAAAAAATCAACAACAAAGCTCTCCTTTCACCACAACATGAATATGTTTCCAACTCCAAACTTCATGCTTTAAAGATTATTTGCTAAATATAGTGATGTTGGAAGCAAAATGAGGCTGAAAGCTGATGAAAAGTGCTTAACTGGACCTCAGGCAGGATTCAAATCTCCCTGAAAGGGAGAATATTGGTGCTCAAATAGTCAGGGAACAGTGTGAGGAGGGACGTGGAGTGCAAAGGAAAAGTGGGGAATGCCCACAGGCAGACAACAGTTTCAAATATGTGTCAGTTCAGCCTACCTTCTGGCCAAGAAACTGTTGACGTGAAGTTGGAAAGAGGAGAAATGGAAGAAGGAACAGAAATCCTGACATCTCAATGCAGAGAACTTGTGACAAAGGACGCTTACTGCAAGCCATACTGATCCCCACTGGACATCACACCTAAAGAAACATCCCCAGGGTAGAGGACAACAGTGTCCCCATTATAATCTTCAGACATGCCTACCTCTAGCTGATCATCTATACTCTTCCTCCCTTCTCCACCTCTGTGTCATATGTATCAAGAGTCAGCAGCAAGTAATTGTTCACTGGATTGGACTTTCTTCGGTTTTTTAAATTTGTCCTTCCATTTTCTGCATCACTTGAATTTTTAAACACAGGTAAATCACTTTTTAAATTAAATGTCAGATAGGGAACATTGAAAGTCATTAATGAATTACCTAAGACAAAAAATTAATGACTGAAACCATACTCTATCATAATTCTATAATTTTAATCTCCTGAATATGTGATATATATACACATATGTATAAAATCTGTATACATATAGAGAGGGTGACAAAAAAATGTATACACATTTTTAAAAAAGGAAAAAACTATTAAAATTGTAATACTCAATATATACTGATAACAAAATATGAAAATAAGTCACATTTCACTTCTGCAATTACAAGAGGTGCTCAGGTACCATCAGCGTCCAAACACTTCTGATTATGGCAAACTACTGCTTGAGCAACGCTGACCAAAGTGTCCACTTATATACATTTTTTTGGCACCCCCGGTATACATATGTGTGTGTATATACACACACACACACACACACACACACACACACACAGGTAGATAGATAGATAGATAGATAGATAGATAGATAGATAGATAGATAGATAGATAGATAGATAGATAGATAGATAGGACAGACAGATAGATAGGTAGAGACAGAGACACAGAGACAGAGAGAGACTGAAAGAGTGAGACAGAGAGCTCAAAGACAGCAGGTCCTTCCCCTGTGTGGTGTTTTGGGCTGGTGGTACTGAAGGGATGCACGGTTTATGTGCTCATGCTGTCTGAGCACATGTGCTCATGTGCTCATGTGCTCAGTTCTGATCTGTCAGCCAGAGTCATCTACCTTTGGATTCAGAGTCCTGACCTGTAGTCACAGAGCTTCCTTTGCTCTGACTTCTTGTTGTTTCTGTGGTATAGAATCCAACTTGAAAAATGGGTCCCTATTTATTTGTTTAAACATATATCCCTTCAATTCCACGTTACTCATCTCACATCCAAAGTAAGAGACTTTCCTATCATCTTTTACCATCATTTCAAGCCCAACACTGAGAAAATAACATTGCTGTTCCCTAGATCTCTTTGCATTTATCACAACTGGTCTTTATTTGGTCTGAATTCATAGAGTTGTAAATTATTTGAGTCTAAAGGAAAGGCAGGAGGGGGATGGGTTAACATGACTGAGCTCTATTCATGCCATATCACATTTCTCATTTCACTTAATACTAAAAACAGTCTCTTTGAGATAGATATCATTGCACACATTTCAAAGATGGGATAATTAAGATTTAAATGGTTTGAGCACCTTGCACAATGAGTCTGACCTAATCCATGGTGAGCTGAGATTGCGGCTGTGACCATTGCCTCTGAAGACTTACTGCATTTACCACACTGTGCTATTCCAGCTGAGAATATCTTGTCTAATGTTTCATTTTACATAGCAGGAAGCCAAGGCCCAGAGTGGATATGTGTCTCAAACTAATACACAAGGCTAATTAGGGCTGACACTAAACCAGGTCTCTTGATCTTGCCTCAGTATTTTTATACAAGTTGCCTGTTCCCACAGCAGGCAGAGCAAGGGCCAGCCCCTGTGCTGGCCCCACCAGAGCACCAGAGTGTTTATTGAGCCATGAAGCTCCCCTGGCACCTGTGCTTTGTCTTTTTAATCCTCAGGTCACTCTTGTTGTCCGTCTACACTGTTCCTGAGCACAGTGGTCATGCAGTAACTAGGTTATTTTGGACAATCTCACAATAATTGAAGATACATGAGAATTAGCACTCCCTTATAACCTACCTACCAGGACAATTTTAAATCAAGCCCCAGACCAAATTCTGCCTCACATACAAACATTAAAAAGGAAGTGTGCAGCCTCAGTGAAAACCCAGTCTTCTGAGGCTCTGAAAATGCCTTGTATGGTAGGTTTTTAAAAGCAAATGTTGCCGTCTTCTAATTTTGTGTTTCAGGAAATCAGTTCTTGGAATACTATGTGCAAGACTCTTCTAAACCAGCAGCAAGACATGAGCCCATTTATGAATCAAACCTTACCCGTTATCTTGAAGGGTATACAGAGATGTAGACATTAGATTTTAATGCCCTGTTTCTGAAAAAGCAGGAAATGTTTTTAAAATATTTTACCTAATCCACATGTATTGAATACCAAAAATGCTCCAGTGGAAGCACATTTGTAACACCCACTATCCCTAATCAACAACCCTTCTAAATATCCATCAACCTTTCTAGTTGGTTTTCTTGATGGATAGCCTGGGATGTTACTCAGTGAGGAAGAAAGTAGGAGACTTATATTAGCCATCCCTGGAGTGTGGGCTACCTGGCATGATTCGGGCAACTGACCGACCCTGGGATGGAAACAAACTAATGTTTATATCACATGGCCTAGGATGAAGTAGTTTAAAGAAAATTACTACTTACAGACTTACTGACATTCATCACTACCCTTGGTTGCTGACAACTTGTTCATTTTACTCCTTTTTTAGTCTTTATTAAACTTATTGGGGTGACATTTGTTAGTAAAATTATATATGTTTCATGTGTACATTTCTATAATATATCATCTATATATTGCAGTGTGTGTTCACCACCCAGAGTCAGTTCTCCTTCCATCACTTAACTCCTTCTTGACCGTCTTGTTTCTGGGGCACTGTATTACCCTGTCCCTCAATACAGGTGTGTTTCCGGAACCCTGACCTCATCTCTCCACATGCCTTGTCCAGTATCAGCATAGCCTGGGGCCACCGCTCTGGAGAATGTCTGCACCTGCTTGGCCTTGCTTTTTCCCAGCCATGGTTCACTCCCAGCTGTGGTTCACACTGTGCTTCCTAAGAGTGTGTATTTTTCTGTCTGGTCAGTATAATGAAGCCCCAGACTTCAGCCAGGCCTCCACCTCAGCAGGCACGAAAGCACCTTCTAAAGAGGGAGATTTAGAAGATAAGTAGGTTCATCTTTCTTCATAATCTGGGTTAAGTGTGAGTTCACCTTTGGTTTATCATCTCTCCCAAACCTGACGTCATCACCACTCTTCTTCCCATTTTGTAACAGTGGACTTTGGAACACTAGTGCCCCCATCCAATTGTTATTCTTGACTGTAAAAGAAAATTCTCAAGATTCGGGATGAAAAAATATAAGGTGGCTCAAAGATTGGGTGAAAATCTGCATCAAATATGAAATCCTATTATTTTAAAATATTTTTGAGTGATTTTAAGTTAAAGAAATGCTGTGCAAGCAAAATACTGCTATTGGTCTGCATTCCCTGGTGTTGCTGGACCATTGAGCTTCTTAGATAATCTTACGTCAGTAACAAGTGTTGAGGAATCGTAAATATGGGGACAGATCTATGAGTCACTCCATTTGGGTAATAAAATGTTTCTCATAAGACATGGAATGAATAATTGTTTACATAAGATCCTTTAAAAATAGCATTTTCTAAAAGGCTACTCTATGGAAGACACAATAGAAGGCACTTTATTCAATCTAATCCTCATACCAATCCAGGAAGCAGACCTTTTTATTTCTATTTTACAGGTAAAGAAATTGAGAAACCCCAGCGGGTAACTTTTCCAACATCACACAGACAAGCTACACTAGCATTTGAACAAAAGTTATATTTGGATTTATGCCCTTAACCCAAGGTCTGACTCACTAACTCCAAGTTATTTAAATAACACTTGTTACTGACATTTTCTTAATCAGTAATTACTACCAGGTGCCTGCACCTGCCCTTTTTACTCTGTTCCCAGAGAGGTCATTAGGTATTCCTGTCACACTTGTCCCGGAAGGAAGGGACATGGGAAGAAAATCAGTCCCCCAGACATTGAACTAGAGCTATGTATGAAACGGTAGGAGAGGTCGTTTCCATTTTGTCCCCTTTATTGGAACTTTGCTTTTCCATACTAGAACCCAGAATAAATGGTTTACTTACTCACTTTAACTTGAGCCTATGAAAATACCAAAGTATCTCTCCAAAGACAGTGTGCGAGGCAGGCAGAGGCTACACTGTGTGCATCATAGCGCAGATGCAAAGATGGATCAGCGCATGCAGCCTCTCTCCAGTCCACACCCCACAACCACCCCTCACACGCAGGTCTTCCGCACACCGAGCACTCCCAATTTCCTGAGCCTGCCTGTGCTGTCACCAGGAAGGCTGCACCCCAGAGCATCATCCGCAGTGCATTAGGGTGTTCTTGCCCCTCACCCCACCTCCCCTTTCTCCTTCTCTGGAGTGAGTGCTAATCTTTCAGGATTTGATTTAATGTGACCTCCCCCAATCTGGGTCTCCCCTCCTCTCAGCCAGATAGTGTATATTTCTTCCAGGGATTCACACGTATCAGCTGACCCTCCCAGCAGCCGCCAAATTGTGCGTGTTTACTTTTTCGGATTTTCCATTATTTTGTGAGCGACTTGAAGGCAGTCACTGTGTCTTCTTCTTCTTCTTCTTTGTTATTTTTCCCCCCACCCTGAAACCCAGTATGGCTCTCTAACACACAGGGAGCTCAAAATAAAATGTATTGAAGGAAGAAAGGAAGGACTAGGTAAGGAACTCGTAGCCTAATGGTAGAAACAGAGGCAAATGAGTAGGGATAGAATATGACAAGCTCTCTAGGCACACATGGAGTAGGCATCGCACCCACAGCATTAGGGAAATTTCTCTCTTCTTGTCTCCACTCCCACTTTACCCAGATAAGCTGCTGACCTCCAGCCCTCAGGAAAAGCTCAATATTGGTTTCTGCCCCAACAGGAAATGCAACCTAAAACAAAATGCAGGAGGAGAGAGTCATTTTACAGAGGGAACTGTGGCTTCAGGAGAGTAGGGAGAGATCACACGGGCTATTTCTACTGTACAGCCTGGGAGAACACACACTGCATCAAAATGTAGGGACAGGATGGGAGGAAAGCCATGATGTGTGGGAGGGAGGAGCAGAGCAACGCTGGAAGGTGGCCGAGGAGCATTCTGGACAGAACTCACCTGCGTGCCTGTGTCTTCAAAAGGAGATACTGCCGTGAAAATAGTTCTGATTATTTCAAGCTGAGAAGGTTTCCATGAGACTACTTAATGTTTTTTCCTACATAAATCTGCTAAGTTGCCCCTGTGATACATAGGAACCAATAAAATAAGGTTATTGTTAAGAGTATTGGGTGAGGCAGGATTTGGGGGACACAAATTCTACCATTCATGCCTTCTTTTCACAGTTTCATAGGAAAGAAGCTATATGTGCACAGACACTATATATGCATAGTCACAAGTAGAGTAGCCAAATAGAAACTGAAAAAAACAAACCAAACCAAAACAAAACACTTTCTCTTACCATGTTTCCCCGAAAATAAGACCTAGCCTGACAATCAGCTCCAATGTGTCTTTTGGAGCAAAAATTAATATAACACCCAGTATTATATTGTATTACATTATATTATACCTGGTCTTATAGTAAAATAAGACTGGGACTTATATTAATTTTTGCTCCAAAAGACGCATTAGAGCTGATGGTCCAGCTAGGTCTTATTTTCGGGGAAACATGGTGGTAGCTGGGTCAGAGCATAATTACTACACGGTGGCAATCCTGGGCAGATCTTTTCCCAGCAACTCTCAAGGCTTAGGTCCAGGAATCCATGGAAGTCTTCCTGCTTTTCTTTTCCTCAAATCTAGAAGAACCACATGTATAAAACTATCTCCCAGACAAATGGCCCATGGATAGTCTAGTCAGGCACCTTTCCCCACACGTCGAAAGGATGGAGGAGAAAGTATACCTTCAGCTGGGCTCTCAGCAGACAGGCTCCACCAACAGTTTTTTGTTGTTGTTGTTGTTGTTGTTGTTGTTGTTTTTCTCATGTAGCCAAGCGGCTCAAAGGAGGAAGAGACAGGGCAGAAAGTGTGTGTGAGCATCAGCCTCTGCTGTGTGCTGCTCATAGGAAGTGTACTTGCAGATGCATAAAACATTGCGGAGTATCCCAGGCTCTGCCCATTCAGGTCAGGAGTTCTTACTTTTTTTTGAGGGGGGATGGTTAAGAGAGTAAATAATAGTGTAGAGAGAGTTTATTCATGTATCTTCCCTAAGGGCTCAAGCAAAATTATGAAGAGAGGAGAAAAGATGTCTCTTTGCCCGAACATGAGAGCATCTTTTGGACAAGTATGTAACATTTCCAAGACTTGTTTTGCTGAAGTGTAAAATGAGGAAAACAAAATACATTTTCTTATGGAGTTCTTCAACAAGATTAATTTCCTGAACAATTATAATATGAACTCAATAAATGTTAGTTTTGTGGCAACATACGTAATGTTATCTCTGGAGCTGATGACTCTAACAGGCCTTGACCCTTCTCTGTAAGTAGTAATACTTTTGAACACTATTTTGGAATCTGGCTTCTTGGATCTCTGATCTCTACCAGTGTCCATCCTTGAGACTTGTGTGTGAACTCTTCACAGTAATGTTCTCTGTGCCCTGGAAATTGTGCTGGCTCTGTCCTGATGTCACACATAATTCAGGAGTGCCAAGGTGGGGGAATTAGAATAGAAAAAAATGATTTTCAAGGAGCATTACCAATCTCATTTGCAGCAATAGCTTCGATAAAAAAATAAAATAGGTGAGAAGGAACAATAAAAACTTTGGAATTGTTAACTATGTAGTCAGTGGCACAAACTTGCAGGGCTAGAGAACACACACAGTATAAACAGATATCAAGAAACTGGAACAAAGAACCACAAGATCTGTGCAATGAGGCAGTGCCCCATTGTTGAAAAAAAGAAAGACAAAACAATCAGGTGATTATTGTAGGAAGATCTCTCCAAATAAAGTGATGATTGTTTCACTGTGTTCTGTGAGGGGCTAGTTAAATCAGAAACATTGTGGCCTGTTCTGGAAGGCTGTTCAGGAAGAACCATCGCAATTGCCTGGAACAAGTACCAGGAAACTGGGCACAGAGACAATTAGCCCAGTAGAGCGGTATCTGAGAGGATCTGAGTGACTCGTTTAAAATGTGAAGCTGCAATATAATCAAGAGGCCATACTTCTTCCATTTCTCCAAGGGGCAAAGCTGGAATCGATGGGTAAATTCATAAAGAAAAAAAATGACTACAGTACAGAGAAAAACAAAACCAAGAAACAAACAAACAGAAAAATAGTTTGGCAGTCCAATAGCGGAATGGGCTAGCTTACAAAATTATGGGCTGCACACCATGAAAAATAAACATGTAGCCATATTGGGGGTACACCCCTATATAGCTTAGCTACTAAAGATGTGTTCCCTAAAACATAGTAAAACATCTGAAAATGGCTCTAATAGTGAAATGATGTAGCTTGAATGTAAAGAACAAGTACATACAAAGAGTAACCCATTTCAGGCTACATATTTAAAAAAAAAAAAAAAAAGTAGGAAAAGGAAAGGTGAATTTATTGCCTCAAATATATTAAGAATCTATAATGTACAAACACACACTTAGTCTCAACACTGTGGGAGACACATTAGATAAATTAGTCAGAAAGCAGAACTCATGAGTTCTTTCTACGTGATAATATTATTTATGAACATAATTTCTTATTATCACGTAGAAAGTAACAAAAATGTGGTACACATAAAGTCCTCTGAGAATTAGAATTTAAATACGAATGGACAAATCCGCTTGTGTTTTCCTTATAATAAAAACTGGAAAAAAAAAAAAAAAAAGGATTTGAAATAAATTGCTTCTCATTTGCAAGAAAATAAATATGGGCCAAAGTAGAGTGAATCACAGACATGAGAAAAAAAATTTAGAAAAGTGTTTTTTGTTTTATCTCATGTTATAAACTTTATTGATTCTTAGGTTTGGACTAGATACCCAAGAACACATTTTTTAAAGTTATTCCAAATATCTCCCAATGAAAGGTCATTTTTATTTACTTAAGTAAGACAGATTTATTGAAGAAATATAATAGTAAGAAAAAGTAAAATTTAAAAATGAATCATTTGTAAAGAACCTATAACTGCCATTATTAAGCTTATTGTAAATGCAACCTTTTTCAACGTATACAAATGTAAATTAATGCACACTTGCATACATATGTATATACACATATAACATGAATAATATACAATGAACAATTTTAAATATTCTTTTTTATGATATAATTCACGCATGTATAGAAATACCTTTCTCCATTAATAAGAATGCCTTGTGACTTAATCCTTAATGGCTTATTCCTTCCTTGGATGCACTATGACACATTTTTAGAGGTCTCAATTATTGCACACTTAGTTTGTTTCCAATTTATTGTTACAAATAATGTTACAATGAACACACCAGTAAATATTCAGATTTCAAATTACTTTATTATAAATTTTCCTTTATGTGTATGCTAATGTATAGATGAATGCTTAGACTGCACACTCGCAAACACTATTTCTATTATGCTTTCTTTGTGTATCTGACAGGAAAAAATTGGTATCTCAATGCTGTATGATTTACATTTCCTTATTTTCAAATAATATTCAATGTTTTCATTTATTTGTAAACCATAAATCATATGAACTTATTTCCTTTTTAAAAATTGTCTCTTTATGATATATTGTTCATTCATTTCCAATGAGAAGTTTTATTTACTGATTGATAACAGAATCTGTTCTTCATGTTGATTTGTAGAAATCCGTCTATATTCAAGATAATAGTACTTAATTGGTTTTAATTGTTGGAAATAACTCCTTTCAACCTGCCATGTGTTGGCTAATGTCATCTATATTTTTCTTCTTGAATGAATTTCTGATTTTTTTTAATGTAATGAAACCCACACTAACTCTTTTTCCCTTAAAGTTTTTGATTTGGGGATCTGTGATACTATCTCTTTGCCCCACCCTTGTTTGAGACTCCAGTGATATTCTGCTATAATTTCTTCCTTTAGCATTATAGTGTTTAAGATTTTTGAACACTGTGGATTTCACGTTTACATTTTGAATGAGAGGAGTCCAACTCTACTTTTCTCCATTTAGTGAGTCTATATCCTTAACGTTTTTCTATTTTGGCATGCCAGGCGTATTTACTATAAATGCATGGTTCTGTTTCTGAAATTTTTATCTTATTCTCTCAGTCAATTTTGAATCAATATTATATTAGCCAAACCCTCCCCAGGATTGCTATTTAAAAATCTTATGTATTTTGGAATAAGATTACTCTAGCTTCATAAAATGAGCTGGGAAAGGTTCACCTCCCCCCCATTTCAATGGAAAAACATTTGAAGTTAATAATAGTTATTCCTTGAAAGTTTGTAGAATGTATTGGTTAATACTTTGCTGATTAGATCAATTGCTTTAACATATACTGAATAGCTCATGCTCCGTATTTCATTGGCCGTTTTTGACATTTCATGTTTTTGTAGGACTTTATTATTTATTTCATCTAAGTTTTCAAATGCATTAGTATGTAGCAGCCAAATATTCTTAATACTCTTCAAAATCTCTTTGGAACTTTTTAATTATGTAAAATAGAATTTTTTTTCTATTTTTTTTTTAATTAAATTTATTGGGGTGACAATTGTTAGTAAAATTACATAGATTTCAGGTGTACAATTCTGTATTACATCATCTATAAATCCCATTGTGCGTTCACAACCGAGAGTCAGTTCTCCTTCCATCACCATATATTTGATCCCCCTTACCCTCATCTCCCACCCCCCACCCCCCTTACCCTCTGGTAACCACTAAACTATTGTCTGTGTCTATGAGTTTCTCTTTCTCATTTGTTTGTCTTGTTCTTTTGTTGCTTTTGGTTTATATACCACATATCACTGAAATCACATGGTTCTCTGCTTTTTCTGTCTGACTTATTTCGCTCAGCATTACACTCTCAAGATCCATCCATGTTGTCACAAATGTTCCTATATTATCTTTTCTTACCGCCGAATAGTATTCCATTGTGTATATATACCAAAACTTCTTTATCCATTTATCTATCGAAGGACATTTTGGTTGTTTCCATGTCTTGGCCACCGTAAACAAAGCTGCAATGAACATTGGAGCACACATGTCTTTATCTATAGATGTTTTCAGATTTTTTGGGTAGATACCCAGGAGAGGGATTGCTGGGTCATATGGCAATTCTATTCGTAATTTTTTGAGGAACCTCCACACTGCCTTCCATAATGGCTGCACCAGTCTGCATTCCCACCAACAGTGTATGAGGGTTCCTTTTTCTCCACAGCCTCTCCAACACTTGTTACTATTTGTCTTGTTGATGATAGCCATTCTGAATGGGGTGAGGTGATATCTCATTGTGGTTTTTATTTGCATTTCTCTGATGATTAGTGATGTTGAGCATTTTTTCATATGTCTATTTGCCATTTGTATGTCCTCTTTGGAGAAATGTCTCTCCAGGTCCTCTGCCCATTTTAAAATAGAATTTTGAAGTGCCTCTTTTATTATAATTACCTATTATAAGCATTTTAGCCAGAGAGCTTAGTCTACATGATTTTGTGTCTGTCAAATTTATGCAACTTCATTTGTGGCCTGTATAGGATGAGTATTACTTCAGAAACTTAAAATTTTATTTTTGGTGATATTCGTCTATCTACAAATGCATTATACATATACATAATATATTAATTGGGTTGTGTATATTTTTTATAAATTGATTATAGTTTGATTCCTTGACCTGTTAGTTTCTGAATAAATATATGCAGTTTGACAATTACGTATGCACACTCATCCTAGAAAAAGTACTACATATCTCATTGCTCAATGTCACTACGATCATCATCAAAGTACTCCCCTTGGGAAGCTATGCACCAATGTCAGAACCTAGTCCACTCTTCAAAGCAATTTTGTAACTCTTTTTCTGAAATGGCCATCAGATTTGTCATTGTATTACCCTTAATGTCCTGAATGTCATCAAAATTTGTTCCTTTCAATATTTCCCTTAACTTTGGGTAAAGAAAGAAGTCATTGGCGTCCAGATTAGGTGAGTACGGATGGTGTTCCTATACAGTTATTTGTTTACTAGCTAAAAACTCCCTCACAGGTGGTGTTGTGTGAGCTGGTGCATTGTCGTGATGCAAGAGCCATGAATTGTTGGCAAAATATTCACGTAGTCTTACTTTTTCATGCAGCCTTTTCAGCACTTCCAAATAGTAAACTTGAACTGTTTGTCCAGTTGGCACCAATTCATAATGAATAATCCCTCTGATATCAAAAATGGTTAGCAACATTGTTGCAACAAGTTTACAAACTTAATTGTCTGAACTCGTAGGTTAAATCATCCAACTACAATTTTTAGTGTATTTATTTTCCCTTAATTTTGTCAGTTGTTGTTTCATACATTTTAAGACTACAAGCTTAGGCTCATGTATATTCATGACTGTTATATCTTCTTGATCTGTTCTTCCTTATTAGATCCTCTTATGATGATTTAAAACTTTGGTTCTGTCTTTACTGATACAAAATTGTAAACATTCTCCAGATTAAAAACTTTGAAAATAACAAACATCACATTGCAGCCATTTTTTCTTTTGATATATCTGATATAAATTTGATTCTTAACTCCAGAAGCTTTTTTAGAATCCTCCTTTGTCATTTGGTCTACCTGAATTTCACTGTAATGTCAAGGATGTTTTGGTTTTCCTTCTTTACCTTGTAATGTCTATGAAACCTTTCCATAGGAAGTCATCATCTTCCATGAATTATGAGAAGTATTTTAGAATAATTTATTTAAGTGATTGTTTTTTCTTCCATTTCTTTTATTTTGTCTTCTAGGCCTATTTTTTAAAAAAATCAATTCTTCCTTTCTTCTATTTTTTTTAACTCTCTCTCTCTCTCTCTCTCTCTCTCTCTCTCTCTCTCTCTCTCTATATATATATATATATATATATATATATATATATATATATATATATATATATTTCTGATGACTTTTGGGAAAGAGACCTCCAAATCATTACTTTTTCTTTGTCAATTTTTTATTCACCCATATATCAATTATGTCAACTATTATAATTTTCTTATTTAGTATATTTTAATTTGAAAATTTTCTATGTGACCATTGTATATTTTTATTACCAATATTACCTTCTGTATCTTTGACTATTATTTTAAATCTTCATTTTCAATAGATCATGAAGTACTGGTTAGTTTATTGTTTTCTTGTCAAGATTTTTATCTCCTAAGTATCTTGTTCTTTTCCCCTCTTATAATTCCTTGGAGTTCTTCAGCTACTTTATCAGTTAATATATTCCTGTGGAGAAGAAGCAAATCCTAGGCTTCAGGGTATGCCATACTTGACATCTGGGACAGGGCTAGATGGGAGAGTTGGACTGTACTGGGAAAAGGACACAACCCAAGGTGCAGATCCACTTCCTGTTTGCCACTTTCCCCCTTCAGCAACCCTGCTCTTCAGGACACTTGCTTGTCTCTCTTCCCTGTTTTGTACTTTTTTATGTAAATGCCTAGTTCTTGGAGTTATGTGCTATGTAGGTGCACAGGGGATTTATTGTGTAGCAGCTCTCCTTCCTAAATGTTTTGAGGTCTGTTTTCCACCAGCAATTCTGAAGGGCTTGTGTGTTGATACCTCAGCATCCCTGGACAGCATGTGGACAGTGCTGCTGTTCCTAACGAACCATGTTGGGTCAAGGGGTGGGCAACAGCCTATTCTGAGAAATGCTGGCGAGAAAAAGTCAGTGAGAAGGATATCCCACACATTTTCTGACCATTCAAGAGGATCTTGTTACTCAAAACTACTACTTTCCCCTCAGTGGAACTTAATCACTTTCTGGCTATAGTATTTTCTCACAGATTTTACATTAGTTCCTCTCATCTCCTGTTTCCTATTTTTTCCCTTTGCGTCATGCATCTCAACATATAGGTTAGTATGTCATGTCTGGAAGAAGAACTCAGGAAAAATATTTTCATCTCCATTTCAAATATGAGGAAACTTAAGTTTAGAGAGTTTAAATAATTTGTTCTACATTACTGAGCCAGTAAGCAACAGAGAGAGAGCAAACATTGTTAGATCTTACTGCAAACCTCCTGGTTTTTCCTTTTATATCATATATGGTGTAATACACTGGAATCATGTCTAAGAATATAATTTCCTCAGTTAATAAGAAAATCATCTTTTCTTTTCTTTTTCTTTTTTTTTTTTAACCAACTCTGGTAATTGAAAATCATTTCAAATCTTCTCAGCAAAATCAAACACATAGAAGACATTTTCAGTCCCAAAGGTTCGTTCCCACTTGACCGAGATGAGAAAAAGCTGTTGAATAAGCATAATGATAATTTTGAGTTGCATTTACAAAGCAACTCATGAGGAAATTCTGTACAGAAACCCCATAAGTGGACACTGAGTTGTTTATGGTTTTGAACTTCTCCAGGGACATGCACAGAGCAAATTTAATCAACCATTGCTCTGTACCCATAAGAGAATATTATCTTTTTTTTTCAGGTAAGTGCCTTTCTATACAATATCCTGAACAACAGCTCTTGAAGTAATGTGAAACATTTAATTTTTAATCGCTACATAGTTGCTTGCTATGGGATGAGACATGCTAGTGCCAAGTAGAAAATATAAGCTAGTCAAATAGAAAATACCACCCAGCTGTTATTTCTATGAATCACATATGGAAATGTTGAAAAACTTCCTGGAGTGTGTACTAATTATGTGAGTTTTTTGTTGTTGTTGTTGTTATGTTTTGTTTTTCTTTTTACTCTGGTGCATTTTAATTTGGGGAGAAAAAATATTTACTTGAAGGCAAAGGGGATTATTTTGAGTAAATCTTGTGATTCAAATGGCAGTGAGCTTTCTCTTTGCAAAGTGCTATAATACGTCTTTGCACACCAAAACAGAGACTCTTCATTGCTTTATAGAACAACCAGACAGTCAGCAAAGCCCCAACCCAGAGTCCTATCACTGCTCCATTCTGGATAATATATTCTCTGTGACCAGTACGCTACAGCGTTAGCCAAGTCATGTCACCAGTTTGATAGAACAAAGCCAAAAATAGAGCTTGTAGCTGAATACAGGAGCCAAACCAGAGAGCTCCAATTTATTTACTTTTTTATTTGGGTGCAAATACTACTATAAAAAGAAGTGGGGGGAAATGCTACATGGAACATCATGGGTGTTAAATATTTTGCCATTCTCTTTGCATCTGTAACTCAACCAAGTTGGTACAAGTCTATGATGTTGTTATTAAAAATAAGCTTCAGCCTCAAGTGTCTCCAACTTTTTCTGAGATTGCTGGAGGGAATAGTCTTACAGTGCTCAGAAAGAATGGCGCTCAGTACTACCACACCAGCCTATGGGCACTGCCTCCATAGCACAAGCTCTCCAGGTGATAAATCTAGCAATGTTCCACTGGACAGAATTCTCCTCAGTGAGAACCACACTGTTACTGCTACTCTGGAAATTAAAGATGGATCATCATTTATTCCATGTCACATTTTACCCTAATCATAATTATGGCTTTTACCTACTTCCCTACCAATAACTGACATCAGGTAATATGTAGCTCTTTATGAGAATTGTTAGAAGTATCAAGAATCATCTTCTACTCAGGGACTAACATTCCACTGTTGAGAGTGAGACCTGCCTGTGATGTCTTCCTGGGGACCCCTCAGCCCCACTCCAGGCTGCTTCCAGTGTTCATAGGTACTTTCTCCCCAAGAACTCTATTTTTTAGAACCCCTGTCTGGTAAGAGGATGAGAGATTATAATAAAAATAAGAATAATTCACCATTTATTCAATATTTATATAATATACTAGGCATGTTTCTATACAGGGGTAATTTAATCTTTTTAACATCTGAGGAATGGATATTATTATCCATCTTTTAACAGATGGGAAACAATCAAGGAAGTTAATAGCTTTCCCAATGTCATATAACACTCAAGTTTGGTCAACTCCACAGTAAATGCTTTCAAAGACATTGCCCTGCTTTCCTACAAATTATAAAAAATCACAGGGAACTGCTAAAGAAGGAAACTTGTAAATGTATCTTCTATAAGTTGTTTATATAAAAATAGAACATCCTTCAAGAAATTATCTTTCTCTTATGACATGTTGGTTTGGATCCCCATTACCTGGTGAAAGAATATGTCTAAAACTACTTTGCAAAGTTTATAACCCTATTAAAAGGTAAAGTATTATTGTTGTTAGTATTAATTTTTAAGGTTTAGTGGTATCTGCATAAAGCATATTTTATTTATACAATGATCTCAAAATCTATAGTGTTAGTGGAAGAAAATAATATGGATTTTCTGATTACTTGCACATATTATGAGGAGAGCTATGAACTATGCATACATACTCCAAAGCTGATTGTTTGAGGTGCTTTATGCAGAATATTCAAGGACTATGTACACGATTTACACAGTGAAAAGTCTGTAGAAACCTCTTGCTGTTGATAAAATGGAGCAGTAATCTGACTTTGTTTCAAGAACACTACATATTCATCTACGTTATAAGTATATAGTGACAATGTTTATGAATGTATTATATAGCATTAACAATGAGGTGTTATTATTATTACTATTAAAATGATGCTAGTAATTTAAGTGGGAGTACACTAACATAATACTAGGTACCATTTATTAATGATATTTTATGAGCCAGCAGGTATATTAGATATTCTTTCTGCATCATCTCTCTGTATTTTTTTCTCTCAGTAACTCTAAGAGACTGGATGCAAAGGCTCAAAGAAGTTAAGCAATGTACTCCGAGTCACAGATCTACAGGTTGTGTAATGCAGAGAATTTGAATACAGGCCTATGGACATCTGAAATTCCTTCCATTTCGTAGACAGTCTCAGAGTTCCTCATGAGCTGAAGATTAAACCAGAACCGATAATGCCCAGTTTGCTCACAGCTTTGACATACATGTTTGTTTGTTTATTTTGTGGTTGTTGTTTTGTTTTGTTTTTTACCTTCTTGGCACTCCATTGTTACCTCAAGGGAAAATATACAAAGTCAAGCCTCCTAACTTGTACCTAGGGTTGCCGAAGGTCAGAGAAAGGCACAGAATAATTTTGGTTTGTTAAACTGCAATCACTTCCTTAGAGATTATCTAGTCTAATGGGCAACTGACTAGAACAGCCTAGCCAGTGGCACTGTCATTGAAACAGAGTGAAATTGTATGTCATATGCTAACAATAGGAAGCCAGGAGGTATCTTAAAACATAATTTTATAATGTGTTTTTAGAAGTGGAGACCTTGAGTGCCACGGAGGTGAATGGATGGTCTTAGATAATTACCACAGAGGCAGAGCTGGGAATATATGCCTCAGACTTTCATACTTATACTCTTTATTATGTTAAATATTCATATTTTTATATCCAAAAAATTGGACAATATAAAAACACACACGTGTCCACCATCAAAATGCTCCCATCCCCTACCCCAGTTCACACTTCTTACCCCAGATACAGCTACCATTATGAATGCAGGTGTGTGTCTGTACATTTCGTTTTTACAACTACACATATGTCAATAAACTAGATAAAGTGATTTGGCATTCTAGTTTATGTAAATGGCACCATGCAGTGCATTATGTTGCATAGTGTGATTTGTTCATTCAAAATTGTATTTTATCAACTTGTGTTTTACGTATTAGCATATTTTTGGAATCTATTTTAACTGCTCTATGCTACCATGTCATACAAATATAACACAGTCTATTTCACCATTTCTTGATGGCTGGAAATTTGTTATTGTTTTCCCCTTGTTTTTATTTATTTATTTATTTATTTATTTATTTATTTATTTATTTATTTTGGCTGTCACAGACCAGGCTGTTTATACATCTATGTATCACAAAGTATGTATCATTTTGTTTGGCTTATTTCTGTTTTTACAAAAATGTTGTAATTTTGTATGCAGTTTTCTGTTTCTTGTTATGTTTCTCAGAGTGAGCCATGCTTACTCACAAAGCTATATTTTATTTATTTTTACTGCTGTATAGTGTTCTATTACATTGATATATAAAAATTATTTTTCTATTCTATTGTTGATGGACATTCAAGCTGGTTCCCATGTTTTGCTATTATGAACAATGGTACTACAAATATTCATACACATATATCCTGGTGCATATTTGTGTAAGTTTCCCTACGAGTGGAACTGATGTGATGCGTGAAATGTTTATATCCAATTATGGAACACATTGACTAAAGCATTGTAGTAGTTTCTCTATATCACGTGGTTAGTAACATGTTACTCTTCCCATGTTATTTAAAAATAAAGAGTTATAAAAATATTAAAGTTCACATTTGTCAGGATTCTTAAATTCTGCACTTTAGTGAGTGTAAAAATGCTTCTTGTTGTGGTTTTAGTTTGCATTATCCAGCTTATTAAAGAGACTGTGCAGCTTTATCTCTATTTATGTACCAGTCATTCTGTGGTGGCCTTTCAACTTAGGTAAACCTAACGAAATCCACATCCATACACACAGTAATCAAATTGTCAAAAGTCAAACACAGAATTTTGCAAGTAGCAAAAGAAATATGACTTCTCACATATAAGGGATCCTCAGTAATATCATCAGTGCATTTTTCAACTGAAATTGAGAAATGCATATTTCAGACGGCAGTGGGATGATATAATTAAAGTGCTGAAAACTAATACAGTAAATTCTCACATAACATCACGGATAGGTTCTTGGAAGCTACGACTTTTGAGTGAAATGATGTGTAGCAAAACTAATTTTACCATAGGCTAATTGATATAAATAAGAGTTAAGTTTATATGGCATGTTTTTGGCTACAAAAAATCACCAAACTTCTAAGCAATGACCCAAATACTTCTAATATTAAACATTGAAATAAAAGTGAGCTATATACATTTTTAAAAGATTAATGAAACTAAGTAAGATAATTACTTTCGACCCCTCTTATCCCAGTTCAGAGTCACAGGTGGCTTGAGCCCATCCCACCAGCTCAGGGCAAAAGACAGAAACCAATCCTGCAGAGGATGTGAATCCATCATCGCAGGGCACACACACACACACACACACACACACACACACACACAATTTAGACATGCCAATTAACCTAATGCGCACATCTTTGGGATGTGTGAGGAAAGTGGAATACCTGGAGAAAAACAATGTGAAAATCAGGAGAATGTGCAAACTCCACACAGACAGTGACCCTTTCTGGGAATCTTTTTTTTTCTTTTTTTTTTTTCTCATCAATATTACATGAAAACAACACTAAACGAAATGACATTATAGAGGACTTGCTGTATTGTCAACCAAGAATACCATATCTGGTAAACTATCCTTCAAAAATAAGGGGAAAATTAAGACATTGCCAAATAAACAAAAGCTGAGGACATGCATTACCACCAGATTTTCCTACAATAAATACTAAAAGGAGTCATTCCAGTTGTAAACAAAAAGACCCAAGAATGTATCTCAAAGCCATAGACAATTTTAAACTTCTCTGGTACAGGTAAATGCATGGACAGATTTAAAAATGAGCATTATTTTATTTTGATTTATAATTTCACGTTCATTTCTATTATGGGTCTAAAAAAAGCAATAAACTATAAATCTAGGTTAATAGGTATTTAATATCTAAAATGCAATTTTTAGCATCAATAACAAATTATATTCTTTTATAATCTTTTGTAATCCTTTATAAAAAGGGGATAGAGTTGTAAAGGATTAGAGTTTTTGTGTGTGGTTGAAGTAAATTGTTATCAGTTTAGAATAAACTGTTGTAACTATAGGATATTTTATGTAATCACCATAGTAACTACAAAGCAAATATCTTTAGAATATATGCACAAGAAAATGAGAAAGGGGACTTCCGGAAAAATGGCGGCGTGAGGTGAGCCTCTGTAAAGTTCCCCTGGAATTTACAAAGAATCGAACAACAAAAACTCCACAAAGGACTCCCTGCACAGCAGACAGGCAACACGAAGAGGCCCACTACCGACTGAAATCACCTACAGGTGGGAGATTCGTGCGAGTGGAGGGAGGAGGAAAGGGAGAAGTGCGTGGAGACGGAGCCGCGTGGGCGCAGGACGCAGACCCAGCTCAGTGCGCCGAGCTCGCTGCTTCCCGGAACTACCGCAGCTGCAGGAGAGGGAAGAACTCGGACTGCTAGGGCTCCGCCAGGGCTCCACAGGGCTGAGGGGGCAGCATATAACACGGCTGAACCCAAGGCTCACGGCAGAGACCTCGGAGAAAAGACTGAGGGAAAAAGGCTGAAAATGGTGGTTTAAGCCCGCACTGCCAAGCAGAGAAGCAGAGAACGGAGCCTTAGGCACTGAGACTAGCCGCCCCCTCCCAGAGCTCGCCCCGCCCCCACCTGCCCGGTGCTAGAAGCGAAACAGTAGCAGTGTCAGATCAAAACAACAGAAAATTTGCTGTTTTGAGAACTGTGGACCGCAAACACAAATTCACAGCCCAACTAGTTCCAGCAAAGGGGAGAGAGCTGTGGAAGCAGGACCGGCTGTGGTGGTGGTCGCCGCCATTGCTCTGGGCCACCTCTCACAACTCACCCCGCCCCTGACCCCACCTATCTGGGCGGATCCCTGCAGGAGTAAACAGAACTGCTGAAATATACGGGCTCTGAATCAGGAGCTGGAAGAACTTTGGAACATCAAAGGCTCTCCGCATACCCACCGGGACACTGCGCCCTGTGACCTAGACGAACTATTAACAGAGGAGAAGCCCGTCTCCCAGGGAATCCCCCCATTGTGTGAGAAGTTGGAATAGTGCAGAGAAAACATAGCACTACTGTGTGAGAGAAGAAAAATAAGCTGCAGTTGGAGAAATAATAAAACATTCGACCAACAAGTACTGGAAAACAAAAGAAAGACCGCTTTCTATCAACCTGTTGCAGAAGTCACTCCTGTAGATGTCTAGGAAGGGAAATAGTAAACCAGTAATGGCCATGAATAACCAAGGCAAGACAGCTCAGAAAGAAAGTGAAAAGTCTCCAGAGAAGGCACTTAAAGATACAGAAATATGTGACTTAATGACAGAGAATTCAAGATTGCAGTTCTGAAAAAACTCAACGAGATACAAGAAAACACAGATAGGCAGTTAAATGAACTCAGAAACTCAATCAAAGAACAGCATGAGCATTTTACGAAAGAGATTGAAATCTTAAAAAAGAACCAAATAGAATTTCTGGAGATTAAGACCTCAATAGAAGAAATTAAGAATGAAATAACCAGCTTAGGTAGTAGAGTTGACCAGATGGAGCAAAGAATCAGTGACATCGAAGATAGAAACCTGGAAATGACACAAATAGAAGAAGAAAGAGACTTGAGACTTAAAAGAAATGAAAGAACTCGACAAGAACTTTCTGACTCCATCAGAAAGAGCAATATAAGAATAATGGGCATACCAGAAGGAGAAGAAAGAGAGAAGGGAACAGAGAATATATTCAAACAAATGGTCGATGAGAACTTCCCAAATTTGTGGACAGAACTGGACCCTCGAATCCAAGAAGCAAATAGAACACCTAGTTACCTCAATCCCAACAGACCTTCTCCAAGGCACATTGTATTGAAGCTGTCTAAAATCAACGACAAAGAAAGAATCCTCAAGGCAGCCAGGGAAAAGAAGACGGTAACTTACAAAGGAAAGTCCATTAGATTAGCATCAGATTTTTCAGCAGAAACTCTACAAGCCAGGAGGGAGTGGAACCAAATATTCAAACTATTGAAAGAGAGAAACCATGAGCCAAGAATAATATATCCAGCAAAGATATCCTTTAGATATGAAGGAGGAATAAAGACCTTTCCAGACATACAGAAGCTGAGGGAATTTTCTAATACACGACCTGCACTACAAGAAATACTAAAGGAGGCTATTTGACCACCATCAACAGGGACAATTTGTGGCAACCAAAACTCAAAAAGGGGGAGAGCAAAGGCCTGAACCGGAATATGGGAATGGAGAAAGTAAGTGTGCTGAAGAAAATGGAATATTCTAAATATCAAACTTTCTTGTACATAAACTTAAGGGTAACCACTCAAAATAAATCCAGAATTGAAATATATACTGAAATAAAAGAAGAAACAGAGGGAAACATCATAGACTACCACCACACAGAAATAATAGACAACAACAAAAAGGCAAAGAAACAATGGAGACACAATCTTACCAGAAAACTAAGGATAAAATGACAGGAAATCCTCACATATCAATAATCACCCTAAATGTAAATGGACTGAACTCACCAATAAAAAGGCACAGAGTAGCAGATTGGATCAAAAAACTAAACGCAACCATATGCTGTCTACAAGAGACACATCTCAGCTACAAGGACAAGCATAGACTCAAAGTGAAAGGGTGGAAATTGACACTCCAAGCAAATGGTACCCAGAGAAAATCAGGTGTAGCCATAATGATATCAGATGAAACAGACTTCAAGGTGAAAAAGATAACAAGAGACAAAGATGGACATTTCATAATGGTGAAGGGGACTGTACAACAAGAAGACATAACAGTCATCAATATTTATGCCCCCAATCAGGGAGCACCGAAATACACCAAGCAACTACTAACAGAACTAAAGGGAGAAATTGACCAAAACACGATTATACTAGGGGACTTAAATACATCATTGACAGCTATGGATAGATCATCCAAACAGAAAATAAATAACGAAATAGTAGCCCTAAATGACACATTAGATGAAATGGACATCATTGACATTTATAGAGCACTTCATCCTAAAACATCAGACTATATATTCTTTTCTAGTGTACATGGAACATTCTCAAGGATACACCGTACATTGGGACATAAAATCAGCCTCAGCAAATTTAAGAAGATTTGTCACCATGTACCAAAGTTAATTCAAAATGGATCAAAGACTTAAGCATAAGACCTGACACAATAAACTGCATAGAAGAAAACATAGGTACTAAACTTATGGACCTTGGGTTCAAAGAGCATTTTATGAACTTGACTCCAAAGGCAATGGAAGTAAAAGCTAAAATAAACGAATGGGACTATATGAAACTTAAAAGCTTCTGCACAGCAAAAGAAACCATTGACAAAATAAAGAGGCCACCAACTGAATGGGAGAAGATTTTTTGCAAACAGTGCCTCCAATAAGGGGCTAGTATCCAGAATATACAAGGAACTCATGCAACTCAACAACAAAAAAACAAACAACCCAATTGAAAAATGGGCAGAGGACTTGAAGAGACATTTCTCCAAAGAGGACATACAAATGGCAAACAGACATATGAAAAAATGCTCAACATCACTAATCATCAGAGAAATGCAAATCAAAACCACAATGAGATATCACCTCACCCCAGTCAGAATGGCTATCATCAACAAGACAAATAGTAACAAATGTTGGAGAGGCTGTGGAGAAAAAGGAACCCTCATACACTGTTGGTGGGAATGCAGACTGGTGCAGCCGTTATGGAAGGTAGTGTGGAGGTTCCTCAAAGAATTACGAATAGAATTGCCATATGACCCAGCAATCCCTCTCCTGGGTATCTACCCAAAAAATCTGAAAACATTTAGAGATAAAGACACGTGTGCTCCAATGTTCATTGCAGCTTTGTTTACGGTGGCCAAGACATGGAAACAACCAAAATGTCCTTCGATAGATGAATGGATAAAGAAGTTGTGGTATATATACACAATGGAATACTATTCGGCAGTAAGAAAAGATGATATAGGAACATTTGTGACAACATGGATGGATCTTGAGAGAGTAATGCTGAGCAAAACAAGTCAGACAGAAAAAGCAGAGAACCATGTGATTTCACTGATATGTGGTATATAAACCAAAAACAACAAAAGAAGAAGACAAACAAATGAGAAACAGAAACTCATAGACACAGACAATAGTTTAGTGGTTGCCAGAGGTTAAGGGGGGTGGGGGGTGGGGGGTGGGAGATGAGGGTAAGGGGGATCGAATATATGGTGATGGAAGGCGAACTGACTCTGGGTGATGAACACACAATGGGATTTATAGATGATGTAATACAGAATTGTACACCTGAAATCTATGTAATTTTACTAACAATTGTCACCCCAATAAATTTAATAAAATAAAATTAAAAAAAAAAAAAAGAAAATGAGAAAGAAAAAATGTTACTATAAAAATATCAGCCAAACACAAAGGAAGGCATTAAAGGAGGAAATGAGAAAAATATACAAAATATACAGAAAGCAATTAACAAAATGACAATCACATGTAGCTTTAATAATATTCAGCAAAATAGATGTCAAAAACTGTTCCTAGACAAAGAATGACCTTACAGAATGATAAAGGTGCAATTTACCATGGAGGTATAACAATTATAGATACTTTGTATCAAACATCAGAGCTCTAAAACCATCATCAGAAGCAAACTTTGACAGAATTAAAGAGAGAAGTCAACAATTCTAGAATAATAGTAATCAGTCTACCAAAGCCATACTTTAATACTCCACTTTCAATAACGAATAGGAAAGAGAGAAAGCTTGATAAGGAAATGGAAGACATCAACAACTCTAAAGATCAGCTGGCCCTAGAGACACAAAAAGACCACTTGACCAAACAATAGTATAACAGATTTTTTTCTCAAGTGGCCATGCATCATTCTTCACAATGGATCATATGTTAGAATACAAAACAAGTAATAGTGAATTTTAAAAGATTCAAATCACACAAAATATATTGTTCTGATCACAATGGAATGAAGGTAGAAATCCATAGCCGAAAGAAAACTCTAGAATTCAAAAACACGTGGTAATTAAACGTCACACTTTTAAACAACAGTAGATAAAAGAAGAAATAAAGAAAAAAATTAGAAAACATCTGAGACAAACAAAAATTAAAACACAGCATATTTAAACTTATGAGATTCATAGAAAGCAGTGCAAAGATGGAAATGTATAGCTGCAAACTCTTACATTAAAAAAGAATTGCTTCAAATCAACCACCTAATTTTATATCTTATAGAACTAGAAAAACAAAACAACTAAACCCCAAATTAGCAGAATAGGAAAAAATAAATATTACAGTATAGATGAATGAAATAGAAATAGAAAATGATAGAGAAAATAAACAAAGAGTAGATTTTGTGAAAAGATAACACAACATGACAAACCATTAACTAGATCGATAAGAAAAAAAAGAGACGACCAAATAACCATTTTTACATAAATGAAAAGAATTATAAAAGAATATTATGAACAATTATACATTAATAAAATGGATCACTAGATGAAATGGACAAATTCCTAGAAATACAAAATCTATTAACATCGAATCATGAAAAAATAGAAAATCTGAATGTACATATAATTAGTAACGAGATTGAATCTGTAATCAAAATTCCCCAACAAACAAAAGCCCAGGACCAGATGGCTTCACTGGTGAATTCTGCCAAACATTTAAATAAGAATTAACACTGCTTCCAAAACTCTTCCAGAAACTTTAAGGAGAGGGAGCAGGTCCAAACTCATTCTGTGAGGCCAACATTACCCTGACATCAAAGCCAAAGAGAAAAACAGACCAATATCCTTGATGAATATTGATGCAAGAATTCTCAAGAAAATACTACCAGGCCAAATTCAGCAGCACGTTAAAAGGACCTTGCTCTGTGACCAAGTGAGATTTATTTCTGGACTACAAGATGGTTCAACATATGAAAATCAATCTATGTAATATATTACATTAACACAATGAGGGAGGAAATAAACAGAGATGATCTTAAGTGATGCAAAGCATTTGACAAAATGTAACACTTCATGATAAAAGCATTCAAGAACCAGGAATAGAAAGAACCTACCTCCACATAATAAGACATTTGTGAAAAACCCACAACAAACATTGTACTCAGTAGTAAAAGACTAAAGGTTTTTCCTCTAAGATCAGGAACCAGACAAGGATGCTTACTTTTGGTCAATTCTATTCAACATAATATTAAAAAATTTAGCTGGAACAATTAGGCAAGAAAAATAAATAAAAGTATCCAAATTGGAAAGAAAAATTTAAAATATCTGATTGCACATTACATTGTCTTATAGGTAAAAAAGAAAAGAAAAATTGAATCAAGCAAATCACAAAAACACAAATATTGTGTAATCCACTTACATGAGGTGTCCAGAGTAGTCAAATTCATAGAGACATAAAGGACAATGTTTGTTGTCAGGGCCTGGGGGGATGTAGAAATTGGGAGTTAGTGTTTAATGAGACAGAGCTTCAGTTTGGGATGATGAAAGCATTCTACAACTGGGCAGCAGTGATGGTTACAGAAGAATGTGGAAGTCCATAGTGCCATAGATCTGACCACTCAAATATGGTTAAAATGGTAAATTTTGCTATGTATATTTTACCCCAATAAAAAAGATGAAAAACAAAGCCTCATTTTGGCTGAGGAGTGGATAATGAATTGGAAAAAAGTAAAAACAAATATAGCATTTATTAGCAGAAGCCTTGTGTGACGGACATAGAGATGTACCACTTAGATGGCACATCATCTAAAATAATATTGCATCAGGGTTTAGGAGATGGAGGCAGGTGAAGGGATGACCTAAAGTAGTAGCACCTTAATGTTCTCTAAAAGTTCTAGGACTCGTGGTGCCAATAAACACCATTTGATCTACCAATTTGGTCTCTGTACAAACCAGACAGTTTCAAAAGGAAGACATTAAGCTATCCCTACAAACCACAAACTAAACTACAGACTCAACCAAATATGTGCCCCAATTGCAGCCACAATGTCAAATGTTCATCTCTGCAAAAGCTCATTAGCATGGCTTTACACATGTACGCATACATGGATACTAATTCTATGAACACACTGTCATGCAGGAGACCCTGCTTGCTGCGCCATTTGTCGTGCAGTGCGTCATGTGGTGTCTCTGCTCCCGTTCCCTGCACAAGAACACAGGTGTCGTGCGGGGCGGCCTGCGGGGTCTCTACTCCCACTCCCCACATAAGAACGCAGGATGTGGCTAGGCCCAAAAGGAACATCCACGGAGCCATAGGTAGGGGAGTCATACCACTGTGGTCTCACTGGAGGCTGGGTTCACACGATGTGCAACCTGCTGTCCGCTTTTCTGCCAACCGACCAACTCTCCTCCACTCTCCTCGACTCTGCTCTCTTTCCCTCCATAGCCACAGCAGTTATATTAGTGGCCAATGGCTCAATGGTTACAGCTGACGGCCAACTAGCCACAGCTGATGGCCATCTACCACCCGAGCCAGCACCCCTCCATATGAGGTCGAGAGCCTGGAAACTGCTCTCTGGGGCTCTGTCCCCACACACAGTCTTTTCTATTCTAATCAAAAAGAGGTTCAGAAACATTTTTTTATCACAGGAAATGAACATCAGTAAACATTTCAAGTTTTGTCACAGGACTACATTAACAACCCCAACTTCTGTTCTGATGTAATCCAAAGAGATCTGAGCCATCTATACATCCTATTCAATGTCACACAGCCCACATCAATGACATCGTGCTAACTGACACGAATAAGCAAGAAACAGGTAGCACATCAGAAACCTTAGTTTGTACACATGCACTTCTAAGTGTAGGAGATAAATCCCACATAAATTTAAGGGCCCTGCATATCAGTAAAAATTTTAAGGGTCCATATATTGGGACATCTCATCCAATGTAAAAGTCAAATCACTGTATCGTCTCCCACTTACCACCATAAAAGAGTTGTCATAATACCTGACGTGGCCTGCTCAGGCTGTGCCAACAAAAACTATTTAGACTGAATAGCTTATGACAACAGAAATTTATTCCTTACAATTCTAGAGCTTCGAAGTCTGAGAGCAGGAGGCAAACATGGTCAGTTTCTGGAGAGGGTTCTCCCTGAAGGTTGCAGGTGGCCACTTCTATGCTTCATGCTTACACGGCCTCTTCTGTGTGCCTGCACAGAGAGGAGGGAGAGAAGGAGGGAGGGGCACAAGGAAAGAGGGAGGGAGGGAGAGAGCGAGAGCTCTCTTCTTATAAGGGCATCATGAGGGCACCCCCCTCATGACCTCATCTACCTCTAGTTACCTCCCAAAGCTCTATCTCCAAATACCATTGCAACGAGGGTTAGAGCTTAAACATAGTAATTTAGAGGAGGACACAAACATTCGGTCCAGAAAAATAAGACTTTCCAGGATCTGAAGACAGCATTTCCCACACCTGAGAACACAGCTCTGGCCAAGAACCAGATCACACAAAAGGCTGTCAGATTTGAGTGTGGCCCAGAACAGAAAAGGACTCTGCAGCCGTCCAGACTCTGCGAGCAGCCCTGCCACGTGATCCCTAAAATACAGACGACTACAATAACCGGGTAGCAGTAGGAAAAAACGAGACAGTATAGATGTTCTGTCACATCCCAATTCAAGCTTCTGGTCTTCTGGAGAAAGTCAGTATCATTATCAGCGGAGAATTACACATGTTTTGAAAAATCCTCTTGGGCTACTGGATCCTGGGCACAGAGCCTCCAACCATGGAATACCAAGTGATCATGAGTCAGACTGACCATGAACTGGGTTCTGTAGAGACTGAGTCCTCAAATGCCCATGATGCAGGCCTAGCATGCCACATAATGTGAGATGAATCTAGTATGTCAAGTGTATGAGCAGGAAAAGAGGTCACAGCGAGCTGTGTGAGCAAGCACCTGAGAAGCCCATGTCATTGGCCACTGTTGACCCCACATTGACCTCCTTCAGCCCACACATATTTGGCCCCACGAGTGAGCCTTTACAACCAAATGACAGAGGAGGGATAAAAGCCCCAGCTTAGTTTGTGGTTCGATTAGATATGTGGATACAAGGTAAACACAGACTACAATTGCATTGCAATAATACTGAGGGTGGCCTTAAAATAGAATGGTGAAGAAACCCAGTGGCAGAGCTTCAAACAGTATAACTGGTCATCTGTTGTGAGTGAAGAGAGAAATAGCCTGAGATTTGAGTATACGTGAATTCATGAGCAGTGGCCAATGGACTACTCAAACAACCAAGGGCCTGAGTGGAGAAAGATTAGAAGACAGGGCACAAGAAGGTGCACGCATATGGAAGTGGGCATAAAGTATGAAAATCTTTGTATTGCATGTTAATGCCCAACAGAGAGCATTCACCAGAGGAAAGGCACTAAATCACTATCTGACAAAATTCCCCAACCAGTTGACATCCGCCAGCCTCTGACATTGGGCATGCAGTGCTGGCATGATGACAACAGAAGCAAAACAGCCATTTTGGCAGAGGTGGAGGTTATGCATGGGTCATCTGCATGGACTCCTTTTAACCATGGCTGATCTAGCTTCCTTTTAAGTATAATTCTTCTGATAATGATTGACACTGGGAATATCCATTTTCCACTGCTTGATTCCAAACTTACCTAAGAGCAAAGTGACCCAGTCCCATGAACTATTACAAAATAAACAAATGCGAGAGTTCACATTGTGTCTCTAAATAAGACATCTTACACGTGGAAAAAGAAAACATAATTGAAATTTAGAAAATGAGAATCCGTTTTGCTAGGGGAAGCATGACTGAAGAGTTAACAATTTAATTGGATTTCAAGAATTTTGCAGGCATATCTTTAAAATGACATTTGGATTTATTGTTCAAAATCTGTGCCCTAGCTGTAAGAACATGGCCATTGAATACGTGTGAAAGCAGTACTGAAACCAAGATTATCACTGTTTTCAAAACATCCAGATCTTGACAAAGTCCCTTCAGAGCTCTTTCACTTCAGGCAAAAGAAGTAATCAATTTCTTGACATAAACAAATGAGACAAATGTTCAGTGAGAACTTCTGATTTTTCAAAAAGGCAGAAATTAATGACTCAGCATTAGTTCCCATTCTGCCCATTCTGACTTTCCTAATTTATATACACACAGAGAAAGTAAATTCCAATTAGCGCCATACCTTGTGTCATTCTTCTCCCCTATTCCTTTCCGATATTTCATATCTCAGCCCTGGTCAGAAGCAATGTCTATCTGGAATCCAGCCCATTTTTATAGTTTTACATACACACATACACATTTCCAAGAATGATACTTAGTATTGGTTTAGCAAATTAGCATTTTGAGTGTGTGTGTGTATTTTTAATGTATATAAATGTGAGCATTATTGACATATCATGCTGCATTCAAAATATGTTTTGACATCTAGCCCTATATAATAATTAATATAGTGTTTCTTTTAATCTGATATATAAACTACTATGTTATATTTAACAACATTATGTTTAATTATATTTAATTCATCTTTTAAAAAATATTTAGGTCATATTTTTTCTGTTTACAAGTATTGCTGCAGTAAATGTTATTATGCACCTGTGCCTGAAATTAGTATATGCAGAGAGTGACAAAAAATGTATACACATTTTAAGAAACGGAAAAACTACATTAATTGTATATTAATTGTAATAGTCAATATATATCAATAACGAAAGATGAGTACAAGTCACGTTTGACTTCTGCAATTACAAGAGGTGCTCAAAGTGGTTACCACCAGCATCCAGACATTTCTGATTATGGTGAACTACTGCTCGAGCATAGTATTACTTTTCGAAGTTGAATCAAATTACGGTAGCAATATGTAGGATGAAGTTCACTCAAAAGATGGCGCTAATTAAATGAATGCTAACATCATTCATTGTATTATAATTTTAATACATTTTTTCCTTTATTAAAATGTGTATACCTTTTTTGGCACCCTAGGGTTGTGCGTGTGTGTGATATATATATATATATATATATATATATATATATATATATATATATATGTATGTATATATGTATATATATGTGTATATATATGTGTATATATGTATATATATACACATATACATATACACATATATACATATATGTATATATGTATATTCTTTTACTTAGTCATTTTATATTTTAATAAATATTAAAATTTGTTCTTCAAATTTAATACTAATTTACATTCCCATAAAACATTCTAAACATTATTAGTCTAAATATATTTTCCTAATTGACCATATTTCCTTTAACTTTGCATATGATTTCTTTTTGTTGTTGTTTTTGTGATAATAAAGGACTATATTTTTATGAAGTCAGATTGCACTATATTTATTTCTTTAATTAGGGATTTTTTACTTTCTTCTTGAAGAACACATTCTTTACATTGATGTCATAAATCTATTCTCTTCTAATTATTTCTTCTAATAATTTTGATGCTTCCTCTTTCATATTTTTGTTTTAGATCCATCTTTAAATTTTTTGCTTATACTACGGGTTGAGTAAATATTTTTATTTATAATTATAATGTTAAACATATCACACAGCCATATAAGTTTGAGGGGGATATTTAAATTCTCAAAGTCTCATTAGAACTCATTTACTTCATATACATTTTTAAATAAAAATTTTTATTGACATATAGTATATGTTCTAAAAGGTACATAGTATTAAGTGTACCAATTGACGCATTTTTACCACCAGATCAATCCAAAACTAGAATATTATAGTACAACAGAAGTCCTCTTGAAACCATAAATGATTATCCCCAAAGATAAACACTTTTTAACTCAGAACACTAAATATATGAAAACTCAAAATTAGTACAAACGAGCTAAACCCAGTTCTTAAAAAGAAGATACTCAGATTACATAAAATAAAACCAAACCAAAAAACGATCACTTGCGTGCTGCTTAAATTATATGTACTCATATATAATAAATCATTTGTATATAAGGTTAGTAAAAAGAAAAAAAAGGTCAATAGAAAAAAATAAAAGTGAAGCTGATTTAATATTGTTAACATATGAAATAGAAATTAAGGAAAAAAGCAGATCAATTATTAGAACCATGATTAGTTTTGTATTTCATTTAAAATGTATATGAATGGCATCATGCAGAATTATTTGTTTATGTCTGGCTTCCTTTATTCATGCTGTTGGATATGGGAATGGTTTGCATATTTGTATTACTTTATAGTCTTGCATTGTATGAATATACCAAAATTTACTTGCCCATCGTAGTGTTGATAAACATTTGTGTTGTTTCCATTTTGGATTTACATAAACATTGCAGCTATGAGCATTTACATGCATATATATGCTTTCATGAATATATGCATGCCATTCCATTGGCTTCATGCCTGGCAATGGAACTGCTGGGTCATACAGTATGCAAGTGTTGAGCTTTAGTGGATACTATAAACATATTTCCAAAGGACTGTACCAATTTACACTTTCACCAGCAGTGATGAAAATTTTAGAATTAAAGAGTTACTATTGTTTTGCTTTTGTTTTCGATTACAGTCATTCTGATAGGTAGGCGATAGCATAAAACTGTAGTATAATTTTCATTTCTGAAATAACTAATCATATGAAGCATTTTCACATTTATTAGCAATTTTGGTAAACTTTTTAATTGACTTTTAAGTCTTTTTGTCAATTTTAAAATTGTATTTTCTGCTTGTTTCTTAGTAATTGCTGGAAATTCAGAATTCTTCTTTCTGCAGCAGTTTAATTCTCACACTAAGAGTATTTTTTGATGAGCAGAAAGTCTTAATATTAGTGTAATCAAATCCACCAATTATGTTTTTTATGGTTGGGCTTTTTATGTTCTATTTAACAAAACTTTGCCTACCTCAAGATTATAAAAATATTCTCATGTGTAATCCTCTATATGCTTTATTGTTTTATCATTCATATTAGATCAACCTCAAACTGGTTTCTATGTATAGTGTGAACTACAGATTCATTTTCACTATGTAGATATCTAATTAATAGGGTATTATTGACTAGAAAAATCTATTATTTTCCCTTTATTATTCTATTTCTGTATTTTTATATTAATACCAACTGCCTTCATTATGTAGTATTAAAATAAATCTTGACGCCTCTAAGGTAAATTATCTAACTTGTTCTTCAAGATTAATTTGGCTATTTTTGGTCTCCTGTGCTTCCATATACATTTTAGAATCAAGTTGAAATTTTTATTTAAAAAAATGCAACTTAGATTTTAGTTGAGATTACAATGGATAAATAGGTTGATTTGGGGAGCACGGACAGTTAAATTTCACCGAGTCTTTCATCCCTTAACATAAAAAGACATTGCTTGTATTTAGATCTTCTGTATTTTCTGCCAGTGATATTTTCAAGTTCTCTGGGTCAACAGCTTGCAAATATTTTCTAGATTTATTTCTAGAGGTATTTTATAGTATTATAAATGGTATCCCTTTTTGAAATTTTACCTTCTTATTACTTGTGGAAATGTACATATAAAATTATTTCTCTTTATTAACCTTGAATACAGTGACTTCACTAAGTTCACTCAGCAACCGTAATGATTTATCTGTAGATTCTTTTGGATTTTCCTGTAGATTATCTGTAGATTCTTTTGGATCGTGTCATGAATAGGTGTTAAATCGCATCAAGCAAGCTTTCTGTAACTGTTAAGGTGATCAAATGAATTCCTTCATTTATTTTGTTAATATGGTGAATTATAATTTTTTTAATTAAAGTTTGTTGGGGTGACAATTGTTAGTAAACTTAAATAGATTTCAGGTGCACCACTCTGTAATACATCATCTATATATCACACGGTGTGTTCACCATCCAGAGTCACTTCTCTTCCCATCACCATATATTGGATCCCCTTTACCCTCATCTACCACCTCCCTCACCCCTTACCCCCTGGTTCGTTTGTTTGTCTTGTTCTTTTGTTGTTTTAAGTTTGATATACCACACATCAGTGAAATCATATGGTTCTCAACTTTTTCTGTTTGATTTATTTTGCTCAGCATAATAATCTCAAGGTCCATCCCTGTTGTCGCAAATGGAACTATTTCATCTTTTTTTATGGCAAAACAGTATTCCATTGTGTATACATACCACAACTTCTTTATTCAATCATCTATCGAAGGACACTTTGGTAGTTTCCATGACTTGGTCTCCATAAATAGTGCTGCAATGAACATAGGGGTACATATGTCTTTGTGGATAAATGTTTTCAGATTTTTTGGGTATATACCCAGGAGAGGGATTTCTGGGTGATATGATAATTCTATTCTTAATTTTTTGAGGAACCTCCACACTGCCTTCCAAAACGGCTGCACCAGTCTGCATTCCCACCAACAGTGTATGAGGGTTCCTTTTTCTCTACAGCCTCTCCAACACTTGTTACTATTTGTCTTATTGATGATAGCCATTCTAACTGGGGTGATGTGAGATCTCATTGTGGTTTTTATTTGCATTTCTCTGATGATTAGTTATGTTGAACATTTTGTCATATGTCTATTGGTTATTTGTATGTCTTCTTCGGAGAAATGTCTATTCAGGTCCTCTGCTCATTTTTTAATTGGATTGTTTTCTTGTTGTTCTTGTTGAGTTGTATGAGTTTCTTATATATTTTGGATATTAGCCCCTTATCAGAGGCATTGTTTGCAAAAATCTTCTCCCATTTGGTTGTTGCCTCTATGTTGTTGATGGTTTCTTTTGCTGTGAAGCTTTTTAGTTTGATGCAGTCCCATTCATTTATTTTAGCTTTTATTTCCCTTGCATTTGGGGTCAAATTCATAAAATGTTCTTTGAAACCAAGGTCCACAAGTTTAGTACCTATGGTTTTTTCTATGCATTTTACTGTTTCATGTCTTATGTTTAGGGCTTTAATCGATTTTGAGTTAATTTTGGTACACGGTGACAGATAGCAGTCTAGTTTCATGCTTTTGCATGAGCTTTCCAATTCTCCCAGTGTGGGGAGCCATGGTTGCAGTTAACTTTAAAGCCTTAACAGAATGGCTCAGTTTATACTTAACCTATTTCCTCCCCCCTGAAGCAATTGTCTCTGCCTGCATCTGAAGAGAGCTTGCATGCTGCTCAGGAATGTGGTGGGAGTGGCCAGTTCCCAGAACAGAAGGCTGATGCCTATCAGGGCTATTGATAAGATAATTACATTTGGGAGTTTCAGTAAATTTTGTGTCTCCTGTGTTAAAGTTAAAGTTTTACTGTTAACTAGGTAATGCATTTTTGTACTTGTTAAACTGCACGTCCACAGAAGGTATAAATTCTGGGGACAGAATAAACTCAGCGTCTCCAGGAACACTGGGGTCCGCGATCGCCATCATCAAAGTGTGAGTGCCTTTTTTCATTCCCACTCCCCTTGTCAGGAACCGTTCGACTCGTGGCGGCCGGCCCGCTACAAGTGGCGCCCGAACAGGGACTGAATATAGGGGTAATAGTGAGGAACACCGTGTGGCAAGGGCCCAGCTCATTGGAGCTAATCAGTGGATGCACGGTGAGCAAGGCACTGTCCCCTCGGTCGAATGAGTGTGTGAGTGAGTGATAGCTCCACGACTTCGTGTTACGGAGCTTGATTGGGTCCTAACCTGCGGTTCCGGTTCTGTCATATGGCATAACGGCGACTGGGCTTTACAACCCACCAGGCCGGGGAATTATACCGGCGCGCCTCTAGCTAAGACGGATTTGGCCCCGCAAGGGACACGGCCAGACGGACACCTGAGTGTTTTTCTTTGTTTGAAAGAAGGGCCGAGTTAGGGAAAAAGGATGGGTCACGCCAGCAGCAAGGACCTGTATGTTAGAGGACTTAAGAAGTTGCTTACCGCCCGTGGCAGTCGGGTGAGCAGAGAACAGTTAGACAAGTTTTATAAAAATTGCAAAAGAAAGGTGGAAAAACAGTTACAAGATTATTATGCTGCCCATGGACTTAAACAAAAGGGCTGCAAGCTAGAGAAAGTGAAACAAGCTGAAAACGAGGAAATTCTCCCATCTGCCGCTTCTGCCGCTTCTCCGGCAGAGAGAGAGAAGGAGGGAGGGGGCGCAAAGTTGTTAGAGGGAGTTCTTAAAGTTAACAAAGAGCCTGTTTGTCAGGAAGCTCCGGTCGAGCACCGGAAAGATTTAAACCCTCAGGATCAGGAAAAATTAAAAGATGAAGCAGCTAAATATGATAGGGACAAAAACTCTCCTTTAGTGGCTATGGCTCAAGGAGACGAGCAGCCTGCAGGCACTGCATTTTCTTTTGCAGATCAGCTAAAAAAGATTCAGGGACAGCTGATTGAACTTAAAGTTGCTGTGGATGGAAAAAATTGTCCTCGGAGTCCCCAGATTCCTTTTAGAGATCAATGGAATCCTCGGGGTAAAGATCCCCCCACAGTTAATCCCTCTGCACCACCTCCTGAGGAGCCCCGTAGGTGGGGACCTCCGCTGCAGTCTTTGGTTTGGGAAATGCCTGCTGAGCCTTCGCCAGGTTATGTTAAGCCAGGATCGGACTCTGTTGTACGATCCCCTCTTCAAATGGCTTGTGAAGAAGCTCACAAGCAAGGGGAGTCCACAGAGCATTTTGGAATATATCCTATCTTTGACAGGCTCAACAGACTGGGTCTTTATTAAAATCTCAATCAAAATAAAAGCCTAGATTACAACTAAATTCTCCTCCAAGTGTAGTTACAGGGCTGGATCCACAGCCTGAGGCTCCTGTTTTAGCACCTGTGACAATCAGGCAATTATCAGGTGTAAAAGATCAAAGGTCCCCCCTACAAAAGATTTTACAAGCAGCTAGTAAGTACAGGAGCAACTTTAAAAGGGACACATTGCTTCCTCTAATTCCACTGAAATTCTCCCATTTTTGTTATTAAGAAAAAATCTGGTCAGTGGAGATTGTTACAAGATTTACAAAAAGTTACTAAAACCATAAAATTAATGGGAGCCTTACAGCCAGGCTTGCCCTGTCCTACAGCCACACCAAAAAACACATATAAAATTGTTTTGGACTTAAAAAGATTGTTTTTAAATCCTGATGACTGCCCTAGATTTGCTCTCAGTGTTCCTTCTGTTAATTTACAAAAACCTTTTAAGAGATATCATTGGCTAGTGCTACCTCAGGGTATGGCTAGTAGCCCTACATTATGTCAAAAATTTGTATCAGCTACAATAAAACCTACCCGAAGGGCATTTTCAGATATTTACATCATCCACTACATGGATGACATACTTCTTGCCCACTCTTGTAAACCAAAGTTGCTTGCTGCTTTTGCTTATTTACAAAAAAAAGCTCCATAATTATGGGCTAGTTCTAGCCCTCCAAAAAATTCAACAAGTGCCTCCTTACTCTTATCTGGGATATTGTTTAATGCCTCAGGCCATTGTGCCTCAAAAAATACAAATCCGGCGAGATTGTTTAAAAACATTAAATTATTTCCAAAAGCTACTGGGAGACATTAACTGGATTAGACCTCAGTTGTGGTTGACAACTGGTGAATTACAACCTTTATTTAAAAAATTATGTAAAAAAGCTAATCCTGCTTCTCCCTACGAGATAACACGGGGAAGAGGCTTTGCTTGTATTTCTCCAGGTCTGAAAGAAAAACCTTTGTAAATTCCTGGTCGGTGTTAAACCATACCATGAGCGACAGCCCACAGAAGAAGAAGACATCTATAGATACCCATCCACGCCCCTAGGGTGTGAAAAAGCTCTCACTTTCCACAGCTGCAAAAGGACTTTCCGCTTCAGACCCTGTTAAATGGATAAAGACTTTGGGTAGAGGGTTTGCTGGAGATATTGCTATTCTGTTTATTGTTCTGTTTGTTTTACATAGTCCTCAGATGTGGACAAATAGCCCTCCGACAGGCTGTAAATGAAATAACTACATGTTCTGTGTTTCTCATGCTTCAAAAAAAAATAAAAAAGGGGGAGATGTAGTCACACAACAGCCTAGCCGACTGTCCCCCCCATGTCTTTCCTTAAGGAAAGAAGAGCCTGTAAGACTGGCTTTTTAGGAACTTTGCTTATCTTTATGTTTTACACCTCATGTCTCTCTGTCTGGTCCCCAAAAGATGGTTTGCAGCCAAAGACGGGTAAGATATCTCACGGGAGATACAACCTAAGCCAGGCGAAACCAAGTGGGGACCCCCAATGAGCTGCCTTAAAAGATCCAAAAAAGAGGCCTTGCCTCCCCTTCCCCCTGCCTGGGAAAAGCCACTGCTGTCTCTGGCTTTCCTCAAAGGAGATCGGTAGCCAATGACGGGTAATGATCAGTAAGCGTTTTTACAACCTAAGACAGGAGTCGATCGCTTTGATGATTGATATCCAATGACGGGTAAGTAAAAATGTCTGTACTGACCACCTAAGCCAGACACGATCTCAAAAATATAAAATAAAAAAGGGGGAGATGTGGGGAGCCATGGTTGCAGTTAACTTTAAAGCCTTAACAGAATGGCTCAGTTTATACTTAACCTATTTCCTCCCCCCTGAAGCAATTGTCTCTGCCTGCATCTGAAGAGAGCTTGCATGCTGCTCAGGAATGTGGTGGGAGTGGCCAGTTCCCAGAACAGAAGGCTGATGCCTATCAGGGCTATTGATAAGATAATTACATTTGGGAGTTTCAGTAAATTTTGTGTCTCCTGTGTTAAAGTTAAAGTTTTACTGTTAACTAGGTAATGCATTTTTGTACTTGTTAAACTGCACGTCCACAGAAGGTATAAATTCTGGGGACAGAATAAACTCAGCGTCTCCAGGAACACTGGGGTCCGCGATCGCCATCATCAAAGTGTGAGTGCCTTTTTTCATTCCCACTCCCCTTGTCAGGAACCGTTCGACTCGTGGCGGCCGGCCCGCTACATCCCAGCACCATTTATTGAAGAGGCTGTCTTTTCTCTATTGTATGTTTTTGGCTTCTTTATTAAAAATTAGCTGTCCATATTTATGTGGGTCTATTTCTTGGTTCTTAATTCCATTCCATTGGTTTTTGTGTCTGTTTTTCTGCCAATACCATACTGTTTTGATTATTGTTGCCCTGTAGTACAAGCTGAAATCAAGGACTGTGATACCTCCAGAATTGTTATTTTTTCTTAGAATTGCTTTGGATATTCAGGGTCTTTTGTGGTTCCATACAAATCTGATGATTGTTTGTTCTGTTTCTTTTAGAAATGCCATTGGGATTTTTATGGGGATTGTATTAAATCTGTAGATTGCATTAGGTAATATGGCCATTTTAACTACGCTGATTCTTCCAATACATGAATATGGAATTTCTTTCCATTTTTTGTGTCTTCTTCAATTTCTTTTTAAAATGTCTTATAGTTTTCATTATATAAGTCTTTCACATCATTGGTTAAGTTTATTTTTATGTATTTTATTATTTTTGTTGCAATTGCAAAAGGATTTTTTTTTTTTTTTTGAGATTTCATTGTTACTATATAGGAATGCAATGGACTTTTGTACATTGATTTTGTACCTGGCAACTTTATTGTATTCATTTATTGTTTCTAATAAAATTTTGGTGGAGTCTTTAGGGTTTTCTATATATAGCATCATGTCATCTGCAAAAAGTGATAATTTAACTTCTTCATTCCCAATTTGGATGCCATTTATTTCTTTCTCTTGCCTGACTGCTCTGGCTAGGACTTCCAATATTATGTTGAAAAGCAGAGGTGATAGTGGACAGCTCTGTCGTGTTCCTGAACATAGAGCAAAGGGCTTCAGATTTTCACAATTAATTATGATAGTAGCTGAGGGTTTGTCATATATGGCCTTTATTATATTAAGGGATTTTCCTTCTATACCCATTTTATTAAGTATTTTAATCACAAATGGATGTTGCATCTGGTCAAACGCTTTTTCTGCATCTACTGATATGATCGTATGATTTTTTCCTCTATTTTGTTTATGTGGTATATCACATTGATCAATTTGTTCATGTTAAATCATCCTTGTGCCTCTGGGATGAACCCCACTTGGTCTTGATGTATAATCTTTTTAATACATTGTTGCATTTGATTTGCTAGAATTTTGTTATGATTTTTGCATCTGTATTCATCAGAGATATTGGTCTGTAATTTTCTTTTTTTGTGTGTTATCATTAATAGGTTTTGGTATCAGGGTAATGTGGCCTCATAAAATGAGTTAGGGAGTACTGTCTCTTCTTCAATTTTTGGGAAGAGTTTGAATAGGAGAGGTGTTCGATCCTTTTTGAATGTTTAGTAGAATTCACTAGTGAAGCTATTTGATCCTGGATTTCTGCTTTTGGGAAGGTTTCAGATGACTGATTCAATTTCTTTACTGGTGATCGATCTATTTAGATTTTCCAGTTCTTCATGGTTCAGCCTAGGAAGGCTATATGTTTCTAAGATCATGTCCCTTTGTTCTAGGTTATTGAATTTGGTGGCATATAGTCCTTCATAGTAACCTTGGATGATCTTTTTTTATTTCTGTGGCATCCGTGATAACTTCCCCTCTTTTATTTCAGATTTTTGGTTATTTATGTCTTTTTTCTTTTTATCTTAGTGAGTCTAGCCAAGGGTTGGTCAATTTTATTAATCTTTGAAAAGAACCAGCTCTTTGTCACATTAGTTTTTTCTATTGTCTTTTTGTTCTCTATTTCATTTAGTTCTGCTCTGATTTTTATTATTTTCTTCCTCTGCTGACTGTGGGTTTCATTTGTTCTTTTTTTTCTAGTTCTTTAAGTTGTAATGTGAGGTTATTTATCTGGGATTTATCTCCTTTCTTGAGATAAGCCTGTGATGATATAAATTGCCCTCTTAAAGCTGCTTTCACTGCATCTGAAAAATTTTGGAAGTATACATTTTCATTGTCATTTGTTTCTATGTATCTTTTGATCTCTCCTCTTATTTCTTCTTTGATCCAGTCGTTCTTTAAAAGTATGTTGTTTAATCTCCACATATTTGTGGTTATTCCTTCTTTCTTTTTGCAGTTGATATCCAATTTCAAAGCCTTGTGATCAGAGAATAGGCTTGGGATGATTTCAATCGGTTTAAATTTGCTGAGGCTAGTTTTATGTACCAATATATGGTCTATCCTTGAGAATGTTCCATGTACACTAGAAAAGGATGTACAGTCTGATGTTCTAGGATGAAGTGCTCTATAAATACCAATTATGTTCATTTCATCTAATGTGTCATCTAGGGCTGATATTTATTTATTTTCTGTTTGGATGATCTATCCATAGCTGTCAATGATGTATTTCTGTCCCCTATTGTAATTGTGTTTTGGTCAATTTCTTCCTTTAGTTCTGTTAGTGGTTGCTTAGTATATTTCGGTGCTCCCTTATTGGGGGCATAAATATCGATAACTGTTATGTCTTCTTGTTGTATAGTCCCCTTTATGATTATAAAATGTCTGTCTTTGTCTCTTGCCAACTTTTTATCCTGAAGTCTATTTTATCTCATATCAGTATAGTTACACCTGCTTTTCTCTGAATACCATTTGCTTAGAGTGTCAGTTTCCACCCTTTTGCTTTGAGTCTATATTTGTCCTTGTAGCTGAGATGTGTTTCTTGGAGGCAACATATGGTTGGGTTTAATTTTTTGATCCAATCTGCTACTCTGTGCCTTTTTATTGGTGAGTTCAGTCCATTTATATTTAGGGTGATTATTGATACATGAGAATTTCTTATCATTCTATCTCTGGTTTTCTGGTAGGATTGTGTCTATATTATTTCTCTGTCTTTTTGTTGCTGCCTATTATTTCAGTGTGGTGGTATTCTCTGATTTTTTTTTTCTCCCTATTTCTTCTTTTTTATGTTTTATATTTCAGTTGTGGATATTTTTTGAGTGGTTACCATTAAATTTATGTAAAAGAAAGTTTCTTATTTAGAGTATTCCATTTTCTTCAGTATGATTACTTTCTCCATTCCCTTGTGCCAGTTCAGATCTTTACTCTTTCCCTTTTTAAGTTTTTGTTGTCACAAATTATCACTATTTATCCTGTGAGTTGATTTCTGCATGCAGTAGCAACTTGTCTTGTTCCTCTTTATTAAGTGTTGCTTTCTTTTCCTTTTCTTTTCTTTTCTTTTTTTTTTTTCTTCTTCTTTACCCTGTATGTTATGTTTAAGGGTACAGTGACCTATTTGGTGTAGGAGTTGCCATTTCCCACTTCTATCTGTCTGTAATACTACTCATGGTGTTGTATTCTTTTGCTTTTTGTATTTCAGGTTGAATAGCCTCCTTCAGTATTTCTTATAGTGCAGGTCATGTGTTAGAAAAGTCCCTCAGCTTCTATGTGTCTGGAAATGTCTTTATTCCTCTTTCATAGCTAAAGGATGTCTTTGCTGGGTATATTATTCTTGGCTCATAATTTCTCTCTTTCAATAGTTTGAATATTTTATTCCACTCCATCCTGGCTGATAGAGTTTCTGCTGAAAAATCTGATGATAATCTAATGGACTTTCCTTTGTAGGTTACTGTCTTTTTTTTCCCTGGCCACCTTGAGTATTGTTGCTTTGTCATTAATCTTTGACAGCATCAATACAATGTACCTTGACGAAGGCCTGTTGGGACTGAGGCAATTAGGTGTTTTATTTGCTTCTTGGATTCGAGGACCCAGTTCTTTCCACAAGTTTGGGAAGTTCTTGTTGACTATTTGTTTGAATATATTCTCTGTTCCTTTCGCCCTTTCTTCTCCTTCTGGTATGCCTATTATTCTTATATTGCTCTTTCTGATGGAGTCAGAAAGTTCTTGTAAAGTTATTTCATTTCTTTTAACTCTCAATTCTCTCTCTTCTTTCATCTGTGTCATTTCCAGATTTCTGTCTTCTGCACGTGGTTATTCAATTCTCTCAGCACCATTTATCGAAGAGGCTGTCTTTCCTCCATTGTATGTTTTAAGCTTCTTTGTCAAAAATTATCTGTCCATATTTATGTGGTTTTATTTCTGGGTTCTCAATTCTATTCCATTGGTCTATGTGTCTGTTTTTCTGCCAATACCATGCTGTTTTGATTATTGTAACCCTGTAGTACAATCCAAAGTCAGGAAGTGTGATACCTCCATTATTGTTCTTTTTTCTTAAGATTGCTTTGGCTATTCGGGGTCTTTTGTGGTTCCAAACAAATCTGATGATTTTTTTGTTCTATTTCTTTAAAAAATGCCATTGGGATTTTGATGGGGATTGCATTGAATCTGTATATTGCTTTGGGTGATATGGCCATTTTAACTATGTTGATTCTTCCAACCCATGAGCACGGAATGTCTTTCCATTTCTTTGTGTCTTCTTCAATTTCTTTCAAAAATGTCTTATAGTTTTCAGCATATAGGTCTTTCACATCCTTGGTTAAGTTTATTCCTAGGTATTTTATTATTTTCGCTGCAATTGCAAAATGAATTGTTTTTTAGATTTCTATCTTCGATGTCACTGATTCTTTTCTCCATCTGGTCAACTCTATTATCTTGGCTGTCTATTTCATTCTTCATTTCTTTTACTGAGTTCTTAGTCTCCAGAAATTCTATTTGGTTCATTTTAAAAATTTCAATCTCTTTGGTAAAATGTTCATTTTGCTCTTTGATCATGTTTCTGAGTTCATTAAACTTCTTGTCTGTGTTTTCTTCTATCTTGTTGAGTTTTTTCAGAACTGCAATCTTGAATTCCCTGTCATTTAAGTCACATATTTCCATGTCTTTAAGTTTATTTTCTGGAGACTTTTCATTTTCTTTCTGATCTGCCTTGTTACCTTGGTTATTCATGGCAATGAATGAATTATTATTTCTCTTCCTAGACATCTATAGAGTGGGTTCTGTAACCGGGTAATAGGAAGAGGTCTTTCTTTTGTTTTCCAGCAGGTGTTGGTCAAATGTTTTATGTTCTCTCTGACTGCAGCCTTTTATTCTCTCTCATGCTGTAGTGTTATATTTTCTCTGCACTGTTCCAGCTTCTCACACAATGGGGGAATTCTCTGGAATGCCAATTTCTCCTCTGTGAACAGGTCTCCTCGATCACATGGCACCATGTACATGGGGGTATGTGGAGGGCTTCTTAAATTCCAAAGATCTCCCTGCACCTGTTTCAGAGCCTGTGTGTTTCAGCAACCCTATTTACTCCTGCAAGGATCTGCCCAGATAGGTGGGGACAGGGGCGTGGTGGATTGTGATAGGTGGCCCAGAGCAATGGCAGTGACCACCAGCACGGCCATTCCTGCACCCAAGGCACCCTCCCCTTTGCCAGAACGAGTTGGGCTTTGAGTCCTTGACTGCTGGCCACAGTTCTCAGAACTGCAAATATTCTGTTGTTTTGATCTGACACTACTACTGTTCTGCTTCTAGCACTGGGAAGGTGGGGGTGGAGTGAGCTCTGGGAGAGTCCGGAGGGGGTGGCTAAGCTCCATGCTTAAACCTTCCATCCTCTGCTCAGCAGTGAGGGCTTAAACCACTGTTTTCACCCTTCCTCCCTCAGTCTTTGCTCCGAGGTCTCTGCTGTGAGCATTGGGTTCAGCCGTGTTATATTCTGATGCCTCAGGTGGGACTGTGGGCCATAAGGGGAGCATTAGCAGTCTGAATTCTTTCCTGACTGTGGTAGTTCCAGAATGCAGTGAGCTCAGAGTTCAGAGCTCGGTCTGTGTCCTGTGCCCACGTGGCCCACTTCTCTGCACTTCTCCTTTCCCTCCTCCCCTGCTCACCCAATTTGCCCACTTTTAGATGACTTCAGTTGTGCATCTCTTAGTCTTGCCTGCCTGCTGTGCAGGGAGTCCTTTTGGGAATTATAGTTGTGCAGTTTGTTGTAAATTGCAAGGGGAGATTTCAAGATGCTCACCTCACATTGCCATTTTTATGACGTCACCGAATTACATTCTTTGATTCTCAAATGTTAAACCACCTTGTTTCCTGGAACAAAACTAATTTATTTATGATGTCTTATCCTATTAATATATTTCTAGATTTAAACTGCCAATATCATGTCCTGTTATTTTCTTTTTCATTTATTGTTTTGAAAAAATAAATTGGCTAGTAGTTTTCCTTTTTTGCCTTGAAGGTTTTGATTTCAAGGTTATTTTGGCCTCACAAAAGAAACTGGGTAATTTTTTTCCCATTAATTATGAACTCAAATTCTTGAACAGATATAGACTACTTAGAATTTCTGTTTCTTTTGGTGTCTGTTTTGATAAATCATATTTTCCTTAGGTTATATTTATTTTATTTATTTTTTTCAAAATGATTTGCATACAGTTGTTTCTGATATTTTCTTACTAAACTTTCATGTATATAAGTTCTGATATGGATGATTAGTGCATTGCTCTATTTTTGTCTTGGTTATTTTTGCTAGTAGTTTATCCAATTTATTAGTACTATCAAAGTATCAACCTTTTGCTCTGTTGACTTTCTCAATTATGCATTCACTTATTTTAAATAATTTTCTACATTCTCCTTACATTTAATTTGATATGCTTTACTAATATTATTAATATAGTTTCTCATCCTGCTTTATTTTAAAAGAAATATGACTGTTTTTCCTGTTTCTCTTTTATAGTCATCATTTTTTAGCTCTGTCAAGATGTGCAGTTGGCAGAATAAAGGGTCCCACAAAGATGTCTATGTCCTAATCTCTGCAACCTGTAATTATGTCATTCAATAGGGCAACAAAGGACTTTAAAATTGTGATTAAGTTAGAAAGCTTGAGATGGGGTGATTACCCTGGATTATCTGTATTCACCCAAAGTAATCAAAAGCGTCCTTAGAAGAAAAAAAGGGAGGCAAGAGACGTAGATAAGGAAGTATGACTTTGGAAGCAGAGGTTGGAGGGAATAAAAATTTAAAGGTGCTAATTTGTGACTCTGAAGATGGAAAAAGGAGTCATGATTCAAGGAATGCACCAAGCCTTATAAAGCACTTGCCATTAAAAGGCAAGCAGGTGGTTTCTTCACTAAGGTATCTGAAATATACCAGCTCTGCTGACTCCTTGACTTTAGTCTAGTGAGAATAATTTTGTACTTCTGAACTCCAGATTGAAAGATAATAAATTTGTGTTTTTTTAAGACATTATATTTGTGGATATTTGTTCCATAAACAGTGGGAAAAGAGTGTACTTTTCAAGATTTAAAATTTTACTGTTTTTAGTTTTTGGTTTTATTTTTGTTTTTTTCCTTTCCCTCCTTCCTGATTCAGTAACTTTCTTTTCTTGAGGCTGCATGCATACCTCACTAATCTGGTTAATTGGAAGAACTCTAACTTGAAAGAAACTGATTTAGCCCTCAACCAGCAAAACAGGTTACAATTTCCAGGCTACAATATTCCATCAGATGTCATATGAATCACCCCTATGACCTGGTTGGAAACAACCATGGCAGAACAAACCGGACCCCAGCAGACATTCTCTTGGATGTCAACACTAAGGAGTCGCTTGACTAACTCCCTCTTTCCTTTGTTCTTCCTCTTCTTGTGTACCTGTAAAACCCCTTGACCATTCTAGGAACAGGAAAGGTGGTCTTTGTGATGGCAGTCCGCTATCGTCCCAGAATGCTGGCATTGAATAAATCTACTTTTCTGTCCTCTAACCCTTGTCTCTCCATCATTAGCTCACAAGCAGCGAGAAGCCAAACCTGAGTTCAGTAACAGTACTACATATTTGAAATGTTATTTTTTTGTGTGTTTTTTTTTGTTACAAATCTATTTGAACCTCACTTTTTCCTCCTAGATTCATTGATTTCCTCCCCAGCTACACCCTTTAGTGGCTTCTTCTAGGTGAGTAAATTAGCATATAAGCTTTTATAGTCTTTATATTTCTTAAATGCCTTTACGTTAGTCTGACATTGACCATGTAGTATAATAGTATAACTAGTATAAGCATTCTAACTTAGATACTTTAAAGGTAATAGATTATTGCCCTGCTTACTTTTAGTGATGAAAAGTCTTTTGTCAATCTATTTGCTGTTGCCTTATGGAAAATCTGCCTTTTTCCCGCTGTAATAGGTATTTAAAGTTATTTTTATTTATCCCGATATTGGCAGAGATTTCCTCTCCCTTTTTTAAAGACAAGTGTATGTATTTTATGTAACATAAAAACACAATTTTATTTGCCTTTCTGTTTGTTAGAAAGAGATAAGGAAGGGTTTTTTATTCTCTCTCAGTTATATGGAACTAGAAATGGAATAGCTGTATTTACACTTCTTAAAATATGACTTCTAATTAAAAAACGTCTCCTAATAATTTTAACACATGTGTGCATTCTTTGGTAACTGGTAATTACCTCATTTTGCATTGTTGTAAAAATGTCTTAATATGTTTTATTCTGTCCTGATCTTATATTTTCTATCACTTTTTCTACAGGTCCTGGATACTTTAATATCCAGGTGAAATGAATATGAATGCTTCAGTTTAATAATCTAATGCAGTTATTTATGTTATAAAGACAGAGACAGGGCTCTTAACTAATTTTATGCCACATTTCATTATTAAGGAAGATGATGTTATCTTGTTATCTTTTAAGGAGGAAAATGGAGAAGGTAGAAGAATACAAACAGAATGCTAGTTGCATATGGTATTTAAATTTTCTGAAGTTTTCTGTAAAATGTAGATAATATATTTATCTTTGTAAAATAATTATGATAATTAAGTAAAATAATTAAGTAAAAATTATTCTATGCAGTTAGCAGAATTTCCATGTATATGTGTATGTATACACACATACACAACACACACACACACATAAGCTCTCCCTTTCTTGTGAAAATGCAAATTTTCTTTTTAGAAAAAAGTAAACATTTCACATATCCCAGACTACTAAGTAAATAATTTTGTTTTAAAATTCTGAGTTTTGTATTTTCTTTTCTATTGCAGAGTGAGTAGTTCTATACCATCAATTTAAATAGATACCTTATGAGTCTAGTTAAAAAATACCTTAGCTCAAAATGACAGGAACTGCTTACTATGGCAAATGCAAGCACATTGGAAAAGGAGAAGGTGTTGAATATAAGAACTTAATCCAAGCCAGGCTGCTTTCTCACGCCCAGAGATGCTCTCACTGGGTTAGTCTTGAACTCTGAAATGCTCCCCCTTCTCCTGTCAGCCCAACCACCAAAATCTTCATTCCTGCAGTTTCCAGATGTTGGTAGTTGCCACAGAAGAAGCAAACTAAAAATAAACAATACGTACTCATTCAAAAGAGAAACAATACAAAAATCATGGTCTATGGCATTATAGTCTTGTTGTTAAAATCCTAGTGTCACCACCAACCAGTAAATTCACAATCTACCCAGATCTCACTTTCTTCTTTAAGAACACGAAAATAGCAAACATAACTCCCTCTTACAATAATTATGAGGAATAGATGAGTGTATAAAAATGGACCACATATGATATGTGACCTGCAGATCCTAAATTAAGGATAAAGTATGTAGAAAACTGAGCACTGAACCTGAAACTTAGTCCAAATTCAATACATGTATGAAATGCTATTATTTATAACTTGTAGAACACTATATAATTGTTCGCTGCTATAACAATATTCTCAGTAACCATAAATACCAAGCACATTTTACAAGAATTTTTTACACTGTATGAAATTCAGTTCTGATAGAATGTGTTGGCTATACATAATGCATCAGTACTGGTAACTTACAGAATCTGTGAAAAACAGACAGGAAATACTGATAGCGGAGAGAGGGTGGTATGACTAAAGCCTTAGAGTGTTACTGAAATTATGTAAAAGATAAATCATTTATTTTTGCTTCCATTGGACTAATCATTGTACCAGCATTTACATACAACCCGCTTAGCAAATTTACTTTAATTAAAACGTTAAAGACATTCAATATAACATTCTACATAAATTAACAACTCTCCCGACAAGCAGCAGCTGGGAGTGTATGTGAGGCTAACATGCAGCTAAGTAGTTTGGGGTACTCAGACATCTGGCCCATGTGAAACAGCTGAAAAACACAGCTATTATCCTTTTGTTTACAGTGAGAGATATTCCTACAGATTCTAAAACACTATGATAGACTGAAATGTCTCCTAATGGCTCAGACAACTTTCTTAATTGCAGCTGATGGTGTTATGCCTTCCTTTCCCCACATTGCAAAGGATAATCCTGTCTCATTTTTCCTATTTGATTTATGTCATTTTGTGTACATACTGTTCAATTTAAGCTCATCAGATTCCAGCAGAGAATGATCTTACAGGGAAAAATATTATACCATACTTAAAACCAAAGAAGCACTATCTTAACCAGTAAGGACATTTGATGAAAGGGAAATTAAATTGACATGTTATAAAAAGTACAGGGACATAGTGCTAATATTTAAGGAGAATCAGCCAGATATATGTTAGCTACCTTACTTATTTATATTTATTTTTTAATGTTCATGAAAATTTTGTTTATGGAAGAAGTACAAAGAACTCATGCAGGGCGCCGGTTGGATATCCCGCAAGGGATAGTGGGCTGCACTTCTTGCAGCTAACAACAGCAACCGGACCTGGAGCTGAGCTGCGCCCTCCACAACTAAGATTGAAAGGAAAACTTGACGTGGAAAAAGTCCTAGAAGTACACACTGTTCCCCAATAAAGTCCTGTTCCCCTTCTCCAATAAAATCTTAAAAAAAAAAGAGTTAAAAAAAAAAAGACCTTGTGCAAGTTGTCTAGAATAACATATTTTGAAGTTGGCGGTTAGATTACAACCTAAGCAAATGCTATGGGCCGTCCATACAACTGTCTGCGTACATGAAATTCCAATTTTGTCCATAATATTATCAAATCTAATTACATTTTTAAATACTTCACATAAATTCTATGAAGTAGTATTTTTGTTTTCTTTGTTATTTTTATTAAATTTATTGGAGTAACATTGGCTAGCAGCATATATATTTCAGGTGTACAACATATGTACACTCTATTGTGTGCTCACCATCTGAAGTCTAGTCTCCTTCCATCACCATATATTTGACCACCTTTACTCATTTCATCCTCCCCCGACTCCCTTTCCCCTATGGTAATCACCATTGCCTATATCTGAGTTTAGGTTTTGTTTGCTTGTTTCTTTGCATGTTTTTTTTTGTTTTCTTTTGGTCATTTGTTGCTTTTTGTTTTCTATCCCACATATGAGTGAAATCATGTGGTTCTTCTCCTATTCCATCGACTTATTTCACTTAGCATAATACAGTAAGATCCATTCATGTTGTCGCAAATGGCAATATTTCATCATTTTTATAGCTAATACTCCATTGTATATATGTGCCACATCTTTATCCAGTTATACATTGAAGGGCACTTAGGTTGTTTTCATGTCTTGGTCACCATGACTAACGCGGTGATGGGCATAGGGATACATAAATGTTTCCAAATTTCCAGGTAGATAACTAGAAGAGGGATTACTAGGTCATATGGTACCTTTATTATTAATTTTTTTAAGAAATTTCCATATTCTTTCCCATAGTGCCTGCACCAATTTACGTTCTTAACAGCAGTGTGCAAGTGTTCCATTTTTTCCACATCCTCATCAACACTTGTTAGTTATTGTCTTATTGATAATAAATATTCTAACAGGTGTGAGGTGGTATCTCATTGTGGTTTTGACTTGCATTTCCCTAATAGCTAGTGAAGTTGAGTATCCTTATATATCAGTTGGTCATCCTTTTCCTTGAAAAGGGTCTATTCATGTCATATGCCTTTTTTTATTATTGCTTTCTTTTTTGGTTGTTGAATTTTATGAGTTCTTTATATATTAGGGATATTGCCACTTTATGAAAGGTATTATTTGCAAATATGTTCTTCTATTTTGTTGGTTGCCTTTTTGTTTTGTTGGTTTCTTTTGCTGTGCAGAAGCTTTTCAGTTTAATGTACTCCCATTCATGTGTTTTTGCTTTTACTTCCCTTCACTTAGAGGTCAAGATCACAAAAAGGACATTAAGACCAAGGTCCATAAGTTTAGAGCCTGTTTTCTTCTATGTATTTCCCTGTTTTTGTTTGTTTGTTTGTTCTCATATTCAAGTTTTTAATGTATTTTGAGTCAATTTTGTGGATGGTGTCAGAAAACAGTCTAGTTTCATTCTTTTGTATGTGGTTTTCCAGTTTTACCAACACCATTTATTGAAGTGACTTTCCATTGTATGTTTTGGGCCTCTTGGTTGAAATTGATCTCTCTGTGTGTATATGTGATATATGTGGGTTTATTTCTGGTCTCTCAATTTTATTTCATTGGCCTTTGTGTTGGTTTATTTGTCAATGCCACACTGTTTTGATTATCGTAGCTTTATAATATAGTTTAAAGTCAGGGAGTGTTCTACCTCCAGCTTTGTTCTTTTTTCTCAGGATTGCTTTGGATATTGGGAGTCTTTTGTGGTTCCATACAGGTTTGAAGATTTTTGTTCTATTTCTGTGAAAAAAAAATTATGTTGGGATTTTAATGTTGATTGCATTAAATCTGTATATTTCCTTAGGCAATGTACATTTTAACAATGTTAATTCTCCCAATCCATAAACATAAAATATCTTTCCATTTCTTTGTCTTTCTCAATTTCTTTCAACAATGTTTTGTAGTTTTCAGTGTACCTGTCCTTATTTCCTTTGTTGAATTTATCCTTATGTATTTTATTCATTTTGTTGCAATTTTAAAATGGATTGTTTTATTCAATTTTCTTTCTGGTATTTTGTTGTTATTATATAGGAATGCAATGGAGTTTGCACATTTATTTTGCTACCTGCAACTTTCCTGTATTTGTTTATTGTTTCTAATAGTCTTTTGGTGGAGTCTTTAGGATTTTCTATGTGTAGAATCATGTCATCTGCAAATATGGACAGTTTTACTTCTTCATTCCCAATTTGGATACCTTTTGTTTCTTTTTCTTTGGATACCTTTTGTTTCTTTTTCTTGCCTGATTTCCCTGGCTAGGACTTCCAGTACTTTGTTGAACAACAGTGGGCAGAGTTGGTATCTTGTTTTGTTCCTGATCTTAGGGGAAATTCTTTCAGTTTTTTGTTTTTTTTTTACCATTGAGTGTGATATTATCTGAGAGTTTGTCATTTATGGGCTTAATTATGCTGAGGTACTTTCCTTCTATGGCCATTTTTAATTAAGTGTTTTAATCATAAATGGATGTTGCATCTTGCCAAAGGCTTTTTCCACATCTGTTGATATGATCATATGATTTTTATCTTTTATTTATTTTTTATTTTGTGTATCACATTTATTGACTTGCATAAGTCAAACCATCTTTGTATCCCTGGAATGAACCTCCCTTGCTTGTGTAGTATTTCCCTTTTAATGTATTTTTGTATTCAATTTTCTAGTATTTTATTTAGGAATTTTGCATCTATGCTTATCATAGATATTGGCCTATAATTTTGTTTTGTACATAGTTCTTGCCTCGTTTTGGTATCAGGTTAATGTTGGTTTCATAACATGATTTGGGAAATAATCTCTCCTCTCCAATTTTTTGGAAGAGTTGAGAATGATAGGTTTTAAATCTGCTTTGAAGGCTTTGTGGAATTCACAGTGAAGCCATCAAGTCCTAGATTTTTGTTTTTTGGGAGGTTTTTTTTTATTAATTTCAATTTTCTTGCCAGTGATCAGTCTATTTAGGTTTTCCAATTTACCACGGTTCAGTCTACAAAGGCTATATATTCCTAAGAATTTTCCCATGTGTCTTAGAATATTATATTTTGTGGCTTATAGGCTTTTACAGTATTCTTGTATAATAATTTGTATTTCTGTGGTGTCCGTTGTAACTTTTCCCCTTTCATTTCTGATTTTATTCATTTGAATTTTTTTCTTTCTTTAGTGAGTGTAGCCAGAGGTTTGTCAATTTTATTTATTCTTTCAAACAACTACCTCTTTGTTTTATTATTTATTTCTATTATCATTTTGTTCTCTATTTCATTTATTTCCACTCTCATTAATGTTATTTCCTTCCTTCTACTGACTTTAGGCTTTATTTGTTCTTCTTCATGTAGTTCTTTAATGTGTGATATTAGATTGTTTGTTTGCAGTTTTTCTTGTTTCTTGAGGTGGGACTGTATAGCTACAAACTTCCCTCTTAGTAACTATTTGCTGTATCCCCCAAATTTTTCATTTTAATTTGTATGTATATAATTTTGACCTTTTTATTTATTCTTTGACCCAATAGTTGTTCAGTAATATGTTGTTTAATCTTCACATATTCATGGTTTTTTCAACTTTCTTTTTGTAGTTCATTTCTAGTTTCATAGCATCTTGGTCAGAAAATATGCTTGATATTATTTCAATTTTCTTAAATTTATTGAGACTAGTTTTGTGCCTAACATACGGTCAATCCTTGAGAATGTCCCTTTTGTACTTGAGAAGAATATGTAGTTTGTTGCTTCGGGATGGAAAGTTCTATTAATATAAATTATTCCCTTTTCTGGTATTTCCTTGTTGACTTTCTGTTTGAATGATATATCCACTGCTGTCAGTGAGATATTTAGGTCCCCTACTATAATTGTATTTTTGTCAGTTTTTCCCTTTTAGTCTGTTATTAATTGCTTTATATATTTTGGTGCTCCCAAGTTGGGTGCATATATACTGGTGTGCTATCTTCTTGATGAATCATCCCCTTTATCATTATGAAATGTCCATTTTTGTCCCTTGTTACCTTTTTTTATCTGAACATCTATTTTGCTGTTATCAGTACAACTACACCTGCTTTTCTCTGGATGCATTTGCTTGGAGTATCACCTTTCACCCCTTCATTTCAAACCTATATTTGTCTCTATAGCTGACATGGGTCTCCTGAAGGCAACATACAGTTGTGCCTTGTTTTTTAATCCATTCTGCTATTCTGTGCCTTTTGACTGTGAGTTCAGTCCATTTAAATTTAGGGTGATTATTGATATATGAGGACTACTACAACTATTTCACCTTTTTTTCTGGTTAGTCTGCATCTTTACAAACATTGCTTCTTTTCCCTTGTGTTTCTGTCTTCTATTTTAGTTCAGTGTTTTTCTATGAATTTTTTTCTACATTTTATTTTTTTACGTTAAGTCTCAGCTCAAGATTTTTGTATTGTGGTAATCATTATGTTTGTGTTTACAAAAAGTTTCATACATAGTCTTTTTTCTTCTGATTGCATCTTATCTCCATTCACCTGTGCAAGTTCCGTCCTTTTTCCTCTTCAATTTTACATTTTTGTTTTTACAAATTATCCCTTTTGATGTTGTGCATTTTTTTCCAAATTACAGAAATTATAGTATTTTTCCCCTTTAACTTTTATGTTATACTTAAGTGTTTAATACCCTATTGTGCAATAGAGTTGCAAGTTCCTGCTTCTGTATATCTTACTCAAAGTGTTGTATACTTTTCTCTTTTGTTTCATGTGCAAGAGCTCCTTTCAAACTATAATAATGCAGGTCTTGTGGTGATAAATTTCCTCAGTTTTTGTTTGTCAGGGAAAGCCATTATTTCTCCATCATAGCTAAAGGATAACTTTGTTGGATTTATTATTCTTGGCTGCTGGTTTCTGTCTTTCAATATTTTGAATATTTTATTCCACTCCTTCCTGGCTTGTAAGGTTTCTGATGGAAAATCTGATGAAAATCTACTGGGATTTTCTTTGTAGTTTCCAGGCTTTTTTCCCCCGGGTTGACTTGAGAATTCTTTCTTTGTTGTAAACTTTTGACAGTTTTAGTATAATGTGTCTTGGAGAAGGTCTTTTTTGCATTGAGATAATTCAGTGTTCTGTTAGCTTCTTGAATTTGATGGTCCAGCTCTTTTCATAGGTTTGGAAAGCTCTCTTGATTATTTGTTTGAATAGGCTCTCTACTCCCTTCTCTCTTTTTTCACCTCCGTTTTTTTCTAGTGGAGTCAGATAATTCTTGCACCTTTCTTTTCTTTTTTTTTTCCCCTTTCAGTTCTTTTCCTTTCTCTACTTGAGTCATTTCTAGATTTCTATCTTTGAGCTTAGTATTTCTGTCTTTCATCTGGACTACTCTTTCCAATGTTCTCTAATACATCCTTCATCTCATTTATTGAATTATCCTGCTCCAGTATTTTTGTTTGGTTGTTTTTTATATTTGGCAAAGCATTCCTTTTGTTTGTTTATTTTATTCTTGAGCTCATTGAGCTGTCATTTTTGAGTTTCTTTGCATCGCTTTTTTTTCCATAACTGCAATCTTGAATTTTCCGTAATTTAAATCAGTCTTCCATGCCTTTGAGTTTGGTTTTTGGAGACTTTTGACGTTCTTTATGAGTTACCTTGTTACCTTGTTTATTCACGGTATTTGATGGATTGTTTTTCTGCCTCAACATTTGAGATAATGAAGTATTTTATTTGTTAAGTACTGTTTTGCTCTTAAAAATTCAGTAGGTTGGTAAGTATAGGTTTTTCTTTTGTTTTCCAGTACACCAGGCTATAGTGCAAGTTTTTTATTTTCTATTACCTGCACTACAGGTCCCTCTGTTATCTCAGTAGGATAGTGTCACCTTGGTCATGGAAAATGCCCAGTATTCCTTGAGGTGGTGGGCACCGCTTTATGTCCAGGTTACCTCTGTCTCAGGGCGACACCCCCATGGTAGGATGCTGCAGGACATGGGGCTCCAGGCCTTTAAGTTCACAATGCTGACTCCTTGTATCCAGATGCTGCCAGCTGTGCTGTGCTATCCAAGGCATCTCTGCCACCTCTACCTGGTTCTGCCTCTATCAGGTTGTGCAGCAAGGGGTAGAAAAGGGGGGTGGGTGAGGGTAGGCAAGGGAAGGTGGGTTCTGAAGTCTGTGTTTTGCCATCTTGGTAGTTATGACAGCTGATAGTCCATGGCTGCCACAATGCTGTGCCACATCTTCACCTCATCACTGGGTTTAGCTGTAATGGGAACCAGCTACTCGGACTGGAATGTTACTTCTGCCCATCCTACCCTGCAGACTGCCATGTAAGGGTTGCAACCTGACTCCTCCAAAGCTACCATGTCAGTGGAGGACACAGAGGGTATCAGACTATGTCTGTGGTTCCCATCTCTGCTTTGCTCCCCCAACCCACCTTCCCTGATCATTCTAATGTGCCAACCTTCAAATAGCATAATGCATATATCTCTAAAACATGTTTGAGTATTGAGCACAGGACACTTTGTTGAACAATAGTTGCCCAACTTGTACCTTTGAGAGGAGAAAAGAAGGAGTCTTCTCACTCTACAGTGATGCTGATGCCACTCCCGCTATAAAAAAGTATTTTTACCTGAAATGCCAAGGTCCAGGTATCTTTGGATACTTGGGATGTCTCAGTGATTATTTGCCTTAGATAAAAGAAATGTAGATAAATGATAGAATTTACCTTGGTATCTTAGGGAGAGAGGCTCATATGTGTAACAGCCTTGTTCAAATAAATTTAAAAAGACCAGAGCAGTAAGAGTGAAACGTGGGAAGTGAATGCATCAGAGCAAGATGAGCTTAGAGAGATAGAAAAAAGTTACAACACGTGGAAACTTGGTGATTATGATCAATTTTTCTAAGAAAAAAACTCATTACAGTACTTAAACAGTTTGGTGGTTGATGACATGATTTTATCGGTATTTTTTTTTTTTTTAAATTCTATGACTATGATGCCAAGAAAGGATTCCTGGAGGAATAAAGGCAAGAGATGAACTATGGTGAAGGCTTAAGAAAATGAATCAATAGATTGCATAGCAGATTGTAGTTAGAGGGTACAGAAGAAAGTGTCAAAAGGACTCAGGTTTCTGTCTTGTACAGCAGGATGGGTGATAGCCAGGGAAGACTGAAGAGTGCCCTGTATGAAAGGAAGTCCTTGAGTTTACTTTGGGATGTAATAAACTTAAAGTACATTTGAGATACCCAAAAGGAGATGTCAAGCAGTCAACTGAATTGAGTGTGTTATACAGGAAGACATCCTGGGTAGAGATATAAATTTGTAAATAAAACTTATTTGAAGCCTCATGCATGATTAAGATTGCTTAGGTAAAGAAAACCAAAACATATGAAAGATTAGGAGAGAGATTAGTGAATTCACTATATGTCATACCAGATAGCAATACTCAACTTCAAAAATGGCACCAGTCCCTTAGACGATGCTTTGAATGAGTCCCTTGCAGTTGTTCAATGTGGAAGCCCTGCATAGAGATTTAAGGACCTAATGACTAAGGGAGAGAAAGATAAACTTGCAAAGTGAGTGTCCATAAAAAGAAATAAGAGAAAATTATGACAATGTATGACAATGGAAATCAAGAGAAAAGAGTATCTTAAGAAGGGCAATATAAAAAGTTATTACTGTTACTGAGACACCAAGTAAGATGATGATAATAATAAAGAACATTAGAAACATAAGAGCTTGGAAACATAAAGTCATCAGAATCTTTAACTAAAATTATGTCAGTGGATTCCCAAAGATGGGATTCAGATTTGAGTAGGTTAAGGAGTGAGTAGTAGTCTTACTTGTTACTCTCAACTCTCACAGCACTCTGAATTCTCCATTAACACTCATCTCACTGCATTAATCCTATATCCATATTAGCCTTTTGAATTAAGTGTGAGTTTATCAATGTTAGGACAATATCTGATTATCTTTGCATTCTAGTCTCATCACAGCAGTTAGTGTAATACTTGTAAATCATAATTCAGATTAGCTCTCTACTCTGCTTAGAACCCTCCAGTGGTTCCTCATCTACTCAAAATCTTTTATATTACCCTTAACACCATCTATCACCCATTCTCTTTACCTCTCTGGCTTTATCTTCTACCATTCTCCCCTTCATGCCACACCACTCACTCAGTGACCATGAACTCCTTACTTTTCCATAAAACGTTAGGTATGTTTTCTTCTCACTTACTATTTCTTCTACCTTGTGTGTTCTTCTCCTCGACATCCTCATGATTAATTTCTTGGCTTCTTGCTAGTCTCTATTCACATGTCACCTTTTCTAAGAGTCCTCATCTGACAGCCTGTCTGAAATGTGGACGCCCCCCCCCCCCGCCACTCTCCCACCACAACAGTCTCTATATTCTTTCCCTTTTTATATTTTTCCTCTTTAGTACTTAACACTTTCAAACATACTATGTATTTATTTTTTATCTTACTTATGATGCTTCCTTTCTATTAGAATATAAGTTCCATGAGGGGAGAAATTTTGTGTGTGACTTTTACTGCTGTTTCCCCACCTCCAAAACAATGCTCTGCACAGAAAAGCACTCAATTGAATAAATGTTTCCAGTGCTGTATACACAATGGACAGATAATAAATTAATGAAAGACTAACCTTCTGTATTATGACCAAATTACATTTTAACTACTAAGATTGTATTGAGTAAATAGATATTTTTAAAATATCTTTATTTTGTTTAAATCTGTTAGCTTTTGGCATTGGCCTGTAACTCAAAATTACAGTATAGTTATTATGGTAAAATTATTTGAAGCAATTTGAAACTGTAGGGTTTCATTGGCCATTCATATCAATCTTAAAATTAGATTGATGTAATAATACACATTCATTTGAATCTAATGCCTTTCCTGGAACCTCAGAGTAAAGAAAATGTTTTATTAATTTCCTGGTTAACAACACTAAAAGGCATGGATTGTACATGTCTAAAATCCTTTAGATTTTAATCTCATTCTAAGCATGAGCTTGGCTTCACTAAGTAGAAAAGAAAGATAATGCGACATTCTCAGCTTGACTAAGAGGATAAATTAAACAATGGGGTGGAAATATTTTAAAACATCTTTATGTCTTCTAGTGATGTTTATTTGAAATGAGTCAGTTACTGATCCAGAATTTTCAGTTGAACATGGTTTCATATCATCTTCCTCTCCAAAGAAAATAAAGACCAAATGTTTTAGCCATATCTCAGCTGGCTTCATAAATGTGTGACCTGACATCAAGTATAAGTATACAAAAATTGTCATAATGACTGAGGTCAGTCTATCTGGAGTAGAGATAAGATCTTGATGCATAACTTCTAAGCAGAATAAAACATTTTCTCTGAGAAGTTTGTTGAATGTTTTTAAGAAATATGGTTCACTGGCAATACTATCTCAAGAACAGCTAGCTGTGTCTTTGGGAAAAAAAAAATTAATGATGACAGGTTTGAAGCACAATAGCCACTGCCCCCCTGAGGCCCAAACACTATAGAAAATGTTTGTTGAGACTGTTTGCTATGGCCAAAGATCACAGGTTTCACGTCAAAAGTAGGAAAGAAAAAAATAGTAATTTAATTCTTCTGTAACATATTTCTATGTCTTTTGTCTTATCTGAACTTCAGTTACCTAACTCTTTTAATTCATTAATATTCATGAGAAAGTCCTTTCCTTTTAATTTATTAGAACTCCTGACAAAAGTCTTTCTAGAGCCTTAAGATGAAGGAAGTAAAAATTGTACTCTGATCCCCAAAATTGTAGAAATAAAGCCACTGGGAATTCTCGTTCTCTATCATAGCAGAAGCAATATCATAAAAAATGCCTTTTATAGACTCTTTTGAAAGGAAACAGTTGCATGGCCAACTTGGAAATCTCCATGGTTCAGACACTGTAGTCACCTGTGCCAGCACAAATCTCTGACATAGCAGCTCATTCAGGCTGGATCCATCTCTAAAAGTCCCATTATATTTTAAAATACCCTTTCTGGTGACATGTTTTAGGGGAAGAAAGCCATTAAAGATTTGCTTGCTTGATGGCCTACTTAGTTGTGTACCTGCATGACTTAGGCATGTTTATCCATAAGAAGGCTTTTTTTTTTCCCTGATGAAAGATGTTTACCAAACGCCTTCTGTCTCCTGCCTAACTACAAAAGCTTGATGTGGGGAGCATAGGATGTACAGTTTGAGAAATGTCATGAAGCTGCCTTGACCCATTACGATCTGTGTCACTTTGAGCAAATTACTTGAACTCACTAAGTTTCAGTATACTCCACATAAAATGGGAGTACGTGATCATTTCTATTTCATAAGATGGCTGTAGCAAGTATTTGAGTGATGAAAAAGTTCCTGGTTTAACTAATATTAACAAGAGAGTCAAGAATACCAATGGGAAAATGATAATCTCTTCAATAAATGGTGTTGAGAAAACTGGATAACCACATGCAGAAGCATGAAATTGGACCCCTATCTTATGCCACTCACAAAAACTAACTTGAAATGGATTAAAGACTTAAACATAAGACCTGAAATCATAAAACTTTTGGGAAACATAGGGAAAGGGTTTCTTAACATTTATCTTGACAATGATTATTTTTTGCATATGACACCAAAATCACAAAAATTAATAAGTGAAACTCCATCAAACTAAAAAGCTCCTGCACAATAAAAAACAATCAATAAAATGGAAATTCAACCTAGAGAATGGGGGAAAATATTTGCAAATTGTATATTTGAAAGAGGGTTAATGTCGAAAACATATAAAGAACTCACATAGCTCAATAGCAAAGGGGGGAAAAATCACAAAAACAACCTATATTTAAAAAATAGTCAGAGGAACTGAATAAACTGTTTTCCAAAGAAGAAATACAAATGCCCAACAGATACATGAAAAGGTGCTCAACATCACTAATTATCAGAGAAATGCAAATCACAACTACAATGAGATACCATCTCACATCTGTTAGAATGGCTATCGTTAAAAAGGTGAAATATAATAAGTGTTGGCATAGACAACACTTGTGCACCATTGATGAGAATGTAAATTGGCACAACTCCTATGGAAAACAGTATGAAGTTTCCTCAAAGAATTAAAAATATAACTACCACATTATCCAGAAATCCCACTCTGTCTATATATCTTTAAAAAAATAATAAGAAGAAAAGGATCTCAAAGAGATATCTGCACTCCTATGTTCATTGCAGCATTATTCTCAGTTGTCAAGATGTGGAAACAACCTAAGGGTCCATCAACAGATGAATGAATAAAGAAGACGTGGTTTTTATACACAACAAAATATTATTTGGCCAAGAGGAAGAAAGAAATTCTGCCATTTTCAATAACACAAATGGAACTTGAGGGCATTATGCTAAGTAAAATAAGTCATACTGAGGAAGACAGATTCAGTATGATATGTTTTATATGTAGGATCTTAGGAAAAGAAAAAGTCAAACTAAGAAAACAAGTAGAGTGATGGTTACCAGGGGCTGAGAATGGGGGAAATGGGAAGCTATTGGTCAAGGGGTACAAATTTACAGGTTTAAAATGAATAATTTCTGGGGATCTAAAGTACAACATTATTATCGTTAATAATACTGTATTCTATACCTGAAAGTTGCTGAGAGTAGATCTTAAGTGATCTCACCACAAAAAAGAAATGGTAATCATGTGAAGGGATAGAATTTTAGCTAATGTATTTTGCAATATATACGTGTATCAAATTAACATGTACATTTTAAATGTATACAATGCTAAATGTCCATTATATTTCAATACAGCTAGAAAAAATAAATATAAATACTGCCTGGCATAGAGTTGAAGTTCAGTTGATGTGAGCATTCTCAACATTAACCTCCAAACAGCAACATTATGGACTTGTCCCAGGTGGATAATCACATATGTGATTTGATAACCCATTAACTTGACTTCACAGGTGACTGCTAAAATTTTGAATCCTGGAACCTAGTGTTAGCAATAGCATTAGATTATTTTGAAAAAACTATAGAGGATAAGCAGTAACATCTCTAATTTAGTTTCCACTTGACTAAAGTTTTCTAATCTCTATTATGAGTCCAATTTAAAAAAGATTTTAGATTCATAAAGTTCCTTTCTTGCATCACTAGAGATATCTTTTTAATCATTTAAAGATTCATGTATAGCATCTCTTTAAAAAGTTATGATATCACACTGTAAAATGTGAATCTAAAGCATCAGGTAATTTGTAATTCAGCTCTAGTCTCCTATGAAGTCAGAGAATCTTTGGAAATGGACTACTTAAATTCAGGCCAAGTGAAATTACAGGGTGAAAACAAGCTTGCTTGTCTTTGGATTTCCACTCTGATCTATGTTATATTCCCAATACTTACAGAAATGAACATATAATTAAGAGAGATGTCTACTTTTGTATATGAGTACTCTTCTGACCTTTACAATGTCACTTCAGCACTGCCTTTAAATATTCAGAAGAGTTAAAGACTAAATTCCCCCAAAAAATATATGACACAAATACTTACTCATTCATCTATTTGCTGAGTACCTAATGTATACAAAGATGTTAAAAACTGGGAATATAACAGTGAATATGAGAAACACCATGTAAGTCTCCCTGCTTTAAGAGGGACTACTGGACTAACGGAAGTTATAGTCAACTTAAAAGTAATCGAATTGTGCTCATACTATAATTTTCTAGTTTCACAGAGATTGTCAAATTATGCCTCGAAGTTTGTTTTAGTAAATGGAAATGTAAACACATCTCAGTTCTTACTCTGATACACAAGTTATACTAAATTAAAGTTGCTGCATTTGTGTATACAAGTATAAGATCCATATACTTCCATCTTTACTTACAAATGGTTGACAAGACCAAAGATTTTCTTGTGTGTCATATCACTGGGGAATAGATATGTAACCTTAGGCACAAGTTGGTCACCAGTCTTTCCTGCTGTAGTACTGACCATTATTGCAATGGAGATATCTATGTCATATTTAGAAACCGCCTGCCTCTTTCACCAGTTAAAAATTACAAAACTGATTTCCCAAAGCCTCATCTTTACCAGTGGCTCTCAAAGAGTGGTTCCCAGATTAGCAGCACTGGTATTCTCTGGGAACTTGTTAGAGATGGAAATTGGGGGCTCCATCTACACCTTTTTGAACCAGAACCTTTTGCTGTGGGATCCAGTGATTTATTTTAACATACATTTGTTTGCACATGATTCTGAAGTATACCCAAGTTTCAATCTGAAATAATTTCCTTGGATTGATTCCAGTCCTGGCATTCACATCGGAGCTGCACAGATCAACACGGTAGTTAGTAGTTAGTGTGGCTGTGGATCACTTAAATGTGACTAGTCCAAATTGAGATGTGCAGTAAGGGTAAAATCAGTTCAAATTTCAAAGACTTTATTAAAAAATGTAAAATATTTCACCCAGAGTCAGTTCTCCTTTCATCACCCCAATAAATTTAATAAAATAACATTAAAAAAAAAAGTAAAATATTTCAATAATATGTTATGATTAATAAACTTGATATTTTAGAGTAGTTTTAGGTTTATAGCAAAATTAAGGGGAAGGTACAGAGGTTTCCCATATATCACTGCCTCCACACATGCATAGTCCCCCCTCCTAACAATCAACATCTCAACCAGAGTGGTACATTTGTTACAACTGATGAATCTATGAGGGCTGACAATTAAGTTCATGGACTCGTGCTAGAAAAAGTGCTGCATACCTCATTGCTGAATATCCCTATGGTCACCTTTTAAGTGCTCCCCTTGGGAAACTATGGATTGATGCCAGCACCTCATCCACCCTTCAAATCAGTTTTGGACACTTTTTCTTTAATGGCCATCAGAGCTGTCATTGTATTACCCTTGATGTCGTCAACATGTCTTCTTTTCAATATTTCCTTCATCTTCACATAAAGAAAGAAGTCATTGGAGGCTAGATCAGGTGAGTAGGGAGGGTGTTCCAATACAGGTATTTGTTTACTGGCTAGAAACTCCCTCACTGACAGTGCCAGGTAAGCTGGTACATTGTCATGATGCAAGAGCCATGAATTGTTGGCGAAAAGTTCAGGTCATCTAACTTTTCATGCAGCCTTTTCAGCACTTCCAAATAGTAAACTTGGTTAACTGTTTGTCCAGTTGGTTCATAATGAATAATCCCTCTGATTTCAAAAAGGTTAGCAACATCGTTGCAACAAGTTCACGAACTTAATTTTCTGACTTTGTATATGACACATAACCTGAAGTCTATAATTTACATAAGGGTTGACTTTTGGTGCTGTACATTCTCTGGATTTGCACAAATGTAAAATGCCATTTAATCAACATGACATTATCATACAAAATATTATGGTTTCACTGAGCTAAAAAACCCTCTGCTTCACCTTTCATCCCTTCCTCCTCTCTAAACTCTGGCAACCACTGATCTTTTTACTGTATAAGTACTTTTGTCTTTTTGAAAATGTCATATAGCTGAAATCATATAGTATGTAACCTTTTCAGATTGTTTTTTTCTTCCACCTGTAATATACACTTAAGGTTTCTCTATGTCTACTCACGGTTTGATAACTCATTTCTTGTTAGTGCTTAATAATATTCCATTGTCTAGATTACCATGGTTTAATATATCCACTCACTTACTCAAGAACATCTTTGTTGCTTCTAAGTTTTTGTAATTAAGTGTAAAGGTGCTATAAACATCTGTGTACATATGTTTGTGTGGACAAAGTTTTTAATCCATTTAGTAAATACCGAGGAGTATGATTGTGGGGTCAAATTATAAGAGTATGTTTAGTTTTGTAAGAAACTGAAAAACTGTCTTCCAAAGTATCTGTACAATTTTGCATTTCCAACGGCAATGAATTACAGTGTTTATTGCTCCACATCTTTGCCAATATTTGGTGAAAGTTTCCTGGATTTTGGCCATTCTAATAGGTGTAGTAACATTTCATTGTTGTTTTAATTTGCATTTCCCTGGTATCATCTGATATGGAACATCTTTTCATGTATTTACTTGCCATCTGTATATTCTTTGGTTGAGGTGTCTGTTAAGGTCTCTAGCCTATTTTTCATTGGGTTGTTAATTTTCTTATTATTGAGGTTTAAGTGTTCTTTTTATATTTTGAGTAATGGTCCTTTATATTTGTTTTTCAAATATTTTATCCCAGTCTGTGGCTTATCTTCTCATGTTTTTAATCAATAACATTTTTCATATTTATGACATACTGAAGTAATTATATTTTTTGATATTTTAGATTAAATAAAGTATATTAGCTTTACTTTTTTATATTTATGTTTCTTAACACGACTGCTAAAAAATTTAAAATTTCAACATGGCTTATATTTTTTGTTAATATTATACTTATATTGGGTAGAGCTGTCCTCAAGTCTCATATTTATCTTTTGAAATATCTCCCATTTAAATGTAAGGCATGGTAGAAAAAGCAATATGGTCAAGGATTCTGATATAAGTATTATAGTAATGCAGTAAAATGAACTGTGAAAACCATTGAAAATAATTTACTGAAAAAAATCATCATTATATGTTATTGTAGTCAAGAAGATTACATACCATGAAAAAGAAAAACACTTGCTCCCAAGTCAATTTTATTAGCAAGAGTAAATATTATCACTTATTTTATATTCAGTACCTACTAATATTAGGAACTGAATGTCAAACATTGCCTTCATTTCAAAACTCACATGTTTTACTCTTTCTTCACATGACTATTTGGCCTGTATGTATGAGACATAACTGTTCATCTTCTTCCTTATATCCTCTTGGACACATCTGTTTTTCAGTGCCTGGTCCTCTTGCTTTGCCTTAGCAGCTGTCAGCAGTCATGGGCACTTGCTCTTTGGACTGGTGACCCTTCCAGAGGCCTGCCTATCACAACCCAGAAGCTCTGGCTCCTCCTACCACTTGCAGACTTGAATGAAAAGCCACACAATAGTGTATGGGATCTGTTTCCCAGGCAGCTCCAGTGTAGCCAAGTGACAATCCAGAATTCTAGGGAAGGAAAGAGGGATTCCTCTTGGATAGATTTTGATCAGTAAGAAACAAAAAATGCCAAGTCTGCACAGACACGTCTCTTCACCCTTCTCCCTCCCCTCCAGCACAGCCACCCAGAGAGGTCCTGCATATGTCCTTCTGTGGTTCATCTTAAACAGAGGCCAGTTGTCCACCCCCCACTCCCCTGGCACTGCATCCCTGCTTTATGTGCCTGCTCCCACAAACATTTGATTCCAAACATAGGATGTAAATGTTAGGCGGGACAAAGAAAGAATGACACCACCAAGAGGCTAATCAGCAATGCAAAAGCGGTTATTGTCATGGATCAGAGGCCTCATTACATGGACATGATGTGTGGAGTGAGGACAGCAAAAATGGATTTCTTCATTTAAAAAAGAAAATGTGTTTATTTCAAATTAAAGGTATTTTTTTAATTTCCATGCAAAATGAGGAAGACTAACTTTCCAAAGGTTATTACCAAAATACAATTAAGTTTCTCCAGTTGAACTAAAATAGCTTCTGTAAGTACCAGTTGGCCCACTTTTGATTATATATTTAGAGGTAAAATAAAGTTGCTCCAATAGAAAGTTTCCCTGACTTATTCTTAGGTCATCTCCTGCCAGTTGTAAATGTGACAGGAGAGCTAGCTCATTAGTGCTCTTTAGAAGCTTGTGTGGGAAGACTTAGCATCCCATTTTACTTTGCTGCTTGACATTTTTCTCTCTAATGTGTACTCTACGGAGAGAAGCTAATCCTCAACTCATTCTGCTCGGTGGGAAGTGAATAAGTTGTTAATTATCTTATTGTGAATCCATGAGAACTGTAAAAAAAATTTTGGGGGTGTGGTGTTTTGTATATGGAAATAATGAACTAACAGTCATTCCTCAGTGTGGTGATATAAAGGTGGAATGTCTACTGATACCTGCCTTATTTGCACTGGGTGTAAAAATTTGGAATACTGAGTAAACATTCCTCCAATTATTTGTAAGTGGGTGGGAAACAGTACTGTCACATTTCCATGGGAGCAAAGCTAAATGAAGCTTCTGAGAAAAGAATCCCAGAATAGCTGAGGAAGAATGTGATAGATATACCAACATGAATGACTTTTTATTAAGAGAAAAGTTACAACCTGGTATTCCCTTTAGCTGAATTCAACTAATAGACAAGTTTCTTTAAGCTTATTCAGTGTTTTTACAAAGCGAATTTATTGTTAAAATTTAAAAATTGGCAGGCTGCACATACAAATGCAATCCATATTTCTGACTTCCTTTGAACGACGATCTGATGTAGCAAACTGCTCCCACCTTCCACATGGCTTCTGTTGAATGAGCAGAGGAGCATGCTATCCCCAGTTCACCTCCATCCTCACCTGACCTGCTTTCCTCACTAGTTTTACCTGTTTGCCACCTGAAGCCATTTGTATTTGTGTCCCCAGTTAAGAATTTCTTTACATTTAAATTACATCTGAACTTCTGGTCAAGACAGCAGAGTAGGTAAACGTGCTCACCTCCTCCCATGACCACATCAAAATTACAACTAAACTACAGAGCAACCACCCTCGAGAACCACCTAAATAATAACTGAACAGAAGTCCTATAACTAAGGATATACAGAACAAGCCATGTCAAGACTGGTAGGAAGGGCAGAGACGTAGACTGGGCAGGGTCCACACCCACCAGGCTCCCTAACCCAGGGTTCCAGTGCCAGGAAGAGAAGTCCCCACAACTTGCAGCTGCGAAAGGCTGTAAGATTATGGCTGGAACGAAGGACCCCTGAAGTCCCAGGTGTTCCTTTTAAAGGGTCCACATGTGAATGTACTCGCTGATGGACTCACTTAATGATGGATTCACTCGCTCTGAGCTCTGGAGCTGGACAGCAGCTTGAAATACATCAGTGACAAATAGGGAGGAAGTTAATTGTCTGGCTTCAGACTATAGGGGCAGCTTTCTCCCAGACAGAAGAGCTGATAGATGACATTGTTCCTTTGATGAGCCCTCCCCACACCCAGCCTGCAGGCACAGGCAAAATCAGAGTCTCCAGCAACTTGGCTAACATCATTTGTCTTGCCATGGTGATTCCTTGAGATCCTGCCCCATTCAGCTTGAAGTCCCGCCCAAGTTGCTTCCAGCAACTTTTCCATACAAATGACTTGTCTCAGCTCATGCTGGGAACTTTCCTAAAGTTTCTCAAAGTTTCACAAACCCCAAACAAACAGTAGCTGGCCTTGGTGTGACCTGTACTACTTGTTAAGTAAGCAGCCTCAAGCCCCACGCTTGTAGCAGCCAGTCATCGTTCACAGCTTAACCTCTACCAGGCACCTCCAAGCCCAGCACCGGGGCAACCATCTGCAGATCACATTGTAACTGATACCATGTGGCCCTCGGTTGGGCATAGGCAGCAACTGACATTGGCTTGCCTCCCAAGAGGCCCCAGAAACAACACATCTGGTGGCCATTTTCAGATCACACCACAACACCACACACCAAACTCCACAAATGACACACCCAAAGGATGGACTCAGTAGGCACCAGAGCCCCACTAAGGTGAATCCTGTTCCATGGCATCAGCCCCCACATAACAGCTCATCTGTTGTCATGGCTAGTCCTCACAGCCAGTAGTCCTGATGGTCAATCCCTCCCACTGAAGTGCCAACAGCAATCAAGGCTCAACTACAATAGCAGGACACACACAACACACACCAGAGTTACCCCTGGAGCACCCAGCTCAGGTGACCAGAGAGACTGTGCCACTGTGCCCCACAGGGCATCTATTACATAAGGCCACTCTACCAACACTGGAACACATAGAATCTCTACCTAACATAAAGAAACACACACACACAGAATCAGCCAAAATGAGAAAACAAAGAAATGTCTCCCAAATGAAAGAACAGAACAAAATAGAGACAAGTAATCTACCAGATGCACACTTAAAACACTGGTTGTAAGAATGCTCAATAAACTTAAGGGAAGAGTAGATAACTCAGTGAGGACTATAACAAAAATATTAGTGATTTGGGAAAACAAGGAAGGGGAAAACCCAATCAGAACAGGAAAAAACTAAAATAAATAAATGAGGATAGTTTAAGGAGCCTCTGTGACAACATCAAGCATATCAATATTTTCATCATAGGGGTACTAGAAGGAAAAGAGAGAGAGCAAGAGATTGAAAATCTATTTGAAGAAATAATGACTGAAAACTTCCCTAACCTGGACAAGGAAACAGACATACAAGCACAGGAAGTGTAGAGATGCCCAAACAAGATGAATTCAAAGAGGCCAACACCAAGGTACATCATAATTAAAATGCTAAATGTTAGAGACGAGGAGAGAATCTGAAAAGCAGTGAGAGAAAAGCAGTTTTACCTACAAGGGAGGTCCTATAAGACGGTCAACTGATTTTCCAACAGTAATTTTGCAGGGCCAAAGGGACTGGCATGAACTATTCAAAGTGATTAAAAGCAAGAACCTACAACCAAGGTTACTCTACCTGGCAAAGCTATCATTTAGATTAGAAGGACAGATAAAGTGCTTCCAAGACAAGAAAAAGCTAAAGGATTTCATCACCACCAAACCAGTATTAAAAGAATGTTAAAGCAACTTCTTAAAGAAGAAAAAGAAATTATTAAAACATATAAAAAATAAAAAAAGTAATAACTACATACCTATCAATAAATTTAAAAAATATAGATAGATTAAATGTTGTAATCAAAAGACTGAGTGGCCTAATGGATAAGGAAATAAGACCCATATATGTGCTGCTACAAGAGATCCACTTCAGATTGAAAGACACACACAGGCTGAAAGTAAAGGGATGGAAAACGATATTTCATGAAAATGGAAAAAAAAACAACAACAAACAGCTGAGGTAGCAATATTTACATCAGACAAAATAGACTAAAACAAAGGCTATAACAAGAGACAAAGAAGGATCCAGCAATTCCACTTCTGATTATTTATCCAAAGAAATCCAAGACATTAAATTGAAATGATGTATGCATCCTTATATTCATTGCAGCACTATTTACAATAGTCAAGATAGGGAAGCAATCTATGTCTCTATGTCTCTATTGATAGATGAATGGACAAAAACAAATTTGGTACATATATACAATGGAATATTACTCGACCATAAAAAAGAATAAGGACGTCATAGAAATGGCAGCAGTGAAGTGGGCTCCTTGACTTCTCCCCTGAAAATTACCACAAATTGGACATCTATAACTCATCAAAAAATTATCTGCTCATCACACAGAACAGCTAAGAGACTCGCATGAGGATTACCTGAAGGTGGAAAAACTGGGCAAGCAGGGGAAGAGGGAAGGGAGCAGCATGGAGATGCACCCTGCATCCGTGGCTGTGCAGACCTGGGGCCCCGGGATGCAGACCAGAGATTGCAACAGCCAGGCAGTGGACTCCCTCCCTGTACCCCACAGTTCTGCTGAGAGATCAGCATAGAGGATGGTGGTGTCCAGTGTTCAAAGCAGAAACCTCAGCTGAGAACTGTGGCTGGGCTCTCCTCGTCAGACAGAAAACAAACTCCATACCTGGACCCCTACGCCTACTTTCCCACCGCTCTCCCACCCCTACCCTCCAGAGTCTTAAGCTGGTCCTTGAACAGAGAGTCCTGTCAGATTACAGAAGAGCTGTAGCCCTCAAGAGCTGGAAAAAGCTGGTTTGCAGCTGTGACCTACAGAAGAGGCTGGGAAGAATGTGACACTCCTGGGCTGGCCAGGCACTTGCCTCCCCACCCCAACCCTAAAACCCAGGAGACCTGCCCACAGGGAAGAAGCCCACCTCCTGGTGTCAGCCCTCATTTCTGTAGCCGAGAGCAGAAACTGCATTAACTTTATAAAAACTACCAACCCTATAGCCCCACCCATCTAGAATTTCATTGCCAGGGTCACTCTGGGTGTCAGGTGGCCAGCTCTACCTCCATAAGACACAGTGGAGTCATTGTACAGCAGAGGACAACCTGGAGATAGCTTGGTGGGCTTAAGCCAAGACTGGCGCTGCTTTTTTAAAAATTTTATTTTATTATTATTATCATTTTATATATTCCCCTTCTCTCTCTCTTCTCTCTTCCTTCCTTCCTTTCTTTCTTTCTTTCTTTCTTTTTTTTTTTTTTTTTCTTTCCTTGCTCTACTTTTCCTCCTTCTTTCCATTTTTATGTATTGATTTTTTTGGAGTGGTGTTGCTTTCCTTTTTAAATTTAATTATTAAAATTTTTCAGAGGTTGTGCAAAACTTGTATTTACAAAAATGGCACAAAAGTGAATTCAACAGTCGATGCACATGCATACTTCATTCACATCTTTAACAACAAAAGGTATTCTAACTATAGAACCGAATGTTAGCATCAAGGGCAGCTGTTAAGCAAGAGGGTCCCATAAGTTACACCAGAACGGGCAAATATTGCCCAAATAAACTTCTATTGTTAAAGCTGAACAGGTTTAAGGCCATTCAAGTTCAAGCACAGAAATACAAATTTTTTGGAGCCCGATCTATTTGTGTTTGAAATATGTGACCTTTCTTCCAACTTGTGGTCTTAAACTTCTGTTTTATAAAATCCAAAAGGATAACACAGAAGAAAAACAATATAGTAGAGGTTATATTAAATAAGAGTAACACACAAAGCTGTAATTAACATGAAATAAAGAAAGCCAAAACATTAAAATTGTAAAACTTGCTTGGTAGTTGTTAGGACCAGTTCTACACTAAAGAGTTAGGTAATATATACAATTATTTTTAAGTAGATTACTTTATGTTGCTCTAACATGTTTTCATCAGTGCACTGTGAAACTAATAAAAAACTCTACACATGTGTCTTCCCTTACAATAGCAGCACACACTACCGCTACCTGCAAAGCTGTCGCTCTCAAATGACTTAGTGAATGAAAGGAAATAAAAAGCGGGGAAGTAACATAGTAAGGAAAAATAATGGGAATTAGAAGATTCATGCAATTCAGCTCTTTTAATCAGCCAGCCAGCTTGCTAGCGACAAGGGATGGTTTCCGCTGGGAAGGTCCTGTGGAGTGGGAATGTGGTCACCAGTAACCTCTGTCTTATCCGGGGCTACAGTAGGAAGGTGCTTGTTCTCCATTTTTGCTTTAGCCATGTTACAAATCCCCAGAATAAAAATATTCTTGCCCTTTCTGCAATCGTTTTCTTAAGAAATCTGAACCTCCAGGCTTTTGTCCCAGATGAGGATTCCTTGTTTTTAATTTTGCTTCTTCAGCTTTCTCTGGACTAGTTACTTTGTCTTCCATTTCCTTCTGTTCCTCCGCTGAGGCTTCCGCGGACATACTGCTCCCTCTGCAGAGGAGACACTTACCCCTCTTCTCCGGCTCTGCGATGCCAAAGCACTTCCTTTCTTTCTTACGCTATTTTTTGTTTTGTTTCTTTTATTTGTTTGTTTGTTTTGTATTTCTGATATTTTTGTTTGCGTTGAATGTTGGTTGTTGGTTATTTTTACATGTGAGTGTATTTGTTTTTTTGTTGTTGTTGTTGTTGTGCCTTTTGATTTGTTTTGTTCTGAAATCACCCTGCACCCGGGGCCAGCCCAAGAATCACAGAATCAACGCACCCACAGTCCAACTCCAGACCAAACCGGAATATTACCAAGTTTGACCTACAAGTGACACACCCAGAGGGAGTTCTCTACAGGCACAAGAGCACATAGGGGCCAAGCCTCATCTGAGGGATCAACCCTCACACATCAGCTCGTACACTGTGGGCATAGCCAATTCTCACAGCTAGGCAGCATGGGAGTCAATCCCACCTACTGACAAGCCAAAAGCAATGAAAGCTCAACTTCAACAGGAGAATACACACAACACAAGGGATATTTCTGGAACACACAAACAGGAGAATAGGGAGACTGCAATTCAAATATAAAGGACACGTACTACATAAGTCCATCCTGCAAAGACTGAGAGACCTAGGGCATCTACCTAATACATCGAAGCAAGCACAAATAGACAGCCAGAATGAGGAAACAAAGAAACATCTCCCAAATAAAAGAACAGAAGAAACCTCCAGGACTGGAACTAAATGAAACAGAGGTAAACAACCCATCAGAGACAGAGTTTAGAACACTAACGATAAGAATGTTTACAGAACTTAGTGAGAACATAGAGATGGATAGAGAAATCATAAAAAAAAACAAAAAAAAAAAACAACAACAAAAAAAACCCCACTTAGAGCTAAAGAATACAATAACTGAAATAAAGAACACACTCGAAGTAATTAACAGCAGGTTAGATGAAGCAGAGGATTGAATCAGCAATTTAGAAGACAAGTTAGCAGAGATCACCCAACCAGAACAACAAAAAGAAAAAAAAAGAATAAAAAACAATGAAGATGGTTTAAGAGACCTGTGGGATAACATCAAGCGCAACAACATATGCATCACAGGAATACCAGAAGGAGAACAGCGAGAGTAAGGCATAGAGAACATATTTGAAGTAATAACGACCTCACATTTCTCTAACCTGGTGAAGGAAACCAACATACAAGCCCAGGGAATGCAGAGAGTTCCAACCAAAATGAACCCAAACAGTTCCATACCAAGATACATCACAGTAAAAATGGCAAAGGTTAAAGACAAAGAGAGAATCCTAACAACAGCAAGAGAAAGACTGCAGGTTACATACAAGGGTGTTCCCGTAAGACTAACAGCTGACTTTTCTACAGAAACTTTGCAGGCCAGAAGAGAGTGGCAGGACGTAGTCAAAGTGATGAAAAACAAATGCTTACAACCGAGATTGCTTTATCCAGGAAGGCTGTCATTTAAAATTGAAGGAGAGATAAAGAGCTTCCCAGAAAAGAATAAGTGAAAGGAATTCATTACCACTAAAGCCAGCATCGCAGGAAATGTTCAAAGGGCTTCTTTAAACAGAAGAAAGATGAAAACAAACAAACTAAAGAAGTCCAGAAACACAAATAACAAAATGGCAATAACTATGTACCTATCAATAATGACTTTAAATCTAAATGGATTAAATGCTCCAATCAAAAGACATAGGGTGACTGTTTCTGATTAGTTTGTTCATTTATTCTATTGGGGGTGGGGATGAGGGAAAAGGTGAGGGGATTAGAAAGCACAATAGGTAACCACAAGATGGCCATGGGGATATGAAAGACAGTTTGGGGAATACAATCAATAATGTTGTAAAGATGTTGTAGGATATCTGATGAACACGTGTCTTACTAGGGAGATCACTTCATGGATGGTATAGGTACCTGACCACTGCAGTGTACACCTGAAGCTGAAGCTGAATAATAATGAATGTCAGCTATAATTTAGTTGTACTAAGTTATACAACTATACAACTATACAATATATAGTTATATACAACTATAATTTAGTTGTACTCCACACAGGATGTGGAGTACAGCATAGGGAATAGTCAGTGGAACTGTAACAGTTATACATGATGTCAGAGGGGTAGTCGATTGGGGGAAGGAGTTATCACTTTGTGGGGGGTTAAATGTCTAACTATACATTGCTTTGTACACCTGAAACTAATAAAGAAAAAAGAAAGAAAATACAAACACAACTAAGTGTAAGAAGTAAAAAATCTGAAGCAGAAATAAAGTAATGAAACAGTAAAATTCATAAATCATGTAGTTATTTCATATAAAAAAGAAAGAAAAATCTCTAACAAATAAACTTTAAGAGATAAAACAAACACACTTTAACAGATAAAGCAAATACACATACCTTTTTTTATTAGTATCTGAAAGGACTAAGTACAAAAATTAACAGACATTGAAAATCAAAATCAAAGTAAATATGTATAAACTGACAACTAAGATACAACCTGAGAATGTTATCCGAACTGTGGTTGACCTTCCAGCCTTGCCATGAATCAGAATACAAACAAGTTAAAAGCCAAGACGAGGACAAAATTGCATGCAAGGAATAGATTCAGAAGCAATGTGCAGAACAAAGATGAAAATTAGTGAATTCCTGGTAAGAGACATGGAAATTTCCCTAAGCCATAAGGACATAGCCGGCATTTATTGTTAATCATCATCCATCACCCAAGGCTGGACTTCCCTACTCTATAAAACTCCCTCAAATGAAACTTCTTCAGCTCCTATCTAAACCGTATCATTTGGAAACAGTACTTTACCACATGCATGTGAATTTCATCTCAAATTGATGGAAGCAGTAATTCTCAAGCATCCTCCAGAGAGCCTATCACAGTGGCAACTACATATCATTGTTTTTCTTGAACTTGTTTGTAGATTGGGCTCTGTGACAGATTGTATTTTCTAAAGATGGCCCCAAGTTATCTCCCATTCCATATGTTCTTCTTAAATCTTTCCACTCCCTTATTGATATTGGATTTGACTCCTCTCCCCTTGAATCTGGGCAAACTTGTGACTTGTTTGTAACCAACAGAATGTTATACAAGTGACTCTGCTTTTGAGGCAAGGCAGTAAAAGGTGATGTAGATTCCACCTTCTTCCTCCAGACACTTGCCTTTGGAACCCTGCAACACCATGTAAGAAATACAGCTACCATGAGACCACTTTGTTGTGAGGAAACCCAAGCTAGTTAACAGAGAGAGAAGACTACATGAAGAGAAAGATGCATGGCCAACTCTGCTGTTCCAGTTATGATAATAAAATAAGAGTTGTTGTTTTAAGCCACTAAGATATGGAGTGATTTTTTTTTTTTTTAATTTAGCAATAGTAAGTGGAAGAGATTTTTATCATGGCTTGAATAAGGAGGCTCCTACTTAATCATTGCTGTGCTGGTAAATGTTTAACAACCACCTCTCTGGAGTGGAAAGCCCTGATACACATAGTACAGTAAGTCCTCACTTAATGTCATCAATAGGTTCTTGGAAACTGCAACTTTAAGTTATATCAACTTTAACTTATATTTTTGATAGGCTAATTGATATGAACCACAGTTAAGTTCCTATGGCATATTTCTGGTCACAGAACCATCAAACTTATAAAAACTCCAAGCACTTCTAATATTAAATATTTAAATAAATGTGAGATATACATACATTCAAGAAAGATCAGTATAAACAATTCAGATCATTCTTTTCTAACCATTCATTACAGTTTAGGGTCAGAGGTGGCTGGAGCCTATTCTGGCAGCTCAGGGAACAAGGCAGGAGCCTACCATGGACAGGACACTTATCCATTTAAGGACACACACACGCACGCATGTTCACACACACACACACACACACACACACACACACACGCTGGGATAAGATAGACATGCCAGTTCACTCAATGCACACATCTTTGGGATGTGGAGGAAACTGGAGTTGCTGGATAAAACCCGTGGGGAGACATGGGGAGAACGTGTGAAGTTCACACAGACAGTGGCTCTGGATGGGAATTGATTTTCTTCTCATCAATTACAACAAAATGAGATGTTTAATGAAACAATGTATTTGAGGACCTGCTGTACCTGCTGATTACCTTGGTGTAATCTCAAGCTGCTAATGTGATGTCACTGGAAGTAGAGTTGGAAAGAGTTAAACGAGAGCACACTGTCGTAGTCTCCCACCACACAGACACAATAAATGGCAATAGCCTCAATAGGTACTAGGACATTGTCGAAAATAATTTTAAAATGGTGAATTGCAAGTTTGTCTTTGTTTTAACATAATTTACTTAATTTAAGCATATACAATTTAATATTCAATAATAGCTGTGTCTAACGACCAGCTTACAGAATGCCTGAGAAGTTAGCTACCAGCTCCAGCACGCCACTGTGCTTACCCTTCTCTATTAGTCTGTGTGTTTTTCAGCCCTGTCACAAACACTGGAGCTCAGTGGAACCATTTCAAATGACAGATAAGATCCTTTTTGCTCATACTATGTCTCACGCCTGGCATCAAATCCATTCATTCTCCCAGCTTGTCTTGCTGACTTCCGTTGTTTAACTGATCTTGGGCAATCTAATTCTCTATAATCATCAAAATCAAAATCCATACCCCAAATCACTTAACTGGGATTTATTACTAGTATTCCTCACTAGTATTTGATTTATAAAAAACTGAAATCAACATCTTTTGCATCACCCCTTCCCTTCTTTTATCTTCTTTATTTTATTTAATATCATGATGAGAGCCCTGATCCCTGAGTATACTTGAATTACACTCTCTCTTCCCATGTCTAGTCACCAAGAAGTCCTGTAATTTTACGGGCTTCAGGTTTCTCAGCTTCATTTACTTCTCTCCACTTCAGATGTGACTGCCATAGTCCATGTATTGATTTTTTCCTTGTTAGATTATTTCAGCATCTCCCCAAGCCACCTCCTTAGGCTGTTCCCATTCTCCCAAGGTTGTGAGGATCAGTAACATATCACAAATACTCCTTCTATGTGATTTCATTATCTAGTGGAGACAGAGGAGCCCCTTGGGTTTATATGCATGCCTCCAAATATGCAGTGTCTTAACTCAGATTACATATTACTCTGACAAATAGCCTGAATTTTCCTTTTGACCAGTACCTACCTGACTTGTAGAATTCCACCACAGACCAGCTAATTTAGATTGTTCATAGCTCATTTCAGAGCCATTACTTTGTATTTATATACTCCAGCTAACCCAACCAATAGAAATTGAAATCTAAAAGATATTTGCTATTGTCTGGAGATTAGTCCTAATTTTTCTCCCATGGAAATCACCATGGGGTAGAGCTATAGAAATACAGTTATGGACAACAAATTTATTGTCTCAGGAAATGATTTCTGAGGGAGTTCTGTCACTTTGATTAACCTCATAACAATAGAACCATATGGGTCCAAATTCTATGTATATCAAATTAAAAAGAAAATCAGTTGTCTTATCTACATTCCATCTCTGAGTTATAGCATTTAATTTAAGTGACAGTGGATGCACAAGCAAAAGTACCTTGGATTTTTTAAAATTAGTCTTAAACCAGATACACAGTATTTTAATATTAATCTTAAAGTACTTAGCTTCAGTACAAGCTGCTAAAATGAATACAATTCATTGGAACATAACAGAAGATAGAAAAGTTAAATGATCTGAAATACATTTTACATGAGATTTCCACTTTCCAATAAACCTTCAGAAAGCATGATCATATTCTACAGGAAGGAATATATTATAGTCACATTGAAGATTTCAATAACTTCTGATGTTCACAACAGATTATTTAGATGTTTATAACTGAAAGGAAATGTTTTCCATCAAATTCTGCTGAGTTACGTTTTCTAGGGTTGTTTTTCCAATACAATTCCATACAGTATAAAAAACAATTTTTCTTAGAAAGGATAATAGAGTTTACCGAAAGATATTCACGTGCTTAATTCCCATATAGAGAGCTTTTTAGTTCTTTAAACTCTGGATCAATACAAACAGCAACATGCAAGTTATTTTCCGTGTTGTGGTGCCTGCCTACTGAAGGCTATTTTGACCTTGTCAACCATGCCTGAGTGTTGACAGCCTCCTGTTTGTCAAAGGCATAATTGCCACTTGCAAGATTTTACTACTTCACCTGAAAAAGAAAAGATGACTTTTCCACATGACTGTCATGGGACTTGTCATGCCACTTTGTTCTAATTGTTTCCCATACAGAACGGCATGGATTCTGAGCTTTGGGTAACAAATAAATTGTGGTAAAATATTTTAGAGTATTACTTAGATTCTCATGGTTACTGCTTTACCAAGAGCATTTATTTATTTATTCACTACCTGTCCATGTCTACATGAAATATTTATTTTAATAATGGTTGAAACTTACTGAGCATTTACTATATGCCAGGCCCAGGACTCAGCAGTTCACATATTACCTCATATATATTCCCCTGCAACCATATGAGGCATAGGTGCCATTACTATGTCTATTATGCAGAGGAAGAAATTTGGATTAAAATAATATTCATGTGGCCAATATTTTTTTCTCTCCACCAACCATCAGCTTTTAGAAAGAAATATTCAGTCCTAAAATTAGTAGAGAAAATTATTTCCAACATCTTGTATAAACACTATTGCAGATTTAGCAAATAAAAATATATAGCATGCCCATTTATATTTAAATTTCAATAGAAATTATTTTTGTGTATGTAAGTATGCCTCATGCAATATTTGGGACACATTTGTATTAAAATTATTCATTGTTAATAACCTTAAATAAGCATTCTGTATTTTATCTGGAAACACTACCTATAAAGCTAGTTCAGTCTTCTAAAATTGGATCCCATTAATGTCTTCCCTAGGCAAGGCTTATCTAGACCTCTGCAGGCCAAAGTCATTTGTTGTACTCTCAGCTTTGCTCCCAGCCAACCTGTGTAATGTAGGATTGTTCATGTGTCTTTATTGGAGCTCACCTGCAGTATTCTGCAGGTTCCCCACCTAACTAGGTCCCTCCTGTCTGCAGTGAGAAAGACTTTTGCTTCTAGGTCTCTCTTTCCACAGTGCCCTGTGTCAGCTCTGTTGTCTGTACTTTTGGTTCCTGACCCAGTTTATATCTCCTGTTGTTCCTTAAAGCCTTTGTGTTTCTTTTGGCCTGATTGCTGGTTGGCTCTGCTTGCACCAAGCCTGCCACAGGGTTTGCATTTCACCCTTGGGCTTTGTGAGACACCATTTTCATCATTTCCTCAACAGATTTAGGGAGTATTTTCAGAGCTGCACATGAACTCTAGACACTGAAGAGACTGAAATGAAGAACTCGTGGGACCAGTGTGAAGGGACTATGACAGATTCAATATTATCAAAATAGCAACACATAACACAGTGGGGACGAAAGGGAAAAGGACTAGAAAGGATGGACATAAGCACAGGTAGATACATGGAGGTTTCGGGTCAGTGTTTACAACAGTGATAGCTGAAAACACATATCAATTACTGTCTTCCAGTTGGTCTCTCTCTACATACAAATGTCTTGACAAATTTGAATTAGTTCTTATTGGAAGGGCCAGGAGAATGGTGAGGCAAGCAAGGCACCTAGGGCACATTTAAGAAGTCCCTCATTCTTAGGGATCAACCCTGCACTTGAATTATCCTGAAATGAGCCACCTCCTTAAAAGTTATGCCCTAGGCACCTCACTTGCCTCTCCCAAGCCTCAGCCATGTGGTTGAACTGTCTTCTGCCCTACACAGGTGTTGATTTTTTCTAAGATTGCCACTGAATCTTAACCATGTAAAATGAGCATGCATGGAAATTTATTTAATACCATTTCTGGAAAGAGCTTTAATTCAATTCAAAAAAGAGCAACATCTCCTTTATCAATCAGTAAAATGAAGTTGCAGAAATGTACAGTCCCTAAATGTTGACACTGATTCCATACCTAGTATTCACTTATTCTTTCTAGTTAAAAGTAAGTCAAATAGAATACATCCCATTTTGAAACCACAGTGTAGAGGAGCAAGGGTTAGAAAGATCAGAGAACTGGACTCCAGTGCCAGCTCTGTCACCCTCTGCATAACCCTGTATGGATAAATTCAACTCTTTGAGACAATTTCTTCACATGGGAAATGGTTAAATAACTACAGGGGGGAAAAAAAGTGGTGCTAAGATTTTTTTTAAATAGTGATTTATAATTGACTGAGACTTAGAGAGTTCATAAGAGATAATAGCTCTCTTACCTCCTCTGTTTTGGCAACAATTTATTTTATTTTAGGTTAATTAAATTTAATTTCTTATATGAATATGATAGTACACAAAACCCTGTATCAAAAACCATCTGTGTTTGCAAAGGAGAAACAGCAATAGACTTGAAGCCAGAAACCTTGGATTTGAGTCTTAAATTAACCCAACACTAATTCAGGTGAATCACTCTGACCTAGCTTCATCATCCACGCAAAAAAAAAAAAATGCATGTAGGAAAAACTTTTCTTCACAAATATTTCATTAATTAGCCTGTAGTCAAGTCTGCTGGGGAAAAAAAAAAACCCACAAAAAAAACAAACAAACAAAAAAAACTGTTCAGATCTCATTATAGTAACATTTGTAAAATGATTTTGGTCACATTTGTCAAGAATTTTTGAGCATTTTTATTTTTGAAATCAACTGTTCATCATAATAATTTGTGATCATTAGCAAGAGAACTCAAGCTGAGACCAATCAAAATTAACTTAGAACAGCTAAATCATCATGGTGTATTTAGACTCTTAAGATATAATATATGGCTCTTTTTAAGTGTTTAAGCCTGGGATAGTTTGCCATGCAACAATAGCATCCTTTGGAATCTGGTACATCTCCTACTGATTCTCAGATTTCCCTAATGCTCCTGGTCCAAAGTGATTTCTCCTTCTGAATGTCTATGGCTGCAGGATGTCCACCACAAACTGATGATTAATACCTTGGGACACATGACTGTATTTTTATATCCCTAATCTACTGGTAATTGCCTTGTTTAAGAGAATCAAGTTCTATTTAAACTAATAGTCCCTAACCCATTACTTTATGCAGATCAGGAAATATGTAAATATTTATTCCTTTGATTAATACACCTTTTTGTTCAAACCCCATCAGAATGTTTTTTAGGGGAAAAAGAGGCATTATATTTGTTCTATAGCACTAGCTCTCGGTCATTTGATTAAATTGAATTGGGGTCAGGTCTTGGCTTTGGTGTTCTTAAAAATATCCCAGGTGGGTGTAATGTATATCCAGGATTAAGGATCACTGCTTTCAGTTTGGCTCTGAGTGGATTAAGTCTTTAGGAGATTTGTTTTAAAGGTGTTCATTCTGCTTTGTTCACTTACTCTAGGTAGAAATCATTGACTTTCACTTACTAATTGCTCAGTTTTCAGTTTATTGATATTCTTCTGCCCCAATTATTTCCCGTCTCATTCCTGTTCCCAAGCAGACCTATATGAAACCCTTGTCTTTCTTTATATTTTAAATACAAACAAATCCTTTAAAACCAAATTGATTCAGCAGTGGAAAAGAAAATAGCACCAAGTGGCATGTTAGTATTTTTATAATTCTGAGTGAGCAGCCCATTTTAAATGATTGAATTCATCACACTGCAATTTACATCTAGTGCTAACTAATGAAATAATTAGTTTCAACATCAATTCAACCCTTTTTCCTTTTTCATACACCCTCATCAGCTTCATCTTGAATGTTTTGCTACAAAATTTATCTGCCATACTACTGGCTGTACCATTACTGGGATATTCTTATAGATTACTTAAAAGACAAATACAAGAACAAAGAAAGGTCAGGAAGTTCATTGCCATGATCAGTTTAGGTCTAAAAGTATTGCAATGACCATATTTTAAAGTGAAAATAATTTGATTAAAAAAATAATATTGGTCATATAGATCCAAGATGGCAGAGTAGATAGTTGCTGGGCTTGTCTCATCCATGAAAACATCAAAATTACAACTAGATTATAGAAAAATCAACCTGAGAACCATCTGAAGTCTAGCTGAAGAGAAGTTTTATGACTAAGGATATAAAGAAGAAGCCAGTTGGGGCTGGTAGGAGGGATGGAGACATGAAACGGGCTGGTCCCACAACCAGGTGTGGCAGTTGAAAATCAGGCAGGATATCTTGGCCACAGAGGTTCCCCATGAAGGAGCAGGGGACCCCAGCCTCACACCAGGCTCCCCCACCCAGAGTACTGGTGCTGGAAAGAGGAGCCCCCACAACTTCTGGCTGTGAAAAACAATGGGGATTCTCACCATCTGGGTGGGCAAAAGAAGTAGACACACAAGCCCAGAAAGTACAGAGAGTCTCAAAAAAGATGAACCCAAACAGGCCCACACCAATACACATTATAATAAAAAAGGCAAAGGTTAAAGACAAAGAGAGAATCCTAAAAGCAGCAAGAGAAAGGCAACTAGTAACTTGTAAGGACGTTCCCGTCAGACTGTCAGCTGATTTTCCAACAGAAACTTTGCAGGCCAGAGGAATTGGCATGAAATATTCAAAGTGATGAAAGCAAGGACCTACAAACAAGACCAATCTGCCCAGCAAAGCTGTCATTTAGAACCAAAGGACAGAAAAAGAGCTTCTGAGACAAGAAAAAGCTAATGGAATTCATCACCACTAAACCAGCATTACAAGGAATGTTAGTGGGACCTCTTTCAGATGGAAAAAAAAAAAAAATCAAAAACATAAATAATAAAATAGCAATAACTACATATCTATCAATAATTGCTTTCAATATAAGTGCATTAAATGCTCTAATAAAAAACAATGGGTGGCTGAATGGATACAAAAGCAAAACCCTTATATATGCTGCCTACAAGAGACTCACTTCAGATTGAAAGACACAGACTTTAAGTAAAGGGATGGGAAACGTTATTTCATGAAAATGGAAACAAAACAAACAAACAAACAAAAAGAACTGGACTAGCAATACTTATACCACACAAAATATAGTTTAAAACAAAGGCTATAACAAGACACAAAGAAGGACCCAGTAATCCCACTTCTGGATATTTATTTGAAGAAACCCAAACCCTACTTGGAGGAGATGTGTGCATCCATATGTTCATTGCAGCAATGTTTACAATGGCCAAGATGCGGAAGCAGCTTGGATGTCCATAGATGGAAGAATGGATAATGAGTAGGTGGTACGTATATACAATAGAATATTACTCGGTCATGAAAGGGAATGGGTTCTCACCATCTGCAGCGGCTTTGATGCACCTGGAGGGTATTGTGCTGAGTGGAGTGTCAGATAGATGCAATGTGATTTCACTTATATATGGAAACTAAAGAATAAAACAAACAAACAAACAAAATGGAAACAAACTCATAGTTACAGAGAACATTTTGATGGTTGCCAGATGGGAGGGGGTTTGGGATTGTGGGTGAAAAAGGGAAGAGATTAAGAAGTACAAATTGGTAGTTACAAAATAGTCATGGGGATGTGAAGTAAAGCATAGGGAACATAGTGAATAATATGATAATAACTATGTATAGTGCCAGGAGGGTGCTAGACTAGTCAGGGGGACCACTTCTTAAATTATATAAACATCTAATCATATGCTGTACACCTGAAATTAATATAAAATAATATTGATTGTCAACTGTAATTGAAAAAAAAAATTAAAGGAGGGGAAAAGGTGAAGGAGAATAAAAGGTCCAAATTTCCAGATATAAAACAAATAAGTCATGGGGATATAATATATAGCACAAGAAATATAGTCAATAATATTGTGATACCATGGTACGGTGTCAGATGTTTGCTGGACTTATCATGGTGATCACTTCTCTAAGTATATAAATGGTGAATAACTATTGTGTTCATCTGAAATTAGCATAATATTGTATGCTAACTGTATTTTTAATGAAAATCTTTTAAAAATGAAAATATTGGCATTTTTTTCTTTCGTGCATATTCTCAAATATAATACATGCGTACTTAAATATTGACTATCTATATTGAATCCGCATGTGAAACCTATTTGAAGTCATAATATATTAGATTTGTTTTATTTTAGAGATGATTAAAATACAAAGACCTGTTTAGCTATCCATTTTTTGGAGCTTAACCAATGTTGAATCTGGCAAACTTCAGATAGCAGGTATCATTGTTACATAATAATAGTCAGTAAACCTGTTGTTTACAGTGGTTCTGTTAATTGTCTTATACCTGCATTCTGTTCTGGTTTGAAGCACACTTTGGAATATAATGTGTTTATTAATTTTCAATAATCATTCACAGTATCCTAAAATTTCAGAAAATTCCTTCTTGCATCAGTGTAAAAAGTGCTTGATTTTCTAGCTTTTTCCTGGCTTCCTAGCAGAACTGGGGTTTAATGACTGAATTAGTAGTAAGAGAAGAAAATTTGTGGACTAATTCATGTGCCTGTTCCTTCCCTTGTTAGCTCTCTGACCTTGGGTACATTGCCCAAATTTCCTGAGCCTCAGATTCCTCAGAGAGCTGGCTCTGAAGTGTGGATCCCACAAAGGCCTATGGGACCCAGCCCTCACACGGGGCCCTTAGAAACACATGGGAGAGAAGATGCAGTGTATGTGTGTTTAGGGGAAGGGTGGGGTTCTTGGTCCTCAGCCTCTTTTCAGTAGTCAGCCCCCAAAAAATGATAATTTGTCACTAAGTAATACTACATATATTCATTAGTTTCCTTTCCATTCAGCTGAAATTATAGGTACTAAAGATGTTCACACTGGTTTTTCATAAAAAACCAAAAGTCCAGAACTATTAGTCATATGTGCTTTTGATAAATAAAGTTAATTTTTATGTTTGAAAAATGTCATGATGCTTAAATCTTGAAAGTCTTAGAACGGAGATAAGGGAAACAGTGGTGAAATGTAAACTACTGACCCAAACCTAAGGCTTGAACATTTAGAATCTGTGGCTACATAATGCTACCTAATAATTTAATATTTTATCTCAATTACCTATCATCCTTCTATTCAATAGGAAAAAAAAAAAAAGCAGATCCTAGGAGAGTTACCTCTACTCACTTCACAATGACAATGCTACCAAATGCTATTTTCTCCTTTCTATTTCAAGGTTCTCAGTTACACTTTATCTCACTGAATTCTCGCAACACAGTTGAGGCTTCATGGACAAAATTAAGACAGATGAGGTAGCTGACACCCAGGAAAACTAAGAAGATTTTGTGAAATCAGAGAATTAAGTGACTGTCTTTGGGCTAGATAGAACTAGGGTTTTGATTTGACAAAGGCAGTTCCAATTGACACACATGTGACACAACATAATTATTAAACAATCTCCCTCATCCCCAAAAGTGCTGGTCCCATGTTTACCCTACCTGTATAACGCACCCACAGAGCCCCAGTCCCATGCCTGTCCCACTCACCACACTGGATTTTGATGTATCTGCTCCTTCAGGAAATGAACTTTCCAGCTCAGCCAGGACTGCTTTCCCTGCTGCAGAGCAGAAGAGCTAGCCCTCTGGGTATGCGTTGCCACCTCTGCATTTACAAAGCTTCTGCTTCAAGTTACTACCAAGAGTATTAATTTCTCAGACAGCAGGCCAAATGATGTCCTGAAGTATGTTTGATTTTTTCTGTCAGTATTTTTCTCCAGAGCTGCAGTCTACAAAAGTTGAAAGCATTACCGTAATTGCATAAGAAAGATGAAAGAACTGGCCATTTCTACTCACTGGACAGTTTAACAGATCAAGTGAATTGCATTAAATTGGATTGCATTATTAATAAATAGTAAATGTTTTTTACTAAGTATTCATAGTTTCATTTCACTTTTGTGTTTTCTTTAAAATTTGCATTTGAATTTACACCATGTATTCCTGTGAGCACAGCACACCGTGCTGGTGGGTTCAGGCTAAAGTTTGCAAGCTGTACTGAGTTTGGTCTGGGTCTTACGAGCACCAGGTGGGTGAGTGCACACAGCAAACAGTGGACAGAGTGAATGGAGCCCAGCAAGCCAGTCTGCAGTTCAGTTTGGAAAATGAAGTATGACTAAAGACAAATCATCCTACCTGTGGATAGAGCTTCATGTTTCTTATATTTGTTTGAGTCTTCTGATATCTTTGAAATAGAAACAAGCCAGGTGTTACCAAAAGTCTTTAGATGTAGAAATCAGGTGTTAGTTCTGTGGTCAACCTGATGAGCAAGTTCAGCCCAAGACCACACAAAAGAGAACCTGGGGATGATTATTGCGCATGCATGTGGGTGGACAGCTGCCCTGCTACATAAGGTGCCTTCACACTTTTCCTTAGTTTTCTTTTTTTTTTTCCTGTCCAGCACCATTTTTCCTGAAGTACCTCTATTTGTCCATTGAGGCTTTCCAGCATTTCTTCTAATTGAATTATCTTCCCTAGTCAACTTCTCCTTCTATGCAGGCCATACAGCTGATCTCCAACTATGGCCAGGGATCTCCAAGAGATCTTGACCACACACATGTGAGGGACCCACCTGGGGCACACAGGTCCTAGTCTTGTGGAGCACATGGACAGAGCCTGCCTTGAAGCAGCCTTCTCTTGGCACTGGGAACATCAGAATAACAGAAGAGATATAGCCTCTGGCCTCACAAAGCTTCCAGCCTCCTTGGGTAAGCAAGCATTAGGAAAATAAATTTAAGTGTTAGGTGTCAATGAAAAAGAACATCCAGCCTAAGAGAAAACTTAAAATACTTTATTTGAGCCAAACTGATGACAATTGTTGAAAAGCAAAATCTCAACGCGTTGAGAAAATACTCTGGAAAAGGATGATTTTGCAACTTACTTTACACATTAGAATTGAGGGAGAAGGGTTACCTGAAAGTGATTGGTCCTGGATTAAGGGGAGAAAGCAAAGCAGGGAAATCTCTGGGACTGGATAAAAAGTAAACTGGAGAGACAGACACTTCTTTACTTCTTTTACATTGGTGGGTACAGGATAGTTAATAGCATTTTACAGCACATAGACATTGCAATCAAGGAACAAGAACAACAAGGGATTCTGTTGTTTCCTGCTCTGGTGTGGTTGGTTGTGCCCTGGGAGGTCCAGTAAAAGGGATTATGGTGACATTCCAAGGGCCTGTTATCTTTATAGATGCAAAAAAATGACAGACAGCCTCACTTAAGGTAAAGACCAACCTTTGTCAAGGAAGCTACAGGCTAAAGATGTGACTTACTGCTATGGCCAAAGTTAGTTAGGAATACTTATGATCCTGTCATCCTTTGTGGTTAATTTCGGTCTCTGAGTTTGTAGGGCCTGTCATGCAGGCCTCCCCTCAGCTTATCAGGTTTAGTATGTGGCCCGTTTATCGTCCACAAAGACAATTCAACCATTCTTATGAAACTAGAGAACAAGGCACCCTACAGCTTATAAAGCTGGGAAGATCGGTCTCTTTGGAAAAATGACAGTTCAGCGAAGACAGGAATAGGAAAGAAAGTTGGTCAAGAAAACTAATCAGGCTTGTGATGACTCCAAGAGAAGATATTTTAACAATGAGATACCCTGGCTCTTTCTTAGTTAAGTCTTTCAAATATCAGCATTTTATTATTTGAGCACATTGATGTGTTGTCACCCAGCCTCATTTCAGGGCTTCTGATTCCCAACATGGGCCCATGTCATAGATCCTACTGCGTATCACCATCTCATTCCCCAAGGATGAGCCACAGGTTAAGTGTTTTTCTGGATTCTATTATTGTCCAGAGAAATACAGTAAGTGACTTAAAAGGCAAATGCCACTTAAGTGTAAGCTGTGACAACACCCTGTGTGGCCAGAGATCAGTACAGGATCAGATCAGCAGCATGAAATGACAGCATATCAAGAAGGCTTAGACGCAGACTCTCCAAGCCAGGCCCTGCTTGCAGCAAGCCCCTGTGGCCTGATAAGTCCTGGCCGCTGCCAGGGACTCTGAACTGACCTGCAGAGTCATCATGTACAGCTGTAGGGGTTGTCAGCCAGGACAGACTATGAGTGATCACAGCAAAGGAGTTCAGGGGTGGTCCCAGATTGCAGGCCTGCATATGAGCAGAAAGGCTTATGTGATAGGGAGAGAGTGACACATGCAAAGGGCCCAGGATTTGGGGGTGGGGGGTGTCAGTGAACTGGGATTCAATCCTAGGTGTAACTCCCTCACTGAGTCCCTTAGAGGCAGTGTAAGTAAAGCAATCAAAACCCACCTTGGCGCATGGTGGTGTTACTGAACTCAGGTTTGGTGCCTCTTGCCACCCAAAGAGCCAAGAAAAAAACTAGAGTGACAAGGGTTGGTGATGAGAAAAGTGCCCATTATTCTAGATGTTGGCAGCTAGGGAGATGGCAGACTAATGTCTAAAAACCACCTTCCCTGAGCCAAAATGTTTAAGAGGTTTTATAGGCTGGAAAATGAGAAAGAACAAAGGAAAGCAGGCCTCAGGGCTAGTAGTTGAGAAGTCCTCTCCTGGGGTCTTCTGAGACCTCAGATCTGCCTTAATGTTATCTTAAATCTCATTATTCTTAATTTTTTGAGGAACCTCTACATTGCTTTCCATAGCAGCTGTACCAGTCTGCATTCCCACCAACAGTGTATGAGGGTTCATTTTTCTCCACAGCCTCTCCAACACTTGTTATTATTTGTCTTGTTGATGATAGCCATTCTGACTGGGGTGAGGTGATATCTCATTGTGGTTTTTATTTGCATTTCTCTGATGATTAGTGATGTTGAGCATTTTTTCATGTGTCTATTGGCTGGCCATTTGTATGACCCAGCGATCCCTCTCCTGGGTATCTACCCAAAAAAATCTGAAAACATTGAATCATAAAGATACATGTGCTCCTATTGAGACAGGTTAGTTAGCATGTCCCTAGGTAGACAGGGAGGTCCCTGGTGGAATAAACAAAGACAGCCACATCCTAAAACTCCAGGTTTTGAAATCACTCCTTCTCTCCAGGACAAAATATAACAACGCCTTGGGGTTAATCATAAAATTCCTTTTGGCCTGACAAATGGAACAGATTTGATAGATAAGAGTGGGTTACTTTGCTAATTCCTTTAGGATGGGCAAGCCAACAAACCTAGTGGACGAATTTCATTAGAAGGTGCCATTTCCCTTCTTCAAACAGCTCCCCTTCCCCAAACAGGCCAGGGAAGGTATAAAAGTAAGAGCTTTTGCCTCAGGCACTGGGTACCCCCATTCAGGACCTGCTCCCTCTCGGGAGCTCTGACTCTTTACTTTCAATAAACTGTCCTCTTTTAAAAACTCTTTGCCTCTCTTGGGTCCGTGTTTCCATTCCTCGGTCTCACGAGACACGATCCCAGCCTCACTCTACATCATTTGGGGACTCACAGAGACATATTCCTATTTCATTATGTTTATTGCAGCTCTATTTACTGTGGCCAAGACATGGAAATAACCAAAGTGTCCTTCAATAGATGATTGGATAAAGAAGATATGGTATATATACACAGTGGAATATTGGTTTGTCATAAGAAAAGATGAAATACTGCCATTTGCAACAACATGGATGGATCTTGAGATTGTTATGCTAAGTGAAATAAGTCAGACAGAAAAAGTAGAGAACCATATGATTTCACTGATATGTGGGATATAAAATTGAAAACAACAAAGAAACAAGACAAACAAATGAAGAAGCAAAAACTCATAGACCCAGACATTAGTTTAGTGATTACCAGAGGGTAAGGGGGGCGGGGGGTGGGAGATGAGGGTAAAAGGGATCAAACATATGGTGATGGAAGGAGAACTGACTCTGGGTGGTGAACACACAATACGATGTATAGATGATGTATTAGAGAATTGCACACCTGAAATCTACGTTCTTTACTAACTATTGTCACCCCAATAAAGTTTAAGAAAATAAATTAATTAATTAAATTAAAATTAAAAATCTCATCGTCTGTAGCCATCTGTGAAAAACTGCTAGGGAGTTGTGATTTTGGGTCCCAACCTGCGCCCCCCTGAGGATTAAAGAAGCTGCTCTTTTCAGGTTAGGATGTTAATTGATGAAGTATGGGTAGAAGTTCTTCAGTTATTGTAAAAGTTCTTCAGTTATTCAGTGGAAGGAGAAACAAAGAGGAAACAGCTGAATATCAGGATGGAGCAAATTGTAAACTAGCTAAGTTTAATTACATTATTGATCTAATGAGTTTCACCCTTACAGTAGTGAGCAGAAAATTAGTTACAGTTTGTTTGTTTGTATTTTATTATCAATAGTTGTGAAAAGGCCAGATCAAGTTTATGAACCACTCAGACAGGGACGGGTAAACAATAAGAAGCACAAAGAACACACAACAGATAGAGTGCAGCTGGCAAAGCAGCAGAGTGCAAGGATGGAAAAGCACCATTTATCAGGGACAAGTTAGAAGAGGCACAGCGGAAAAGGATGCATGCACCCCAGTACCCGGGGATGCAGATACAGGCCCTGGCAGTAGGGACCAGGGAGGCCCTCCGGATAGTCTGTCAGTGATGCTGCAGGCCTGTGCTCATGGCTGGTGACTTACCCTCAGCTTCCAGGCACCAGCTGGGCTGAGGAGACAATGCAGTAATTAGAATAATTAGGACAAATCATCACAGTGAATTAATGAATCACCAGCCTCCCCCTGAGCACCATGGTGCATTGAACAAAGAGTTCCTAATTCCTAGAAATGCTGCTGACAATAAACATTCCTGAAAGTCTGTGGCACTGCCACTGTCCAGGGTACAGCTCATAAAGAAGAAAGCAACTTTCCCTTTTTACAAATTTGGCTTATCTGGTCAATTTGGACACTTGTCTGATTTTTTAAAAATAAGATCCTGGAGGTTAGACAGTGTGACAGCATGAAGGCACTACAAATGCAATTACTGCAGTTGAACTACACAAATGTCCTCTCCCTCAAAAGAAGTAAAGAAAGAAAACTATACTATGGTGTTAATTTTTCTGCATTCTGGATCCTGGACCACAGGAAAGATTCTGATATTTTGGCATACACTACTCTCTGCTGTGTGGCCATATTTCACATACCAGGAAGCAGTGGATACAAAGCACTGAGAACACAGATAATAAAGTAGGTATTATCTCTGTGTTACCTGAGGAAAAACTGAGAGTCGGGTTGATTATGTGCTTGCCTGAGATTCCAAAGAGAGGACATAATCGACAGGACTCAAGTCGAGGGGGTCTAACTTCACAGCCTATGTTCTTTCCAATATTGGTCTTTGTGTCCCTATCATGAGCTCTGTCTTCTTAAGAATTGCCAGCTCATCAGGCTCTGCTGTGGGTCATTTGCCTGAAAATTAAAGCCTGTTTAACTATGACTGGAGGCACGCAATATCAAATCTTAACCTGAGTCAGAGAGTACCCCAAGTTCTGCTCCTCCTACACTCTGAATGCCAGGAAGTCAAGACACTCTGAGTTGCTGATAGTCAACCAAGAAAATTAATCCTGAAGAAATAAGAAATGAATCCCTATTTTTTCTAATTGTGTACACTATTGAGGGGGAGCAAAGTTTTCCCGCTCCAAAAGATGTGCTTTGGGATGTTGATTTTAAGCTGGTTATTACAAAACAAAAGACTCAGAAAGAAACTTTGACCCCCCCCCCCTTACCAGCCTAAAGGAATTCAGATAGAAAAACCTGCTTAAAGAAAGGGAGCATCATTGCTCAACTTCAGCTTCAGGTGTACAGTGCAGTGATCAGGCATCTACATCATCTCTGAGGTGTCAACGACAATTTTATATAAATATATATTTACAAGAAGCGGAGTACAGCATTAGGAATAGAGACAGTGGAAATGTAATGGCTGTGTGCGATGTCAGAGGGGTAGTAGATGTGGGGAGGGGGTTATCACTGTGTGAGGGATATAAATGATAAATGTCTAACTATTACATTGTTTTGTGCACCTGAAACTAATAAAAAATGTTATAATAAATAAATAAATAAATAAATAAATAAATAAATAAAATGTAAAAAAAAGAAAGAAAGGGAGCATCACCTTAGTGTCGTAATATAAACTAAATATGGCAAACTGAGAGCAATGTAGCTGAGCCTGTACATTGGACTCCCCTCTGTGTCCCATTGTTTCTGGGTGGCCCAGCAAGAATTTGTTTACCACATGTTTGCTCTTTCTCATCTCCCTGTAAATTGCCTATTTCCCTTTGAAATCCCAGACCCCTGCCCCCTCTCCTTTGTCCAGAATGACATATAAGCCTCAACTGACCGTAGTGTTTTGGGGTCTCCTATTCTATGGCACCTCTGCATGGACACCCATAATAAATTCTGGACATTTTCTCCTGTTAACCTCTCTCATGTTAGTTTGATCATTAGCCAAGCCAGAAAAACTTAGAAAGGTGGGAAGAAAATTATTTTTTGTGCCCCCACATTATCATCAATTGTATCCCAGACCAACATCAATAAATGCCATCGATATTGGAAAGCCAGTGTGGAAGAAAGAACCTCTAGAAAGCCTCAGATCAGTGGGGCCACTGCTGTGGACCTTCCAGGGCTAGCAACAGGCATTTGCAAGGTGGGGATGAAGTCCTGTCGGAGGAACTAAAGAAGGTTGAAACAGAAAACATTTCTCATGAGGAGGAGCCCACGTTCTGTGATCCAGCCAACACAGGTGCGTGAAAGATAAATAAATAACGTCAAGTTCCTCATGACTTTGGGGAAATGGCATAACTGCCCATCACTCTGTTTCCTCCCAAATTCCAATGATTTGGTGATCAGATGATAACACCCATGTGTTCATCTTATTTTTCAGGCAAGAACTAGCATTACAGAAGTTTTCCCATCTACATCCCATAACATTTGTAGACAATATTCTCATTATGAAGGAAAAAAGAAAGAAAACTAGTCTAGCAGGGATTAAGCAATGCTAAGAAGGCCACAGTCAAAAGCTGTTAGATTTGGTGTTCACAGCTGGCTTTCGTAATAGAATTTCAGGCACCTGAAAATGATTGTGTATATGTTCATGTATGTACATGTATGTATAAAAGAGCATATACTTTGAAGAGTGGAATGTTATCAGTGCTTTTCACACCACATCACTGTGTCTAGATTTATGATGTCACTTCCCAGCTACCATTTTGAAATGTGACTTAGAAATATAATTGATAATGGAATTTTAAAAGTGTAAATTATTCTTTATTTTATAAAGAAGGACTCAAAGCTCCCAGGGTGGTGCTGAGTTACAAATAAACCACAGTAAGCTGTTGGCTGAGCCGAGACTTCCTTTCATCAAATGGGCTGTGTGCCAAGCTCAGTGTTTATCCTGTTTTTAGTACATTGCCCTATAAATGGCAAAGCATTAACACACACAGACACACACACCAGTGAAAGCTATTTTTCACTCCAGATTACATTTTCTTTTATTGAAATCTCCACTGATTCTTCTGCACCGCCCAGGTAGTCACTCAATTAAAACTCTCACTAGGGAAAAAGAAGATAATTAGAAAGAGAAAGTGGAGGAGAAGCCAGGAAAACTCCCACTCCTGACTGCTGCTTTGAATCCTCTCCACTTACTGTGTTTCCCCAAAAATAAGACCTAGCTGGACAATCAGTTCTAATGCGTCTTTTGGAGCAAAAATTAATATAAGACCCAGTATTATATTATATTATATTATATTATATTATATTATATTATATTATATTATATTATATTATATATTATATAAGACCCAGTATGATATGACATGACATGACATGATATGATTTTATAAGACCCGGTTTTATAGTAAAATAAGACTGGGTCTTATGTTAATTTTTGCTCCAAAAGACATGTTAGAGCTAATTGTCTGGCTAGGTCTTATTTTCGGAGAAGCACGTTATTCCCCTTGTGCATCTCCTTAAGGAAACCATTCACTACTTGCGTGTTGTGGGCCCTGGCGTATCCTGTGCCATGCCCCCTGACCCCCTCCCCCCAGGCAGCAGGCACTGAGAGGGAGGGAGTCAACCTCCTGGAAAAGGGAGGCTTCCTAGTGGAGGCTGCCACTAACCATTGCTTTTCTTCTGCCTTCACAAGTGTAGAAAAAGGAGAGAGAGAGAGAGAGAGAGAGAGAGAGAGAGAGAAAGAGAGAGAGAGAGAGAGAGAAGAAGAAGAAGGAGGAGGAGGAGGAGGAGGAGGAGGAGGAGGAGGGAGGGAGGGAGGGAGGGAGGAAGGGAGGGAAGAAGGAGGGGAGAGAGAGAGAGAGAGAGAGAGAGAGAAAGAATGAAGGAACCAGTAACAATTTAGCCAAACACCAAGGCAGCCACAACATAATAGCTGCCACAGAAGATGGAATGAAAGGTGATTCATCACGGTTGAGGCCTCCTGTGCCCCAGCAGTTCTTTGCCAGGAGGCTGTCCTTCGGTGCTTCACATGCAGCACTGGAGGCAGCCCAAGCACTCCACAGAATTATAGAAATTAAAAGATCTTCTCTAGGCCCTATGCCTAGACCCCTGGCCCTCGCTTTGTTCTGCTTTAGGCATTTGTTGAGTTTGTGCTTTTGTTTCTGCTGGAGAGGCAATGCTGGCTTTTGAACTGCAACCAGAGTGAGCAGAATGCTCACCCCCACCACCCCCACCACCCCCACCCGCCACCACCAGATGAAAATTCAGATAAAGCTGCTGGTTAATGTGTGCTGGGGCTGGAGGCGCAGCCTGCGCAGTCAGGAAAGCTGCTAATAGATTGCCTCACAGGCCTCTGCAGTCCGTCCCTGCCCCACACGGGGGCCCACCACCAAAGGCACACAGGAGGGACCTCAGCCTGGGTCTTCCTTGGCCAAGTCGCTTCTGCCCTTCGGTCAGTTGTCTCCTGTGTTAAGTGAGTAATTTGTCTAAGGGAGTATTTTTAAGTATCAAACCCATCTCCAAAGAAAAACTTATCAGAAAGCCCTACATGCAGAGCACGTACAGGCTATTCTGGTTGAAGCAGCCTGAAGACAGGTTGGATGCAAGACTGAGGCATACATGCAAGAGCTCTGAGAAGTCCTTAGAACCGTGTCAGAAATGGTGACGTATTCAGATTATCTTCCCTCATTTCATATTATACTTAGCCTCATATTTGGAAAACAATTGTTTCAAACATAACTCTTGATTACTGAAACTGCCAATGAAAAAATAAAGCTTTTCTAACCACCTTATATAAAATACCCAGCCATCACCCTCTATACCCGACTCTGACATTTTTTCTTCATAGTACTTACCACTATCTGATATCATATTGTGAATTTACTTGCTTCTCTGTTTACTGTATATTTCTCTCCTCTCATTAGACATTCTCCTTTGTTTACTCACTCTGTTTCAAGTATATAAACTAATGTCTGGCACATATATTTATTGAATATAGGCCTCTAGTTCTCATAATTTAATTGTCATGCTTTTTTGCCCCCTAACTTGTAGGTACATGTACTCACCTTAAAGTCTAAACAGTGAGGTGTGAATTCCTTGCCTCTCTAAAGGGTCATTTTCTTTGAGAAATTAACTAACTAACTAACTAACTAACTAACTAACTAAATAAATAAATAAATAAATAAATAAGACTTAATTTCCAAAGAATACCAATTCTACACATTTTGTTGTACTAAAAAAATTAATAATCCTCTTCATAAAAGTTTTAAAAACACAAGGATGATCTCAGCATGTAATCCAACAGAAGGGCTAACAAACATGGCTGCTCAGTGGTGCAGAGGAGGCGTGACCAAGGAACATGCCGCATTCCTGGATAAGCAGAGCCCAGGTAAGACGGAGCTCTGTAACCAGCAGCAAACGGAAAGCAGCTGAGGGCCTCAGCCGCCTAAGAACTTTCATTGTGTCCCTGTAGAATCGGACAGTTTGGTGATAATGAAGAAAATAAAATGGAATAAACATTGCTAAAAGAATGCCTTAAAATGGAGTCAGGAGTATATTAAGAAATGTGGCCTGTGCACATCTTGTGCCTCAGTTCTCAGAGCTGCTATTAATTTGCTAAACCTGTTGCTAAACTCAGCTCAACGCAGAACCATAAACATCCTGGAATGCCTGCTACATGAACACATATGGACTTTACCTACTTCCTTGTAGTTTTTGTCTCCCTTGTTTGCATATCAGAATGAACCAATCCCTATTAATCTAGCCAAGATCCTCCATTTACATGAAATAATTACATATTGTGTTTTTTTGCCTTTGTAAACCTTTTCTTTCCTTTCCTCTGACCAGAGCACAGTTTGGGTTGCTACCTGCGTCCCTCCGATTGCAATTACTTTGCTTAATAAATGCTTTTTGTTCATTATTACAGCCTTAACCTCTTCACCAGTTAACATTGGAAACGTACAAACTGCTAGATTATTAACATCATTGTTCAAAATGATCTGGTTCATCATTTTGACAGAGCTCTGTTAAATCCCAATTCAGAAAAGTCTTTTTGGATACAGAGAACAAACTGATGGTTGCCAGAGGGGAGGGGTTCAGGGGGATGGATGAGAAAGGAGAAGGGATTAGGAAGTACAAATTGGTAGTTACAAAATAGTTCTGGGGATGTGAAATGCAGTATTGGAATATAGTCAATAATGTTGTAAAGACTATGTATGGTGTCAGATGGGTACTAGACTTATTAGGGAGATCACTTCATAAATTATATAAATGCCTAACCACTATGTTGTATACCTGAAACTAATATAAAATAATATTGAATGTCAACTGTAATTAAAAATCACATAGTCACAGAATGTAAAGCACAGCATAGAGAATATAATCGATGGTATTGTAATAGCTATGTTCAGTATCAGATGCGTAGTAGACTTGTTGGGGTTATCATTTTGTGAGGGATGTAAATGTCTCATCGCTATGTTGTTTTTGTATAGCTGAAACTAATAATTAACAAAACCCCAATCAGTTCTATGGTACTACTCATTTTCAGGGTACTTCTGCAAAGTACTAAACCTCATCTGTAACACAGGGCTAGACATAGATCACTTGTAGGAGTTTGAATAATTGGAAATAATATTTATAAGGCATCCAGAACACTATTAGTTTCCACCAACTATTACTATTAATAAGAGAAAAATTCTGATATGTTAAATTAAATTGCAGCAGGCCGGAGAGTGGAAGAGATAGTCAAGGAGGTTAAAAAGTTAACAGATGTGGGCTAAAACCAATAAATGGCTACTTACAGTTTTGAATGTGTGTTGAAACATTTAATCAACTTCCAGGCAGCTATGCAGAAAGAATAGCCAACTACCGGACACCATAGCATCCTGCTTACACATAAACTTTCCAGACTGTTGCCCACAACCAATCCAGAAGCAACAGATACTTTTCTTCCTTAAGGACTATGCACCTATCACAGAACTATCCCTGTTTCACCTTTTCTTATGTTCCTTTACCTATAGCCAATATAGTGAATTCTTTCAAAGTTACTTACATTGTTCTTCTCCAAATGCATTGTAATTTTACTCATTTGAGCCTATCTATTCCAGGATGGCAGGCATGTCTGTTTACTCTACTTAACCCACTGCTGTGGTTTAGATTGTATGCGCCAGGACCTAGTACTTTTTCTGGATAGCATTTGTCTCTACCAGCCCTTTCTTTCAGAACAACTTTTGGTCTCAAAGGTTTTTTTTGTTTGTTTAATACTATTACGTCAAATTGGGAGGCATGATTTGTGTATTAATTTCAACTAACATAAATAGGCATTCCACATGATCGCAATATAACATAACCGAAGGATGAAATATAAACCTTGTAAAAAATGAAAATAGATATTAGTGCCCACAATACACAATATAAGGGAAAAGTATTTTCTCTCCTCTATCGTTTTCCTTCCTTTCCTCTTTCCTTTCGCTTCATTTTTCAAGTTGACAGAATATGTCTTTTTTTACTTTTCTCATAATTCAAATCGGAAATATTTATGAGAGTTTCAATATATGACAATGATTTTAACACATTCCAAATTTGTTCCAAATGTATTTTAAATATTGAAAAATATGCCCAAGTGAAAGATTTTCACTTATAATTTACATTTAAGATGACAGCTGAATTACAAGTTATAACTCACAGTCCTTTGACAATAGTTTTACTTTCTCTATAGAGGGCACTAGGCTTAATGGCTAGAATTGTGGGCTCTGGTGAAGACCAGAGCTGTAGGAATTTGAGCAAGTTAATAATCTTTCCAAATTTTGTCTAACTGTAAAATGGTTCTAATAACCCCTCTCTCGGAGATGCTGTAAAAATGAAATTAAATAATGCATGTAAGCCATTTAATATAAAGTTTGACTATGATTATTATCTTACTGTTACTGTTTTTCTCATTAAATACTACAAAGTACATGTTGAATAAAACATCACATTCTCTTAAAAATCTGGCAAAAAGCAAGTTTTTTGTTTTGTTTTGTTTTTTTGTTGTCAGGGTAAATAATATGAACCTCTGATTCATGCCGTTTGTGCAAAATAGTATTTCTTTCAAACAATGTTAAATTTCTCAAAGTTAATCTTCATAGAATTAAAGCAAAATTGTGTCTACATAATAATAACTACCTGGGTGCAAGCAAAAATGTTAATGATGTAAATGGAAGTTCCCAAACATGTGAGCTCAGATTCCTGAAGATAATTTTTTACTTCTTTAACGAACAAAAATTTACATTTTCAATTTCTTAGATCTGGTCACACAACAATCACCATCCTCAAGATGTGTCCACCCAAAACACCAATTTCTCGAAACAGGTCAAAACTATGAATCTTTTTTTTAATAACTTTATTGGGGTGACAATTGTTAGTAAAGTTACATAGATTTCAGGTGTACAATTCTGTAATACATCATCTATATATCACATTGTGTGTTCACTACCCAGAGTCAGTTCTCCTTCCATCACTATATATTTGACCCCGTTTACTCTCTCCCAGAACCCCCTTACCCTCTGGTAACCACTAAACTACTGTCTATGAGTTTTTGTTTCTTCATTTGTTTGTCTTGTTCTTTCGTTGTTTTCAGTTTTATATACCACATATCAGTGAAATCATATGGTTCTCTGCTTTTTCTGTCTGACTTATTTTGCTTAGCATTATGATCTCAAGATCCATTCATGTTGTCACAAATGGTCCTATTTCATCTTTTCTTACCGCCAAATAGTATCCCATTGTGTATATATATCAAAAGTTCTTTATCCATTCATCTATTAAAAGACACTTTGGTTGTTTCCAAGTCTTGGCCACCGTAAATAAAGCTGGAATGAGCATTGGAGCACACGTGTCTTTATGGACAAATGTTTTCGTATTTTTTAGGTAGATACCCAGGAGAGGGATTGCTGGGTCATATGGTACTTCTATTCGTAATTTTTTGAAGAACCTCCGCACTGCCTTCCATAACGGCTGCACCAGTCTGCATTCCCACCAGCAGTGTATGAGGGTTCCTGTTTCTCCACAGCCTCTCCAACACTTGTTACTATTTGTCTTGTTGATGATAGCCATTCAGACTGGGGTGAGGTGATATCTCATTGTGGTTTTTATTTGCATTTCTCTGATGATTAGTGCTGTTGAGCATTTTTTCATATGTCTATTTGACATTTGTATGTCCTCTTTGGAGAAATGTCTCTTCAGGTCCTCTGCCCATTTTTTTAATTGGATTGTTTGTTTTTTGTTGTTGTTGAGTTGTATGAGTTCCTTATATATTATGGATAATAGTCCTTTATCAGAGGCATTGTTTGCAAAAATATTCTCCCATTCAGTTGGTTGCCTCTTTTTTTTTGTCGATGATTTCTTTTGCTGTGCAGAAGCTTTTTAGTTTGATATAGTCCCATTCATTTATTTTAGCTTTTACTTCCCTTGCCTTTGGAGTCAAGTTCATAAAATCCTCTTCGAAGCCAAGGTCCATGAGTTTAGTACCTATGTTTTCTTCTATGCAGTTTATTGTTTCAGTTCTTATGTTTAGGTCTTTTATCCATTTTGAATTAATTTTGGTACATGGTGACAGATAACAGTCTAGTTTCATGCTTCTGTACGTGGCTTTCCAATTCTCCCAGCACCATTTATTGAAGATGCTGTCTTTTCTCCATTATATGTTTTTGGCTTCTTTGTCAAAAATTATCTGTCCATATTTATGTGGTTTTATTTCTGGGTTCTCAGTTCTATTCCATTGGTCTGTGTGCCCGTTTTTCTGCCAATACCATGCTGTTTTGATTATTGTTGCCCTGTAGTACAAGCTAAAGTCAGGGAGTGTGATACCTCCAGCATTGTTCTTTTTTCTTAGGATTGCTTTGGCTATCTGGAGTCTTTTGTGCTTTTGTCTTTTGTGCTGATGATTTTTGGTGCTATTTCTTTAAAAAATGCCATTGGGATTTTGATGGGGATTGCATTAGCTCTGTATATCGCTTTGGGTAATATGGCCATTTTAACTATGTTGAATCTTCCAATCCATGAACAGGAAAGTCTTTCCATGTCTTTGTGTCTTCAATTTCTTTTAAAAATGTCTTGTAGTTTTTAGTATATAGGTCTTTCACATCCTTGTTTAAATTTATTACTAGGTATTTTCTTCTTTTTGTTGCAGTTGCAAAAGGAGGTGTTTTTTTTTTTTGTTTGTTTGTTTTTTTTTAATTTCTTTTTCTGAGATTTCATTGTTAGTATGTAGGAATGCAATGGACTTTTGTAGGTTGATCTTGTAGCCGGCCACTTTACTGTATTCGTTGATTGTTTCTAATAGCTTTTTGGTAGAGTCCTTAGGGTTTTCTATCATGTCATCTGCAAAGAGTGACAATTTAACTTCTTCATTCCCAATTTGGATGCCTTTTATTTCTTTCTGTTGCCTGACTGCTCTGGCAAGGACTTCCAACACGATGTTGAAAAGCAGAGGTGATAGGGGACAGCCCTGTGGTGTTCCTGAACATAGAGCAAAGGGCTTCAGTTTTTCACCGTTAATTATGATATTAGCTGAGTGTTTCTCATATATGGACTTTATTATGTTAAGGCATTTCCCTTCTCTACCTATTTTATTAAGTGTTTTAATCATAAATGGATGTTGTATCTTGTTAAATGCTTATTCTGTTATCTATTGATCTAATCATATGATTTTTGTCCTTTATTTTGTTTATGTGATGTATCACATTGTTTGATTTGCGTATGTTGAACCATCCTTGTACCCCTGGGATGAACCCCACTTGGTCATGATGTATAATCTTTTTAATGCATTGTTGTATTCGATTTGCTACAATTTTGTTTAGGATTTTTGCATCTGTATTCATCAGAGATATTGGTGTGTAATTTTCTTTTTGTGTGTTATCCTAACCAGGTTTTGGTATCAGGGTAATGTTGGCCTCATAAAATGAGTTAGGGAGTACTGTCTCTTCTTCAGTTTTTTTAGAAGAGTTTGAGTAGGACAGGTGTTAGATCATCTCTGAATGTTTGATCAAATTCACTAGTGAAGCCATCTGGTCCTGGAATTTTGCTTTCGGGAAGGTTTCAGGTGACTGATTCAATTTCATTACTGGTAATCAGTCTATTTAGATTTTCCAGTTCATCGTGATTCAGCCTAGGAAGGCTATATGTTTCTAAGAACTTGTCCATTTCTTATAGGTTATTGAATTTGGTGGCATATAGTCCTTCATAGTATTCTTGAACGATCTTTTCTATTTCTGTGGCATGCTTGATGACTTCCCATCTTTCACTTCTGATTTTGTTTGTGTCTTTTCTCTTTTTATCTTAGTGAGTCTAGCCAAGGGTTTGTCAATTTTATTAATCTTTTCAAAGAACTAGCTCTTTGTCAGATTAATTTTTTCTATTGTCTTTTTGTTCTCTATTTCATTTAGTTCTGCTCTGATTTTTATTATTTCCTTCCTTCTGCTGACTTTGGGTTTCATTTCTTCTTCTTTTTCTAGTTCTTTAAGGTACAACGTAAGATTATTTATCTGGGACTTTTCTTGTTTCTTGAGATAGGCCTGTAATGGTACAAATTTCCCTCTTAAAACTGCTTTTGCTGCATCCCAAAAATTTTGGTAGGATATATTTCCATTGCCGTTTGTTTCTATTTATCTTTTGATCTCTCTTCTTGTTTCTTCTTTAACCCAGTCATTCTTTAAAATTATGTTGTTTAATCTCCACGTATTTGTGGTTTTTCCTGCTTTCTTTTTGCAGTTGATATCCAATTTCAAGCCTTTTGATCAGAGAATATGCTTGGGATGGTTTAAGTTTTTTAAAATGTGCTGAAGCTAGTTTTATGTGCCAATATGTGGTCTATCCTTGAGAATGCTCCATGTACACTAGAAAAGAATGTATAGTCTGATGTTCTAGGATGAAGTGCTCTATAAATGTCAATTATGTCCATTTCATCTAATGTGTCATTTAGGCCTGCTATTTCGTTATTTATTTTCTGTTTGGATGATCTATCCATAGCTGTCAATGATGTATTTAAGACCCCTAGTATGATTGTGTTTTGGTCAATTTCTCCCTTTAGTTCTGTTAGTAGTTGTTTGGTATATTTCGGTGCTCCCTGATTGGGGGCATAAATATTGATGACTGTTATATCTTCTGGTTGTATAGCCCCCTTTATCATTATGAAATTTCCATCGTTGTCTCTTGTCTTTTTATTCTGAAGTCTGTTTCATCTGATATCAGTATAGCTATAACTGATTTTCTCTGGATATATAACATTTGCTTGGAGTGTCAATTTCCACCCTTTTACTTTGAGTCTATATTTGTTCTTGTAGCTGAGATGTGTCTCTTGGAGTTAACATATGGTTGGGTTTAGTTTTTTGATCCAATCTCCTACTAAGTGCCTTTTTATTGGTGAGTTCAGTCTATTTACATTTAGGGTGATTATTGATATATGAGGATTTCCTACCAATCTAGCTTTGATTTTCCGGTAAGACTGTGTCTCCATTGTTTCTTACCTTTATTGTTGCTGTCTATTATTTCTGTGTGGTGGTATTCTATGATTTTCCCCTCTGTTTCTTCTTTTTTTATGTTATGTATTTCAGTTCTGGATTTTTTTCAAGTGGTTACCATTAAGTTTATGTAAAAGATATTTTCATATTTAGAATATTCCGTTTTCTTCAACATGCTTACTTTCTCCATTCCCATATTCCAGTTCAGGCCTTTACTCTCCCCCCTTTTACATTTAGGTTGTGACAAATTATCAATGTTTATGCTGAGAAATACTGTATGAGGCTATCAAATAGCCTCATTCAGTATTGCTTGTAGTGCAGGTCGAGTGTTACAAAATTCCCTCAGCTTCTGTATATCTGGAAAGGTCTTTATTCTTCCTTCATATCTAACGTATATCTTTGCTGGATATATTATTCTTGGCTTATAATATTCTTGGCTTATAATAGTTTGAATATTTGATTCCTGGCTTGTAGAGTTTCTGCTAAAGCTCTAATGATAATCTAAAGGGTTTAGATTATCATTAGAAGAAGGGTAGCTTAGAAGAAGATTACCATGTTCTTTTCCCTGGCTGCCTTGAGGATTCTTTCTTCATCGTTAATTTTTGACACCTTCAATACAATGTGCCTAGGAGAAGGCCTGTTGGGATTGAGGTAATTAGGTGTTCTATTTGCATCTTGGATTAAAGGATCTAGTTCTTTCCACAAGTTTGGGAAGTTGTCATTGAATATTTGTTTGAATATACTCTCTGTTCCTTTCTCCCTTTTTTCTCCTTCTGGTATGCCCATTATTCTTATATTGCCCTTTCTGATGGAGTCAGAAGGTTCTTGTGGAGTTCTTCCATTTCTTTTAAGTCTGAAGTCTCTCTCTTCTTTCATCTGTATCATTTCCAGATTTCTATCTTTGATGTCACTGATTCTTTTCTCCATCTGGTCAACTCTACTACTTAAGCTGGCTATTTCATTCTTTATTTCTTTTATTGAGTTCTTAATCTCCAAAAATTCTATTTGGTTATTTTTAAAAATTTCAATCTCTTTGGTAAAATTTTCACTTTGTTCTTCAATTGTGTTTCTGAGTTCATTAAACTGCCTGTCTGTGTTTTCTTGTATCTCGTTTAGATTTTTAAGAACTGCAATGTTAAGTCACATATTTCCACGTCATTAAGTTCATTTTCTAGAATCTTTTCATTTTCTTTCTGAGCTGTGATGTTATCTTGCTTATCCTGAATCATTTTTATCAATCAAAACATTCATAATTGATTAAATAATGATCCAAGGATATGTAACAAAGTTTGAGTCATGAGCAGACAATCCTTCAGTGCCCCAGCATTCTCATAATTGTCCTAGAATCACAGACGGTTAGAATGAGAAGTGCTCTTACCCAGAAGACATAGCATGGAGTTAAGAACACACACCATAAAAGCCAATAGACTTGGCTTTGTGCCCCAGCTTAGCCATTTATGATCACCCTCTGTACAAGTTACCTAAAGCCATTAAGCTTCAGTTGGTTCAACCATAAAATGAAGTTAGCAACACCAACCTCACAGGGTTGTTAGAAAGATTAAATGACAAAATGGATATAAAATGCTTGGTGAAATAGCAGAACTAGAAATAGAAATTTAATCTCTTTCCTGTAACATGATACTTGTTCTAAAGGTGGTAGAAGGAGCCTCAGAGGCAATTTGGTACAGTATTTTTCAGAAAAATCATACATTTATTGACACACTAGATAAAACTGAAAGTTAATAAAAGGATGAATTAAAAATAAATGTCAACACCAAATATTACAAACATTCTAGCATGAATATAAACAGTCCATTTCTCTTACAAGACATAATCCTTTTGTTGATGTGTTTGGTTGTTTTGTTTTGGGGGTGGGTTATCTTTTTATTTGCATTCATTTGTTCTATTTTGTTCAGTAAAAGTTCTATGTATCTGAAACAATAAGATTTAAGACTTCATTTATTTTGCCTTGCAGCTTAGGCTCTGCTGAGGAACACTTAACACAAATAACAGTTATAGTACAATAGTAACCCCTAAACCACAGGCCGTAAGTTCCAAGAATCCCAGTGGATGCCTGAAATCGTGGGTAGTTGAACACTATATATACTATGTTTTTTCCTATACATGCATTGTCAACAGAAATTCCAGAAGACCATTCTGGGAGGCAAAACTTTTATTCATGTATGGTTTGCAAGCCAGGCAGATGTAGCCCAGAATAGACTAAAACTACGTTTGGAAGAGGGAAGGATAAGACAGAGTGTTTGAGGGCAGAAACCACAGAGAACTAATCTTAAAGGGGTTTGGTCAAGACAAACAGTGAAACTGCAAGTATGTGCAAGCGGGATGATCCTTGGTCATGGCTATGAGGTGTCTCCAGTTTCTGCCAACTAACTCATAGTCCTCAGGTAGAGTCATAAGACATGGTCAGCAGGGTGTGTCATAAGACATAATCAGTGGGGAGGGGTTAGTCAGCAGGGGGCAGTACAAGCTATGTGCCAATGTCTGAGTTTCCCTTGGAGTCTGCAAAATAAACTGGGATTAATTAAAACAAGTTTTGTGGTTAAACAGACAATTCAGGAAGTGCAGTTCATCCCACAGACATAGTGAGAGTTCAAACTGGAAAACCGCTTAGTCCCTTGAGCAGGGCCAGAGATATCAAGTTGCAGAAAGGTCTAGATATTTGATCACAAAATTATGATATTAGAATCTGCTCTATGATAAAGTTTAATTTATAAATTAAGCACAGTAAGAGATTCACAACTAATACAATATAACAAATAACAATATACTATAAAAAGTTATGTAACCGTGGTCTCTCTCTCTCTCTCTCTCTCTCCTCTCTCTCTCTCTTTCTCTCTCTCTCGCTCCCTCCTCTCTCATAACTGATCTGATAACTGAAGGCTACTATGTTGCTAACAGGTGGGGACCATATACAGCAAGGATACGCTGGACCAATGGGTGACTTATGTCCAGGAAGGACAGAGCAGGACAGTGGCGGGGAAGGCACAAGATTTTATCATGCTACTCATCATGACAAATAATTTAAAGCTTATGAATTGTTTATTTCTGAAATTTTCCATTTAATATGTTCAGACCATGGTCAAGAGCAGGTAACTGAAACTGCAGAAAGTGAAAGCTAGATGGATAAGGGTGGACTCCCATACCAGAAAATTTGAGCATAGTTGCAAAAACAAATGTCCAGATGCACTGGCAGCAATGGCTCCATCTAGGAGCTCACACGTTTCCTGGAAATCTGCTCTGGCTTTTCTCCTCTGTTCTTTGGCACCATCCTCCCAGGGCTCTAAGAGAGAGAACATCAACCTCAGTTCCTGATGCTGAGTTGAAACACATTTCATTCTGCTGCTTTTCTGAGTTGCCAAAGGTCATTTCACATTTGGAAGGGAGATTATCCAACCCTAGAAAATTCCTAAATTTTCTGGACCTTGTCTATACATCCCCGCCACCTCCATAAAGGCTTTGACATTCCATTTTGCTTATAATCAGCAAAAGCCTTATGTTTACTCTCCTGGATATCACTTTCCTCAACACAGATACCTCCAATCTGCAGGGAAGTGCTTCCCTCCAATGCACTAACAGCAATAGCCAGTCTCTAATTCAGGGGGCATGTGCCTCATTAGCCCGCAGGCCCTTCTGGACAAAAAAAGGCCAACAGAATATTCAAGAATTTTTGGTTTCTTTTCTCAGAATCAGGTGTTTTTATTTGTTTTTCTTAGAAGTATTTCTGTGAGTCACCTGCAGAAGAAACCAGGGTGGGGTTGGTACTGTCAGCTGCTCCGGTGGGGTGCCCCAGGGTCCAAAGTAAAAATAAGCCCACATTTTCTTCTGTCACCTTCTAAAACTCTGCTCCATAATTTCCCTGGCAAATTATTAGGCAGAGAAAAAACATTTCCCAAATGTAAGTAACAGTTTTAGACACTGAATTCTAAATCCACATTTAAGGGAGAAGCAAAACACACAAAGTAAATTTACCTGGCTCTGCGGGACACCGTCTTGCTAATAAACCCAGTTTGCATGACTAATGAAAATACTTAACCTTTCAGTTCCAAGCAGTTTTTCCATGTATTTGCATAGGTAAAATGAAACTAAGATGAGTCTTAACTTGGCCCTTTTCAGGACTTAGGGAGTACACATACCAAACACAAATACTCTCTGTCTCCTAGGCAACAGCCAAATGACAGAGCTTCAACAAACATAAGATGTAGTCCTACTGAGAAGCTCATCCATTTTATTTTATCTGAAAATCGGTAGTCAGGAAAACCTTACTGTTCTGTAATCCTTACTGATATTAAATGAAATTGAAATTCATTCAGCAATGCCTATCAAACACTTATAGAGAATTATGATGTACTGTTTTCTAATGTACTGTTATTATAATGTACTCTTTTCTCTCTCTAAGAGAGAGAAAAATATATATACATGACACAGGTTCTGGCCAGTAGGGGCTCACAGTCTGCAAGAGCAAATAAGAGAGGCACACAAATGCTGGGAATTCACAGCAGAAAACAATTGGCACAGCACAGATTTAAATGGTATAAGTGTTCAGAGAAGAAAGAAATTATCTTGTTTGGAAAATCACAAAATCTTCAAAAACAGGGGCATTTGATTTGGGCTTTGAAGCGTTAAATAGATTTATAGACATCTTGATAGAAGGTGGATGAATATTCCAGGTGGAAAAATCTAACATGATCAAAGTCATGAATACTGGAAAACATAAAATGAACAGTGCATGTGTACTAAATTAGCTTATCAGTTACTCATAGAAAACTTAAAAAGTAAAAAAAAAAACAAACAATAGTGTCTTATTTAAACACTCAAACACCATTCAATGTACAGAAATACTTTTATTTTATCCTCAAGAGTGCTGACTGAAAAAAGACGGGTATTAATAGCCCTACTTTTCTGGGTTTACTTCTGGGTTCTGAATTCTATTCCATTGATTGACATGTCTATTTTTGTGCCAGTACTATGCTGTTTTGATTACTATAGCTTTGTAGTATAGTGTGAAATCAGGGAATGTGATACCTCCAGCTTTGTTTATCTTTCTCAAGACTGCTTTGGCTCTTTAGGGTCTTTTGTGGTTTTATGTAAATTTTAAAGTTATTTATTCTACTTCTGTGAAATGCCATTGGGGTTTTGATAAGGGCTGCCTTGAATCTGTAGATTGCTTTGGGTGTTATGGACATTTTAATGATGCTAATTCTTCCCATTCATGAGCACAGTATATACTTTCACTTATTTGTATTTCCTTCAGTTTTTTGTTTTTTGTTTTCATTGTCTTATAATTTTCAGAGAACAAGTCTTTTCCATCCTTGGTTAAATTTATTCCCAGGTATTTTATTCTTGTTGTTGCAATTGCAAGTGGGATTTTTTTCTTAATTTCTCTCTGTTAGTTTGTTATTGGTATACAAAAATGTAACCAATTTCTGAATACTAACTTTGTATCTTGCTGGTCCCTTAAAAGAAGTCCCTTTACTGAATTAATTTATTAGTTAAAATAGTTTTCTTTCCTGGAATCTTTCGGGTTCACTAGATGTAGAATCATGTCATCTGCAAGTGGTAGTTTTACTTCTTCCTTTCCAATTTGGATGCCTTTTATTTATTTTTCTTGTCTTATTGCTATGGCTAGGACTTCCAATGCTATGCTGAATAAAAGTGATGAAAATTGACATCTTTGTCTTCCTCCTGGTCCTAATGAAAAAGCTTTTAGCTTTTTACCATTGAGTATGATATTACTGTGGATTTTTCATACATGGTATTTGTTATGTTGAGGTATTTTCCCTCTATCACCACTTTGCTGAGAGTTTTTATCATAAATTGATGCTGTATTTTAGCTAATGATTGTTCTGCATCTATTGATATGATCATATGATTTTTGTCATTCATTTTGTTTATATGGTGTACCACATTAATGAATTTGTAGATATTGAACCAAACTTGTATCTCAAGAATAAATTCCACTTGAGTATGGTGTATGATCATTTTAATGTATGGTTGAATTCTGTTTTTTAATAGTTTATTGAAGATTCTAACATCTATGGTCATCAGGATTGGTCTATGATTTTCTTTTTTGTAGTGTCTTTCTCTGGTTTTGGTATCAGGGTAATGCTGGCCTTGTAAGATGAGTTTGGGAGCCTTACTTATTCTTTAAAATCTTGGGACTAGATTGAGATGGATAGATGTTAATTCTTCTTAGAATGTTTGGTAAAATTTACCTGAGCTGCCATATGGTCTAGGACTTTTGTTTGTTGGAAATTTTTTTAGTATTCATTCAATTTCATTAGTAGCTATTGGTCTGTACAGATTTTATGTTTCTTAATGCAGTCTTGGAAGATTGTATACTTCTAGGAATTTTATTACTCCCAAGTTGTACAATGTGTTTACATATAATTGTAGTATTTTGTTATAATTCTTTGCATTTCTGTGGTGTCAGCTGTCACTTTCTCTTTCATTTCTGCTTTTCTCTTTTCTACTTAAAGAAGTCCCTTTTCTGTCTATTACATTCTGTTACATTGTTTTGTACACCTGAAACTAATAAAAAATAAATAAATAAACACACATATGCACACACACACACATAAACACACACACAACAATGGTTGTAGTAATGGTTCGGAGGTAATGAACTCCTTTACCTTTTTCTTCTCTGGGAAGATCTTTATCTATTTTTTGACTTTAAATGATAGCTTTGCTGGTAGAGTGGTCTTGGTTGTAGATCGTTGCTTTTTTATCACTTTGAATATTCCCTGTCTATCCCTCCTTGCCTGCAAAGTTTGTTGAGAAATCAGTTGACAATCTTATGGGAGCTCCCTTATAAGCTACTAGTTGCCTTTTTCTTCCTGCTTTTAGGATTCTCTCTATGTCTTTGATCTTTGTCATTCAATTATAACATGCCTTGATGTGGGCCTGTTTGGGTCCATATTGTTTGGAACTCTCTGGGCTTGTATATCTATTTCATTCACTAGGTTAGGAAAGTTTTCAGTCATTATTCTTTCAAATAGGTTCTCAATCCCTTGCTTTCTTGTCTCCTTCTGATACCCCTATGATGTGAATGCTATTATGCTTGATGATGCCCTACAGGTCTCTTAAGCTGCCCTATTATTTTTTTCTTTTTTCCTTTTGCTGTTGCAATTGGGTGTTTTCTGCTACCCTGTCTTCCAAATCACTGATTCAATCTTCTGATTCATTTAGTCTGCTGGTGATTCCTTCTAGTATATTTTTCATTTCAAGTATTGTATTCTTCACTTCTAAATGGTTCTTTTTTTGTGTGTGGTTTCTGTGTTTTGTTTGTTTGTTTTTGTTTTACTTTGTTTTTTGCTGTTACTGCTTTGTTGAAATTCTTACTAAGTTCCTTGAGCATCCTTATAACCAGTATCTTGAACTCTGTTTCTGGTAGGTTGCTTGCCTCCATTTTGTTAAATTCTTTTTTGGAGTTTTCTCCTGTTCTTTCACTTGGTATGTATTTCTTTGTTTCCTTGTTTGGCTGCTTCTTTGTGTTTGTTTCTATGTGTTAGGTAGATCTTTTATGTCTCCCAGTCTTGCTGGGTCACCTTATGTAGTTGTTGCCTTGTAGAGCCCAGTGGTACAGTTTCCCTGATCACTTGTGCCGGGTGCTCCAGGATTGTCCCTTGTGTGGGTTGTGTGCCCTTCTATTATAGTTGAGCCTTGATTGCTATTGGCACATCATTGGATAGTATTGGCCCTCAGGCTAACTGGCTATGGGATTTGGCCATGTCCATAGCTTACAGGCTGTTGTGCAGGGAGCTTACCACATGAAGCAGGATTCCCCCTAGTGGGCTCTGGTGCTTGCTGAGACTGCCCTTTGGGTGTGCCACTTGTGGGGCTAATTATGTGGTGGTCTGCTGCGGTCTGAAGCCATCCTCCAAGTATGTTTGTTCTGGGGCTTCTTGGGAGGGCTCTGGTGTAAGTCCAGATCAGCCACTGCCTGCGACTGGTCAGGGAATACCTGGTAGGAGATATAAAGTGATCCACATTTCATTACTGGCTCTGCTGGAGCTTGAGGCTTGTGGGAGAGGCTATGCTGTGAACTGAGGACAGCTGTCCAAATATTTGGCCTGGAATAGCTCCATAAAAAACCAGGACACACTGAGGTCTGCTGCCATTTGCCATCTCTTATAAGGTTCAGCCACTAATAAAGCCTTATGTGGTATGGAGTTAGATTTGGCTGGGTCTCAGTGAGGCACCAGGGTGAGAAAGCAAAGCTCACCAGACCAATTCAGATGCACATTGTGAGGACAGAGCCAGGAATGCAGTTTCCAGGCTCTTGCCCTCATGTGGAAAGGTGCTGGCTCAGGTAGTAATGGCCATCAACTGTGAGTGGATGGCCATCAGCTGTGGCTAGTTGGCCGTCAGCTGTAACCAGTGAGCCATTGGCCACAAATATAACTGCCGTGGCTAGGCTAGCAGAAAATGGGGGCTAGCAAGAAGATGGTGGTTGAGCTAGCAAGAGCGGATTGCAGAGAGACAGATGCCGCCAGTGAGAATATAGTGGTATGACTCCCCATCTATGGCTCTGTGGGTGTTTCTTTTTGGCCTCACCATATCCTGCATTCTTATGTGGGGAGCGGGAGCTGAGACCCCGCAGGCCACCCTGCATGACACACATTTATCTATGAGCCTTGGGGAGGGCTCAACACAGGAAGGATGGTATCTGCCTGCCTGCTGCAGAGGAGCAGGACCCTGCAAAGGAAAAATGGCGATTATCTTCCAGCCCTCACCCAAAGACACACACCTCAGTGTATCCTCCATTTATCTCTGAGGCTCCCTGAGTCACCATCCCTCTGCCAGAACCCAGGGTGAGTGCCTGCAAGTGAGTCAGTGTGGGCCCTTTAAGAGGACACAGCCTCCATCCCACTTAGACAGTCAGAATCCCCACTGTTTTACACAGTCAAATGTTGTGGGGGTTCCTCTTTCCAGCACCAGTACTATGGACTTGGGGACTGTGTGTGAGACTGGGGTCCCTTGCTCCTCCATGGGGAAGCTCTGTGGCTGAGATATCCCGACCAATTTTCATCCACCACTGGGAGGTTTGGGGCTGGCCTGTTTTACAACTCTCCAACTCCTACCAGTCTTGATACGGTTTCTTCTTTATATCCTCAGTTATAAAACTTCTGTTCAGTTAGACTTCAGATGTTTCTCCATGTTGATTGTTCTATAATTTAGTTATAATTTACATGTGTTCATGGGATCAGGCAAGCACAGCATTTATTTACTCTGTCATTTTGTATTTTCCCATTCTGATTTATTCTTCATTTTAGTTATTTAATTTTTCAGTTCTGTTTAATTCTTTTTGTTTTCTACCTCCTGTCTTATGTGTTCTATCTCTTTGTTGATGTTCTCCTGGACTTCATCTATTCATCTCCCATGTTCGTTGAGCTTCCTTATAAGCAGTGTTTTGAATTCTGTATCTAGTAGAGTGTTTGTCTCCATTACCTTTAGTTCTTCTTCTAAAATGTTCTCCATTTTTTCATTTGGGACATGTTTCTTTGTCTCTGTATTCTCTGTATTTTGTCTCACTTCCTTTTTTTTTTTTTTTCTTTGTCTTAGGTAGATCTGCTATGTCTCCCAGTCTTGACAGTGTTGTGCTATGTAGAAAGTTTCCTGCGGGGTTCAGTGACACAGTCTCCCTGGTCACCTGAGCTGGGTGCTCCTGGGGTGTATCCTGTGTGTGGTGTATGTGGTATCTCATAGTTGGTTCTCAATTGCTATTGGCACATTAGTGGGTGGGGTTGACCCTCAGACTATCCAGCTATGATGGCTGGCCTTGACTACAGTGGACAAGCTGTAGTGTGGGGTATGACCCCATGGAGAAAGTCGTTGCTTTAATGGGGCTCTGGTGTTAGCCAATGCCATCCTTCACATATATCACTTATGGAGCTGGTTGGGTGGGTCTCTGGTGCAGTGTGAATCTTACCACCAGGTGTGTTGGGCCTGGAACCTCTTAGGAGGAGTTCTGATGCAGGCCAATGTCAGTTGTTGTTTGTGCTCAGCTTGGGACCACTTGGTAAAAGCTATAAAGTGGTCTCTGTTTGGTTATCCCTTGTATTGTAATTGAAAACACATGGGAGTTGTGTAGCTGTGAACCAAGACTGGCTGCCACTTGTTCCAGGCTTGAGACCCTTTGGTGGTCAGTACCATGTAAGCTGCCACCATTTTTTCCAGGTTTATGGACTCTTAATTTGAGCTATGTTGCAGACCAAGTCTGGCTACTGCTTATGCCAGATTTGGGGACATCTGATGGGAGTACCAACAAAAGTTGAGACTGATCACCACTTGTGTAGGTCCTGGGAATGCTTGGCAGGGGCTATAATGTATTCTGAGGCTAGTCGCTGCTTGTGGGGAGTTTGTAAAACATTGAGAGAGAGTTGGTAGCATGAGCTGAAGGTGACCACCACTTGTGTAGGGTTTGTAATCTTTTTTTTTTTTTTTTTAATTTATTTTTTAAACTTATTGGGGTGACAATTGTTAGTAAAATTACATAGATTTCAGGTGTACAATCCTGTATTACATCATCTATAAATCCCATTGTGTGTTCACCACCCAGAGTCAGTTCTCCTTCCATCACCATATATTTGATCCCCCTTACCCTCATCTCCCACCCCCCGCCCCCTACCCCCTTACCCTCTGGTAACCACTAAACTATTGTCTGTGTCTATGAGTTTCTGTTTCTCATTTGTTTGAGAAAGTCTACAGAGAGAGCCTAGGGCAGTCACTATTCATGTGGAGTTTGTAGTTTTTTGCATGAGTTCTGCAACTCAAGGCAAGGCAGGCCATTCTAGTGGAGGAGTTCCAAGAAGAAACTCAGGCCCAGCAAGAAAGTTGTGTGGGTTGGAGTCTCAGGGAATCACCAGGGCATGGTGAACAGTGTTAGCCATGTTAACAGAGAGCACAGATCTGGCATTGGCCTGCACAAGGATGGCTGGGTGAAAGGAAAGCTCAGCAAAGGAAGAATGGCACCAGTCAGCTCTTCTGTCCTTAGAGAGAGTTGCCCTGTTCTTTATCCCTTCATCCCTTCCTCTGAAAATGTTCAATTTTGTTCCTCCCTGTATGACTCTGACACTTTTTGAGCTGCTGTCCCTGCACTGGATCTTATTGTGAGTGAGTTTGTGAGCAAGTGAGTCTGTGTACAGGCCCTTTAAGATCAGTGCCTTGGTCTCCAGCAGCCCTTTGTCTTTCTTGGATGCAATCTCACAATATCTGCTGGTTTTGATAGTCAGATGTTATGGGAACTACTCTTCTTGGCACTAGTACCCCAGGTTGAAGAGTGCAGTGTGGGGTGTAACCTCCTTGCTACTCATAGGGAAACTCTGCAACTGACTTATTTCCCCATTTCTTGTCTTACAAAATATGGATGTAGGACCTGACCCATCTGAGTCTCTCCCTTTCCTACCGTGTTTCCCCGAAAATAAGAACGGGTCTTATACAGTATTTCCCTGAAAATAAGATGGGGTCTTATATTAATTTTTGCTCCAAAAGATGCACTAGGGCGTATTTTCAGGGGATGTCTTATTTTTTCATGTACAACAATCTATATTTATTCAAATACAGTCATGTCATCTTCATATGGAACATTGTCATAACATACTATATGTATCCATCTGGCTGATGATCTTAACTGGGGCTTATTTTCCAGGTAGGTCTTATTTTCAGGGAAACACAGTACCAATTTCAAGGTGACCCCTTCTTTATATCCTTAGTTATAGGAATTCTGTTTAGCTAGTGTTCAGGTTTTATCAGTGATGGTTGTTCTATAATTTAGTTGTAATTTTGATGTGATTGTGGGAGGAAGTGACTTCAGAGTCTGCCTACTTTGCCATCTTGACCAGAGGTCCAAGACTTAGGGAATATATTTTATTTTAGATGCATGATAAATAGTGCTTGCAAACAATTATAATTTTGTGAATAATATCTGCTCATTTTTGTAGTCATGATGGGATACACACACACACACACACACACACACACACACACATATTCACTTAAAATGTATATGACACTGATCTAATAAAGAGCAGGAGTCTAGTCATAGTTGAGTTCTTCCAGGCATGAATTCTCAATGATATGCAAAAGTATGAAAATTGCTTCTAATTTTTTCCTGAATAAGGATTAAATTAGTAGATATTGTAAATAATACCTTACAAAATAAAACCATGTTGAACAAATAGCTACAGTTGGAAATAGAGATGAGACGATGAAATGAAATGCAGCAAGAAAAATGCTCAAAAATACATCTGAGAAGGACATAAATCAGTAAATCAGCAATGTTTATTTGAGGGAAATAAAAGGAAAATCATGACATTATTTGTGTATATTGGCCCAAAGAATAGAAATGGTTAAGTTCCTGTAGGCCTGCTGCTACAACATTTAGAATCCTGCAGCATAAAAAGTATAGGACCAAGACTAAAGAGACATGGTTGCTGGGCTTATGTCTTGTCCCTGACTACTGGTAAGTAATGGTAGTTCTGTGCTGGCATCAGTTTTCCCATCTATAAAATGAGAAGACTACAACCACTTTTCAGTTTCTATTGCAATGGTATCTATGTAAGAATGCCTTATAATTTGGAAATTGTGCTATGAATTTATGGCACATGATGCAAAGTTATTATTGTACAACATAATACTCATTTTTCATATGAAGAAATAAAACTCAGTGAGGTTATAGTCATAAAGTAATAATAACAAGTACAGTTTAATGATTATTTAATGAGTCACAGGCACTATGTTCCTTTGTTCTTTATTTAATTAATCTTTACAGTGTTTCAACAAGATGGATTATCTTGTTTCTATCCACAAAGAAGAAACCAAGACTTGAAGGAATGAAGTAATTTTCCCAAAATCAACCAGATTGTAAAGGGTGAAGACGAGATTTAAATCCATCTATTCTAAGCTCGTATTATCAACCACTATATTTCAATGCTGTAATATTGTAATTAAGTGTCTTATAACATGCAATGAAATACACAAGCATAAAAGGACTGTGTGTGTTGGGAGCAGGAGGAGATACAGGTCAGAGAGGTTTTTGCTGTGTATATCTATGGTGTTGCACAAAAATAATCTCAAATTGACTAAGGGTGGGTCCCAGGCCCAAAGCTCAGAAACTTCTGGCAGCCGTAGAGATTACATTAAAGGCAAGAGCCTGAGAATGAGTTAAAACCAAAGTCCTTAGAACTTCAGAGATATAAAGTCCAAGGAAAATTTGAGTCATCAAAGAGCATATACAAGCCATAAATTTAGAGGAAAAAAATTCCGCATGGTGAAAAAAGGACAAAAAAACTTGATTTCCCTCATATGTGTCATATAAAACAAAAAAGTCACAAAGAAACAAACAAAACAAAAAAGACAAACTCATAAATACAGAAAACAGAATGGTAGTTACTGGAGGGTAAGGGAGGTAGAGGGAGGGCAAAATGGGTAAAGGGGGTCAAAAAGTTTACAATAAAACAGTCAAAAGTTTACAATAATCAAACACTGAATGAAGACAAAGGCACTTCAAAATGGTAGGCACATTTTATAGCAATTTAATTTGCCCTTGCTCCACCACTCCCACCCCCTCATGCCTGGTAAAGCAGTGGTCTCTGTCTTGAGCAGTGATAGCCTGAATTCCCCTTGTGACACCCTTTCTATGGTTCTGGAGGGAGAAGAATAGGTATTATTTGCAAATATCATGTATGTCAGTTCTAAACTGTCTGGGGCTATTGAAAGATTGGTGCAAGGTGTCCATCTCTGTTCTCTCTAATTCAAAACTCACGCTGGAAAAGTAGCAAGTGTTGGTCAAAAATACTGTAAGCCAAACTAACAACCCTCAGATGCTTGAGCAAATGATGACAATCAAAGTATACGAGGTGTGATCAAACAATACAGTGAAGGTTTAAATAAAATAGAATTAAAAATTACAGTAAAAGACAAATTGCCATTAATCTCCCTCAAGGTACTCCTCTTTGCTTCAAACACACTCATCCCATTGTTCTTGCCACTTTCTGAAGCAGTTCTGGAAGTCCTCTTTCGTGAGTGTCTTTAGTTGCACTATCATGGCTGCCTCGATATCCTGAATTATTTTTACTTTAGGGAAGAGCCAGAAGTCGCACGGTGCCAGATCCAGTGAATAAGGTGGATAAGGACACACTGTAATGTTTTTGTGTGACAGAAATGTCTGTATACCAGTAGCAATGTGTGACACGGAGCCTTGTCGTGATGGAGAATGATTAATGGCACACTTTAAAACACACCTTTTCTTGACCATAGCTCACACCCAACTGACTATACCAAACAAATTGAAACTTGTCACACATTGTTACTAAGATTTGACATGCCACTTTCCATATTTAAAATCCCTACCTTTCCATTGGATGGCATTGAGCAGCAGCATTCACCATATTTTGTGATCACAATGGAAAGGCTCCGTGTCACACATCACTTCTGGTATGGCAATTTCTGTCAAACAAAAACATTATGGTGCATCCTCATCCACCTTATTAATGGGATCTGGTATTGTGCAACTTCTGGCTCTTCCCAAAAGTCAAAAAGACAATGAAAGGTAAACATTTTGAATCAATTCCGGACATCGAGGCAGCCATAGCAGTGCAACTAAAGACACTCATGAAAGAGGACTTCCAGAACTGCTTCAGAAAGTGGCAAGAATGATGGGATAAGTGTGTTTGAAGTGAGGGGGTGTATTTTGAGGGAGATTAATAGTAATGTCTTTTACTGCAATAATTTTTTTTTTAATTTAAATACTCACTGTATTCTTTGATCATACAATAGGCTGCATAAGGTCCAGAGCAAAAACTGTGGAGAGGTTTTTAAGAAAATTAAGAAATTTAGAAGAAGCCACGTATGCTGGAGGATTTGCAAAGATACGTGTATGCCCAGGGAAAGACACATGCTCAGGAAAGACCTGAGAAGACTGAGCTTTCACTATGGACTCTTACCTAGAGTCAGTACAAACCTGGCTAAGTGTTCAAGGAGGACACCAGCACATAGCCAATTTCCAAGACTTGCAAAGGTGTAGAATTACCATACGACCCAGCAACTCCACTCCCTTCAGAAGAAAAATATCTTCCTAAAAACTTAGTTTCGGTCTTCAAACCTTCAGATCTGTGAGAGAATCAATTTTTGTTGTTTTAAGTCACCATGTCAGTAGTAATTTATTAAGGCAGCTTTAGGGAAATAATTCAAATTTTTGTACCAGGAAGTGGGATGCTGCTGTAATAAACACCTAAAAATATAGAAGTGTCTTTGTAATTGGGTTAGGGGTAAAAGCTGGAAGAATTTTGAGGTGCATGACAGTAAAACCTACTCTAGAATACCTTGAATATACATTTTAGTAAAAATACACATACACAGAATACTCACAGGGTTTTGAGAATGTTACAGCCTCAAACACATTACCAACTAGGACTAAATGGGACAGAGATGGGGCAAAATGAAGAAAAGCTGTAAGACTTCTGGGATTCCATAGGCAGGAAATAGGCTGGTAACTCTAACTGATTGTGCCATGTGTTATCCTTCAAGAAAAGGGACTGATGACTCCAGCAGGGCTCAGAGGCTAGCAAGGCTGGGGGGTTTCTATGGGCCCAGATGCCACCGCTAAGGGGTCCTGTCTGGGCCTAGAAGGCAGAGCATCACAACACAGAGGGTTATTCTCAGGCGTTTAACCCTAAGCGGATTTGCCTTGCTGCATTTTACACTGGTTTAGGGCCCATAACCCCTTTGTGGAATGGGAATGTCTATTCTGTCCTACCATTGTACTTTGGAAGAACATAACATAGTCTCTAGGTGACAGGTCCACAGACGGAAAAAAATTTGTCCCAAGAGAAACCATATCCATAGTGTCACCATTACTTTATTTAAATGATTCAGTATTTTTTATTGAATAATGTAAAGATAAATAATGTCAAGATATAAAAATTTGTTGTCTTCTGACTCAGAATATAGTTCACAGTACATATAGCTGACAAGCACTAATTTCTAGAATATACAAACAAGTCCTGCTTATATACAATAAAATAATAAACATCTCAATAAAAATGGCCAAAAATACTCATAAACTTCATGAAAGGAGATATTTGAATATACAATAAGCACAAGAAAAGGTGCCAAATATTATTAATCTTCAGACAAATACAAATTATAATCCAATAATATACCATTTTATATACACTGGAATGTCCCTTGTCCCAATAAAAAGACTACACCAAGTCAAATATTGATGAGAATGTGGCACAACCAAAGCTCGATTACACTGCTGGTAAAAATGAGAAACCGTTTTGGAAAACATGTTGGCAGTTGTGTATATAGTCAAACATATACCTATCCTGTGACTCAGCATTTTCACTCCTAGGTCTTTTCGACAAAGAAATAAAAACTTGTGTCCACAAAGACTTCTACATGGTTAATAGCAACTTAATTCATAATAGATCAACCTGAAAATGACCCAAATGTTCATTAACAGGGGACTGAGTAAATACATTCTGCTATTAATAAATATTATTTTGATGGAAAAGTACATAGCAAAACAAAGTTTTTAATGAATGATGCATACAAAGTACTGCCAATTAAGTTCCTGAACTCGTTGCATCAATGTTGAGTTTGTACCAATTGGACAAACAGTTAACCAAGTTTACTATTTGGAAGTGCTGAAAGGCTGTGTGTAAAAGTAAGTTGACCTGCACTTTTCACCAACAATTCATGGCTCTTGCATCACAACAATGCACCAGCTCACACGGCACTGTCTGTGAGGGAGATTTTAGCCAGTAAACAAATAACGGTATTGGAGCACCCTCCCTACTCACCTGATCTGGCCCCCAACGACTTCTTTCTTTACGTGAAGATAAAGGAAACATTGAAAGGAAGACGTTTTTATGACATTCAGGACATCAAGGATAATACAATGACAGATCTGATGGTCATTAAAGAAAAAGAGTTCCAAAATTACTTTGAAGGGTGGACTAGGCACTGGCATCGGTGCATAGCTTCCCAAGGAGAGTAATTCGAAGGTGACTGTAGTGATATTCAGCAATGAGGTATGTAGCATTTTTGCTAGAATGAGTTTGCAAACTTAATTGTCATATCAACATACAAAAATATGAATGTACAAGATGTAAACATTACACTGACTGAAAGTTGTTAGATATATAAGAGCCTGTATTTTATAATCCCATTTAAAGGAATATGTAGACTAGACAAAACTAACACATAGGAGAGGGATTTGCCTGAGCAGGAATTGACTAGATAAAGATGAAAAAAAAAAAGAAAAGGATGCTTGGGGATAACACAAAGTATTCTAAATATTGTTTTAAGTGGTGGTAACAGATGTATGCTATTGGAAAAACACATTAATCTGAACACTAAATAACTCTTTCTTCATTTTATGATATATAAATTATATTGCAACCAAAAATAAGAAAAAGAGTGGTGCAGGTAAGGATTAGTTAGTTTAATAGCAGTATTGATAAGTACAATTATTTCTTATCTCTACCTGGTAAAAAATGAAACTAAGAACTACTTTGAGCTGCAGTGTGATGTGAGCAAGATTTAACCTTTGTTTGTATAAACGACTGACATTTTGGCATTGTTTGTTACGGAGGTATAACCAAGCAAAAGGTGATGACTAAACAGATCAAGTCTTACTTGTTGTAAGACAATTGGCTTCCTATTTTTGCCATTTTTAAAGTCGCATCATCTTCATATGCTTAAAGTATGAAATTTATTAATTACCTATAACACCTTTTTATTAACATGTTTTGTTGTATACTGTTTTATTCTTTGTAATGAGACTGCAAAATTCTACACAGAGGAGGCCAACTACAGAGAGTGTGGAAAGTGATATAGGAAGCTGAAAATATGACAATCAATGACTTACGATTTTTAAAAAATTATTAGGGTGGCCATGGCTGCAACTAAAATTATTTTGCTTTGTTTTATTTTGTTTGGCGGGGGGGTGAGGGGAGAGGGTTGGGAAGAACTGATATAGTTCTTTTCTGGATTACTAAAGGTCAGAGAAGGAAAAAACCTTTCTACAATCCCCAAACCTTCTGCTAACATCTTTCACTTCCAAGAAAATGCTCAGCATTAAATTTGGAAGAAGGGAAGGGATTTGGAACTAACATATATTGACTGAACATTACATATTTGGCATTTTGCAAGATGTTTTGCATACATTATGTCACTTAATCTTCATTAATCTTCATCTAAATCTACAAATTATGTATTATCATTTCTGTTTTAGAGATGAAGACCCTGGGGCTCATGAATAAAACAACTTGCCTATTTTTCAAATAACACTGTAAGAGCTCAAACACAGGCGAGTCTAACACTGAAGAGAATATTCACCCATGTTTCCTGTCCTTATTTCTCCCAGAAACATTGCCAAAGTGCACCCCTCCATGAGTTATAACAGCCTTCTGCCCTCCAAACCATAGTCCAAGGAACAAGAAGAAAAGTGTTATTTAATATCAGATTTGTGTAATTGATTCTTACTTATTTAGCTCAGAATCAACATCTATAATCAGCTGAGAATTAATGATACCAAATTGTATCCTTTACAAACAGAAGTCAGTACCAGAGAACCAGCAGCAGAGATAGTGTATATGAAAAGCAATCACCATCTTGGATGCAGGCCAACACTTACCCAGCTGCCTGGTGGCTAATGACAGAGAACAAGAACACATTAGAAGGAGAAGTCTGGGGAGAGTCAGAAATGTTATTTGTTTTATGAAGAAAACAAAGAGTAAAAAGAAAAAATGGTACCTTCATGAACTTTTTAAAAATGTTCTTTTGGAATTTTAATTACCCCTGAGTTTTCCCCCTAAATATTCAAAATGCAACAAATCTGGTCTGCAAGTATGAGGTCTGACAATTAAGTGCACGAACTCATCCTAAAAAGTGCTGCATGCCTCATTGTTGAATATCACTCTGGTCACCTTTGAAGTACTCCTCTTGGGAAGCTATGTACTGATGTCAGTGCTTAGTCCACCCTTTAAAGCAATTTTGGAACTCTTTTTCTGGAATGGCCATCAGAGCTGCTAACATATTACCCTTGATGTCCTGAAAGCCATCAAAATATCATCTTTTCAATATTTTTTTTATCTTCAGGTAAAGAAAGAAGTCATTGGGGGCCAGATCAAGTGAGCAGGGAGGATTTTCCAATACAGTTGTTTACTGGCTACAAACTCCCTCACAGACAGTGACATGTGAGCTGGTGTATTGTTGTGATGTAAGAGCCATGAATTGTTGGTGAAAAGCTCATGTCGTTTTTCTATAACTTTTCATGCAGCCTTTTCAGCACTTCCAAATAGTAAACTTGGTTAACTGTGTGTTCAGTTGCTACAAATTCATAATGAATAATCCCTCTCATATCAAAAAAAGGTTAGCAACATTGTTTTGACTCTTGATTTGGACTGATGAAACTTTTTTGGTCATGGAGAATTGGCTGACTTCCATCGTGCACTTTAACATTTTGTTTCAGGGTCGCACTGGTACACCCATGTTTCATCACCAGTGATAACACAGCCAAAAACATCGTCTTGCCTCTCCAAAAGATCTTGGCAAACTTAGACTTTCCTTTGCTTTTGTTCATCGGTAAGCTCCTTCAGTACCATTTTTGCACTCACCTTTCTCATGCCAAGATTTTCAGTTCAGATTTTCCTGTTTCTCTATCGATGTTTACTTGGTCTTCTGTGCTTCTCATAGTTGGCCAACGATTTTGACACACAATTCGGCGAATTTTTGTAGTGTTTTCACCAGTTCTGCTTGTTGCTGGCTGCTTTGAATTATTTTCATCAGTGACACATTCTATCCCCTCTGAAAACATTTAATCCATTTGTACACTGCTGTTTTCTTCATGGCATTGTCCCCATGAAGTTGAACTCACATGTCCCTGATTTCACTTCCACTCTGGTCAAGTTTAACAAGGAATTTAATGTTTGTTCATTGCTCTAATTCAAGCTCAGACATTCTCATAACGGCACACAAAAACACACAACAACAATAATGAACGCCACTCAGCAAGACACCGCCACACATCGACAGGAACACAGCTGTGAGACACTGACATACATACCAAGGTTATGAAACCTTATTGAGCTCTTTGTACAGTGCTGCTAATGTAATCGCATGGTGGCATGTTCACGAACCTAATTGTCAGACCTCATATATACAGATGCATTATCATGAAGAAGAAACTTGGGTGGGGGGGGCGCTGAATGTGAAAAAATGAAAATACCTAGAACTCTTGAGATAGAAAACAACCCAATTTTCCTTTTATTCAGCTGCATTATACGGACAATGATTATATTTCTAAGATTTATATTGATCTTTAAAAACCTTTACTCAATATTATATGATTTTGTACATCACTCAAACTTATCCCTTCCAATTCCTTCAAAAATCTAATTGATCTTGAGAGTTTAGTGTGCTTCTTCATAAGAATGTTAATGAGTATATTTAGGCAACTCTAAAATGAAATTCTCTACACGCATTAGCAAATGCCGTTCTTGTGTTCCGCGTTACCCAGCAGTAGTCTGTGTGGTGTGTTATGAGAGGCTCCAGACCACCTTTCACCTACAGGAAATCTTTTCCACAGTATGATTCCGAACCATGAACTTCTACCATTCAAATAACAACAGGTTTAAGGTGTGTGTCATTTTCCTACCTGCTAACCTTGAGAACATACTTTAGAGATGGATTTCTCAAAGTCTAACACTGAAACCCACTGATGCTACCAGCTGTGCAATTGATGATTCCCTATGAGACAGATGAGAAGCCAGTTCAGAAGAGAAGAAAAAAGAAAGCAAATAGTAGTTTCATGCCGGTGTACAATCCCTAATAGCTGGGTCAGCAGTCACATATCAGGTAAAAGAGATTTTAGCTACATCTCTGGTATTCAATAAGGAAGAAAAACAAAATTAAGTATGTATTTACATTGAGCCATTTTAAAGGAAGATCCAGGTAAAGTTTCTTGTTTTTTCTTGTTGTTGTTTTTGTTTGTTCGTTTTTTTTTACTTATGTATAGTTGGTATATTTTATTAGTTATATTAGTTTAAGATGTATGACAGAGGAGTGATTTGACATTTTTATATCATACAATGTGATCACTCCACTAATTCTAGTAATCATTATCACCGTGCAAACTTACCACAATATTAGTGATTATATTACCCTTCACATTTATCACCATTCCCCAACCCCTTCTCTTCTGGCAACCATTCTTTTGGTCTCTATTTCTATAAGTCTGATTTTGTTTGTTTATCTGTCAGGGTTGCTTTTGTTTGTTTGTTTGTTTGTTATCTTATATATAAGTGAAATAATACAGGATTTGTCCTTTTCTAACTAATTTTATTTAGCACAATACCATCTAGGTCCATCCATGTTGTTGCAAATGGCAAGATTTCATTCGTTCATTCATTTTTATTGCTGCATAATAATCCAGTCTGTGTGTATGTGTGTGTGTGTGTGTGTATCACGTTTTCTTTCTCCATCTATTGATGGACACTTAGGTTGCTTGCATACTTAGCTACTGTAAATAATGTTGCAATGATCACAGGGATGCATATGTTTTTTTCAAATTAGTGTTTTTGATTTCTTCAGATAAATACCCAGAAGTGGAACTGCTGAGTTGTAGGTTAGATCTATTTTTAGTTTTTGGAGTCATTTCCACACTGTTTTCCAAATGGAAGTCCCACGAATGGTGCACAAGGGTTCCCTTTTTTCTCTACATCCTCGCCAAAACATGTTATTTGTTGACATTTTGATAATAGCCGTTCTGACTGCTGTGAGGTGACAGCTCATTATGGTTTTGATTTGCAATTGCCTGATGATTGGTGATGTTCATAATCTTTTTTTATATGTCTTTTGGCCATCTGTATGTCTTCCTTGGAGAAATGTGTATTCATCTCTTCTGCCCACTTTTTAACTGAATTATTTACTCATTTTTGTTCTTGTTGTTTCAGAGTTGTATGAATTTCTTATATATTTTGAATATCAACCTTTTATCCGATATTTGAATATAATCTCCCATTTAGTAAGTTGTTTTGTTTTGTTGATGGTTTCCTTTACTGTGCAGAAGCTTTTTAGTTTGATGTAGTCCTATTTGTTTATTTTGCTTTGGTTTCCCTTGTTCAAGTGAATGTATCCAAAAAGATATTACTCAAACTTATGTCAAATAGTTTACTACCTGTATCTTCTAGGAATTTTATGGTTTTAGGCCTTACATTTAAATCTTTAATCCGTTTTGAGTTTATATTTATATATGCTGTAAGAATGTGGTCCAGTTTTCCTAACACCACTTGAAAAGACTGGCGTTACCCCATTGTATATTCTTACTTCTTTTGTCATAGATTAGTTGATCATATAAGCAAGGGTTTATTTCTGAACTCTCTCTTCTGTTCCATTGATCTATGAGTCTGTTGTTGTGCCAGTATCACACAATTTTGATTATTATAGTTTTGTAATATAGTTTGAAATCAGGGAGTGTTACACCTCCAACTTTGTTCTTCTCAAGATTTCTTTGGCTATTTGTGGTCCCATATACATTTTAGGAGTATTTGTTCTATTTCTGAGTATAATATTGTTGGTATATTGATAGGAATTGCATCGAATCTGTAGATTGCTTTAGGAAGTATGGTCATTTTAACTATATTAATCCTTCCAATCCATGCATGGTATATCCTTCCATTCTTTTATGTGTCCTCTTCAGTTTTTTTCTTCATTGTCTTATAGTATTCAGAATGCAGGTCTTTCACTTCCTTGGTTTAAAATTATTTCTAGATATTTTATCTTTTTTGGTGCAATTGCAGGTGAGATAGCTTTCTTAACTTCTTCTTCTGGTTGTTCATTATTAGTGTATAGAAACACAATAGATTTCTGTATATTAAATTGTATCCTGCTAGTTTTTGAATTCTTTTATTAATTCTATTAATTTTGGGTGGCTTCTTTATGGTTTTCTATATATATAGTATCATGTCATCTGCAAACAGTGACAGGTTTACTTCTTCCTTTCCAGTTTGGACGACTTTTATTTATTTTTCTTGTCTTATTATCGTGGCTAGAACTTCCAATGCTATATTGAGTATTAGTGGTGAGAGTGGGCATCCTTGTCTTATTCATAATCATAAGGGAAAACCTTTCACCTTTTCACCATTGAGTATGATGTTAGCTGGGGGTGGTCATACATCAGCCTTTATCAAGTTGAGGCAAGTTCCTCCACTTTGTTGAGTGATTTTATCATAAATGGATGTTAAATTTTGTCAAATGCCTTTTCTGCATCTATTGAGACAATCATATAATGTTTATCCTTGGTTTTGTAGATGTAATGAATCACATTAATTGCTTTGTGAATGTTAAACCACCCTTGCATACCTGGTATAAATCCAACTTGATTATGGGGCTGTAATCCTTTTAATATACTGTTCAATTTTGTGTCCTAGTATGTTGTTGAGAATTTTGGCATGAATGTTTCATCAGGTATATGGGTCTATAATTCTCTTTTTTTTTTTTTTTTTTTTTTTGCAGTGTCTCGTCTGGTTTTGGTATCAGTGTTATAATAGCCTTATAGAATGAGTGTGAAAGCTTTCCTTCCTTTTCAATTTTTTGAAAATGTTTGAGAAGAATAGGTACTAATTATTTAAATGTTTGTTAGCACTCACCTGTGAAGCCATCCAGTCCTAGACTTCTGTTTTTGGGAGTTTTTTTTATTATTATTACTGCTTCCATTTTATAGCTAGTAATTGTTCTGTTCAGATTCTGTTTTTACCTGGTTTAGTCTTGGAAGGTTATATGTTTCATGAAATGTATCCATATCTTTTAGATTGTCTGGTTTGTTGGCATATAATTGTTCATAGTATTATTTAATGATCCTTTGTATTTCTGTGGTGTTAGCTATAATCTCTCCTGTTTCCTTTCTGATTTTAATTATCCATGTACTCTCTCTTTTTTGCTTGATGAGTCTTGTCAAAGTTATTTATTCTTTCAAAGAAACAGCTCTTAGCTTTATCAGTGTTTTCTATTTCTTTCCTATTTTCTATTTCACTTATTTCTTCTCTGGTCTTTATTATGTATTTCCTTCTACTTTGGGTTTCTTTCTTCCTTTTCTTTCTTTCTTTTTTTTTTTTTTTTTTTTTTTTTGTGTGTGTGTGTGGTTTCTTTAGGTGTAGATTTAGATTGTTTATTGGGAATTTTTCCTTCTTCTTCAGGTAGACCTGTATATATATAAACTTTCCTATTATAACTGCTTTTGCTGTATCCCATAAATTTTGTAAGGTTGTGTTTTCATTTGTTGCAAGGTAGTTTTGATTTCCTGTTTGATTTCCTCTTTGATCCAATTGTTATTTAGAAGTTTGTTGTTTAATCTCCATATTTGTGGTTTTTTCCAGTTTTCCTTCTGTAGTTGATTTCGAGTTTCATTCCATTGTGGTCAGAAAATATGTTTGATATAATTTCAATCTTCTTGAATTTATTGAAGCTTGTTTTGTGGCCTGGTATGTGGAAAATGTTCCATGTACAGTTTAGAAAACAAAATTGTGTAATCTACAGTTCTTTTGATGAAATGCTCTATGACTGCCTGTCAAGTCTAACTGATCTAATGAGTCATTTAAGGCCATTATTTATTTACTAATTTTCTGTCTGGAAGATCTATCCACCGAAGTAATTAAAGTATTAAAGACCCCCAACTATTATAGTATTATTGTTAATTTCTGCCTTTATGTCCATTCACATTTGCTTTATGTGTTTGGGTGCTTCTGTGCTGAGTGTTTAGATATATACTATTATTATATCCTCTTCTTAGATTGACTCCTTTAAAATGATATAATGTCCTTCTTTGTCTCTTTTATATTCTTTGTCTCTACATCCATTTTTTTTTCTAGTGTAAGTAAGTATTGCTACCATAGCTTTCTTTTCCTTTATATTTGCATGGAATATCTTTTACCATCCCTTCACTTTCAGTCTATGTGTGTTCTTCTATCTAAAGTGAGTCTTTCTAAGCAGCATATAGATGTATCATTTAAAAAAAAAAATCCATTATGCCACTCCATGTGTTTTGATTGGAGCATTTAGTCCATTTACATTTAGAATAATTATTGATCGGTATGTGCTTATTGTCATTTTGTAAATTGTCTTTTTTTTCTTCTTGGTTGTTTTTGTTGTTTTTTGCTGTTCTTTCCTTCTCTTGTTCTTGTTCCTCTTCACTTGTCGGTTTTCCTTAGTATTTTGATTGGATTCCTTTGTCTTCCTTTTTTTGTGTGTATTCTTTGTATAATTTTGGTTAATAGTTACCCTGAGGTTCATATATATCCATCTATATCTATAGCAGTTTATTTTAACCTGATAGGCATTTAAATTCAATCACATTCTAAAAGTACTACATTTTTTCTCCCCTATCCACTCTTTATGTTTTTGATGTCATGTTTTATAGCTTTTTGTTTTGTGTATTCTCTTATTATTTGTTGTAGTTATATGTAATTTTACTATTTTCATTTAATCATCATATTAGCTTTTTAATTGGTTGATTCACAGTGATTTTTTTGTTTTTTTACCAGTGAGATTTTTGTTCTTCCCTGTATTTTCTTATTTCTGGTTATGGCCTTTCCTGCATAAAGAAGACACTTTAATATGTCTTGTAAGGCTGATTTAGTGCTTGTTAATTCCTTTAGTTTTCACTTGTCTGGGAACCTCTTTATCAAGTCCAAATGATAACCTTTGCTAGGTTATAATTTCCTTTCTTTCAGCACGTTAAATATCTCCTGCCACTCCTCTGGCCTCTGAAGTTACTTCTGAGAAATCATCTTATGGGGTTTCCCTTGTAAGTGACTTGATGTTTTTTCTTGGTCCCTTTAAGATTATCTTTATATCCTTAACTTTAACATTATAATGACAATGTATCTTGGCATGGGATCTTTTGGGTTCATTTTGTTTGGAACTCTTTGTGCTTCTTCAACTTGGTTGTCTGTTTCCTTCCCCAGATTAGGAAAGTTTTCAGACATTATTTCTTCAAATACTATCTCTGCTCCTTTCTGTCTCTGTTCTCTTTCTGGAATCCCTATAATGCCAAAGTTACAGAGATACCTTATACTATCCTCACTTTTTTACTATTCTTTTTTCACTGTACTGTTCTGATTGATTTCCATTATTCTGTCTTCCATTACCTAAACTGATGTTGATTCCTTTTAATGCATGCTTCTTCTCTGCTTGTTTCTTTGTTACATTGTCTATCTCTTTGTTGAAGTACACTCTGAGTTCCTTTATTGTACTCACAAGTTTGCTGAACATCTTCATGACCATTTCTTTGAATTTTGTATCAGGCATGTTACTTATCTCGGTTGCATTAGGATTTTTCTCTGGAATTTTTTCTTATCCCTTCAATTGGGACATATTTTTCTGTCTCTCCATTTTGTTTAACTTTCTGTGCTTGTTCCTATGAGTCAGATAGACTAGCTATCCCTCCCAATCTTAAAGGAGTGGTCTCGGTGTAGACTGTATGTTCGATAGTTTTGGCAGTTTGGTTGAAGTTGGGGCAGGTGCAGCAGTGTCGGATATGTTGCCTGGCTTGACGGAGTAGGCTCAGGGTGGGGCAGCCTGTTGTGTGCATGCTACCATGCTCTTCTAATCTAGGTGGGGCTGCCTGATGTAGACGGGGCTGCTACGTACAGTAGTGTACTGTTGCCTTAACTGTCTATGATCAGAGCAGGATCTGTGCAGGGCTGCTTTGCATCCTTGCATCTCAGCTCCCCATCAGCTCCACTCCCTCTCTGAATGGAGCAGGCCTGTGTGTGTGCATAGCTGTACTTTACTAGTTCTGCTCCCTCTATGAGCAGTACAGTTTATCACATGCTCAGCTATACCTCTCTTACTCCACGTGGGCAGTCCTGCCTATGTGCCTTCTTGCTTTAATTGCCCACAGTCACAGTAGGGTCTGAGCAGAACTGCTCTGCATGTGGTTCAATGTCCTGTTAGCTCTGCCCTTTTTCTGGGTTGAACTTCTTGCCTTCACCCAGCAGCACCCTCTCACTCCTCACAGGGCAGCCATACATGTGGGTACTGCAAAATATTGCCAGCGTCACATTTTCTTCATGTGGGGCAGCTCCACATGCATGTGCAGCAGTGTCCTACTATCCCTAACCTTTCTCTGGATGGTGCAGTCCTGAATGTGGGTACCACAGCTTTACAATCCCTCCAAGAGGGGTAGCCCCACATACGCACACAGAAGCTCCCTACTGTCTCTATGCTTTCTCTGGACATGGTAGCCCTGCAGGTGGACACTGCTTTGTTTTGTTAGCTCCATACTATCTTCTGGTGGAGGAGCCCCTTGTGTTCACCAGCCCAGGGGCTGCGTGTAGCAGCATCCTGCTTGATTAATCTCCAGATGGAGGCACCTCTTGCTGTATGTATGCTATGGCATCCTCCTGTTTCTGCTGGGTCTAGCTCTAGTAGGGGTGACTCGTGACATGGCACAGTGCCCTGCAGGTCAGCCATAGAAGCTGAATGGAGCTCCCACCCACTGTCCACCTTTAGGGGAAATATAAGCAATAGTATTTACTCGTTCCTCTGGTCTTGGATTGTTCTTTCAGCTCCTGGAAAGCTCCCATGGCTCCTGGACCTTTTCAATGTAGTCCTTCTCTCTTGCTTGTTGTGCAGAAGCTGTTCATTTGGCTCACACTTGTCTCTCAGGAGGCATTACTCTAAACACAGCTGTAAATTTGATGTGTTCTTTGAAGGGAGTGAACTCAGTGCCAAACTATGTTGCCATCTTGGACCTGCCCTCTAGTCCAGGGAAAGTTTTGAAGAAAGACAAATTATAAGACAAATTATATTAAGAGATAAGGGGACAGGGATGGAGGGGGGGGGGAGAGAGAGAGAGAGAGAGAGAGAGAGAGAGAGAGAGAGAGAGAGAGAGAGAAACACAAACTATTCACCAAGCCTTCAGTAGCCAACATAAAGACTTGCTTATTCAACACAAAGTTAAATAACTTGTAAATAAGTGCAAGTATTTGAAATGTTAGCCCAAGGGGAATAATTATAATGTAAAGTAATTCTTTCCTGCACCTGCAAAGTATAGCTGTATCCCACCAACACACCCCCATCTTGGAGATGGTAGTTCTGCTCAAAAGTTAAGTGAAGGCAATCTCTTAGAGGTGGAATTTCATTTTTGATTGCAGACATATAATGAATAACTTCACCAAACACTCAGGAAACAAATTCATGAGGCTATCTTTCTCTGTTTTTTTCATCTCTAGACCTAGCACCTTCTTTTCTCAGATGACAGATTCATGGTTTCAGCTACATAAGGACAACATGACAAGTTTTATAGTATTTACAAATATTATAGCTCTGATTTGCTTTATTTAAGTACTGCTTCAGTCTTCTGGTCAACGAACAGACCCAGTTGATCTTTGTTCAAATTCTGTTTTGTGTTTCAAATCCCCAAATTTCTGGCCCTTTCTTCAAAAGAGAATAGAGTAAGTATCAGAAATGAGAAAGAAGCAAGAAAAATGAACATTCAACTTTGATCTATCCATTTCAAATATTTTGTGGTACAGAGAACAGTAGAAAAAGAAGTGGGTTTTCTTCAAAGCAGCATTCTAAATATGGTATGACAGCCAATTACTGAATCTAGCTTGAATTTTGCACACTTTTTACTTCAAATGAGAATGTAAAGGAAGAAACATTCCTATCCAAAGATAACTCCTGTGGTGAGAATATTTAAATATTAGAACTGGAGAATAGAATTGTAATGGAATTACACAATTCACTATACCTGATTTTTACTGAAGCCATTTTGTCTAGGTGTTATTAAGTATTCAGATTGTGCTAATATATATTAAACCACTTAACTTAAATTAAAAAAAAAATCTAGATTTCCAGTCAAGATGATGGTGTAAGTAAATGCTGTGCTTAGATCCTCTCACTACCTCATCAAAATTGCAACTAGATTATACAACAACCATCATTGAGAATCACCTGAAGTCTAGCTAATCTGAAGCCCTTACAACTAAAGACATATGAAAGAAAACCCCTCTAGACTACTAGGAAGGGCAGAGATGCAGAATGGGCTTGCCCCACACCCATATGAGGCCATTAAAAATCAAAAGGGATAGCTCAGCTTTGGAGTTACCCCCAACCCCCAAAGAGTGAGGGGTCCAAGGCTCAAACCAGGTTCCCCAACCCAAGGTTTCAGTGCCAGGGATAGAAGTCCCCATAACTTCTGTTTATAAAAACCAGCAGAGATTGTGGCTAAGTAAGATGGAGGGTGGCTGCAGTCCCAGGCAATCCTCTTAAAGAGTTCGTGCATGGACTTACACACTGATGGACTCACTCTGAACTCCAGTGCTGGGGGAGCAACTTGAAAGGCGTCAGGGACATAGGGGGAGAAACCAGTTGTCTGGCCCCAGGACAAGTACTGGCGGGAAGCTTTCTCCTGGACATAGGAGCTGGCAGAAGCCATTGTTTCCTTGTTGAGTCCTCCTTCTTCTCAGTGTGCTGACACAGGTGATCACCATATCTGACTCTCCATCAATCTAGCTCAATACCATTCATTTGCCCCTCCCTGGTGATTCTAAGACCACTTCCACCTGACTTTTCAGTACACCGAAGCTGCTTCCAGTGGCTTTTCCAGACAATGCCCTGCCTTAGCTCTAGCTGAAGACTTTCCTAAAATCTCTCAAAGGTTCATAAAATCCAAATAAGCAACATGTGGCTTCAGCATGTCCCCTACCACTGGCTGAACATCCCTAAAACTAGCAACCACTGGTTTTGGTATATAGCTTGTCTTCTTGAGGCACCTCCAAGCACAGTGTGGGTGGCAGCCATCTTCAGATTGCTTTGTGGCTCATTCCAAGTGGCCCTGTGCACAGACAGGCTGTGGCTAAACTGAGCCTGCAATGGTTTCCCTTCCAGGAGGCCTCAGGGTTAGCACACCAAGTGACCAGCTTCTGACGGAGCTAGAGCATCACTGGGCTGCCTCCGAGGATATGGCATACCCAAAGGGCAGACTGAGCAGGCAGCAGAGGCATGCTAAAGCAAATCCTGCTCTGCAGGGTCTGCCCTGCAGCACAATTCCCCCACTGTACTCACAGCCAATCCTCATAACCAATCAGCCTGAGAGTCAATCCCTCCCACTGATACATAAAGAGCAGCCAAGACTCAAACACAACAGGAGGGCACACAGAACCCACACAAAAGGTACACCTGGAGGACCTGGCTCTGGTGATCAGGGAGACTATGCCACTCAGCCCCACAGGGCACCTACTACATAAGGTGTCATGTGGGGGCCCTTCTCACTGTGCCATGTGTCATGCGGGGCAGCCTGTGGGGGTCTCTGCTCCCGCTCCCCACATAAGAACGCAGGATATGGTGAGGCCACAAAGGAACACCCACGGAGCCATAGGTAGGGGAGTCACACCACTATGGTCTCACTGGAGGCTGGGTTGGAGACACAGGAAACAGGAGGCACACTATCTGCAACATGCCGTGGGCTTCTCTGCCTGCCAACCGACCGACTCCTACTCCCCAGTGCAGCTGCGGCAGTTATGTCAGTGGCCAATTGGCTAACCGGCTACAGCTGATGGCCAACTAGCCACAGCCGACGGCCATCTACTACCTGAGCCAGCGCCCCTCCACGTGAGGCTGAGAGCCTGGAAACTGCTCTCCGGAGCTTTGTCCCCACATAAGGCTCACTTTAGTAAGACCAGGAGAAATTGCAGCCCTACCTAATACATAGACACAAACACAGGGAGGAAAGACAAAATGGAGAGAAAAAAACATATCCCAAATAAAAGAACAGAAGAAAGATCCAGAAAAACAACTAAACAAAATGGAGACAAGCAATCTACTAGATACAGAGTTCAAAACACTGGTTATAAGGATGCTCAATGATCTCAGTGAGAACTTCAACAGAGAAATAGGAAACATAAAAATGGAAACAGGAAACATAAAAAAGAACCAGTCAGAAAATGAAGTATACAATAACTGAAATAAATAATATATTAGAGGGCATCAATAGGAGATTCAATGAAGCAGAAGTTTGAATTAGCAATTTAAAGATAATGTATTAGAAAACAGTCAATCAAAACAGAAAAAAAAAATCCAAAAACATGAGGAAAGTTAAAGGGACCTCTGGGACAATATCAAGCACACCAACATTCATATCATAGGATTACCAGAAGGACAAGAGAGAAAGCAAGGAACTGAAAATCTATTTGAAGAAATAATGATGGAAAACATCCCTAACCTGGTAAAGGGAAGAGATATTCAAGCTCAAGAAGGGCAGAGAGTCCCAAATAAGATGAACCCAAAGAGACTCACAGCAAGACACATCATAATTAAAGTGCCAAAGGTTAAAGACAAAGAGAGAATGTTAAAAGCAGCAAGAGAAAAGCAGTTATTTACCTACAAGGGAGCTCCCATAAGTCTGTCAGCTGGTTTCTCAACAAAAACTTTGCTTGCCTAAGGGATTGGTAGGAAATATTCAAAGTGTTGACAATGCATAATAAAATTGTGCATGGCAAAAAAAAAAGCAAGAACCTACAACCAAGATTACTCTACTCAGCAAGGTTATCACTTAGAATTGAAGGACAGATAAAGAGCTTTCCAGACAAGAAAAGGCTAAAGGGGATCATCACCACCAAGCTAGTATTACAAGACCAGTAAAAAATAATAATAATAATAATAATAATAAATAAAACACAAATAATAAAATGTCAATAACTGCATATTTATCAACAATTACTTTAAATGTAAATGGATTAAATGCTCAAATCAAAAGACATTCAGCCACATAGGGTGGCTGAATAGATAAGAAAACAAGACCCTTACGTATGCTTCCTATAAGGGACTCGCTTTAGCACAAAAAACACACAGACTGGAAGGTAAAGGGATGAGAAAAGATGTTTCATGAAAATAAAAACAAACAAAAAAGCTATGGCAGGAATACTTATACCAAACAAAATAAACTTAACATAAAGGCTATAACAAGAGACAAAGAAGGACCCAATAATCCCACATCTGGGTTATGATCCAAACAAATGCAAAACACTACTTCAAGGGGCCATGTATATCCATATGTTCACTGCAGCATTATTTACAATAGCCATTATACAAAAGCAACCTGGCTGTCCCTAAATGGATGAATGGAGAAAGATGTGGTACATATACACAATGGAATATTACTCAGTCATAAAAAAGAATGAAATCTTGCCATCTGCATCAACATGAATGGACCTAGAGGGTATTGTGCTGAGTGTAGTAAGTCACACAGCGAAAGACAAATGTCATATAATTTCACTTATAAGTGGAATCTAAAGAACAAATCAATAAACACACAAAATAGAAACAAACTCATAGATACAGAGAACATTTTGGTGGTTGCCAGATGGGTTAGGGGTTGCAGGGGTAAATGAAAAAGGAGAAGGGATTAAGAGGTACAAATTGGTTATTACATAGTTAGTAGTCATGGGGATGTAAGGTATAGCGTAAGGAATATAGTTAATGATATTGTAATAACTATGTTTGATGTCAGATGGGTACTACATTTATTAGGGTGGTAAATGGGAGGGAGACTTGGGGGCAGGGTGAAAAAGGTGAAGGGATTAAGAAATACAAATTAGTAGTTACAAAACAGTCATGGGGATGTAAAGGAAAGCATAGGGAGTATAGTCAATAACATGGTTATAACTATGTATAGTGCCAGGTGGGTACTAGACAAGTCAGGGGGGTCACTTCTTAAATTATATAAATGTCTAACCATATGCTGTACTCCTGAAATTAATATAAAATAATATTGAGTGTCAACTGTAATTGAAAAATGTAAAAAGTTGGGGGGTAGTGAAGGAGAATAAGAAGTTCAAATTTCCGGGCATAAAACAATAAGTCATGGGGATATAATGTACAGCATGGGGAATACAGTCAATAATATTATGACAGCATGGTACGGTGTCAGATGGTTGCTGGACTTATCACGGTGATCACTTCTTTATGTATATAAATATTGAGTAATTATGGTATACACCTGGAACTCATATAATACTGTATGTTAGCTATATTTTAATAAAAATCCTAAAAGTAAATAAATAAAATCTAAAAGTCACTGATTAGATATTTGAAATATTTGAGAAGTACGTAGGTGAATATCAGCAAGAGATAATTAACATTAAATGAGAGATAAAATAATAGCTTCACACAAAAATCTACTTTGGAAGATATTTATTTAAGCAAATAATTGATAATCACCTTGCAGTAGAATTTAAAACCCTCAAAACAAAAACTGGGAGAACACAGATGATGGATGAGGAGCATTATGTGAAAAAATGAGAAGAAAAGGAAAAAAGAAGGAGGGATGGAGAAGGTAGAGAATCAAGCCGAAACATGCTCCGATATTGTGGACATGATGGCATGGAAAAGTACTTATAGTGGAATGTCCAACAGACTTGAAAGAACACCATCTGTCAAATACTTTGAAGGGTTTTGGCTATCTCTTTGTGAACACAACCTCTTGTCCCCTCTTACTTTACTAAATCTCTAGTAAAAATAGCAAAATACAGATGCGTGTGAGTGAGGGCTTTGCCAATATTTTAAAAGACAGAGTTCTGCACATGGCTTTTCCAGCACAAAACTCAGACATCACAAGGAAGAGGAACATGTCAATTCATAAATTAAAATCTGCAGAAGCCAGATTCTGATAAAAAGTTCATAAAAACAGTTATTTCCTTATTCCACCTCCCCACACATACTTTTGTTGCTATTAAAAAAAAAACATCAAACAAGAAAATAAAACATAAGAAGATATCATTGAATATTGAATGTTAAAATATCTTAAGATTGCTTTTAAGGGCTGAGAGGCTCCAGAAGTCATCTGGGTTATAATGTCTTGGGTCTGACCCAGGCAGATTTAATTTAAACTCTCTATATACTATTGAACCAGCTAAAGGCACTGGCTCCAGGCATCTAAGTCCCCTGTCTGGACAACTCCCAAAGGGTTACAAACTATGGAGAAGAATCTGGAATGTGCAAAACCATGCTCTGTCTGCCAAGATATTTAACCTTTGACCTACGCCTGAAATGATTCCCTAAATGAGATAACATAATTGGACCCTAATGTATTGCCTCCAATCCAGACCTTGACATTGAGAGGAATATTGATAAAGACTAGTTAGGTTACAGCTTCATGTATCTATAAATATAGACATAGATAGAAAACTAACTTCCTCAGGTGGTCATTCATTCCTTATTTATTGATTTCTATGCATCAAACACTGAGTCAAGTTAATGATGTTACACATTTAAAAAAAACACATATTTTTAAAATATATGATAATCTAAAGAAAAGTTCATTTTAGAGTCACCTTCATTTTACAAATAGTCATGCACCACTTATAAATGATGATATGTTCTGAGAAATGTGTCATTGTTATGCAATTCCATCCTTATGCAAACATTTTAGAGTGTACTTACATAAAACCTAGATTATATAGCCTACTGCTATAACTATAAGTGCTGTATTTTTACATGACTGGCAGGGCAGTAGGTTTGTTAACATCAGCATCACCACACATTTATGAATAATGTGTTGTGCTGCGATGTTAAAATAGTTATGAGGTCAGCAGGCAATAGGAATTTTTCAACTCCGTTATAATCTATGGGACCATTATGATATACATGGTCCGTCATTGACCAAAACATCGTCATGCAGTGGGTGACTGTAAATGTTTAATTTATCTGTCCAAATTTAAAGTGATAAAATTGAAACTTAAACCTATATTTTTCTGCCCATAAAATCTACCATCTCTTCATTATTCCACACTTCATTTTTTATACATAGAGTAGGCTGTACATGTTCAATCTTTTCAATAATCAGATTTGTTTCTGAGGTCAATTTGTGATGCACATCTATAATCTATGTATCTACTTTAATCCATAAAATGATTCAATGCAGCAATTTTTATTTCAGTGCAGAAAAATACAACTGGTGTCAAAACGTTTTAAGAGGAAGCACAATAAGTGAGAAAAAAGTGTGGTCTTTGGAGTTAGCCAGACCTGCACTGGTGCTCACATCCTGCTACTTCACAACTGAGTGTTCTTCTTGGGGTGTCACCGGACTTCTCTGAGGCCCAGTTTTCTCTTAAGCAAATGGGCCTCACTTTTCACGATTTGTTACCAGCACTTTAATAGAGCTGTTTTGAAGGGAGACATTTTAATTCAGTCTAAATAAATAAAGCCAATAAAAAAATCTAACAGAAAACATAGAGAGCATTTGCCCTTGAGGAGTATTTGCTTCTAACCACTAGGATGATTTGGTGGCCCCTTTAACTTCCTCTGCCTCCCTCGACTATAGATGTTGCTTCCTGTCAGCATCACCCAAGATATACTGTCCTTGTTTCTCTGCACCCACTCTCCTGCCTGGATTTAACAACTCATCTGTCTAAACCTGCAGTGCCAGCTACATGCCTTCTGCTACGCTTGGTTTTCTGGGCCTCAGTCTCCCCATTCTCCCATAGGATATAATTGTGAGTCAAGCCTGGTTATGCCATCTAGTACTTCTAAAGCTCAATTTCAGCCACGAGTTATACCTACTTGGACTTTATCCTTACAAATTGCCAAAGCATTGAAATTCAAAAGTTTGTCCCATTTCTCTAATGCATTTCCAAAAATAAACTCATATGTTCTTTAATAGCCCAAAACTAGCTCATGATACCTATCTATAAAAACTTAAAAACTAAAAAAAAAAAAAAAATATTCAATTTGGAAATGAAATACACTTGTTTGTCAGTTTGGCCAGTTATCCTCCATGTTTCACTAGTTACTACTAATCAGATAAAAAATAAGATTTTAATTAACAAGCAAATTTCTTGTGAGGTCTCTAATCATTGGTTAATACTTCTCTCCAATGAACCATAATAGAAATGCTATTTTATTTATGGTGGCATTTATATATTTCTGATTATTTTAATGTCTAACATGAAGATTACTTTTGGTTTAATGTAGCATGTAGCATCTGGATGAAAGCTTCACATTTAAGTAATTTAGCACTACATTTTCAATTATCCTCATGTTTGACATCTTACAGAGAAAACATCCAGATGTGATACTGAAGATTTCACTTTTTAACCAGATGTTTTAGTATCTACTAAACATATTTTAAATGAATACAAACACATGCACGCACACACACACGAATGTAGTACAATTAAGTTCTCGAACTCACCCTAGAAAAAGTGTTACCTACCTCATTGCTGAATATTACTACGGTCACCTTCGAATTACTCCCCTTGGGAAGCTGTGCACCAACACCAGCACCTAGTCCACCCTTCAAAACAATTTTGGATCTCTTTTTCTGGAATGGTCATTAAAGCTGTCATATTACCCTTGATGTCCTGAATGTCATCAAAATGTCTTCCTTTCAATATTTCCTTTATCTTCTGGTAAAGAAAGAAGACATTGGGGGCCAGATCAGATGAGTAGGAAAGATGTTCAAATACAGTTATTTGTTTACTGGCTAAAAACTCCCTCACAGACAGTGCCCTGTGAACTGCTTCATTGTCACGATGCAAGAGCCATGAATTGTAGGTGAAAAATTCAGGTCATTTTCGTCTAACTTTTTCATGCAGCCTTTTCAGCACTTCCAAATAGTAAACTTGGTGAACTGTTTGTCCAGTTGGTACAAATTTATAATGAATAATTCCTCTGATATAAAAAAGGTTACCGATGTCATTGCAACAAATTCGTGAACTTAATTGTCAGAACTTCGTGTGTGTGTGTGTGTGTGCGTGTGTGTGTGTGCATTACTTTTCTTAATAAACAACCTTCTTCAGACCTTTCAGGTTCCAATTTCTCTATTCTGTGCTCAGTAGAAAATCCAGTTTCTTTAACACCATGTATGTATGCGTGTATTTGTTTATTTATTTATTTGTTTGGTGTTTTTTAGGCCCTCATCTTCTTCTCACTGTATCTTTTATTTTCCAATCATGATAATGATTCTTACCAACTGATGTTGGAAAATCTCTTCTGATCTGTGTTGCAAAGAAATTGACTTAAAAAGATGGCTACTACATAAAAGTTTAGCTTGTATCATTTCAGAGCACATTTTTTCACAATGTTGAGGGTTCAAATCAAATACATATTAGGAATCTACTCAGTTAAAGAGTCTGTGACAAAAATAGAAAACTTTAGAATTATGTAGCACCTTGTCTCTCCATCACTGAATTGAAAAGATAGCCATATGTTTAATGGACAATCAAAAATTTGTCTTAGGATCTTTATCCTTTGGTTGCAAAGACCAAAACCAATGCAGATTGACACCAAAATAGTGATTTATTAGAAAGATTTAATGAAATATCAAGAAAACACAGGCAAAAATGTCACATGTGTCTAATGAGATCTGCAAACTTTCCATCTCCCTCTCCTTTCCAATCTCTCTTCTCTTTCTACAGATGCAGGATTCCTTTTGACTTGTGCCTCTCTTGTCACATCTGCCTCAATCTCAATTATTCAAAGTCACTCTTCCTGAGTGTCAAAATTACCCTTCCTCTATTGGCAGCTTTCATTCATGTTTCTGTCAACTATATCCATTTATTTCTATATGATATTACAATCCAATCAATAAATCAAATTCAATTTCTCAAGACAGATTATCTGAAAAGTTCAGGGCATGCTATGGGTTAATTCCACTCTCTGTCAGGCTTCCATCTTGGGACAATGACCAGTGGATTAGGTTCATGTGGTACAAATATAGCAGGCCTCCCAGAATATGTGGGGTGGAAGAAATTTCCAAGGGGCATATTGGACGATCAATAATAGATAGGGTTCCTTCCACATGCCAGAGGCAGATGCCCAAAATATTATGATCAAGAGTGAGAAACTTAAAAGCAACCTTAGAGACCAAATAGCCTAAACTCCCATTTTACACAAAGGAAAAAGTCCCCATAAGAATAAATAACTACACATCAACTTTATTACTGCTTTTGCTTAATATGTACCACTTAAAGATTAAATGTCAAGTATATTAGAAAGGCTATGTAGATTGTGAATGTAATCATAAACATCACTGATTACATAACTTAGTTTTATGATTCTGTTTTGCAATATTTTGTTTTTGAAAGATAATTATTAATTTTATTTAATGTTAAGATCTCGTCTATACAATCAAACATCTAACTGTGACAAAGACAATTATTTCTCAAATCCTCTACAATTTTCAGACATAACCTGCGTTAAACACGTCTTAAGTCAGGATAAAAATATGTATATATTAGCCTATACGATCAAGAGTCTGGCCTTTCCTCTGTCCTGCTAGTGTGTGACTTTGAGCAATATAGTCACTTCTCTAATTTTTAGCTGCATCACACATAAAGGTCAATGTTTAATTGCTTGTTTATATTGGCTGTATTGAAGTGTCTCCCATCAAGTCAGCTCCTTCAAAATGCTGAAGATAAAATACGATATATCCACTTTGTGTATTCAATACCATATTTGAAAGTGTGTCCCCAATGATTCAATATCCTATACATGCTCTAGTCTAGTCACTTAGTAGACAGTATCCGTTGAAGAGTAGGAGTCATTATTAAGCCTATTTGAAAACCAAGAAATTGAGACTCAAAGAGGTACAGTAATATGTCCCAGAAAAACATTCAATGATGAAGTGATAAAATATGTACTTAATTCAGATTTGGCCCACCCCAAAGACTGATTTTTCACCTGCCTTGCTGCCTCTTAAAACATCATAAGCACTTTTTATCTGCCTTATTCCACAGTGAGACGAGATTGGGTCAACATCAGGTAGGGACAACAAAAAACTACTTGCTAGCCCTGTGGGTGAAAATAACCCTAGAGAATCAACCAAAACAATGTTTTTGTAATTGCTGATTAGATTTCTTTCTGTCGGTTTACCATGAGAAATCTCCCTTGTACCAAAGGAATCACATTTTATCCCCATAAAATATTTTTTTTTAAAAATGTATAAGAGTTTATCTAAAAGAGCAGAGTAAAATAAGTGCATGTATAAAATAAATTTCTCTTCAGCAGGACAAATTGAAAAAGCAATAATCACAGTATATACTCAGAATCACTATGTCTAATCATTTTGATTTGGAGTTTCAAGTCATAAATGAATGATTAGATGACGAATTGCTTGATGCATCCTGATGTTCATTCTTAAAAAAAAAAAAAAAAAAGGAAAAAAAACTACTTGAAAGGAGAGAAAGATTTGTAAAAAGCTGCTTACATTAAAATAATCAGAGGATGGAAATTTCTGAATCTAAGAAATTGTAAATAACATTGCCTAACAAGAATTGAGGAAAAAGAACCTTGACGGTTGAAGACAATATATTTCCAATATGGTTTCCTTTTAATTTACTGATGGCCAGCATAAATGTCCTTGTTCTTCTTTCCATTCATGTTGATAGAAAAACTGGTGTTGATTCCTTATTGTTACTTGTTTAGAATCTGTATGAAAAGCCTCCCAATACAATACAATTGGTCAAGAAGTAGGTAGCTAGCGAGTAACCTTTTCATTTAAAGTGTTGAGACTGTAATCTTTACTCAGCAATCTTTAGAGAGGATTTGGTATATATAAATGTATAAAATAACAAAACATTAATGGCCAGTTAACTTCTGACTAGCCTGAGTAAAGCTTGGTAAAGATGCTTTGCTGAATAGAACTGAATAATGCTTACCAAGGCGGTCTGAGAATCAGAAACGCTGTATGGTGATTGAAGAAAAGCCATAGTTTGATGCTGGAAATCAGTGCCAAGGATAAAGAAAGACCAAGGCCAGAAATTTGAGAATGAATAACAATTTAGGAAGTTGGGAGCAATGGCAATACAAATAAGAGGGATGAAACGTTGACTCAAACAGTTCAGAACAAAATGCAAATGGAAAGATAAAAGCAGTTTTCTTTTAACATCAGACCAAGTGTGGGATGCTCATCAGATGGTTGTCATTTATAGGGATACTGCAGGAAAAGACAAACTGCGAGACAACATTCATTCACTAATATATGCACATTACAAATGTTGATAGAGAGATAAAATTTATCTTCATTGTTCAAGTGTGTCCTTGAAGCTGCCAGGTATGGAGAGTCAGCATTTTCTGATTACTATTAGAAGCCCCTTTCTCTTAGCACTTTTCAGCATCTCTGCAAGATATTATTATTCCCTTTCCTGAAGAAGGAAAATAGGCTTAGAAAATAGCCAAATTAATAAGAAAACTTAAATTATGGGACTATAAGCATTAACTGTTTTTATTTGCCCCTAAATACCCCTTTTTACGTCAAACTTTTGTTTCATTACTGGGTAGTGGGTTCCCCTAACAAAACTTCCTGCTGAATTCATAAAGTTAAGACTTTTTTTGGCGGGGGGTTATTAGAGGAGTTGTTGCTTCTTAAGGCTCACTGTTGTTCACTTACAAACCTCAATCTCATTTCCTATTAACAATTCTCAGATGTGACTGACCTTGTAGGGTGTCAAGGACAGAGGCAGGGTCAGCTCTGCACACCTCGCCTTCTCATACCCATCACCCCGATGTGAGGCCAAGGCATGAAGTGATCACAGAGAGATTCTTGCTTCATGGACCATGGCTCTGCAAAACTACTCTCCCTTTCGCAACATCATCAACTGTCTCTTGGGGTGCATGAGTTTGTACTTATGGTCTTCTTCATACACAGTCCACTAGCAAGCTACAGTTTGGGCTTCACCTCTCCCTGTGCACACCTCAGCCCCCTATTACTAGTTTTATGCTGTAAGTCATGCCATAAACATCAGCAAAACAGCTCAAGTCTTAAACCCAATTCCTTTCCATAGCTTACCAGGACCACAGCAAATAAAGGGAGTACAGGTTGCCAAACCCAACTTTCACACCTTGCCTCCCAGTCCCACCTATTCTCTGTACTGCAGGATCAGGCATTCTTATGCTCTAATGGTTCAGAATATTTCAGTAAGAAATAGGGCCCACCAGAGTCATGAACTTTTCATGTATCCACTCTAGGACACTAATTGCAAATATCACTGAAAAGAAGGAGAAGTGATATGTAAAATATAAACGTTTGCTTTCTTAGAATGGCTGCTTACAAATGATTGTTTTCAAAGCATATTTAAATTTCATGTGAAAATAATAATTCGCATATAAAATCTCACATTGAATTATATGAGAGAAGTGTGGGCTGGAGATGCGATTGCAGGAAGTGAAATTTATGTTGATCCTGGAAAGACAGGCTGGTATATATGTAGCAAGAAAAAAGAAAAGGGAATTCGTGAATAGGGACTGGGTATTGTGGGGAAGATACCAGAGGGGTAAGTGCCTATTGTGAATTTATCAGGGGAAAAATAGACAACTCTAGCCAGAGAGTCTTCTGGAAGTTATTTTTAAGTCCTATTCCTTACTAAAAGCAGACTAGAAGACAAAAGTGCATAAAACATTTCAGGAAGTTTTTCCCATTGATTTCCAATACAGACTTAAAACCATCACACATTTAAGTACAACATTTGACCTGATCAAGGACTGTTGTCAGCTATTACTTCTGAAGTGTTAATTAAAAAATAAAATTGGACTATTTGCACATTCTTATTTTAATGACATGTTATTTGTTAGAATTAACTTTATAATACAGTTGTCATGAATTATTTATCTATAGGATCCTGTTTTTGTGACTTTTAAAATCAAAGTAAAACAAAAGTCAATGTGAACATAATTCCAGCTGATATGACAGTGGCTTGGTTTAAGTAAAAAATATTTAAAAAACTGAGTGATAGCTTTATTTTGATGGTCGAACTCTTTTGATAGAGGTTTCTCAGCATTGAAGATTGAGGAAAAAGAGGCCACTATCACCACCAATGACAACCAGTTTTCCTAAATGTTGTGACTGACAATATTCCCCACCTCAATTATTGGCAATTAATCTTTCCAGCCTCAAATTAAAAAATTTGGAATCACCCTTTACTCCTTTCTCTCTCTCATAGCCCGCATATAATCCATCTGCATATCCTCTCACCTCTTCTTTCAAAATACACCCAGTATCTTATCACTTTTCACCACAGGACCAAGCTGTCATCCCTCCCTGTAGCGATAACTGTAGTAACATTTTAACTAGCCTCTTTGCTTTCTCCTGTGTCTCTCAATATTCTTTCTTAGTACAGACATCAGACTTGTATTTTTACCATTTAAATCAAATCTTATCTGTCTTCTTCTCAAAGTCCTCCAATGGCTTCCCATCTTACTCAGAAAGAAGACTGAGTCCTTTACACAGTTCTCTGTTATCTGCTCCAGCTCCCATATGACAATTAAGCTCATGAACTTGTTGCAAGTGTCACAGCTGGTGCAAAAGTAATTGTGTTTTTTGCAATTATTTTTAACCTTTTAAACTGCAATTACTTTCGCACCAACCTAGTATAGATATAGATATAGATATACCTATAGATAGATATAGATATGTCTATATCTATATATAGATATCTATAGATATATCTATATCTATACCTATAGTTACCTCTTTTTCTATTTTATTTCTCTACCATTGGCTTATTGCTTTATCACTAACACCTATAACAGTGCTTAGGACATAACAGGCCCTAAAAAATATTTGCTAAATGAATGAATGAATGAATAAATGTAAAATGTACGAAGGAATGATTAAATAGATGGGTAGAAAATAAGAATGTGCCCTTTTAAAGAACACCAGGGGAATTACAGCAACCCCGCCACTTGGGGACTCTGAAAAAACTGCACACATGAGATTTTCTTATTGTCAAATAATGTGGACAGGGCGCATCCTAAGAGTATCCCTGAGCTTTCTTTGTCCCTGAAAGCCACGTGTCCAAAGGACGTCCAATTCACAGCCACGAGGAACCTATAATCTAGAGAATGGATTTTTGGCACCATTTTCTCCCCTCTTGCTGACTACTGTGGCCAAAATATAGTTCCATGTGATCTTTGAAACCACATGGTTGGAGGCATGAGAGTGCAGTGAGGTTCTGGGGTGGACTGGAGGTGAGGTTAGTATGGGGTCAGATATGATAAAGGTTGGGGATGTGATTAAGGTACACAAACAAAAAACTTAAAAAAGTGTGTTTTCAGTATCACAGTGTAAACATGGGGAGAGTATCATTTAATTATCTGAATCAAAATATTCCTGGTGATAAAATGGCTGGTTCAAGATGGCACAGTTGGAATGATCTTGCTCTAGAGGAAACTGAAATCAAGAAGAGAGAAGTGAGTAACCAAGGGTCACACTGCCAGCCAGTGAAAGAGATGGGGTTGGGACCTATTCTTTTGACCCCAGTCCCAGTTTTTCTGCGTGACAGAAAGATCACTCAGGAGCATCTGTCTGCAGCTTCCAACTTCTCCTAGCTCTGCAATTATGACTCTGTGCTTCTCCTATCGGTTTTGCTCTGGTCCTCCACACTAACTTTTATTCCTGTCGCAGTGTGATTGGTAGTATTATCTGAAGAACCTTAGCAGCAGGTGGCTTGCATATATCATTATGTTGTCTCTGTGACAATCCAGGACCACTAGATATCATTACTCTATTTTGCAGATGAATAAAGACGCCGATGGTCAAAAAGCTTAAGTAAACTGGCCAAGGCGGTATTGCTAATAGATAACAGAACCTGAATTCAAGCCCAGCTCTACTTGATACCTTCTTTTACGATCGTTTTACTGCTCCATGCTGCCATTGTGTTGGCATGCTTCAGAATGTCCTGCCTTCTGTGTCTGCCTGACTTTCCCCACTGAATATGCTTGTGATATCCATGACCTGGGCTTCCTTATGCAGACCCGCCAAACCTCAACTCTGATCCCTCAGCCAATATCCAGCTGGATTACACCCAGAGAATCTGTGGAGAAGGCTGAATTTCAGTTATCCCTGCTGTTCTGGTCATCTGTGCATAGCCTTACTTCAGACTGAACCCCCACCTTCGTGTGGAACCAGGGGCCCCACCAGATGTTTTGAGCCCCGTACGGGTAAATACACAGTTCTTTTGCGGGCATACTTTGTATCTTCTTGATTTACCAAGGAAATCTGGATCATTTTCTGTTTAAACTTGTCTTGTGCCATGCATACCTCGTATCTTTGTGCGGTTCTTTAGGGAAATGTCTTTGTTCCAAGACCTCTAGGACTGGGGTAATGGAACAGTAACAGAACAAAATGCTATTAGCAGAGAGTTGGAGGCCAAGGAGTGGGAATGATCTGTCCCAAATGCCCTCACTAAGCGTGTGAATTGTCTGTAGATAATTTAGAAAATAATGATGACTTAAAATTAGACTGATTTTTATTATCACCATGCTTCACCAATTATAAGTAATGTTAAAGATAAAATATGCCTCCTTGAAAAAATATTTCCTTGGTGTAAGCACTAAACATTCGTTGCAGTTATTGAATTTCAATATTACATATGTACGTGTCCAATGAGGAAATCTTTATTACTTATCTTTTAATAAACATTGAATTCTACATGGGAGTTAATTTAAGAACTCCCAGTTTTACAGTCAGTCCCTGACACACACAGACTCATCTAGTTTTCAGAATATAATAAATTCGTAAAGACTTAGAGTCATTTGAGCTCACGCTGCACAAAGTTCACTCAAGATGAAGTTCATTTCTCCACTGCCTATAGTACTGCATATTCTTGTGTTTAAACAGTAGAATAAAAATAAAAGAGATAGCCCAGGAACTGTGAAGAGGAAGAAACAGAACTTAAGTTTAAGTGACTTTCATTCTGTCATTCATAGTCACCATTTCAAATTTTTATTTCTGTTTATTATTTATTTGTTTGTTTTTATTTCCCTGCAACCTTTTCACCCATTCTCCATCCCCTCCCTTCTGGCAACCGTCATTTTCTTCTTTATTTCTATGAGTCAGTTATTGTTTGTTCATTTTTTTTAGATTCCACATATAAGTGAAATCATATGGTATTTGTCTTTCTGTTTCTGATTTATTTCATCTAGCTTAATACCCTCTAGGTCCATCCATGTTTTTGCAAATGGTAAGATTCATTCTTTTATATTGCTGAATAATATTCCATTGTGTTAGTGTGTGTGTGTGTGTGTGTGTGTGTGTGTGTGTAGAGAGAGAAAGAGAGAGCCAAAAAATGTATACAAGTGGACACTTTGCTCAACGTTGCTCAAGTAGTAGTTTGACATAATCAAAAGTGTCTGGACACTGATGGTAACCTCTAATGCGGCTTGTATTCATCTTTCGTTATTGGTATGTATTGAGTATTACAATTTTAATACAGTTTTCCCTACTTAAAATGTGTATACATTTTTGGGGGTACATATATAGTCTTTATATGTGTATGTATATATATATGTATATATATGTGTGTATATATATTTATATATATATACGGTCTTTATTCATCTATCAGTGGACACCTAGATTGCTTACATATCTCGGCTATTAAAAATAATGATGCAGTAAACAACAAGGGTGCATATATCTTTTCAAATTAGTGTTTTTGTTTTTTTCAGATAAATACTTAGAATTGGAATTCCTGGGTAAGACAGAAGTTCTATATTTAATTTTTTGAGGAATTTCCACACAGTTTTCCACAGTGGCTGCACCAATTTACAACCCCACCAACAGTGCACAGGGGTTCCCTTTTCTCCCCATCCTTGTCAACACTTGTTATTTGTCGACTTTTTCATAATAGCCACTCTGCCAGGTGTGAAGTAGTATCTCATGGTGGTTTTTATTTACATTCCCTTGATGATTAGTGATGTTGAACATCTTTTCTGTGTCAGTTGGCCATCTGTATGTCCTCTTTGGAGAAATATCTATTCATGCCTGCTGCCCACTTTTTAATCATATTTTCTTTTGATGTTGAGATCCTTATATATTTTGGATATCAGCCCCTTATCAAATACATCATTTGTGAGTATCTTCTCCTATTCAGTAAGATGTCTTTTTGTTTTGTTTATGGTCTATTTCACTGTAGAGAAACTTCTTAATTTGATGAAGTCCCATTTGTTTATTCTGCTTTTGTTTCTCTTGCTCGAGGTGCTGTATCCAGAAAGATATAACTACGACCAATTTTAAAGAGTTTACTACCTATGTATATTTTTTAGGAATTTTATGGTTTCAGGTTTTACATTTAAGTCTTTAATTCATGTTGAGGTGTGTGTGTGTGTCTGTGTGTGTGTGTGTGTGTGTGTATTTATACATATATGGTATAAAAGAGTGGTCTAGTTTCATATTTTTTTGCATGTATCTGTCCAGTTTTTCAGCACAATTTGTTGAAACCACTGCCATATTTCCATTATATAGTTTTGCTTTCTTTGTCTTATTTGTGTTTAAAATGCAAAACAGTAAAGCCGAATGCAAACTGCTAAATGTAATATTTTTGCTTGGTAATTGGAAACTTTAATTCAGCATGCAATATTTTTGTTTTCTTTTTTTCTAATTAAAGTTTATTGGAGGTATTGAGAAAAATGGCGGCGTGAGGTGAGCCTCTGTAAAGCTCCCCTGGAATTTACAACGAATCGAACAACAATAACTCCACAAAGGACTCCCTGCACAGCAGACAGGCAAGACGAAGAGGCCCACTACCGACTGAAATCACCCACAGGTGGGAGATTCGCTCGAGCGGGGGGGGGGGGGGGGGGAGGAGGAAAGGGAGAAATGCGGAGACGGAGCCCCGCGGGCACAGGACGCAGACCTAGCTCAGTACTCCGAGCTCGCTGCTTCCCAGAACTACCGCAGCTGCGGGAGAGGGAAGAACTCGGACTGCTAGGGCTCCGCCTGTGGCCCACAGGGCTGAGGGGGCAGCATATAACATGGCTGAACCCAACGCTCACGGCAGAGACCTCGGAGAAAAGACTGAGGGAAAAAGGCTGAAAACGGAGGTTTAAGCTCTCACTGTCGAGCAGACAATGGAAGCGTTAGGCACTGAGACTAGCCGCCCCCTCCCTCCCCTCCCAGAGCTCGCCCCGCCCCCACCTGCCCGGTGCGAGAAGCGGAACAGTAGCAGAGACAGATCAAAAGAATAGAATATTTGCTGTTCTGAGAACTGTGAACCGCAGACACAGATTCGCAGCCCAACTAGTTCTGGCAAAGGGGAGGGAGCTGTGGATGCAGGACCAGCTGTGGTGGTGGTCGCCACCATTGCTCTGGGCCACTTCTCACAACTCACCCCGCCACTGGCCCCACCTATCTGGGCGGATCCCTGCAGGAGTAAACAGAACTGCTGAAACATACGGGCTCTGAATCGGTGCAGGAAGAGATTTGGAACATCAAAAGCTCTCCGCATACCCACCGGAACACTGCGCCCTGTGACCAAGATGAACTATTAACAGAGGAGAAGTCTGTCTCCCGGGGAATCCCCCCATTGTGTGAGAAGTTGGAATAGTGCAGAGAAAACATAGCACTACCATGTGGGAGAGGAAAAATAGGCTGCAGTCGGAGAAAAAATAAAACATTCTACCAACAAGTACTGGAAAACAAAAGAAAGACCTCTTCCTATCAACCTGTTGCAGAAGCCACTCCTGTAGATGTCTAGGAAGAGAAATAGTAATTCAGTAATTGCCAAGAATAACCAAGGAAACAAGAGAGCTCAGAAAGAAAGTGAAAAGTTCTCCAGAAAAGGCACTTAAAGATACAGAAATATGTGACTTAAGTGACAGAGAATTCAAGATTGCAGTTCTGAAAAACTCAACGAGATGCAAGAAAACACAGAAAGGCAGTTAAATGAACTCAGAAACACAATCAAAGAACAGCATGAGCATTTTACGAAAGAGATTGAAATTTTAAAAAAAGAACAAAATAGATTTTCTGGAGATTAAGAACTCAATAGAAGAAATTCAGAACGAAATAACCAGCTTAGGTAGTAGAGTTGACCAGATGGAGGAAAGAATCAGTGATATCGAAGATAGAAATCTGGAAATTACACAGATGGAAGAAGAAAGAGACTTGAGACTTAAAAGAAATGAAAGAACTATACAAGAATTTTCTAACTCCATCAGAAAGAGCAATATAAGAATAATGGGCATACCAGGAGGAGAAGAAAGAGAGAAGGGAACAGAGAATATATTCAAACAAATTGTCGATGAGAACTTCCCAAACTTGTGGACAGAATTGGACCCTCGAATCCAAGAAGCAAATAGAACACCTAGTTACCTCAATCCCAACAGGCCTTCTCCAAGGCACATTGTATTGAAGCTGTCTAAAATCAATGACAAAGAAAGTATCCTCAAAGCAGCCAGGGAAAAGAAGACGGTAACTTACAAAGGAAAGCCCATTAGATTAGCATCAGATTTTTCAGCAGAAACTCTACAAGCCAGGAGGGAGTGGAACCAAATATTCAAACTATTGAAAGAGAGAAATTATGAGCCAAGAATAATATATCCAGCAAAGATATCCTTTAGATATGAAGGAGGAATAAAGACCTTTCCAGACATACAGAAGCTGAGGGAATTCTCTAATACATGACCTGAACTAGAAGAAATACTAAAGGAGGATATTCGACTACCATCAACAGGGACAATTTGTGGCAACCAAAACATAAAAAGGGGGAGAGTAAAGCATGCTGAAGAAAATGGAATATTCTAAATATCAAACTTTCTTTTACATAAACTTAAGGATAATCACTCAAAAAAAATCCAGAACTGAAATATATACTGTAATAAAAGAAGAAACAGAGGGAAACATCATAGAATACCATCACACAGAAATAATAGACAACAACAAAAAGGCAAAGAAACAATGGAGACACAGCCTTACCAGAAAACTAAAGAGAGAATGACAGGAAATCGTCACATATCAATAATCACCCTAAATGTGAATGGACTGAACTCACCAATAAAAAGGCACAGAGTAGCAGATTGGATCAAAAAACTAAACCCAACCATATGCTGTCTCCAAGAGACACATCTCAGCTACAAGGACAAGCATAGACTCAAAGTGAAAGGGTAGAAATTGACACTCCAAGCAAATGGTACCCAGAGAAAATCAGGTGTAGCCATAATGATATCAGATGAAACAGACTTCAAGGTGAAAAAGATAACAAGAGACAGAGATGGACATTTCATAATGGTGAAGGGGACTGTACAACAAGAAGACATAACAGTCATCAATATTTATGCCCCCAATCAGGGAGCACCGAAATATACCAAACAACTACTAACAGAACTAAAGGGAGAAATTGACCAAAACACAATTATACTAGGGGACTTCAATACATCATTGACAGCTATGGATAGATCATCCAAACAGAAAATAAATAATGAAATAGCAGCCCTAAATGACACATTAGATGAAATGGACATAATTGACATTTATAGAGCACTTCATCCTAAAACATCAGACTATACATTCTTTTCTAGTGTACATGTAACATTCTCAAGGATACACCATACATTGGGACATAAAATCAGCCTCAGGAAATTTAAGAAGATTGAAATCATACGAAGCATATTCTCTGATCACAAGGCTTTGAAATCCGATATCAACTGCAAAATGAGAGCAGGAAAAATCACAAATACATGGAGATTAAACAACATACTTTTAAAGAACGACTGGGTCAAAGAAGAAGTTAGAGGAGAGATCAAAAGATACATAGAAACAAATGACAATGAAAATACATCCTATCAAAATTTTTGGGATGCAGCGAAAGCAGTTTTAAGAGGGAAATTTATCTCATTACAGGCCTATCTCAAGAAACAAGAAAACTCCCAAATAAATAACATCATATTACACTTAAAAAACTAGAAAAGGAAGAACAAGTGAAACCCAAGGTCAGCAGAAGAAAGGAAATAACAAAAATTAGAGCAGAGCTAAATGAAATAGAGAACAAAAAGACAATAGAAAAAATTAACGTGAAAAAGAGCTGGTTCTTTGAAAACATTAACAAAATTGACAAACCCTTGCGTAAACTCACTAAGATAAAAAGAGAGAAGACACTAATTAACAAAATCAGAAATGACAAAGGGGAAGTTATCACGAACACCACAGAAATACAAAGGATCATCCAAGAATACTATGAAGGACACTATGCCACCAAATTCAACAACCTAGAAGAAATGGACCAGTTCTTAGAAACATATAGCCTTCCAAGGCTGAACCATGAAGAATTGGAAAATCTAAACAGACCGATCACCAGTAAAGAAATTGAATCAGTCATCCAAAACCTTCCCAATAGCAAAAGTCCAGGACCAGATGGCTTCACTAGTGAATTCTACCAAACCTTCAAAGAGGATCTAAAACCAATCCTGCTCAAACTCTTCCAAAAAATTGAAGAAGAGAGAGTACTCCCTAACTCATTTTATGAGGCCAACATTACCCTGATACCAAAACCTGGTAAGGCCAGCACAAAAAAAGAAAACTACAGACCAATATCTCTGATGAATACAGAAGCAAAAATCTTAAATAAAATTCTAGCAAATCGAATAAAACAATGCATTAAAAAGATTACTCATCATGACCAAGTGGGGTTCATCCCTGGGGCATAAGGATGGTTCAACATCCACAAATCCATCAATGTGATACATCACGTAAACAAAATAAAGGACAAAAATCATATGATTATATCAATTGATGCAGAAAAAGCATTTGACAAGATACAACATGCATTTATGATTAAAACACTTAATAAAATGGGTATAGAAGGAAAATTCCTTAACATAATAAAGGCCATATATGACAAGCCCTCTGCTAATCTCATAATTAATGGTGAAAATCTGAATCCCTTTGCTCTACGTTCAGGAACACGACAGGGATGTCCCCTATCACCTCTGCTTTTCAACATAGTGTTGGAAGTCCTTGCCAGAGCAATCAGGCAAGAGAAAGAAATAAAAGGCTTCCAAATTGGGAATGAAGAAGTTAAATTATCACTCTTTGCAGATGACATGATGCTATACATAGAAAACCCTAAAGACTCCACCAAAAAGCTATTAGAAACAATCAATGAATACAGTAAAGTTGCTGGCTACAAAATCAACGTACAAAAGTCCATTGCCTTCCTATATACTAACAATGAGATCTCAGAAATAGTAATGCAAAATACAATTCCTTTAGCAATTGCAGCAAAAAGAATAAAATACCTAGGAATAAACTTAACCAAGGATGTGAAAGACCTATATGCTGAAAACTATAAGACATTTTTGAAAGAAATTGAAGAAGACACAAAAAAATGGAAAAACATTCCATGCTCATGGATTGAAAGAATCAACATAGTTAAAATGGCCATATTACCCAAAGCAATATACAGATTCAATGCAATCCCCATCAAAATCCCAAGGGCATATTTTAAAGAAATAGAACAAAAAATCATCAGATTTGTTTGGAACCACAAAAGACCCCAAATAGCCAAAGCAATATTAAGAAAAAAAAACAATAATGGAGGTATCACACTTCCTGACTTTGGCTTGTACTACAGGGCTACAATAATCAAAACAGCATGGTATTGGCAGAAAAACAGACACATAGACCAATGGAATAGAATTGAGAACCCAGAAATAAAACCACATAAATACAGAAAGATAATTTTTGACAAAGAAGCTAAAAACATACAATGGAGCAAAGACAGCCTCTTCAATAAATGATGCTGGGAGAATTGGTTAACCACGTGCAAAAGAATGAAACTGGACTGCTATCTGTCACCATGTACCAAAATTAATTAAAAATGGATCAAAGACTTAAGCATAAGACCTGAAACAATAAACTGCATAGAAGAAAACATAGGTACTAAACTTATGGACCTTGGTTCAAAGAGCATTTTATGAATTTGACTCCAAAGGCAATGGAATTAAAAGCTAAAATAAACAAATCGGACTATATGAAACTTAAAAGCTTCTGCACATCAAAAGAAACCATCGAGAAAATAAAGAGGCAACCAACTGAATGGGAGAAGATTTTTGCAAACAGTGCCTCCGATAAGGGGCTATTATCCAGAATATACAAGAAACCCATGAAACTCAACAACAAAAAACCAAACAGCCCAATTGAAAATTGGGCAGAGGACCTGGAGAGACAGTTCTCCAAAGAGGACATACAAATGGCAAAGAGACTTATGAAAATATGTTCAACAGCACTAATCATCAGAGAAATACAAATAAAAACCACAATGAGATATCACCTCATCCCAGTCAGAATGGCTATCATCAACAAGACAGATAGTAACAAGTGTTGGAGAGGCTGTGGAGAAAAAGGAACCCTCATACACTGTTGGTGGGAATGCAGACTGGTGCAGCCGTTATGAAAAGCAGTGTGGAGGTTCCTCAAAAATTACGAATAGAATTAGCATATGACCCAGCAATCCCTCTCCTGGGTATCTACCCCAAAAATCTGAAAACATTTATCTATAAAGACACGTGTGCTCCAATGTTCATTGCAGCTTTGTTTACGGTGGCCAAGACATGGAAACAACCAAAATGTCCTTCGATAGATGAATGGATAAAGAAGTTGTGGTATATATACACAATGGAATACTATTTGGTGGTAAGAATAGATGATATAGGAACATTTGTGACAACATGGATGGATCTTGAGAATGTAATGCTGAGCAAAATAAGTCAGACAGAAAAAGCATAGAACCATGTGATTTCACTGATATGTGGTATATAAACCAAAACAACAAAAGAACAAGACAAACAAATGAGAAACAGAAACTCATAGACACAGACAATAGTTCAGTTGTTACCAGAGGGTAAGGGGGGTGGGGGGTGGGAGATGAGGGTAAGGGGGTCAAATATATGTTGATGGAAGAACTGACTCTGAGTGGTGAACACACAATGGGATTTATAGATGATGTAATACAGAATTGGACTCCTGAAATGTATGTAATTTTACTAACAATTGTCACCCCAATAAATTTAAAAAAAAAGTTTATTGGGGTGACAATTGTTAGTAAAATTACATAGATTTCAGGTGTACAATTCTGTAATACACCATCTATATATCACATTGTGTGTTCACCACCCAGAGTCAGTTCTCCTTCCATCACTATATATTTGACCCCCTTTACCCTCTTCTACCATCCTTCTCCCCGTTTCCCTCTGGTAACCACTAAACTATTGTCTGTGTCTGTAAGTTTTTGTTTGTTTGTTTGTTTGTCTTGTTCCTTTGTGAATTATTTTTTTTGAATGTCATCTGTAAGTATACCTTTCTTTATTTGTTGGTTGTTTTAAAATTAAATAATGAATCCAAAAGGGATCTTCACTGGTAGCTAAATTATTATTACTAAAATGTTGTTGTATAGTTGGTGAAGGTTATTAAAAATGACCCTCCGCTGGGATTGAATATTTCAGATATACCCCTGGCTGAAAGTGCAGTCCTAACCAAGACAATTTTTCTCATATATCTACCTAGACAGCTCTGTGTTTCTCCTCTTCTGTGCTACAATTTGTCTCTGGCTCATTTAATCCACATTATTTTTACCGGAAAGAGCCAAACCTTCTTCAGCATGAAGAGAATTTCCCAAGCTGGTGTTCTGAACAAGCAGATGGAAAAGAACTCAAGTTATGTTCATAAATCCAAGTACCATTGCTACGACAAGGTGGAAGATAAAAGGCCAAAAACCCAAAGAGATTTTTGGACACAAATGCTTGTTAGACATTACAGTGATTTCTTCCATAACATCTTTACAAATGTTAATTAAGCCATAACATTTTAGTGAAGGGAACAGAAATAATTATCTGTTTCATACAGCAGTTAAATGATTTTCTGAGATCACAGATATGTTCCTATTGTATTCACCTCCATCATCAAGGTCCTTTTGACAAAGTGGTTGGTGGAAAGAATGTGGTGTGAGGCCATATACTGTGACCAAAACCAAGATTCAAATCCCGACTCTGCTCCTAGTTGCTCAGAGAATTTAAATTTTTTATTTAAGTTTGCTGATTTCAATATCTTTAATTTTTAACATAAAAATATCTGCTTAATTCAGACTGCTTAAAGGGATTAAATATTAAAAGATAACAAGCCCATCGTGTGATACACAAATCCAAGAAATATTACTTTGTCTTAAAAGTGTCTTTTTGGAGAAATTTTCTCATACTGATATATTTGAATATAATAGGGAAGGAAATAAGATTTTTACTCCATATTGAGAATTTATGGGTTTACCAAATATGCTGGTTTTTCACTTCATTAATTTAGTCTAATGTATTTCTTCTGTATTTGTGTAGTGAAAACAGACACATACGCTAAAAATTATTCACCAAGGACTGAATTAATTTTTGAGGACTGCGTTTGTGCACAGACAAAAAAAGAAAACGAAAATAACCCCTAAACTTCCATGTTCACATCGATTCATCCCCATAGGGCGGCAGAATTTTATTGTAGTACACAAAGATTTAGGCAGACATACTTATGATTCATTTATTTGGAAATTAATTAACTGTGACTCCAAATACAAGTTTCAGTGTGTTGTTCCATGCTGGAGAGGATGCTGCTGTTAGCATTTAAAGAGGCCCTGTCTTAGCACAACATACTGAAACATCAAGTCTCAACCTAGACTTACTATTTTAAACACTTGTTCAGCTTATACAAATATCGTTAGCAGCGTCAAATCTCAGGTGTACATAAATTAGAATCTCTATACCTTGAATCCAAAATTATACCTGTATTTTCTTTTAAATGACACAGGTTTTAGTACTATTTTCCTAATCACAGGAACAAATAGTATTGAGTTACACCATATTGCTTTCTTCCAATTTTAACTGCAGATATGCCATACTTCATTTTAAGAATAATTTGACAGAATGTTAAAGAAATATGAAAAATGTAATAAAAGGTCAAAGACATGGCGAAAGTTCAAAAAATATGCAGATTAATATTAAATCAAAATTGCTTTTCAGAGATTCCTAGAAGCTAAAGAAAACAGGTTAATAAAAATTTCCCCAAATTGATCTATACATATAATCTGCATTAGAATCAGAGCAGACTTTGTATGTGCATGTGTGCAAACTGAAAAGCTAGTTCTAAAATTAAAATGAAAAGGTAAAGACTCAAGAACATAAAGAAAAACAAGTCAGGAGGGATTGCTCCCTTGAATATCAAGACTAAAGATAATATAATATTGGGACAGAATACAGTGAGCTAGAAATGAGACCATAAACTTATGTTTATTTGTTGTAGGTTTTTTTTTAAATATGTTATTATGAAACAATGGGGGAAAGGTTTAATGTGAAGTAATACAGTTTCTAGAACTAGCGAGCGCTTAATATAGGAGACTTCATAACTTTGAGAAATAAAATTTTTAACAGAAAATATATAGAAATAAATAATCTTAAATCTCAATCAATTGTAACATGTTAAAATTGTGAATTTCTTGCCATCAAAAGAAACTACTTAAAGATGAAAGCCAAGGTAAAAAGTAGAATAGAATATTTGTCATATCACACACACACACACACACACACACACACACGCACACACATCCATACATAATTAACAAATACTTTTATACTTAAAACCTGAAAATAAAAGGATAATCCAGAAAAAAGTGGACAAGAAAATTGAAATATGGACTTTAGAAAAGAGAATGTCCAAATAGCCAATAAACATGAAAATATGACCAATCTCATTAGTCTTCAGGAAAATGCAAATTCAAACTGCACACCTATCAAAATAACTAAAATTAAGGAGTCTGATAATATCAAGTGTTTCCAAGGATACAGAATAAGATAAACTTCAACACATTGATAGTAGAAATGTCAATTGATAAGTCACTTGGGAAAACTATTTGAATTATCTCATAACATTGAAGGTATGTGTACCAAAACCCCAATCATTTCTCTCCTAAATATACCCATACAGATATATATACATGTGTGATGCAGGGAAAGTACAGACAAATGTTCATGGTGGCATTGCTTCAAATATCAAAAATTAATAGCAATCTATATCTCTATGAATATTAGGATGGATAAAATATTACAATATAATAATTTAATGAAATGATTGGCAAATATTTTCTGTAAAGGGTTAGATAATAAATATTTCAGCTTTCTGAGCCATCTGATCTCTGTTGCAATTAGTCAACTGCCATTTTAGCACAAAGGCAGCTGTACACAATATGTAAATGAAAAGGCATGGTTGTTGCAATAAACTTTATTTAAAAAATCAAATAGTGGGATGAATTTGACACATAGGACATACTTTGCCCTGATATACATATTTTATAGAAATGGAAGCAAATTATAACTATGCATAAAAACAGATGGGCATGAAAGTGGTTTTTGAATGCTGGCAATGTTTTATCTCCTGATTTAGTTGATCTTTAATCTGCTGTTTATATTATAACAACTTCCTAAATTGTACTTATTCAATGTGCTTCCATATTGTATTATACTTAATAGTGATAAACTTTGCATATTTTCTTGCTTTAAATTTCTTCTTTACCTTTCTGTTCTGAACACATAATTTTGATAAGTAGTCTTCTTTATTTTTTAATAAAAAGACTTTGCTACCTTAAAATGCATATCAGTAGATGAGCTGAAGCCAAAAGCTGAAATTCTGAGTTCCTGACACCCAAATAGATAGAGATAACTGGGAGATTTTCTTCTTAGCATAATAGAGGGAAAATTCATTTCATTCATGAAGGAGATTAGATCTAGACTCAGTGACTAAAGAGCAGCTAAAACAGAGTTCCCATCCATGAAAAAGCAAGAAGGAAAAGTAGCCACCACTGTCAAGGCTGCTTCATGTCAACCCGCACAACTAGAGTGGTGAGAGATAACAGAGAAAACCTGACAATCAGTATCTCATCAGAGCACCCTCATGATTAGTGAGGGAACTATGATAGCACTGCGATTAGAAGCTCAAAGTGACTCTCTGAAACCTGATTTTGGAATGTGTTTGGAGTCATTGAATTACTCGATAGAAAGGGTAGCACAAAGGGAGGAAGGGAGAAAAGACAGCTTCCATTGGAAAGAAAACTGAGACCCCAAGATAAAGTTAGGCTAAGTAAGGCACGCAACCATTTCAAACAGTCAGGAGATTAACTGGCTGAAAATAATCCCCAAAGGATAATTATATGTTTAAAAATCCTCAAAAGTTAGAAAAATCAATATTATTTAAAAATAAATTTGAAAATAAAAACTGACAGATTTGATTCAACAGAAGAGACAATAAAAGAGAACCATCCATTCATCAGTGATTTACTGAGCATCTCCTATCAGGCTACTGTTCTAGGAGCCAGAAATATGACCATGAATAAAACAGAGAAGTCCATGACTGCTGACTTGTAGTGAGAGAGAAAGTCAAGAGTGACTTGGGGAAAGGAAATAAAGAAGGCCGGAAGGATGAGAGGAAGGAAGGAAGGAAATTAAGAATGAACATTTCACAAAGTAGGAAAAGCTATGAAGAGAAATGAAGCAAAAAACAGAACAAAGAAAAGGTAATAAGTGAGATGGGGAGGGGATCATTAGATAAGTTGGTATAATAAAGGTCTCTTTGAGACAGCGACATGAGAAATGACCTGAATAGAGAGAAAAAAGACAGCCAAATAGAAATCTGGAGAAGAAAACCATGACAGAAAAACAAAATCTTCAAAGGATGATGTGAAATCTAGAATATTTAAATTGACTTGGAGTACAGTGTAAAACACCATCAGCATCTCAACAACAAAAAAACAAACAACCCAATTGAAAAATGGGCAGAGCACCTGGAGAGACATTTCTCCAAAGAGGACATACAAATGGCAAATAGACATATGAAAAAATGCTCAACATCACTAATCATCAGAGAAATGCAAATCAAAACCACAATGAGATATCACCTCACCCCAGTCAGAATGGCAATCATCAACAAGACAAATATAACAAGTGTTGGAGAGACTGTGGAGAAAAAGGAACCCTCATATACTATTGGTGGGAATGCAGACTGGTGAAGCCGTTATGGAAGGCAGTGTAGAGGTTCCTCAAAAAATTATGAATAGAATTACCATATGACCCAGCAATCCCTCTCCTGGGTATCTACCCAAAAAATCTGAAAACATTTATCCATAAAGACACGTGTGCTCCAATGTTCATTGCAGCTTTGTTTATGGTGGCCAAGACATGGAAACAACCAAAATGTCCTTCGATAGATGAATGGATAAAGAAGTTGTGGTATATATACACAATGGAATACTATTCGGCGGTAAGAAAAGATGATATAGGAACATTTGTGACAACATGGATGGATCTTGAGAGTGTAATGCTGAGCAAAATAAGTCAGACAGAAAAAGCAGAGAACCATATGATTTCACTAATATGTGGTATATAAACCAAAAACAACAAAAGAACAAGACAAACAAATGAGAAACAAAAACTCGTAGACACAGACAATAGTTTAGTGGTTACCAGAGGGTAAGGGGGTGGGGGGTGGGAGATGAGGGTAAGGGGGATCAAATATATGGTGATGGAAGGAGAACTGACTCTGGGTGGTGAACACACAATGGGATTCATAGATGATGTAATACAGAATTGTACACCTGAAATCTATGTAATTTTACTAACAATTGTCACCCCAATAAATTAAAAAAAACACCATCAAAAAGTTAAAAAGAGGAATATTATAAAAAGGAAGTTTAAAACAAAACAGAAAAATAGATTACATATGCCTAATAAGACATATGCCTAATAAGTAGACAATGAAGGGAATCACAGAAAAATAGATATTCATAATTGGCTTTTGACTGAGAGTTTTCTGGAATTTACAAGAATCATGGAGCTCAAATTGAAAGAACACATGGAGTATTAAAGAAGATGAATATAAATAAATCTAAAATAAACATATACTAATTTAAGATACATCTAAGATACAAAAGGAAAAATCTATAAAAACAAACAAACAAACAAACAAAATCTTTAATGTTCCATAGAGAAAAGAAACATTACTTGCCAGAGAATGACAATTAGAATGTATTATCATCAAGACAAGTAGATGTCTTATCACCAATAAATGCCAGAACAAAATGGAACAATTGAATCAAATGCATAGATAAAATAACTGTCAACCTTGAATTCTCTATCAAAGCAAACTATCATTCAAATACAGGCCAAAATTAAAACAATTTCAGGTATAAAATACTAAGTAAGCTTACACCTACAGATATTTTCTTAAATTAATGAGTATCAATACATACTTCCAGTTATAATATAAATAAGTGATGGGATACAATACACAGAATAGAGAAAATATAGTAAATAACATTGCAATAACTTTGTATGGTGACAGATGGTTACTAGACTTTTTGTGGTCATTACATCGTAAGATATACAAATGTCAAATAAATTTGTCTTACAACTGAAACTAATATAATATTCTACATCAACTATGCTTTAATAATTTAAAATAAAATTAGTAACAAATAAAAATTATGAACAAGTGAATGTGATCCAGAATGTTAGATTGGAGAGAGAGGGAGAAAGAGAGATAGAGACACTCTATTGTAATTAAAGTACACTTCATTTATTTAGCAAAAGTCATGTACTCATGCTAAGGGATTACAGAACCATGGACCCTTGGATAAGAGATTACATGTAGAGACATACACTAGCTTATCTGGGGACCCAATGAGAAGTTGCAATTAGGATCTTTGGAGATTTAAAAGCAACTGTTTATACGAAAGTATTGAAAAGAGTACACACAGGTGTTTCAAGACACCTGGTCACAATATGTCCTGACAATTACTGAAGGCTTTCCTCAGCAAATAGACAGTCTGAAAACTGGGGCTGCAGGGGGCTGGGGGCTGTAGGAACTTTTTTAAAATGCCATTTTCCACAACAACAAAAAATCCCAAGGCATAAAATAAAAAAGGGAAATATGGCTCATTGATAAGAATCAAACAATGTGGCAAACAGGCCCTGAAAAAACACATGCATCTGATGCACTAGAAAAAAAGTTAAAACAACTTTCTTAAATACATTTTAAGAATTAAAAGGAAAAAAAAGTTACGTAAATCAGGATACTGATACATGAACAAGATAGGAATATCAATGGAGATAATTCTGGAGATGAAAACTACAATAACTAAATTGAAAATATTTACTAGAGTGTTTCAACAGCAGACTAAATTGGACAGAAAGAAGAATCTGTAAACTTGAAAGAAGAACATTTAATGATCAAATTTGAGGTGCAAAATGAAAAAAAAACCCACAAAAACTGAATAACAAAAAGTATAACAGAGCCTAAGGAGCTCTTTGGGACACATTTAGCAGACCAAATATAGCAATATGACAGTACCAGGAAAAAAAGAGTGGAGGGAGGAAGTGATAGAGAGATTATTTGAAGAACTAGTGAGATTTTGAAAACTTCCCAATTTTGATTAAATATGAGTTGTGATCAAAACATATGGTGAATGTTTAAATTTAAAAATGTTTTACAATAAAAGCCACATTGCCATCAATCCTCCCTCAGAATATTCCCTCTTCCTTCGAACACATTCATCCAATTATTCTTTCCATTTTCTGAAGCAGTTCTGGAAGTTTTCTTTCATGAGTGCTTTAGTTGTGCTGTCATGGCTGCCTTGATGTCTTGAATTGATTAAAAATGTTTACCTTTCATGGTCATTTTGACTTTCGGGAAGAGCAAAAAGTCACACAGTGCCAGATCCGGTGAATAAGGTGGATGAGGACACACCGCAATGTTTTTATTTGACAGAAATTGCCATATACCAGAAGCGATGTCTGACATGGAGTGTTTTCATAATGGAAGATGATTTACAGCACATTTTATAACACACTTTCTCTCAACTGTAGCTCACACCTGACTGACTACACTGAACAAGTTGGAACTTGTCACACACTGTTACTAAAGTTTGACACGCTGCTTCCCATATTGAAGATCCCTGCCTTTCCATTGGATGGTACTCAGCAGCAGCATTCACCATAATTTTTGTTCACACCTCATACATGAATCTACAAATTCAAGAAACTCAACCAACCTATTAAGATAAATCAAAGAACACCCACTATAGAAACACATTATAATCAAATTGTCAATGTCCAGAATCTTGAAAACAACAAAAGAAATGTGACTTTCATTACATACAGTGGATCCTTAATAAGATTATGAGTGGATTTCTCCACATTTATAAATCTTTCAAGTCAGAAAGGAATAGGATGATATATTAAAACTATCAACTGAGAATTCTATATGTGGCAAAACTGTCCTTCAAAAATGAGGAAGAAACTACTATATTTCCAGACAAAGAATCAAGAGCTGAGAGAGATTATTACCACTAAATTAGCCACAAAGAAATGCTATAGGAAATCCATCAAGTTGAAGTAAAAATATGCTAGACAGTAACTCACAGCCATATGAAAACATAAAGATATCTGGTAAAAGTCAGTATGTGAGCAAATATAAAAACTGGTGTGATGTAATTTGGCTGGTAAATCTACTCTTAATTTTCTATAGTATTTAAAAGACACATGCTTAAAATTAAAACAAATCCATTTTAATGTGTATACAATAGCTAAATATAAAAGTTTTGATATCAATAACTTAAAATATGGGAATGGGACTACAGCTGCTTAGGAGTGCACTTTTTGTATGAGATTGAATTTAAGTTTGTATTACTATGAAATAAACTGTTATGATTTTAGGGTGTTATAGGCAATCTTCATTGTATCCAAGAAGCAACTATCAATAGAATATTTCCTAAAGAATTGAAAAGGGAATCAAAACAGGATATTATAAAAATAAATAAAACAAATGGAAGACAGTAATAGAGGAAATGCTAAATATAAAAAGGTTTAAGACACATGGAAAACAAATACCAAAATGTCAAAAGTAACTCCTTCCCCTATAAATATTATTTCAAATTTATATAGCTTTGACTTACTGATCAAAGGACATAGATTGGGAGAATGGATAATAAGATATGATCAAACTATATTCTGTGTACTATAGAATTAGTTTAAAACAAAGCACATGTATATTATTAAAGTAAAAGAATAGAAAAATAAAGGTACATGCAAATAATAGCCAAAAGAGAGCAGAGGTGTTTATACTAATATATATATATATATATATATATATATATATATATATATTTAAAAAAAATAGACTTTAAGTTAAAAACTGTTACAGAAGATATAAAAGGATATTATATATTGATAAAATGGTCAATTCACTAAGAAAATATAACACTTATAAGCACGGTGCATAAAATATCAGTGCTCTAAAATATATAAAGCCAATATTAACAGAATTTAAGAGAAATATAGATAGCACTACAATAGTAGTAGGAGACTTCAACACCCACTTTCAAAAATGGATAGAAAAACAGAAGATCAATATGGAAATAAAGAATTTCAACAGCACTATATACCAGTTATAACTAACAGACATATACAAAACTCCCAACCCAACAACAGAATGAATATATTTCACAAGTGAATATGAAATATTCACCAGGATATTGACCATATGATAGGACGCAAAATAAGACTTAATAATTTTGAAAACATCGAAAACATACAAAGTCTCTATTCCAATCAGAGTGGACTGAAACTATAAATCAGTAGCTTAAAAAAAACAAAAAACAAAAACAAAACAAATAAATTACAAATATGTGGAAATTAAACAGCGGTTTTAAACAAACAATAAATCAAATAAGAAATTAGAATAAATATTAGAAAGTTTCTGTAGAAAAATGAAAATGAAAACACAACATACCAAAATTCATGTTATACATTGAAAGCAGAGAGAAATTTAAAGTTGTAAGCACTTTCATTAAACGAGAAATAAGATCTCAAATCAGCAACATAACTTTGCACCTTAAGAACTAGAAAAACAAAAACAGACTAAACCCAAAGCTAGCAAAAGGAAGGAAATAATAAAGATTAGAGCAGAGGTAAATAACATAAAGTTTAGAAAAAAATAGAAAAGTCAACAAAACCAATAGGTGATTCTGTTAAAAGACCAACAAAATTGACAAACCCTTATCCAGAAAAACTAAGAAAAAAAGAAGACAAAATGGACTTTAAAACAAAGGCTATAACAGGAGACAAAGAAGCCCTAGTTATCCCACTTCTGGGTATTTATCCAAGGAAACCCAAAATGCTACTTTGAGATGACACGTGCATCCATATGTTCATTGCAGCATTGTTTACAATGGCCAAGACGTGGAGGCAGCCTGGCTGTCCATCAATGGATGAATGGATGAACAGGAGGTGGTACATATTTACAATGAAATATTGCTCAGCCAGGGAAGAGAATGGGTTCTTGCCATCTGCAGTGACATCGATGGACCTGGAGGGTATTATGCTAAGGGGAGTACGTCACACAGAAAAAAAGGATGCAATGTGATTTCACTTATATGTGGAATCTCAAGAACAAAATAAACAAATGAAACAGAAACAAACTCATAGATACAGAGAACACTTTGATGATTGCCAGATGGGTGGGGGTTGGGGGATGGGTGAAATTGGCTGTTACAGATAAGTCATGGGGATGTAAATAACAGCGTAAGAAATATAGTCAATAATATTATAATAATTATGTATGGTGTCACATGGGTGCTAGATTTATCGGGGTGATAGGAGAGGGTTGGGGAGCAAAATGAAAAACAAAAAGGATAAAGTAGTACAAATTTGTAGTTACAAACAGTGATGGGGATGTAAAGTAAAGCATAGGGACTATAGTCAATGATGTTGTAATAACCATGTATAGTGCCAGGTGGGTACTAGACTAGTCGGGGTGTTGTTCACTTCTTAAATTATATAAATGTCTAACCATTATGCTATACACCTGAAAGTAACATAAAATAATATTGAATGTCAACTGTAATTGAAAAATTTTTTTAAAGGAGGGGAAAAGGTGAAGGGGGTAAGAGGTCCAAATTTCTAGGTATAAAACAAATAAGCCATGGGGATGTAATATATAGCACAGAGGATATAGTTAATAATATTGTGATAGCAATATAGTGTCAGATGGTTGCTGGACTTATGGTGATTATGTCTTTAGATATATGATTATTGAATAACTATGGTGTACACCTGAAACTAATATAATATTGTATGTTAGCTATATTTTAATTAAAAGCTTTAAAAAATAAAATCATCAATGTAATATAACAATTTACATACGAAGGAAACATTATCGCCACAATTGATTCAGAAAAAAATTGAGAAATATCAACACCTTTGCATGATAACAACACTTGACAAATTAGGAATAGAAGGGAATAGCTCAACCTAATAAAGGCCATATATGAAAAAGTCATATTGAATATTTAAAACTTTTCCTCTAAGATTGAAAACAAGACAAGGGTGCCACGTTTTCTATTTCTATTCAACATACTATTGAATATCCTAGCCAGAGAAAGTACACAAGAAAAAAATAGCAGAAGCATTCAAATCAGAAAGAAGTAAAATTATCTCTGCTGATGGATAACACCATCTTATTTTGTATTACAGAAACACATAAAATTTAACACACATACAAACACAAATTATTAGAACTAAAAAATAATTAGTTGTATTCCTATATACTAAAATGAACAATCTGAAAAAGAAGTTAATAAAATAGTTGCATATACAATAACATTAGAAAGAATAAAATACTTGGAAATATACCTATCTACAGAGATGAATGGTTATCTAATGAAAACTACAAAACATTGTTGAAAGAAATTAAAGAGACTCAAATAAACAGAAAGACATATTATGTTTACAGGTTGGAGACTTAATATATTAAAAATGTTTAAGTTACCTAAAGAGATCTACAGATTTAATGTATTGCCTATCAAAATCCCAATGGTGTTTTTTGCAGAAACAGAAAAACTAATCAAAAAGCCATAAGGAATCTCAAGGGACTGAATAGGCAAAACAATTTTGAAAAAACAAACAAAAAAAAAAGGGCTCAAATATTATTATTACAAAATTTACTACAAAACTACAGCTATCAGTAATGTGTTACTGGCTTAATGATAGACACACAGACCTATGCAATAAAACAGGGAGCCCAGAAATAAACTCTCACATTCTGACATATATTTGACAAAGATATCAAGAGAGTTCAATAAAGAAAAGACTTTCCAACACACGATGTTGGGAAAAACAGATAAGAATGAATATGGACCCTCACACCATATAAAAAATTAGCTAAAAATGGATACAAGATCTAAAGGTAAGAGATAACACTATAAAACTCTTAGAAGAAAAGTAGGGAAAATCTTTATAACATTGTATTTGGAATAATTTCTTGGAAATGACATCAAAAGCACAGGCAACAAAAGAAAGAAACATAAATTCCACTACATCAAAATTAAAAATATTTGTGAAAGATTATGGACAAAGACGGTAACATAAGAAGGTCTTGAATTTCCTTCCTCCTACAGATGCACTGAATGTACACATGGAGTTAATCTCTGAGAGAAATTGAGAAATTAGCTGAGTGACATCTATAAATCATGACTGAGAAAATACCTACATCAGAATGGGTAGGAAAGGTTGAGACATACTCTCCCCATAAACCCCACACATGATAGCGCACCATTAAATCAAGCGGGAACCCTAACTCCCAGCTTAGCAGACCCTGATTAGCAAAAAATTTGGATGGTACATCTAACATCTTCACTTATAAGATGTTTACCCAATGGATGAGCCCACAAAACGCCTAGGTCTGAAAGCCATCATCCCTTGTATTCATGAATTCCATGGGATTGTAGAAAACAAAGAAGCAGTTTTTAAAGGATGTGCAAACATTTGTCACAGCAATCTTTCCAGGGCTCAGAGCAGAAGGGGGCAACTATGTTCATTTTCCAGTCATTCCCTGGAAGAGGTTTGACTGCACAATTTACAAGCTGCTCCTGAGGGTTTGGCTTCCAATTAGCATGTATCTTGTTGTTGACTGCCATCATCCGTCGAGTCCCAAAACCTGGTGGACACTTTTCCCACCTTCTTCTTCTGGCTTGTTTCAACAATAAAACAAAGTCACAAGTTTATACCTGGAAAGAGCTTGTATACACATGTAGTGCCCCAAATTTTAATGCCACCATCTGAGGAATGGGCTCCCAAATCACCTACCTCTGATACCCAACAGTAACTGCATTCATAAAACCTACAGTATATAGCAAACAAAGAAGCAGTTTCAAGTGTGTATAGGAGGATCACCACTGTCTATACATATGGGCTTATCATAGAGGGAGCAGGCAAAAACTCCTGTCTCACATTTTCTCCCTGGAAGAGGTTTCAGTGTGTATTTTCACAGCTGCTGCCTGAGGGTCAGCTTCTAATCATCCTGCACGTAGGTGCTGATTTCAGTCCTCCACTTTGCAAGATGTAAATTGTAACATTAAAACTATAAAATGGGGTGGGGTGTAAAAATATAGAGCTTTTACATGCATTTTAAGTTAAGTTGTTATCAACTAACAACATATTTTTTATAACTATAAGATGTTTTATATAAGCACTGTGGTAACCACAAGGCAAAAACTTATAGAAAATGCACAAAAAATAAAGAGTAAGGAATCAAAGCATACAACTACAGAAAATCGTCAATCATAGGAAAGAGTAAAAGAGAAATAAAGAAAAAAAGGAATTACCTAGCATCCAGAAAACAATGAACAAAATGGCAATAGTAAGTCTGTAACTATCAATAATTATTTTAAATGTAAATGGACTAAATTCTCAAATAAAAAAAAAAATGAAGTGGCAGAAGGATAAAAATTACCCAACTATATGCTGCCTACAAGAGACTCACTTCATCTTTAAGGACACATATAGACTCAAAGGGAAGGAATGAAAAAAGATATGTCATACATGAGGAATCAAAAGAAAACAGGAGTAGCTATACTTATATCAAACAAAACAGACTGAAAGCCAAAAATTGTAATAAGAGCTGAAGGTCACCATATAACAATAAAGGAGTTAATTCATCAAGAGTATACAACAATTGTAAATATGTATGCACCCAACATTGAAACATCTAAATATATAAAGAAAATATTAATAGATCTGAGTAGAAAAATAGACAGCAATATAATAATAGGGGATATCCAATTTTCAAAAATGGATAGATCATTCAGACAGAAAATCAATAGGAAATATTGGATTTAAACTACATGTTAGACCAGGTAGACCCAACAAATATATAAAGAACATTCCATTTAACAGCAACAGAATCTCATTTTTCTCAAGTACACACAGAACATTCTTTAGGTTAGATCATATGATAGGCCACAACAAAGTGTTAGTAACTTTAAGAAGATTGAAATCATGTAAAACATCTTTTCTGACCACCACTGTATAAAAACAGAAATCAATAAAAGAAAACTGGAAATTTCACAAATATGTGGAGATTACATGCTCTTGGGAGTTGGTGCTGGGAGGTGAGCGGCCCAGTAGCTCAGTACACCCTCAGCCGGTCAGAGGGAACCAGTCCCCTCATTGTCCCAGTCCCGTTCCTATCACCCTGGCCAGTCACCAATCACCCTGGCTCTTGTCACTCAAGCCTGTACTAGTCACCCAGTCACCAACCCTTAACCCAGGCCAAACAGCTCAGTACACTGCGGCAGGGATGAAGGGAGCCCGGCAGGTCCTTATCACCGGCTTGCCCATTCCCCCTTTTCCCTTTGTCCACCCTCCTCCGACCTTGGGGAAGCTCTGGTCCCTTTGGGGAGCTCTGCTTTCTTTTGACCCTGCTGTACTCCACCCTCTGTTCCTTCCCCTCTGACGTCAGGACTCCCAGCCCCTCTCAATCTCCCCTCCATCCCACTCTATACCCCTTTGTCTTTTCTCTACCCCCCTTTGTCTTCCCCTCCACCCTCTTCTACCTCCCTTTTTCCACTTCCATAAAATAAATAAATAAACAAACAAACAAACATGAGCCTGAACAAATAATGGTTCCAAAAGTAATTTAAATAAAATCTTTGAGACAAATGAAAATGGAAACATAACATACCAAAAGGAATTGGATACAGTAAAAGGAGTTCAGGGAAGAAAATTTATAGTGATAAAGGCCTACATTAAGGAAAAATAAATATCTCAAATCCACAACCTAACTTTACACATCGAAGAACTAGAAAAAGAACAAAGTAAGTCCAAAGTTAGTAGAAGGAAGGAAATAATAAAGAGCAAAGTAAAAATAAGTTAAATAGAAATTACTGATGAAAGATGAAAGGATTAATGAAACAGAAGAGTTTTCCTTTAAAAGATCAAAAAGTTAAATAACCTTTAGCTAGATCAATTAAGAAAAAACTAGAGAAGAATCAAATATATAAAATCAGAAATGAAAGAGAAGACATTGCAACTGATAACAGAGAAATACTAAAGACCATAAGAGAGTGCTATGCACAGTATACATCAATACATTAGCTAACCTAGAAGAAGTAGATAAAATTTAAGACACACACACAACCTATCAAGACAGAATTATTAAATAGAAAATCTGAACAGACAAAGGACTAAGAAGATCAAATCAGTAATCAAAACCTCACAAAAATCAAAAGTCCAGGACTAGACGGCTTCACTAGTAAATTTTCACAAACATCTTAAGAAGAATTAATACCAATTATTCTCATATTCTTTTAAAGAATAGAATAGGAGGAAACAGTTCTGAACTCATTTTACAAGGCCATCATTACTCAGCTACAAAGCCAGGAAAGAACACTACACATAAAGAAAATTATGTTCATATTCCTGATGAACATAAATGCAAAAATCCTCAATAAAATATTAGCAAACTAAATTCAACAGTACATGTGATAGGAGAACTGACTCTGGGTGCACACAACATTATATGTAGATGATGTATTACAGAATTGCACTCCTGTAACTTGTGTAATTTTACTAACAATCGTCACCCCAATAAACTTTAATTAAAAATTTTAAAAAGTATTATACAACATGATCAAGTGGGATTTATTCCTGGGATGCAGGAATGTTTCAGCAAATGCAAGTCAATAAATGTGATACGTTTTATTAACAAAATTAAAGATAAGAATCACATAATCCTATGAATAGATGCAGAAAAAATATTTGACAAATTCAGCATCATTTTGTGATAAAAATTCTCAATAAACTGAGCTTTAAAAAAATACCTCAACAAAATAAAGGCCATGTATGAGAAGCCCACAGCCAAGATTATACTTAAATCTGAAAGGCGCAAAGCTTTTCCTCTAAGATCAGGAACAAAACAAGTATGTTCACTCATATTACTTTTATTCAGCATAGTGCTAGAAGTCCTAGCCAGAGTATTTAGTAAAATAAAATAAAATAATAAAATAAAATAAAACAAAACAAAATAAAATAAAATGCATCCAACTAAGAAAGAAGTGAAATATTTCTGTTTGCAAATGGCCTTATATAGAAAACACTGTGGACACAAACAAAAAATTTTAGAATTAGTAAACAGATTCAGTAAAGTTGCAAAATGCAAATTCAATATACAAAAATCAGTTGTATTTCTGTAAACTAATAATGGACAAGTAAAAAGAGAAGTTAAGAAAGCATTCATATTTACAATAACATCAAAATTTAAATACTTACCAATAAATTTAATCAGAAAGTTAAAAGACTTATACGCTGAAAACCATAAAAATATTAATAAAATAAATTGAAGAAGATAGAAATAAATGAAATAATATTTCATGCTCATGATTTGGAAGAATTAATATTGTGATAATGCCCATATTATCCAAAAAGATATAAACATTAAATGCCAATCAATTCTATCAAAATTGCAATGACATTTTCATAGAAATAGAAAAAAAAAAAAAACTTCCTAAAATTCCTATGGAACTGCAAAAGACCCCAAATACACAAAGCAATTTTGAAAAAGAAGATGAAAGCTGGAGGCATCATACTTTCTGATTTCAAACTATATTACAGATATAATAATCAAAACAGTATGTTATTGGCATAAAAACAGGCACATCAATCAGTGGAACAGAATAAAGAGCACAGAAATTTGGGACAAAAGAATGAAGAATATACAATGAGGAAATGATAGCTAATTTAACAAGTGGTTTTGGAAAAACTGGGCAGCCACATGCGGAAAAATGAAAGTGGACTCCTATTTTGCGCCATGCACAAAAATAAACTCAAAATTAACTGAAGACTTGAATGTAAGACCTGGAACTATGAAACTCCTAGAAGAAAACATAGGGCTACACTCCTTGATTTTGGTCTTAACAATGATTTTCTTGGATTTGGCACCAAAAGCAAAGGCGACAAAAGCAAACTCAAACAATTGTGACTACATCAAACTAACATGTTTCTGATATATCTGATAAGGGGTTGCACTCCAAAATATATAAGGAATTCCTGCAAATCAACAACAACAAAAAATTAAATAATTCCACTTAAAAATGGGCAACCAAGTAAAATGGATATTTTTCCAAAGAAAACATACAAATGGCTAATAGATACATGAAAGGTGCTGGACATCATTAATCATTAGGAGAACTGCAAATCTAACCACAGGGAGCTATCACCTCACATCTCTTAAGGTGTTTATTATCAATAAGACAAGAGATAACAAATACTGGTGATTATTTGAAAGAAAGGGAATTTGTGGTAAGAATGTAAATTGGTATAACTAATATGAAAAACACTATGGAGGTTCCTCAAACAATGAACTACCATAAGATCCAGCAATCCCATTTCTGGGAATATACCCAAATGAAACAAAATCACTGTATCAAAGAGATCTGCACTCAGGTTCACTGTAGCATTATTCACATTAGCCACGTCATGTTGGAATTCATGGAAACAGTAATGTGGAAGTTATAGAAACAGAGTGTAGAATGGTAGTTGCGATGGGCTAAGGTGTGGGGGAAATGGTGAGAGGCTGATGAAAGGATACAAACTTTCAGATATAAGATGAATAAGGTCTGAGTATTTATTATAGTGTAACATAGTGACTATAGTTGGTAATACTATACTGTATAATTTAAATTCACTAAGAGAGTAAAATTTGTGTTCTCACACATAAAAATATTGAATACATGAGTTGACATATGGATTAATTAACTTGATGATGGGAATCCTTTCACAATATATATGCATATCCAATTATCATGTTTTACATTTTAAATATACCTCGATAAAGACTAAAATTTTTAAAACATTTGTTCAGCAAAAGACATTATCAAAAGAATGAAAAAGTGACCTCCAGAATAGTACAAATATATATCTCATAAAGCATTAATATGCATAATATACCGAGGGAGCCAAAAAAATGTATACACATCTTAAGAAAGGAAAAAACCATATTATAATTGTAATAATATATACTCATAACAAAAGATGAATGCAAGTCACATTTGACTTCTGCAATTAGAAGAGGTTCTCAAAGTGGTTACCATCAGTGTCCACACACTTCTGATTACGGTGAACTACTGCTTGAGCAACATTGACCAAACTGTCCACTTGTGTACATTTTTTTGGTACCCCCGGTATAAAGAACTCCTATAACTTAACAACAACAACAAAAAAACAAACAATTGAAAAGTGAGCAATGGATTTGAATACACATTTCTCCAATGTCTATATATACAGCTGGCAAACAAGCACATGGAAAGAAGCTCAATATCTATCACTGACCATTAGAGAAATGAATATCAAAACAACAATAAAATAGCACTGATACAACTTGGAATGGCTATGACCAAAATAAAACAAAAGAAAATAAAACAAAATCCCAGCTATAACAAGTGTTGAAAAAGATGTGAAGAAATAGAAAAACTTACGCATTTCTGGTTGGAAATTTTATGTTGTCACTACGTAAAACAACATGGTTGTTCCTCAAAAAATTAAACACAGAATTACCAAATGATCCAGTAATTCCACTCCTGAGTATATCCAAAATAATTGAAAGAAAAGACTCAAATAGACATTTGCACATCGCTTTGTAGCTGTATTCACAATAACCAAAAGGCAGAAAGAACCCAAATGTCCATTGATGAATGAATGGGTAAACTAAATGTGCTACATACATAAAATTGAAAATTACTTAGTCTTAAAAAAGAGTGAAATACCAACGCATGCTAAAATGCGGATGAACTTTGAAGATTTTTCTGAATTAAGGCAGGCACAAAAGGACAAATACATGATTCTACTTATATGAGATCTCTGGTATAATAAAATTCACATAGATAGAAAACAGAATGGTAGTTGCCAACGGCTGTGCACGTGAGGAATTGGGAACTATTTGTTAATGAGTATAGCATTTCAATTCAGGAAGATAAAAATGTTTTGGAAATGGATGGTAGTGATTTCTATATTCTACTTTTGATGATTCCAATACCTGGTGTCTCAAGGACCTAAATCTGAAGTTTGTTTCTTTTTCTGACACTCTCTCCTGGCTTGTTTTCCTATATGTTTGGTGGAAATTGACTGTGAGCCAACATGGTATGATGGTCTTAATCTGCAGGTTCCTTAAGGCCTAACCCGTGCAGCTATAACACACGCAAAGGAAACGTATTTGTTTTTGCTAAGATCTGGGTTTGGTAGGATAGAGAGGAGGACAGGTTAGTCTCTTGTAAGTATCCTGGCTAAAATGCTCAGTGGACATTTTACTTTTTCACATTATTTGAGAGCCCAACTTTTATGTCTTGATTCCTGTAATGTATCATTATTTTTCCTTAGGACAATCTCAGTTTTAGAATTAGTTTACTACTCACTGCTCCCTACTTAAATTTCACTTGAAGGATTTTTTAGTAATAATTGGCAATATCTCTTTCTGAGGCCCAGCAATGTACTTTAGAAGTACGTTTTATCAAGGATCCTGTTGTTTCTTAAAAGAGAGCTTTCCAAAATATCTAGGTAGGCATACTAATAGAAATAGAAGTTCTTTTTAATTTTGTAATTAAAAAAATTGCTGTGAATATAGACTATCATTTCCAAAGGGCATTTGTGTTCATTGGACATCATGGGTAGCAATATCAAAATATGAATGTAAATCCATTTAAATACTACTGCTCCTTATAGTAAGACATATATGTGTATAAAATATTTATTATTGGCATCACCAATTACTTTCAAATTTGTGTTTCCAACTAATATCTCTAGTGAGCATGAGAGTAATGCATCAATGGCCTAATCAATAATTTCACACGGGTGTCTAACAAACATCCCAATTTTAATGTCATCAAAAGAGAACACTACCATGTTTCCCCAAAAATAAGACCTAGCCAGACCATCAGCTCTAATGCATCTTTTGGAGCAAAAATTAATATAAGACCCTGTATTATATTATATTATATTATACCCGGTTTTATAATAAAATGAGACTGGGTATAATATAATATAATATAATATAATATAATATAATATAATATAATATAATATAATATCAGGTCTTATATTAATTTTTGCTTCAAAATAGAAGCAAAATTTTTGCATTAGAGCTGATGGTCCGGCTAGGTCTTATTTTTGGGGAAACACGGTAGGTTTCTCTACATAAATTTCCTTTTTTTGTCATCTCAGCTGATGGCAAAAACATTCACCGTGATCACCCACAAGAAGAAACTTCAGCTCCCTGATGCTTCTAGCTAGGTAACCCCTCATCTCTGCCCATGGGTTTAATCATCCATTCTGCAGACAAAACCTTTAACTCTACTCATAGGTATATATTAAATTGTTCAACAACTCTCCACTTCTGGGGCTAAAAACTTAATCTTAGCCAACAGTATCTCTCCTCTGGACTACAGCAGTAGCCTATAAAGAAACTTGATTTCATGGCTAGGTATTGAGAAAAATGTTTTTCTAAAGAGTGGACTTGGACATTTGAATTCTTGTTTGCTTATTCATCCAGAGATCTTGGAAACCAATAGTGACAGATGAGATTTTGCTCTTTGACAGAAAGATGTGGTATGCTGCTTCTAAGTAATACAAGTTTGGGGAAAATTTTGAGGAAGAGACTAAAGCAACTTGAAATTGATGGAGAGTGTGAAATTGAAGCAAGATGAAAAATGGGATTAAAAATTTTAGCTATCCCTTAGGGAATTTGTAATTGCACAGATTGCCTTGTTTCAGTCCCAAACGAATGCATACACTATTACTCTGTATGTTTGGCAAAGTTCTCTAAGCACAGACCGAAAAAGTGTACCCAGTAGAGGTCTAATAATTGCTGAAAGATTATTGGTGATATTAAAATGGCCTATATCAAGGACACCATTTAGACTATGTTGAAAATAAATTCTGGAGAATAATATACTACCTCTCCCACCGGGTGTGCCTGATCATGATAGAAGGATAATAGTGAATGCCAAACGGATGCCAAATGACAGAGAACACACAAACCAGCACAAATGACTTAAGGGACAAGGTAGTATCCCTCGATCCAACAGATTCTAGTTCAAATCTTGACTCTGCCATTGATTATCTGTATTGGCTTGACAGTCTTATGTAACTTCTTTGAGTCTCAGCTATATCATCTGTGCAATAAAAAGTAACAGTAATTTTAATAGACACCTACCAATTTTGTTGTGATTAATAAATTAGAAACCAAGTAAAAGCACATTCCACTTGTAGGGGAAGAAAACTTCCCTTTTTCCCTTCTAGGTTCTGTGACCGGTCTAATAATTAAATTGACATAAGACATTAACATGAAGAAAAAAATAATTTCATATGTATGGGGACCCCAAAGATATAGGGCTCAAAGAAGTTACCAAATCAGGCAGATTTTATACCTTCCAGAGAAATAAACCGTGCATTTGTAAAGAATTGACAAGACAAGGAAGTTTGGGCTTGGTGTGGTAAATTAGTGAAGTAACAAGGTTGGTTTACACAGCTGTCTCAGCCCTAAATGTCGTATCTGGTGATAAGGATGTCTCCTACTCTCCTGGTACAGGGAGGGTACCTATCAAATTCATTTCCTGCTTTTAGCAGGACAGAGGAGGTCAAGGCGTCCTTCTTGCACTGACTGTTATTAGGTACCTTTAATTCAAAATAATCAATATGCCGAAATGGCATATTTTAAGGTGGCAGTCTGTTCCCCTTCAAGTTTATCTGACATTTTTGGCACCCTGTAAGTGTGGCTTCTCTTTCCTTCTATTCCTCTGAATGTAGTCTGTCTATGTGTGTGTACATGTATGCGGCTGTATATGTATCTAAGGACTGGTGTGTGTTGTATTTAGAAGGTTGGGGGGGAGTAGACAGGAAGATAGTAATTTTTGCTGTTGTTGTTTAGAAATGTAAACTGCTCTAGTTTATATTTCAATCTGTATATTTCCTGGTCTTTGTTTATATTTTAATTTCTTCCAGGCTATATACATGGTAATTAGAATCTTAAGTATTCTCCAATAGTTTTCTAATGGCAAAGAAGAAAAAATGTCTTGACGGTCATAAGAAAATATTGCTAAATTTAGTATCTAGAAAGTCCCATCCTCTTTTTAACATTCTAAGATTTATGGCACTTAGACAATTAGCTTGAAAAGTAGAAGGGTGCCTCACATGAGCTCTTTTCAAGGAGTTTGACCTTGACACTCAACTACCAATGATGAAATGTCGCCTCTGAATAATGAGTCTTCCAAGAACCAAGCCTCCCGAAGGATGGCACACTAAGATTGCACCAATCTTTTTCCTGTGTGGACCACCGTGAATCTCAAGGCAACATTTTCACAGCAACATAATATATAGTTACTAAATGTTTACTAGAAGTTGTGCAGTCAAAGCCATTGCCTGTTTGCAGAGGAAAGCCTGGAAGATCTGATTGATCTCAGTGCTTTGGCAACAATCGGTTCTGCTTCATCCCCCTAGGTGCTTCTACCCTGGGCCAGAAAGGCTTTTCTCGGCACATTCAGTGCTTAGTTATACCTCAGAAGAGCACAATGTCTCCTGAGTCCCACAATGATCTGGAAGAGTCCAAAACATCATCCTATTCTATTGTACTTTAGAGACCCAACTAAAACATTTGATTTTTTCATCAAGAACTGACTCAACCTTGAGAAAGATTTTTTTTTTTTAAAAAGATATAAATGTGTGGAGTGAGTGAAAAGCTGTCTTAATGACTAGACCTGATACAGTCATACACTTAATGAGCACCTGCTGTGTGACCAGTGTTGTGCTAGAAACAGAGATAACAGAGGTGAAATCAAACATATCCTGTCTTCATGATGTTCCAGTTAAGTTGAGAGACGGAGGGTTTGGAGGAATAGCTACCTACTGTCTAGCTATTAATACTTGAAATAATGCATTGTGTATTTCACTAGGACTCAATTTCTAGTTCACTCTGGGGACAGAGTCCCAGAGAGCAGTTTCCAGGCTCTCGGCCTCATATGGAGGGGTGCTGGCTTGGGTGGTAGATGGCCATCAGCTGTGGCTAGTTGGCCATCAGCTGTAACCATTGAGCCATTGGCCACTAATATAACTGCTGCGGCTACGGAAGGAAGAAGAGCAGAGTGGAGGAGAGTGGAGGAGAGTCATCGGTTGGCAGAAAAGCAGACAGTAGGTTGCATGTCGTGTGAACCCAGCCTCCAGTGAGACCACAGTGATATGACTTCCCTATCTATGGCTCCGTGAGTGTTCCTTTTGGGCCAGGCCACATCCTGCATTCTTATCTGGGGAGCGGGAGCAGAGACCCCGCAGGCCGCCCCGCAGACACCTGTGTTCTTGTGCAGGGAGCGGGAGCAGAGACCCTGCATGGCACCCTGCACGACAAGTGGTGCAGCGAGCAGGGTACCCCACATGACATTCACTGTGACCAGCCAATCAAACACACCTTCCTGGGCCTTGCATCATTGGCTGTGACTGTAAAAAACAGGGACAATGGAGGCAATAGCTTTGGGAGCCCAGGAGCATGGCAGTCATGATTTTCAGGGGCAACACTGAATCCCCAGGGCTGGGCTGCTCAGCTGTAGGAATGGTAACATCCTGCCATGTTTATTCTGTGGTGTTTATTGGCTATGGTGTCTTTATCCTGACTTATCTAAGCCCAGTTCACTAAGCCCAGTTCGTTAGCATTTTCTACAGTTTTATGACCTATGCAGTGTCCTTTCTGTAACTTGTTTGCAACTTAAACAAACTGTAGTCAATTTCTGTTATTGTTTGCTTTTTAAAATGTATTTCTTTAACAAACATACCTGATGAAAACACTGTGCAGGCATGTGTAGGTAAATAGAGATATAAAACTCCATATTAAATGTTAAAATTATAAAAATGTTAAAATAATGAGAATCTACTAAAATATAACCTTAATAAAAGCAGTACTACAGATTGATTTCTCTGTTATACCAGGCATTCGGTAAATATTTGTAGAATGAATGAATGAATGTATCACTGCTGTTTTAATATCTGGATGCATATAGCTTGAGTTAAACTTTTGAACAATTGGTTGCTTTGGACCCAAGGAAACAATTTCACATAAATTGTGTATTTTTAAAATTTAAATAACTTTGTGGCTTGTCTGCTTTAAAATATCCCAGAAATATGTCAGTACTTGGTATTACTAAGGCTGACTTGCAGAATCATGCTGATAGCTCATAATGCCTAAGGGAAAAGCTGATGTCTTCCACCTAGCCCACCCCAACCTGCTAAAGAATTTCTTCCTTTTTATGTGGGACAAATATAAACCTTAAGGCAAAATATTATAGAAGTGTCCTGAATTTCTGAGATATAATGCTATAGGTTTGTCTGTCAATTTTCAAAGCAGAAGGGAACAGATTTCTGCTAAATAATTTGTCATACCCTTAACATTGCCATTTTGTTCCAAGTTCCCTCATTCACAAAATGGGGAGGTGCAGGAACACACAGGGTTCTTCATCAATTCCACTGCATTTATTTTGCACACATAATGCTGGGAAAGGGAACTCCCCAGAAGCTGAGTTCTGGCTGGACAGCAGGCTTGCTCACAGCATGACAGCACCCATCTGCAAGCCTCCCCTATATACTTGCCCACACATTTAAGCAACAGCTGTTAGGTGAGCGTGCTTACATCCCCACCAGCAAGGAAGCTTCTACCAACTTGTTTCCCATTCAGCAAGTGCCATTTAATGAAGGCTTTATGCCATTTCCGAATAGTCTGGCCATGACAGCTTTCAGGGGAATTTATTAATAACATGGAACTGCACACTCTGAAAGTTGCCCAAAAGTTTCTTCCGCAGAAACTCTAGCTAGTTATATGTATATTTTGGTTCCTCTTTTGACTTTTTAATAAAATAAAACAGGTTAGCTAAAATAATTTAAATTTCTAATGGCCATTCAGGAAAGCATTTATTTTAAGTCCACTTCAAAGCCTCCCCTCCCTTCAAAGAGAGGATTCCAAACCTCTAAGAAACAATGATATTTGTTCTTTGATTGATATGCAGAAGCTTCGAAAAAACAATATTATAAGTACTTCTTTAAAAGAATCCTAAAAGAAATAGGCCCTCTGAGTAGGTGCTTTAAAATTTCTTACTGTTTGTCCTGCCTGACAATAACCTGACAAGATATTTCAAAGAATTTAATAACTCTGTGATTAGAAATGTAGCAGAATTAAAAGTCTGATAAAAAAATTTAAACCTTCCTTGGTAACTTCCAAGGCCATTCTGCCGATAATCAGAAATGTAAACAGCCTACAACTGCCTGAGCCTAATCAAATCAAAGAAAAGAAATGGGAAAGGAAAGACTTTTAAAAACACAAGTGGCTGAAAATGTCCCCTTGGCTAACAAGCCCCTTTCACCAGCCTCTTAAAATTTGTTTATAAAAGGCAAATATAAATTTTAAGTCTTCTCAAAAAATAGTAAAAGCCTTAGTTATTTAAACAAATGCTATTAACTTATTCCAACTGACACAAATTAGTGGGGTTTTGCCATATTCTACCTGTCTCATGGCTGGAATTCTAAAAACAAAACAATTAGTTCTCCGGTTTCATCTGTCTATATACTCGTATGTTGTACGTATGTTTACTTCCAGAGCATATTGATAAAATTTGTTTAAAAAGAGATCTGTTTAATTGGCTTAAAGAATTAAAAACGTATACAAATTTTAAAAATATAACAGAAACACAAATGTTTTTAAAGTTCAGAGAAAATATTTGGTATTAAAACTAATAAAAATAGTTATGTCTTAAACATTATCAGTATTAAGTGTAATACTTTTATTCTACCTAGGTTTGTAAATTAAGCAAAAACAACTTAAAATGATGGTTGGCTGGTCTCATATCTCATTAGGTTTTTTTCGGGTAACCTAAACATAATTATTCAGAAAAAATAAAATAAATAAATGTAAGTAGAGACGACAGATGAATAAGATTAAAATAATTGATTATAAGTTTTAATATTGACAATGTACTTATATAAAAATAAAATGTTTTTTTCATCTTCTAAAAGGTCAAACATTTTCTGTACTATTGGTATGCTCTTAATAAGATATTGAAAAGGGGAAGCAAAAATATCATATTTTATTAAATTTATTTCCTGTGCTCTTTATATTGGCTTAGAATGCCCCTAGTCGTTCGTGGAAAGTAAAGAAATTCATGAGACTCAGAAAAGTAAAGAAACCAAAAGGTTTTATTAGAGTCAGGAAGCTAATGGCAATGCCCCAATAAGACAGCTGTCCCATACTTCAGGTTAGCTTTTCCTTATATAGGAAAGGGAGAGTCGATCAGGCAGGTTTGAGGGTTGACATCCTCACATCATTTCCTGGAGTCTGGTCTGTTTGAAAATAATGCTCTCTCTGGACTCTGGATTCAGACTCGGCCTGGGGCTTTATGGGTCACCTGTAAAAACTGCAAGTGAGTTGCAAATTGGATTCCAGTCTCCGGGTGCCTGAGCATTAAGAAATTGCTCTTTTCCTGACTCATCACTCTTTATCATCAGGTCTTTAATTATTTAATTAAACCAAGTGTACTTAATATTAAAAGAGCTAAATTTTGCTTACAACTACAGTAGTACCTCAGTTTTCGAACATCTCTATTGACAAACATTTTGGTTTATGAATGCTGCAAACTGGAAGTAAATGCTTTGGTTTTTGAACACGACTCAGAAGTCCAGTGTATCACATGGCTTCCCCTGAGTGCAAGATCCTGAGGCCTAACTGTCGGCTGTTTTCGAATGTTTTAGAGCTCGTGGATTACGTTAGAAAACCGAATTACCACTGTATTTAATTTTCTGTATTTGCCTGTGAAGTGTTTGTCACAATGATTAAATAAATACTGTTTCATAATTACCTATGATTCTATTTGACCAAATGTTTTAAAACTTTTGATTTGTTTGACAAACTTGTCAAAATTGGAAAATTAAAGGGTCTTTTTCTTGACCTAAGAAATAACTTTTAGATTTTCCAAAGAAGAGCTTTTGATTTCAAAGGATCTCTCTCTCTCTCCTTATAAAAGAAATATTAAACTATTTAGGTTTTTTTGCTATTTTAAATTACATGGGAAGCATTGTCAAATAAATGATGCTAAACCTTTCATGATATTTACGTAGATATGTCTGCAATATAAATGTTCTAGAAATTATATAAAATTCTGACAGGTCCTAATATAATGTTAGAAAACTTATATTATTTCTCTGTCTCTTAAAGTTGTAAGTTTTATCATAGCTTTGAAATGTAAATACCCATGAGCTAAATAAAACATTGTCCACAGATGCTGAAGAAAAAAAATTTTTAAATACAAACTGCAGTAAAAGTTCCCAAAATATATTTATAAAAGAACTAAGGTTTATTATAAAACTACTAAAAAATAATAAGGATAAAAAGAATGACTGCATATGAAAAGTAGGATGTGTGCTTTCAATGAAAGAAGATATGATGAAGAAGGGAGATGCATTTTTGTTGAGGGGAAAAAATATTGTGCACTTTTTGTATAAGAAAAGGTATAAAGGACATTTTTATATGTTTTTTTGGAAAGGGAAAAAAAAAAAGTAATTTTTGTCCTAAAGTTAAATGATTCTTTCAAAATAAGAAAGAAAACCATAGGACAAAAGCTATAAGGTATATAAAAGCTGTAGAAGGTTTATGGAAGTTACAGAAAGTTGTAGAAGCTGCAGAAAGTTCATAGAAAAGTGATCTCGAGAAAATAATTTAACATATGGTCAACCTAACTAACATCTGTGCGTATAACTAAGTCAGTTGCCTTATTTGTGTGTGTTAAGTGTATGAACTCTACTCAGATCTTAACCATGGCCACATTTAAGTATTTTGTCATTTACAGGTAGTTATTATTTTACTCTGATGCCTTTACAAAATGTTACTACAAAGATGTTTCATTTTCAAAAAGACACATGGAGAGGACTCTGCCACTCTAAAATACACGTTTCTGATAAACATTCAGATCATACCATTAAACTGGGTAAAGATCTACAGAATTCTAAGAAGAAACTGGATTCATAAAACTACTAACAAAAAGGTCATTACCAACAATAATTACTAACATAAGACTAAGTGAACTGATACGGATCATTATAATTTCATTACTTTTTGTTTGAAATACTAGGTTTTCTAAAATATTTTTTTCCAGATTTAAGGAAATTTTTTTCTCCTAAGCTACCTATGACCTACAACTTGGTAAATTATAACTTTTAAACAGAATTAAAACATTTATCTTTTTCTCCCTATCTGATCCCTCCAGAATGTAAAAACACTTAGCATAACCTACACTTTCATTGTTCCTTTTTTTCCTTAATTTAGTTCCTTTCTAGCTCACAAATAATACGAGGTCTGTCAATTAAATTCCTGAATTTGCCACCCTGTGCGTACATTGGCAGCACTGTACAAACAGCTCAGTAAGGTTTCATAACCTTGGTCTATCAGTGTCTCGCAGTTGTGTTCATGTCGACATGTGGTGGTGTCTTGCTGAGTGGTGTTCATTATTATTGTTGTGTGTTTTTGTGTGCCATTGCAAGAATGTCTGAGCTTGGATTACAGCAATGAACAAGCATTATATTTCTTGTTAAACTTGGCAAGAGTGGAAGTGAAATCAGGGACATGTTAGTCCAAGTTTATGGAGAATAATGCCAGTGTACAAATGGATTAAATGTTTTTCTGAGGGGAGAGGATGCGTCACTGATAAAGAGAGGTCACGGTGGCCAGTAATAAGCAGAACTACTGACAAAAACATTGCAAAAGTTCGTCGAATTGTGTGACAAAATCATCGGCTGAGTTTGAGAAGCATAGCAGACCAAGTAAACATTGATAGAGAAACAGTTCGAAAAATCTAAACTGAAAATCTTGCCATGAGAAAGGTGTGTGCAGAAATGATCCCAAAGGAGCTGACCGATGAACAAAAGCAAAGGAGAGTCGAAGTTTGCCAGGACCTTTTGGAGAGGCAAGACGATGTTTTGGACTGTTATCACTAGTCATGAAACATGGGTGTACCAATATGACCGTGAAACAAAGCGCCAAAGTGCACAATGGACGTCAGCCAATTCTCCACGACCAAAAAAGTTCTGTCAGTCCAAATCAAGAGTCAAAACGATGTTGCTAAACTTTTTTGATATCAGAGGAATTATTCGTTGTGAATTTGTACCAACTGGACAAAGAGTTCACCAAGTTTACTATTTGGAAGTGATGAATGGCTGTGTGAAAAAGTTAGATGGAAACAACCCGAACTTTTCACCAACAATTCATGGCTCTTGCATCATGACAAGGCACCAGCTCACATGGCACTGCCTGTGAGGGAGTTTTTAGCCAGTAAACAAATAACTGTATTGGAACACCCTCCCTACTCACCTGATCTGGCCCCCGATGACTTCTTTCTTTACCTGAAGATAAAGGAATTATTGAAAGGAAGACATTTTGATGACATTCAGAATATCAAGGGTAACACCATGACAGCTCTGATGGCCATTTCAGAAAAAGATTTCCACTATTCTCTGAAGGGTGTACTAGGTGCTGACTTCAGTGTATAGCTTCCCAAGGGGAGTACTTCAAAAGTAAATGTAGTGGTATTCAACAATGAGGTATGTAGTACTTTTTCTAGGATGAGTTCACGAACTTAATTGTCACATCTTATATGAGAGGCTAAGTACTCATTACAATAATTTTTGTTTGCTTTTCCCTCTTAATTTCTGCCTGGAAAGATAACTCAACATTGAGCATCATTTTTAAGACTACGTCGCCTGTCAAAATGTGTCACTGGTTGCACACATAGTCAAGGATGTTCAGTGGCTGGTGATGTTAACCCCCATGAAGAATTTTGAAGAATAATTTTTCTCTTGGGAAGGTAGTGCAGTGAATGAATACATGATTAGGAACTTATCAAAAACCATACAGGAAATTTCTGGAACTCTCACCTAAGCGATAGTCAACCAGAAAGTAATCTTTAAATTCCCTTGCACAAGTTATATTAAGCAATAGAATTGATATTGCCTATATACAACCTCAACAGGGTGGGGTTTGCTCTGTTTTTGATACGTTTTGTACGTGGATAAAACACCTCTGAAAAAATGGAGATGGAACTAGATAACATCTGGGCACAAGCCAAATGATTAAATACAGTATCCACTGACACCTCATGGTTCTTTAATATCTTCAGGTGACTCTCCTCAGTTACTGATTCCTGGTCCAGATCTGTTCTTCAAATTAGACTTTGCATTTTATTTGTTATCATAGGAATTTTTGCTGTTATAAAACTGTTAGTTTTGCACAGCTCAATGTTATGAGAACACCATTCTGATAAATGGTTGCTGTAAGTTTTGAGATGATCATTAAGGCCTATGAAACTTCATATGAAAAACTTCAAAAAACTACGGAAAAGATTTGCCCTTAATGGAACATGATGGTAAAGACTTCCTCTGTTCTGGCTCTCTTGTTGCTCAAATGTAGCCTAAGTCTCCTTAGAAAACCACTTTCTCTCCTATGTGAGACATGCTATATCAGGTATTAGCCTTCTGGTGATGAGGAACCAACAATACTTTTAATATATGATACATGTTGCTTTCTGTGATCAATATTTTTCAAGTAGAGATCTCACTAAAAAGGGGAAAATGTAAAAAGAATAATATAAATGGAGTCATTTTAAAATGAAGTCAGAGCTGCCATCCCAAAGAAACTGCTGTGTGTGTCTTATTCCTCATTCGGAATGTTAAAACAGGGCAAAATAGCCTTTGGACTGAGCCTAAAGCAGCAATATATTCCAAACAACTTTTTGCAAAGATAACAGAAAAGCAAATATTATGACTCTGAGACTGAAAATTAAAGGTGAAGGGATTAAAAAGTACAATTTTTTAGTTACAAAATAGTCAAAGGGATGTAAAGTACCGTATAAGGAAAATAATCAATAATACTGTAATAACCATGTATAGTGCCAGGTGGGTACTACCTAGTTATGATGATCACTTCTTAAATTATATAAATGTCTAACCACTATGCTGTACACCTGAAACTAATATAAAATAATACTGAATGTCAACTATAATTGAAAAATAAAATAAAATATGCAATAAAAAAAACCACTGTTTAGAATTACCATCACTATGTTAGCTTATCTATACCTATAGAAATGCCTTCCTTCTATTGATGTAATTGTTTCCCTTTTCTTTCTCATAAATAGCCTTTGGCTTTGCCTTCTAATCAGAATACTATTTGGGTTTCTGCCTCAATCAGTGCTTCACAATAGACTTTTTTTTTTTTTTTTTTTTTTTTTTTTAGTTAAAATAACTATAGCAGTACAACTGGAGCTGGCTCCTTTCTCTGGCAATCAAACCCATTGCATTGACATAATGGCTGAGATTTATTATTCCCTCTGATTGCCGATTACTTTGGCACTGAGAAATGTGATTTTATTTATTTATTTTCACCTAAATTGGAATACATTTGAGGGAAAGCACTTCAATAGTGGAGAGCGTATGTATTCATTCTGCGAAAGTATTTATTCTGAAAAGGGTAATTTAACACACACATACACACACACACACTCACACACACTCACACACACACTACCATATTCATTTTCTCATGTAATTATATTTTTAGATGATTGTTTATATATTTTCTTCCTTTAAAATGGAAATAAAAGATCTGATGTCTTGAGTTGATTTTATTTGCCCAGGAAAAGAAACTTTCACCCCAGGTCTGTGATAGAAAGCTTGCTATGTTTCATTGTTCAGTCTATAGAACTGTGGAATGTTGAGATCACTTCATTTTGGCAATGGTTTATTTCAGTTTTAAAAACACCTGCTATAGAGATGTATTGCCCTCATCAGGCCATGTACTTTCTTTCATTGTGTTTTAACTAAATGTGAACAGAATACAGAAAAAAACGTAAACCTCTAAGGGCCAGGAAAAGAGAGAGAGAGAGAGAGAGAGAGAGAGAGAGCTCAGTATTGTTTTTAAGACATGGAAACACTGAGACTCAAAAAGGAAGAAAATTGCTCAAAATTTGATTAGTAGGCAGGCATAAAGCCTGGCTGGCCTTTGGTTCTCTACCTGTGCCTGGGTTCTGTGCAAGTTTAATATCAGATGCCTTTTTGTCATGATCTTTGTAGAGAAAATAGATGCTCAACCTGAAAAGGAGATGCTATGAGAGAGGAGTGATTTCTCTAGGGTATTTTCATATCAACAGAAACTGAGACTATAGCGTTGTATACATTTATACAATTTTGACTTACACCTATCATTCACTTGATATGCATTGGGAGCATCTCACCAACAGAATCTTCATTTTATTGGTGGCTGTACACCTGCCCTACTCTTTGTCTAAATGGGGCTCCTAACATTTTCTAAGATATGTGTGTTAATTGCTGCTACAAATGTTTATTCCTGCTTCCCCCAATGTCTAGATTTCTGTCCCACAATTTCTCCTTCCTATGTGCTTATTCATCTTTCCAGGTTAAAATCAGTTGATGCCTTTTCAATGGGGTTCTACCTAGTCCTCTATATTCCTCTAAATGTTCACATTCTACTTAGAATTAGTTATAGCACACCTACCTTAGTTTAGCAACTCTCAGAGCACCTAGCATTTATTTGATAAACTATTGCGTACCAACTCAGTTTCTCAGACTATGATATGACTTACGGAACATTCAGCAATGTTGCATTAATGAGTGAATAAATAAATGGAATCTATAAAACCATCCAGGCCCATTCACTGGATAGCAAATCCTACATCTCTAGCTTCTTTCTCTACTGCTGCATGTGGCACCTACTGCCCTGACTCCTGTGTGCAGTGTGTCATAGAGGTGACACTACATAAAAATTGGCCTCCAGAACCCTCAATTGAGTTAAATCTCCAAACTTAACTGTACAGCCCAATTTCTCTTAAGTTAAGCTTCCCACATATTTTCAACTTTTTGATTTTGGACGCCACTTCTTCATTCCCTCATTTGTGGTCATTACTCTCTGTTCAGACCTAATACCGAATCTTCCTTTTCCCAATCTAAGCCGAGCCTTACCTCCTGGCCTACACTGTGCCTTTGCCTTAACCATCTTTGTATCTCTTCTAGACACTTAATATCTCCTCACATCACATGATTACGATAACTCAATTTCTTCCCAGAAAAAGCAAAGTCAGTGACAACACAGTGTACTGGAAAGCATGCTTCTTTCCATACTCGAGGACATTGCTTAGGCCACTGCTGACGCTGACGCTGCTGCAGGCACTGCTTTATTTTCTGGGGATTCCAAGATGAATGAGGCATAGTTCCTGCCTTTAAGGGTCTCATAGTACAAAGTGAATGATGTGCGTGGAAAGAGCTAATTAAACAATGAAAGGAGCACTTAACCTTGGACTGTCAAAGCATGGACCTGGGCACCCATCTCAAAGCAGGACAGTATCATAGGAGACTTTCTCCAGCAGGTCACACTTGAAGTAAATTTTTTAAAACAATATAAATAATTACTTGTAGGAGGAGTGAGAAGGCAAAAAGTACCTGATGCAACTTTGGTTCTTCACAAAGCACGCAACACAAATGTCCAATAAATTTTGGTGATTGAATTAAGGATGAATCTATATATGTTCCTCACCTTTAATTTCTACAGCATTAATTCAAATATGTTTATACAGTAGTTATATTTCTGTAATGGTCTTTCTGTCTTAGTATCTCTTCCTATCCCTCTCCAGCATCCATCCTCTGTGTCTATGTCTAATTAATCTCAGCAAAGCATCATGTTCTTTAGGTGGAGCTCCAGGGCCTACTCAGTAAGCTCCAAACCTGGCCCCCATACTGACACCCCAATGTCCTTCTCCAAACATTGCTTTTCTGTACAAACCATCTTCAGTAGTCCATTTAGTCTGCATCTTTCTCTTGAAATGCATTGTGCAGTGCTTCAAAGGGTAGAAAGCTCCTTAAGAAGTTTATAAAACAGAGAAATAGATCAGTAAGAAAAGAAACAGTGGGTTCCAGGGAAGACTTTCAGGAATGCAAGGTCCAGGATGTGACAGGAAGGAGTAAGGAAGGAACTAGAAATACTAGAAAAAAACTGTTCTCTCTGTTTACTCCAATTACATGGAGGCCTTGGGTTTGCAAAACTGATCAAGAATAAGTTTTTGCAAAATATTCAGCACTTTTCACTTCTTAGCTTTTGCAAAATGCTGCAAAAACGTATTTTTTTCTTTTTTATATTTGTACTTGTACTACGTGCATCTGAAAGAGCAAAGGCAGCATAAAAACACAAATTTAATAGAGGAACAGCATGTCAACTATTTTCAACCATGCCAGGAATCATTGGAATTGAAAGCAGGGGCTTCAAGTGTTACCAGCTTTGATGATTCATTCTTCTTAGCCTCTGCTTTCTTGCTTTGTTCCTAGCAACCTCTTTGTGCTATTTCTGTACCTTTGCCTCTGTGCGCACTGGCATCTGAAAGACGCTTGATTTTTCTGCCATTTGCATCAACTCATTTGCAAATGTGGAACTCCAGCCTTTATTACTTTCCTTCTTTTCTGTAGTTCCATAATTGAATTACAGCATGGTCTATAATCTCTGTCTCTTCATGCTCAGGCTTTCAGCATGGTGCATTTGTACTAAAATTGTTGGGTAGGAGTTGTCCATATATTTTGTAGATCAATGAATTCAATAGACGTTTAGCATGTGTGTGTACACACACACACACACACACACACACACACACACACACACAAACACACACAGCCAATGTCTTTCCAGAGAGGATTTTATAGCTTTTATGAAGACAATAATGGAGAAATCAGTCTCCCAACATCCCCACACCCTGGGTCCCCATTGCACTTAATATTTACCAATTCTAAAATATTCAGTTATCTCTATTAAGTTTATATCTTTACTTTTTTCACCTCCTCCTCTTGACTTTGAGCTCCTGGAAGTTAAGGAATAAAATAACTCTTGTGAATTAGGTCATAACTACTTCATAACTAACATGCGTTGCCTATCCTCTGTCAGCTGCAAGGTCCTCTGGTGAGTTTCCACTTCAATGCTTTACTCCATAACAGATTACGTTAGCACAGCTCTGGAATGACCATCCAGTGTTTTCAAAATATGCTCAGCCAGAAAGGCCCAAGCCCATGCAGCTGTGGCAGTTCCAGTTCTGAAGTTTCGTGCTACTTATCTTATAGTTCCTGTGCCATTTAAGGTATGAGTATGCCACTGAAAATAGATATATCTAATCCAGACTAGTATTTTTTATATAATTGAATTTCCCCAATACTTATATTTATCATCACCACATAAAGTGCATTTCTTTGTTTGTTTTATTGTTGTTGTTGTGTTTTTAAAGAAAGTGCATTTGAACATAAGGTCAGATGGAAATGGATTAAAAAAAAACAAAACAGGGCCATCCTTGCTGCCTCCAGTTGTGGCTTTCACAAACGCTTACTAACTCTGGACTGATTGCTGACCAACTCATGTTCTCTTTATTGGATCTGAGAACTAAATATGAATTCATACTAAAAAAATTCTCTAAAGCAGACTCCAAGATCTGATATTATAATAATCCTTCCTCCGTGTTCTTTAAAGCATTATCTAAATTATTTTAAAATATTTTGAGAAATTCTCAAATAAAAGTTTCTCAGGTTGGTAAAAGAAGAAAAGATACCTAGAATTCATTTATTTTCATTTAAGGAAATGTGTGACTTTACAGAGATGAATAATACCCAGAGCAAACCCCAGGAGTGTGTCCACATGGCCTTGCTGGTCCACACATAGGTCTCTCTCTCTCTCTCTCTCTCACACACACACACACACACACACACACACACACACACTCACACACACACACACACTCTCCGGCCTTGCACAAGGCCCCTTGGCTCCCTCTGATCAGGGATACTGGCTTTCCACATGTCTAGCTGAGTTCAGGAACGTGGGCATGGATCAGAGGAAAGTTCACTCTGTAATAGATTCATTTCCTGGTCAGAAAGATATTAAAAATATACTCAAGCCTTTAAGTAATTGAGCAAATGTAAATCTTAATAAAATGATATGCTAGTTTTAGTTATCAAAATGTCATTAAAAAAATAAAACAAAATAAAAAAAACTTAGACCTGATAAAGATGAGAGGACAAAGGCACTTTCATGTTTTATTGATGGCAATACATTTCATGGAAGATAATTTCTTTTGTCCACCCTTTAAACAGTAGCTATCCCAAGAGATTTTGCAGGATAGCTGGACCTGGTAAAAAAAAACAAATGAAAACAAATTTGGATGCATATCAATAAAAGAGCATTTAAATAAATTCATAATGTATCCATGTGAAGAATACCATACAACCAACCAAAATAATGGAAAAGCCTTTATGCATTATTTGTCCACATATTAAGAAAACTCAAGTGACATAACACTATGCCTGGGATGATATCTACATATGTGAGTGCATATATATTTCTCCATAGACATTTCTGGAAGGGTATACAGTCAATTTTTTTTGCAGTTTTGAATTTTAGGTATTATTATAATGTAGGTTTGAAGTGGAGGGAGGCAATGTAGGCACTTTGATGTACTTTTTTCTTTTTATATATGCTCAAAACAATGAAAACATGGAAGAAAAAAGTACTGGAGCTTTTTTATTGTGCAATCATATCTAAATTGCTTTTTTGAATGACAAACCAATCCATTAATAGGTTGAAAATTAGAAGTGTTTTAATTTTTTTTAAAGTATTTGAATAATAATATGGTCAGGACATTGGAAAATTATATCTGCTATTTTTGGTCCAGGTGTGGTTTCAAACAACACACCAGTGCTCTCTTCTTCCAGAGGAGAGAGCCTTGGGAACAGTGTGCTGCGCTGCTGGTCTCTGTTCCCAGTTTTCCTATTTCTACAGCTGTGATTTAGGCTAAGCTATAACTCTAGGTGTGGAAGGAAATCAATTTCATTCAAATTCCCTCCATTGGCTTATTAGCGCCTCCAGGGGTCACAAAATGAAAACATATACATTTCTTTATCTCTTTTAGTGTTGGCAATACCACTGATCCTGCAAATCTTTAGATCATGCATGTTTCTTTCAAACAAACTATATTTAGTTTAATGTAAATTTCTGATGGCTATAACTTCAAACGATGATAATTCTGTAAGTTCAACCAAGAATTAAGACAGAATGTGTATACAAAAAGCTAGAGTTTAGAGACAAAACACCTACATTTAAGTACTTCATATGTATTATTTTCATTCTGTATTCCAACTGGAGAAAATAGGTGAGTGTTCCCAATTTATAGGGAAGGCGGTTGAGGCTGAGCAAGGTCAAGTTATTGTCCCAGTCACACAATTCATCAGTGCCATGGTTGGAATCTAGATTTGACTGACTTTAAAACCTGTACAGTTTCTGCTGGAACATGTTGCCTTCCAAAGCACTAGGAGTTAGTGTAGGTTAGTGAACTTGCCTTTTCACTTTCCAGACATTCCTTTTAGAACCACCAATCTTAACTTCAGTTATCCGTGTGGTTACTAAATGAGTGGGCCACCATCTGTTTCAGTTATATTAGGTGGGGCTGATTCTGACATTGATGTTACCCTATAAACCCTAGAGTTTCCAACCCTGCTCTATAGAATCCCAAATATCAGGCATCATTGTTGCAGGGAAAACATCAATTAATGAGACCGCCAGTAATCACACCTCAGCTAATCAAATGTACTTGCTAAAAAACAAACAGGAGCAGACAAAAGATTCTCCTAATGTGGAAATAGATGCATGTCTTTCAGAGGTTGACCGAAGCCCATGAAACCCACTGCACATTCTTGAGTTTCCTGTAATCCAGACCAGGGCACCTGTTCCTCTACATGGAGCTGTACATGGTTTGAACACTGGAAACAACTCAGGTTAGATTTTGAAAACACCCAATCTCGTTTTTTCTTCTTAGTGTTCCAATGGCTAAATCACTTAGACTCCATGAGTCTCAGTCGCTCATCTGCAGAATGGGGTGATAATTAGTGCTGCCACAAAGAGTTTGCAGAGGATTAGAGACGTTTGCTTTAAAATACTTACAGAACATATTCATTCACAAATTAGTTCACAAAATTATTTACAAACAGCTAGGAGTGCCTCCTAGGTGCCTGAAATATTCCTGGGGGGTTCAATCCTATATTACTATTTGGGTGAATGGGGTTAGGAGGGATGGGGGGCAAACAACAAGGGACTAAGCAACTGCAAACATGTTTGGTCTCTAATACCTGATCATGAGATAATAGCTATAATGACTTCCTTCTTGTAACAGAAAAGCCTTATTGAGACAAACAAAGGTATGATCATAAGGCCCTGCTGCATTTATCCATGAGGCAGGGGCAGGGAGCAATGGGACTTGATTTCAACATTTTAACAAGATTTTCAAAGCAGGATTATTTTTAAAGTGGTTCAGCTTAAAACTTTAAGTAATTCAGTTAATCAAGACCTTCATTCATATTCACCAAGATGTTAGCAGAATGATTTTTCTTTTAATTTTGTTTAAAAGACAATTGAAGAAAAATTGGCCCCAATGCCCTAGAACCACTTTTCTTACGTGAAAATTAGATCCAATCTCCACCACACACTAAATACATATTATCTTGGCAATTATAAGGGAGAGAAAACTTTCCCTTCTTGCCTTCTAGATTCTTTGACAGGTCTAATAATTAAATTGACATAGGAGAAAACAAACAAACACTTAATTCTGGATGTACAGGAACCCCAAATATATGAGTCTCCTGACAGTCAGGCAATGGAGGCTTATGTGCTGTCCTGAGCTAAGGAGAAGGGGTAGGAGTCTGGGCCTCCCAAGGGGAGGAAGCCAGTTCACAGGAAGATGGGAAGAGCAAATGTTTGGTAACCATTTGGTAAACATTTCCATGCAAATAAGTCTTTCTGATGTAAAAACTTATCTCTGGCAATAGCTCTCTTCCCGGTATCTAAATTCTTCTAGGTAATTAAAGGAGAGGTAAAAAGTTCTTCTTGAGTCTGTTGGGCCTTGATTATATTCAGTTCAAAATAATCCGATGCCAAAGTGACACATTCTAGGGTGGCCTGACATGAATCCCATTACAATATATTTTTATCTATGGTGGGTTTATATAAAAAGCAAACAAGATATTTTACAATCCATATTTACTGATATGCTTATACAGTTAAGGACTTTTATGAGTCATTTTCATTACACATTTAAATAGTTCATAAAATTATCTCCTCATGCATTTATTTACCCCTTTTTGTTGTAGTAAACCTTTAACTACAAATGCAGTGAGAACAAAGGAACCAAAATATGCATATTCTGGAGGCTTCACACCAGCCCCTGCTTCAATTATGCATGAATTAACAGAAATGAATTTGCAGCCTTTTATTTCTTAGTGTAATGGGGCTCAAGTATTTCATAAAGTGTACCCATACAGCAAATTCTGAGCTCATTTTAGAATAATTAGCACATTGATGTTACTTGTGAAGTTAAAAAGAAATGGTAAAATTTTCCAACTGTAAGCACTTTTGAAGGCTCACTCTGTTCTCTAAAGTGAGCAATCTTTCACTCAGAAGAAAGCTGTAAGCTCTATCTTCCCTGCATTTCATCTTTTCTCTCTTATATCTCGATTAAAATACTGGTGCTTATTCAGACAATTCTTAATTACAGGCCTGGAGCAAGTGAAAGAGCCTCTGTAGATTAAGCAGGTAATTTTTTTAGATGATACATTTACCACAAGTTTCTCCAGCTCAGTCTTTTGAATAATTAAGCCTACACTAAAAGAGACCTAAAATCTGTACATTAAAATGTCTTCACTTAATATTCTCACCAACATTTGACCTTCTCATATCCCTGTCCCCCACCCTTCCCATGAAAGGAAAGTCACCCTCTTGGGAGAAGGAAGGGAGTAACATTTACAGTTTCCACCATGTGTCAGATACACTACTGTGTGAAGTCTATCACATTCCTAGTTCTTTGAATATTCCCACAATTCTATGAGTTCAGCAATGAGCATAGTCATTCCTGTTTTGCAAATGAGGATAGTTAGGCTCAAGAATGTTCAGTAAGCATCCCAAAGTCACATAACCTGATGGGGACAAAGGGAGGATTTAATGCAAATTGGTCAAAGTCTGGACACTGTCTTGCTACATTCTGTCCCAGCCCAAGGTGACTGACAACTGAAGGTGACAGAGGCTATTTGAACAAGTTCTACAAAAATCTCAACATGAAATTCATTTACTTTTATTTAATTTCCTAAAGGCATACAATGCTAACACTTTTGTTAGAAAAGCCAGCAAAGTGTCAACTTCCTAACTCTACAAAACATTAGCATGATGGGTAGAGGACTTCAGTGCCAGAAAACAGAGAGGTGGCCAAGGTGTACTTGGCAAAGCTCCAGGAGGTACTCTTCACTATCGCTGAGACCTGGTAAAGAGATGTGCACTGTAGATTTTGACCTGTTGGGGATAGCTGCTCAGAATTGTGATATATCAAACTATAGCAAAAATAAAAAAAAATGAAAATAAATAAGAAATTAAATGATTGTTTTAAGTATCCATTGGCAAGTATTTAATGAATGACTACAACATGATAAAACTATCCTGGGTCTTGGGAATAAAACCTAGAAATAATTGGATGGATCCTGTTTTTACAGAGCTAGAGTAAGCATGAGAGACAGACATGGAAAGTAGATACTTTACAGTCTAATGAGATGTATGTAAGGCGGGTATCTAGTAAGATAGATGCTAAGGCCAGAAATTTTGTTTGATTCACTAGTAAACCCAACCACCCAGGACCTGGCACAAAATGGGTGCTCAGCAAATACCTATTGATCAAGAGAAAACTAGGGAGCGCCTAGGAAAGACATCACTTGCAGATTTGGTGGTGGGTGGGTGGTGTGGGAGTGTGAATGTTTCTGAGAGGGAATATCTAAAGAAAAAAAACAGAAAGAGAAGTGAAAGTTATTCTGGTGATAAGGGACTGCTGGGAGAATAGCAAGGACATAGGTCAGCAAGTGATAAGTGAGTCAGGGCATCCCATTTAAAGGAAAGAAAATACTTGCACAGTCTAGGTGTGTAGGCTGCAGTGGCCAAGTTCAGAGAGTGAGTAGGGAGACAAAGGGTGAAGTGAATGCCTTTTGCAAGGAGCGTGAGATGTCAGAAACTCTCTGTATTAGATTGCTTGGTCTCTGGTGCTGAGACAAGTCTGGTGGATTAACAGCAGGACTTTTCAATGTACATTCCAAGGATTCTTTTCTTAAGTAAATTTAGAAAATGTTAGGATAAACTAAGTTATTTTAAAACTTTATTATAGGATAATATGGTATGTAAATCTACCGGATGTAAATATTTAAATATTTCCTGTGTTGTTTTTATGTTTACTTGATCAAAAACTTAGGGGATCGGTGTGGGAAACACTGGACTAAAGGTAATGCACAAGGTCAGCTACAAAACTCAAATCTTGCCTCACTCATTGGTAGTTCTGGAATTTTCTCGATGGCTATGGAGCCAAATAAGTACTTACTGTGTTGAGGGACAGTTGTGGACACATATAAGCCCATGAATCATAGGTCTTTCATTACACTCCACCATGTGGCCAAATCTCTATACCTTGGCTTGATCTACAGACATCTTCTCATCCAGTCCTACTGGAGTCAGATTCTTACTGGGAATAGATATTTGACCAAACCTACTCCATATTGCTGCAATCACATCTCGGTACCTAATTCTAACAAAGCATTCTTTCAAATGTCTGGAACTTGCTTCTGTATACTCTTGGAATGTACTTATCCCCAAAGATTCCCACTCCTGGCCTACACAAAACATCATTCAACATAAGAAACGTTCAAACCTGTAGAGGATTTTTATGAGTTTATTTGGTTAATTGATGACATATGCCAGAGAGCAAGATCTCAAATGCTCCAAAGAATAGCAGTTTTGCAGCAGCTTTTATACACTTGAAATTAGGGAGGGAACATAAGGAAGATTGGAGGAAGCAAGGTTCGGATTGGATTATAGGATAGTTAACAAGGTTATGTGTTCTCTTGAGGGTTAATACCCATTTAAGGGGTATTACTTCTGGTATTTGAAAGGTGTGTTAACCTTTGAACAATGCACAGTCTGGCTTAAATTTTTCACTAAAGAAATTATAGGCCGGGGCATGACTGCCCACCATGGCCTTCCCAGTTAGGAATTATGTTCAGATCACCCTGTGAGGTTACTTTCTATAGGATCCCTTTTTTTTATGCACAGTTCCATACTGCATACTCTTCTTATACTAAGTTTCCTATAGAACTGAGCCTCCTCATATATCTAATGGTTGTAAATCACAACCAAACTTACCACCCACCTTTAAATAATACTGTTTACAAACTACTGACTATCTACCTTGGAGTCTTGCCTTTCAGTGAAGTCAGGACTCTCAGCTGTTCTTTCTGGTCTGGGCTTATTCACTTCCACCTCCAACCCCCACTAGGTTGTCAAAAGCTGTCCTGCTTTGAAGCTAAAACATCTTGAACAACAGAAGAAAGAAAATAGGCACATTGCAACATCCTTCTTCTTATTTTTTTTTTACAAGTGAACAAACATAATGTGTTTTAAAAATACAACTTACTTTACAAAGAACTACACAATTTGTTTTTGTACATTTGTTTACTCTGATTTATTTTGATTCCTCCAGATTGCTGTTAGGTGACTAATTTCCACATGAAGTGACAACAACCCATTGATTCAAATTCAAATTGCCTGTTCTTTAGATGAGTACCACTTTTCTTGGTTTTTCCATAGCACTAGCTGACTTTGCTCTCTTCAGTCACAGATGATGATCTTTATTTCTTATCTTTCCAACTGAAAGCTCTTTATACTCCTTATTCATCAGATTTTGTTAATCAGGTTTTAGATAAGCTTTAAGACTACATTTTGGGGATATGACAAAAATGACCTCAAGGGCTGTTCCTTTTTGCTAAACTCCTATTACATCTCATAAATATTGAGATTATTGCTAGAGTGTTGGTTTATTTACAAAAACTTAATTTAAAATTCAGACACACACTCATATTTACATTCACATAGTTCTTTGTTATAATTCTCATGCTTTTTTCATACATTTGTTTTTGTTTTTCTTTTTCAAAATTATGTAGGCCAAAATTGCCAACAAATGGCTGGTAGAATATTTTAAAGGCAAATCTAAAAAACCTTAACTTGAGGAATATTGCAATGGTTTTATAGCCAGAAAATCAATAATTTACCTAAATCTAACCTAAAATTACCCATGAACTCTTTCAAAAAATTAGACAAAAAGTTATCAAAAGAAATACAAGTAACCCCAATATAACACAGCACTTCTATAACACGGTTTCACTCTAACATGGTTTGAGAATTAGAGAAATCTCAGAACAACATGGAGCATAATAAGGTCTCATTCGAAATTAGGGAAATCCCCGATTAACAAGGAATGCAATAAAAGCTTTTAAGAGCAAAAGATTAAATAGCTTTGATTAACTGCCTCCAGTTAACTCATTCCTCTAAGCATGGCCAGAGGAATGAGTCGCAGGAGACCAGATTGGTCTATTAGAAGTTATTTGGCCTGTTTGAGCTGCGGGAGGTCAGGTTAGAGCAAGGGGAGAAGATCATAACCTCTCCTGAGCAGAGAAGGGTATGGAGTTTTACAGGAGGGGATAAACAAGGCTGTTCTTCCTTCAATGCTTCAGGGGGTTTTCATTGACAAAGGGTTTCAGGGCATGACCAAGCCCTCCGGCTCCACACCCTGGCCCCAGGTTGCCATCCAGACCGCCCAGGCCCACCCAGGCCCCCTGATCACAGGCCCCTAGGAGATAAAGCAAGACAGGATCAAGACAAGATGGCTTTTAAGATAAGGTTTCTGCTCCTGGCCTGAATATGGCTTAACAATATCTCATTTGAAATTTTTCATTCAAGCCTGGATGTCATATCAGATTTGACTGCAGAATTTTAAAATTTATTAGAATTTTAAATCCATTTTTTTCATGGAGTATTAAGCTCAGAGGAAGAAGATATCTTGTCAAAAAGAAAATGCCCTCAGTTAATGGTGCTTAGTAGTGATGACGAAGAAAACTTTATTTAATACATGTTAATATGATATACTTTTGGTGAAAATTACTTTAATAAAGACATTTCTCTTAATTATAAAAATATAATAGTAGGCTTTTTTTAATTTGGGGGACCTAACCTCCTTTTTTGTACTAGTTCTGTTTCATATAACATGGGTTCACATAACACGGCATTTTTTTTAGGAACCTAACAACCATGTTATACAGGGGTTACCTGTAATAGCAAACTTTTTACTAAAATATTAATATCAGCAGAACTGATAAAATGCTAACTTGCTATAACTCATATTTAAGGCCTAAGAAGTACCTGACATTCTGGCTGTTTGTCTAGAGAGAACCAGTCAATGCCAAGAAGGATGCTATATTCACTTACAATCAAGCCACAAGGACCAGGAAAAGAAAAGGAGGTGACGATTCCAAGAAAGGCTGCACTAAACTTATTCATTCTTCCAGGTAAAATTAAACAGAGTCAGAGAGCCCAGGTACTAGGTACCATTACTCTTTGTGCAGAAACTGCATTGATGGTTTTGTTACAGGAATCTTTGGTTCTATTTGCCGACATAGTGAAGAATCAAACGTCAGCAAGGTGAATAGCATGCAAGCAGGGTTTATTAGTGATACATTCTCAGGGAAGAGAATGGGCCTAGCCAAGGTGGGGGAGAGGGAGAGGGAGTAAGAGTGAGAGAGAAAAAGAATGGGAGAGGGAGACAGTAAGAGAGAAAAAGAGAGAGAACCCTATGCCCCTTGTTCCGAGGACTTACAGTTTGCTGGGTGGGGTGAGGGAGTTACATATTGATTTTGGGGGAAAACGTGATGCCTGCTCTTCCACGGGAGGGCATGACCTCCTAAGATGGGTGGAGGTCTGTTGACTCAGATCCTTGTCTTGCTCTAGACCACCTCTCAGTTTTCCGTTGTCTGTAAAAACAGATATGGGACTGGAGGCAGTTAATCAAAGCTATTTATGAGCTTTTTGTGTAAGCACTATGGACCACCTCCCACCCCTCCTCTTTCTCCTACATTTCTTAACTTCTACCTAACATTTTGAGTTAACAAGTGTTGCTATAACAAATGTTAATAACAAATAGAATTGATCTGTGGGTGAGAAAAAATAGGTTCAAGATCTTTACCAAAGATGATGGATTTTGTGAAATACATTTTATGTATCACTTAAGATAATCATACGGGTTGTTTTTTACTTTATTCCATTAATTTGGTATGTTGCACAAATTAGTTTTTAAATATTGAATCACCTTTGTGTTCCTGGGATAAATTCTACTTCGTTATGGTATAATCCTTTTAATATGCATCTAGACTTACTTTGCTAGTATTTAGGCAAAAATGTTTACATCCCTTTGCAAAAGGAATACTGGACTATAATTTTGCTTTCTCATTATGTATTTGTCTGAGTTTGTTATCAGAATTATGTTGACCTCATGGAATGAGTCAGGATGTGATAACCCCTACTCTATTTATGGAAGATTTAAAAATTGGTCTTAATTCTTCCTTAATGTTTCATAGGATGGTCCTGGGTTTTTCTTTGTTCAGAGGTTTTATTGTTGTTTTTTGATATATATATTTTTTCTTTTGCAATTACAGTTGGCATACAATATTATATTAGTTTTGGGTGTACAACATAGCAATTAGATATTTACAATTGCTTGTAAATATGACTTACAAAGTATTCACTCCGATCAATCTAGTACCCATCTACACCATACATAGTTAATAAAATATCATTGACTATATTCCTTATGCTATGCTTTATATCCTTATGACTATTTTGTAACAACCAATTTGTACATCTTAATCCCTTCATCTTTTTCACCCACCCACCAAACCCCCTCTCATCTGGCAACCATCAAAGTGTTCTCTGTATCTGTTAGTCTGTTTCTGTTTGGGTTGTTTGTTTATTTTGTTCTTTGGATTTCAAATATAAGTGAAATTATATGGCATTTGTCTTTCTCTGTCTGACTTACCTCAGCACAATACCTTCTAAGTCCATCCAGTTGTTGCAATGGCAACATTTCATTCTTTTTTATGGCTGAGTAATATTCCGTTGCATATGTGTAACCACTTCTTTGTTATGCATTGTTGGACATCTAGGTTGCCTCTGTATCTTGGCTATTTTAAATGATGCTGCAATAAACATATGAGTGCATATGTTCCTTCAAAGTAGTATATTAAGTTTCTTTGGATAAATACCCAAAAGTGAAATTAATGAGTCTTTCTTTGTCTCTTGCTAAAGCCTTTGTTTTCAAGTTTATTTTGTCTGGTATAAGTATTGTTAATCCAACTTTTTTGTTTGTTTGCACGTCTGTTTCCATTTTCATGAAATATCTTTTCTATCTCTTTTCTTTCAGTCTGTGTGTGTCTTTTGATTTGAAGTGAGTCTCTTGCAGGCAACATATGTAAGTGTTTTGTTTTCTTATCCATTCTGCCACTCTATGTCTTTTGAATTGAACATTTAATCCATTTACATTGAAAGTAATCGTTGACAGGTATGTAGTTATTGTGATTCTATTATTCACATTTTTTATCTCTCCTCCTCCTCTTCCTCCTCCTCTTCCTCCTCCTTCTTCCTCCTCCTCCTCCTCTTCTTCCTCCTTCTCTTCTTCCTCTTCCTCTTCTTGCTCCTCCTCCTCTTCCTCCTCCTCCTCCTCCTCCTCTCCCTCCTACATTAACATTTCTTGTAATAGTGCTTTGGTAGTTATAAACACCTTTAGCTTTTTTTGTCTGGGAAGCTTTTACATTTCCTTCAATTTTAAATGACAGCCTACTGGGTAGAGTGATCTTGTTTGTAGCTCCTTACTTTCCATCACTTCGAATATTTCCTGCCAGTCCCTTCTGGTCTGCAAAGTTTCTGAAAAGAAAGCAACTGATAGTGTTATGGGAACTCCTTGTATGTAACTAACTGCTTTTCTCTTGCTGCTTTTAAGATTTTCTGTTTGTCTTTAACTTTTGGCATTTTAATTATGATGTGTCTTGGTATTGACCTCTTTGGGCTCATCTTGTTTGGGACTCTGTGTTCATCGTGGGCTTGAATATCCATTTCCTTCACCAGCTTAGGAGAATTTTCCATCTTTATATTTTCAAATAGGTTTTCAATTTATTGCTCTCTCTCTTCATTCTGATACCCCTATACTATGAATTTTGGTATGTGTGATGTTGTTTCAGAAGTCCCTTATAGTATTCTCATTTTTTGGATTCTTTATTCTTTTTGCTGTTATGATTAGTTTTTTTCTGCTGCCTTATCTTCCAAATTGCTGATTCAGACATCTATTTCCTTTAATTTTTGGTTGATTCCCTCTAAAGTATTATTCATTTCAGTTATTGTATTATTTGTTTCTGACTTTTGTTTATGTTTTTTATGTCCATCTTTAGGTTTCCTATCTCTTTGTTAAAGTTCTCACTGAGATTATTGAGCATCCTTATAACCGGTGTGTTGCTCTAGTATATTGCTTGTTTACTTTTAGCTTAGTTTCTTTCTTTCTCTTTTTTTTTTTTTTTTTTTTTTTTTAAGTTTTGCTCTGTTCTTTCCTCTGGGACATGTTTGTTTGTCTCCCTATTTTGGCTGCATGCCTGTGTTTGTATCTATGTTTTAGGTAGAGCTGCTATGTCTCCTGATCTTAGTAGCATGGCGTTATGTAGAAGATGTCCTGTGAGGTCCAATGGCACAGTTCAGGAGTGTCCCTCGTGTGGATTGTGTATGCCCTCCTCTTGTAGTTGATCCAAAGCTGCTATTTGCACACAAATCAGAGGTACTGACCCGCTGGCTGATTGGTTGTGAGGATTGGCCAACACTACAGTGGAGGAGCTGTTGTGCAGAGGCTGCCCTGTGGAGCAGGAATCGCTTTAGGGGGGCTCTGATGCCTGCCCAGTTTGCCCTTTGGATGTGTCATTGGAGAATGCCCCATTGGGTGGGGCTCTGGCTAGGTCTGAAGCCAGCTACTGGGCATTTCAGCTCCAGAGGTTCTTTGCAGTTACCTCCCTCTCACTCAATCCAAATTCTGCTGCAGGCTGTAACCTGACCAAAGCAACCTAGAATGAGCCACAAAGCAATCTGCAGATGGCTACTACCTGCATTGGGCTTGCAAGTGTCTGAGACATGAATTGAGGCAGGCTGCTGCTAGTGCCAGGCTTGGGTTTGCTTAGCAAGATGTGTGGGGCATACTGAGGCCACATGCTTTTGTTTTTTTTTGTTTTGTTTTGTTTTGTTTTTTGTGCTTTTGATGTTTATGAACCTTTGAGAGATTTGGGGAAAATCTAAAGCATTAGCCAAGACAGGCTGTTTGTATGGAAAAGCTACTGGAAGCAGCTTGGGTGGGCATGCAAGTTGGGTTGGGCAGGTTCTCAGGGAATCACCAGGGCAGGGCAAACAGTGTTAGCCAGATTGATAGAGACTCAGATATGGTGGCAGCCTGTGTTGGCACATTGGGAGGGAGGATGGCTCAACAAAGGAACAATGGAATCTCCAAGCACATTTGTCTGGAAGAAAACTGTTCCTCCAGGCTTTGCCCTAAAACCGTCTGGTCATTTCCTCCTTGTATGTCCCTGGCATCTTTCAAGCTGCTGCCTCAGTACTGGAGCTCAGAGCAAATGTGTCTGTGATCAAGTAAGTCCATGCATAGGCCCTTTAAGAGGAAAGCCTGGAACTCCAGTCTCTCTCCATTTCAGTTATTAATAATCTCTGCTGGTTTTCACAGCCAGAATTTGTGGAGGCTTCTCTTTCCAGTACTGGATCCCTAGGCTGGTGAGCCTGGTGTGGGCTGGGACCCCTTTATCTGTAGCCAAGATATCCCTCCCAATTTTTAACAGCCACTCGTGAATGTGAGACCAGCCCATTCAGCATCTCTGTCTCTTCTACCAGTCTGGATGTGGCTTCTGTATATTTTTAGTTGTAGGACTTCTGTTCAGCAAGACTTCAGGTAATTCTTAATGATGGTTATTCTGTAATTTAGTTGTAATTTCAATGTGGTCATGAGTGCAGCATTTATCTATTCTGCCATCCTGATAGAAAATCTTTTATAGAGGTTTTTGATGATTGATTCTATCTCTTCATTTAAATTGAGTTTTGTATATGGTATGAGGTATGGACCCAACGTCATTCTTTTGCATGTGGATACCTAACTGTGCCTGAAACAATTATCGAAAAGACCGTTATTTACCCTCTTATTTTTCTTGTCTGTCTTGTTGAAAATCTATTGAGCGTAAATGTAAGATTTTATTTCTGAACCCTGAATTCTATAAATGCATCTATATATTCTTATACTATTTTTTTTCTTGATTTATTTTCTCAGTTTTTCCCTGGGGATTACAATGAATGCTATTTGATAAAAATTTAGTGCAGATTAACACTGACTTAATTTCAATATTATACAAAAGTCTGTTCTTACATACATTCATTCTCTTCTTCTTTGTTCTATTATTGTCGTAGAAGTTATACCTTGGCCCATTAACAAAAATGTATAACTAAGGCTTTATACAGTTGTTTTAAAAACCACATAGGAGGGAAAATGTGTTACAAACATATAAGTGCATTTAGCTATGTACTCAACCAAACTGATATATTTATTTCTCATGTAGATTTAAGTTACTACTTAGTGTTCTTTCATTTTAGCCTGAAAGTCTCCCATTAATGTTCCTTTTAAAATATGTTTTCTAGCAACAATTTGTCTCAATTTATATTTATCTAAGTATGTGTTAATCTTTCTTTCTCCCTTTTTTCTTTCTCCCTTTTTTCTTTCTCCCTTTTTTCTTTCTTTCTTTCTTTCTTTCTTTCTTTCTTTCTTTCTTTCTTTCTTTCTTTCTTTCTTTCTTTCTTTCTTCCTTTCTTTCTTTCTTTTTTTGAAGGATATTATTGCTAGATATAGAACTGTTAGTTGATACAGGAATGTGAATGAGGAGTTGTAGGCTTTAATTAATCTTCTAGGCCATTCCACGTACTTCAGCCTTCTTCTTCTTTTTTTTTTTTTTTTTTTTTTTACCAGAAATATACACACACATTACAATCCAAGATTCTCTCTATGATATTGTTCCTTCTGTTTGTAACTCTCTTTGGAATCCAGAGGAGAGGAAGGTGATAGGCCAAGTTGGATTTGGGAATTTTGGGTTTCCTTTTTATGATACCATGAGGATAGTACCAAACTTTTAAGCTGAACTGCTCACACTTTCCAGGTTAGCAGCCATGGGCATCATTACTACAGCAAGCTGTCATAACACCATACAGGCCAAAATTTATTTTTTCGGTGTTATCACTGATAGTGAATATAAGTGTGCATGTCATTACATAAATCTCCAGCTTTAAAGGTAATGAATGTGACCATCAAACTTTGAACATGCCCCGATGTATAAGTCGGCAGCATTCAGTACATGTAAAAACAGACACAGATACTGAACTCAACAACTAAAACACATCTCCAAAGTATATCAAGTCAGAAGTAAATCTTTTAATCTTACATATAAACAAAATAAGCAAGCTCATATAATGTAAGACTGTAAGACTTTGTGGACAATTATGTATAGTTGATTTGTATAAATTAGGACTAGAAGAACCATAAGATTCAGCAAACATTGACATAATAATGAGTGTCTATACAGCATTTCTAATGCCACCATTTTTACCTTTTTAGCTATAATATTCAAAGAGGTAATGTATTAAACAACTGTTTTGACTTTTCTCTCTGTCAATGATTTGTCAGTTTCAATAGGGAACAAAAATTACTCAGCAGTGTTATTTCCTTTAATTTATGCAATAATACTATGAGGTGGGTTTTGTAATTCTCGCTGTTTGAGGTTCAGATCATTTAAAGAATTTGTCTACTGTTACAGTTGATAAAAGTCCAGGAATAGAAACCCTGATATTTTGCTCTTTCTAAGAAAACATACTGTAACTCTCACTGAGTATTGTCAAAAGACCTTCCCTTAAATCTTCACCCTCACATTCCTTCAGAAGATAGTTAGCACTTACTGTTTTTTTTTAAAAGCTGGAAAGGGTATAAGTAACCTGACTTGGGAGATTCTGACATACCCAGGGCCCTGGAAAGTGTGCACAAAATTTCTGTGCATAAGAGAAATTACACCTTGCCTTCTGGTTCTTGTTTCACAGGTGAGTGGAACTACCATGGTGCTTGTAGGTTCTGGCCTGAACTTAGGCTGCTTTCTGGCCCAGCTCCTTCAATTGCCTCTTCTTGGGACTTTTCTTTCAATGGGGAGGCATGCGAAACTTGAAGTCTGGACCTCAGGTTGAAGGCATGCTCTGTAGTCATTTTATCTCAATAAAGCTGATATTACTACCTTCTTTTGACCATTAGTTTTTTTGAAGCTGTCTTGTAATATTTTGAACTCGGGAGCAAAGGAGAGGTAGGTATTGTGATCCCAAACGCCAACAGATCAGAAGCCAATCCCAAAGCCTCAAAATGTTCAGTGTTCGAAGACCATCTATAACTTTAAAGACATGGGAGCACATTTTCCAATATTTATAAAGAATATTAAAATGTTCGCAATTCTGGAGTCTCATGTTTTTCTTCAATTACCTATAACTAGTTCATTAAAATTACTAAGAACAGTCTCTGGCACATAATAGATATAAAATACTCAGGTATAAAATGAATGAAAGGGTGCAATCTGAAAAACAGACCGAGATATATGCACAAAATTGTTTCCCAGAGCTGTAAGTACTGTTTCCCAGAGATGTTGGAAATAAATCTCTTAAAAACACAGCATCAGTAGGCCTTATGATTAATATGTATCATACAATAAAGTATTCAGCCAAAGATTTGCATGTATTAAAATATAATGACATTAGAAAATGTAATTGATACAGTACAACCAAATAAAATCAGTTGTAAAATTATTTTATCTGCGTTTTAGTCCCCTGTAAATTAAGTGTCTATGGAGAAAAAAAATGTAAACATATTGGAGAAGATTCTGAGAAGTTGGAAACCTGAGTTCACATCTCTTACTGCTCCTTCCCAAATCCCTCTCTGGAAATAGCACAATGATCAAAGAGAACCAACTGTTATTAGACAGAGCTGCAGCAGATAAGGTGTTCACTGCCATGGGCTGCCCTGATAAGGGGATTAAAAGGCCAAAACCCAGCTGTGGTTCTTCCCACTAAGTCATTCATCCTGAATACTGGTAGTCAGTGGTAAATGGGGGAAACACCGTTTTCTTATTGATACCATGTGATTGTGTGTGGGAGAGCCTGATCCTAGCCCTCCTGAGATTGGAGAGATTGCAGTTGTAGGTCTTAATTTGCCATACTACTTAGTGAGAGCTGATGGATCAGTGATGGAAGAAAAGGTTTACTTTTCCTGGACTGCGTGGTGTAAACACAACTCAACTTCCTTATTTGACAGGTAAAGGCTTAATTGGTTGGAAAAGTGAAGATATGATATATGAAACAGGAATGTGAGCAGAATCAACTAGTTGTGATACAGTTTGCTTCAGATAACCATCAGCAAGATCCATTTTTCACCTTCTGTCTGGGGTAAAGTTCAGGAAATGATGCATTGTTGCTTGATTTTTCAATGAATTCTGGTCTCTGGTTAGTGAAACTTCGATGTGTAAATTGTTCCTAGCATATTTGTGCAATTCACAGTTTTAGTCTCTTTAGTGTGTAAAACAATGCCAATTAGTTCACTCAAAAGAATCCATCGGTCAATTCAAGCAGTCAGTAGGACTGTGACCCAAAAATCTTTACTAACACTACTGGAGATTTAATCAGATGACTTACTCTGGTACTATTTGAATTACTGCAGAATATCACAGGTATGCATGGACCCATACATAGAAGTATTCATGGTGCAAGGCCATGCAGCAAAATTTTACCCCTGGTTTTGGTACCTGTAAAATCAAAGAGCAGCAAATAAGAACATTGAATACACTTTATAGGGCTCCATGACTTGAGCAGTTGAACCAATCAAACAGGGTAAAATCAAGGATGGCAGAGAACATAGTATCCTTTTCAACTTGAAAATGTGACCTGTCACCTCCCAGTCCCAGAATGATGATCTGTAACACAGCTAGCTGGCAATTTAACAAGTACATACAAATATCTGTCTAATATGGTGCACAACAGGCACAACCATTTTGGGAGCCCTGGGGCAATATCTCATAAATTTTAAGAAGTACATAGCTTACAACACCGTAATACCACTGTTTGTTAGATAACCTTAGAGAAATTCTCAAATATTTGTTCAAGGAAATGTAACGCAATGAAATTTTCAGAACTCTTTGTCATAAGAAATAATCACAGAAAATCAAAATGTCTACTAGTAATTAAAACATAATTAATTGTTGCTATTCTTTCAATCCAGCAGTTAAAAATAATAAATTAACCTGCAGCTAAAAATAATAAATTAACCTAACAAGCATAGGTAAATGAATTTTATATATATATATATATATATATATATATATATATATATATATATGTATCGCCATTGCTATAGCATAAACAAAACACTGAAAAGTTGCAAAAAGGCATATTGTATGATGTCAGTTATTAATATTTTAAAAACACATAAAATAGTACTAGACAGTTTTAGACATGGTGTATGTTGTAAAGAATAACACAGATACAAAATACCACATAGCAACCTCAGTACAATGGTTACTTCTCAGAGGAAGGACAGGAAGGGCAATAGGTGGGGCTTCAGTCATACCTTAAATCTACTCCCGTAAACGAAAATAACATGAAACAAATAGAGCAAAATATTAACATTTCATAAATCAAAGTGGTGATGTGAACTTGGATCACATCACTGTCTTTCTTTTTTTATATGATTGAAATGATTATAAGTACAAACACATTTAAATGACATAGAAGTTAGGCCATCGCTTGGTTGTCCTCAGTAACTTATCATTGGTCTCAATGCTAAAGCCACATGCAAGACACTTGCTTTTGAAGTGTTTTTCCCAAAATGTAGACCAGTTTAATTTCTCCATTGCTCAAGCTCTTGGAAGGCAATATGCTATGGTGGGAATCATGTGGAAATCAGAGTCAGACAGACTTTGTGGCTCTAATTCCTTAGATTATTTTCAATTAAGAAAAAACAAATTAGACATAAGGTTTGTCTCCCAATGAGTATAATTCCTTACATTTCCTCCCAATGAACACTTTGTAGATGAGCCAAACAGATCTTGGTTGAGAAAAAGTTACCTTTTTTTTTCAAGCTGTGGTGCCCTATTTAGAATGCCTTCCTGTATTTTTCTGTCTCTGAAAGTTTAAGTGCTATATAATGTTAGGAAGACTTCGAATAATTTTCATTTCTTCTTTTTTTTTTCCTTTTCTTTCCCCCTTTTTAAATTTTTTTTTTTCCAATTTTTACCGACGGCATTTATTTCAGCATTTAATTCTTCACTTCCCCACTATGGCTGTATACGTATCCCAGTCCTCATTATGTGACCCTGGAAAAGTCAGTATACCTCACTAACCGTCAGTTTCTTGGTCTATAAATTGAGGCATTGTAAAAAAAACCATTCAATTCTTAAGGGAATTTTGGCACTAATATGTTGCAATTTCAGTAACCTATGAGTGTATAACTTGTCTTTTGAAACAGAGGGATATCATACTGTTACTCTCACATCCTGTGGAACTATGGCTTATCTAGGGTGGCAGATGGGAAAAGAGGAGAGAATGAACCAGTACAATTCCCTAGAAATCTATCAAAACTATTTTATTAATAAGGGTGTTCTCAGTTTAAACAAACTTACACTATATTATAATGTAAATTTATTTGTCTATAACTAAAAATATGTTTACTGTTTGAAGAATAAATACCATAAACACATGCATGATATAGAAAATGTGAGTGAGGAATCAGGCAAGCCCTCCTGTTAATGATGGAGACATGTCTATTAACTCTGGATGATGGCCTTTGTGCACTATAGTTCAATTTTAGAATGCGGCTGTATAATATCAATTTAAATATCTATGTGTATTGTAGCTAAGTTAAAAGACAAACTGTTTCTTGATTATTGGTCTTAGAACATTACTGGGTTTGCCCTCAAAGAGGTTATTTTTGTTTCTTTTTCCATTATTATACTTCCTTCTTGAAATCTTTATGCCAAAAATTTAAAGCATTTTAATTTGCCTTTGGACATGATTAAATTGAGTCAGGTATTAAATGGTGGATCCTTGTTATAAAACTTAAACAAAAATAGTTTGCTTCTAAAGGTTCAGATATGAGGAAACACTGCAGATAGCAAAGCTAAGAACAGTACCATTCATTTCTCCAAAAGGTAAATTAGATAATCTCCTTAATACTCCTCAAATTTATGTTTTGGAAGAAGTAGTGGTAAATAAAGTTCATAGCAGGAATGAACATTTTGCAAAGTTTATATTAAGGTGCAGTGAATACATATTTTAGCCAAATGTCAAAAGAATTACACTTTTTAAGTTAGCTTAAACTTGAGTCTAAAACTTGTCACTGTCATAGAATTAACTTCAGAGATCAAGAATAAATCTGGAGGGGTGAGGTCAGTGAATTGATGGAGTAAGCAGCTCCTGTCTTTCCACATACAAAAAAATAATAATAAGAAGAAGAATAAGCAATAATTTTTAGACTTTACTTTGTCAAGTCTCTAAAGCACAATCAAATGTTTACAGCAACCAAATGAATGCTGAATAAAGAAAAAGACAACTTAAAAATAATAGGAAAGCTTTGTGGTGTTTTCACTTGCCTTGCTTAGTCACCCACTTCAGTTAGATGGTGGTCTTGAAGGTGGCACCCTGCATTCTCAGTATGGGATCTTGGCCCCTGATTCCAGGTGGAGCCGAGCAGACCTTATTTATAAATTATTGTGTCTGTCTGTTCCAAACAGTCTGGTGGCTACTGAAAGTCTGGAAGGAAAATATGGAAAAGAGTTTATTTGGGAAATTTGGGCATGCAAAATTATCTGTGTATACAACTAAATATAGAAAAAAATATAAAAATAAATAGAATCAATATAACCAAAAGTTGGTTCATTGAAATGATCAACAGAATTAACCAACCATTTCCTAGACTGACTAAGAAAAAAAATAGATACAAATACTTAAGGTAGATGTAAAAGTGGCTACATTTCTCCTAACCTTACAGAAATTAAAAGGATTAAAAAAGAATATTGTGAATAATTCTATGCTAACAAATTAGATGTCATAGATCAAATGGAAAAATTCTTAGAAACATATAAAATACCAAAATGATGTGAGTATAAATAGAAAATCTGAATAGACTTATAACAAGTAAAGAGAATTAATCAATAATCCAAAAACTCCCAACAAAGAAAAGTCCTGTTTCAGATGTCTCCGCTGGTGATTTCTAACAAATATTTAACTAGGAAGTAAAACAAATATTTCTGAAACTCTTTCAAAAAATAGAAGATGCAGGAACATTTCATAAATTATTTCATGACCCGGATGTCAAAGCCAAGTAAAAAACATCACACAAAAAAAGAAATTACAGGAACAGTATCTCTTATAAATGTAGATGCAAACACCTCAACAAAATATTAGCAAACTGAATTCAGCAGCATATTGCAAGGATTATATACTATTACCAAGTAAGATTTATTCTTGGAATGCAAAGATAATTCAATATATGAAAATCTATCAATTTAGTATATGTTTATTACACAATGAATATGAGTTAATAAAATGAAGGTAAGAAACACTGGCTGATCGCAATTGATGTAAATAAAGCATTTGACAAAATCCAATATCCATTCATGATAAAACACTCTACGTATCTGAAATAGAAGGAAACTCCCTCAATTTAATAAAGGCTATATATTAAAAAACCTAAACTAACATCATGCTCAATGGTGAAAAACTGAAAGAATTTCTATCAAGACAAGAATGCTTGGTATTGCCACATTAATCAACATAGCACCCAAAGTAGTTAGACAAGAAAATTAAGTATACACTTCTATTAGGTAATGAAGTTCACCTAAATTTTAAAGAAAGGAGTAAGATTATCTTTGCAGAAGACATAATCTTATATATAGAAATCCCTATGGATTCTACAAAAAGAAAACCAATTAGAAGTAATAAGTGAATTCAGGAAAGTTGCAAGATACAAAATTAACACACATTTAGGCCTTATGCTTAAATTTTGAATCCATCTTTTTTTTTTTTTTTTGTGCGGTGTAGATAAGCATCAAATTTCATTCTTTTGCATGTGAATATCCAAAAATCTGAACATCATTTGTTGAAGAAACTATTGTGTATTCTGAGCACCCTTGTCACAATCAGTTGACCATATATATATATATATATATATATATATATATATATATATGGGTTTATTTCTGGGCTCTCTGTTCTATTGGTCTGTCTGTTTGTGTCCCAGTACCATACTGTTTTATTACTGTAGGCTTGTATATATTTTAAAATCAGCAAGTGTGACACCTCCAGCTTTATTCTTCTTTTTCAAGATCACTTTTTCTATTCAGGGACTTTTGTGATTTCACATGAATTTTAGGATTTTTTTTTAATTTCTATTAAAATATGTCATTGGGATTTTAAAAGGGATTACTTTTAGTCTGTACATTGTTTTAGGTAGTATGAACATTTTTAAATTATTAGGTCTTCCAATCCAGGTACATGGGTTGTTTTTCCTAATATTGTGTCTTCTTAAATTTCTTTCATATAATTTGCAATAATATGCAATTCTCAGTATACAAATCTTTTACCTCCTTGGTTGAACTTATTCTTAAATATTTTATTTTATTTTTGGTTCTTCTATAAATGAGATTGTTTTCTTGATTTACTTTTTTGGACAATTTGTTATTAGTGTATAAACAGTCAAGTGATTTTTATGTCGATTTTGTATTCTGCAACTTTACTGAACTCATTTATTAGTTCTAACAATATTTGTGGGTCGTTAGGATTTTCTACATATAAGATCATGTCATCTGCAAACAAAGATAATTCTACTTCTTCCTTTCTTATGTGGATTTTTATTTCTATTTCTTTCCTAATTGCTCTGGCTAAGACTTCTAGTACGATGATTAATAGAAATGGTGAGAGTGGTCAACCTTTCCTTATTCCTAAAGGAAATGTTTTCAGTTTTTCACCATTGAGCATAAAGTTAGCTGTGGGCTTTTCATGTATGGCCTTTATTATACTGAGGTGAATTCCTTCTATACATAGTTTTTTGAGAGTTTTTATCATGCAAGGTATTAAATTAGGTCAAATGTCTTTTCTACATGAATTGAGATGTTGATGTGACATTTTCCCCCCTGCATTATGTTAATATGATGTATCACATTAATTAATTTGCTTATGTTGAACTACCCTTACATCCCAGGGATAAATCCCACGTGTGAATGGTGTACGATCCTTTTAATGTGCTGTTGAATTCAGTTTGTTATTATTTTATTGAGGACTTTTGCATTTGTGTTCATCAGGGATATTGGCCTGTAGTTTTCTTTTTTGTTATGATCTTTGTCTGGCTTTGACATCAGGGTAATGTTGGCCTCATAAAATGTTTGGAAGTGTTTTCTCTTCTTCAGTTTTTTTGGAAGAGTTTAAGAAGAATTATGTTAATTCTCCTTAAACCAAACTATAGACCAAATGGACCTGTAGACATACACAATGTTCCACCCAACAACAGAATACACAATCTTCTCAAGAGAACATGGCACATGTTTCAAGATATATGACATTTTAGTTTACAAAACAAGTACAAATAAACTTAAGAAGATTAAAATAATACCAAATAACTTCCAAAAACAATGGAATGAAACTAGAAATTAATAACAGAAGGAAAACTGGAAAATTCATGTATATGCTTAAATTAAACACATAACTTCAGGACAATGAATGGGTCAGAGAAAAAAACCAGAGGAAAATTAGAAAATACCTTGAGACAAATGAAAACACACATGCCAAAACTTATAGGATGCACCAAAAGAAGTACTAAGAGGGAAGGTTATAATAAAGGCCTACATGAAAAAAGACAAAAGATCTCAAATAAAAAAAAAAAATTGATATCTCAAGTAACTAGAAAAATAAGGAAAACCTAAGCCCAAAGTTAGCAGGAGGAAATAAATAATAAAGATTCAAGCAGAAATATTAAAAAGCATAGACTAGAAGAATAATAGAAAAAAAATCAAGAAAACTGAGTTGACTTTTTGAAAAAATAAACAAAAATTGTGAACCCTTACCTAGAATAACTAAGAAGAACAGAAAGAAGATTCAAGTAAAATCAGAAATAAAAGAGGATACATTAAAATGATGCCATAGAAATAAAAAAGAATCACAAGAGAAAACTATGGACAATTATATGCCAATAAATTGGATAATCTAGAGAAATAAATTCCTAGAAAGATACAACCTACCAAGAATGAATCAAGAAGAAATATAAAATCTGAACAGACTAATAACGAATGAGGATATTGAATAAATAATCAAAAACTTCCTAATAAAGAAAGCCCAGGACCAAATGGCCTCACTGATGAATTCTTTATTGGTTTTTAACAAAACTTATCAGCCTTCAGAATCAACATTAATTTTTTTTTTTGCTGCATATACTTGTAATCATAACATACATCTATATTTCAACTAAGTGGAAAATTTTCTATGTATAAACTAGGCAGAAAAATATTCACTTCAAGTTACAGCTAAATCTTCCTATAGCTGAAAACAAAAATTTAGGCATTAGTAAATCCAAAAAGCATATGTTACTTATACTGCTAATAACTTTATTTATTGATGGTAATCTATCTGATCACAAAATCATCAGTATTACATTAAAGTAGACATTCAGCCTTTTGACGACTAAAGTAGAAGCCAAATACCTGATATTGGTCAAATGTCAAAACCAATGCCAAGCTTCAGTGCAGTCCTAGTTTGTGTTTATTTATATACATTGCAAGGGATAGTGTAAAAATTCTGTGTTGTATATCTTCAAACTGAGCCAAGCTCTTTTGACTTATACATGATTTGAGTAAAAAATATATATTGTGTGTGTATATATATATATATATATAAATATATACAATATATAATATAAATAATATACGTGCATGTGTGTGCAACATATATAAAATAATATATTATATTTAATATGTAATATATAATATAATATATAATGAATTTTAAATAAATAGGTTTTTTTGTTTGTTTATTTAGTTCATTGATTAGTTTGTTTTTTGTTTGTTTGTTTTACATAGCATTTTCCTTACATGTGAAGCTAGGTAGCAACACCAGACTAAATGGTATCAGGAATCCATAGATTAAGACAAATTTTTATAAAATAGGGGAGAATTTTTTAAATTTAAATTACAACATTGGAGAACTTATAAAATTTACAGACTGCTTTGGAAAAAATTGCTTGTATTATAAATTTTAAAAGAAATTTCAGTTGAGTACAAAATTGGTAATCTAGCCAAAGAGATCAACAATGTTTTTCAAGCATATCCTTGCTACTTTTTTATTTTCAGTTTTTATGCCTCCTCTGAGAACAGAAATTATGCTCAACTACGTGCAGAAGAAAAAGTGATGTTTTCTGTAGCCTAGGACACTACTTTTTAAAAAGCTGTTTTGTTTTTTTTTCTTTGAAGTTAGGACAAATGTTCTGGAATGAACGAGTTCAGTTGGAAATGAATGATAAGTACATGTTTTCATTGCACATCAACCATGATTTAGTAGAGTGGCCAAGATTTCCAAAAGGAAAACAATAGAAAGAAAATAAGGAAAAACAAAAACAAAACAAGACACTTTAAACACACAGTCATAGGTGCACTTCGATTTTAAAAAGTCTCCCCGATCATTCTCTATACCCTGCTGTGACAACAAAAACTTTGCTCACTAATCCACCAGAGGTCTTCAGTCTTGCTATCACAGCTGTCAATCAATGACAATGAAGACAAGTATATTAAAGACAAGCATGTTTGCCTGCTCCGTGTAGACTTGCAGACCAATCACGAAGTCCCTCTATTATAGGATCATTAGTGGTCAATGTGAAATACGACGAACCATTAAAACAATAATTTGATCCACCCTTTCCAAAGTTATATTTTACAGCTCTGTTCAGCATATAAAAACCTATTTTTTGAAGCTTTCAATACACTGAACATAAAATTCTTGTGGACAAAAACCAATACCTTTGCTCATTATGATATACTTCAACCATTCATAGCCAAAACATATCTGTAGACAGTCAGAATTGATACTAAAACATCTTTTCATCTTCTCAGGTTGATGAGACTCAAGAACAAAATTCTTTAAAATGATTTGAAGAAAAGCATCAAATCTCATCTTCTCAGCCTGCAAAAGATATTTTCCTGACATCGGAGTTAAATATTCTGCTAAACACATGAATGAAACCATCTTCTCAGGTCTAAGAATATGTAATATCTATTGGGAACTTAGTGTATGTCAGGAAGGGGTACCTGCCATCAACCGTCTCAATCCTCAAAACCTCTAAGTGTCTTACATTTATTGTCTCACTTAATTCTCACAACATCACTCTGATGGAAAGACTAGTGTTACTTTTTGGGGGGTGAGGAAATGATATACAGACAGGTTAGGAATCTGCCGTGAAGCACTCAGTCTAGAAGTGGTGGAGTCAGGACTTGAATGAAGGCAGCCTGATTCCAGGGCCCTCCATATCCCCCTATATTCACTTCAGAGCATAATTAACCTCTGCTCAGTCTTTTGCAGAAGAACTCAAGGGGAGCCTTTTGAATGATCTGATTCCATTGTCCCACATTCTTCCACATGCATTTGTAAGGCCATTGTTTGCACTGATGATGACTCTAAGCAGTGGCTCAGATCTAAACAGGAAAATAGTATCTGCTTAGCAAAGTCACTAAAGCCCTTTCTCTCTCTCTCTCTCTCTCTCTCTCTCTCTCTCTCTCTCTCTCTCTCTCTCTCTCTCTCTCCTCATAGAATCTTTTCTCACCCCTAACAACTTCTCTGACCATCACTCCTACCTACTCTGGCTGACGCTCACCCCACACACTTCAGGCTTAGAGGACACCTTGCTATTCCTCACCTCACCAGGCCACTCCTACCTCAGGGCTTTCAAATTGACTGTTTGTTGTGCTTGGAATGTGCTTCCCTTGCTATCCACATAGATATCTCCTTGATCTCTTCCAAATCTTTGTTCAAATGTTACCTTCTCAATAAAGACAATACTAACTTCACACACTTTAGAATTGCAACCCCACCCAACCCTCCTTTCTCCCTTAACCTTTTCTATTTTTTCCATAGTACTTATCACCTTGGACATTATTATACATTTAGTTAGTTATTATGTTTTTGTATATTATGTTTCTGGACATCCTAGAACATAAACTCCATTTCTCATTTTTTAATCTGTTGCATTCATTGATACATCCCAAATATTGTCAATGCTCAGCACATACTAGATTTTCAAAAAAATGTTTGTTGAATGAATACAAAATTTTAGGGTAGAAAATTTTTAGCAAGCAAGAAGATTCATCCTTGTCTTTCTATTGTCATTATATTATCTAAGAAAATCTCTTACACCTCCCTAGATCTAAATTAATTTATTCTATATATATATATTTGTTCTATAAATATCATATTTTTTAATTTAGGAAATTTTGAAATTTCAATTGATATTAAAGGAAAAGATGATATTAATATTCATGAAAAAATATGAATATCGGAGACTGAGAAACACTGATCTAAGGTATCTTACACGCTCTAGCCATGTAGTGAGAGCTCAATAAATTCTGATTGAATGTGCTCATTAAGCTCTATGGGGCACAGAAGAGATTAGAGGTCACATGTTGAATAGTAATCACTGACAAAAGTTCACATTCAATTCCATGTAGAAATATTGTGTTTATTGGATCAAGTCATGAATAAAATAAGCTAAAGCTTCAAACTGACTAATGATGACCATTTTGGATCCAGACAGGCTAAAACAGGAGTCTAACATACTAGCAGGTTTTTAGAAGCTGTTAGTAAAGATGATGTGATGTGAAGGTTTGCTAAGAAATATGGAATTATTGAAAAGTTAGAAAACAACACTTTTCTGGATAACCTGAAGCCACAATTTTCTAGCCAAAATTCATTCCCTACAGTCTCTTTTTCTCAACACTCTCACCTTCATATCTTAGTTGTCAGGCATTTATTCTAAATGCTAAAATGTAGCTTGCTCCCTCAGATCTGTGCATTAACCCATATAGGAATTTTTCTTCACTTAGATAAGTTCCTAAGGCAGTGTCTCCTGTAAGACTGATTTCAAGTTTAGATGTATTTTTATGCTCTCCATGACCCCTCATGTGATAGAGGTTAGATGTCTCTTCTCTTTGTTCCCACAGCACCTTGCCATATTATTTATCACAAGAAACTGTAATTCTCTGTCTACCTGTATATCTAAATGCCACTAGACAATGAATTCCAGATAAATGGCTGTGGCTTTTATCTCAGGACCCTTAAAGCAGAGCATATGATGAGACATATAGTCTGTGCTGGACCAATGGATCTCATTTTTTTTTTTCCTATCTGCAAGTACTTTGGAAGCACCTTGAGGACTGGACTGTGTCTCTGCCCCTTTATATCTACCATAGTACTTTACACAGGGTTTAGCACATACTAAGTGCTCAAAAAAATTGTATACTCATTATTAGTAGTTGACCAAAGAAAAATAGTTTTTATGAGGATCACATTCCATAGAGCTGTCAAGGATTAGTTCAGGAGGAACAGGATACAAAGTGCTTAAAAATATTTACTAATATTTTGAGTCCTCTCCTATTTTTTCTGGAAAACTCTTATTGGTTGTTGTAGATTTGAGCCTGGTGTCACTTCTTCCAGGAAACCTTCAGAGTCTCACTCTCTTTGTTTCCTAGATGCATTGTTCATCTTTATTCCCTAGCATTCCCTTGCATGTTTTTGAAACTGTTCTCATCAAGGTAAATAATGAGCCATGGATATTGATTCATTTTTAGCTGAGTTCCTCTCCCTCGTTTTATACTGTACATAATTCGTAAATTCTTAAAATTCTCTATTCTATTTGCTTCCTTGACACATTCTAACTTGGTTCTGCCTCCATATCTCTGATGATTCCTTCTCAGGTTTCTCCCCAGCTTTATTTTTCTTTCTCTACTACATCTTCATCCACTCTATTCTTCCATTAACTGGAAAAATATTTATTGAAACCAACTACATAAGAGATATTAGCCCTCCTAGAACAATATCACTGCATGTTTTATCCTTTTAACAGCTAAATAAGAATATATTTACTTTATAGAAGGACTCAAATTTTGCCTTGTCCTCTTTTCGCTGGGCATGGTTCTTTCTTGGAAAATGTGTCCACTCTCATGGTTTTTAAAATCCACTGATATTAAAGACACCCGGGTCCACATTTCCAGGCTTGATCACATCCTTATGCTTGACTTCACATCTCAATTTTTTAAAAGTTTCCCATTAACATGGTCCTCTCTTATACCAGATTCAAATTATTGTTAGATGCTGACCTGAATCCAGGACACAATAGCCTCAAGATTTTAAAAAAAAAATTGTGGTCTCAATGTTTCTTAGCATACAATCTGAGAAAGAAGGTTTTATAATGAAAAACAAGATTACTCAGTTTTAATATATTTATTAATCACAACCTGTCATCCATAAACAAAGAGTTCACAGAATCATATAAAGATAAATGCACCTGTGTGCATACACACACACACACACACACACACACACACACACACACACACAGAGGTCACTAAAGATTAGTAATTTGTCCCTATATCACAATGTGATTGGAAGAGAAGCAAAATATAGTTTAAATTTAATATTAAAGTTTTCATTTGACTTTGATATTATCTCATGAGTGCTGTGTCCATCCGTGTTGTATAAGAGGATATTTTGGATTGCAGCAACACTTTTTCTGTTTTGTTTTGTTTTATATATTTTAAGACTTTTCAGGTTTCTTTGTGTTTGTTTGTTTTTTTTTTTTTGGTTTGGTTTTCTTTTTGTTTTTTTTCATGCCAGTATAGATATTTCATCATCTACTCACTTCTTAATTGAGCTCATTCTTATTTATGGCTTTAAATAACATGTTTTAACTCCAGCTTCAGTCTCTCTCCTGAGCATCAAATTCCTATTTTATCTGCCTACACAATATCTCCTCTAAGCACCTGAAGTACATTGTAAACTTAAATATCTAAAAACAGAACTCATTGTTTCCCATCTCTCTCAACATGATTTTTCTCCAGTCTCTCTCTTCTCAATAAATATCATCAATATTCACCAAATTATTCAGTCAAAAGTCAGGAGACACTCTTGATATCTCCTTTTCTTGTACATCTCATTATTTAATCTGTCAGCACATTCTGTTGACTCTGTCCTCAAATATACCTCCAATCAATTGTTTTCTAGTACTTCCTCTATTATCATACAATGATCTCAACCATTATCATCTCCCAGTTCAACTACTGAGAAAGCCTCCTAAAATATTCCCCAGAGTCCACTCTTGACTTCATATTGTTTCTTCTCAATCCTGAAGCCAGTATGATGCTTTGAGTACATAAACAGTTTAGGTGGCCTTCCTCGTCTTTCTACTCCCATTTAAAACCATAGCACTTGGAATAAAACCCAGTGTCTGTAGCCTCATCTCTGCCCCTGACTCAGTAACAGCATCTGCACTGATCTTCCTGTTGTTACTCAGGATGTTCATCCTGTCTAAGGACTTTTTTGTGCTCACTTCTCTGTCTAGAATATTCTTCCCCACATACATGATAATGTATGTCTATGCTTTAATGTCTCCCCTCCAGAATTTGTCCCTCATCTTCCTATCAAAATAGCATACCTTTTGTCTCTTCCCTTACTCTATTTTATTTTCTAACATTCCATTTATGCATTTACATGTTGTCTTTCTTGTCCACTAGAATATATGCTTTATGAGGTATTTTCTTTACCACCCCTATCTAAAGCAATGATTATTGTAGAGTAAAAGTTCAAATATTTGTTGAATGAATGTACAAAGGAAAAATGGAACTCTCCATCACCAAGAGAAGGTATCTCACAGGTGGGCAAAACGAGGCTGAAACTGGGAAACTAGAGCTATACCAGGTAGGACAGAAACATGTAGAGGCATAGATCAGTAACATCTGCTCCATAGAATCAAAATTAAGGAAGCTTCTTTATGTTGTATCCGCAAACCCTGGAAACTACCATAGTCTATCTGAGATAGAAGAACGAAAAGAAAGGGTCCAAGAGGATTTCTGCAGATGTTCATTAGTTTTGTCATCTGTGGTGTATTTGGGGAGCAGCCTTAGATCAAGGTACAAAGTCAGGTCAGACCAAAATGCCTTGTTCTCCAAGACGGGTCAGTTCATCACTTCTTGCTTTCTAAAGGAGTCCCGCCAGCTCCAGAGAGTTTTCCTTGAGTTAAATCTCCTAAAACATTTGGCAAGTTCTCTTTCATGCACAATTTTTTTCTCATTTAATTCATTCATGATCATCTCTTCCCTCATTGATTCATTAACAAAAAATCATTTCTAGCACAGCATTATAGGAGCACTCAGTATTATATTTACAGTGTGCGTCTATCAGCTCAATAATCACCTCTAGACTGAGGCAATCCCAGTAAATGCTGCTCACAAAACTTGGAGGATTGGCTGCTTTAAAAGTCTGAACAGTCATGTCTTTAACGTGTGTGACCACGACAGTCCTTCCTTAGGCACCTATATTAGTTTCTTAGGACTGCTTTAACAAATTGCCACAAATTTGGTGGCTTAAAACAACAGAAATATATTCTCTCATGATTTTTGAGGCTGGAATTTGAAATCAATGTGTTTGGTTGGCTCCCAGTGGAGACTCTGAGGGAGACTCTGCTGCATGAGTCACCTAGTTTCTGGTGACTGATGACAACCCTCAGGCTTCCTTGACTTGTAGGTACGTAACTCCAATCTCTGCCTCCATCTTCACATGGCCTTTCTTTGAGTGTGTCTGCTTCTGATTTTCCGTCTCTTCATTTCTAACGACTTGTCATTGGATTTAGGGCCTACACTAATATAGGATGATTTCAACTCAAGATTCTTAATTTAAATATATCTGCAAGGATATTTTATTTCCCCCAAATAAGGTCACATTTACAGGTTCTGGGGTTAGGACATGGACATATCACTTGGGGAAAGAGACCGCCATTCAAACCACAATAGCACCTCAAGGCCCAAAGGCTAAATCCAAACTTTTCCCCATGACTTCAGCTCATTACCTCAGTCTCATTTCTGGTATCAGTAATGTCCATAGATGGGTTTATGGGCGGCCCACCCAGCTCCAGCACCCTTCCATCCAGCACTTCCTGCTGTACCACTGCAAATTGCCCAAGTGACCTTTCCCAAGGAGAGTAACATTTGAACTAATGATCCCTCTCTCCCCGAGAGAATGTTAGCACAATGTCTTTTTGTCTCTATTACTCCAACCAGCCTAAGACTTGTTTTTGTATCTACTATGCATTCTGTAAGTCCTCTAACCAGATTTAAGCTCCAATTCCCATCAAACTCTTCAAAATACTTCCTCTGGAATTTAAATTCTAAGAAAAGTATAATGGTTAAATGTTAACCATTTAACATAATGTATAACATTATGTATAGAACATAATGTATAACATAAATGTATATATGTTTAGCATAAATGTATGACATTTAACCACTTCACTTAATATTCCCTTTGCTTTTTATTTTACAAACCAGGTTCTCTCCTAAGGTTATACTTCCTTTATAACCCTCTTAAGAAATGATAGTTTTCTTATGTTGTTGGGCCAGGGATAAATGTACTACTAATCTCTTGCCAGTTCCAGAAAATTGCTTCGTTCTCCTCTCTAAACCACCCAGTTCTTTGAAGTATATACTCTCAAATTATACCACCCAGTATTTGTCTTTGTTGCAATTTTCTTTTTTTTTCTTTTTCTTTTTTTTTTTTTATCAATTCTTCTCATTTTAAAAGATTGTAGCACTTGAGTTAACTCTTGGTTTCACTACTACCACTCCTGTCATCATTCTTGATCATTCAAAATTCACCTAACACTCTGGCTTATCAATACATTGTGCTCTCTCCCTTCCAATCATCTTGTTTTACATCCCACTTTCCTTCCTCTGAAAATTCCTATCTCCCATACTAGTTTGTAGATGTTGTTCTTACCAATAACTAAAACACCACAAAGGCTCTAATCAAATTTCCACTCTTCTGAGTAACAATACTTACTGTTTCATCCTACTTCTTCTAGCTCTCCCACTCCCACAACTTTTCAAAAAGGACTTTGCATCCATTCACATTGCACTTTTTACCCTTCGTCTCCTTCAGTTTGTCACTTTCTTTCTTACCCAGCTTAGAGTCCTTGGTCTATTGTTATTATAATTACTCCTCTCATATGACATTTCTTTCCTTGCCAATCATTCTCTCTGTCATAACAATCTGCAAAACTTTAGCCCTACCAACTTTTGCTATTCTCTCCTGTACCAATGCAAATGATTGAAGCTGAAGAAAATCACGACACATGCCCACTGGACTTTAAATTTACAATCTAAACTCTGTCCAGAAAACCTGTTATATTCACCTAGCCAATTCACTCTTCCACTTTCTAAAACAGCTATTTTTCACCCTTTCTTCATTCCTTCAGGTGCCAAACATTCTTCCCCTCCTCATTTTCATCTGGTGGCCTTGCTTCTCATTTTGCTGAAAAAATAGACACAATCAGAGAACATCTTCAATCTCATGCCACCAAATCTATTAAGCCAATCTGGACCCTTTCTTATATCCTACATTCTTCTAATGTAGGGAATGAATTTCTCAGATCTCTAAGTTGATCCCTCTACTTATGACCTGGATCTTCCTTATTCTTATCTCTAAAGTCCTTTGCTCCTACAGTTTTCACTGTTTTATGCCATCAACCATTCTTTCTCTATTGGATTATTCTCATCAATTTAAGATTATGCTTAATAAATGACAACCAAAATATTAATAATAATAATAATAATACTTTCCCTTGATTCCATATCCTCTTCACTAACTACCGTATCGTTTCTTTTTTATTTTTTGGGAAAATTAATAGCCAGAATAGTTTACACTAACTATTTCCACTTCCTCACCCCTCAATATCTCTTGAACTCAGTCCAAGCATGCTTTTATTTCCACCATTGTCCTAAGGTAACTTTGTCAAGGGTCTTTATTCAGTAGTCAATCCCCATCCCTGATCTTAATGAACTCTTCATAGCATTTGACAAAGTTGATCTCTCCCTCCATTTGGAAACAATTTCCACACTTGGCTTCTGAAATACGCTAACTCCTGCTTTTACTTCTACCTCCCGACAAGGTTCATTTGTTAAATTATCTTATTTCTCACTGGTAACTGTTGGCGTTCCACAGGAATCAGTCTTCAGACACCTTTCACTTATAATCATTCCCCATGTGACTTCACCATCCATGCTTGAAGAAATATCCATATAAGCCGATGACTTCTAAGTGTTTATTCAGCCCTTATCTAGCTCTTGCACTCCAAAGTCATCTGCTCAACTCCTAACTTGAGTCCCTGATTGTAGTTCTAATATGCATCTCAATTTTCACATGTAATAAATGGCACCATCATCCACCCAGTTGCTCAAAAACCTTTAGAAACATCCTCAGTTGTCTCTTTTTCTCTCATTCTGTCTTATGTATCAGCCCAGTATGTTTTTCAAAGTACTTCCAAATCTTGACTACTTCTTACCAATGCCAGCACTGCCATCTTGGTTCAGGTAATGAGTATGACCATTCAGCTGCTCCTATGTAATAAGTTCCTACATGCTCCCATGATTCCACTTTGCTTTCTACTATCTATCATTCATGCAAAAGTCGAGAAATCTTAAGAATATATACGACAAATCATGCGACTCTCTTCAAGCTTACTCCAAGTAAAATCCAAGTCTCCTATTATGGCCCCCCAAAGTTTTACATTATCTAGCCTCAGCTTCCTCTCCAACCTCATCTTGTCACACTCCCACTAGCTCACTGCACTCTATCCACATTTGCTGTTTTCTGTTCTTTAAACACACAAAGCATGGTGGAGGATGTCTCAGGGCCTTTGCACCTGCTATTGCATCTGCTGGCATGCTCTTTCCATAGAAACGGACACGCTCATTTCCTCTTTAATCTAGACTCTTTTCAAATATCAGCTGCTCATAATGGCCTCCCTTATCACCCCCTTCAAACAACTCCTCCTTCCCCTATCCTTTTCTAACACTATTTATTGCTTTACTTGGCTATGTAGTGTTTATCATCCATTGAACTTGTATTGCATATTTTAAAGAAAAATTTTAGATTCACATAAAAAGTGCAAAGATGGTATGGAGAGTCTCTATATTCTCCACATGCAATTTCCCTATTATTAATATATTACATTACTATGGCACATTTGTCACAAATAATGAAATAAAATTGGTACGTTATTATTAACTGAAGTCCATGCTTTATTCATATTTCCTTAGTTTCTTTTCAAATATCCAGATCCTATCTGGGATATCACATTACATTTATCTGTCATGTCTCCTTAGCTTTCTCTTGGCTGTGATAGTTTCTCACTCATTACTTGATTTTGATGACTTTTAAAGTTTTCAAGAGTACTGGTATTTTGTAAAATGTCTCCATACTGGAATTTGTCTGAGTTTTTTCTCATGATCACACTGGGGTTACACGTTTTGGGAGAAGAGACAATGGAGGAAAAGTGCCATTTTCATCCCATCATATCAAGGGTATACACTGTCAACATGACATCACTGTTGGTGTTGACCTTGACCACTCAGTGGAGGCCGTGTTTGTTAGGTTTCATCCTGTAAAGTTCTCTCTCCCCATTCCTTTTTATATTTTACGTTTTGAAATGAAATTGCTATGTGTAGTCCACACTAAGGAGATATTAAGCTATGTCTACCTCCTTGAGGACAGAGTAGGTATTATAGTTATATATTAATACGTTTATCTTCTCCCTCCCTCAAACAATGTACACTCAAGTGACAAAGCTGATTCCCATTACCTAAAACAGTTCCCAGTAGAGTTCCTAAAATGTGTAGGTTCTCACTGAGCACTAACCATGTGAATGAATTAATGTCACACCACACATACCTATTTATGTCTGAGGTTCTCCACAGCCACTTTCATCTACCCAAAAATCTCTTCTCCCCTTTCCCCATATTAGTTTGGTAAAATATCACTCACTCTTAAAACTCAGTTCTTTATGTCTTCTTAAATGTAAAGATAAATTCACATGCACACTGCATCCTACTTAACATATAATTATATTATTGTGCATACTACTCAACATTGCAATTAATTCTTCACATCTCTGCCTGCTTACATCCCCGATGAGTTCCTTGGGGATTATTTACCTTTGTGTAATCATAATGCCTAGCGCACTGATCCTTAAATATTGTAAGACAAATCTTAATGTTTGCCGGTTGAAGGAGATTAAACTATAATCATGTGCACACAATGTCTTTTCTGTCAACAACGGACCACATATACGATGGTGGTCCCATGAGACTATAATGAAGCTGAAAAATTCCTGTTGCCTGGTGATGTCAAAGCCATCATGATGTCATAGGAGATGCATTGCTCACCTGTTTGCAGTGATGCTGGTGAAAACAAACAAATCTACTGAACTGCCAGTTGTATAAAAATATAACATGTACAATTAGTACAGTACGTAATACTTGATAATGATAATAAATGACTATATTAACAGTTCATGTATTTGTCATACTATCCTTTTTATTGTTATTTTAGAGTATACACTTTCTACTTATAAAAAAATAGTTTGCTTTAAAACAGTATGCTGTGTTACTCCAGCAGCAGCCTCATACATCTTATGTTTACTATGTTTCATGATTGATAATTTTTTTTCTGGTTGACTTAGTCTTGTGTTGTTTTGTACAGTAACATGCTGCACAAGCTTGCAGCCTAGGAGCAGTAGGCTGTACCATACAGCCCAATGTGTATTAAGCTGCACCATCTAGGCTTATGTAAGTACACTGTGATGTTACACAGTAACAAAATCACCTAACTCTGTTTCTCTGAACACATCCCTGTTATTAAGTGGTACATGACTGTAGATAGATTGCTTAAGCCTCATTTACTCACAGTTGACTTTTTTGAGCCTATTTCAGACACCTGACCTGAGTTATCAGTTCAACATGAATCCAAATCTTTGCTTTGGATTATAGCTCCCTGACATATTAATAGAATGGCTCTTTGTCTCCTTGCAGTCTACATCTAAGCCTCATTGTGTCATAATCAGTAGGAGCCTCCTCCCTTTCAAGCAAAGAGCCCAAGAAGGATGGGCGTCTGAGCTGAGGACAAGACAGAATGGAGAATGAAGAAGTGACAGAGAAGCAGCTAGAAGTCCAAATCTGCAAGTCAAACAATTCTCTAGCATTTTAGCCATAGTTGGGGCCAGTACAAGAAGAAATCTGGAAGAATATAGGGAAGATTTTTCTATCGCTTATTTAAGTAAACTGCACTTCTTTGATCGCAGCCCATGTGCTTTTATTATACGAGGGTCGCAGACTTCCTGTGTGTGATCTGTGACACTAGATACAGGATGAAGATAAAGAGTAAAAGATGCCTCCAAAAAAGAAGACTGCTAATCATAAATCATGCATGACACTTTTTCATTCTTACCTACAGCACAGATGGTAGAGATTTGGTAACATTCCAGATATCAAGAGTGACATGAATATCAACTATTTTCATGAATTACAAAATATAATTTTTTTGTATGTTCTATATCAATTTTTCTGATTACAAAAGTAAATATAGTTGTTCTAAGAAATATGGAAATATGTAACTGTAGAGAAAAAAATTACCCACTTTGAAAAAATAAATTGGTATTTTAATGTATATCCTTTTATTCAAATACTAATTACAAATACATTTAAAACAGCTTTAACAGATTTATATGTACAACTTTGCACCTTGTTTTTTCAGGTAACATTATAAAAAAAAACCTAATTTGCATTTAAAAAAAAATCTCATGAACAAAATTTTAAATGAATGTGAGGTATCTCCCATGAATTTTCAAATATTCTCCTATTTGGGAGGTTTCAATATTTTTGTCATATTTTATCATTATTTTGTAATTACAAATTTTCTCCAAGATTGGCCTCATCTGTTTTATGTTGAGCAAATGCTTTTCTTGATACAACTTTCATGACGATTTCTGCCTTCAATAGTAGCACAAAATAAGTCTGTTTTTACTACAATCATATAGCAATACTTAAAAAATCCACAAGTAGCTGTTCAGTTTATTCTTAGATTCAGATCATTGTTAGACTGAAAAGAAACTTCGAAGATCATCCACTTGTTGACCAAACATAAATGAAATCAGAAGGCTTTGGCTAAAAATAAATGATAAGGATTTACTCAAGGGTCTTAGGGTTGGCAAACTGAAATCGACAAGCCAAAACCCAGAGTGTTATAAAGAAGACAGAAAAGCTGAGGGTTCTTACAATAAAATATATATTTAAAAAAGAAAGAAAAAAGAAATGAAAAGAAAAGAAAGAAAGAAAGAAAAAAAGAAAGAAAGAAAGAAAGAAAGAAAAAGAAAACAAACAAACAAACAAACAAAAACATTCTTAAGAAGAATCAGTCCTGTATTCTTAGCCTGTGAATTGGTTTGAAATAGTAATCCTCTAGATGACCAGTGGTCTGGATCATGGATGTCAGGAGGTCTGGATATGTGAAGATTCTTTTCTTAGTCCTTCAGAAGGTAATCAGAGGGTTATCTGGAGGTTTAATGTATATCCAGCCATTAACACGGGACTGGAAAATTTAAAAGTTTAAGGTTCCAGGCTAGTTAATCCTTATGCCTCAGCCTACTTGATTTTAGTAATTTAGCAGCTTGACAATATTGACTCCATTTTATTTCTTTACTCTTTTCTCATGTTCTAATCTTCTCATTTTGTAAATCAAGAAAATTAGGTCCACAATAGGACAGTCACTAGTCTCCCATGGTATACATGTTTAGTGGCAGAGCTGAGTGGATAAATCGTATTTCCAACTCTCAAGCCACTACTCTTTCCAACATACTTCCTTCTCTTCTCCATGATGAATCTTCCAATTTCCTCCAAGCAGTTATTGTTCAAGACTCTTTTCCCACCCCTTCTGGATCTTGGTCACCTTCTCCCAGTTAGTCCCAGTAGTATTTCAGTTCACCTGAGAAAAAATTGAATCCCCAGTATTTTTTGTAGGTGTTTTACATAACACATCTCAGTGGATTCTCACAACCTCCTGATTCAGAGTTTGTTATCCTCTCTTCACAGAAAAGAAAACTGAAGCTATGAGCGGGGCAGGACCATACACAATGTTACAAAAGTGATAAATGGTGAAAATAGGGTTTAGTTTCGAATTTGTCTGTAATTCTTCTAATTCAAATTACATTTGTTCCATTATGTTCTTGTTTTAGAACCTGTTAATTGTTGAACAACTAATTTATGGTAGAGCAGTAACCAGAATCCAGGTCTCCTGATTTCAGTAATCCCACCATCACCTTAGCCACATTATGACACCATATATAGGTAATTAATCAAAAGTGGGATCTAGATAATTGTAAATGGTCAGGTTACAACAATAATTTAAATTCTTCCATCAGCCATTATGGGCAGCACACCTTGTATCTTAATGCTAAAAAGATTATGATTTTAGTATTTTATTTCTTTGTTTTGCTCATGCTTAGCTGAACCAGGTGAAAGAGAGCATGGACCTTCTAATGCCAGGTTTGCAAATAGTCTCAGCAGAAAGAGCACTGAGGGTTAAGTAACAGAGCTGTTTAATCACTGGGTGAGTACTAAGTTTGTTTGACTTTTAAATTAGAAAGTTTTAAGTCAGCCTTAAAATTAAGAGTATCATTATGAGATGTTTGATAAAATGGTAATGTATTGCTGATTATTTGAATTCAAAAGAAAGCCACAGCCTGTAATTAAATTTTAACTACTTAATACATTCTCCTATTAGCTTGCTCTTTAAAAATAAATAAGAAAAAAAGTGGATAGGAAGTTGCAGATCTTCCCAAAGACAACTGGGACAGGATTCATGAAACCATTGCCAACACTGCCCATTTTGGAAGCTCCAAAATGTGTGTGCCTTTTTTCCTGCCACTCACAGAAAAACATGGCAGATTTAATTCATATTTTTTAAAAATTCTAAAGTTACAGAATAAGCTACACTGATGTTTTACAAATACAATGGAGGTGAGATATGTATTACGTACATAGCCATATTACAGCAATTCATTCCTAATCTAAATAAAGTTACAAATTGAAATCTACTTAAATTAAACCTCACTCTTTTCGGCTCTTTGGTTTGAAGAAGCAGTTTGGTGCAGTGGGAAATAAAAGAGCCAGGATGAACATCCTGGAGTTGTGATAATGGGATAAATGCTGAATGAGGTACGCTAAAAGATGAGGGCACAGGTCCCATACGAATTCTGCCTCAAATTGCTTCAGGTTAATTAAGAGATTGATTCATTCATTACTTCACTCAAAAACTTTAATCCAGTCTCTCCTCATTGTCAGGCCCTCTTCTAGTCCTGAAGATGGTGGACGAGTCAATCCCAATCCTGTCCTCAAGTTTCCAACATTCTAGAAGAGGAAAGATGGAGAAGAAAGTAGAAGATAAACAAACAAGCTATTTTTAAACAGTATTGATTATCATGAAGAGTATACAACAGGCATATAAGAAGTGATTTATGGGGAATGTTATACAAATGACTGATAAAAAAGGAATAAAGGATTAATGCTAGGTTGTTTCTAGATAGAAGATCAGAGGAAATTTTATGGAAAAAAGCAGCATTTTAGCTGGTCTTTGGATCATGAATGGGTTTTTCACATAGAAATGGGAGCAATATTATCTCAGAGGGAGAAAATGGCAAAAGCAGCAATAGATAAAGGAAAAGATCTGTTCCAACCTGTAGGTCTTAAGCATCTGTGTCTCTTCTTACAAATGTGTAGAATGGAGAGTCTGGTGGCTTTGTCTACCACCGGAATGTCATAGAAATGAAATGACATTCTTCCCAAAGGTCTCACAGATTCTGAAGAGCCCACTTCTTTTCTCTTATATTATATGGTTATAATAATAATCTCTGTTGCCTTCCTCCTCCAAATCTCCTTTCACTAGTTTCATCCTCATTACTTCTATTCCCACCATCTTGAATTTACTCCAGCCACCTGGTGGCTCTGCTTGTGTTGCATCTCTCCAAATGCAACCCCAATCCACCACCACCACCACCACCCCACAGATGAGTTTCTGGGACTCCTTGCTTATTCATACTCATTCCTCAAGTCTGAAGTCACATGGGATTTCTGATAAAAGATCTTCCATATGGGCTTGGTTTCCAGACCATGTCTTTCCATACTTCTCTAAGTGTACTTCGAGAGGTGCCTTTATTATATTACATTACAGATTTGTTTCTTTTTCTTTAAATTTCTATAGCTGAGACAGTGTCTGAGTTTTTAATATCTGTATTCTTAATTCCTGGAGTCCATTGGGCATTCCATAAATGCTTTTATTGAATAAATTAATAAATGCTTCAATTAATGGGCAAGCATAACAAGCAAAACTCTTCCCAATGTATTAGCAATACCTATTACCTCTATATATCCAGATAATTCTTCCTAGTTAGCTGTGAATCATCTAGATATTTTATTTCCCTTAGCGTTTCCTCTGCTTCCCAAAATCTGACACTGTCAAGGACATTAGTAAGTAACTTTCTAATCAATGTGTTTTAGCTGAGTACATTCTTTGATTCTATGGTTCGGTGATAAGGTTCTAGCAGCCATTATTCCTAACAATTTCAGAGTTTGGAGATGCCATGTTGCATTGTATGGTATTAAATAGTGTTGTAAAAGTTAACTTGAATGTTCTTGTTTTAAAATATCCTAGAGGTCAATATGTCAATGACCACTACCAGAAGAGTAGTTTCCAAGTCCTTTATACAGGTAAGAGTTAGGCTTATTCATGAACATTAGATAATTTAGAGGCGACATCCTGTAGTACATTCAAATATGCAGTTCTGAGACAAGGAAGGTTGTATAATAGTATCGGTGACGGGGATTTATCACATATCAGTATCCTGGAAATATGTATGCTGAATTTTCCTAAACATGGATAAAAATCACAAAAAGTTTATATAAAGATACTATAAGTCACTGCTTTCTCAGGAAATGAAGTATGCAAAAGAGCACCCTAATTTTCAGGTGTATATGATCATCCATACTAATACGATAATTTATGGGTAAAATTGTTGCTTTCTTTTATTATAAACTAAGTGGAGATTCTGTTTGTGACTTTCCCAGATGAAGAGATAGACAAAATAATGGTGAGGCACATTCTGAATTATTTTCTTACAAACTGTGGAAAGCAGAGAAATTTCACTCCTTGTGCTTTGAGATTGGCTTACCTGTGGGCATTAAAAAATAAGCCCACATAATGCAAAATATATGCATCTTGGCTCTTCAGGAGAAAAAGAAAGAAAATTCTGGAGGTGTAAATGACTCTAAGATGGGGTCTATTTTTGGTCATCAAAGTTGACAAATACACCAGTAACATCTTACCATCATTCATCTGTCAGTAGGAGCTCAGTGTCATTGACACTGCAAATCTTGCCCTCCTAGCAGCAAATGATTAAGTAGAACCTTAGCAACCATCAAAGGGGAAGGAGGAATGAGCATGAATAAGGAAGAAAAATTGGAAAAAAATAAGAAAAAGAAAATCTTATATTTTCTTATGCCACTTCTCCTCATCTGTGTTTCTCTCTTAAAAAAGAAAGAAAAAATAAAAAGAAACAGAACAAAACAAAAAACCCACTCCAATATATGTGACTTCACAAAAGAATTATTTATGGATTATTTTATTATTAAAAATTTATAGCAACAGTACATAGTAGTAAAAATCTCAATAGCTTTAAATTTGTAGATCCATACCAGTTGTGTTTCTGCATACCAAATATAGGGAAAATGTCAGTATGTATATATATATATAGCCATTGCCTCTTTTTCCATGAAAATAAAGTTACTTCTTCCACATCAGCAAGACCACACTTAGAGATCTGTTTATACTTCTCTTGTAGCAACTAGGACAATTCAGGTAATCAGGGACAGATTTATGAACATAGTAGATTGTGGTGGACACTGTAAGGCTTTGTACTCTAGCTCCCCCTTCAAAGGCTCCCAACCAGTGATGAATTAATGCAAGAGAATAAAGCCTTGGCCATCTTGCTCAACTCAAACGAGGGTTCGAGTTCCTGAACTTCTTGTGAGATCAGCCAAGGCTGTCATTGTGCCTGTATCACGCTAACTTCTCCACTCACTATTCTTTCTTCCCCTTCCCTTTCACAGAGATGATTCTCAAAGGCCTTTCTAGAGAAATCAACTTGCAACATGGAAGCACAACAAAGTTTGTTGGATGGTGATAACATGGAAAAATAATGACTGACCAGATTTTCTCAGTTAAATATAAATATGCTTTCTAGTAGTTGAGAAAGTGTTAAGACTTTTTACAATGAATCCTTTGATGACAGTGGCAGTTTGAATTGTTTCCAGGTATTTTCACATACTTTGATGCGGCAAAATCAAGTGGAAGTCTTCCAATTGAAACTCAGGATAATGCTATGATTAAATATACAGAGGTCAGACAGCCTAGATAATAGTTCTTATAATGTACCATCTATATGACCTTGGGTGAGTTAGTCAACTTCTTTAAGAACAAATGGCTCTCATCAGTAAATCAACAAATGAATGTTGGTGAGAATGTGCAGAAAAGGGAACCCTTGTGCACTGTTGTTAGGAGTGCAAATTAGGGTAGTCACTGTGGAAAACAGTATGGAGGTTCCTCAAAAAGTTAAAAATAGAACTATTTTATGACCCAGCAATTCCACTTCTGGGTATTTATCCAAAAATTCCAAAACACCAACTCAAAAAGATACACTCACCCCTATGTTCATCACAGCATTTACAATAGCCAAGATATGGAAGCAACCTAAGTACCCACCAATAGATGGTTGAGTAAAGATGTGATACATATATACAATGGAATATTACTCAGCCATAAAAAAGAATAAAATTGTACCTTTTGCAACAACATGGATGGACCTAGAAGTTATTATATTAAGTGAAATAAGTCAGACAGAAAGATATAAATACCATATGATTTCACTTATATGTGGCATTTAGAGAATAAAATAAGCAAACAAACAAAATAGAAACAGACTCATAGATACAGAGAACAAACTGCTGATGGTTGCCAGATGAAAAGGCATTTGAGAGGTTGCGTAATAAAGGTGAAGGTATTAAGAAGTACAAATTAGTAGTTACAAAGTAGTCATGGGAATGTGAAGTACTGTTAGGGAATATAGTCAATAATATTGTAATAACTATCTATGGTGTCAGGTAGGTACTAAACTTATTGGTGGGATCACTTTGTAAATTATGTAAATGTCTAACCACTATGCTATACACCTGAAACTAATATCAAATAATATTCAATGTCTACTGTAGTTGAAAAATAAACAAATTTAAAAAGTACAAAAATGCTCATTAATTAAATAGGGATATAAACAATACTATCTTATAGGCAGGATTCTTGTGAGAATTCAAAAACAAATAAACACGGACATTGTGGTTATCACAGTACACAGCATAATGTGAGCATTCAGTGAGTGGTTTCTCTTAAAGCCACTCAGTTATGCAGAGTAAAACCCATGCCCAGAGTAAAGTCCTAATGCCCACCAGGTCCTACATGAGATAGCTTCCCATTGTATCTCCAATCTCAACCTTCATTCCACTACCCTTCCCTCACTAGCTGTTTCTACCACACTTGGCTCTTTGGTGCTTTTCAACAAACTAGTACAATCCTCCCTCATGATTTTGCATTGGTTGTTTCTTCCTCTGAAGTGGCTATCCTTTACACCTTTTCCAGGTTTTTTATCAAATACTACCTTCTCAACAAGTCTCACCTTTACCAATCTATTCAAAACTGCAACACAATACCATGTCCCACTCCCACAACCCTGATACTCTTTACTCATCTCTACAGTTTCTTTTCTTCATTGAACATATCACTTTCTAACAAATTATATATACATACACACACACATATATATAGTTAGAGAGTGATAAAAATAATTATACATTATACATATATATTACATATGCTATATAAAACATATAGTATATAATATATATGTTATATGGTATATATAATTATTTTTCATAAAAATTATAAAATAATTATATAGTATATATTATATATTGTACATACCTCATACTTAATTGCCACATACCTCATTATATATACTATATAATGTATAACATATAATCATTTGTCGTACGGGAGACCCTGCTCGCTGTGCCATTTGTTGTGCGCGGAGGCCTTCTCGCCGAGCCATCTTTCAGGCGGGGCGGCCTGCGGGGTCTCTGCTCCCGCTCCCCACACAAGAACGCAGGATATGGTGAGGCCGAAAAGGAACACCCACCCACGGAGCCATAGGCAGGGGAGTCATACCACCACGGTCTCACTGGAGGCTGGGCCCACCGGACACGCGACCTGCCGTCCGCCTTTCCGCCAACCGACTGACCGACCGACGACTCTTCTCCACTCTCTCCTCTGTTCCTCTCTCTCGGCCCTCCTCTTCCGCTCTCTTCGGCTCTGCTCGGCTCTGCTCGACTCCTCGGCAATCCTCGGCAGTCCTCCGTAGTCGCAGCAGTTATACCAGCAGCCAATTGGCTAACCGGCCACAGCCGACGGCCATTCACCAACCGAGCCAGTACCCCTTCACGTGAGGCCGAGAGCCTGTAAACTACTCTCTGGGGCTCTGTCCCCACATCATTATATATATTATATATTATATAATATATAATGATTGTATAATTAGTGTATAATATATATATTATATATAGTTATATATTAGTGTATAGTATATATATGTCGTGCAGGGAGGCCTGCGGGGTCTCTGCTCCCGCTCCCCGCACAAGAATGCAGGATATGGTGAGGCCAAAAAGGAACACCCACGGAGCCATAGGTAGGGGAGTCATACCACTATGGTCTCACTGGAGGCTGGGTTCACCGGACGTGCGAACTGCTGTCCGTTTTTCTGCCAACCGACCGACGACTCTCCACTCTCCTCGACTCTGCTCCTTTACTCTCCTCGGCTGTCCTCCGTAGCCGCAGCAGCCGCAGCAGTTGTATTAGCGGCTAATTGGCTAACTGCCTACAGCTGATGGCCAATCAGCCACAGCTGACGGCCATCTACTACCCGAGCCAGCACCTTTCCACATGAGGCCGAGAGCCTGTAAACTATTTTCTGGGGCTCTGTCCCCATATATATATATATATATATATATATATGTAAATGTACATATAATTATTTTTAGTTTTTGTTTATCTACAACAGCAAGAGTTTTAATATATATAATGATTATATAATGTGTATATATATATATATATATATATATATATATATATATATATAAATATTTTTAGTTTTTGTTTATCTACAACAGCAGGAGTTTTTTCCTGCTTTATGTACTCTCATTCTAACTACTGAAAAAAGAACCAGGTGCATTCTAAGTGGCAAATATTTTTTCTTAATTAAAGGTGTAGTAATTAGGAACATAAAACAAGTACTTTTAGTGTATATTGTACCTATTACTAACAAACCAGGGGTGTTTCAACAAGGTGTGTTTACAAAAGCATGCATTGCATATCTCTGTAATAGTCACTGTGCTAGCTGAAGGGAACGCAGATATGAAGACGGCATTTAGTATTTGCACTGGGGAAGCCCACTATGGAGCATGCTGTGCCACACCACCGAGGAATTTTTCCTTGTTGCCCTCAGCTGTTAGCCCTGTCTAGGAATTGCATTTATTTGAAGAAAGTTGTCCTGCCCAGCACCATATCTGCTTCCTGGGAGCAGCCTGCATCTAATCACTGGCCAAGAAGTGACTATAAAGCCCAGGTTTCCTTGATCCAATTTAAGTCATCTCTGAAAAGCATCTCAGATTCAAAGCTCCTGAGAAAATAGGAGATAAAAGCCAATCAAGTTGACTTCATTGCACCTGCAGCATAGTTCTGTTTGTCTCTCTATTCAGTCCTGCTTCATTTACTCCTCCCATGGTGTTAACGCTAAACGCTTTCCCCAAAAACTTCCTGTACAGCTTTATTATATTATTTAAACCGACATCATGAAAGAGGTGTGCCTCATATTACCCTGGATGAAACTAGCATGAAAAAAGATTAAACAACTTGCTCAAGATTAAATAGCAAATAAGGAGGAACCTAAGACCTGAAACCAGATCTTTCTGAATCCCAAGTCGAAGTTCTTTCCAATCAATGAAGTCAGGTTGATTTGCTTTTCTCTCCTAATCTTCTGATGATACACAGACGAGTTACAAGATAACACCCTGTCCATCATGCCTGCTCACAGGTAGCTCACAGCTGTCGTGATTGGGTTATGTGCAATGATCTACCCAAGAAATAAGAAAAGTCGGCATGTGCCAAATCACATAAACCATGATTACAAAGATGCCCAAAAGTCCCCGTATTCACTCTTGGGATCCCCTCACTAATTCTTCGGGGTTTACCATTCATTGTTCTTTATTCAAAAGAGGAGAGGTCCTGATACGCAAATTAATAGATCTACTATTGCCAAGATCTGTTCTTCTATATTCTTCACATTTATTGATACAGATTCTGGAGCCAAACTGTCTGGCTTAAATTCACTAGACACAGACTTAGAAGATGTCTTCAGACAGCAGTGTAGGGTTTTTAAATACTGGGCTATAAAATATACTTCCCTGTTAGTCCTTAAATTTTATTTTTGTGGTTAATTATTTTTGTGGTTTCATATCTAAAATTTTTTTTTGATGTTCTTAAAACTCTGGAATTTCTTTTGAGGAAATTTAAAAGATGGAACTGTGTAGTACAGTGGGAAAAGGAAGGGGGAAGCCTTTAGAATAAGATAGGCATAGATTTATACCTGGGATATCTTCTCAAGGCTGTGAACTTAAGTTTCCTCATACATGAAAAATGCATCATATAGGTATACCTCTTTTTTTTTTTTTTTTTTTTTGCATTTTACTTGATTGCACTTCACAAGTATTGTGTTTAGATCATCACTGAGAAAAAAACTCTCCATCAACAAAAAGATTATGTTTTGCTAAAGGTTCAGATGATAGTTAGCATTTTGTAGCAATAATGTATTTTTAATTACAATATGTATATTTCATTTTTGACATAACATTATTGCACACTTAAATTATAGTATAGTGTAACCATAGCTTTTATATATACTGGGAATCCTAAAAGTATGTGTGACTGACTTTATTGTGATATTAGCTTCATTGTGGTGGTCTAAATCCAAATTCACCTAAGGCATGCCTATACATGAGCTCAGACACATAAGTTGGCAAACTCATCCTAGAAAAAGTGCAACATACCTCATGCTGAATATCACTATGGTCACCTTTGAAGTATGCCCCTTGGGAGGCTATGCACCTGATGCCAGTGTCTAGTCAACCCTTCAAAGCAATTTTGGAACTATTTTTCTGGAATGGCCATCAAAGCTGTCATCCTATTACGCTTTATGTCCTGAGTGTTATCAAAATGTCTTCCTTTCAGTATTTCCTTTATCTTTGGTAAAGAAAGAAGTCATTGGGGGCCAGATCAGGAGAGTAGGGAGGGTGTTCCAATACAGTTATTCGTTTGCTGGCTAAAAACTCCCTCACAGACAGTGCCGTGTGAGCTGGTGCATTGTAGGGATGTAAGAGCCATGTGTAAGAGTTTGTGAAAAGTTCAAGTCATCTAACTTTATCATGCAGCCTTTTCAGCACTTCCAAATGGTAAACTCGGTTAACTATTTGTCCAGTTGGTACAAAATCATAATGAATAATCCCTCTAATACCAGAAAAGGTTAGCAACGAGTTCGCAAACTTAATTGTCAGACCTTGAATGTCTTAATTTACTTGAAACACTATACAACTCTAAATGTTAGCTTTCCCTTCCTTCGCTCCCAGTTTCCATGGTAGAATTCCCATAAGAGCTCTAGAGCTCCTAGCAAATGAACCAACAAGAGCCTGGTGCCTCTCATTATTCATTCCATATTTCAGAATTATTGACTAATTAGTTTTATATTTCTAACCTATGGATTAGGTAAATCAACAGTATCTTTTCCTTTGCCTAGCACCAAAGAGTATTTATTGTGGGGCAAGTTACAAAAAGAAAGTTCATCCTAACATATTAATTCCAAACGGTTATTCTAAGCTGTGCCCATATCACAAATTCTGGAATTTTAGCATGCTTAAAAAGAACTGGGGTAAACCATTAGAGATCTATTTGCTGGAAAGAAAAATACTACTCCTGGAAAGAAAAAAAAAGATAAAAACCCAGCCAGTGAGAAGTGAGAGTTAGATAAAAACCCAGCCAATGGGAAGTTAGACTTTAGTGTGGGTCTGATTCAGTGGGGAAACTTAATGTACAAAATGTTGTTTGTCAACCAGATTGATATTTCTCCCAGCTTGTACAGACCTCTACCAGAGAACTATACTGAGAAGAACATGACAAAGCTATGTGGGAAGTGAGAAGGCCTTTTGTTGTAGCACTTTATAAAGCTCTGAAGACACATGATTGTGTTGTAGGTAAAGCAATATGATACCCTAAGTGAGATGACAACTTTTTCCCACAAATGGAGGATTTTGCAGCATGTGGGCATAAGTGGTACCAGAAACCTGAATCATGCAATAGTGACAGACCAGATGACACCAGTCATTTGAGTATCAATTCAATGGTTGGAGGAAGAATGCAGTGGGTGACATGAGGGTGACAGCCAGAACAAAAGAGGCAAAATCTGAGGAATGCATGAGGAGAGAACAGCAGTTACAAGCACACATCTGATATCCTTTGGGGAATTCTGAAACCAAAGGGGCTTCAGATGTTGCAGCGTGAATGTAGGTAGAGACTAAGTTCTGTCTTGGTATCATTTTTGACCCTGTTTATCCCCAAGTGGAGGCAGCCTAAGAAATATGCATGTCAGTAAGTTTACTGCTATCCATTTTCTTGGTGTGCCGTATAAGACTTACCCTTTGGTTCCATATAAGACTTACCCTTTGGTTCCATATAAGACTTACCCTTTGGAGCTAAATAGACTTCTGAAGAAAAAAAAAGTAGGACCTTATTTTACCTGCACCAGGGCTTTAGGTGGCTTGGAACATGGGAGATTGTTGGTCTTCTGAGGAAGTCCTCCATTTAATCTCTTTCTTTATGAAAGGTATTTCAAAACACCTTTAATCTGGTTCCATATAAGGCAGTATGAAACGTAACCTCAGCACAAACATTGTGCCGAATTTCCCATGTTTGAAAATAGCTGTTGACTATGAGGATCCACACTTTCTCAACCAAACTACACCCTCTGGGAAAGAGTTTCACATCAACAACATCTTCCTTGGAACACAATGTAAGCTAGAGAGACATAAAGGGAAAATGGGCCAGTCTATTGTTGCAAAACATAGATAAATGTCCACCCCTCCATTTTGATTTATTTCTTTCTCCCTCTCTCCCGCTCTTCCCTCCCCCCCGCCCCCGCCACCTCTTTCATACGTATATAACCGTTATGTAGTCTGGATTGCCTCTCCCCCTGACACATTCTCTGAACTACTGTGGCCCAAATTGGCCTGGCTCTCATAGGAACTGTCATAGCCCTTCATTTGTTCCAGCTGTGACCCTGATTATATCCATCATCTATTAATGTGTGTCCCTTATGTGACTGTAAGCTCCTCAGTATTAATGGCTGTGCCTGACTTATACCCCAAAGTTCCTTGCTTAAGAATAAATGGTGATTCATCATTAACCACATTAATGAATGAGCTTCGGCCCCAGTGTAAATGTAAACATGAGCAAACTCCTAATTATAGACGCGCAGAGTCCTTGGAGGACGTTGGTATGAGCCAGTTCCTCTTCCACAGTTCCAACCACTTACTCAAAACAACTGGTCTCCTCAAATTCTCGCTTGTATCAAACTTTGTGTTCAAAACTTTTTAATTACTGTTCTGAATCTTTCTGTTTTCCACTTGGCATTCACCCATGGGCCTTGGAATATGGGATGTGCCCCCCAGCATCTCTCAAGTTTTCTTCAGCTTTCGGTAGTCTGTGCTGCAGAAAACCCAGAGTTATGCCTATTAACATGTCAATATCATCAAACAAAGAGGTTCCTACATAGATGCCTAGGGGAGATTTCCAGTGAATGGAAAATTGCCATAATGTGTGTAAGTGGGTGAGCTTCCACAGTCAAAAGGGTGGGCATTATGGGTAAGAGGATGTGCCTGACTAAATACAAAAATCCATTAAGGCACACTACAATTAAAGATTACTCCTTAAAGAGTCCCTTTGGAAAACGACCTCTGGGAGACAGAGCCAAACACTCACCTTGTCCCTGGGTGGATATGAAGGACCCTGAAGAGGGAGGAGCAGCCAACTCACTTTGAAAATGAAGGAGATTTTGGGTCCTGGCTTCTCTCCTTTCTTCTCTTCTCACATTCTGCCTACTTTAGTCTAGTGCAATAAGTTCCTAACCCAACCCCCTCATATGGGGATAAGGTATTATTTTCACTTTTGTTCACTGCACCTGAAATAGGGCTTAAACTCCAAACCATCCTATGTATGTGTTGGTTTCTATTACTGTCTAGTTTTTGTGCCTAAACTTATGTTTTCAAAGGAAATTAGTGGGGAGGGGCAAAATAGTGTTTATTGAACACCTCCTATGTGAATGATATCAAGCTAAATGCTTTACGTGCAATCACATTTAATTCCAACAAGACATTTATCTCCATCTTCCAGAGAAATAAAGGTATTGATTTTATGCCTCAGATACTTCTAACCGTTTGTTTCCAAATACATCCCTAGTACTCTTTTCCATAAGATAAATATTTTTTTGAAGGTTCAGATGGCAGCATTTTTTTTAGCAATAGAGTATTTTAATTATGGTGTGTACATTTTTTATATATGATCTTGTAGCACACTTAATAAACCATAATACAGACCTTCCTCATCGTCACACCTATTATTCAACACCCTGCATTATGCCCTGAACTCCCTTCAACTTTTGACACCACGTCAGGTCTTAGTGTTGCCTTTATCGGAAGCATAATATCATCACTCTCCACTTTCTTTGCAATAGCCATCAATTAGGTTTTCAATCAACAAAAATATATTGAACAACTGCTAGGTCTTATTTCATTAGATTCTGGGGATATTAAGGATAATGAGATTTAGTCCTCGCCAGCCAAGAGGCAACAGAGACATGCAACCAAATAAAAAATGATACAGCATAGTAAGTACAATGAAAGAAGCAAAGGTAGAGGTAGGTTGTGTGGAGCCAGGAGCTTACTAATTTGGGGTGTGCTTTCTAAGAAAAAGAACACAAAACTCCAAATACAAAATTGGCTTTGAATATTAATGATAAAATATCCAAACATGATACAAATTACTAAAAATGCACAAATAGCATATAAATGATGAAATCTAGAAAAAGAAAGAACATGTTGTTTTTATTAACTAACTGACATATCTGCATAATACCCTTTTTCTACATTTTTGGCTGCAAATACTTAGATTTCCTGTTGTATGACATCAATTTTGTTATATATGTGTATATATATTTAATATCATATATTACATATATATTATAATATATATGTAATATATATTACTACATATATATTATGTATTCAATATTTCCTCTAGCAACTTTATCCAAGTTATTTATTCTTATTTTTTGATAGTTTATAAAAGTTTACTTTAGTTGCGAGGTTTGCTTTCAAGATTAGAGGAAAGTATATCGAGCTTATCTTTCGTATGAACTATGAGATTGGAAGAGTTTCCCTAGACTAACTTCCAGCTCCTCTCTTATCAAAACTTATATCCACTTAGCTACATACATCCTTTCTGTCACTAAATAACACATCCATTTTGTGTCACACCTTTAACCTTGTGCCTTTTTGTCATGATGCCAATTAATTTGACATGGTTAGTGGTTGGAATATTCCTAGAAATCGTTTGTATATTATATACTAAAGTGACAGTTGAACAATTATAAGCATACCAAGCTAAATGTGTTCCTGACCTAACTTTTCTTTAGTTGGATACTGAAAATGCTCATGCCACTCCAATACTGCTCAAAAAGTGTGTGGGGTGGGGGAGGGGGGATGATAGGAGGAGTTGGGATGAAAAAAGGCATAAGACTATGGTTAAAATGCCTAGTTTATGTTCATTTTTGAAGTATTCATTTCTGCAGTTCTAGCTTCTGGCTTGGTGGGGCTGTTGCATGTCTGATGTAAACAGTGCCCACCAAGGGCACCAGGGGCAACATATATTGGAGTAATAACAGCAGAAACCCTCCACAGACACGAAACAGGAAACTGCATTGGTTACCATGTTACTGCAGAAGAAGGGAGCTGCTCCTAGAGTCAGGCTGTGGTGCGGTTACAGCCAAGACCCTGCTCCAAGTGCTTCTGCTGTTTACTTCAGCCCTTCCCTCTTCCCAAGTGGTTGTTCTGCATGCTGTAATTTCTTGTTAATCTCTTGTGAAGTTTTCAAAGCACACACACCTGGCTTGTGTGTCCCACAGAAAGAACACCTCATGATTCCTTGGCTCCCTTCTACTGTCTTGCAAAGTTTCTTTCTCATTAATGTAGCATTTTCTAATATTGCTCTTTGATTTGTGGCTGTGGTCTGGCATTCTTCTGAGGATAACTGCTGCTTTTGCTAGGTTTTTTTCTGTTTAAGTTTTAATTCTTGCTGTATTGGGAGGAATTTCTCTAAGGATGTTTCTGGAGCTGGTTTGGATAGTCAATATATATTTTTTTCAGATTCTGTTCTTTCTCAATACTAACAGGAAGTCAAGGAAATGCTGTGTCCCAGTCTCCTTAGTTAGGTACCCTTGCTTATTGTCTCCTAAGTTTACCTTCCTCCTGCTTCAGCACCCAGCTCCATTGTGTGCAAAAGACTATTTTCCATTGGGAATTCAATTCAAATTCAGTAAAATAATGAAAAGAGGACTTTAGGAAATAGAACAAAAGAAAATAAGGGGATTGTTTTGAAATCAGAAAAAGCAATAACCAAAATGTCAGAAATTTAAAGATATAGCTCATGGGTCTCCTCTTCTTTGCTGCTTTGGTGGCCTTTCATCCTCAAACTTTCCTCTCTTTCCACATCGCAGGCCTCTCCTACTGAGTATCATTCTCAGATTAAGCAGGCAATACTATTATGTAAGTTAGAAAACTGTCAATTTTGTCAACCTATACATTCACTGAAATAAAGTAAAGAATTCTTATTCTTTTTTCTACCATGTGTTAAAAGAGGAAATCATTACATAAGTTCAGATAAAAAAGACAGGACTACAACCAATGAGTCAACAAATGAAAACACTCCAGACTATCTCTGTGAGTGATATGCTTCCAGTCACTAGAAGTGATCAAGCAGTGCTTGAATGCGACATTTTAGGATATTGTGGGAGGAATTTCTGTGAGTGGAAGTCTGGACTAGATTGAAGCTAAGTCCATTTTCATGCAAAAAAAGAGTATTATCCTTAGGTGACTTGAAATCAAACAAATATGACAATTTTAAATTTAATACTCTAATTTGTTGAACTACAATCAAACCTTAATATGTATGTTTTATTTAACTATCAAAACAAAACAAAACAAACTTATGTTATACACACTAAATAGGAAGTTGAGATTAGAACTAAACTTCATCATTTCTTAAATGATTACATTAAAAAACATAAGACATTTGTTTTTCAAGGATTTGGTCCAAGATGATGAGTTAGATAAATGGTATGCCTTCTGCATCCCAGGATCACACCAAAATTACAAATAAGTTATAGAACAATCAACTTCAAGAATCACCTGAAGACTAGCTGAACAGAACCCCTATAAGGATCTAAAGAAGAGCCACATTGAGACTGGTAGAAGGGGCAGAGATATAAAACAGGCTGATCCCAAACCCACAGAGAGAAGTTGAACACTGGGAGGTAAACCTTGGTGGCAGAGGTGCCCCCAGTAGAGGGAGTGGTCCCAGTACAACATCAGGCTCCCCAGAATAGGAATTCTGTGCCAGGAAGAGGAGATCCCACATTTGGTAGTGAAAATCAGTGAAGACTCTGTCTCCCCATCCCAGTGAGACAGAAGGTGGCTGGAAACCCAGATGATCACTTAAAGGGACTGCACACAGACTCACTCACTTGCAAAGACTCACCTGGGCTCTGATGAAGGTGCAGGAACTCAAGGGACCCCAGAGACATACAGGGAAAGACTGAGTTGTGCGACTTCATGGAGAGGGCTGGAGGGATAGCAGTCATTGCCCCAGTGTGGAGCTGGCGTCGTGTGTAGTCTACATGAAGCCGCCATTTTTTCTATGTTGAATCTTCCCCCAAAAGGCAAATTCTGAGACTGCATCGGGCTGGTAAAATCCATGTATGCACACCACCTTGGTGATGCCCTTGGTTCCCACCCTGCACAGCATCCTCTGTGGCACTCTCAGATACTAAGTGGCTGACCCTGCCTTACAAGCCATAAAAGCCTTTTACAGCAGCAGACAACCCAGGGTTGCCTCAGACACTTTTGGTGGTAGGCAATGACCCACGACTTGTGCCACAGTTTCTTTTGGGCAGCTCTTGGGGATCTTCAGGCCAGAGGCAAGTGGTGGCTGGCTGTGGTGTACTCAGGATGTTTTTGCAAAGTGGTCACAGGCCAGGCACTGGTGCAAAAACTGAATTTGCATTAACCTTGTGAAAACCACCAGCCACACCTCCATGACTCCCTGGTATACCACCCCACCCAATTAGTGCTGCATTACCAAGAGCACTCTCAACCAGCCTAGTTCATGCACCTAAGGACACTTTTTCAAAACCTAAGACTATAGGAAACTGACAGGTAGCCGTAGGCCTTTGGAGCCCGAGGCCTTTTGCTAAGCTGCCCCAGGCACAATACTAATGGTAGCCAGCCTTGATTCACAGTGAGTTCACCCCCACATGCCTCCAGGTCCAGCACAGGCAGCAACCAAACACACATAGTTTGGTAGCTCCTATCAGGTAGCCATGGGTCATTCACAGTCAAGGCTGAAATTGGCCTGTATGGGAGCCCCTCCCCAGAAACACCAGAAACAACACACCAAGTAGCCAGCCTCAGACCACTCTTGAGTACTATGTGATTAACCCCCAAATTGGCATACCCAAAGGGTGGTCTCAACAGGCACAAGAGCCCATGGAGGCAAGTCTCCCTCTAGGGGTCAGCGCTTACACAGCCGCTCATACTCTGTGCATGTAGTTACTCCTCACAGTCCGTCAGCCTGTGGGTCAAACACACCCACTGATGCACCAAAAGCAATCAGGGCTCAGCTACAACAGGAGAACACACACAACACATTCAAGTGACACTCCTGGAACATACACACAGTAGATCAGGGAGATTGCAACATTGGACCACATAGGTCACATAATATATAAGGCCACCAGCAAAGACTGAGAGACATAGGAGATCTACCTAATACACAGAAGCAAACACAGAGAGGTGGCCAGAATGAGGAAACAAAGAAACACATCCCAAATAAAAGAACAAGGGAAATCTCCAGAAATAGAAATAAATGAAAAGGAGGCAACCAACCTACCAGAGACAGAGTTTAAAACACTAGTTATGAGAATGCTTAAATAATTTAGTGAGAATTTCAATAGATAGTAAGCATAAAGAAGGACATGGAAACCATAAAAAAAACCAGTCATAAATGAAGAATACACTAGAATAAATCAACAGCAGATAAAATGAAGCAGAGGAAGACAAAGTGGCTGACAACACCCAACCAGAATAATGAAAAGAAATTAATAATAATAATAGTAATAATAATAATAAAAGAAGTTTAAGGGACCTGTGGAAAAATACCAGGCATAAAAACATTCACATCATAGACATGTCAGAAGGAGAAGAGAGGGAGGAAGGAATCAAGACCTATTTGGAGAAATAATAACTAAAAACATCCCTAAGCTGGTGAAGAAACTAGACATCCCGTGTTTCCCTGAAAGTAAGACCTTGCCAGACAATCAGCTCTAATGCGTCTTTTGGATCATAAATTAATATAAGACTACTTATGTAATATAAGACCCGATCTTCTAGTAAAATAAGACTGGGTCTTCTATTAATTTTCGCTCCAAAAGATGCATTAGAGCTGATTGTCCAGCTAGGTCTTATTTTCAGGGGAACACGGTACAAGCCCAGGAAGAACAGAGAGTCCCAAAAAAGATGAGCCCAAACAAGCCCACACCAAGACACATCATAATTTAAATAGCAAAAATTAAAGACAAAGATAGAATCCTAAAAGTAGCAAGAGAAAGAAAACTAGTTACTTACAAGGGAACTCCCATAAGACTATCAGCTAATTTCTCAGCAGAAAATTTGCAGACCAGAAGGCAGTGGCAGGAAATATTCAAAGTGATGAGAAACAAGTGCCTACAACCAAGACTACTCTACCCAGCAAGGCTATCATTGAAAACTGAAAAAGAAATAAAGCAGTCCCAGATAAGAAAAAGCTAAAGGAATTCATTACCACCAATCCAGTATTACAGGAAATGTTAAAAGGACTTCTTGAGCAGTAAAAAGGAGAAAATAAACAAACTAACTAAAGAAGATAAAAAATATAAACAATAAAAATGGCAATAACTATGTACCTATCAATAATCACTTTAAATGTAAATGGTTTAAATGTTCCAATCAAAAGACATAGGGTAGCTGAGTGGATAAGAAAACAAGACCCAGGCATATACTGTTTACAAGAGACCCACCTCAGATCAAAAGACACATGTAGCCTGAAAGTAAATTGGTGGAAATAGATATTTCATGCAAATGGAAATGAGTAAAAAGCTGGGGTAGCAATACTTATGTAAAATAGACTTTAAAATGAAGACTATAATAAAAGACAAAGAATGACACTACATAATCATAAAGGGATCAATCCACCAAGAGGAAATAACCTATTAAACATCTAGGAACCCAACATAGGAGTGCCTAAATATATAAAACAAATATTAACAGACATAAATGCAGAGATCAACAGTAACATAATCATAGTGAGGGATTTTAACACCTCACTGACACCAATGGGCAGATGCTCCAGAGAGAAAGTCAACACAAAAACAGCAGCCTTAAATGACACTCTAGACCAGATGGTTTAATTGATTTTTTAGAGTATTTCACCCTAAAGCAGCAGGATATACATTCTTTTCAAGTGCACATGGAACATTTTCCAAGATAGACCATATATTAGGCCACAAAACAAGTCTCAGTAAATTTAAGAAGATTGAAATCATATCAAGTGTCTTCTCTGACCACAGTGCTATGAAACTAGAAAAAAATGCAAGAAAAAAACTGAAAAATACACTAACACATGGAGACTAAATAACATGCTACTAAATAATGAACGGGTCAACAATGAGATCAAGGAAGAAATCAAAAGATACCTTCAGACAAATGAAAATGAAAACACAATGATCCAGAATCTATGGGACACAGTGAAAACAGTCCTAAGAGGAAAATTCATAGCAATGCAGGCCTACCTAAAGAAATAAGAAAAATCTCAAATCAAAAGTCTGTCTTTATACATAAGGGAACTGGAAAAGAACAGCAAAATAAGCCCACAGTGAGTACAACAAAGGAAATGATAAAGATCAGAGTGAAAATCAATGAAATAGAGACAAAAAAAAACCAAAAAAAAAAACCCCAACAATAACAACAAAAACAAATCAATGAAACGAACAGCTGGGGTGTGTGTGTGTGTGTGTGTGTGTGTGTGTGTGTGTGTGTGTATGTGTGTGTGTTGGATAAAAATCTTGACAAACCTTTAACCAGACTCATCAAGAAAAAAAGAGAGGAAATAAATGGAAATAAATAAAATCAGAAACGAAAGGGGAGAAGTGACAAACAACATAACAGAAATACAAAAAAAAAAAAAAATTAAGAAAATGCTGTAAGCCACCTTATGCCAAGAAACTGCACAATCTGAAAGAAACAGATAAATTCCTAGAAGCATACTATCTTTCAAGGCTGAATCAAGAAAAAATAGAAAATCCGAACAGACCGATTACTGCTGGTGAAATTGAATCAGTAATCAACAAACTCCCAACAAACAAAAGTCCTGGACCAGATGGCTTCACAGAAAGCAAAAAAATAATTATAATAAAATAAAATAAAAATAAAAATTATATAAATGCCTAATCACTATGCAACCTCTGTTCTGTACACCTGAAACTAATATAAAATAATATTGAATGTCAACTATAATTAATATATATAATACATTCAATTATAATTAATATATGTAATAGATATATATTAATATGTATAATTAATGTATGGTCAATGAATATATATATTCACCGGGTGCAAAGTACAGCACAGGGAATGTAGTTCATGGTATTATAATAGTTAGTTATGTAGGGTGTCAGATGGGTAGTAGACTTGTTGGGGTTATCACTTTGCAAGGTGTGTAAATGTCTAATCACTATGTTGTTTTTTATACCTGAAACTAATAATAAATAAATAAATAACAAAAATTTTAATACATGTTTAAATAATTAAACCAGTATCCTCAGTTTGATACTCAGTTTTCTTTACTGTAAAAATTATGCTAAGACCTATGTGACATTGCTGTGGTGCTTATTAAATGGAACTCAGTATGTGAAGATTCTGGTAAAAGGCCCAATGCAAGGAGAGAGCACAGTTAAAATAACTTCCTATCTTCTGCTCTTCCTTGATTGATTTCTTGGGATACGAGGTCTTTGGGTGTGACCTCAGTCAATGGGTAGGATATTTCTGTAATTCAGTTTGTCCATTTAGCCTACATTGGAATAGTATTTCTCCTACTCACAGGTAATGTTTCCTCAGAGATTTGACTTCTTTAGGTATAAAATGTATCCTGAAAATACTAGGCATTATTTGATAGAAACACCTTCTATACTCATCCTACATGTACTCAGAACTACTAGCATATTTGGCTTGCTTTCATGTAGCTCACATAGTTGGAAGTCTGCTGAGACTATGGTCTATGGTGAGAGAAAGAGTTGTTGGACAGAAATGAGTAGGTTATAAAAAGTAAATGGTGGGACAAAATGGGAAAATAAATCTCTGTGCAATACAAGCCTACAACAACCACAAAGGGAAGTCTAGACATGTGTGCACAGTCCTATTTGCCCTTTAAGTCACCCATAGCACCTCTCCTCAACCCTGGCTCCATGCAGCGTCCTCTCATGACAGCCAGCAGACTCCTACACTGAGAATGAAGTGGTTTCCTATATATTGCTTCAGCATAGGCAACGATGGAGCACCCAGATGGCTAACGTACCCAGAATGAAGGACGTCTTTGTTGTCACCTGATTCACTCAGCATAGTTGCTGAGGCCACTGAAGAACATGGGGTGGTAGTAATGGTAACAGTGAATATGTGCCAGGCACAGTGGTAGCTCCTTGCATGCATGATATCATTTCCGTCAGCCTCAGCCCTATTGTCCCATTTACAGATGAGCTCCCTGGGCTCTGACACCTGAGGGGTTTGCCTGAATACTGCCATAGATGGCAACACCAGATGTCAAATTCAGGGCACTATGACTTAAAAATATCCACTGTGTTATATTACATCATATTCTCCAAGGGAAAATTAGTATAGTACAGTCATCCAGCCTCAGCATTGGGCGTCCCTTATTAGATTTCTATTTACCTCCAGTTGACTTTTCCCTACAGTGAAACCCACATTATTTGTGTGCATATCACAAGCCACTGTAAAACTGCAATTAGAAAGCTACTGTCTCAGCTGACTGATTCTCCCCTAAGAGAGTGAGACCTCAGAGTCTCTTCTACACAGTAGTAGGACTTGGCCAGCTTGCTTCAGTGCAGCTATCTACGAGAAGCTTTTCTTATTATTCCTTTACACTCTTCTCTCAAATACCCTATGCAAAATAACTGTATAAGAAAGTATTCGGAACAGCAGCAGAGATAATCTTAAAATGTGTCTTGTAATGAAGTTTTGTTAAATTATTATAATGATAATAATAATACTATTAGCTAAGCAAATACTTAATGAATGCTTATTAAATGGCAATTAATCATGGGTAGCTTTATTTCCATCGGACTATGATGTCAGTTTACTAAACATACTATTTTTTTTTAAAGGTTAAAACACTGTTTAATTCTTATCAAAATACACTTTCCCAAAGTCATGGATAACAATTCACAGTATTTGTAGAGCTCTTTCAAGTTTATGAAGTACAGTTACATGCCTTATTTAACTTAATCTTCATAATAAATGAACAAAGCAGATTAAAAACATACTATTTTTATAGTTTTGTTTTAATAAATGGAAAATAATGTGAAGTTCAATGTTTTTATGACTTTATTTTCAGCTTCTCTTTCTTACCCCTGTTTTGTCAACCTCAATTTCTCCTACCACAAATATCCATAGGTACCTGACTAATCACATAATCCAAAGGTAGGAAGCCAGGAAAACTGAGCTATATTCTGACTCTATTCACATAGACTTTGACTATTTAAATTCTCTGTGCTATAGTCACTCTTTTGTACAATGGAGACATATTTCCTGTCCTAACTTAACAAGGCTTATTATGAGGATGAGATGAGATGAAATGAAAGTGATTTTACAATTTAAAGGTGTTGTTCTTAAGCAAAACAAATGAGCACAGATAAAGGACATAGCATATATTTCTAACCTCTGCTTTCCAGCTATATGTAATGGTTATTAATAATTCAACTAGCCTAGAATTGTTATATTCGTTACTTCAATAGACCATTATGTAAAACAGGAATAAGATTGTCTTTTATTTGTTCTTATAAATAAATGGAATTTATGGTTCCAGTAGATTATTTCAAGTGAGTGCTCCATTAAATGTATACAGGCCCACAAATCCATTCAGACAATCAAGCAATATGGCAGATTTATAACTTTAAAAACAATCGCATTTGGGTAATTAGCAACTATATGGAAGGTTAATGAAACATCAAGTCTTGAACACATTTTTCTAACCAGTCAACTATCAGTTATTTAAAGGCATTTAATCATCAAATAGAGATGGGAATCTACTATGTGTCACTACTGTGCCTTGGAGCAGGTCCTCCAGGTAACAATGATGAGTAAAAATTGCTCCTGACCTTCATGGTCCTTATGATACAGGGAACAGCACAGACCTAACGATGTATTCTTACGTATCAAGGTCAGAATACAACAGAACACTTGCTACAGAAGGAGGTACATTGTATTATGAGACAGACCATTCAATTGGAAAATTCAGTTTAATTGGGAAGATCAAGGAGTCCTTCTCTAAAGAAGTGACAACTGATTCAAGCTCTGAAGAAAGGGTTAGGGTTAACCAGATGTATAAAAGAGCAGGAAAAAAGCATACTTGTGTATATACAAAGCTTGGTAATGGGTAAAGGAGCCAGGGTCTGAGTCTGAAAATTTCTAGGGAGTGAAAATCAGTATGTCTGGATAAGTAGATTGAGAGAGAATAATGTCTAAATTGAGTCTGGAGACAAAGCAGAAGACTAGAGCTTTGTAAGTTATACTAGGAATTTGGACTTTACCCTTAAAAAAATGAAAAAAGGAAGGTCATTGCGGTCAGTACAGGGTTGTAATCTGAGGGATGGCATGATCAGATTTGCATTTTCAGAAGTACATATTGGGCAGTCCAAATATTGGATTGGAGAAGAACAACTATATTTAGAAAAGACCAATTTGGAGACTATTGTAGCTCTCTGAATTTAAGATTATGGTACTTTGAAGTAAGGGGTTGTACCAGTTAAGATAGGTTTATGCTGAAATAACAGACAACCTCCAAATTTCCAGGACATAAGAAAATAAAACGAAGGTTTATCTGTCATTTATTCAATGTCTTCCATGGGCCCAGGTGACTACCCAGGGCAGCTGTCCTCCAGGCATTGTCTTTCAGGCTGTTTAAACCTCATGGCAACTGTAAGTGCTTTCACAAATCCTAGGCAGAAGAGGGAGAATAGAAGATTAGATTGTACACTGACTCTGAAGCATTCCTCATTGAAGTGACCATATAACTCCTGCTCGTCTTTCACTAGAAAAAAAAAAAACAACTCACTTGTACCATGTTTTACTTCAAGGAGGTAGAAACTGCACTATGCTGGAATGAAGAAGCTTGTAGTTGATCTGTAGCCTTCTCTCTGACATAGTAATTCTCAACGAGTGTGGTTTGACCCCAAGGATGAAGTATGCAATGGCTGAAAACAGTCTGAGTTGTTATCACTAGATGGTTGTTTCTGGCATCTAGTGGGTGGACACCAGAGATGCTGCGAATTATTCTACAATGCACAGGACAGGTTGAGAAATCTTGCTCTAACCTCATGGATAACAAAAAATGTGATGCATTATGGTATCTTTCTTTCAATTCTAACTCAAGAATGTATAAAAGTATATGGTATTCTGCTGAGCTTGCTAAATTCTAAACCAAGCATCTAAATCTAAGATGATTCAAAGAATAACCAATACTTGATGAGATGCAGCTGCACTGGGCTATTCGAGATAGTCACTTACTCCTAACAGAGCTGTGAGCTTTGCAATGTATACAATGTTAAAGATGTTGCAGTTGATGGCTTTCCTGAGAGGACGGTGTCCACACCCTCTCAGCATCTTCTCTCAGGAAAGACTCAGGCCAAGTGTAGAGCAATGTTGTGAAACTGGAAGTTGTGTGGAGATATTATCCCTGTGCTGTTACTACACATGCTGTATTTTTCCTGTCTTTTATTGTATCTTAATGCTATGCAAATTGTGTGCAGAGTGAAGCCTGCTATATCTTGTGAGTGTGGTTATCAATTCAGGCAAAAGACGATGGCTCCCTGGTAGAGAGAGCACATGACAAGAGAACTCCAACTCTTGGTGAGCAACAATCATGTCTATGTCAAGTGTCTGGAAGTAAGATACAAAGAATTGGCAGTTTTGAGAAACTTTTAATTAATGATGCAAGTACTATCTATTTTGCACCATCTCCTTTGCCAGGAAAGACTGGATTTTGTTCCGGTATTTTTCCTCCTCTGTGATTTAGGGTAAGATAAGCTGGTTGCAGTTCCCTTGCCAGTAACTGATTTAGGCATGGACATGTAGCATAATTCAGGCAAATAGTATGTAAGGGAGGAGCCACTGGGAGGCTTTAGGGGAAATATTTCTGAACTCTTGAAAAGACATGCCTTGAGAAGAGATGGCCTTTTGTCCCACAGGCATTGTTGAATTTATATGTGAAATTGAAATGTGCTTCAGCAATCATGCACCTACAATAGAAATAGAGGGCAAGGCAGATGTGCTAATGACAGCAGAAAGAAAAGTGAAATAAAACAGTGATTCTTGATGAATCACCTCAGACTTAAGTAACCCTGGAGCTGTCTGATACTGGGGCTTCCTATTATTTGACATTTTAAAAAAGTGTTTAAAATAAATAAATGTAAATTGACATTTTTCAGTTAGGTGTAGCTAAAGTATATTAAGTGCTATATAATTTAATATTTATAAGAACACACTGGAATGGATATGAGGAATGGAGAACATAATACTTAGATTTCTGGGTGGCGACTAGGGGCTATGGGAGCCTTAGTAGACACCTGAACACTAGAAGAATACAAAGTTTAATTAGGAACATCACAAATTCCTTTTGTTTATTTTGAGTTTTAGGTGCCTTCAATAATGTAAGAAGAAGTTTCAAGTGGGCAGTTGGATATATATGTTTATAGTTCAGAAAAAAGATTTGGAGTGGAGACACCCATGTGTAAGTTATCTGTGCAATGGTGATTTGTAGGTATGGGTGGGCTAGCCTGGAGAAAATGCACAGTTATAATTGCCTAAGGCCAAGCCTTCACAAATTCAACATTTAATATCAATGTTCACAACAGAAGGATGAGCCTGTGAATGTGACTAAGAGGAGAAATCAAAGAAACAAAATGCAACGAGGAGCATATTGTGTCACAGAAATCTAGAGAAGAGAGAGTTTCAAGAAAGAGAGAGGGTGATAATACAAATTCTGTGAGAAATCAAAAAGATGAAGGATCAAACATTTCCTTTTATTTAAAATAATTGAAAGTGAGAACTAGATGTATATAAATTGCTATATTTATATATCATAAACTTTTTTCATGTGTTGTCTCTTGTAAGTCTCCTAACAACTGTTAGAAAGGGATTGACTGTTACTGTTAAATCAGGTTTGCAGAGGGAAAATGATGCTTGCTAAGCTAAGTGATTTGAGACAGCTAGCAATGGAGTAGCCAACCTGGAATTCAAACTCACAGCTGACTAACTCTGGATCCAGGTCTTTCCATACTGGCCCCAAATTCTACTACAATTTACTCTCTTGCCAGCAATGGTGAATTAATTCTGAGTGCCCTAGTAGGAAAAGACAGAGAGATAGGAAAAGTAGATGTACGAGGTCTGACAATTAAGTCTGTGAACTTGTTGCAAGGATGTTGCTAACCTTTTTTGATATTAGAGGGATTATTCATTATGAATTTGTACCAATTGGACAAACAATTAACCAAGTTTACTACTTGGAAGTGCTGAAAAGGCTGCGTGAAAAAGTTAGATGGAAACGACCTGAACTTTTCACCAACAATTCATGGCTCTTGCATCACGACAATGCACCAGCTCACATGGCACTGTCTGTGAGGGAGCTTTTAGCCAGTAAACAAATAACTGTATTGGAACACCCTCTTGACTCACTTGATCTGGCCCCAGTGACTTCTTTCTTTACCCAAAGATAAAGGAAATATTGAAAAGAAGACATTTTGATGATGTTCAGGACATCAAGGGTAATATGAGGACAGCTTTGATGGCCATTCCAGGAAAACAGTTCCAAAATTGCTATCAAGGGTGGACTACGCACTGGCATCGGTGCATAACTTCCCAAAGGGAGCACATTGAAGGTGATCCTAGTGATATTCAGCAATGAGGTATGTAGCACTTTTTCTAGGATGAATTTGCAAACTTTGTTGTCAGAATGGGGTACATAATACTCTACGCACTCTAGGACTCACATTATATGAAGAACAGGTGTCCCTGAGAATTATTTCAACCATGTACCTGCCACATGTTTAGCTATGTAGAGAGAGCCTACAGCCTAACAGCCTGGGACTTGCAAATATTGAGAGTTGAGAACAGGGCACATGGAAAGTGATGTGTCACCATTTGTGGTGGGAAGAAAAACTTATATTGTTTAGTGAACCTATTATCTCCTTTGGAAACATGTGTCACATATGCTCAAAACAACTATGTAAAATAGATATTGATAAATGTATTACTTGGCTAAGACTGTCACAACAAAGTACCATAAACTAAGTGGTTTATACAACAGAACTTTATTGTCTCAGTTCTAGAGGCTGGAAGTCCAAGATCAAGGTATCAGCAGGGTCGGTTCCTTCTGAGGGCTGTGAGAGCGACTCTATCCCTTGCCTCTCTCCTAGCTTCTGGTACTTTGCTGCCTATCTTTGGCATTACTTGGTATGTAGAAGCATCACTCTGATTTCTGTCTTCCTCTTCACATAACATTCTCCCTGCATGTGTCTCTGTGTCCAAATTTTCCCTTTTTGTAAGGATATCAGTTGTATTGGATTAGTGCCCATCCTAATAGCTTCATCTTAGCTAATGACATCTGCAACACCTCTCTTTCCAAAAAAAGTAACATTCTGAGGCATTAGGGGTTAGGACTTCAGCATATGAATTTTTGAAGGCCACAATTAAATCCGTAACGACAAAGTTCTCTTGACAATGAGTATGACTGAAGTATATGGTTGACTGATGATATCAACATAAATCTATACACACACACACGTGTGTATATACATAAACTGATGCACACACTTGCATGCATGTGCGTGTATATGTGTGTAAGACCCCAAGACTCCCAGGTCAGAGTAACACAGCCACACATGGTTATTATTCACAGGGAAAATAGTAGCCAGAACAGTATCGTTTCCCCATGATCTGATCCCCTCATGGTGACATAATAAGGGCAGGATTTTTGATGCACACGCATTACACCTCAGGAAAGGAACCATAAAATTAGGAGACTTAGCTGTAATGATCCTTGCACGTGGTCTCACCCTACTCTCTGGGGAAAAATTACTAATCCTGACATGTAAGTAATTCTCTTCTATGGGAGAAGGGAAAAGCATTTCTAGGCTTTTTATCCTGGAATAAAAGGAAATGCCTCTAGAGATGGGAAGAAGAGGTCTTTATCTTTAGTGCCCTGAAACTTTTCCATGCTGAGAGAGTATCTACATCTCTCTGCAGGGACACATTATTCTGGCTTCCAAGGATATTTAGTATTCAAACATGCCTTTGGTTCAGAGGGTCTGGACTATGCAGGAACATGACAAATCCAGTGGGAATTATCTCCCAACAGTTCATCATAAGGGCTTCATTATAAAGTTGATGGAACTATAATACAAAGTTCCTATTGAATTTTACATACATCGTTTTACAGATTTAATATTTTGCACTGCAGTAGCTTATGTACATATCTGTCTTGTTATTATATTACAAACTTCTGTAGATCCTTGACTAGGGGTTCAGTTTTAGTATTGTAAGTAATTAACAGAGCACTTGGTAGCTCATAAGCATTCATTAAATTAATACACAAAACAGAACTTTTCATATATTTTGCTCTATGTGTATAACTTATGCATATTTATCATCACATTTTGACTTTCTAACTTGAAAGGTTAAAATGTAATAACTTATCCAACATTTGTCTTCCTTCAATGGCTTTATCATTTCACTAATTCAAATATCCCTAAGACTTTTTAATCTTCAAGTTTCTTTCTTTATTTACTTTTCTTCCAACATCAGCTTTGTCTCTTTATCTTCTTTATATTCCTCTTTAGTCTCCTAGACCAAATATTCATGGTTTATTGCAAATGTTCCAGGTGCTTAAAATTAAGAATTATTTTTGATTGAAGAAAATGGTATTTTTCAAAATCCAATTAACTTGCTCATTTAAATGGATCTTGCATAAGAAAAGATATGTTTCTTTTCCAAATTAAAAAGAATTTAAATTTTATTTAAACTCTATTGCAAGTTTTAAAAAACATTCTAAGAAATCTCATTTTTATTCATATTTTGGCCATTTTTAAAGTATTTGTGAGTTATAATCCTGAATAACATTTCATGCATATGGAGGTCTATATAGTAGTGACTGTCACTTGACATAACTGCTTGGGCTGTATCACCAACTCATGTACCAGATACCAGTCTACCTATGCTAATTTTCTTTGTATTGTTATGGTGTGTTGCACGGAGATACAAGCGTTGAAGAGATCAGACTTCACTGCCGCAAATGTAACTCCAAAGTGCTAAGGTGCTTATTTATGTAACAAAATGTTTCCTTTCTTATATTTCAGGTTTGTGGACTTTTAAAAAAATCTTAAAGGACTATAATGTTGCTCCATAAGAAATCTAAGAACAAACATAAAGCCACTAAGGACTCCTATACAAACTAGCTTAAAAAAAGGAGTAAAAAATAAAAGCAGAAGTGAAGAATGTTTATATAAGATAATACGCTTATGGACCTTCTGTCAATGACTCCAACTCAAGGAGGATATAAAACTGGAAGCAACAAAAGAACAAGATAAACAAATAAAGAAACAAAAACTCATAGACACAGACAGTACTTTAGTGTCAACACAGGCAAAGGGGGGACTGGGGATGGTAGATGAGGAGGGTAAACGGCATCAAATACATCGTGATCAAAGGAGAACTGACTCTGGGTGGTGAACACACAATGTGGTATGTAGATGATGTAATACAGAATTGTACACTTGAAACCTACGTAATTTTACTAACCATTGTCACCCCAATAAATTTTAATTAAAAAATTAAATTTAATTTTAAAAAGAAAACAACATATTATTTAGAGGTTCAATTTAATAAGTTTTTAAATTTAAAGTGATTTACTAGTTTGACCAAAAATATTGCATTAATTCATGCACAAGACAGATTTTTACTCTTTATTTGTAGTTGAAGAATAAGGTAGATCCTCTCCTGTAGAGTCAACAATTTTAGTGCAAGTTCTAAGGCAGGTCTATAGAGTAGACCTGTGTTCAGCTTTCATTTCTTGCTTGGAGAGGGACCATGGAATATTGTATTTCACATGTCTGAGAGTCAGATGTGCTTCATTCAAATGGGAATAGTGATTCCTACCATTGGAACCTATTGTATATTTATAGGTAATTCATGTACCTGAGTGGCATGTATCTGGTAGTTGCCATTACATGATCTGGACAGGAAGTGCCCTGGACTGTAGCACCAATCCTGGCACTTTCATCTCCCACATACAATCAGCATAATGAAACTAGTCTTTCTCATGCACAGACTGAGTAGCAACACAAGTAATGGTATTTTACGTGCTCTAGGAATGTCCTCTTCTGCCCCAAATTCCCCCTCCTGCTTAGTGAAGTCTTAGTTAAAGAAGAAGACAAAGATTTTCATTCTACAGAGCTAAGCCCTAGTTTATGCCCTCCCTGGGAAAATAATAAGACACTGAGACAGAGGAGTTTGTTTCAAAAAGAGTTTGAAATTGGGGAATGGAAGAAAGAAAGGTTACCAGGCAGAGCAACTGTTAAGTGACTTCACATTGCCCATTTTTTCAGTTCATTGGTCTTGATAATTAATCAAACATGTTTCTACATCTAGAAATTATGTGAAATGCTTCTGCAATAAACAATTAGTAGAAGAGAAAGTGATCTTTTTTCAAAGACCATTAGAGTGCTCCTAAAAATCTGTGTGCTCTAAACCAGAAATTTTCAAGAACTAGAATATTTTCACAAACTTGAATAAAATAAAATAGGTTAGAAGTTATTAGAATTCAGTGTATGCACTAAGTATGTATTATTTTATTTATTATACACACATACCCTTATATGTATGTGTGTGTTTAAAAATCCATTCTTACAAAGAATTTACATTAACCCAGAGCAGAAGTTTTTGAATAATTTGAAATTAGTTCATGTTACTGCTATAAGTTTTGTTTTAAAGGACATAGAACTTTGGGCATTGAAGCTACTTTAAAACATGATCCTAAAATGTTGGATAGACGTGTAACCACATCTGCTAAAAAAAGTCACATTTTTCCAGTGGGGCTATTGGTTCTTTCAGCGGGAATTATTGGCTCCTGAAGGCAGCCACCATTCTTCTACTTCTTTAGTGATGTAGCACTTAGCCTGGGTTCAAACACAAAAAGCTATGCTGATTGAAATAATTGACTGCTGTACTGGCAGTGCCTGGCTGGAACCACCTGCATTGCACTACTTTGATTACATGGAACACACTTGGATATATTTTTGTCTTTTTTCTTGACACTTATTCAAAAGTGGATTTATCATGCAGCTAATAAGCTTTATCTCCAGGGTCCCTCATTTGATTAGGTTCTTTCAAGGCCTTAAACCTAATTTTGAGTTTTTGTTTTCTATATTATTATTATTGTTAAAAGGAGTCCAAAATTTAAACAAGTTCCAGGTCTTACAAAAGCTATATTCACCTCTGCACTGATCATAGAATTAAAATATGTTGTCTATACTTATTTGTAAACCTGGCAATTTATACTGTGAGGAGTTGTATGAATACATAGTGAACAGAAGAGTGTTTGGAAAGAGATCAACTTTCTTGTTTTAAACAAGTGTAATGCAGGGTCTCAGCTCCTGTTCCCCCCACAAGAACGCAGGATATGGTGAGGCCAGAAAGGAACAACAATGGAGCCGTAGATAGGGGAGTCATACCACTATATTCACAATGGCGGCTGGTAGAGACACAAAAGCAAACATCTGCCAGTACCCCAACAAGGTGTCTTCCTGCACCCCAGTCTTTCTGGCAGCCGGGCAAGTCATAGGAAGTAGGATCCACGTGATCTGCAATCTGCCATCTGTGCTTGCTAACCCCACTTGTTAGTCGCAATCCGCCAACTGCTTCTCTGCCAACCAATCCCACTGGCTAGCTGCAATCTTCACCTGTTAGCTTAGCCACAGCAGTTATATTAGTGGCTAATGGCTAACTGGTAATAGGTCATGGCCACCCAGCCACAGTGGATGGCCATCTAATATATAACCTTTCCATGTGAGGCCAAGAGCCTGGAAATTGCTCTCTGGGACTCTGTCCCCACAACAAGTCATTGACTTCTTGAAGATCTATTTCCTTAACTACAAAATTGAAATAATAATTCATGGTTCAGAATGAGGTCATAGGAATGGTGGCAGTGAGGTGGGATTCTTGAGTTCTCCTCTGGAACTTACCACAAATTGCATATCTATAACCCATCAAAGGACTCTCTGCTCATCACACAGAACAGCTAAGAGACCCGCACGAGGATTACCTGAACGTGGGCAAACCAGGCAAGCAGGGGAAGAGGGAAGGGAGCGGAGTGGAGACCTGGCCCACATCTGCGGTTGCAGTGACTGTGGGGCCCCAGGACACAGACCAGAGATTGCCACAGCCAGGCGGTGGGCTCTCTCCCTGTTTCCCACAGCTGATCTCTCCTGCCAAGAGGTCAGCATATCCAGCATTTGAAGCAACAACCTCAGTTGAGGTCTCCAGCTGGGCCTTAGGGCAGAAAAAAGCAAACTCCATACCCTGGTTCCTCCCCCCACTCTCCCACAATAATCCTACCTTTACCCTTCCAAAGTCTCAAGTTGGTCATTGAACTGAGGAGTAGTGGAGCTATAGTGCTCAGGATCTGGGAAGAGCTTGTTTGCAGCTGTGACATAAGGAAAATGCAGGGCTGCGAGATGGAAGACACCTGCCTTCCCAGCCCCCACCTTTCCTGGGCTGCTGTTGGCAGAGACACACGCAGCAGTCAGCAGCAAGTGGCAGAAACAGCTTTGGGCTTTCAGCATCTCAGAAACCTCATGTGCCCCCCACACCTCCCGATGGAAGAAGTGCCCTAAGACCCAGGAGACCTGAGCACAGGGAATAAGCCCAACTCCCAGTGGCTGGCTGTGATGTTCTAAGCCTGAATTTCTTTAGGTGAGTGCAGAAACTGAACTGACTTTGTAAAAACTACCAACAACACCCCATAACCCCACTCATCTAGAACTGAATTGCCAGGGTCACTGTGGACACCAGGTGGCTGGCTCTGCCTCCATAAGATGCAGAGGACTCTTTGTACATCACAGTACAACCTGGAGACAGCTTGGTGGGCTCAAGCCAAGGGTGCTGCTGCTTCTTTTTTTTTTTTTTTTGTATTTTTGATATTTTTGTCTGTGTTGAGTATTTGTTATCAGTTGTGTTTACATGTGAGTGTATTGGCTTATTCTTTTTTGTGCTTGTTGATTAGTTTTGTTCTGAAATCGCTCTATACCAGGGTCCAGTCCAAGAGGCACAAGATTCAACACACCCAGAGGCCAACTCCAGACCAAACCAGAGTGTTACCGGGTTTGACCTAAAAGTAACACACCCAGAGGGAATTCTCTACAGGCACAAGAGCCCATAGGTTCCAAGCCTCATCTGAGGGGTCAACTCTTACACAGCAGCTCAACCACTGTGGGCATAGCCAATACTCATAACTTGTCAGCCAAGGAGTCAATCCCACCTACTGACAAGCCAAAAGCAATTAAAGCTCAACTTTAACAAGAGGCTACACACAGTACAAGGTTCACCTCTGGAGCAAACGCACAGGAGAATAGGGAAGAGGTGCAGTTCAAACATAAAGGACACATACTACATAAGACTACCCGGCAAAGACCGAGAACCCTAGGGGATCTACCTAATACATCAAAGCAAACACAGAGAGTCAGCCAGAATGGGCAAACAAAGAAATATGTTCCAAATAAAAGAGCAGAGAAAACCTCCAGAATTGGAATTAAATGAAATAGAGGTAACCAACCTATCAGAGACAGAGTTTAGAACACTGATGATAAGAATGTTTAAGGAGCTTAGTGAAAACATAAAGAAGGATAGAGATATCATTAAGAAAAACCAGTTAGAACTAAAAAATACAATAAATGAAATAAAAAACACACTTGAAGGAATTACCGCAGGTTAGATGAGGCAGATGATCAAATCAGTGATTTAGAAGACAAGTTAGCAGACATCACCCAAGCAGAAAAACAAACAGAAAAAATAATAAAAAACAATGAAAATGGTTTAAGAGACCTGTGGGATAACATCAAGTTCAACAACATGTGCGTCATAGGAATACAAGAAGGTGAAGAGAGGGAGCAAGGGATTGAGAATGTATTTGAAAAAATAATGACCAAAAACTTCCCTAACCTGGTGAAGGAAACCAACATACATCCCAGGAAGTGCAGAGAGTTCCAACCAAGATAAACCCAAATAGGTCCACACCAAGACACGTTATAGTTAAAATGGCAAAGGTTAAAGACAAAGAGAGAATCCTAAAAGCAGCAAGAGAAAGACAGAGGGTTACATACAAGGGAACTCCCTCCCATAAGACTATCAAATGACATTTCTACAGAAACATTGAAGGCCAGGAGGGAGTGGCAGGAGATACTCAAAGTGATAGAAAACAAAGGTCTACAACCTAGATTGCTTTATCCAGCAAGGCTATCATTTAAAATTGAAGGAGAGATAAAGAGCTTCCCAGAAAAGAATAAGCTAAAGGAATTTATTAGCACCAAGCCAGCATTGCAAGAAATACTAAAAGGACTTCTGTAAATAGAAGAAAGATGAAAACAATCTAACTAATGAAGATCAGAAATACAAATAACAAAATGGCAATAACTATGTACGTATCAATAATCACTTTAAATGTAAATGGATTAAATGCTCCAATCAAGAGACATAGGGTGGCTGAGTGGATAAGAAAACAAGACCCTTGCATATGCTGTATACAAGAGACTCACCTCAGATCAAAAGATACACACAGGCTGAAAGTAAAGGGCTGGAGTAAGATATTTCATGCAAATGGAAATGAGAAAAAATTGGAGTAGCAAGATTTATATCTGACAAAATGGACTTTAAAATGAAGAATACATTAAAAGACAAAGATGGGCACTACATAATAATAAAGGGATAGATTCGACAAGAGGGCATAACCCTAGTAAACATCTATGCACCTAACATAGGAGCACCTAAATATATAAAACAGATATTGGCTGACATAAAGACAAAGATCAACAGTAACACTATCATAGTAGGGGATTTCAACACACCACTGACAACAACGGACAAGTCCATCAGAAGGAAAATCCATATGGAAACAATAGCCTTAATTGACATATTGGACCAGTTGTACTTAATTGATATTTTTAGAGCATTTCACCTGAAAGCTGCAGAATACACATTCTTCTCAAGTGCACATGGATCATTTTCCAAGATAGATCACATGTTAGGCCACAAAACAAGTCTCAATAAATTTAAGGAAATTAAAAACATATCAAGTGTCTTCTCTGGGAGACATACAAATACATGGAGGACGAATAACATGTTACTAAATAATGAAAGGGTCAACAATGAGATCAAAGAAGAAATCAAAAGATATCTTGAGACATATGAAAATGAAAACACAATGAACCAATATCTATGGAATGCAGCAAAAGCAGTCCTAAGATGGAAATTCATATCAATGCAGGTCTGCCTAAAGAAACAAATCAATAGTTTATCCTTACACTTAAGGGATTTGGAAAAAACACAGCAAAATAAACACAAAGGGAAGACAAGGAAGGAGATAATCAAAATCAGAGTGGAAATAAATGAAACATAGACCGAAAAAAACACACAAAAGAAAACGAAAGATCAATGAAACCAAGAGCTGTTTTTTGAAAAGATAAACAAAATTGACAAGCCTTTCGCCAGACTCCTAAAAAAAAAAAAAAAGAGAGAATTCAAATTAAAGAGAAGTGACAAGAGACACCACAGAAATGCAAGAAATTTAAGAAATTACTATGAGCAGCTATACACCAACAAATTTGACAATCTGGAAGAAATGGATAATTTTCTAGAAGAATACGACCTTCCAAGATTAACTCAAGAATAAATGGAAAACCAGAACAGACTGATTACTACCAGGGAATTGAATCAGTAATCAACAAGCTCCCAACAAACAAAAGCCCTGGACTATATGGCTTTACAGGTGAATTTTACAAAACATTCAAAAAAGAATTATCACCTATTCTCCTCAAACTATTCCAAAAGATGCAGAAGGAGGGAAGGCTCCCAAACTCTTTTTATAAGGCCACTATCACTCTGATCCCAAAATCAGACAAAGACATAAAAAGAAAATACTACAGGCTGATATTCCTAATGAACATAGGTGCAAAAATCCTCAGCAAAATATTAACAAACAGAATTCAGCAATACTTTAAAAAGATCATGCACCATGACCAAGTAGGATTCATTCCTGGTATGCAAGGTTGGTTCAATATCTGCAAATCAATCAATGTGATACACCACATTAACAAAGTGAAAAATAAAAATTATATGATCAGATCAATAGATGCAGAAAAAAGCATTTGACAAAATCCAGCAGCCATTTATGATAAAAACTCTTAAGAAAGTGGGAATAGAGAGACCATACCTCAACATAATAAAGGCCATATATGATAAACCCACAGCTAACATCATACTCAATGGGGGAAAGCTAAAACCATTCCCCTGAAGATCAGGAACAAGACAAGATTGCCCACTTTCTCCACTTCTGTTCAACATAATTCTGGAAGTTCTAGCCACAGCAATCAGACAAGAAAAAGAAATAAAAGGCACCCAAATTGGTAAAGAGGAAGTAAAATTGTCATTATATGCAGATTACATGATACTATATATAGAGAACCCCAAAGACTCCACCAAAAAACTTTCAGAACTGATAAATGAATTTAGTAAAGTAGCAGGATACAAAATTAATATTCAGAAATCAGTTGCATTTGTATATACCAATAATAAACTATCAGAAGGAGAAATTAAGAAAACAGTCCCATTTACAATTGCTTCAAAGACTATAAAATACCTAGGAATATATTTAATCAAAGAAGTAAAATACTTGTACTCAGAAAATTATGAGACACTGAAGGGAGAAATTAAAGAAGATACAAGTAGATGGAAACACATACTGTGCTCATGGATAGGAAGAATTTGTATAGTTAAAATGTCCACACTGCCTAAGGCAATATACAGATTCAACACAATTCCTATCAAACTACCAAGGACATTTTCACAGAAATAGAACATGCAATCCTAAAATTTATATGGAACCATAAAAGACCCTGGATAGCCATGGCAATCTTGAGAAACTAGAACAAAGTGGGAGGTATAACAATACCTGACATCAAATTATACTACAAGGCTACAGTAATCAAAACAGAATGGTACTGGCATAAAAACAGACACAGAGATCAATGGAACAGAATAGAGAGCCCAGACATAAATCCATGCTTCTAGGTCATTTAATCTATGACAATGAAAGAAAGAATTTACACTGGGGCTAAGACAGTCTTTTCAATAAATGGTGCTCGGAAACCTGGACAGACACATCCAAACAAATGAAGCTGGACCACCTCCTTACACCACATACAAAAATAAATTCAAAATAATTAAAAACTAAAATGTAAGATCTGAAACCATAAAACTCCTAGAAGAAAATATAGGAAGAAGGTTTGCAGACATTACCCTTAGTAATATTTTTACTGATATATCCCCTTGGGCAAGAGAAGTAAGAGAAAAAATAAACATATTGGATTACGTCAAACTGAAAAGTTTTTTTCACATCAAAGGAAACCATCAATAAAACAAAAAGGCATCTTACTGAATGGGAGAAGATATTTTTTCAACAATATATCTGATAACGGGTCAATATCCAAAATTTATTAAAAAAAAAACAAAACTCATTCAACTCAACACCAAAAAACAAACCTCCCAGTTAAAAAATGGGCAGAAGACATAAAAAGACAATTTTTTAACGAGGACATACAGATGGCAAACAGACATTTGAAAAAATGCTCAACCTCACTAATCATTAGAGAAATGCAAATAAAAACCACAATGAAATACCACCTCACCCTAGTTAAAATGGCTATCATCAATAAATCAACAAACAACAAGTGCTGGCGAGGATGTAGAGAAAAGGGAGCCCTCGTGCACTGTTGGTGAGATTGCAGATTGCTGCAGCCAGTATGGAAATCAGTATGGAGTTACATCAAAAAACCGGAAGTGAAATTACCCTATGACCCAGCAGTTCCACTCCTAGGTATCTATCCAGCGAAATCCAAAACACTAATTCAAAAAAATTTATATACCCCTATGTTTATTGCAGCACTATTCACAATGGCCAAGACATAGAAACAACTGAAATACCTATTGGTAGATGACTGGATCAAGAAACCGTGGTACATTTTTGCAATGGAGTATTACGCAGCCATAAAGAAGAATGAAATCTTACCATTTGCAAAGATATGGATGGACCTAGAGAACATTATGTTAAGTGAAATAAGTCAGATGGAGAAAGACAAATACCATATGATCTCACTTATATGTGGAATCTAAATAATAGAATAAAGGAAGAAACTAATCAGAAACAATCTCAGAGATATAGAGGAAAAACTGAGGGTCGCTAGATGGGAGGCGGTTGGGGATGACAGAGAAGGTGAGGGGATTAGAAAGCACAATCGATAACCACAAGATTGCCACAGGGATACAAGACAGTTTGTGGAATATAATCAATAGTGTTGTAAAGATTTTGTAGGGTATCCAATGGACACTTGTCTTATAAGGAGGACCACTTCATGGATGGTGTAGATGTCTGATCACTGTGCTGTACACCTGAAGCTGAAGCTGAATAATAATGAATGTCCATTGTAATTTTATATATATATGTATATATATATATATATATATATATATATATATATATATAAATTTATATATGTATATATATATAAATTTAATATATATGTAATTTACATATATATTACATTTATTTATATATATATTATATGTATATAATATATATCGTCACAGGAAGTGGAGTATAGCCTAAGGAATAGAGACAATGGAAATGTAATGGCATTGTGTGATGTCAGAAGGGTAGTAGATTGGGGAGGGGGGTTATCACTTTGTGAGGGGTATAAATGTCTAACTATTACATTGTTTTGTACACCTGAAACTAATAATACAAAAATTAAAATTAAAAAAAAATAATTCATGGTGTACTTTGAGAAGATAAATGTAACGTCTCACACACATGATAGTGACTAAATGTTAATACTTTCCTCCCAACCTCAGTCTAAAAACAGGTCCATTGTAAAACTGAGTTGACTCACTGCTCCTAACCATTCTGTAAAAGGCCCCAGACAAGTAAAAGGGAGAAACGAGTGAGAAGAAAGAATTTCAAAAATCAGACAATTAAGTTCGCAAACTTTCCACCAAGTAAGTGTACAGTGGAAAGTTCGTGTACTTAATTGTCTAATCTTTCATAGATGGTGACAGATAGATGACAGATAGATGATAGATAGATATATAGATAGATGATAGATAGATAGATAAATAGATAGATAGATAGATAGATAGATAGATAGATAGATAGATAGATAGAGAAAACAAAAGAAGATTAATCACATTTTTTCTCAGAATTCCTGGCCATGAAGTGTCCAATCCAGTATTCTGTTTTTCTGCTAATATAAAGGCATTAGTACATTTTGATAATTCTCTGACATAAAGGTATGTAAAAGCATTATAGTGTCTGAAATTTAAAAATGTTCCATTGGCTATGTCCAATTGTGCCAATCATCTGACTATCTTAATAAATCCAGAAGGGAAAGTAGACAATTTGCTTTACCATTAAACAAAATGGATGCTTGGCAACATGAGGCTAAAACAATCACATAAGCGACTGGAGTTCACTGTCATCACACATTTGTTTTGCTATCACATCAACCTCAAAGTTCACCTTTCTATTACCAACATACAAAAGACGTCCTAAAAAAATTTGTAGCATCTTTTCCTATAAAATTGGTTTCAAACTCTAAAAAAATGGAGAGCAATAAGAAAATGAATATTATTGCGATAGATTCTGAAGGGCAGGTTTTCTTCTATCTCATACCTCCAAATTCATTCTAAAAAGCATGAAATGCTATCAGTTAAGGAAGGCAAGTTAAAGATGGCCACATTATAACCGATGAAGGGCTAATAAATGTTTAGATAGTGATCATCAATTTCCCATCATTGGCAGACATCTCCCCTAAGAGGCACTCCATAAATTCTCCAGCACACTGCAGCCTGAAGAAAGCTGCTCCCGTACAGCATTACAGATTGCCAACCCTGAAGTACTGCCCCACCCCTTGTCACAGCTCAGAGAGTTTGCATGACAAAAGAATAATTGAATTGGTAATGCAACAGTACATGACATAGATCACCATTTTGCAATAGGAATGTTTAAGTCATAAATAATGAAGTGATTTCCTCCAGAGTAATTTATTGAACAGGTACATTAGCAAGCAACTTCCCCTAGGTGTGCAAATGCACTGCACCTCTGACCCAGGAGAGCTCGGTCAGGTCTCTTAGCTCATTTAAATCCCTTTCTTTATGACTTCCACTTAGGGCAGTAGCAGGATGGCAGGTGTGTGTGTGTGTGGGGAGAACTTTTTATTAATTGTGATTTCTTTTTTTCATACTCTACAGCATCTGGCCACAAGAATAAGGGAGAGTTTTGCTAAAGCAGCTTAATATTGTGCATCAAGCCAAGGAATCATAACTTCTGATTATTTCTGACCTCTACTGAGTTTGAGTCATTACTTCTGGTCACATTGTTGAATGTGAACAACTCAGCACTGAGTGCTGCCAACAGGTTGACTGCCAGGAAGCTGATCTGCAGAAAAATAAACTCCACTCCACCTACAAATATCAAAAAGATTTTTTTCTTTCATTAAAACAATCTACATCTCTAAACTATAACAAAGACTTAATTTGAATAAAAATTCATTCTTGTTATTTAAAAAGAACTTCCTGAGAAATTACTAATTACTATTACATTGACAAAGAAACCATATTGAAAGAGTGGAACAACACTATAGAAGAATAGGGGAGAGGATGAGGGAATGACATTGTTTTAATAAGATAAGATAATCATTTGGAACAGACAAGAAGGTCTAGGAGAAAGTTAATTTTATTCTCTTGTCAACTAGGCTGTATTTGTATTAATGGTTAGGGAAACTAGAAGTGGTTTTGAAAAAAGAATCTGATCATTATACTGCAATCACAGTAATAACAGCTGCTGTTTACTTAGTTCTCACTGTTTATCAGGTGCTGTGCTAAGCATTTTTAATACATTTTCTTATTTAATCTTACCAATAACTCCATAGAGTTGGTCATATTTTTGTCACCATTTTATAAATAAGGAATGAGAAGATAAAAAATGTTAACTAACTTGATGAAAGTCAACCATTGGCTGAACTGAAAGGTAAACCCAGTGTGGTTTTATTCCAAAGGATCAAAACACATTGTTTTTATCAAGACAAATGAAATATAGTGAGGAGAACATAATTTAATCTTTTAGCAAGCCTAAATGGAGACCGTCTGTGTACCAACCATCATGTCAGTCACCAGCAATACAGAATGAACAAAACACATTCCCTGCATTCAAATTCCTCACAGTCCAGTGAAGGAAGTGAAGTCATAAACGACTAATCATAGGTGTGCTTTGATTTTGGTGTACAATGAATGGTGTATCAGTCTAGGTTCTTTGGGGACAAGCAAAATAATTTGACTCTGGATAACTAAAGCAGAAAATGATTTCACTAGAAAAAATAGAGTTGTACTGGTTGGAGTAAAAAACACCAGATACTGCAAGAACAACTTCCCCTGAATCACAGTGATTGAGCCTAATAAAAATTTGACTATTGTTTATGCCATACAGGTTGGGTATATTTTAGTGACCCAGGGATTTAAGCTGCTTCCATGTTGTAGTTTTGCCACAAACTGGCTTAAAGAAAGAAAGCTCTAGGAGGCACATTTGTTATTAACTGCTTGGCTCAGAAGTTAAACATGTCACTTGTCATAGTCCATTGGACAAAACAAGTCATATGGCCCCTGAATAGCTGCAAAGGATGGAAAATGTAGGTGAGCATGTGGAACACTTGGTGCGCAGTAAGTAGGGAGAATGGTAAGGCTAGAGCAGCAGGTGTAGACCACTCTAGGACATTTGGCTCTCTCATTAGGAAACCCCTACTAGGAGACTGAACTCCAGTAGTTTTTCTTCTTTACACTCCACCACTCAAGAGATTCTACTTCTTGCCTAGAGAAAGATATAGCACCTTGATTCACAGCACACCATGACTGCTTGTGAAGTGAGTGTTAATCCCAAAAGGAAAAAAAAAAAAAGGAGGGATAGTGATATCAAGAAGGTGAATAAGAATTATTACATGAACAGAGGGAAAAAGGAAAATACTCAAATCAAAGACACAGCAAAAAAGAAATGTGTGGCTAGAAACAGGAAGTTTCTAGCAATTCTGGGTGATGTCAGAGTATTGAGTTTAAGGGGCATAAGGCAGGAGTCTGAAGATACTGGGCAATGGCAGATCATAATGAGTGCTATTTGATCATTTAGCTCAATCAGCCAGTAAGAAGATGGGTGAAAACTGATGCACAGGACTCCATGACAGTAGACTGCCTTCTGCACGATTAGGGCCATTTTGTTATTCCCACAATCTGAAGACTAGAAAGAATCTGCAAGGAGAACGTCACCTCTGTCCAGTCTCTGCCAAAACACACTCATGCATTCACACACTCACAAATACACTCGCACACATACACACACATTCACACAACTCACATGTGCCGCACACACATTCATGCACTCATATAAGCCTCCCACATAATTACTTATGCCCACATACACTCACTCATATGCCCCCTGCATGTTCACACACTCACATGTGGTACAAACATACTCACACACACATATACACACACTAACACACTCAAATGGGTCACGCACACTCACAGACTCACACATTTCATTTGCCCACACACACATTCACATCTCACACACTCCCATATGCTCCCACACACTACATTCAGAATTTGATATGGACGATAGCTACATAGATTATTCTTCCATAACTACCTAGCACTGTGACCTCTGATGAACTGCTGGAATTTGTCTAAACTCAGTCTTATTGTTATCAAATGGGAATGATATTATCCTTTTTCTTATTGTGGCCTCCAAATGAGATTATGTGGAAGTGATTTAAAACTAATCTGTATTCCATACAAGTTCACTTTTCAAGTGGAATCATCATCCATTTGTGCTGAAATCTAATGTAAACCTGACCATAGAGTCTAATAGACATGGTTCTGAGAGACAGGATAGGGAGAGAAGCAACAGCCAAGAGGCTGAGAAGACAGAATCCTTGTGTTTAACTCTGGGCCGTATTAGGTTACCATTTAGCAATGCCAGATCACATAAGGTACCAATAATTAGCATTATGCATTCAAATTGATTAGTGATAATTTATTGAATGTAGAGTAAATCAATTTGTAAGTGTTTGATTTTGAAATGAAATTTCAAAGTGCAACAATGGCCCTCACTAATGGCAAAGGCATAGTTGATTCAAACTAGTTTCAACCAGATGTTATGCACAGGAAGAAATACAACTAAATATGACTCTTTAGCCCAAGAAAAATAGTATGAAGTGTCAATTATGTAATATAATTATCACTAAGTAAAGGACCTATCTCTATGTTGAGAAAGAACAAGAAAACATTAAAATCATAGATTTACCTTACTTTAAAAAATCAAGTTAGACACAAAGAGGAAGCTTAAACAATTGCTAATTAGAACAAATACTAAGGAGAAGGAAGGTGTCAAGTGAAAAATACTCTGGACTCGGAGAAACAAAATTATATTCTTATCTCACTAGTAGAAAGTGCTATCTTTCAATAAATCATTTGATTGTTTTTGGTCTCAAAACCCTAAATAATTAAATTTAAGCGTTGTATAAATACTTTTTCTCTTCTCAAAAGCTATTCTTCATCCTGCATTTCTAGTTTTCATTAATTGCATGTCGTCCTCCTAGTCAACCAGAATCAGACAGCAGAGCCATCTTTACCTCTCATGTCTGCCTCACTCTGGACATTCTGTTGATGGCTTCTCTCTCTCTGTCTCTTCATACCTCTTCTATATCCCTACATTCTCACATCCACTTGGAGTCTATAATCTCTTGTGGGGCCATGGCCAATGTCTTGGGGTTGGTCTCCTTGCCTTCTGTGGCTCTGCAGTCATTCTCCTGGATTGCTCAGTGGAAGATTTTTCTTCTAGTAAAGAGTTGTGGTCATGTTCTCTTACATAGAAGTGGCTTTTCCTGGCTTCGCCAAAGGAAACGCTGCCTTTTTTTTTTTTTTTTTCCCCCTAACTTTAGGGCTATTTGAAAATTTGCTCCAAAATACCTTTCTAATAGTAGATCTCAATTCAACTGGTTTTCTTCATATTCTGTATGACCCAACCAAATGTATCTATTTATTTCTTTTAAATATTCCTTTTAGATATCCACGTCTGGAAAAGAAGGATTAACAGAGATAATATTTATCCTCCTGACAGAAAAAACTAAAACACTGGACACAGTATGTGAAACAGTGGTTTTAGAGACACTGGACATCAGACAACAAAGGAACTCTTAGAGCAAGGTGGGCCAAAACATGTACCAGTCTACTGCCTGGTGAGAATTTCAAGATCTAGGGATAGAAAATTCAGGTGTAAACTGGAAGTGCCCCTGAATTAAGAAGAAGATGGGGAAGCCAAAGCAGCTAGAGTTCAGAAGGCAGATTACAAGAAGAGAGAGAGCTGTACTCATAGAGTGTTCAGATATGTGCAAATGGTCCTACTCAAGTCTCCTGCTGTATATTGATTAGGGCATATGTGTGGAAAAACAACTGAGGTCAAAGTAATAACTACCCCAAATAATTAGAAGAAAAAATATCTGTAGCTTGCTTAGCGCTGGGAACAATTCCTGTTCTTACCAGCCAAAGTAGAAAAACCCTCATGGTAAAGTACTTAGAAAGATTTTGCCTCAGTAGTGGGAAATTTGTTCCTAGGCTTAACAATGTCTAGTCCCGTCAAACAAAGCTTAAAAGTAATACATGAAAGGATAAAACTGTTTCCAAGTAATATAACTGCATTCCAGAAGTTAAAGAACATTTATAGAAATGCAAAATACCATCAAACAAGGTAATTTTCAATGTCTGTCATTCAATAAAAAATCACCAAACATGCCCATAATCTGGAAAAAATGACCCACAATTATGAGAAAAATCAACCAAAATTAACCCAAGATGACACAGATGATAGAATTAGTGGACAAGGACAACAAAATGTATTATAACTATATTGCATATACTCCAGAAGCATGAGGAAAGATTAAATATGTTAAAGAAAGACATAAAGATATTTTTTTTTAATTAAATTTATTGGGGTGACAATTGTTAGTAAAATTGCATAGATTTCAGGTGTACAATTCTGTATTACATCATCTATAAATCCCATTGTGTGTTCACCACCAAGAGTCAGTTCTCCTTCCATCACTATATATTTGTTCCCCCTTACCCTCATCTTTCACCCCCCTCCCCCCTTACCCTCTGGTAACCACTAAACTATTGTCTGTGTCTATGAGTTTTGTTTCTCATTTGTTTGTCTTGTTCTTTTGTTGCTTTTGGTTTATATACCACATATCAGTGAAATCACATGGTTCTCTGCTTTTTCTGTCTGACTTGTTTCGCTCAGCATTACTCTCTCAAGATCCATCCATGTTGTCACAAATGTTCCTATATCATCTTTTCTTACTGCCGAATAGTATTCCATTGTGTAAATATACCACAACTTCTTTATCCATTCATCTATCGAAGGACATTTTGGTTGTTTCCATGTCTTGGCCACCGTAAACAAAGCTGCAATGAACATTGGAGCACACGTGTCTTTATCTCTAAATGTTTTCAGATTTTTTGGGTAGATACCCAGAAGAGGGATTGCTGGGTCATATGGCAATTCTATTCGTAATTCTTTGAGAAACCTCCACACTGCCTTCCATAACGGCTGTACCAGTCTGCATTCCCACCAACAGTGTATGAGGGTTCCTTTTTCTCCACAGCCTCTCCAACATTTGTTATTATTTGTCTTGTTGATGATAGCCATTCTGACTGGGGTGAGGTGATATCTCATTGTGGTTTTGATTTGCATTTATCTGATGATTAGTGATGTTGAGCATTTTTTCATATGTCTATTTGCCATTTGTATGTCCTCTTTGGAGAAATGTCTCTTCAAGTCCTCTGCCCATTTTTCAATTGGGTTGTTTGTTTTTTTGTTGTTGAGTTGCATGAGTTCCTTGTATATTCTGGATACTAGCCCCTTATCGGAGGCACTGTTTGCAAAAATCTTCTCCCATTCAGTTGGTGGCCTCTTTATTTTGTCAATGGTTTCTTTTGCTGTGCAGAAGCTTTTAAGTTTGATATAGTCCCATTCGTTTATTTTAGCTTTTACTTCCATTGCCTTTGGAGTCAAGTTCATAAAATGCTCTTTGAACCCAAGGTCCATAAGTTTAGTACCTATGTTTTCTTCTATGCAGTTTATTGTGTCAGGTCTTATGCTTAAGTCTTTGATCCATTTTGAATTAACTTTGGTACATGGTGACAAATAGCAGTCCAGTTTCATTCTTTTGCACGTGGCTATCCAATTGTCCCAGCACCATTTATTGAAGAGGCTGTCTTTGCTCCATTGTATGTTTTTAGCTTCTTTGTCAAAAATTATCTGTCCATATTTATGTGGTTTTATTTCTGGGTTCTCAATTCTATTCCATTGGTCTATGTGTCTGTTTTTCTGCCAATACCATGCTGTTTTGATTATTGTAGCCCTGTAGTACAAGCCAAAGTCAGGAAGTGTGATACCTCCATTATTGTTCTTTTTCCTTAAGATTGCTTTGGCTATTCGGGGTCTTTTGTGGTTCCAAACAAATCTGATGATTTTTTGTTCTATTTCTTTAAAATATGCCATTGGGATTTTGATGGGGATTGCATTGAATCTGTATATTGCTTTGGGTAATATGGCCATTTTAACTATGTTGATTCTTCCAATCCATGAGCACGGAATGTCTTTCCATTTCTTTGTGTCTTCTTCAATTTCTTTCAAAAATGTCTTATAGTTTTCAGCATATAGGTCTTTCACATCCTTGGTTAAGTTTATTCCTAGGTATTTTATTCTTTTTGCTGCAATTGCAAAAGGAATTGTTTTTTGGATTTCTTTTTCTGAGATTTCATTGTTAGTATATAGGAAGGCAATGGACTTTTGTGCGTTGATTTTGTAGCCGGCAACTTTACTGTATTCGTTGATTGTTTCTAATAGCTTTTCGGTGGAGTCTTTAGGGTTTTCTATATATAGCATCATGTCATCTGCAAAGAGTGATAATTTAACTTCTTCATTCCCAATTTGGATGCCTTTTATTTCTTTCTCTTGCCTGATTGCTCTGGCAAGGACTTCCAACACTATGTTGAAAAGCAGAGGTGATAGGGGACATCCCTGTCGTGTTCCTGAACGTAGAGCAAAGGGCTTCAGTTTTTCTCCATTAATTATGAGATTAGCAGAGGGTTTGTCATATATGGCCTTTATTAGGTTAAGGTATTTTCCTTCTATACCCATTTTATTAAGTGTTTTAATCATAAATGGATGTTGTATCTTGTCAAATGCTTTTTCTGCATCAATTGATATAATCATATGATTTTTGTCCTTTATTTTGTTTATGTGATGTATCACATTGATGGATTTGTGTATGTTGAACCATCCTTGTGCCCCGGGGATGAACCCCACTTGGTCGTGATGAATAATCTTTTTAATGCATTGTTGTATTCGATTTGCTAGAATTTTATTTAGGATTTTTGCATCGGTATTCATTAGAGATATTGGTCTGTAGTTTTCTTTTTTTGTGCTGTCCTTACCAGGTTTTGGTATCAGGGTAATGTTGGCCTCATAAAATGAGTTAGGGAGTACTGTCTCTTCTTCAATTTTTTGGAAGAGTTTGTGCAGAATTGGTATTAGATCCTCTTTGAAGGTTTGGTAGAATTCACTAGTGAAGCCATCTGGTCCCGGACTTTTGCTTTTGGGAAGGTTTTGGATGACTGATTCAATTTCGTTACTGGTGATCGGTCTGTTTAGATTTTCCAGTTCTTCATGGTTCAGCCTTGGAAGGCTATATGTTTCTAAGAACTTGTCCATTTCTTCTAGGTTGTTGAATTTGGTGGCATATAGTCCTTCATAGTATTCTTGGATGATCCTTTGTATTTCTGTGGTGTCCGTGATAACTTCCCCTTTTACGTTTCTGATTTTGTTAATCAGTGTCTTCTCTCTTTTTATCTTAGTAAGTCTAGCCAAGGGTTTGTCAATTTTGTTAATCTTTTCAAAGAACCAGCTCTTTGTCATATTAATTTTTTCTATTGTCTTTTTGTTCTCTATTTCATTTAGTTCTGCTCTAATTTTTGTTATTTCCTTTCTTCTGCTGACCTTGGGTTTTACTTGTTCTTCTTTTTCTAGTTCTTTAAGGTGTAACATGAGGTTATTTATTTGGGAGTTTTCTTGTTTCTTGAGATAGCCCTGTAATGAGATAAATTTCCCTCTTAAAACTGCTTCGCTGCATCCCAAAAATTTTGTTAGGATGTATTTTCATTGTCATTTGTTTCAATGTATCTTTTGATCTCTCCTCTAATTTCTTCTTTGACCCAGTCCTTCTTTAAAAGTATGTTGTTTAGTCTCCATGTATTTGTGTTTTTTCCCGCTTTCTTTTTACAGTTGATATCCAATTTCAAAGCCTTGTGATCAGAGAATATGCTTGGTATGATTTCAATCTTCTTAAATTTGTTGAGACTGATTTTATGTCCCAATATATGGTCTATCCTTGAGAATGTTCCGTGTACACTAGAAAAGAATGTATAGTCTGATGTTTTAGGATGAAGTGCTCTATAAATGTCAATTATGTCCATTTCATCTAATGTGTCATTTAGGGCTACTATTTCGTTATTTATTTTCTGTTTGGATGATCTATCCATAGCTGTCAATGATGTATTTAAGTCCCCTAGTATAATTGTGTTTTGGTCAATTTCTCCCTTTAGTTCTCTTAGTAGTTGCTTGGTGTATTTCGGTGCTCCCTGATTGGGGGCATAAATATTGATGACTGTTATGTCTTCTTGTTGTACAGTCCCCTTCACCATTATGAAATGTCCATCTTTGTCTCTTGTTATCTTTTTCACCTTGAAGTCTGTTTCATCTGATATCATTATGGCTACACCTGATTTTCTCTGGGTACCATTTGCTTGGAGTGTCAATTTCCACCCTTTCACTTTGAGTCTATGCTTGTCCTTGTAGCTGAGATGTGTCTCTTGGAGACAGCATATGGTTGGGTTTAGTTTTTTGATCCAATCTGCTACTCTGTGCCTTTTTATTGGTGAGTTCAGTCCATTTACATTTAGAGTAATTATTGATATGTGAGGATTTCCTGTCATTCTATCCTTAGTTTTCTGGTAAGGTTGTGTCTCCATTGTTTCTTTGCCTTTTTGTTGTTGTCTATTATTTCTGTGTGGTGGTATTCTATGATGTTTCCCTCTGTTTCTTTTTTTATTTCAGTATGTATTTCAATTCTGGATTTATTTTGAGTGGTTACCCTTAAGTTTATGTAAAAGAAAGTTTGATATTTAGAGTATTCCATTTTCTTCAGCACACTTACTTTCTCCATTCCCATATTCCGGTTCAGGCCTTTACTCTCCCCCTTTTTGAGTTTTGTTTGCCACAAATTGTCCCTGTTGATGGTGGTCGAATGGCCTCCTTTAGTGTTTCTTGTAGTGCAGGTCGTGTATTAGAAAATTCCCTCAGCTTCTGTATGTCTGGAAAGGTCTTTATTCCTCCTTCATATCTAAAGGATATCTTTGCTGGATATATTATTCTTGGCTCATGGTTTCTCTCTTTCAATAGTTTGAATATTTGGTTCCACTCCCTCCTGGCTTGTAGAGTTTCTGCTGAAAAATCTGATGATAATCTAATGGGCTTTCCTTTGTAAGTTACCGTCTTCTTTTCCCTGGCTGCCTTGAGGATTCTTTCTTTGTCGTTGATTTTAGACATCTTCAATACAATGTGCCTTGGAGAAGGTCTGTTGGGATTGAGGTAACTAGGTGTTCTATTTGCTTCTTGGATTCGAGGGTCCAGTTCTGTCCACAAATTTGGGAAGTTCTCATCGACAATTTGTTTGAATATATTCTCTGTTCCCTTCTCTCTTTCTTGTCCTTCTGGTATGCCCATTATTCTTATATTGCTCTTTCTGATGGAGTCAGAAAGTTCTTGTAGAGTTCTTTCATTTCTTTTAAGTCTCAAGTCTCTTTCTTCTTCAATTTGTGTCATTTCCAGGTTTCTATCTTCAATGTCACTGATTCTTTGCTCCATCTGGTCAACTCTACTACCTAAGCTGGTTATTTCATTCTTAATTTCTTCTATTGAGTTCTTAATCTCCAGAAATTCTATTTGGTTCTTTTTTAAGATTTCAATCTCTTTCGTAAAATGTTCATGCTGTTCTTTGATTGAGTTTCTGAGTTCCTTTAACTGCCTATCTGTGTTTTCTTGTATCTCGTTGAGTTTTTTCAGAACTGCAATCTTGAATTCTCTGTCATTTAAGTCACATATTTCTGTATCTTTAAGTGCCTTCTCTGGAGATTTTTCACTTTCTTTCTGAGCTATCTTGTTGCCTTGGTTATTCATGGCGATTACTGGTTTACTATTTCTCTTCCTAGACATCTACAGGAGTGACTTCTGCAACAGGTTGATAGAAAGCGGTCTTTCTTTTGTTTGCCAGTACTTGTTGGTAGAATGTTTTATTATTTCTCCAACTGCAACTTATTTTTCTTCTCCCACACAGTAGTGCTATGTTTTCTCTGCACTATTCCAACTTCTCACGCAATGGGGGGATTCCCTGGGAGACGGGCTTCTCCTCTGTTAATAGTTCGTCTAGGTCACAGGGCGCAGTGTCCCGGTGGGTATGCAGAGAGCTTTTGATGTTCGAAAGCTCTTCCAGCTGCTGATTCAGAAACCGTATATTTCAGCAGTTCTGTTTACTCCTGCAGGGATCCGCCCAGATAGGTGGGGTCAGGGGCGGGGTGAGTTGTGAGAGGTGGCCCAGAGCAATGGCGGCGACCACCACCACAGCCGGTGGTGCTTCCACTGCTCTCTCCCCTTTGCCGGAACTAGTTGGGCTGTGAATTTGTGTTTGCGGTCCACAGATCTCAAAACAGCAAATTTTCTGTTGTTTTGATCTGACACTGCTACTGTTTCGCTTCTAGCACCGGGCAGGTGGGGGCGGGGCGAGCTCTGGGAGGGGAGGGAGGGGGCGGCTAGTCTCAGTGCCTAAGGCTCCGTTCTCTGCTCGGCAGTGAGGGCTTAAACCACCGTTTTCAGCCTTTTTCCCTCAGTCTTTTCTCCGAGGTCTCTGCCGTGAGCGTTGGGTTCAGCCGTGTTATATGCTGTCCCCTCAGCCCTGTGGAGCCCTGGCGGAGCCCTAGCAGTCCGATCTCCCGCAGCTGCGGTAGCTCCGGGAAGCAGGGAGCTCGGCGCACTGAGCTAGGTCTGCGTCCTGTGCCCACGCGGTTCCGTCTCCGCGCGCTTCTCCCTTTCCTCCTCCCTCCACTTGCGCGAATCTCCCACCTGTAGGTGATTTCAGTCGGTAGTGGGCCTCTTCGTGTTGCTTGTCTGCTGTGCAGGGAGTCCTTTGTGGAGTTTTTGTTGTTCGATTCTTTGTAAATTCCAGGGGAGCTTTACAGAGGCTCACCTCACTCCGCCATTTTTCCAGAAGTCTCATAAAGATATTTTTATAAGTTCAAAATTAAGCATCTAGAGGTCAAAAGTATCATGTCTGAAATTAAAAATGCACTGAATGAGATCAACAGTAGATCAGACATTTCAAAAGAAAAGATTAATGAACTTGAAGATAAGGCACTAAAAACTATCCAAAATGAAACACGGACAAAAAAAACTAGAAAAAAAGGACAGAGCATCAATAAACTTTGAGGCGACTTCAGGCAGCCTAACACAGTTGGAGTCCCCATAGAAGAAGTGAGAGATGGGGAAATTAAAAGAAAAAGGAAATTGGGAGAAATAATGAATGACGATTATCAAAATTTAATGAAAACTATAAACCAATACATCTAGGAAGCTCAATGGACCCCAAGCAGAGGAAACATGAAGAAAACTACACTAAGGCTATTTTAGGGGATTTGCTGAAAACTAGTGATAAAGAGAAAAGTTTTCAAATAAGGAAATAATGCAATATGAACTAGGACCATAGGTAAGGATGACTCCTCACCCCTTTTCTTCTTTGAACTCTGATGTCTTGTTTCAGCTTTCAGTCTTGTCCATTCCAAATGGCCCTTCCCTGTTCCCCCTCTGGACCTAGAAGGTGAGGAGTAGAAATTACCATATCTTTTAGTGGTTGAAATGAAGTCAAAACTACTTTGTTTTTCTTTTCTTTTTAAATTTTATTTTATTAAATTTATTGGGGTGACAATTGTTAGTAAAATTACATAGATTTCAGGTGTACAATTCTGTATTACATCATCTATAAATCCCATTGTGTGTTCATCACCCAGAGTCAGTTCTCCTTCCATCACCATATATTCGATCCCCCTTACCCTCATCTCCCACCCCCCACCCCCCGCACCCCTTACCCTCTGGCAACCACTAAACTACTTTGTTTTTCAAGGCACAGTTCATGGTTTAAAGGGATATGACGGTGATTGCAGAAGTGGGGCCGCATTTTAGTATGTCTTTTCTGTCAACCTGGGCATTTCCTTTTATTAATGGACTGTATTCTCATTGCAATATTTCAATCAGTGGATGTTTTATGAGTGCATGCTCTGTGCAAGGGACTCATCTAGGGTTTATTACAATTTGCAGTTTATTCTGAGGCAAGACCAAAATGAGAGGGCAACTAACTGGGAACCTGATCTTTGCTTTAAACAGTTCTGCCAGCCACTTACAACTCACTTCCTGCCTGTGTGGTTATTGAGCAAAGTGCAGCTAAGTGGGATCTGAGGTCCTCCTGTCTATAAATATTTTACATGTACTCACTTATTCCTATTACTTGCTTTTATATTTATCAGAAGTTTATAAGTATAAAGTAAATGTACATAAAATAACTGGTCGATAATGTTTAAAACTTTGTCCAAAAATTGCCGAGCATCTACATATATAGAATGATTCTGAACACAGAAATGCACAGATGAATAAAACAAGGTCACTCTCCTCAAGGAGCTCAGAGTTTGGAGAAAGTGGTTTGCCAGAGTGCAGAAGGAAATAAATAAAACTGCTGGAACCTTGGGAAAATTTGAAATAACTGAAATTAAAGGTAATTTTGGACTTTAATCAAAGAAGATGTGTTCGTTTATAGTTGAAAAAAAAAAAAAAAAAAGCCAAACAGGTTTACATTTTTAAAAAGTACTTTAGCTTCAGTGACCACAAGCAACAAAATAAATGATTATCTAAACATAAGTCACTGATTAAAGTCATGGGTTCAAGACACAGTAAGAAAGCAAAAGTCCAACATACAATGTTTGTCAAACAAGATGATGTGATCAGATGGAAGCATTGTAAATTATGAAAGTCTGAGAGAATTTCACATCCTTTGGCACTGTTGCTGTGTAACACTAAAAATCTAAAACTTTAGCTGCGGTTCAACCTCCAAAGGAACCACATGTGTGTAAGGTAATAATGACCATGCCTTGAAATGCCATCCGAGGTTGCCCCAAGGAACGTAAAGGCTCAAAAACGGGGTACTGTGATTCATCTACTTATGCCTACTATTCATTGCTCCAGTGCCTAATTTCTTTGCCAGTTACAGCAGGCCCCAACAATCATTAATTAAACATCTATTTTGCACAAGGTAGTGGGAATACGAAGATGAAACAAGTCTCCTTTTCCAGAGGCTCAGTCTATCAAAGATGACATGCAAGTATTGCAAACCACAGAGATAAAGGCCGTGATATAAATAAATGCAGGTCCATAATCTGTTTGAAACCTTTAGATCAGGTTTATTTTAGAATCCACGACTTACGAATCTTAAGAAAAGGTAATAAAGTTCTTATATGACATAAAAATACATCATGCCCTTTGTCTAAGGCTGCATTTAATATAAGCAAACATATTGATGATTCTTCAGGGAATCTGTGAACATTCCCCCTAAATGTGCCAGGGAGACTATAAATAGCTTCACATCTGTTCAGATCATATTTGTCCCCAACTGAGTTCATGGCAGCTCAGGTTCCACCACCAAATCAGTTAAGGGTTTTGGAAGATTTCAGAATTGAGGATAAAAGAATAAGGACCTGAAGTAGAAAACACAGTGGGAGGGACTAGTTAACCCTGATTGGGAATATTAAAGATTTTACCTTCTGGAAACTCCCCCTGGATTTGTCCCCTCATCTGCTCATCTCTCTTATAAATTAAAAACTGAATTAGTTGACTCCCATTTTTATTATGTGTTTCTCAGCATAGAGAATGGTTAGGAACACACTGCATGCTTAATAATTTCTTAATTAACACATCTAACCACACACAGGACAGTCCCAGAAATAAATGCTTGTGAGAAACATCATTACATTAAGTGAAAAAGCCAGAAATGATTTCACATTCTATAATATATTTATGACAACTTACAAACACAGAGAAATGTTCTGAAAAGAAGTACACAAAGGTTAGAGTACATCACATGTAACTATCATGGTGGAAGCATGAAAATATTTCTACTTTTTGTATGTTCTCCCCCCAATTTCCTTAATCAACATACATTTTTAAATAAAATTGAGAAAAAATTCTGGAGTCCTACTGAACTTTCGAAATGTTATCACTTTTATAAATCTCCATCGTGATTTTCTTAAGATTTACTTGATGCTAGCAATTTGTTTTCAGAAATATTATATTTTTAATAAAGTGATTAACAGTTTTTAAAGCACTATGCAAAATTCTTACCTTCAATGTCGACAAAGTGTCTCATGTACTTCTGGTCAAAGGGATCACATCTCCCACGTGTTTTACACAACAGAACGATTCATGCTATTCCTGGTAAGACAGAAGTGCATGGCAACATTCAGTCTTTTCACCCCACGTATTTCATCAAGTGAAAGGAGAGAGAAGTTTCTGTTGCTTCCTTACTGTGGTTGTTACTAGCCCTGAATTTAGCATAAGGCAAATTTATATCTTAACATGGTTATAGTATTTATGCCAGACACATGTTTTAAACCCTGTCTTATCACTTAAAGCTGTTATATGAGTTTTTCTCTTTGCTTTTTTTTGTGGTAAAATACACGTAACACAAAATTTACCATCCTAACCATTTTTAAATGTACAGCTCAGTAGTACATTAACATTGATGTGCAACCATTACCATCATCCATCTCCAGAGCTTGTTTCATCTAAAACTGAAATTCTATACCCATTAAACAATCACTCTCTATGCTTCACTATCCTCACCCTCTGGAAACCACCATTCTACTTTCTGCCTCTATGAATTGGACTACTCAAAGTTCCTCATATAAATGGAATCATACAGTATTTGTATTTTTGTGATTGGTTTATTTTATTTCCTGTATCCTCAAGGATCATCCGGTTGTACCATGGATCAGGATTTACTTCCTTTTCAAGGCTATGTAATATGTGTATCATGTGTGTACCACATTTGTTTATTCACTCTGTCATTGATGGACACTTGGGTTACTTCCAGCTTTGGGCTACTGTGAATAATAGTGTCATGAACCTGGCTTTACATCTCTTTGACTTGATTTCAATTCTTTTGGGTGTATCCATAAGCAGAATTTCTGGGTCACATGTGATAATTATATTTTTAATTTTTGAAAAATCACTATACCATTTTCCACAGTGGCTGCACTATTTTACATTCCCACTAAGAGTGTAGAAGGGTTCTAATTTCTCCACATCCTCACTAGCACTTGTTATCTCTCTCTCTCTCTCTCTCTCTCTCTGTTTCTCTCTGTCTCTCTGTCTCTCTGTCTGCCTCTGTCTCTCTCTCTCTCTGTCTCTCTGTCTCTCTGTCTCTCTGTCTCTCTGTCTCTCTCTTTCTATATATATATATATATATATATATATATATATATATATATATATGTATATATACAATACATCTATCTCTCTCTATATATATAATACATCCAAATGATGTGAGATGGTACCTCACTGTGGTTTTCATTTGCTTTTCAATAATAATTAGCTGTGTTGAATATATTTTGTTGTGCTCATCGGTCATTTGTATATCTTTGGATAAATGTCTATTCAAGTCCTTTGCCCATTTTTGAATCAGATTTGGTTTTGATTTTTGAGTTCAATGAGTTCTTTATATATTCTTAATATTAATTCCTTATCAGATATATACTTTACAAATATTTTATCCCATTCTGTGGGTTGCTATCTCATTCTGTTAATAGTTTCTTTTGATTCACAAACATTTTTTCATGAAGTCCAATTTATCTATTATTTTTTCTACTGTTGCCTGTCCTTTAGTGTCATATTGAAGAAATCATTGCCAAATCCAATGTCATAAATTTTTGGCCCTGTCTTTTATTCTAAGAGTTTTATTATTTTAGCTTTTATATTTAGGTATTAGATCCACTTTGAGCTAATTTTTGTATATTGTGTTAGGGAAGAGTCCAACCTTATTCTTTTACATGTGGATATAGAGTTTTCCCAGGATTTGTTGAAAAGACTATCTTTTCCCATTAAATAGTCTGCTGTAAAAGTATTTGACTACATATATGATGATGTATATTGGGGCTCCCTATTCTGTTCCATTAGTCTACATCTCTGCCTTTATGCCAGTACTACATTGTTTTTATTACCAAAGCTTTGTAATAGGCTTTGAAATCAGAAAGTGTAACTCCTCCAACTTTTTTTAAATTAAGATTTATTGGGGTGACAATGGTTAATAAAGTTACATAGGTTTCATGTGTACAATTGTGTGTACTACATCGTCTATATATCACATTGTGTGTTCACCACCCGAGTCAGTTCTCCTTCCATCACCATATGCTTGATCCCCTTCACCCTCATCTATCACCTCCTCTCCCCCCTTACCCTCTGGTAACGACTAAACTATTGTCTGTGTCTATGAGGTTTTGTTTCTCATTTGTTTGTCTTGTTCTTTTATTGTTTTCAGTATTACATCCCACATATCAGTGAAATCATATGGTTCTCAACTTTTTCTGTCTGATTTATTTCGCTTGGAATAATAATCTCAAGATACATCCATGTTGTCGCAAATGGCATTATTTCATCTTTTCTTATGGCAGAATAGTGTTCCATTGTGTATATATACCACATATTCTTTATCCAATTATCTATCAAAGGACACTTTGGTTGTTTCCATGTTTTGGCCACTGTAAATAAAGGTGCGATGAACATCAGAGCACATATATCTTTACGTTATGGAGGGCAGTGTAATTCAAAAATTTAAGAATAGAATTATCATTGACCCAGCAATCTCTCTGCTGGGTAACTACCCAAAAAACCTGAAAACATTTATCTGTAAAGATATATGTGCTCCGATGTAAATCCCCCAACTTTGTTATTTTTTTTCCAGTACTGGTTTGACTATTCAGGGTCCCTTGACACTCAATGTAAATTTTAGGATGGATTATCTATTTCTGTAAAAAAAAAAAACATATTTGGGATTTTAAAAAAAGGTTGCATTGAGTAGATAACTTTGGGTAGTATTTAATACCTTAATAATGTTAAGTCTTCTAATCCATAAGCCCAGGTTATATTTCCATTTATGTATGCCTTTAATTTTTTTTTCAACAATGTTTTGCAGTTTTCGCTCTATAGTCTTTCACCTACTTGGTTAAGTTAATCACTAGGTATTTTATTCTTTGTGACTGTAATTACTACTGTAAATGAAATTGTTTCCTTGATTTCCTTTTCAGGTTGCTCATTGTTAGTGTACAGAAATACAACCATAATTTGTATGTAGATTTTATATCCTGTCAGGTTGCTGGATTATTTTATTAGTTCTATCAGGTTGATGTTGTTGTTTTTTTCTATAGAATCATTTGTGTTTTCTACACAACAGATAATATTGTCTGTGAATAAAGATAATTTTACTTCTTTCTTTGCAGTTTGGAAGCCGTTAATTACCTCTTTTGCCTAGCTGTTCTTGTATTATTGTAGGTAAAAGTGGCAAATGCAGACATCCTGTCTTGTTCGTGATCTTAGAGGAAAAGCTTTCAGTTTTACACCGTTGAGTATGATGATACGATACTATGGAAGAATGAGTTTTTCATACATGTTTTTTATTGTATTGAGGTAGATTCTTTTTAGTCTTAGTTTGTTGAGTGCTGTTTTAATTATAAAAAGCGTTGAATGCTGTCAAATGCTTTTTCTGCATCAAATGAGATGATCTTTTTTTTTTCCTTTTCATTCTGTTAAGTGGTGTGTTGCATTGATTGATTTTCATATGTTGAATCATCCTTGCATTCTAGGAATAAATCACACTTGGTCATAGGGTGTATCCCTTTTAATAAGCTCCTGAACTTAGTTTGTAGTATTTTATTGAGAATTTTTGCAATGACGTTTATAAGAGCTTTTGATATATATATATATATATATATATATATATATATATATATATATATATATATATATATATATAATTTTTTTTTTTCTAGTGTCTTTGTCTGGCTTTATTTATTTATTTATTTTTTAAATTAAATTTATTGGGATGACAATTGTTAGTAAAATTACATAGATTTCAGGTGTACAATTCTGTATTACATCATCTATAAATCCCATTGTGTGTTCATCACCCAGAGTCAGTTCTTCTATCACCATATATTCGATCCCCCTTACCCTCATCTCCCACCCCCCACCCCCCACCCCCCACCCCCCACCCCCCTTACCCTCTGGCAACCACTAAACTATTGTCTGTGTTTATGAGTTTCTGTTTCTCATTTGTTTGTCTTGTTCTTTTGTTGTTCTATTCTTGATTTTATTTATCTCTGCTCTAATCTTTTTTATTTCCTTTCTTGTGCTATCTTTGGGTTTAATTTGTTCTTTTTTCTATTGCCTTAAGTTGCCAACTTAGGTTGTTGATTTGAGTAGTTTTTTTTGTTTGTTTGTTTGTTTTAATGTAAGTTTTTAGAGTTATTAGTGTAAGTATGTCCCTTAAAACACTTTGGCTGTGTCTCATAAGTTTTGGTACAATGCGTGTTTTTGTTTTCATTAATCTCTAAGTATTTTCTAACTTCTCTTGGATATTTTCTGATCCACTAGTTATTTAGAGTCCATTGTTTTATTTCCACAAATATGTGAATTTTACAGTTTTCCTTCTCTAGTGGTTTCTAATTTTATCTCATTGTGGTCAATGAAGATACTTTACATGACATATATCTTTTAATTTGACTGAGATGTAATTTGTGACCTAACATATGGTCTGTCATAGAGGAATTCCCATTTGCACTTGAGAATAATGTATATTCTACTCTTGGGTAGAATGTTCTGTATATGTCCTTTACATCTTGTTGTATAGTGTTTAAGTCTGCGTTTCCTTACTTATCTTTCCTTCTGTTTGTTTAGTCCATTATTGAATATGAGGTATTGAAGTCTTCAACTGTTTTTAAAGAAGTGTCTATTTATTTTCCTTCTATTTGATTTGTGTTTCATATATTTTGATAATCTGCTACTAAGTGAGTAAATGTTAGTTGTTATATCCCCCAGCTGCATTCAATGTTTTATTAATATATATTGCCCCCACTTTGTTCTTATATTTATTGTTTTTTTAATTTATAGTCTAATATCAGTATAGCTACCTCTCCTGTGTTTTGGATACTATTTGCACAGAATATATTTTTCCATCATTTCACTTTCAACTTATTTGTATGTTTGTATCTAATGCAGGTCACTTGTAGACAGTACATAGTTGAGTCCTATGGATTATTTTTAAAAATCCAATCAATCTCACTCTTTGATTCAAGAGTTTAATTAATTTACTTTTAAAGTAATTACTGTTATGGAGAAACTTACTTCTGTCTTTTTGCTTTTTTTTTTCTGTATGGCTTAAAGCTTTTTTGTCCCTTACTTCTTACAGTAATGTCTCCTTTTGTGTTTAGTTGATTTGTTGTAGTGAAATATGTTAATTTCTCTATTTCCTTTTGTGTATATTTTAAAGCTATTTTCTTTGTGGTCACTATGGAGGTAACATTTAACATCCTAAAATTATACCATTCTAATTTAAATTTATACCAGCATAATTTTAATAACATATAAAACTTTTGCTTCTATATAGCTCTATTACCACATGGCTTTTAGTTATTGTATCTGTTGATATGATCACATGATTTTTATCCTTTATTTTGTTGTAGTAATGTATCACATATTTCAATTTGCATATATTGAACCATCCTTGTGTCCCTGGAATGAATTCCACTTGATCGTGATCTATCATCTTTTTAATGTATTTTTGTATTCTATTTGTCAGTATTTTGTTTAGGATTTTTGCATCTATAGTCATCAAAAATATTGGTCTGTGATTTTTTGGCGGTTTTGTGTGTGTGTGTGTGTCTGTGTGTGTGTTGCCCTTGCTAGGTTTTCACGTCAGGGTAATGTTGGACTCATATGATGCATTGTGAGTATTGCCTCTTCTTTAATTTTTGAAAACATTTGAGAAGGATAGATATTAAATCTTCTTTGAATGTTGTAGAATTCACTAGTGATGCCATCTAGTCCTGGCTGTTTATTTTTGGGGAGGTTTTTAATAACTATTTCAATTTCCTTACTGTTGAAAGTTCTAGTTATATTTTGCAGCTTTCATGATTCAGTCTGGGAAGATTATATTTCTAAGAACGTCTCCATTTCATCTAAGTTATTGAATTTCGTGGTGTATAGCCTTTCATAGTATTCTTAGATAGTTATTTATATTTCTGTGGTGTCCATTATAATTTCTCCTCTTTCATTTCTGACTTTGTTTGCATCTTTTCTCTTTTTTCCTTATTGAGTCTAGTTAGAGGTTTGTAAATTTATTTATGTTTTTAGAAAACCATCTCTTTGTTGCATTATTTTTTCCTATGGTTTCATTTAATTCTTTTTTTTTTTTCAATTTTTCCAATTAGTGGAGTTTTTTATTAAATTTATTAGGGAGACATTGGTTAATAAAATTATATATATTTCAAGTGTACAGATCTATAATACATTATCTATATGGTGAACAGTTTGTTCATTAACCAAAGTCAATTCTCCTTCCATCACCATATATTTAACCCTCTTTACCCACTTCTACCATTCCCCTTCTCCCTAACCCTCTGGTGACCACTACATTGATATCTGTGTCTATGGTTTTTGCTTGTTAATTTGTCTTGTTCATTAAAGCTTTTAGCTTTATAACCCAAATATGAGTGAAATCATATAGTCCTCAACTTTTTCTGCCTGACTTATTTCACTTAGCATGATAATCTCAAGATCCAAACATGTTGTTGCAAATTTCAGTATTTCATATTTTCTTGTGGCTGAATAATAATCCATTGTACATATATGTACCATATCTTCTTTATCCAATCACCTCTCGAAGGACATTTTGGTCATTTCCATGTCCTGACCACCATGAATAATGCTGCAATGAACATAGAGGTACATACTAGTTGTGATAAAAAACTATGGTAAATGCTGCTGAGCAACATACAACGGAAAGGCAGGGATCTTCAATATGGGAAGTGGTGTGTCAAACCTTAGTAACAGTGTGTGACAATTGCAACTTGTTTGGTGCAATCAGTCAGATGCAGTAAGCTCCGGTTGAATGAAGGTATGTTTTAAAATGTGCCATAAATCATGAATCATGAACAACACATTAACATGAAATGGGAAAATGGTTTCGTCTTCCATTATGACAATGCTATGTATCTCACATTGCTTCTGCTATGTCAATTTCTGTCATATAAAAACATGACAGTGTGTCGTCATCCACCTTACTCACCCGATCTAGTACCATGTGACTTCTGGCTCTTCCCCAAAGTCAAAATGACCATGAAAGGTAAACGTTTTTAATTGATTCAGGACATCAAAGCAGCCATGACAGTACAACTAAAGACACTCACTAAAGAGGACTTCCAGAATTGCTTCAGAAAGTGGCAAGAATGATGGGATAAATGTTTTCAAAGCAAGGGGAAGGAAAATTAATGGCAATGTGTCTTTTACTGTAATAATTTTTTTTTAAATTTAAACATTCACTGTATTTTGTGATGACATCTTGTATATCTTATGGATAAATATTTTCATTTCCACTTGATTCTTTGAAAACACACAGTGAATACCATAAGTATAATGTGTGTAAAAGTAGATCATGCCGGCATATAAACAAGAGTCATGGAATAAACTTTAATCCATACGCAAAAAGAACTCGTAAATGTATAGTATTTTAGATGAACAAGTTCACTGTGGTATTCTAAGAACTCAGGCTCTCAGATTTTAAATAATAATAATAATTTTAATTCTATCTCATATACAAGTTTTGAGGAACTGCTGCCCTCTATACATTAAGACACATAGAGAAAATACAAAAAGAGAAAGATGAATGACTGAACAGAGACAGCAAACTGAACAATGAGTGCTGTTTTGTTCATAAATTCCATGTGACAATTACGAAACCTGTGGACCCCTTACAGATTTTAAGTTGACATCTGAACATTTTTATCGTAACCCTAGTAATTATTAAAGATGTGTTTCCCACTGCATTACATGTTTTATAATGCTTTGAATATATATATTTTTAATGAAATTCTGCATATTTAATTCATTTGATTTGTGGAAAATTGTAGCTCTCATTGTCATACCAAATAGCCAAAGAGGCTTTATTTTTTTTGAGACAAACTCTAACTTTATTTTTAAAATTTAAATAAACTTGTTAATACACATTCCTCCATGAAATTGTCACAGCTGAGTCTTAATTCTAAGATGTTAACTAGCTAGCTGTGGGATATTGTTTTGCCTGAGTGCTTCCTAGCTGAAACAAAGCCATCCATGTGAGGGAAAGAGTTCTTGAGTTTTCCTTTTGTTGAGTAACCAGGAGGTTTTTAATACCCTGGGCCCCAGCACATTAGTAAATTCTAGACAGCTGAGAGAGATGCTTACTTTTTTTCCCCTTCCCCAAAGTGGCAAAGGCAATTAAGAAAGGAGAAAGAATAGGCAAATGCATTCTTGGGTTGAATTACTTTAGAGAAGAGTATAGATGGAAGTTGAGCATCTATAAATTGATTTTCTTATAGCTATTCCTCCTCCCTAGAAAGTATTTCTATGCCCTTAGGAATATGTGTGCTCAGTTTAAAAACCACTGTTTACAAATATCTAAAGAAGACAGGAAGAAATAACAGAAAGGCAAGATAAGAGACTAGATGCCAACCACCCGAGAAAATTACGAATTTCCTCAGCTCTCCAAGTGCCATCAAGAGCATTGGTGATGTGCAGGTTGCTCTAAGTATTTTGCATATCTGAGACAATTTGCAGTGGGGTATGAAGCTTCTCCTAAGAAGAAGCAAAGGAGCCTAACCAAGAAGCTGAGGGAATAAAGCTGGACCAGCAGAGGAAGGGCCCTATAGCGGTAGAGGCAGGAGAATGTTCTGGACGATTCCCAGATATGGCACTTCCAGTGGGCCACAGAACACCTGGGATTCTACACCTAAAAGCAGGATAGTGCAGCATGGTTGGGATGATCTGTTTTGCCCAGGGATTCTGTGTCTTTATGGCCTTTATGTGCTCTATTGAAGTAATGTTTGAAATATGTTTTACAGCATTTTATCAGAGTCCTTATCATAAGATTTTTTGTGTTTCTGAAAAGCTCAGGAGTCTGGAGAAGGTTGAATAAGCCAGCTAGCAATGCTTTGTAAAAACAAATATGTGAGGGGAGATATTAAAAAGTCACTCGGTAGATGAGGGTAAAAGGGATCAAATATATGGTGATGGAAGGAGAACTGACTCTGGGTGGTAAACACACAATGGGATTTATAAATGACGTAATACAGAATTGTACACTTGAAACCTATATAACTTTACTAACAATTGTCACCCCAATAAACTTTAATTTTAAAAATAAAAGTCAGTCAGAGAGTAATGGAACAACTGCAAACCATCTAGTTGTTCCTTGGCTGTGAGGGCTCCTTTTCTCTTCTGAACTTCCACACCACTTTGTATATATCTAAGGGCAATTGTCAGACACTGTATACATTGTAATTACTTGTGCACTTTACACTAATCCAGCTAGACTCTGAGCTCCTTGGGAAAAGGGAACATAATTTTGCTTTTCTCGGTATTTTCCATAGAACATACCAGAATAACGGAACAAGAGCTTCAGCTTACATGGTCTAATCAAGCAAAGCAAAACAGCCCACCAACTGCTCCAACTTCCTTGTGGTGACAAAGTTGCAGCCACTAGGGCTTTTGTTTCGAGCCTTGAGCCCTATTCAGACTTGTTCTCGTCTCAGGGCTCTGTAGTTGATCCTTCTGAAGAATGTTGGCCCCTCGTTCTTCAGAAGACCATCTCTTTTGCCTCCTTCAAAACTAAGCTCAAGTATTACTTCCTAAATAATCATCCCCCACCACACCAGCTGATGAGGTTTTGCCTCCTAAGCCCATCAATGCCTTCATGTCACCCAGTTTGTTTCTCTTGTTTACATACTGCCTACTCCCTAAACACACACACACACACACACACACACACACACACACACACACAAATGTAAGCTCAACCATGAGCTCACTGCCATTGCTTTATTCTCAGTGCAGTGTCTGGAACAAAGAAGATGTTTAACAAATGTTGTGAAGTGAATAAATAATCAAAAACTGGACAATTAAAGAATTATGGTTATAATAAATACATGAACAAATAAAAGGATAAAGTCCTTGAACCCCAATTTTATTCCTGGTTTCAAAAATACAGAAAAACATTTTTTTTTGAGAAGAAATTATTTCCCTCATATGTACCTTGATCACTTTGTAAAACCTAAAAATACTAGCTTGGTGGGGAGGGCACTTTGGGGAAATGGAAGCTGCTCAGAATATGAGCTCTGGAAAAATTCAATCTAAAACTGCCTTAGAAACGAAAGTCACATTAAATTGCTTTGGAAATCAATATAATAAATTATTCAATAAAACCCAGAACCTACTAAACAAAACATCGATAAATTGGAAATACAATTAGGTCCCATTCTGTTAGAGGCTTTACCAACTGGGCATGAATTTGTTTTGCCTTGAGAAGATCAAATCTGTGAACTGTCATTTGTGAAGCTCCAACTGTGTGCTAAGCCCTGAGAAAAGCACAAATAGTAGAAATACAGAGAAGAGATGATGTACAGCCAGGCAAGGAAGGAATGATGAGGCGTGGGAATGGGCGTCGTTGGGGACACGTCACAGAAGAGATGACCCACATCTGCACGCTGATCCTCATCGGAAAGGATAAGCAGGGTACAAGAGAGACCTGCACTGGACAGAGGGATAAGACTGCAAAAGAACCTTGAAAGAGGTCAGACTATACCTGTGTCAAACTGTATTGCCGCAACAAAGAAAACACACAAAATAAATTAAACTAAAATTGAGTTAAGGTACTCAATTTTCACTTATAAAGTAGTCAAATATAATTATGAGGTAAGATTGAAATCCTAAATATTTTTTTTTTAGTTTTAAAGATTGTAAACAAACAAAAAATGAGGAAAAGAAGGTTTTCAAGTTCAGCCTAATTGAACATTTAGTCTAAACCCCTTGTCCTTAAAACAGAATTATTTAATAATTATTGTTTTATTAATTTTGGAATGATCTTAGGTTTACTAAAGTTACAAAGAGAGTACAGAGTGTTCCCATATATCTTCATCTCAGTTTCCATTATTGTTACTCTCTTATAGCGTCATAGTATATTTGTCAAAACTAAGAAACCAACATTGGCACATTACTATTAATAAAACTGACTTTACTCAGCTTTCACCATTTTTTCCACTATGGCCCTATATGTGTTCCAGAATCAAATCCAGAATACTACATTGCGTTTTGACAGCGTACTATTTTAAATCGCAACCTTGCTGTTAATAAGGATAAGATTAATTATACTTATAAATATAAATTCAGAAAAGATGGATGTCATAGCACAATGAATAATAGTCGCCTGCTGAATTTTGTTTTTAATAAAAGTGCCATAATACACAAAACCTATTTCTTAGGAAAACATGCTGGAAAATTATATTTTGATTGTTAAATGTTTTCTTGACTTTTATTATAATTCCAGAATATTTTACCCTCCTTGCTGAATGACCTTCCATAGATAGTGGTTCCTAACAATTACTAACCATTTTCTCACACCCATAAGCAGTTAATGATCTATGAATATACCCTGACTTACATTAAGATGTTGATGTGGCTTCCACTTTTTGTAATATTTTCTTACTCTATTACCTTCAGAAATCAGACAGCTGTTTATAAGTTATTTTAAGAATGCATTCACAGAGGAAATATGTCGATATTATTTTCACATTCAGCTTCTCATGCTTGATAGTTTATTCTCCATAACGAGGGCAAGTCACTTGTAGCTGGCATATCTCACATCCAATAGACAGCAAGGCCATGTTTCTGCTAAATCCACACATTGTGATGAGTTCTGAAATCAGATCCATCTCCAAGGGACCTGGCACCAGTATTGGTGTTCTGCTGTCTAAACACAAAGAGGAGAAAGAAATATCCCTTCCAATCCAGCAGCAAGCACTTAACACTCACTGAGCATTAACTATGGGCAGGGACTAGACTAAGCATTTACCATACTCTCTACCATGGCCCACAATTAGTGCACATTGGAATTTGTCTTGCTAAACAAATCTAAAACATCTGCATTAGGAATACTTCACCACTTTTTATCAAGAGATGTGAAAGTGAATGGATCTTTATTTTACATTGTGTAACCAAAAGGTGACTTTTTTTTCAAAATAACGGGATAGTCTGTCTACAGGCAAATGGAAGCTTATCCTTCCAGTGAGTGACATATATTACACTCTCCATAAGTCATTACGAACATGTCAGCAACATTGGGCTTCACCTGTTATAAGGGCTCTCCTTCTCCTCTTGGATCCCAAAGTCACTCAGACCAGAATCACCATTGAATTTGCTTTGTTCGCCTCATGAAGGCTGGACATCTGCTGGCCTTGATCAGCCCTCCTCCCAGTTCCTTTCATGCCCCAAATTGGTTATCTGTTGTCATGTCCTGGAACCTTTCTTCTCTCTACCCCATTTTTCCATAAGGACATGCTCTATCTCATTCCCTAATTCCAACATGGCGTGCCTAGTGGTTTTATACACTTCTAAAATTCAATTTTTCTTTGTGTAGTATAAGATTAATCTATTCATTTTACTTATATTAGATTGCTTGTCCACTGGAACAATAAAAGTGAAAACAAAAAAAGATGAATTTGAATTAACCTTACAAATTAGATTGTAGTGAAGTCTGAAAATCTTTAACAAGAAAACTAAAAGATTATTGTTTCTTATAACTGGAAATATTTTCCAAGTGGCTTAGATGCTCTGGAAAAGAGATGGAAGTTGTTTTACTTTTAATGCGTACCTATTCAGGCTAATAAATCATTGCACTACACAGTTGGTTCTCATCTTCCTAACGTCCCCCAACTTAATTGCAAAATGCACAGATGCATGCTTCATCTGTGGGTGAATGAATTGTTTAATTGGCAAAATTGTCACAATTTCTTGTAATTATGTTTTTTTAACTATGTGAAAAAAGACAAATGGTAAATTAGAGTAATATTATTTATCACTTTGTGTAATAATCTCTGAATTACAAGTGCTGTGTGCATTAATGCATCTGTTATTTCTCCTTGACAAATAAGATGATAAAAACCTTTAATAGATTGTACTCTTTTCTCCTGACAGGTTTTCTTTTCCCTGTGTTTAGAAAATCCCATCCCATTCATCAGCTCCTACTAGCACTAAGGCAGGGAACAGAACCCAGGACCAAGAGCAAACCAAGCTTTTCTCTGGAAAGCAGACAAAAATAAAGGTACAGTACTGCCTGGTGTATGGGTTGTTCTCGCAGGCAACTCGCAGGAAGCCGTGGATAATTGAAGCCCTGTTTACTTAGCACCAGCTCTTCACTGGGTTTGCATAATTATCCTTGGCACCTCCAGGGACATGAAGGCTTGGGGGTCATGTGAATGAGCTTCAAACAGTCATTGAGCAAAGACACAACCTGTTCTGCAGCCTATAAATACGTGCTCTTCCATCTGGGTTAACTCTGATACTTGAGCCCCCTGACAGATTGCGTGTGTGCGTGCACGCATGCGCACGTGCACATGTCCTAGTTTGCCTTAATCGTACATTAGAGAAAAGTATCAAAACTAGAGAATATAAGAATACTGAAAATATAAATTCAAAATAGTTGTTTCTAGAGAGCATATCGTGGAAGAGAGACGAAATGAGAGGACAATGAAGGACACAAATTTAATTTAGTGCATCCTATTTCTTATATTTAAAAAAGGAGAGGGAGAGAAAGAATAAAAGTTATTGCAATTGGTGAAATAATTTAAATAGAGTATTATATTCATGTCATGTTTCACGTTTATTTCATTTCTTCTGCATATTCTATCCTCGCCCATCATAACTTGGTTGGATTGCCATTTTCACAGTTTCCTCTTCTCCCTTTCTGTGGCATGAGCTGTGAGGAAGGCAGATGAAGGCCAGCAGATGCCCAGCCTTCATGAGGCGAACAAAGCAAATTCAATGGTGATTCTGGTCTGAGTGACTTTGGGATCCAAGAGAATAAAGAGACCACTTATAGCAGGTACAGCCCAATGATGCTGATGTGTTCACAACGACTTATGGAGAGTGTAATATATGTCACTCACTGGAAGGATAAGCATCTATTTGCCTGTGGACAGACTACCCTGTTATTTGGGAAAAAGTCACCTTTTGGTTACACAATGTAAAATAAAGATCCATTCACTTTCACATCTCTTGATAAAAAGTGGTGAAGTATTCCTAATGCAGATGTTTTAGATTTGTTTAGCAAGACAAATTCCGATGTGCACTAATTGCGGGCCATGGTAGAGAGTATGGTAAATGCTTAGTCTAGTCCCTGCCCATAGTTAATGCTCAGTGAGCGCTAAGTGCTTGCTGCTGGATTGGAAGGGATATGTCTTTCCCCTCTTTGTGTTTAGACAGCAGAACACCAATACTGGTGCCAGGTCTCTTGGAGATGGATCTGATTTGCAGAACTCATCACAATGTGTGGATTTAGCAGAAACATGGCCTTGTTGTCTGTTGGATGTGAGATATGCCAGCTACAAGTATGACAATGGCTAATTAATTTTAAAATGGATGAAAACCAAAAATCAGTGTCTTCACTTACAAACAAAATGTGTTACAACCAAAGCGCTGACAAAGAAAATCCAAACACAAAACTTATCTTCACATTTTGTGAGGTAGGATCGTCATCAACAGCCACAGTATTTCCTTCTTTGACACTGAAGAAACTGGAAGTGAGCATGTAAGCAGGGAGGACCGGAACATAAGGCTGTAGGAATCCCGTTTGTACTAGCTACACTGCTTTTTACAGAGCTGTTTGCATTTCCCTTGGGAAAAGATACAATGCCGGCAAATTTTGAAACTTGGTCTCCTTGGCCAAAAATGCATATTTGTTTTCTTTCAGTTTGTTCAAAGATATAAACACAACCAGAATCCCTGTGCAGTTGGTATTGGACTAGTTAATTGACAAACATAAATAAATATGTGAGAGAAAATAAATTTTCTATTTAGAATGTATTTTGACATTTTCTGGCAAATATTCAAAAGCATAGTTTTTCCACTTCTAGATAAGGAAAAGATGATATGTGACTTGGATGAACCTCTGGTCCTGATCTACCATATTCCGTTGAGTCTTCCTTAATGCAGTAAAGGGAAAGATCAGCATGACAGAACTGTAGTAGTGCATCATAAAAAAGAGACTGGGAAGATATTTGTAGAGTTTGGGGGCCTGGGATCTCGTGGTATAAGGCAGATCTTTGAAAGGAAGGAATCGAATCGATTATTATCTCATCTGGTTCAAGAGATAATAGCTTATAACTGAAAGCACAGTAAGGTGACGTCTTGAAGTGAGTCTGAGAAATAAACTTTGGTGATTAGATAAACTAACAAGCTAACCATTTACCCAAATTGCCTTAGGGACATTTCCTGAAGCAACAGCAAAGTGACTTACCGGCTTATGGGCTTATGCTCTCATCTTTCTGAGCAAGAATTTCCTGGGACAAATAGTTAAATTATCTGGACACAGAAGGCTTCAGTTCTCTTTCCTGACAGCAAAGCCCTGTGGACACAAGTACTCTTGCCTCTGCATTATTCCATATGCCCAGGATTATAGCTTTAACTACAGTAAGCAAAATCCATTCACTTTTCTCCTATCTCTTTTGCAAGTGAATAACAGCGCAGTCAGAACTGAGTAATAATTCAATGTTTCTCAAGATGATTAAGTTCACAGAAGACCTAAACACCTCTGTGTTCTTTCCATGACAACATGAGGAATGTTATACTTCAAATACTTGTATTTGAAATAATTGTGTAAGGAATCTGTGACTACATTTTACTAGCAATAAGCAGTAGCAAATAAGATGTAAATGCAATTAAAAGAAGAAAAAATTTTAAATTAAGAAAATTACTCCCATTAACTTTTTTCACATTGAAAATTGAGGGGGAAAAAGCTAGCTGTGTCTGACGGTAACATTGGACAACTGGGCATGTGCAAAAGCGGAGGTTGAGAACCAGTGGGCTAGAAAGAAACACAGCTCGCAAATTCAGTCTGTGTGGCTGCCTAATTGGCAGCTGTAGGGAGTGACATTTGCATTCTAACAGGAAGTATTTTGACATAACTTTAAGGAAATACAGGAAGTGGGAATTACTAGGTCTCTGTAACCACATTGTAGAGAAAATTATTTTTTATAAGAGGGATTCTGAGACACCCCCTCATCCTCATGGGTGGACAGACATCTTCTTTGCCCTTCATTAGGCTGGTCCCTATTATAACTGGTCTTTGTCTTGCTCTTCCAATTGTAAGAATGAGCCAGGTTATGCTTCAGTAACAAACAGTCTCCAAATCTCTGTGGCTTAATACATCAAAATACATGTCTCCTTCACACAAATGCCAAGCAGACATTGGCCTGCAACTCTGTTCACCCTAATCACATGGGGCAGAGGCTGATGGCAGTTCCATTTGAACACATATGATATGATTGTAGTAGGAGAAAGGCTGTGGAGAATCACTAGTCACTAGAGGCAGAGTCCGACGGCAGTTCCATTTTAGTGTATGTTTGTCTGATTTGGAAGGAGAAGGGCCATGGAGACTCATACACAGGCTCTCAATCTTCCATCTCAAAGTAACACAATCCACTTGCGTTCAAATTTTATTGGCCAAAGTAAGTCACATGACAACACACAATGTCACTAGGGGAAGAAAACTCAATTCTACCATGTGCCCAGATAGCAGAAAATAAAGACACAGTATTTACCAACATCCCTGAGGCTTACTACAACCTCTAAACATTAACTTAGGTGTGGGAAATGGGCATTTATATACTTAAGTCTCATCCCCAACAACTGGTAGTCAGACCAAAAAGTACTGAGACAGAAATGGGCCTCCATAGAAGCTGTTCGCATTATCTCTCTGATGGTTTGTGCCAGGGGGCTGGGTTAACTTAAAGGGGCCAAAGCAGGGAAAACGTTAGCATACCAATTTGCCCCCCTCTTAAATCCCTCCCATCTCTGTGAAATAAATGTCCTCTGATTAGCTTAGATTCCATTGTTCTCTCTGTTTTCTTCACTTATAACCAAGTTTACTGCCATATCACCAATGCTTAGCATGTGGCCACTCTTTGATAGCTGTGTGCTAAATAAATGAAGGTTTGTTAAATCAATATGCCAAAGTTCAGCACTTTAATTCCCTGTTCAGTCAATAAATATAGTTCTTTTTATCCCAATTAGACTATAAGTTTTTCAGAGGCATAAAATAGTTCTTCTCCATAGAGCTCCACAAAGTGGTATACAGTAAACGAACCATTAGTTTTTGACAGGTCATTGATTGACTGAAGGAAACTAAAACTGATGGGTGTGAGCCAAGCTCCTCTTGGTCCCTTAAAGAATCGATGGTGTTGTCACTAAGGGCACATGGCTTACTCTTCCCACTCAGCCTTGCCACACAGAGTGAGTTGGAAAACTGCTGAATAAAAATGGCATTTGGCTGGGTCCATTTAAGGACAGTCATTAATATTGCTAACAGGTCCATGTGTTAGACTTGGCCCAATAAGGGCACCAGATGCATCCCCCCAGGCAACCTGGGGGCCCTTTTGATGGCTACCCCAGGCTGGACACACTGCATCTGCTTCCATTCACACAGCCTGGCTGCTTTGCTCAAGACAGAGCAACCATGGCAAGAACTAACACTCTGTCACCACAGCCTACTTCATGAAAAATGAATATAGCTGGGAGGTTGAGTCCTGCCGCCAGATCTGCCCAACAGATGGTGAACTACTGATAACAGGGGACAGCCAACTGAAAGATAATCTAGACCTGCTTCTGCAGTCCCAGCTGAGTTAATTGAACTTGACAAGAATTTATACCGTGTGTAGTCAGGAAAGTGGGAGATCAGAGAGCCAGAAGAAGAAGTAATGAACCCTTTGGCAAAGACATGAAAATAGAATTGGACAGCATATAGTCAGAGCAGGAAATAAATTCCCCCATGGTGTCAAGAGTTAGGCACTTTTTAAGCTTTCTGCCAAGGGATTCACAGACATCATTGCTTTTAATATTTGTAACCATCTTATGAATAGATACTAATACCTCCATATTCCAGACGGTGAAATCAAAGTTGAGAGGTTGCATGGCTTCCCCAAGGTAAGACATGGGTTAGGTTCAAGATTTAAACCTCTGACTGAAGAACGTATTAGATTCTACATTAGATAGTGGATGAAAAAAAGAGGCTGCATACTAAATCTGTCAAGCTCAGAGGAGGCCTGCATGGCAGGCCCAACAAGCTCAGAAGCCGAAATTAACCACATAGGATGGTGTGAACATCAAAATTCCTAAAAGCGGATGATGGCCATGGTCACATCCTAGGCCTGTAGCTTCCTTGACAAAGGTCCATCTTTACCTTAAGTGAGCCTATCTATTGTCTTTTTTTGCTTCTAACATATCCTGCCCTTGTAATCCCTTTTTATGGACTCCGCCAGGACATAGCCTGCCACACCAGAGCAGGAAACTACAGAATCCCTTGTTATTATTGTCCCTTGATTACCATCTCTACGTGCTGTAAAATGCTATTAACTGTCCTGTACCCACAGATGTAAAAGAAGCACCTGTCTCTCCAATTTACTTTTATCCAATCCCAGAGATTTCCCCGCTTTGCTTTCTCCCACCCCCTTAATCTACCAGCAATGGATTTCATGTAACCCTCCTTCTTTGATTCTAATGTATAAAATAAGTTGCAAAACTGCCATCTTCTGGAGCATTTTCTCAATCCGATGATATTTTGCTTCCTGGCAATTGTCAGTTTGACTCAAATGAACTCTTATAAGCTTTCTCTTAGGCTGGATGTTTTTTCATCAACAAGATCTTGAGGGTTATTGAGTTCTGAAAAGGCAGGCTCATGGAGTCACTAATAAGAAAACATTTACAGAGTGCTCCCAGAGCACGTAACCCCTTTCTGAGCCCTTTCTTAATAATACTTCATTGAACCTTTCACAGTAACTCCAAAAATTTGGTACGAATATATTTTCACTCTACAAATAAGGAAACAAGTGCACAGAGAGGTTAAGTAAGTAGCCCAGTCACACAACTATTTGGAAGAGTGGGGAAGAATGGGGATTTGAACCCAAATAGGATAGTCATTCTTGTTGCCCGCTACATTATATTAAATAGTATTCAGTCTTTCTTCTCTCCAACATGTGGCCAGATCTTTGTTTGAGTGGATTATTGATTGATTTTGTATGTTTTGGATCAAAGAAGAAGTTGCCAAACTTCTAACAATACCCTGCTCCTTGTTTCTACAACTGGAAAGCTATATTTACAGCTTATCCTCTCAGACTTGAGGACACAAGTGTGTGTATTGCTGTGCTAGGAAACATCAGGACACCCAGTGAAGGGTGGAGATGGTGGACACACCAAACTTCTCATTCTGGGAGTCCAGGACTTTAAAGCTTACATGTGATCCAAGTTTATACATATAGATTATTGATAAATAGATAGATGGATGGATAGATAGATAGATAGACAGACAGACAGACAGATAGATAATAGATCTTTCTTTTAACTTCTGCCCAAACTAGGAAGCCAGTGTGAGGGTAGGGGAAAATTCCACAGGTGCAAGGGTCAATTACTTTTCTCCGAACTCAGCACTCAGGAAAGATGGTAAGATAGCGAGACTACCTGGTAGAAAGCCTGTGCATGAGGAGAGGATTCTCCTAACCTCATTAGTAAACTACTTGCAGAGTTTGATACAAAAGTAACCGTGCTGTCAACTTCAAGGGATAATGTCTATTTGGACAATTAATATGTTCTGGCTGACCACTGTGGACATAAGACCAGAAAACTGAACCAAATATTCTAGAATGTGGCGTGCCTAGGAGTGATGAAATGATTCTTAAGAGGGTAAGAGTTCTTCAAAACACAAATATATTTCTTATCTCCTTTGTCAGATAGGGGCTTGGAGTCAGATTTTATTTGGTTTGGAACAAATAACGTAATAAGAGATTATTGGACCCAAGTAAATTAAAACCCTTTTAGTGTGTATATATAAAGATGGAATCCTGCAGTGTAAATATTTGGTACAGTATTAGCTTGAATATCTGGACAATGTTTCCCTTCTTTTTTCTCAAACTCTCTCTCTCTCTCTCTCTCTCTCTCTCTCTCTCTCTCTCTCACACACACACACAGAATGAAATAAAAGAATAGAGAGGAGGAAAAAATAACAAAACTAAAAAGATTTTTGGTGGCAGGTATAAAAATAAATGCCAACTGGTTTTCCAAGTAATGGAATCAAACGTTTAGTTTAGCAGAGTCTGTCATGTATCTAATTTTTCCATTAAGATTTTCATAGACAGAGACATGATAATCACCTCTGCAGAGACTACTGACGAGGTGTATTTGCTTGGTTGAAGGGGAGGAAAATGAATATGTGCATTTAAAATTTTATTATTACATTTTAGTGAAGGGAGGAAGATGGCTATAGTTTTATAACTGCTTTAATGCAATTGGTTCCATTGAGAGGAGATGACATGCTGAAATCTGATGAGTAAAGATGTGCAGAATGCTTTCCCAGTAACTGGATTTAAGCAAAATTAACACTGGGCATTGTCAAATCCTTTTCAGCTTTTTTCCAAAAGGTTTCTTCCTTCTTCCTGGGGGGAAAAATCACCTATTATAGAACACTATAACCTTATCCACCAGTAAAGAGGAAAATTAAAAATTATTTCACCTAAGTGCATCTGCATTTGAATCAAGCATATTCTAAAGTCCATGAGTTCTCAAGCTATTTTTTAGCTCTCCATATTGGTCTAAATGCTTCGGATATGTAATGTCTTCCCTATGGTAAGGAAGAGGGCTACCTGTAATCTTATATTCATAGTCTCAGTACAGTAACCTCAGTTGAAAAAGAATGCTTATCTTCCAATGTTCAAACATTAATCACAAGACAGATTATTAATTTCCTCCGATTAGGGCATATAGGCTGGTGCAAAAGTAATTGCTGCTTAAAAGGTTACAAATAAATGCAAAAACTGCAGATACTTTTGCACCAACGTTTAATACTGACCCTGAATTCAAGGAATGAATTAGCATGATTGGTCATATTTGGGTCACATTTTAAACTTATAGCTGGTGTGATACAGAGGGTTTTATGTTTCACTTACCAACTGGGAGTATAGAATAAAATAAAAGTATCCTAAAGGGAAGAGAACATGTAGTGAAAGAAACAGAGAAGAACTTGCCAGAAAATGAAAACAATAGCTCGAATTTTCCTTTAGTGACCAGCAAGCCCACACACCTTCTCTTCATTCAATTCCAACTAACAAATTATAACAATCATGTACAATTAAAACCATACTCAATACTTCCCAAGGGGTTATAGTTCTAATTCACTTACAGTGTTCAATAATCATGACATGTCCTGAATCCATTGGTCTTGCAATTGAAGGAATATTCATTCTGCTCCTATAACTAGTGAAATTATATTTCAATATTCTATGGACTGTGAATGGAATAAGTTATCAATTTCATCATCCAAAACATACAAATTTAAAAATGAAGGGTAAAAGTTCTGTTCAAGGTGGTGAAGTAGGTAAATTCTGTGCTTACCTTCTCTCACGACCACATCACAATTACAATTAAAGTACAGAATAACTATCATTGAGAATCACCTGAAGTCTAGCTGAACAGAAGTCCTATAACTAAGGATACATAGAAAAAGCCACCTTGAGACTCGTAGGAGGGGTGGAGGTATCAGATGGATTGGTCCCAAACACATTTGTGGCAGTCAAAAATTGTGAGGAATATCTAGGTTATGAAGGTCCTTCCTCAGCTTCCACACCTCTATTTAGCCCAGGGGTCCAGTGCCAGGAAGAGAAGTCCCCATAATTTCTGGCTTTGAAAACCAGCAGAGAGTATTGCTGAGTGAGATGGGGGTCAGCTGAAGTCTGAGGTTCTCCTCTAGAAAGCATGCACATGGAATTACTCGCTGATGGACTCACTCGCTCTGACCTCCTGTACTGGGGAAGCACTATGAAACATGCCAGGGATACAGGAAGGAACTGAATTATCTGGCTCCAGGGTGAGTGCTGGAGGGGCAACTTTCTCCCAAACGAAGTGCTGGCAGAAGCCATTGTTTCCTTGTTGAGCCCTTTTCCCACCCAGCATGCAAACACAGTCAGCTGCCATATCTGTGTCTTCATCAGCCTGGCCAACACCATTCACCTCACCCTGGTGATTTACTGAGACTCTGCTTCACCCAAATTGCAGGCTTACCCAAACTGCTTCCAGTGGCTTTTCCATATAAATGTCCTGTCTTGGCTAATGCTGCAGATTTTCTAAAATCTCTCAAAGGTTCACAAACCCGAGACAAGGAACATCTGGCCACAGTGTAACCCACACCTCTTGCTGAGCAGCCCCAAGTCCAGCATTAGTGGCAGCTGGCCTCAGTTCACAACTTGGCCTCTGCCAGGCACTCCAAGCCCAGTGTGGGTGTGTGCCATCTGCGGATTGCTTTGTGGCTCATGCCAGTTGACCCCAGGAAGGACACAGGATGTGGCCTGTGGAAGGCCCCTCCCAGGAACACTGGAGGCCTGCATGCTGGGTAGCCAGCTTCAAACCCAGCTGAAGTACCACCTGGCTGCCTCTGCAGGAGATGCATGGAAAGGGCAAACTGGGCAGAAACTAGAGCCTTCCTAAAGAAAATCCTGCACCACAGGGTCATCCCCTGTACAACAGCTCCTTCACTGTAGTTATGGTCAGTCCTCACAAGCTAAGGGTCAATCTCTCACATTGATGTGAAAACAGCAACCAAGTCTCAATTACAATAGATGGGCACACACAACACACTTAAGGGACATACCTGGAACACGCAGCTCAGGTAATTAGGGAAAGAGCACCACTGCACCCCAAAGAACACCTACTACATAAGACCAGGAAACATAGCAACCCTACCTATTACATAGAATAAACACAGGAAGGCAGCCAAAATGGGAAAACAAAGAAACATATCCCATATGAACAAAACAAAGCTGCAGGAAAATAACTAAACAAAATGGGGACAAGCGATTTACCAGACATAGAGTTCAAAATGCTGATTATAAGGATGCTCAATGAACTTAGGGGAAGAGTAGGTGAACTCTGCGCATTATGTATATCTATATCTATATCTATATCTATATCTGTATCTGTATCTGTATCTATATCTATATCTATATCATCTATATCTATATCTATATCATCTATATCTATCTATCTATTTATATATAGATAGATTCTAGTGTAGAATCTAATATGTTCTTCAGAGTCAGAGGTTTAAATCTATATATCTACATATAGATAGATATAGATATAGATATAGATATAGATATAGATATGGATATATAGATAGTTATAGATAGATAGATAGATAGATAGATAGATAGATAGATAGATAGATGATAGATAGACATATAGATATAGACAGATAGATACATAGATATAGATAGATATAGATATAGATATAAATACCAGGAGTGCCAAAAAATGTATACACATTTGTGGGGGCAGAGCCCCAAAAAGCAGTTTCCAGGCTCTCGGCCTCACATAGAAAGGTGTTGGCTCAGGTAGTAAATGGCCATCAACTGTGATTGCATGGCCATCAGCTGTGGCTAGTTGGCCGTCAGCTGTAACCAGTGAGCCATTGGCCACTAATATAACTGCTGTGGCTACGCTAGGAGAGAGAGAGAAGGAGAGAGAAAGAATGGGGGCTAGCAAGAAGATGGCAGCTGGGCTGGCAAGCGTGGATGGCAGTTTGCGGACAGTGTGGATCCAGCCTCCAGTGAGAGTATAGTGCCGCCAGAGAGAATATAGCGGTATGACTCCCCCATCTATGGCTGCGTGGGTGTTCCTTTTTGGCCTCACCATATCCTGCGTTCTTGTATGGGGAGCGGGAGTGGAGACCCCACAGGCCGTCCCGCACGACAACATTTTAAGAGAAGTTATCTATGTATTACTTTTTGAAGTTGAATTGAATTATGGTAGCATTGTGTAGTATGACATTCACTCAACAGATTACATTAATCAAATGAATGTTAGCACCACCATGCGGCAGACAGGACAGTCAAAGAAAATGGCAGAAGCGCAGTTGTCATTCGAGAAGCACAAGACCATTTTGAAGTGGTATTTGAAATTTAAGAACATTGAGGAAGAGCAATGACAATGGAGGCATGAGTATGCAACAGAACCTCCAACATGTTTAACAATTGCACACATTCATAAGTTTGAGATGCATGGTGTTATGTGTGATGTGCACAAAGGAAGATGTGGGAGACCTCGCACAGCAACAAGTCAAGCAGTAGTTCACCATAGTCAGAAGTGTCTGGATGCTGATGGTAACCACTTGGAGCACCTCTTGTAATTGCAGAAGTCAAATGTGACTTGTATTCATCTTTTGTTATGGGTATGTATTGAGCATTACAATTTTAATACAGGTTTTTTCTTTCTTAAAATGTTTATACATTTTTTGGCACCCTCTGTACATGATTCATTGCAAGGAATTGGCTTACAAAACTATGGAGGCTGACTAAACAAGTCTGAACTCTATAGGACAGTTTGTGAGGAGAGGCAGGCTGGAAACTCAAAAGCCAGGAACGGAAACTACAGTCCACAGGTTGAATTTATTTTTCCTCAGGAAAATCTCAGCTCTGTTTCTCAGGCCTTCCAGCTGATTTCAATCAGGCCCACCTAAATTATCAAAGAGAATCTCCTTAAAGTTAGTTACTTAAAATCAACTTTAAGTTAATCACATCCATCTTCTCTGATAGAGGTGAGATCCAAGAAGGCAGAGCAGATAAACACTATGCTTGCTTTTTTTCCATGAACACATTAAAATTACAACTAAATTATAGAACAATCAGCCTAGAAAACCCTCTGAAGTCTGGCTGAAAAGAAGTTTTATAACTAAAGATATAAAGAAGTGACATTGAGGTTGATAGGAGGGGTGTAAACGTGAGATGGGCTGGTCCCAAACCTCCATGTGGCAGATGAAAATTGGGAGGGATACCTCAACCACGGAGGTTCCCCTCCAGAGGAAAAAATTCCAGGTTCCCCAGCCTGAAATACTGGTGTTGGGAAGAGGAGTCCTCACAACATCTGGCTGTCAAAAGCAGGGGATTCCAACCAGCTGGGTGCAACAGAAGGCTGCCTCTGGAAGGTTGCTTGCCTCTATTTTGTTTAGTTCTTTTTCTGCAGTTTTCTCTTGTTTTTTGTTTGTTTGTTTTATTTGGGACATATTTCTTTGTTTCCTCATTTTGACTTCCTCTCTGTGTTTGTTTCTATGTATGAGGTAAATCTGCTAAGTCTCCCAATCTTGGCTAGGAGGCCTTATGGAGCAGGTCCTCTGTGGGGCCCTGGCACCGTCTCCCTGGTCACTGAACTGGGTGCTCCAGGAGAGTCCCTTGTATGGGTGGTGTGTGCCCTCCTGTTATAGCTGTGCCTTGATTGGTATTAGCATTTCAGTGGGTGGGACTGACCCTCAGGCTGACTGGCTGTGGGATTTGTCCACATCCACAGCTTACAAGCTGCTGTGCAGAGACCTTACCTCACTGAGTGCCTGTTGAGACCACCCTTTTGTGTGTGCTGCTTATGGGGCTAATTGGGCAGTGCCCCACTGTGGTCTGAAGCCAACCTGAAGGTATATGAGCTCTGGGGCTTCTTAGGAGAGACTCTGGTGCAGGCCGAGGTCACCCACACCCTGTGACTGGCCAGGGACTACCTGATAGGGACTATAAAACAATTTGTGGTTTTTTGCTGCCTGTGCTAGACCTGTGGGAGGTGTGTGGGAGAGGACATGCTATGAACTGAGGACTTATCATGGCGATCACTTCTTTAGGTTCACAAATGTTGAAAAACTATAGTGTACATGTGAAACTAATATAATAATGTATGTTAGCTAAATTTTTCATAAAATCTTAGAAACAAAAAGTTAATCACATCTACAAAATACTTTCATAGCAACAGCTACAGTCATGTTTGATTGAATAAGTGGGTACTACAGCCTGGCATAATTGACACATAAAACTGACCTTCACAGGCCCAGAGCAGAAAAGCCTCTGCAGCAGCTGCAGGCATGTCCATCACATTTATGATCTCACAGTTTCTGTGGAAGAATCAAGGCACCGTTTACATGGAACCTCTGTTTAGGGTCACACAAAGTTACAGTGGAGGGTTTGTCTTCAGTGGAGAAAGACGCCATGTGGAGTGGATGATGTGGCTCAGGAGGAGAATCCCACATGGAATGTGTCCTAAGAACAAGGCCGTTATACACTTTTCAAAAACAGCTCCTGGTGTGCTATTGACCTCTGTTAGAGATGAACCCATAACCCCTGGGACAAGTGACTATGTGACCAGGACCCATCATAAGGGAGGATCTGTCAGAATCATCAAGCAATAAAGTCAGGAGGACCCAGCAGATTTGATCTTAAGGTTAAAGTACTACTTCCATTGTCAGGCATAAGCAGGACCCAAGGACACAGTAAGCTTTATGAACATGTGTCCTAGTGCCCCGTGTCACCTATTACTATTCCACGGCACCTATCTCTCACTCTCTGCTCACATTTATGTCCATATTGGGTGGGATTGGGAGTTATGCTAATACCAGCTTTGGAGAAGGAAAATGGTTGGAGTTGATTTTCTAATGGGATAGCTTGATGTATGGATAGAAGTCAAAGATGAACTATGTCTGAACTATAGCCCCATTCAAGTGGACCTAAAAGACAGAAGTGAAGGGAAATGCTCAAAAATCTGTAATAGTTACCCACTGTAGCACAACAACATTATCACAATCTTACTTGCTTTAAGCAATGCATATTCACTTTTCACAGTTTCTGTGGAAGAATCAGGGCACAGTTTACTGAAGTCCTGTTTATTGTCTCACAGGCTGTGAGCAAGGTGTTGGCTATAGCTGTGGTCTCATCTGAGATTCAGTTGGTAAAGGATCCATTTCTAGGCTTACATGGAATCACATAGCATTCAGTTCCTTGCTGGCTCCTGGTTTCCTGGTGACTATTGGCCATAAGCTTCCTTCAGTTCCTTGACACATGGCCTTTTCTCTAGGCAACCCACACCATGCAAGCTTGTCTCTTGCAAGTTAGCAAAAGGGAGCGAGGGTCCTAGTAGAATGATCATTACAATCTTATGTAACATAACCACATGCATTTAATCATATACATCTCATACTTTTGTAGTAGTCTATTGGTTAGAGCAAGTTATAGGTCAAGTCCTCTGCAAGGTCGAATATCCCCCTAAAATTCATGTCTTTTCCAAAATCTCAGAATATGACTTCATTTGGAAATAGGATCATTATACCTGTACATGTAATTCGTTGCATTAAAGTTATACTGGAGTATGATAGGACCATATTTTAATAATACTGGTGTTTCTATAAGAGCGGGAGAAAAAACATGGAGATACAGACTCATATGGAAATGTTACTTTACAGTGGCGACAGATACTAGAGTGATGTGTCTATAAGCTAAGGAATATAAAGAATTGAGAGAAACATCAGAAACTAAAATAAAGGCATGGACTAGATTCTCCCCTTGCATCTTTAGAGAGAACACGGCCTTGCTGACACCTTGATTTCAGACTTCAGATCCAGAACTGTGAGAAAATAAACTTACATTGTTTTTAAACTACACAATTTGTGGTTATATGGCCACGTATATTACAGACACCCTGGGAAACTAATGCAACCCCACACTTAAATGGAAGGAAGTATGCTAGCTCATGGATTCTAGGAGTTGCAGACTGTGAGGGATTCTCTACTCGACTCCACCCTCTGATCCCCAGAAATGCACATTCCACTCACTTGCAAACTGCATTCAATTTCTGCTGATGTCCCTAAGAGTCTTATTTCATTATAGCATCTGCTCAAATCCCACAGTTTTATCATCTATATTAGATACAGTTGTGGATGAGGTTCTTTCAAGGTAGTTATTCTCAACCTGTGAAACTAAAGGGACAGATTTTGCACTTGTCCTCCACATACACAGTGTGCATGGAAAATGGAAGATACAAAGAAACATGGATTCATACCAATTCTTAAATTCATTGGGGGAAATTGAGAGTTCTTATATTAGGTATCAAGGCTTGGGAATAATTCTCTTTGACCCTACGCTCTGCCCTCCAGGCCCTTGTTCCCCATGAGATGCCCTTCCTTTTTTAAGTAAAGGCAGCACTCATGTGCTAAGCAGTTTTGTGTTTTTTTTTAATCAATAAGCTTCCTGCCAGTAGAATTTCAAGAGATTGACAGCTTCCTTTCATTTTGTACCCTCTCTGTCTCTTTGTCTTTGCTGAAAGTTTTTTTGGTTTGTTTTTTTCCTTCCTGAAACAATTTTCTCAAATACTGTGTGGATCTTCTGTGAATATTTCTGGACTTCAGTTCTTTAGACAAAAGCTACACAAACAGATCTTTTGCAGATAACCCCCCCTTTTCCTTGGGCTTCCACTGAATTGACTGAGGAAAAACACTCCTAAACTTACTAGACACTCTTAAATTTACTCTTAGAGTCTGTTCCCCGCACTTTGGATTTGGACATTAAGTCATTTAGCTTCTTGCTTCACTCTAACAAATATTCCTGGTATTGTGCATGACGATTTTGGTCTCATCTAATGCATTTTAGTCATGGGGTCAGCTAATTGGGGGGTTCTGATATTTACTAAGTTGACCAACTGCATAATAGAATGCAGCGGGAGATCCTACTGCCTGTTTGACCTGCTTGAATAATCTGTCCATTATCTTCTCCTGCAAGGCAAAATCCACCCAGGATTAACATCCATCGTCAGTTCTGGCCAAATGCTACCACGAGTGATCCACATTGGAGCCCTAAACCATCTTTCCAGGAAACTAATCAACAACTTGATGACCAGTTTACTACACTGTACACCTTCCGCCTTGAAAGGGGCAGTGATTCATCTTGACTAGACTTGATACATATTCTGAGTATGAGTTTGCCTTACCTGACCACAGGGCCTAAACTGGCATCTCTGTATAAAGGCTTATACATTGCTTAATCTGTGACACAACATTGAGTCGGACAAGGAGACACATTTCACCACATAGTAGGTACAGAAGTAGGCACATGACCATGGATCTACTTGTTCTTCCCCAAACTATCCTACCCAGAACCTGCCAGCAACTAAAAGGCCTGTCCTGTTATAGATGCTGCTGATGTGCTGACTAGGAGAGGATATCCTATAAGATGAGACACTGTCCACACAGGGTATATATCCCAAAACAATAACTATTGCATGCTGCTCAGTTGCCGTTAGATAAAACAAATGGGTCTTCAAACTAAAGAGTGGAAGTGAAAAGGGCTATGTTTCCCAGTTGCCCACTTGGTAAAGTTATGCACCCATTCCCACAACTCTGGGCTCTGTGGTTTAAAAGTTCTTATTCCTAGATGGGGAATAATTCTCCCAGAGGACACAGGGAGAGTCCTGTAAAACCTCAAGTGGCAGCAGCTTTATGGTCACTTCTAACTCTTAGTGCCAAAAGACAAGCATACATCCTGATAGAATAATGACAGCAATCATCAAAATGTTGTTGTGTAACGAAGGGAAGGAGCTCCCCAAGTGATGCAATTGGTATCTCTGTATTTCCTTGATTAACTTTCATGGTAAATAGATAAGCATAGCAGCAGAGGTTTAAGAAAGCTATGGTGGCCAGGGGCTCAGGAAGGTAAATTTGAGCCTTTCAAAAGGTAAGGCACATAGACTAATGTAAATGATAACTAGGGGCAATGAGAAATTTTAGGGAGTAGCCCAGAAGAAAGAAAATATCATTTATATCCCTGAGACTTGCTGCAGTGGCAGAAATCCATTCTAGTAACTTCCCTCTTACAATGAAGAGTATGGGTAATACAACATGATATCAACTACAGTTGAAATCCACATGCTTCATATAATATATTTTAGTGGCAGATGCTTCAAGATTCATGGAGACTCTTTTCCTGAGGGAAACTAATAATTTGTTTGTTTTAGAGAATTGAGGAAATTGTAGCTATAGTTTTTCTACAGCTGGCTACAAAGACCATCTGATTTCGCCCCTTACAATCCCACAACCACAAATTTACAAATTCACTGTGGTTGTTAATGTTTCCCTTAATTTTGGTAAAACAATACTCTATTTTAATTGGAAACCTCCTCTTGAACTTCCCTTGGTCAGCAATGGCTATCAATCATCGTTACCTGAACCTAACTCTGTCACCTAGCTACAGAGACATAATACCTCAGGCCTGATCAATCATAGTACCACCTTCCCTTGGACCATATGGTTCATTGAGTAGTGTATGATCCAGGCAGATCCAATCACTGAGCTCCCTAGGAATTAACATATAAATACTGAAAAAAAAAAACCCTCCTATTTCTTGGCATTGCTCAGTATGTGCCAGTATATTATATGTATAACCTACAAACACTATACATAACCTATTTCCTCTCCTCTCCTCTCCTCTCTCTCTCTCTCTCTCTCTCTCTCTCTCTCTCTCTCTCTCTCTCTCTCTCTCTCTCTCTGTCTCTCTCCCCTCTACTTCCCCTCCCTGTCTCTTTATTATCCTTGGATATAATGTTTAACACCACTCCTTGACTTCTTGTTTATTTAAACAAGTAAATCTTTTGGTTTAAGTTAGTTTAATTAATTGCTTGCAAGTTGTAGCAGTAGAGAGGGGAATGTATTAATAGTTTGAAGATAAAATTGACAGATAGAGAATCCAGATAAATGAAAGTGTATCTTTAGTTTATATATGTATATTCAAAGTGCTAAAAGAAAGAAAGAAAAAAAAAAACTGCAACAAAGAATATTCTACCTGGCAAAGTTGCCCTTCAGAACTGAAGGAGATAATGAAGTTGTCCAGACAGGCAAAAGCTGAAGAAGTTCAAGGAGAGGTTCAGAGTTCAAGTTGGATGAGTAGGTGTGTCCTGAACTTAACTCTTTTTACAAACACACCAAAATCACAACAAAATTAAATAAAACCACCATCATTGAGAACCACTTGAAAAACAGCTGAATAGAATTCCTATAAGTAAACATATAAAGAAGCCACTTCAAAATATGTAGGAGACTCAGAGATGCACCCTGCGCAGGTTAAAAACCCATGATGTGGCAATTCACAAGTGAGAGGAAAATCTCAGATACAGAGGTTCCCCTGAAGAACAAGTTCTGACCCCTACTCTAGACTCCCCAACCTGAGTTATCCTTGACAGAAGGAGAAGTCCCCATAAGATCCAGCTTTAAACACCAATAATGACTGAAAACATCCCAAACCTGAAAAAGGAAATGGACATACAAGTCCAGGAAGCACAGAGGGTCCCAAACAAGATGAACCCAAAGAGGCCCACACCAAAACATATGATAATTAAAATACCAAAAGTTAAAAATAAAGAGAGCATCTTAAAAGCAGCAAAAGAAAAGTAGCTAGTTACGTACAAAAGAACCACCCACCCATAAGACTATCAGTTGATTTTCAACAAAAATTTTGCAAGATAGAAAGGAATGGCACAATATATTCAAAGTGTGAAAGGAAATAAACAGACAAACAAAACTACAACCAAGAATACTCTACCTAGTAAGGTTATCATTCAGAATTAAAGGATAATTTTCCAGATAAGCAAATGCTAAAGGAGTCATCACCACTGCACTGACATTGCAAAAAAATACTAAGGGACTTCTTTAAGCAGAAAAAGTCAAAACTAAAAATAAGAAAATATGGGAAAGAATCTATCTCACTGATAAAGACAAACACATAGTAAAAGTGATAATCAACCAATTATAAAACTAGCATGAAGCTTAAAAGAAAAAAGTAGTAAGAGCATGTGTAACTAAAGTAATGAATTAAGGGATACACACACACAATATTTAAAACATGATGACATGGGGGTTGTAAGAAACTGTAGTGCTTTTAGAATACATTCAACTTAAGCAATCATAAATTTAAAACAGACAACTATAAATGTAGCTTGGTATATATGAATTTCACGGTAACCACAAATCAAAGACCTATAACAAATACACAAAAAATAAAGAGAAAGGAATCAAAACAGTCCACTATAGCAAGTCATCAATGTATAAGAGAAGAAGCAAAAGAAGAAAAAAGGAACAGAGAAGAAGAACAAACACAACCAGAAAACAATTAATAAAATGGCAATAACTACATACCTATGAAAAATGCATTTAAATGCAAATGGAGTGAAAGCTCCAATTAAAAAACATAGGGTGGCTGAATAGATAAAAATAAAAGAAGATCTGTACATATGCTGTCTACATCAGACTCACATTACACAGACTGAAAGTGAAGGGATAGAAAAAGGTATTTCATGCAAATGAAAACAAAAAAGGCTTTGGTAGTAATACTTACATTAGACTAAATAGATTTTAAAAGAAAGATAGGAACAAGAAGCAAGGAAGGGCAGTACATAACAATAAGGGATCAATCAACAAGAGGATATAAGCCTCATAAACATCTATGCAGCCAACATAGGAGCACGTAAATACATAAAGCAAATATTGACAGACATAAAGGAAGAGATAGAAAGTAATACAGTCATAGTAAAGGACTTTAGTACTCCATTAAAGAGAATCCAGATAGGAAATCAACAAAAAAGCAGTAACCTTAAATGTCACATTATACCAGATGGAATGAATAGATATTTTCAAAACACTGCACACAAAAACAGTAGAATGCAAACGCTTTGCATGTGCACATAGAACATTTTCCAGTAGAGACCACATGTTAGTCCACAAAACAAGTCTCAATAATTTAAGAAGATTAAAATCCTATCAAGCATCTCCTCCAGTCACAATGGTATGAAACTAGAAATAAATTACAAGAATAAACAAAAAAACACAAACATGTGGAGGCTAAATAGTGACACTAAATAATCAATGGGTTGACAAAGAAATCAAGGAGGAAATCAACAGATATCTTGAGACAAATGAAAATGGAAACACAACAACCCAAAATTTATTGGAGACAGCAAAAGCAGTTCTAAGAGGGAAAGTTACAGCAATACAAGCCTACCTCAAGAAACAAGAATAATCTCAAATAAACAATCTAAACTTACACATTAAAGACTGAAAAAACAACAAAAAGAAGCCCAAAGTGAGTAGAAGAAGAAAATAATGAAGATCAGAGCAGAAATAAATGAAATAGAGACTTAAAAAATAACTAGAAATGATCAATGAAAGAGGTGGTTCTTAAAAAAAACACAAATAAACAAACAAAAAACTGACAAAACACTTAGCCAGGCTCATCTAGAAAATGAAGAGGGAGCCCAAATAAATATAATCAGAAATGAAAGAGAAGTGACAACTGCTACCACAATAATACAAGGGATTATAAGAGAATGATAAAAACAATTATATAGGAATAATTTGGGCAACTTGGAAGATATAACTAAATTCCTAGAAACATACAACCTTCCAAGAGTGAATCAGGAAGAAGTAGAAAATCTGAACAGACCAATTACTAGTAACACAATCAAATCAGTGAAAACAATTTTAAAAAACTCCTAAAAACATAAGTCCTGAACCAGACAGCTTCACAAAATAATTCTATCAAACATTCATAGAGTATTAATATAATACCTATACTTCTCAAAATATTCAAAAAATTTTAAGAGGAGGCCACACTCCCAAACTCCTTCTACAAGGTCAGCATTACCCTGATACCAAAATCAAAGACACTACAAAAAAATGAAAGAAAAAAAGAGAGAGAGGGAGAGAGGGAAAGAGAGAGAGACAAAAAGATAGAGAGAGAGAGAGAGAGAAAGGGAGGGAGGGAGGGATTGAGGGAGGGAGGGAGGGAAGGAAGGAAAGAGAGAGAGAGAGAGAGAGAGAGAGAGAGAGAGAGAGAGAGAGAGAGAGAGAAAGGGAGGGAGGGAGGAATTGAGGGAGGGAGGGAGGGAGGGAGGGAGGGAAGGAGGGAGGGAGGGAAGGAATGGAAGAAAGAAAGAAAGAAAGAAAGAAAGAAAGAAAGAAAGAAAGAAAGAAAGAAAGAAAGAAAGAGAGAGAAAGAAAGAGAGAAAGGAAGAAGGAAAATTACAGGCCAATATCCCTGATGAAAATAGATGCAATGATCCCCAGCAGCACAACAAATATTAGCAAACTGAATTCAACAATATACTAAAAAAGATTATACACCATGATCAAGTGGGATTTATTTGGATGCCAGCTTGTTTCAACATATGTAAATACATAAATGTGGTACACCACATTAAGAAAATTAAGGATAAAAAATCATATAATCATATCTTGATTATTTCAATTGATGCAGAAAAAGCATTTGACAAGAAAAACTACCATTTATGATTAAAACACTTAATAAAATGGGTATAGAGGAAAATACCTTAACATAATAAAGGCCATATATAACAAATCCTCAGCTAATCTCATAATTAATGGTGAAAAACTGAAGCCCTTTGCTCTACGTTCAGGAACACGACAGGGCTGTCCCCTATCACCTCTGTTTTTCAACATAGTGTTGGAAGTCCTTGCCAGAGCAATCAGGCAAGAGAAAGAAATAAAAGGCATCCAAATTGGGAATGAAGAAGTTAAATTGTTACTCTTTGCAGATGTCATGATGCTATATATAGAAAACCCTAAAGATTCCACCAAAAAAACTATTAGAAACAATCAACGAATACAGTAAAGTTACTGGCTACAAAATCAACGTACAAAAGTCCACTGCATTCCTATATACTAGCAATGAAATCTCAGAAAAAGAAATACAAAAAACAATTGCTTTTGTAATTGCAGCAAAAAGAATAAAACACTTAGGAATAAACTTAACCAAGGATGTGAAAGACCTATATGCTGAAAACAATAACACGTTTTTTAAATAAATTGAAGAAGACACAAATAAATGGAAAGACATTCTGTACTTATGGATTGGAAGAATCAATATAGTTAAAATGGCCATATTCCCCAAAACAACATACACATTTAATGCAATCCCAATCAAAATCCCAATGGCATTTTTTAAAGAAATAGAAGGAAAAAATCATCAGATTTGTTTCGAACAACAAAAGAACTGGAATAGCCAAAGCAATCTTAAGAAAAAAGAGCAAAACTGGAGGTATCACACTCCTTGACTTTAGCTTGTACTACACAGCTACAATAATAAAAACAGCATGGTATTGGCAGAAAAACAGACACATAGACCAACGGAATAGAATTGAGAACCCAGAAATAAAACCACATAAATATGGACAGACAATTTTTACTAAGAAGCAAAAAACATAAATAGAGAAAGACAGCCTCTTCAATAAATGGTGCTGGGAGAATTGGATAGCCACGTGCAAAAGAATGAAACTGGACTGCTATTTGTCACCATGTACCAAAGTTAATTCAAAATGGATCAAAGACTTAAGCATAAGACCTGACACAATAAACTGCATAGAAGAAAACATAGGTACTAAACTTACAGACCTTGGGTTCAAAGAGCATTTCATGAATTTGACTCCAAAGGCAAGGGAAGTAAAAGCTAAAATAAACGAATGGGACTATATGAAACTTAAAAGCTTCTGCACAGCAAAAGAAACCATGAACAAAATAAAGAGGCAACCAACTGAATGGGAGAAGATTTTTGCAAACAGTGCCTCCGATAAGGGGCTAATATCCAAAATATACAAGGAACTCATGAAACTCAACAACAAAAAAATAAACAACCCAGTTGCAAAATGGGCAGGCGACCTGAAGTGACATTTCTCCAAAGAGGACATACAAATGGCAAATAAACATGAAAAAATGCTAAACAGCACTAATCATCAGAGAAATGCAAATAAAAACCACAATGAGATGTCACCTCACCCCAGTCAGAATGGGTATCATCAACAAGACAAATAGTAACAAATGTTGGAGAGGCTGTGGAGAAAAAGGAACCCTCATACACTGTTGGTGGAATGCAGACTGGTGCAGCCATTATGGAAGGCAGTGTGGAGGTTCCTCAAAAAATTACGAATAGAATTACCATATGACCCAGCAATCCCTCTCCAGGGTATCTACCAAAAAAAATTTGAAAACATTTATACATAAAGACAAGTGTGCTCCAATGTTCATTGCATCTTTGTTTATGGTGGCCAAGACATGGAAACAACCAAAATGTCCTTCGATAGATGAATGGATAAAGAAGTTGTGGTATATATACACAATTGAATACTATCCGGAGGTAAGAAAAGATGATATAGGAACATTTGTGACAACATGAATGGATCTTGAGAGTATAATGCTAAGCAAAATAAGTCAGACAGAAAAAGCAGAAAACCATGTGATTTCACTGATATGTGGTATATAAACCAAAAACAACAAAAGAACAAGACAAACAAATGAGAAACAAGAACTCATAGACACAGACACAGTTTAGTGGTTTCCAGAGGGTAAGGGGGGAGGAGGGTGGGAGATGAGGGTAAGAGGGATCAAATATATGGTGATGGAAGGAGAGCTGACTCTGGGTGGTGAACACACAATGGAATTTATAGATGATGTAATACAGAATTGTACACCTGAAATCTATGTAATTTTACCAACAATTGTCACCCCAATAAATTTAAAACATCATATAATCATATCAACAGATACAGAAAAAGCATTGGACAAATGCTTTTTGGACAAAACTCTCAACAAAATGGATAGAGAGGAAACATATCTTAACATAATAAAGCCATATATGTTTCACCCAAAAATTGGTATGGAACTATAAAAGTGCTGATGATCATTGGAGAAAAGGGAATCTTTTTGCACTCTTGGTGAGAATGTAAATTGATGCAGCCACAATGGAAAACAGAATGGATGTTTCCCCAAAAAATTAAAAATAAAATTATATGATCTAGCAAACCCACTTCTGGGTCCATACCCAAAGGATGTAAAAACAGAATATCAAAGATATCTGCATCCCTGTGTTCATCGCAGCATTAACACAATAGCCAAGATATTAGAAATCTATATTCTTTTAACAACCTCAGCATCATTCAACTGATGAATGGGTAGAGAAGATGTGGTGGTATATGTAATGGAATATTACTCAGTTATAAGAAAGAAATCTGTCATTTGCAACAGCAAGAATAGACCTTGAGGGTATCAAGCAAAGTTAAATAAGCCAGACAAAAGAAGACAAATCAAATACTACATGGTTTTACTCATATGCAGAAGCAACAAAAAAGTGGTTAACAGTGGCTAGGGGTTGGGAAAAATAGGGAGAGTTGGTGAAAGAGTATAAACTTTCAGCTATAATGTGAATAAGTTCTGCAGATCTAATGTAAAACATGGTGACTATAGTGAAGAACACTGTATTGCATAACTGAAACTTGCTAAGACAGTAGAACTTAAATGTTCTCACACAAAAAAGGTAAATATATGAGATGATGGTTGTGTTAATTAACCAGGTAGTGGGAACTTCTCACAATGTGTATGTATATCAAATACCTTGATACATGGTTTAACTATCCTACAATTTTTTTTTGTCAACTATACCGCAATAAAGCTGAAATAAGAAATAAGTCAATTAGATCCTCTTTCTTCGGTAATGGAAAGAGAACTGACTCTGGGTAGTGAACAAACAATGTGATCTATAGATGACATATTATAGAATTTCACACCTGAAGTCTATGTAACTTTACTAACAATTGTCACCCCAATAAACTTTAATTAAAAAATAAATAAAAATTAAAAAAATTAATTAATTAATTAAATAAAATGGTTGTTGTACATGACTAAGTTTTATGGTAATTTGTTACTTAGGGTAAAGAGTAGAATGGAATTTGGTACTGGAAATGGAGTGGTGTTATAACAAAGGGCTAAAACATGCAGTGTTGGCTTTAGGAGTGGGTGTTGAGCAGAAGCTGGAAGGGTCTTGAGGAGCCTTTTGGTGAAAACATAATGTGACTCATGGAGGTTGTTGGTGAAATCCTGAGGAAAAGTGGTATCGAATGGTGAATAGTCTCGGAGGGGATCTGGGACTCTGGTTGACAGTATCTGCTAAACTACCAGACAACAACCAGCATCAACTTCTAAGTATGTATGTGAGCCATTGTGAAATGCACAAGAATGCTGCCTGATGCCCCTTACTTTTTTTTTTTTTTTTTTTTTTTTGCCCCTTACTTTTGATTTGAACATTTCTTTTGGTAATCAGCCATTTTTCTGTTTAGATTATTATCTGGTGCTTTCGTCTGAGAGCCAACTTCTGAAACAATGATAATTTTTCTATTTTGTATATATTTCTTTACTCTTATTATATTGTCTAGAGCAGCTAAAATAGTGTTAAGTAAATGTGTGTATAAAAGATTGTCTTGTTCTGTCCCCACATGAACAGTAATGTAAAGAAGCTTTATCAACAATAATAGTTGTAATTGATTATTATTATGTGTCATGTGCATAATAATGGCATATCATAGTGCTGAAAAGCAAAGATTTAGAGGCCAGCTGTCTAGATTTTAATCCCACATCTACTCTTACTGACTGTTTGACTTTGGCCAAGTCATTTTACCAGTCTTCAGTTTCCTCACCTATAAAATAGGGATAACAATGGTCTGCTTTGCTCATTGAGTTGCTATTAGGATTAAAGGAATATGTAAAGTTATACTTATGTAGTGCAATAATTGACCCTTTGTAAATGTTATAAAAGTGTCTGTTATTCTTAACTTTTATTGAGTGAATGCCATGTCCAGATTCTGTGCTAAGAGCTTTAATGCATTCCACATAAATGTTTACAACCTTTCTATGAAATGTACACTATTTTCCCAGTATTTCAGAGGGAGAATCTGCAGCTCCAGAGGATTAAGTAACTCGCTTAGTTGCTCAACTATAAATGGCAGAGAAAGATTTTTATCTCAGTGCTACCTGGTTTCTAGTTCATGTTTTCCCTCAATGTTATGAGTGGTATCCTTCCTGTTCCATGCCAAGTACTTTGCAAAAGCAAAGACATATATCATGTACAGTCCTCATGGGTCTTAAAACTACAGGAGTTAGTCAGGGCAGCCGACAGGGTACTCAGTTGGCTGGATCACTGAAGAGGAGGAGTGGAGGAGAGAGGAGCAGCCACGAGGCACTTGGCTCAATCTAGAGTGCTAAATTTTGAACATTAAGAACAGTGGCTGCCCTGGATTTCCCTGAAGAGCAGTGAGCTGTCAGGTGCTGAGATTGTATCAGACAAAAGGCCCAGGTTATCTCTCTGCAGGGATCCGATATTTTACCTTACTTTGCTTTTATTCTGAAGTCTTAATGAAAAGCTGCAATGAGGCTAGCCAAAGAAATGTCTAGCATGGAAGACTGGTTCCAGTGAATAAATTGCAGTGATTAAGAAATGAACATGTTTTGAGACCTCTAAAATAACTATTCCATTTTAATGGTATTTTATTTCAAACAGGCTCTCTCTTCAACCTTGACCTTCTTTATGACATTCAATTCCACACTTTCAACTGTATCCTTGATGGCCCCATAGGTAAGAACAATAATATCTTCTGAAACTAAAATCCAACTGAAATTGAAGTCATTGTCCAAGGTTGCGTTCCTCCCTGGACCTTATTGTCCTTGATCTTACCGTTCATGCTTAACACTTTACAATCTTTCTTGACTCTCTCCTTCAAAATAATCACTAGGTTCTAGTGAATTTCCTCCATTTATTTTTCCTTTTTTTTTTTTTCTAAACTACAGCTATCTCTCTAGTTCACACCTACATAAGCACACACTCAAATTATGACTATTTTCCTTTCTTTCACTTTAATCCCTGCTAGCCAGTATGTAAAAATTAGTTATTCCAAAATACTCGATAGTAGAGAAAGGGAAAATAGTAACATCACCAGATATGTATGTGGATACCATTACCTCATCATATAATGTGACCAAGGGGTCAACATCCCCGTCATATGGTGAGAGAAAAAAACATCAGACACCTACATTGGGAGAATTTCTGCAGAATACTTGGCCAATACTCTTAAGATTGTCAAAGTCATGAAAAGCAAGTAAATATTGAGAAACCGTCACAGACCAGAGTAAACTAAGAAGGCTTGACAAATACATTGTGGTACCCTGGGTTTGATCCTGGAATAGAAAGAGGACATTAATGGAAAATCTAGTGAAATTCAAATGAAGTCTGGAGCTTAGTTATTAGTAATGTACGAATGGGGATTTCTTAGTTTTGACAAATGTATCATGCAATAAAAGATGGCAATGGGGAAAACTTGAGGGACATATAGACACTCTATACTGTTTTATAACTTTTATGTAAATCTAAATTTATTCAAAAATTAAAATTTTAGCTAAAAATGTTCTTTGCACAAAACTTTGCAATTGTTTATTAAATCCAGGTGTGTGATCCTACTCTTTCTGACCACTGACTACCTTCTTCAGTCATCTTCTTTGGTAGCCAGAATGTCCCCAACCCCAGCGATGGTCATGCCCTAATCTCTGGAACCTGTGAATATGTTACTTACATGTCAAAAGGGTCATTTTATTGACTCTAAAATAGAAAGATTATCTTGAATTACTTGGATGAGCCCAATGTAAACATACGAGTCCTTAAAAGCAGAAAACTTTCTCTGTCCAAAAGTAGGAGAGATTGTGACAGGAGAGGAAATCAGAGCAATTCCAAGCATGGGAAGGATTTAATACACTGTTGCTGACTTTAAAATGCAGGGTCCCACATGCAAGGACCAGAAGAGGTCTCTAGAAGTGAGAGGCAACCCCCAGGTAACAGCCAGCATGGGAAAGGTGCTCAGTTCTGTGGCTTCTAGAACTGGAGTCTGCCAATAACCTGAGTGACCTTGGAAAGCAGTTTCATCTCAAACCCTTTCAGTAAGAATACATGTCAACCAACACCTTGATTTCAGCTTTGTGAAATCCAGGACATAAAAACCAACCAAGTCAGCTGGGACTTCTGACCTACAAAATGGTGCAATAATAAATGAGAGTTGTTTTAAGCTATTAAATCTGTGGTAATTTGTTACAGCAGCAGTTGAAAGCCAATTCATTTTTCCACTCATGTACGTAAACTTTATGCTTCCTTCAAATATGCCAAACATGTTGAACATGTTCCACAAAAATTCATGCTGTTCTTATTTTGCCTTTTTAAATTCCATTTTTCTTACCTGAACTGCCTTTATTTATAAATTCAAATGAAGTGTATGGAGTCAACACTTTTTTTTTTTTTTTTTTATCTAATGCAAGCGTTTCCGTCTTGTTGCCATTGTCTCTGCCACTCATCTGATACATGGACTAGGTTGCTTTGTTATTGTTTTTCTTCATGCAAAAGACAATTTCTCCAACAGACTACAGTTCCTTCAGGGCTGTGGTCTTGCCTATCCATTATATTATATCCATGTAATGATGTATGTATATATTTGCATTCCCTTATTGTGATATTTTGAGACTCTCCATGAGCCTACCTCCCCACCTACTTTCTAGGGTTCTCAATCGTCATTTTCTGACACATACCCTAAGTTTCAATTGTGCTTGGTAAATACAGTGGTACCTCGGTTTTCGAACGTAATCCATTCCAGAACACCATTCGAGTCCTGAAACGTTTGAAAACAGCCAAAAAGTAGGCCTCAGGATCTTGCACTCAGCAGAAGCCATGTGACATGTTTGACTTCTGAGATGTGTTAGAAAACCGAAGCATTTACTTCCGAATTTACAGCGTTTGTAAACTGAAATATTCATCAATGGAGACGTTCGATAACCAAAGTACTACTGTATTTGCTGTATGTAAAAGACCAGTTGGTTAAACTGTTGTTAATAAAATAGCTGTTAAATAGCACGATGATGATGAAGATGATGATGATGGCGGTGGTGGTAGAGAAGGCAGAAGAAGAGGAGGAAGAGCAGGAAGACGGAGGAGGAGAAAGAACATAATAATGTCAGATAGTGAGATAAAAGAATAGAGGAAAATATTTTGGCTAATGGTAGACATTCCTCTAAAATAGTGCTTTTCAAGTTGGTCATCCCCTCCCCCAGGGAACATTTGGCATGTTTGGAAACATTTTAATTATTATAAGAGAGTAGGAGAAATTGCAACTGACAAGTAGTGAATAGAGGCCGAGGATGTGGTTAAACATCTTACAATGCACATGACAGCCTCCGTGTCAAAGTATCCAGCCCAAAATGTCAACAGTGTCAAAACTGAGAAACCTTTGTGATCATGGTATCTCTCCCACATATAAATTATATGTATATACATATAATTTAATTATATATTTATATACATATATATATATGTGTGTGTGTATATATATATATATATATATGTATATATATATATATATATCTTAATTATATATAGGATTAACCCAGCTAATCCTAATCATGAGCTTCTGTTCACAGATGCTAAGGAAAAAACAAGTTCTCAGCGCAGACATTATCTAAGTACCAGTTAACACTGACATCTACTTAACACTCCTATGTGCTGTCTCCATCCTTAAAGGCCAGCCCTTCACCCTCGGTAATATTTATCTTGTCAAGCTATGAAAATTGCTGAAAAGTTGTTTTGCATAGCTTTGGGCATTTGAGCCTGAGAAAAACATCCAAACCCAGTGAATGGTCTGTTTGCCAGACACCGCCAGACACCACCAGAAGAAAGATAAAGTTTGCCTAACACTGAGTTTTTCTCAAAATTTTCTAAATAAATGACTTCTCCTGAACCTTTTCAGACTTCAGCACACCACTTTTCAAGCTGCTTGAAAGCTAAGACATCTAAACAAGTGAAATTTAGTTAGGAGAAAAAATGTAGCTTTCAACATCAGAAGCTGGTAAACTACATTCACAACAGAAGTTCAATTTAATCTGAAAGGAAAACAAATCCATCAATGTCCATTCAACTTGCTTACAAACATGAGAGACATTCAGTTTTCTCCTAGTTGAGTATCCATGTTAGATGTTATTTAGCTCTTTCTGTTCCTGAAACACTTACTTTAAAGTATACTATGTAATTAAATTTTGAATTCTTTTTCTCAGTCTACATACACTTACATTTTTCAAATGCTCCTAAGACTTTTAACTGCAGGTAAAATTTCTTTCAAATGGGCAAGTGATTATTTTTCTTCACACAAAGACATTCAGTAATCTCAGGGAATCAAACCAGTATTCTCAAATGGACCATAAGGAGTTTATCTGCTCCTGATTCAATGGCCCGCCCTTGCATTATGGACTGCCAGGACCTCTGCCATGGTGGAATCCCTCATCAATGTTTAGGCGTGCTTAGGGGAGAGTCTGTGTTTAGTCTCCCTAAACACAGTTTAGGGAGATGTGATTTTAATGATGCTTCACACAAAGACCAACTTTAATAACCAAGCTTGAATTTAACTATTTCAATGAAAAATGGAAGGCTATATATGCACACAGCTTGGAAATTTCCATTAGATGAAGACATCTAGGCAAACCCGCAGATGAGCACAAACTTTTGACTGTCCATTATGCCAGGAGAAGAAAGCAACTTCCACTCGTCAAACACTCACACTTCCTAGGTGCCACACATGGATGGGCACTTTTAATCCTATTTTACAGATAAAGAAACTGAGGTTTAGAGAGTTTGAGTGATTTCACCAAGGTCAAACAGACAGTAAAAGGCATTGGGATTTAAACCGGTATGCCATGCTCCAAAGCCCTTGAGTATTTCCCTCAGCGTGCTGAACGATAACCACAGCAGTGCCTGCCCGAACACTTATACCAGTATCAAGAAATTGGAGAAACTGGAGTCTGATTTTTAAGTACAAGCAATCTAAGATCATGAAGTGCTTTGTTTTTGTTTACTTATTTGCTCCTTTTGTGCTTCTGTTCCTCAGTGGCCATACAGACGCCCCATGGGGTAGGGGCTCGGCAGTCAGCCAACCCTACACCAAGACTTAGCTCCTGCCCTACCAGTGACTGGAGTAGCCTGGAGTGGGTGACGTAACCTGCCAAACCTTCATTTTCTTCATTCATCAGCTGATGATAATAACTCTGGCCATGCATAGTGTTTGAAAGTGTTAACTAAGCAATCCTTGAACAGTGCCAGGAGTATAAATGTGCTCTTAAATGTTACCTCTACTTTGTACTCAAAACCAGGTCCTTTCCCTCTCTGTATAACAGATTAAGACTGAAAGCTTGGCCAGATGCTTTTTTCACCTGTTCATTTTAATTTGACAAACACTGATTTGATCCATGTATTTTCTTCAAACTAGATTAAAAGTCACCATCCCCTTCCATCTGACACACAAGTGCCTACCCCTTCCATCTGACACACAAGTGCCTACTGCAGCCTTTCTTTGTGACCAACACTGCAGGTAATAGAAAGTTTTCAGTAAATACCACCTACCGTGGACCATAGAGAACATGACTCAGTCCCAGTTCCTTCACAGAGCACTAAGCAAAAGTGTATTGTAAATATTAAACTTGCTAAGAGACTAAATTATAATTGTTCCCAACACTAGAAGAAATGATGATTATGTGAGGTGATATAGGTGGTAGCTAGTTCTAAGATGGCAATCATACTGCAAAACAGATGTATCAAATTAGTATGCTGTACACCTTGAACTTACGCAATGCTGAATGTCAAATTTTCATTAAAAAAATCGAAGCATTAAGAAACAAGACAGCATTCAAGGCCCTTGGTCATCTGACCCTTTCCCGCTTTTCCAACGTCAGGCTTCAATCATACTGAACTACTCATAATTCCTGAATATTCCATGCCATGTCATACCTCTCTATAGGACTAAACAGTCCCTTCTGCCCTGAATGTCTCCCTTTCCACCAAACTCATCGAACTGGTGAATTTCCTTTAAGATTCAATTAAGGCATTATTTCTCCCTCAAAGTTTTTGCTAATCTGTATCTTTTTTATCATTTCATGCTTGAGCAATCACTACACCTAAACCTATCTTTCTTATTTCACAAATCACTGCTTTCACTGAAATCTTTTAGGGTAGAGACTATATGTTGTTTAAGTTAGTATCACCAGCATATAATCAGTTCCAGTTATATAGTACAGGCAAAGTAAGTGTTTGCACGAATGAAGAAACATCACATGTTTGTTTCATCTGTATAACTATATACCGCAACTTATTTGAGGCCACAGGCCACCTCTCATGGTATTATTTTTTTTGTTATATCACACCATGCTACATACAGAGAGGTAGCTCAAGAAATATTTGTGACTCGTTTGTTTGAAACTCACACGACAACTGATTCATTAAAGGTTGGTTGCCAATTTGAACGCTTTTCATTTGAACTCTTTTTGATGTGGAGATATAAATCAGTCGTCCTTCCCAATTCTACTGTCCACTTGAACTTTTGGTAATATGCAGATTTTACAGTATATTATTTTCTATTTTAATTACTTTCGCTCATCACACATAAAATATGTTTCACAATTTTTCTTTTAAAAAAATCAATCAAAATCAAGATGCACATAGTTTACAGCCAAGATGCTAAGTGTTGATGGTGAACATGAAAACTCCTTGGATGAGAAAATTTAGGGGGCCACTGTTTTGATACTTCTCGGCAGGGAACATCATAAGGAAGCCTGTCACCAGGGAACTAGAACAAAGATGGTGTAATGTGATTTTTCACTTCCAAATTCTAGGTGGCACTGTCTCAAATCTTGCCTGTGGCTTCATGGACTCATTGCATTGATTGGCAATCGCTGATTTATTTAGCTGTCCTTTTCGCCTAAAGATCAGTGATTTTCAAAGTGGCTTTTAGACTAGTAGCATCTCATCACCCACAATATTACTAAGAATGATAACTATTGAGCCCTACCCCAGACCTAGTGAATCAATAACTCAGGGGCTGGGGTCAGCAAGCTGTGTTTCCCAAACTCTTCAGGTGATTCCGAAGTTCCCTAAAATTAAGAATCACTGCTATAGAGCCTAAGTTCTTTGAGGGCAGTGCTCATGGATTATTTAATCTGATTTTTCTAGTATCCAGTGTAAATGTTTTACTTTTGGGCGTTCTGAGTTGTTCTATGAAACTACTGTGGATTATGTTGGGAAGATGAGATTATGAGCTGCCAGGATTCATATAACAACAACAACAACAACAAAAATGTCCAGATAATGGTAATGATTGACAAATTTATTCAATTTGCCTTTTAAACCCTACTTCAGGTAGTACCTGCTTTACAGACTTTCCTAACTCTACTAAGCAAGCTTAGGTCTCTTATCCTATGACTTGCTGTATGCATCCATTCCTTAATATTTAAATGAACATATATCCCAACTGAACATTGACCATAGTTATTCATTTTTATACCCTCAGTACCTAGAACAGAGCTAATGCAGAACAACTATCCATTCATAACAAGCATTTACGACATGCCTAGGTTTATATCAAATTAAATCAGTGTTGAAATTATTAACAAAGCTATTCCTGTCAGAGTTGGTCCCTAGGATGAACTAGGTCTTTGAACATAAATATTGTATTATTCCCAAACAGATCAGACCAGAAGCCAGGAGCCACATTTTTTCTGGTACCTTTCTTCTCCTCACATTATTTTCTCTCTCTCTACTCACTCCTGTTCAAGACATGTCTTTGGTTCTATTTCTTTCAAGATTTCCCTCAAATCTATCATCAAAGGCGTTGACTGTCAACTAATGTGATAGCTGATAAGTTTTAGATTTTCCTGACATGTTAACCTTTAAAAGTCAAAAATTTTAAGACTGGAAAATCTTCAAGAGATTAATGAATAAAATCATGTCTTTCTTTCAGCAACAAATATTTATTGACTACCTAGTGTCAGGAACTATTTTAAGTGCTCGGAATATATTACTGAACAAATAAAGACCCCTGCCCTTAAGGAGCTTAGACCCAATGTGAGGTGGGGAGTCAAGGGAATGGAAAGAGACAGACAATGAATAACAAACACATAAACAAATACACAAAACAGTAATAGGAAGATGATAGGTCTTACTGAAAGAAATAGAGCACAGTGAATGATATAACAATGCTGAAATGCGGCATTAATGGATTTACAGCTCAGCATGAAGACTGTTCCGACATGGTTCTCAAAACCCATTATTTTACCTTTTTCTATATTTACCTCCATTATTATTTTATCAGGTCTCAGGGCTTCAAATAAAATTTATATGCAAATGACTCCAAATGTATATTTCCAGTATACAGCACTTCTATGTACTTCAAACCTCTCCACATCTTTACTTGGATATCTAATAGGCATTTTGAATTCAATCTGTGCAAAGACCTTTTGTTCCTCCACCCTCCCTTCCCCCACACAGACAATGTCCTCAGACAATCGTCCTTATCTCAGTTAGTAACAACTCTGTCCTTCTAGTTGCTCAAGCTAAAATGGTTCGGGTCTTCCCTAACGCCTCTCTTCCCCTAATACCTTGGACAAGTCACTTATCTCTTACCAGTTAGATCTAGAATATTGATTCAAATATTTAGGATATGGCCTTGAAATAAAATTTTTCTGGTTTGTGTACTTGAAGTTTTGAAGTCTGGGGACTTGCTGACTCTGTAGGCACTGCCCTTCCTAGAGCTATAATAGCTACTACCCAGAGATAGCAAGCAACCTACCTGAGAGCACAACTCTCATCTGCAAACAAACCAATCCAGAGCCCACACCCCAACTCCCTCATTTATTGAGCCCTCACACTCTGAGCCACTATCCACTTACCCTAATCCCCCCACAGGAACCAGGTACCAGACACCTAGAGACAGCCCCTAGCCCCAGAGCCCACTGAAATTACCCAAAGTAGCCAGTTCTTAGCTTTATTTTATCCTGTCTCACCTGTTCTTTCCCATGAAAATCACAACAAAGGCTCTTGCCCACATTTTCCTCCCACTCCCTCTGCCTCCTAACTGAACGTGGTGCTTCCTTGTGTGGCCCTGCGTGGCCTGGCAAGTGGTGACCCTCCTCTTGGGAACTGAGTAACAAACTGTCTTTCCAATGGCAGTTGTCTCCTCATCTGTTGGTCTCACCATAGCTGAATAATAATACAATTACTATTATAAATATATCTTAAAACAGGCCTGGATGGCAAAGTATCGGGGAATCCTGTCCTAACAGGAAGGTTAAAATAACTGAAAAGAATGAGGCCCTATCTCAAGTACACACCTAACCCTGTCCTGGAAAAAAAGAGTTTATATGGGGAGGCCTCTGAGGTTCATTCTTAGGGACATTGGTGGGGGTCAGAAAGTGAGGCAGTGTGGGAAAAGTAGTGCTACAGACCTGAAAAACAAATGTGTGCTTTACAAAGTCATGGGCATATGGGGGAGGGCGAAGGACTTGTACTTGCCAAGCACCCAGTGCATGTTGCCACATGTTGTACTAGAAGTTTCTTGTCAGGTTAATTTATCCCTATAAAAACCCCAAGCACGCAGTATTATTTCTATGTTGCAAGAACTGAAGTGAGGAATCAAAGAATTTAGCTAACTTGTTCAAGTCCATAAAGATAGGCAGAGGCCACTAGGGGTACATCTTGTTCCAACATCTAGGCAGTCCCTTTCTCCCCACTGACGTCTAAGGGTTGTGCCTGAGCAAGAGGGTAACTAGTCTTGACACAGTCAATCCAAGTTTTGCTCTCTCTGTTTTTCTTTCTTTCTTAAAATGACCTCTTTGGCATAATAGAAAATATAAATTGGCCTCTGCCCCTGGTTCCTGGCATAGAACTCCTAAAACCTTGCCATTTCCTAAATGATAAGAGAACTAGGAGTATCTTTTGTTCTAACATTTGGTATTTGACTTTGGCTCCTGATACAGGGTTTCCAAAACCCTTGTAATTTCCTAGGTGATAGTAGTGTCTTCTCTAATGAGTTGACTCTGGCTGGGCTGCTGGGTGGCTCCTGGATGGAAGCTGGTCACCAGAAAGACCAAGCCATCATTACAAGCTTTCAATTTTCAGGTCTCTCCCTCATTCTCTTGACAAAGGTGAAGGAATGAAAATGGAGTTAATGATTGCTCACGCCTACGTGATGAGGCTTTTATAAAATCCCCAAAGCATGGGGTTTGAAGAGCTTCCAGGTTGGCAAACACATCCACTCCAGGAGGGTGACACACCTCAACTCCATTCAGACAGAAGCTGCTTCATTCCAGACCCTCCAAGACCTCACTCTATTATCTCTTCATCTGGCTGTTCTTCTCTAGCCTCTATCATATTGTTCCATAAATTGGTAAGTGCAAGTTAAGTGTTTTCCTGTGTTCTGTGAGCTGCTCCAGAAAATTAGTTACACTTGAGGAGAGAGTCCTGGGAACCTCTGATTTATACCCGAAGCAGACAGAAGCTATAGGTAACCTGGGGACCTACTACTTATGATTGGCATTTGAAGTGAGTGAGAGCAGTCTTGAGGAATTGAACCCTTAATCTGTGGGATTTGACACTATCTCCAAGTGGATAATGTTAGGAGTTAAATTCTAGGGTACTCACTGATATCAGAGAATTGCTTGCTTTGAGGAAAAACTCCACACATTTGGTGACCAGAAGAGAAGTGTTCTGTGTGAGTAGAAAAAAGGACATAGTAGGGAAGAACTGGGTTTTTACCTGCACAGAAGGTGGAAAACTCAGATTTCCCAATGCAATCTCTTATTCATTATTTTATTTCTGAGTTTATTAGAGTTCTCTTATCCTCAAGAAATCAAAAATTTATCTCTCTGCATCTAAGTTATTTCTGACAAATCACCTTATCGTTACCTTTCTCTTTATTAAAGAACTGAGCTCATGTACCACACTGTTTAATTCATAAACACAGTTAGGCTGGAAACTGTCTTAAAAAGAAGTCTCTTGACAAATTACATTTCAGTGATTGATTGACTCCTCCAGTGAAGAAGCTGCCCCTAACCTCCTTCCTGACTTAGATAAAGTGGTTTAACATCAAGTTATTTTCATGGTCAGCCTCCTTATTGGCAGCCTGCAAAACTACTTTCATTTGAAGGCATCTCCCTGTCCTGTTTCATAATGTAAATTTATTTAGCAGTGGAATGAGCCTCTAGAGTCAAGCAAATTGATAGGGACATAAACCCAATAAGGCTTGAAGTACAAGAAACAAGAAGGGTTTGGACTTTCAGGGTATAAAAACAATGTAACACTCTCCAATTATTAATCATTTGATCAATCTGGTTTTGTTGTCTAGGTGTAGCTGTATCTTAGTGGGGGTATGACCACAGGCAGTTACCACTATTTGGTCTTGCTTTTCTCATCTCATAAGCAGGTATAATAATAATTATTTTATGGTTTCTTCCTAGAAATGAATAGGATGTCATTAAATACCCAGGACTGTGACTTCCTAGAGTGGTCTTCCACAATTGCTAATAGAGGACCATGAAACTGGGTTTCCAGTCTTCAAGTCCTGATTCCACCACTCATTCATTAACTGTGTGACATTGGGCAAGTTTCTTAACATCTCTTTGCTTTTTTGACTTCATTACTCCCATAAGTAAAATGTGAGGAAAAAATAATAATAATCTTATAGGATTGTTATTATGATAAAAAGTTAAGAACTTGGAACTGCACTGGAGATCTATATAAAAAATATATAGACACATAGAAATATATGTATATATTATATTTCTATCTTTAATTGATATGCAATTCACATAACAAAATTCATCATTTTAGCATATACGACAGAGGATTTTAGTGTATTTACAATATTATGCGTCCATCACCATAATCCAAGTCCAAAATATTTTCATCACTGTAAAAAAACCCCTGTATTATCACCATTCCCCTCATTCCTTATCCCCAGGCAACCACTAATCTATTTTCTGCTTCTATGGATTTGCCTATGTGTACATTTCATATGAATAGAATCATATGATATGTGACTTTTGTATCTGACGTCTTCCATTTAACAAAGTGTCTAAGGTCCATCCAAGTTGTAGCATGAATCATGATTCATTCCTTTTTATGACTGAACAATACTCTGTTGTATATTTATACCTTGTGTTTACCTATTCTTTGGTTGGTGGACATCTGTACTTTTTCCAATTTTTGGCTATTCTTTCCCCCTTAAATGTTCTTGACACTGTTGTTGAAAAATCAATTGCCCATAGATATATACTTTTGGACTCTCAATTCTATATTTGATTTGATATATATATTTATTCTTCTGCCACTACCACACTTTCTTAATTACTGCAGCTTTGTAGTAAGTTTTTCTTTTTTTCAAAAAGTTTTTTTTAATTATTTTAAAAAATTTACAGTTATAGTTGACATTCAATATTATTTTATATTAGTTTCAGGTGTACAGCATAGTGGTTAGACATTTATATAATTTATGAAGAAAAAGTTATTTGGTTGCTTAAAATTGAGTCTTCTAATATTAAAAGAGCTGTTTTATTAACAGCTATTTATCCTTCTGTATTTGCCTGCAACATCTTTGTTACCAGTGTTAAGTGGATAACTATGTATTGTATCACAGTGACGTATGAAGTGTAGTAAGTTTTGAAATCAGAAAATATAAGTTCTCCAACTTTGTTCTTCATTTTAAAAGTTATCTCTATTCAAAGTCCCTTACATTTCCATATGAATTTTAAGATCAGCTTGCCCATTTCTGTAAACAAAGCAGCAATAATTTTGATAAGAATTATATCTGTAGATCCATTTAGGAAGTATTGTCATCTTAACAATATTAAGAGTTTCATGAATACATTCAGTTTATTTAGGTATTTAATTCCTTTCACACTGTTTTGCAGTTTTCAGTGTACAAGTTTTATACTTCTCTGATTAAATTTATGTGTAAGTATTGTCTGCCTTATGATGTTATTGTAAATGGAATTGTTCCCTTATTTTATTTACAGGTTATTCATTGTTAATGTAGAGAACTACAACTGATTTTTGTATATTGCTCTTATCTTCTGAAACATTGTTGAACTCAGTTATGAGCTCTAGTACGTGTGTGTGTGTGTGTGTGTGTGTGTGTGTGTGTGTGTTGAGTTTTCTATGTATGAGATCATGTTATCCAAAATAGAGGTAACTTTAATTCTTCTTTCCCAATACGGATTTATTTGATTTATTTTTCTTACCTAATTGCTGTGGTTACAACCTCTAGTATAGTGGTAAACAGAAGTGGTAAGAGGGGGAAACCTTGTCTTATCCCTAATTTTATGGAAAAAGCTTTAAATCTTTGACCATAATGTATGATGTTAGCTGTGCATTTTTAATATATACCTTTTATCAGATTGAAAAAGTTTCCTTATATTCCTAGTGTGTTGAGTGTAAAATCATTAAGTGATGTTGAATTCTGCTAAGTGTGTTTTTCTTTTTCTTCTTTGGTTGAGATAATCATGTAGTTTTTGTCCTTTAGAATGTTGTATTAGGTTGATTTCAATTCATGTATGTTGAACAAACATTGCACTTCTGGGAATAATCCCAGTTGGACATGGTGTACGAGGAATTTTGCACCTACGTTCATCAGGGATATTGGCCTATAATTTTCTGGTTTATGTAATGTCTTTGCCTGGTTTTAGAATCAGTGTGATGGTGGCCTTAAAAAATTATCTTGGGAGTTTTCTCTCCTCTTGAATTTCTGACAATTTATGAAGTATAGGTAGGTGTTAATTATTCTTTGAATGTTTGCTAAAAGTCACCTGTGGAGCCATCTGTTCAGGACTTTTATTTGTGGGGACTTTTCAAAATTAAAGTTTATTGAGGTGACAATTAGTAAAGTTACATAGGTTTCAAGTGTACAATTCTGTATTACATCGTCTATATATCATGTCGTGTGTTCACCACCCAGAGTCAGTTCTCCTTTCATCTCCACATATCTGTGGGGACTTTTTTAATCACTGATTTGATTTTGTTACTAGTAAGCAGTCAGTTCATATTTTCTGTTTGTTCTTAATTCAGTCTTAGAAGATTGTATGTTTCTAGAAATTTACCCCTTTCTACCAGATAGCTCAATTTGTTGGCGTATAATTGTTCTTTATATTTTCTAATAATTCTTTGTATTTCTATTATTTCAGTTATCACTTCTCTTTCAGTTCTTATTTTATTTATTTGGGTCCTCTCACTTTTTTTCTTGATGAGTCTGGTTAAAAGTTTATCAATTTTGTTTATCTTTTTAAAGAACCAGCTTTTGGTTTCATTAATCATTTTTATTTGTTTATTTTTTATTAGTTTCAGGTATAAAAACATTTATAGCCTTCTCACAAAGCAACAACCCCAACAAGTCTACTATATATCTGACACTGTACATAGCTATTGAGATACCATTGATAATATTCCCTATGCTTTATTCTCTAATATATCTATATATGTATATTAGAGAAATATATTTAAATATACATATGTGTTGTTACTTACTTTTTTTAAATTATGTTTTTAAGACTCTATTTCATTTATTTCTGCTCTAATCTCTATTATTTCCATCCTTCTTCTCACTCTGAGATTTGTTTGCTATTCTTTTTCCAGTTCCTTTAAGAGTTAAGTTAGATTGTTTATTTGAGATTTTTCTTGTTTTTCGAGGTAGGCCTGTATTGCTATAAATTTCTTTCTCAGGACTGCTTTGTCTGTGTCTCATAGAATTTGGGTCATTGTGTTTTCATTTTAATTTGTCTCAAGGTATCTTTTGATTTCTTCCTTGATCTCATTGTTGACCCAGTCATTGTTTAGTAGCATGTTATTCAGCCTCCACATGTTTGTGAGTTTTTCAGTTTTTCTCTTGTAATTGATTTCTAGTTTCATATCATTGTGGTCATAGATTATGCTGTATATGATTTCAAACTACTCATATTTATAGAGACTTGTTTTGTAGACTAAAATGTGGCCTATTGTAGAAAATGCTCCACATACACTTGAAAAGAATGTATATCCTTATGCTTTGGGTTAAATTGCTCGAAAAATATCAATTAAATCCAACGGCTCTGGTGTGTTATTTAAGGCTGCTGTTTCCTTGCTAATTGTTTGTCTGGTAAGTCTATCCAATGCTGTTAATGGGGTACATAAGTACCCTACTATGATTGTATTACTGTCGGTCTCTCCCTTTTGTCAGTTAATATTTGCTCTATATATTTAGGTGCTCCTTTATTGAGTGCGTAAATGTTTACAAGGGTTATGTCCCTTTGTTGGATTGATCACTTTATCATTATGTAATGTTCCCCTTTGTCTCTTATATAGCCTTTGTTTTAAAATCTATTTTGTCTGATGTAAGTATTGCTATGCCAGCATTTTTTTCATTTCCATTTTCATGAAATATCTTTTTCCATCCCTTTACTTTCAGCCTGTGTCTGTCTTTATATTTGTAGTGATTCTCCTGTTGACAAGAGATGTATGGGTTTTGTTTTCTTACCCATTCAGTTATGCTATGTCTTTTTATTGGAGTATTTAATTCATTTCCATTTAAAATGATTATTGATGGATACATAGTTATTGCCATTTATTACTCTTCTTTATGTTCTCCCTCCCCCTTCTTCTTAAAGAAGTCCCTGCTTCATCTAGTCTGCTGGTGATTTCTTCTAATGCATTCTTCTTTTCAGTTATTGTATTCTTCACTTCTGACTGGTACCTTAATTTGAATAAGCCTGGTTAACAAGGTCTCACAATGGATAAATCAGAAATAGATTTAAAAGATCAATGGACAAATCTATAATCATAGTGGAAAATTTTATCCCAGTCCCTCTAATGAGCTGGTAAGACAAGTAGACAATTTGAACAACTATAGAATAGACATTGTTTTCACATATCCATAGAGCATTATCTAAACTTGAACATACATTGACCATAAAACAATTTTAACAAATTTCAAGGAACTGAAAACTTATAGAGTATGTTCTGTAACAACAGACGAACTAAATTAATAACAAAAATAAATTTAAACGTATTTCCAAAATTATGAAAATTGAGCAAAAACTACCTTTCGGATAAGTTGTGGATCAAAGATGAAAGCAATGGAAATTAAAATGAATTCTAAAACATGGAATGTAGCAAAAATTGCATTTAAAGAGAAGTTTAAAGCCTTAGGTCACATATTAGAAAAACGAAAATCTAAAAATTCATGATCTAAATATGTATGAGGTCTGACAATTAGGTTCACAAACTTGTTGCAACAATGTTGGTAACCTTTGTTGATATCAGAGGGATTATTCATTATGAATTTGTACCAACTGGATAAACAGTTAACCAAGTTTATTATTTGGAAGTGCTGAAAAGACTGCGTGAAAATGTTAGATGGAAACAACCTGAACTTTTCACCAACAATTCATGGCTCTTGCATCACAACAATGCATCAGCTCACAGGCACTGTCTGTGAGGGAGTTTTTAGCTAATAAACAAATAACTGTATTGGAACACCCTCCCTACTCACCTGAACTGGCCACCAATGACTTCTTTCTTTGCCCAAAGATAAAGGAAATATTGAAAGGAAGACATTTTGACAACATTCAGGACATCAAAGGTAAGACGATGACAGCTCTGATGGCTATTCTAGAAAAAAAGCCCCAAAATTGCTTTGAAGAGTAGACGAGGCATTGGTGTCAGTGCATAGCTTCTCAAGAGGAGTATTTTGAAGATAACCATAGTGATATTCAGCAATGAGGGATGTGGCAAATTTGCTTGGATGAATTTGTGAACTTAATTGTCCAACTTTGTATGTCACAGGGTCTGAGAAATGAAAGACTGGGTGTGGGCCAGTTAGGAAACTCCTACATGTTGACATCAGCTTTGTGTTTTATACTGTGAAATACTTATGGATTAGTTAATACATCTCATCTCAAATATTCTTACATGACAGACCCAACACCATAAAGGAAAGAGAAAATAATAATAATAATAATAATACAACAATTACATAAAATTCACATAGTGGGTGATGTCATTGGAAATGGCAGATTAAAGAACACTGAAATTCTGTTCTTCCATAAAAACAATGAAAACACTGGAAAACTCTGAATCAACATGTTGTTTTAAACATATTTCTAGAAATCAACTAAAGGCATGCATTATCCTGAAAGGTTTGTTGGCATCCTGGAAAACTGGCTTGAAAGACTTCTCTTTATTTCATCTGACTCAGATCTTTGCCTAGTGCTGAAGTCACTACACAGGGAACATTTGCTGTAACATTTACAGGTAAATGTTTTAGTTGCTGCTGAATGAGACAGTAGCTGAAAGTTGGGACAAACAATAGACTAACAAAAATGAGATGGCCATAAAAACTTTGAAAAGCTCTGACATACTCCTGGGAATCTAGAAGAGCATGCACATGTGTGAGGATGTGAACATGCTCAAGAAAGTCCTGAGAAGGCTCGACACTCTTACCTCTTGCTGATCTTGAGTCTCTATATAAATAGGAAGTGCAGAGTTATAGTTGTAACTCCCTGGCTCAGTGTTAAAGGAGAGCCCCACATGTACACCAAACGCTCTTGAGAAAGACTGGGAGTTTTCTGTATTTAATCATTAGCTGACCATTAAGGTAATGGAACAGAGACTTCAATGGCATACTTGAAATATAGACCTTATAGATAAATTCAGAAAAGACATTAAACAAACATCTAGAAGTACAATAAGCATTAAAAATAAGTAACAGGAGCAGGTTGTGATCATATTTGCAGAGTCGCCACATTATAATTTTCAAAATGCCCAGAGTTTTCAATAAATAATTATGAGACATGCAAATGAACAAGAAAGTATTGATTATACACAAGGGAAAAAAGAAAAAAAACAATCAATAGAGACTTTCCCTGAGAAATCCCAGACATGGGACTTTTAGAAAAAGTCTTTAAATCAGGTATTTGAAATATGTTCAAACAGTTAAATAAAACCAACTTTAAAGAAATTTTTTAAATGTATGAGAACAATGTCCCACCAAATAAGGAATATCTACCAAGAAGGAGAAGGATTTTTTATTTTAAAAATAAAAATTACACAGGTGAAGAGTATGATCATTAAAATTAAAATACAAAAATATCCCTATAGTAGTTTGATGGCAATTTCAAGCAAGCAGAAGAAAGAATTGATAAACTTGAAGATACATCAATTGAGATTATCGAGCCTGAGGAACAAAAAATCAAAAATGAAAAAAGAATCAATACAGCCGCAGAACCTATGGGACATCACCAAATGTACCAACTATGAGAGTCCTAGACGGAGAAGAGGGATAACATGAAATAGAAAAATATGTTTAAAAACACCTGAAACAAACAAAAAAATAAGTAAAACTAATGGCCAAAACATCACAAATGTTAATCTATACATCCAAGAAGTTCAACAAATTCCAAGTTAGGATAAACTCAAAGAGATCCACACCTAAACATATCATAATCAAGCTACCGAAAGCAAAAGACAAAGTTAGAATCTTCAAGTAAGCAGGAGAGAAGTGACTCATCACATACAAGGGATCTTCAATAAGATTAACAGCTCATTTTTCATCAGAGAGCAGAGGAACCATAAGATATGATGGAATATTCAAAGACCTAAAAGAAAGAAACATATATCAACAAAAAATTCTATGTTTGGCAAAACTATCCTTCAAACATGAAGGAAAATTTCAGACATTTGCAAAAAAAAAAAAAAAAAGAGAGAGAGAGAGAGAGAGAGAATGTTTTGCTAGAAGATAGTCCATACAAGGAATTCTATAGAGACTCCTTCAAGCTGAAATAAAAGGACACTAAACTCACACCCACATTAATAAATAAATGATACTAGTGAAGGTAGCTACAGAAATACATATAAAATACACTGTGAATGTTTTCTTCATAATTCCTTTTTTTCTAATATGGTTTAAAATATAGTTCCAGAAAGCAATAATTATAAATCTATGTTGATGGCCACACAATGTAAAATAATGTAATTTGAAACAATAACACCATTAAAGGATGAGTGAAATAAAGCTTCATAGAAGAAAGTTGCTATTGAAATTGAGTTGATATTAATATGAAATAGATTATTATAAATGAAAATATAGGTTGTAATCCCCGAGGCCACCATCAAGAAAATAACTAAATCTATATAGCAAGTGAAGTGGCAAAGTAATTAAAATGATATACTAGTGTATTTAAATTGAAAATTTAACACACAAAAAAGGCAGTAATGAGGTAATTAAGGAACAAAAAGACATAAGACATGTACAAAATAGGATGTCCCAGTCAATATTGTGGAATAGCTAAATGCTATGCTTACCTTTTTCCATGACCACATCAAAATTACAACTAAATTATAGAACCATCCTTGAGAACAACCTGAAGATTAGCTGAACAGAACTGTAAATGAGGATATATAGAAGAATCAACCTCAAGACTGGTAGAAGAGGCAGAGTTGCAAAATGGGATGGTCCCCACATGGAGGCAGTTAAGAATCTGTAGTGATATTTCAGATGCAGAGATACAACCTGAAGAATGAGAGCTCCCAGCCCCATAACATCCTGCCCACTCTAAAGCACCAGTAACTGGAAGAGGAGTCCCCATGGCTAGCTGTAAAAATCACTGGGGACTCCATACAGGTGTGAAAAAGAGCTGCTGTAGACACAGTTGCCCACTTAAAGCATTCAAGCACAAACTTACTTGTTCAGAAACACTTGCGCTAAGCTCCAGCAAAGAAACAGCAGCTCAAAATGTGCCTGGGAAATATGGGGAGGAACTGCATTATCTGGCTTCAGGGAAAGGACTGGAGAGGCAGATTTGCCATTGACTAGAGTGCTAGCAGGTGCCATTCCTCCTTTGTTGAACCTTTCTACACAGAGCCACCAGGCTCAGGCAGGTGCCAAATCTGAGTCTCCATTAATCTGGCTAGTGACATGCACCCCACCCAGCTGATTCCCTGTGATCCCACTCCATTCAACTCCTACACTGGGCCAGAACCTATTTCAGTGACTGTTCCACACAAGCAGCAAACCCTGGCCCACACTGCAGACTTTCTAAAAATCTCTCAAAGGTCCACAGACTCCAAAAAATAGTGGCCAACCTCAGCATGCCCTGTACCCCCAAGACAAGCAGTAGCAGCAGCTAGCCTCAGTTCACATCATAGCCTCTCCCAGGCACCTACAAGCCCAGCAGAAGCAGCTAACAACCACAGGTCACTTTGTAGTTCCTACTAGGTATCCTGAGGCTGGACATAGAAAGTGGCTAGCATTGGCCTGCCATGGGGCCCTTTCCTAGTGGCCCCAGAAACAACATACCCAGTGGCTAGTTTCAGAGCCCACCAGAGCACCATCTAATTAGATTTGCAAATGAGAAACCTAAAGAATGGACTCAGCAGTCACTAAATACCCTCTAAAGCAAATCAAAATTTGTGGGGTCAGCCCCTGCACAACAGTTCATTAACTGTAATCACGGCCAGTACCCACAGCCAGTCAGAGTGAAGATCAACCCCATCCACTGATATTCCAATAGCAAACAGGGCTCAACTACAACAGGATGGCACACACAACCCACACAAGAGACACCCTTGGAGCACCCAGCTAGGTGGCCATGGAAACTGCGCCACTGAGCCTCACAGGTTACCTATTACATAAAGCCATTCTGCCAAGACTGAGAGATGGAGCAGATATAATAAACAGAAACAAACACAGGGAGGCAACAAAAACGAGGAGACAAAGAAACTTATTTGAAATGAAAGAACAGTAAAAACTCCAGAAAAAGAACTAAACAAAATGGAGGCAAGCAATCTACCAGATATGGAGTTCAAAATACTTGTTATAAGGATGCTCTCAATGAATTTAGGAGAATCAGAGATGAACTCAATGAGAACTTACACAAAGAGATAGTAACCATAAAGAAGTCAGAAATGAAGTCAGAAATGAAGCATATATTAGTTAGAATGGACAGCAGATTAGATGAACCAGAGGATTGAACCAGCAATCTTGAAAACAAGGCAGTGAAGAACACCCAATCAGAATATCAAATAAAAAAAATAATTTAAAAATGAGGATAACTGAAGGGGCCTCTGAGACAACATCAAGCCTCAGTTTACCACATTCGCATCATAGGGCACCAAAAAAAGAAGAGAGAGATAAAGAGATTGAGAATCTATTTCGAGAAATAATGACAGAAAGCTTTCCTAATGTGGCAAAGGAAATAGATATACAAGTCTAAAAAAAATTGAGTTCCAAACTAGTTGAACTCAAAGAGGCTTACACCAAGACATATAATTAAAATGCCAAAAACAAAGAAAGAATCTGAAAAGTAGCAAGAGAAAAGCAGTTAGTTACAAAAGAGAGAGAGAGAGAGATCCTATAAGATTGTCAGCTGATTTAGCAACAGAAACTATGCAGATGCAAAAGGAATGGGAGCAAATATTCAAAGTGATGAAAAACAAGGACCTGCAACAAAGACTACTGTAACCAGAAAGGCTATCATTTAGATCAAAGGAGAGATAAAAAGTTTGCCAGACAAGAAAAATATAAAGGATTTCATCACCACCAATCCACTATTACAAGAAATATCAAAGGCACTTCTTTCAGAAGAAAAAGATACATCAAAATTATAAATAAAAAGCAATCACAGAAGAAAATAAAACTCACTCACAAAGGCAGACGCATAATAAAAGCGGTAGATTAGCCAACTGTAAAGCTAGGACAAAGGTTAAAGGCAAAAGTAAGAAGAACAAATGTACTTACAATAGGAAATTAAGGGATTCATGCAAACAAATGCACACAAAGGAAGTAAAATATAAGGACAAAAAAATAAATGTCAAGGACTTGAGAAAATGGTATCAAGTATAATGTGTTCAAAATTAAACAACTATCATCTTAAAAAGACTGCAATAACCACAGCTTGGCATATAGGAAGCACATGTTAACCACAAACCAAAAATCTACAAAAGATATACAAGGAAAAAGAGAACAGAATTCAAACACAACATTACAGAAAGTCATCAACATACAAAGAAGAAACCAAGAGAAAAAGAAAGGAACGGAGAAGAAATACAAAAACAATTATAAAACATTTAATAAAATGACAATAACTACAAACCTATCAAAAATTATCTTAAGTATAAATGGATTAAATAACCCAATAAAAATACATAGAGTGGCTGAATGGATATGAAAAAAACCCATACATACGCTCCCTATAATAGACCCACCTCAAATTGAAAGACACACAGATTGAAAGTAAAGAGATAGAATAAGATTATTTCACGAATGTTGAGACAAAGGGAAAAAAAAGTTGAAGTAGCAATACATATATCAGACAAAATAGACTTTAAAACAAAGGCGATAACAGGAGACAAAGAGGGACATTTCATAATGATAAAGAGATCAATCTAACAATATAATTCTTGTAAACATTTACATACACAATGTAGAAGACCTCAATACATTAAAGCAAATATTGACAGACATAAAGGGAGAGATCAATAGTAATACAGTCATAGGGGATTTTAACATCAGTGGATAGATTCTCCAGACAGAAAATCAATAAGGAAATACTGCCCTTAAATGACACATTAGAGCAGATGGATTTAATTGGTATTTTTAGAACATTATGCCCAAAAGCAGCAGAATATACATTCTTTTCAAGTTCACAGTGGACATTTTCTGGACAGGACACATGTTAGACCACAAAATAAGTCTCAATAAATATAAGAAGACTGAAATCATGTCCAGCATCTTCTCTGATCACAATAGTATGAAAATAGAAATCAATTAGAAGAAAAAACTGAAAACACACAAACACGTAGAGATTAAGTAACATGCTACTGAACAATGAATGGGTTAATAGCTAGATCAAGGAAATAATCTAAAGATACATTGAGAAAAAAATAAATTAAAAACAAATTATTCAAAACCCACTAGACACAACCAAAACACTTCCAATAAGGAATTTTTTTTTTTTTTTCAAATACAGGCCTATCTCAAGAAACAAACAAACAAAAAATTCAAATAGAAAATCTAACCTTACAACTAAAGGAACTAGAAAAAGAAGAGGGAAAAAAGCTGACAATGAGTAGAGGGAAGGACATAATATGGATTAGAGCCAATATAAATGAAATAAAGTCTAAAAAAATAATACAGAAGCATGAAACCAATGAAGATAAATGAAATGTTAACTTTAAAAGGTTAGCAAAGTTGATAAATATTTAATCTCAAGAATTAAAAAAAGGGAGAACCCAAATAAATAAAATCATAACTGATAGAGGAGAAGTAACAACTGACACCACAGAAATGCAAAGGATTATAAGAAAATACGATGAACAATTCTATGATGATAAATTGGACAACCTGGAAGAGATGGATAAATTCTTAGAAATATACAATCTTCCAAAATTGAATTAAGAAGAAACAGAAAATCTGAACAGACTGTTAACTACTATCAAAATTGAACCAGTAATCAAAAAACCCCCAACAAACAAAAGTCCTACACCAGTTGGTTTACAGGTGAATTTCCCTAAACATTCAAAGAACTAACACTTATCCTTCTCAAACAATTCCAAAAAAGTGAAGAGGAAGGAATGCTTCCAAGCTCAGCTTAGAGGCTGGCATTACACGGATGTCAAAACCAGAAAAAGACATTACCAAAAAGAAAATTATAAGTTATATCTCTGAGGAACATAGATGCAACAATCCTCAACAAAATATTAGCAAACAAAATTCAATGATACGTTAAAAAGATTGTATACCATGATCAAGCAGGATTTACACCTGGGATGCAAGCTTGGCCCAATTTCCACAAATCAATTAACAGGATATACCACATAAACAGGATAAAAAAATCACATGATCACATCAATAGATGCAGAGCATGCATTTGACAAAATTCAATGTTCATTTATGATAAAAATTCTCAGGAAAGTGGGAATAGAGAGAACATATTTCAACAAAGTAAAGGTCATGTAACACAAATCCACAGCTAACATACCCAATGGTGAAAAGCTAAAAGTATTTTCTATATGATCAGGAATAAGACAAAGATGTCTACTTTCATCACTTTTATTCATATTGAAAGTCCTAGCCACAGCAATCAGACAAGAAAAAGAAATAAACAGACATCCAAATTGGAAAGGAAGAAAAAAAACTGTCATTATTTGCAGATGACAAGATAGTATGTATGAACCCTAAAGATTCCACCAAGAAAATATTGTAACTGATAAATGAATTCAGTAAAGTAGCAAGATATGAAATTAAACTTCAGAAATTAGCTGAATTTTTATATACCAATAATGAACTGACAGAAAGAGACATTAAGAAAATATTCACATTTACAATTGTATCAGAAAAATAAAAATACCTAGGAATAAATTTAACAAAGGAGGTAAAAGACCTGTACTTGGAAAATTACCAGACACTGAAGAAAAAATTGAAGAAGATACAAATAAATGGATGCTTATCCATTTTCATGGATATGAAGAATTAACACCATTAAAATATGTGTGTTACCCAAAGCAATCTATATATTTAATACAATCCTTATCAAAATACCAATGGCATCTTTCACAGAACTTGAGTAAATAATCCTAAAAAATTATAGTGAACCACAAACATTCCCAAATAGCCAAAACAATCTTGAGGAAACAGAACAAAGTTAGAGATATCACAGTACCTGATGTCAAACTATATTACAAGGCTGTAGTAATAAAAACAGCATGGTACTGGTATAAAAACAGACACATAGATCAATTGAACAGACAGAGAGCCCAGAAATAAACCCCCACCAATGTGGTTAATTAATCTATGATGAAAAAGGTAAAAATATACAATGGGGTAAAGACACTCTATTCAATAAATGGTGTTGGAAAAACATATATTAAAAAAAAAAAAAGGAAACTAGACCACCTTCTTACACCATATACAAGAATAAACAAAAAATAAACTAATGATTTAAATGGGAGAGACCTGAAACCATACAACTTCTAGAGTTAAGCCTTTGACATCACTCTTAACCATATATGTATGTGTGTATATATAAAATGTTTCATATATAAGTGAAATAATATTGTGTATATATACATGTGTGTGTATATATATATATACATATATACACACACACACACACATTATATATGTATATAAATATATACAAAACAGAAAAAAAACTCACAGAGAACAAAATGATGATTGCCTGGCGGGGTTGGGTGGGGGGGTAAAAAAGGGGAATAGGTTAAGAAGTACAAATTGGCAGGTACAAAATAGTCATGGTAAAAAGTACAGCATAAGGAATATAGTCAATAATATTGTAATAACTATGTACGATTTCAGTTGTGTAACAGTTATCGGGGGTCACCTCATAAATGATGTAAATGTCTAACCATTATGATGTACATCTGAAAATAATATAATTGTGAATGTCAACTGTAACTGAAAAATAAAAATGAATAAATAAAAAATAGTTTACAAAGACATATCGAAAACAAATAGCAAGAACATAATCTGGACGTCATAAAAATAGCAGCCTGAGATGAGCCTCTTGAAATCTCCCCTGGAAATTACAACAAACTGAACAAATGTAACTCCACGAAGGACTCCCAGCATAGAACACAGGCAAGAGTAAGAGGCACAGTACTGAAATCATCTTAAGGTGGGCAAATTGTGCACAGGAGGAGGGAAGGGAGAAGTGTCGAGACAGGGACATGTGGGCGCAGTATGCAGACCTAGCTCATGCTCAGAGCTCACTGCACTCCAGAACTACCACAGCTGCGGGAGAGGGAAGAACTTGGACTGTTAGGGCTCCACTGATGGCCCACGGGGCTGAGGGAACAGCATATAACACGGCTGAACCTAACACTAATGGCAGAGACCTCGGAGCAAAGACTGAGGGAAGAAGGCTGAAAACGGTGGTTTAAGCCCTCACTGCCAAGCAGAGAATGAATCCGTAGGCACTGAGACTAGCCTCCCCCTCCCTATCCTCGCAGAGCTCGCACGTCCCCACCTGCCCAGTGCTACAAGTGGAACAGTAGCAGTGTCAGATCAAAAGAACAGAATATTTGCAGTTCTGAGAACTGTGGCCCACAGACATGGACTCGTAGCTTAACTAGTTCCAGCAAAGGGGAAGAAGCTGTGGAAGCAGGACCGGCTGTGGTGGTGGTCACCGCCATTGCTCTGGGCCACCTCTCACAACCCACCCTGCCCCTGTCCCCACCTATCTGGACGGATCCCTGCAGAAGTAAACAGAGCTCGTGAAAAACACGGGCCCTGAATCTGCTGCAGGAAGAGCTTTGGAACTTCAGAAACTCTCCACAACCCTCCATGGAAGCAGTACCCTATGACCCAGGCCAACTGTTCACAGAGGAGAAGCCCACCTTCCAGGAAACCCCCCACCGCATTGTGTTAGAAGCTGGAATAGTGCAGATAAAAAATAACACTACAGTGTGAGAGAAAATAAAAGACTGCAGGTGGAGAGAAAATAAAACATTCTACCAACACCTACTGGGAAATGAAAGACCTCTTTCTATCGAACCCACTCCTGTAGATGTCTAGGAAGAGAAATAATAAATCATTAATAACCATGAATAACCAAGGTAACAAGGCAGCTCAGAAAGAAAATGAAAGGTCTCCAGAAAATGAACGTAAAGACATGGAAATATGTGAATTACATGACAGAGAATTCAAGACTGTAGTTCTTAAAAAAACTCAACGAGATGCAAGAAAACACAGACAGGCAGTTTAATGAACTCAGAAACACAATCAAAGAACAAAATGAACACTTTATCGAAGAGATTGAAATTTTCAAAAAGAACCAAATAGAATTTCTGGAGATTAAGAATGCAATAAAAGAAATGAAGAATGAAATAGCCAGCTTAGGTAGTAGAGTCAACCAGATGGAGGAAAGATTCAGTTACATGAAGATAGAAATCTGGAAATCACATGGATGGAAAAAAAAAGAGACTTGAGACTTAAAAGAAATGAAAGAACTCTACAAGAACTTTCTGACTCTATCAGAAAAGGCATTGTAAGAATAATGGGCTACCAGTAGGAGAAGAAAGAGAGAAGGGAACAGAGAGTATATTCAAACAAATAGTCGAAGAGAACTTACCAAACTCGTGGAAAGAACTGGATCCTGGATTAAAAGAAGCAAATAGAACACCTAATTACCTGAACCCAAACAGGCCTTCTCCAAGGCACATTTTATTGAAGCTGTCAAAAATTAATGACAAAGAAAGAATCCTCAAGGCAGCCAGGGAAAAGAAATCGGTAACTTAGAAAGAAAAGTCCATTAGATTATCATCAGATTTTTCAGCAAGAACTCTACAAGCCAGAAGGAAGTGGACTCAAATATTCAAACTATTGAAAGAGAGAAATTATGAGGCAAGAATAATATACCCAGCAAAGATCTCCTTTAGATATGAAGGAGGACTAAAGACCTTTCCAGACATACAGAAGCTGAGGGAATTTTCTAATACACGACCTGCACTACAAGAAATACTGAAGGTTATTCGACCAGCATAAATAGGGATAACTTGTGACAACACAGAAAAAGAAAATTACAGACCAATATCTCTGATGAATACAGATGCAAAAATCCTAAACAAAATTCTAGCAAATTGAATGTAACAATACATTAAAAATATTATTCATCACGACAAAGTGGGGTTCATCCCCGGGACACAAGGATGGTTCAACATATGCAAATCCATCAGTGTGATGCATCACATATACAAAATAAAGAACAAAAATCATAGGATTTTATCAATTGATACAGAAAAAGCATTTGACAAGATGCAACATCCATTTATGATTAAAACACTTAATAAAATAAGTATAGAAGGAAAATACTTTAACATAATAAAGGCCATATATGACAAAACCTCAGCTAATCTCATAATTAATGGTGAAAAACTGAAGCCATTTGTTCTACATTCAGGAACACGACAAGGCTGTCCCCTATCACCTCTGCTTTCAACATAGTGTTGGAAGTCCTTGCCAGAGCAATCAGGCAAGAGAAAGAAATAAAAGACATCCAAATTGGGAATGAAGAAGTAAAGTTATCACTCTTTGCAGATGACATGATGCTCGATATAGAAAACCCTAAAGACTCCACCAAAGCACTATTAGAAACAATCAACGAACACAGTAAAGTTTCCGGCTACAAAATCAACATACAAAATTCCATTGCATTCCTATATACTAACAATGAAATCTCAGAAAAAGAAATAAAAAAAAAAATTCCTTTTGCAATTGCAGCAAAAAGCATAAAATACCTAGGAATAAACTTAACCAAGGATGTGAAAGACCTATATGCTGAAAACTATAAGACATTTTTAACATAAATTGAAGAAGACAAAAATAAATGGAAAGACATCCTTGCTCATGGATTGGAAGAATCAACATAGTTAAAATGGCTGTATGACCCAAAGCAATATGCAGATTCAATGCAATCCCCATCAAAATCCCAATGGCATTTTAAAAGAAATAGAAAAATTCATCATTTGTATGGAACCACAAGAGACCCCGAGTAGCCAAAGCAATCCTAAGAAAAAAGAATGATGCTGGAGGTATCAAATTTCCTGACTTTAGCTTGTACTACAGGGCAACAATAATCAAAACAGCATGGTGTTGGCAGAAAAACAGACACACAGACAAATGGAATGCAATTGAGAACCCAGAAAAAAACCCACATAAATATGGACAGATAGTTTTTGACAAAGAAGCAAAAAACATGCAAAGGAGAAAAGACAGCCTCTTCAATAAATGGTGCTGGGAGAATTGGATAGCCACATGCAAAAGAATGAAACTGGACTGCTATCTGTCACCATGAACCAAAAGTAATTCAAAATGGATCAAAGACAAGGATAAGACCTGAAACGATAAACTGCAGAAGAAAACATGGGTACTAAACTTGTGGACCTTGGGTTTAAAGAGCATTTTATGAAATTGACTCCAAAGGCAAAGGAAGTACAAGCTGAAATAAATGAATGGGACTATACCAAACTAAAAGCTTCTGCACAGCAAAAGAAACCATCGACAAAATAAAGAGGCAACCAACTGAATGGGAGAAGATTTTTGCAAACAATGGCTCCAGTAGGGGTCTAATATCCAAAATATACAAATAACTCATACAACTGAACAGCAAAAAAAACAAACAACCCAATTGATAAATGGGCAGACGACCTGAAGAGACATATCTCCAAAAAGGACATACAAATGGCAAATAGACATATGAAAAAATGCTCAACATCACTAATCATCAGAGAAATGCAAATAAATACCACAATGAGATATCACCTCACCCCAGTCAGAATGGCTATCATCAATAAGACAAATAGTAACAAGTGTTGGAGAGGCTGCGGAGAAAAAGGAACCCTCATACACTGTTGGTGGGAATGCAGACTGGTGCAGCCGCTATGGAAGGCAGTGCGAAGATTCCTCAAAAAATTAAGAATAGAATTACCATATCACCCAGCAATTCCTCTCCTGGGTATCTACCCCCAAAATCTGAATACATTTATCCATAAAGACATGTGTGCTCCAATGTTCATTGCAGCTTTGTTTACGGTGGCCAAGACATGGAAACAACCAAAATGCCCTTCGATAGATGAATGGATAAAGAAGTTGTGGTATATATACACAATGGAATACTATTCGGCGGTAAGAAAAGATGAAATAGGACCATTTGTGACAACATGGAAGGATCTTAACATTACAATGCTAAGCAAAATAAGTCAGGCAGAAAATTTAGAGAACCATATGATTTCACTGATGTGTGGTATATAAAACTGAAAACAACAAAAGAGCAAGACGAAAAATTAAGAAACAAAAACTCACAGACATGGGCAATAGTTTAGATGTTACCAGAGGGTAAGGGGGAAGGGAGGCTCTAGAAGAGGGTTATGGGGTCTCATATATGGTGATAAGAACCGAATCTGGATGGTGAACACACAATGGGATATATAGATGATGTATTACAGAATTCTACACCTGAAATCTATGTAACTTTACTAACAATTGTCACCCCAATAAATTTTAATTAAAAATTTTTTTTAAAGAAGAAAACAAATTGCTAGAGGGCAAAAGTGAATGCTCCATGACCAGTGATTGCATTAATACAAATGAAGTAAACTCTCCAATTAAAAGGTAAAGACTGAGAGAATGAATAAAAATACATGATCAAACTATATGCTGTCTTGAAGGGATTCAATATAGTTTCAGCAACACAAGTAAGTTGAAAGTAAAGGATGGAAAAAAATATACTATGAAATAGTTGCCAAAAGAGAACTGGAATGGCTCTAAGAATAACAAACAAACAAAAACAAAACCACTAGAGTTTGTAAGAAAAATTGTTCCCAGAGACAAAGAAATACATTGTATACTAATAAAAGAGTAAATCCATGAAGATATAACAATTGTAACACATATACACCTAACAATAGATCTCCAAAATACATGAGGAAATGCTGACAGAATTAAAAGGAGAAATAGGCAATTCAATAGTAATAGTTGGAGACTTTAATTCCTTTCTTCCAATAATGGATATACAACTAGAAAGAAGGTCAGCAAGGAAAAAGAAGATTGGAATAATACTATAAATCACATAGACCTAACAAACATCTATGGAAACTCTATCCAAAAATAGCGGAATACTTATTCTCAGGTGAACATGGAACTACCATATAAAGTAGGCCTGCATCTTAATAAATTTAAGTGTTTAAAATCATACAAAGTATGTACTCTAAGAAAAATGAAATAAAATCAGAAATTAATAATAAATGTGAATTTTAAAGTCACAAAAGATAGAAATTAAACAATACATTCCTAATTTACCAAAGAGTCAAAAAGGCAATTACAAGGGAAATTTTTAAAAAATAGTTTTTAATACAGCAAAACACAATATGACAAACTATGAAATGCACTGAAAGCTGTGCTTGAAGGGAAAGTGATACCTGTAAATTACTATAAAGAAAAGAAGAAATATTTCATATCAAAATTCTAAACTTTCAAGAAAATAGAAAAGGAAGAACCAATTTAAATTAAAGCAAGTAAAAGACACTATTAAAAATAGAGTGGACACAAGTAACTAGAAAACAATAGAAAAAATGAACAAGAGTTAATTCTTTAAGAAGAACAAAAGAATAACAAACTTGTAGCTAGTCTGACCAAGAAAAGAGAGAGAGAGAGAGAGAGAGAGAGAGAGAGAGAGAGAGAGAGAGAGAGAGAACTCAGATTAACAAAATAACATGGGATGAAATACAAGGCATTAATAACAACCTTACAGAAATAAAAGGGATTATAATGCTCTAAACAAGTGCAAGTATGCCAACACATTAGATAATGAAGATGAAATAGAGAAAATCCTCGAAACACACAAAGTACCAAAAGAGACTAAAAAAAAAAAAACCACAGAGATTCTAAATTGATCTATAAAAAAAATTTTAAAATTGAGTGTTTATCAGAAAACCTCTAATAAAGAAAGCCAGACATTAATGGCTTCACTGGTAAATTCTACTAAGCATTAGGAGAAAAATTAACAGCAATCCTTTTCAAATTCTTCCAAAATATAGAAAAGGAGAAAATACTTTCTAATTCACTCTATGAGGCCAAGGTTATCCTGATACTATAGTCAGACAAAATCATCACAAGAAAATTACTGACTAATATCTCTTGTAAATTCAGCTGCAAGAATCCTCAACAAATAGTTGAAAGTATATCTGGTAGCATATAAAATGGATTATATGAGGCCTGACAATTAAGTTCATGAACTCATCCTAGGAAAAGTGCTACATACCTCACTGCTGAATAAAATGATGGTCACCAGTGAAGTACTTCCCTCAGGAAGCTATGCACTGATGAGAGCACATAGTCCACCTTCAAAGCAATTTTGAAACTTTTTCTGGAATGGCTATCGTATTACCCTTGATGTCCTGAATGTCATCAAAATGTCTGCCTTTCAATATTTCCTTTATCCTGGGTAAAGAAAGAAGTCATCAGGGGACATATTAGGTGAGTAGGGAGGGTGTTCCAATACAGTTATTTGTTTACTGGCTAAAACCTTCCTCACAGACAATGTTGTGTGAGCTGGTGCATTATCGTGATTCAAGGGCCATGAATTGTTGGTGAAAAGTTCAGGTCATCTAACTTTTTCACACAACCTTTTTAGCACTTAGAACGTGGTTAACTGCTTGTCCAGTTGGTACAAATTCATAATGAATAATCCCTCTGATATCAAAAAAGTTTAGCAATATCATTGCAGCAAGCTTGCAAACTTGTCAGACCTCGTATTAGCTAATTTTTTCCATGAAACTACACATAATGGTATAGACAAATTGATTACTATCTTAAATCAATATTTATGGGGAAACTTCAAAAATACAGCTCAGGTTATTTTGAAGTCACATGTCAACTGTCAAGAATACAATTCTGGAAAAACTGTAAAGTTGGGACATGACCAGAAACCAAAACCTCAAAGGCATTTTGAACATATTCAAATAGATTTTATCCAACTTCTAGCCTCCATTGGACTTAAATATGTTTTAGCTCTTGTCTATCTATTTTCAGGATGTGTTGAAATATTTCCTTGTCAAAAACCACAGCCCTTATAGTAGTAAAATAGTTGATTGATTTTGTGTTTTGTGAGTCGGGAGGGTGTTCCAATACAGCTACTTGTTTACTGGCTAAAAACTCCCTCACAGACAGTGCCGTGTGAGCTGGTGCATTGTCGTGATGCAAGAGCCATGAATTGTTGGTGAACAGTTCAGGTTGTCTTACTTTTTCACACAGCCTTTTCAGCACTTCCTAATAGTAAACTTGGTTAACTGTTTGTCCAATTGGTACAAATTCATAATGAATAATCCCTCTGATATCAAAAAAAGTTAGCAACATCGTTGTAATCGTTAAGTTCGGGAACTTAATTTTTAGAACTTGTATGTTGGCCTTTTGTACATCTTCTTGGGAGAAGTTTCTGTTCATGTCCTCTACCCACTTTTTAATTGGATTGTTTATCTTTTTGTTGTTGAGTTGTATGAGTTCCTTATATATTTTAGATATTATCCCCTTATAGGAGGCACGTTTTTGCAAATATCTTCTCCCATTTGGTTGGTTGCTTCTTTGTTTTGTTGTGGTTTCTTTTGCTGTGCAGGAGCTTCTAAGTTTGATGTAATTTTATTCCTTTATTTTAGCTTTTATTTCCCTTGCCTTTGAGGTCAAATTCATAAAATCCTCTCTGAACCCAAGGCCCATGAGTTTAGCACCTATGCTTTCTTCCATGCAGTTTATTGTGTCAGGTCTTAGGTTTAGGTTTTTGATCCATTTTGAGTTAATTTTGGTACTTGGTGATAGATAGAAGTCTAGTTTCATTCTTTTGGATGTGCATTTCCAATTTTCCCAGCACTATTTATTGAAGGTTTCTTTTATCCATTGTGCGTTTTTGGCTCCTTTGTTAAAAATTATCTGTCCATATTTATGTGGATTTATTTCTGCATTTTCAATTCTATTCCATTGGTCAGTGTATTTGTTTTTATGTCAGTACTATGCTGCTTTGTCTATAATATCCAAAACTTATAAAGAACTCATACAATGCAACACCCCAAAACAACAATAAACTAAAACAATATAATTACAAAATGAGCAGGGGTCTGACTAGACGTTTGCCCAGAGAGGACATACACATGGCCAATAGACATACAAAAAGAAGTTCAATAGACTAATCATCAGAGAAATGTAAATTGAAACAACAATGAGATATCACCTCACACCTAATAGGATGACAATTTCCAATAAATGTACAAACAACAAGTGTTGGTGAAAATGTGGAGAAAAGAGAAATCTTGTGCAACTTTGATGGGATTGCAAATTGGTGCAGCCACTATAGAAAACGGTTTGAAGGTTTCTCAAAATATTAAAAATAGAACTACCTATGATCCAGCAATTGAGCTTCTATGTATTATCTGAAGAAATCTAAACACTAATTTGAAAAGATATATGCACTTTTATGTTCATTGTAGCACTCTTTATAATAGCCAAAGTATGGAAGCAATCCAAGTACTTATCAATAGATGATTGGATAAAGAAGTGGTACATTTGTACAATGCAGTACTACTCAACATTAAAAAAAGAATGAAATGTTACTGTTGTGACAACATGGATGGATATTTAGCATGGATATTTTGCTAAAAAAAATAAGTGAGACTGAGAAAGACAAATATCATATGATCTCACTTATAATGGAATCTAAAGCCCAAAGTAAGTTAACAAATAAAACTGAAACAGACTCATTGATGAAGAGAACACACTGATGGTTGCCAGATAAGAGAGGGTTTAGGGAGCTGGGTGAAAAAGCTGAAGGAATTAGAAAGTACAAATTGGTAGTTTCAAAAGAGTCATGGAGATGTAAATTACAGCATAGAGAATATAGTACGTAATGTAGTTGCAACAACTACAAGGTGTGATAAAAAAATATGGTGAATGTTTGAATGAAAAAGCTATTATAGTAAAAGACACATTGCTATTAATCCCCTTCAGAATACCCCCCCTTACTTTGAATACACTTATCCCATCATTGTGCCACTTTCTGAAGCAGTTCTGGAAGTCCTTTTTCGTGAGCATCTTTAGTTGTGCTGTTGTGGCTGCCGCAATATCCTGAATCATTTTGACTTTGGGGAAGAGCCAGAAGTCGCACGGTGCCAGATCCAGTGAATAAGGTGGATGAGGACACACTGTAAAGTTTTTACTTGACAGAAATTGCCATATACCAGAAGCGATGTGTGACACGGAGCATTGTCATGATGGAGGATGAAACTGTTTGCCCATTTCATGTTAATGTATTGTTCATGATCCATGATTCAAGGCACACTTTAAAGCACACCTTCATTTAACCATAGCTCACACCCAACTGACTGCACTGAACGAGTTGAATCATGTCACACACTGTTATTAAGATTGGACATGCCACTTTCCGTATTGAAGATCCTTGCCTTTCTATTGGGTGGCAATCAGCAGGGGCATTTACCATATTTTTAGATCACAGTGGGAAAGACTCCATGTCACACATTGTTTCTTGTATGGCAATTTCTGTCAAATAAAAACATTATGGTGTGTCCTGATCCACCTTATTCACTGGACCTGGTCCCATGGGACTTCTGGCTCTTCCCTAAAGTCAAAATGACTATAAAAGGTAAATGTTTTGAATCTATTAAGGACATTGAGGCAACCATGACAGTGCAGCTAAAGACATTCACAAAAGAGGACTTCCAGAACTGCTTCAGAAAGTGGCAAAAACAATGAGCTATGTTCGAAGTGAGGGGAAGTATTTTCAGGGGGGGTAATGGCAATGTGTTTTACTGTAATAAATTTCTTTTATTTAAACATTCTCTGTATTTTGTGATCACATCTTGTGTAGTGCCGAATGGGCACTAGACTGATATGGGGGGTCAATCTATAAATTATACAAATGTATAACCACTATGCAGTATACCTGAAACTAATATAAAATAATATCGAATGCCAATTGTAATTGAAAATAATAGTTTTTGAAAAAGAATAAACTATTAAACCATTATAAAATAAAAGAAGAAGATGAAAGGCTGTGCATTGTAAAAACAATTTTATTGCAGAAATATCTCAGAATTACCCCAAACCCCAAGATACTGTCTCAGGATCCAAAATGTACTCTATTCAATGAACCATCTCCCCTTTCTTTTGATAATGCTGAACCCCATCTTTCCTAAGTCCTTGTTACATGAAGAATGAATTAATGTAATAATCACTTGATTCTAACAATTCTTTCAGCAACTTTTATAATAAATCTCTCAAGTCAGTAGTCAGTATTTCCTGACAAACATTTGTTCTTTAATAATGATGCAATGAGGGAATAAATGTGTTCTGAGGAGAGAAAATTTTGGAAATCCTGAATTAAACAAGCATGAACTCTTTTTCTTTCACTACTCACCTCCAGGACCATTTAAAATTCTAATCTGCCATAGAAACTATAGCATTGTTCCTCACCCATTTACTTTTATGACAACACTCCATAGAATACCCTTGGGGAAAACTCTGTTCTAACATAATTGTCTGTCAGAGCTTAATAAATGTTTGTTGAGTCAACATGTTATTTCCTTAATAACATGTGAGCTATGTATGCAAGGACAAGCTGGAGTCACTCACTTATTTAGCACAGGTTAATGACTGACTAAACGACTTATTTACTGACTCACCAAATGATCACATGACAAAAAGCCAGACAACTCTAGTTGGAGGGGGTCAGCAGTGAGGTGTGTGAGAAGCTGAAATTTCTAAGGCATCTGGAGCAATTTTTTTCTGCTTGAGTAAAACAGTCACTACTTAAGTCTGCCTTGCTTCTTTCTGTAAGCATTGAACTGTGGTATCAAAACCTCTTTTTGTCTTGTGTGAATTATTTTCTAAAGTGAGCGGAAAACTTCACTTAAAGGAAAATTGCAAGAGGAAGACCTATTAATATCTGCCTTCCCCAGCTTACCACCTGACTGATGAAGAAACACACACACACACACACACACACACACACACACACACACACACCTGAGAAAGTGTCTACCCTAACCTGCTAAGTGAAACCGCCCACCTCTGAGTGGAGAATTATTGCAGCACAGGGAATCCAAAGGAGGAACTGAAGGATGGACTATCAATTTAGCAACACTCAGGACTGCAGGACATTTTGCACCTCTTAGTTCCTGGCCCCTCCTATGGTCATTCAAAAAACTTCCAAAGCAGGAAGACCCGCAGTGCCATCTAAGCATAAACACTGGCTGTGGTAAGGGAGATTGAGCAGAGAGGCTCACATAGAAGAGTTCTATTTCCACCTATTTGTTCTTCCACGGAGATCCCCGCTGTTTGCCCTTGCACACCTCAGTTTTTCCTTGCTTTACATGGGAAGTACTGCTTTCTGATGGAATATTTGGGGGAAAAGGGAAGAGTTTCCTTTTGGTGAGCAAAGGATGAAGGACTAAGAGGCTAGAGAGGTTGAAAACAGATTTCTCTATGTATATTGCCGAGATCAGAGAGGGCTAATAATGTTCTTCCTTGTTGAAATGCTGGATATTCTTACTGCAAGGGTGAGAGGGTAGTTTACAAGATTTAAATTTTTATTATTTCTTTTTCCTTTCCCTCCTACCTGATTTAATAACTTTGTTTTTAAAGTTACACACATACCTCTTTAATCTGATCAATCAGCATCCCACTGACTTGAAAGAAATGAATTCAGCCCTCAGACATTTGGATGCCAGCAACCAGGCTGCAATTCTGGACTGCAATTTTCCATCAGATGACATGTGATTCACTCTTACAACAGGGTTTGAGATAACCATAGTGGGAAAAATGGACTCCAGGAGACATTCTCCTGGGTGTCAGCACTAAGGAGTCACTTGACTAACTCGCTCTTCCCTTTATTCTGCCTCTCCTTGTGTGCCTGTAAAACTCCTTGACCATTCTAGGAATAGGGAAGGTAGTCTTTCTGATGACAGTCCACCATCTTCGTGGAATGCTGGCATTTTGAATAAACCTGCTTTTTCTCCACCAACCCTGTCTCTTGATAACTGGCTCACTAGTGGCAAGCAGTCGAACATTATATATATATATATGCCAAAAAAATGTATACACATTTTAAGAAAGGAAAAAGACTGTGTTAAAATTACACTGATGTCAACCACTGTGAGCACCTCTTCCAATTGCAGAAGTCAAACGTGACTTGAATTCAGCTTTTGTTATTGGTATATATTGAGTATTACAATTTTAATACAGTTTTTTCCTTTCTTAAAATGTGTACACATGTTTTTGTCACCCTCTGTGTATATCTTCTTTGATCCCTATATACAGTTCTAAGAATTACTTATTGAACATTTTTTTTTACCTTATCAACCTACGTAACTCCCCACTGACAAGAGTGGTGATTCTCGACATTCATTTCAACATTTATTTATTCTGCCCTAATACATTTAAAGAAGACCAACATATCCCCATTAATAACTCTAAGATTGGTTCTCTCACTGAGGTAGGAGAATGACCCTTTGTCAGGGGTGAACCAAGATCTCTGGAGTAGCATGTAATTTGTTTTTTTAAAAAAGGAATATTTTAAATGGAATAATTTTTGAGATGTTTATACTTTTTTCAATACATTATAATGTATCCGATAAAAAAAAAATGAAGGGACAAAGTTCTAAAAATCACTAGATGATAGGAATTTTTCAGCTTCGTTAGAATCTTATGGGACTACTGTTATATACGCCATCCATAATTGACCAAAATGTCATTATATGGCACATGACATGGCACATTATATGTGTTCATGGTTTCTCTCAGACTACAGAAACACACACACACACACACACACTGACCCTCTACTAACATTCTGAGACAGAGTACCTTGAACATTCGAAATAGAAACAGTTTGGGCAACCTATAAACTTTTTGCTTGGATTAGCTAAGAGAAAATACTCCATGGCCACACAATAGCATTTTTACCAATAGCTCTCCCATCAACCTATAGGAATAGATGATTTAACTCCACCCAACATACCTTTTGCCAGAACACTCTAGAACATGATAGTATACTCATCCTCCTTTACTCACATAATACTAATAAGTAGCAGTTACAGTGATTGAGTGCTGTGCTAAATGCTTTACGCATATGGTCTCTTTTAGTATCCATAATCACAAAACACTCTGGAAATAGATATTATTATTCCTAATCTATAGGTGAGAAGACTAAGGATTTGTAGATGTCCATTACTCTTAACATTGAAGGATATAACTGCAGCAATATACTTTCTCTTTCCCAACACTAAGTTATAAAACATCTATGTCTACTCTTATAGTTACTCGGCCCCAATTTTTTCTCCCCTTAACCTTAAATTGGATATTTCTATAATTATTTTAAAAATTTAGAATTTTAGAATTATAAATAATTATAAAATATTTAAGCTGACATCTATCTTAATAGCCACAATTCAAGCAGAAAATTTAAATTTTTACATGAGTAGTTGAGATCCAGAAATATTAAGCTTCTCATCCAGAATTACAACCAGTTCTCACATCTTCAGACTCTTACAAGCAGTTCTTTATTCCACAGTCCGTGGCCATAATTCCTTTTCACTAACATTTCTTTTAAATGGTATCTTCTTGCTATTGGTATCCTCCAATAGTAGTAAGTGGAGATAATGCCTTAGAGTTACCCTGTGTTTTTTGCCGATGCTACAGAAACATAACATAAGTCAATCTCTATGCACCCCCAAGTTATTAGGTTGGTGCAAAAGTAATTGCAGCCTAACAGGTTAAAAATAATTGCAAAAACCACAATTACTTTTGCACCAACCTAATAAATCAATATTTCATTCCATTACCTACAATAAGATTTTCATTGCCGGTCCTAGAATAATTTCATTTCATTTCTCCCACTTCTCAAATTAAATGCTACCTAAAAGGTTTAGCTGATGAACAGCTCTTATTCTGCTGTAGGAGCTGTTCCTTCAGGAACATGGGGCATGTATCTTTCACTATTAGTGAAGACCATTAGCTTCAATAGAATGCCCTCTCTCTGACATCTATACAGAATAATACTTCAGCACATAATGTAACTCATTTCCATGGCTCTGGATAAATAAGAGCAGGATATCTGCAAAATTTTTTGACCACACATTTAAAGAAAGTGTGTTGATAAAAGAGAGAACAGCATTAGAGATGCAGAATTGGCTCATTCATTAAAAAGTTTTATGATTGTTGCCTACATTTGTAGTACAATATTATATTAAGGCTGACAATGAGACAATCCAAATATTATATATGAAAAAAATTGAATTAGAAATTCAAATAAAAATGACATCAACATTCATGACAGTATTAGTTAACATTTACTGAGTGCTATCCATTATTCTATGTACTTTGTCACCCTTATCTCATTTAAACTTAATGAGGTGAGTAACTTGCCCAACATCACATGGCTAGTAGAGCTGGATTTAAGCCGAGAGGACACAGAGCTTGTGCTGTGAACCTACAATGTATTGCCCTGTGGAGCCCAGCTGAAGACTTAACACTGTGCCATACATTCTATCATATTTCCCCAGCTAGATGAGATTAGGAAGGCTCAAGCTGTACATGGAAAATTAATGTAGACAATTTGAAATGTATACACAGCCATGTGCCACTTAATGACAGGTATATGTTCTGAGAAATGTATCATTAGGTGATTTCATAATTGTGCAAACATCATAGAGTATACTTAAAAAAACGTACTAGATGTATTTAGTCCTTACGTAGACCTACTAAGTGTGGTGTAGTCTACTACACACCGAGGCTATATGGTATATTTCTCCTAGGCTACAAATCTAAGCAACATGTTACTATACTAAATACTATAAGCAATTACAACATAGTGGTAAGTATTTGTGGATGTAAGCATATCTAAACATAGAAAAGATATGGTAAAAAATGGTCCACCTGTATAGGGTACATGCCATGAATAGAGCTTGCAGGACTGGAAGTTGTTTGGGTGACTCAGTGTGTGAGTGGGGAGTGACTGTGAATGCCTGGGACATAACTGTGCAATACTGTAGACTATAAACACTGTACACTTAGGCTGCACTAATTTATAGAACAACATGAGATTAAATCAGACACAAGGGAAAGTAATGTTATCAAGGGACAGTAAACATGACATGTATGAAGCTGCTGCTGGTATAACATGGCATACACTTTTACAGCAAACATTGTTTCAATAGAAATTGTACTTTCTAAAATAATTATAAATAGTACAGTATGGTAAGTATGTAAACCAGTAACAGAACAATTTATTTTCATTATTAAGTATTATGTACTGTACATAATTGTATGTACTATACTTTTATATGACTGGCAGCACAGTAGGTTTGTTTACACAGCATCACCACAAACATGTGAGTAATGCCTTGCACTACAATGTTAGGACGGCTACAACATCACCAGATGATAGGACTTTTTCAGCTTCATTAGAATCTTGTGGGACTACTGTTATATACGCCGTCCACAATTGACCAAAATGTCATTATGTAGCACGTGACTGTTAATGTGTTCATGGTTTCTCTCAGACTACAGAAACACACACACACACACACACACACACACACACACACACACACAGCGACTTCAGGAAATTGTAAACAGGATCAGTGATCTCTTCTTGTTTCAATCAATCAATGAACCAGTGAAAAAATATTTGCTGGGTATCTACTATGTGCTATAACAAATTGCTAGGCCTCTCAAGGGATAATACTTTTGCTTTACAACTTGAATTGATAAATAATTCATAGCACTTATGGGATATGGGATAAAGATATAAGTGTGTAACATATTTCGGCTTTTGCTGTTATGTACTTACAGTAGATTATAGACGTTGGAGGTTGCAGGACCTAACCACTTACCTACACTCTCCTGAAGCATCTGATGAACTGAAAACAACCAAAAGAGCCAACTGGGACTTCAGTTCAGCAAAAGCTGTCTGAAAGTGTTGATTGATGCCCTGTAACTCCCAATGTGCAGGGTTCTCTGGTAAAGTTGGATTAGAAAATGGTGTTTGGATATGACACCAAAATGAGGGTTTCAGCTTTCTTGCCCCCAAGTCCAGTCTTTGGGCACTACTTCAGAAAAAGTTCTATCCACAAAATTAGGGAATACACTGATTCATAGTCTCAGTTACCACTACTTACCAGGAACTAGCAGAACGGAGAGTAAAAGGAAGAAGGTGAGCTCCCCAGTCTGCTCTGGGACACAGGGCCTGGCCCTTGACGCCTGCATGCTTTTTTGCCCAGTGAGCTGGATTTCCTCACCAAAGTTAGACGCAGGAAACAGTACAAAGGGAATGGTGCACGGTTCCTGCTTTTGAGACTATTGCATAGGTGGAATGTGAACCATCAAATGAGTCTCTCCCCACCTTCTTCCATCAGAAAAGAAAAAAATAAAAATAAAAAAATCCCTACTCCTCCAATGGGGAGAGAGATTGGAGAAGCCTCTAATCTAGAGAAACAGAATGCTTGGAAGGAAGGTGGCACACGAGCCTGTAATTGCCTTGCAAGGTCCTAGGGCTGCACTGGACAAAAGAAGAAAGCAGCAGACATTGTTAGCTCTCTCAGGGTGGAGGCGCGAGGTTTAGTTCAACAGAGACTGTTGAGTGCAATCTTGAAAGATCTTGAAGGATAAAAGACATTCAGTGAGGCAGGCAAGATAATTCTATAAAGATTGTAGGATGAGAAGAGGCTCATGAGTCAAGCGGCGTCTGGGCTACAGCCAGCATTCAAAATGGTTCTTACCCAATAAGGCCGTGGGGAGGAGAGGGGCAGAATGACAAGTGGCAGAGGACAACTGGAACCAGGAGTGTGCACCCCATCCTGTGAAAGTGGCATTCACTCTGAGCCCCAGAAGCCCAGGGTTTCCTGGGAGGTCCCTGGGGCTACCGTGCTGTGGGGGTCCAAGACCCGTCAAGTAGATAGCGATCAAGCCCTGCCTGCATCCAGCCAGGCCAGCTCCTTTTCATTGGATTGAATTAAATAAATTTTCATAGGAGCACAGCGTTCTGAAGGTGGGAAAGAAAAAAAGCAACTAGAAACTACTACTGCATGGGCCAGGATCCAGAGCCCTGTGGATAGCTCCTGATTTTACCGGTGTTTCATGTTTATAGAGAGTCTGTTCCTTGCAGGCAGGAGTTGTGTTTACCCTTTTTGATATGAAGTATTTGGCACTGTTCACCATATATAATGCTTGTTAAGACAGTTCCTTTCCACAACCTTGGTGCACCTTCCTGGAATTACTAGGTTACAATTCTGTCTCAACAACCCTTGTGAGTCCATCCTCCTTTTCTTCTCTCGTATAGACTCTGTTTCCCCTTGTTTTCCTCACTTAAAAATTCCCTCTTGTAGTCGCTTCCCTCTTACAGAAATATGCAAACATTAAGATGCCCATGCCTCACTCGCTACCTGCTCATGCATGTCCCTCCTGGGTCTCTAAAGAAATGTTCGCTCTGCTCTGACAAGATGAATATCAAGGAGCAACAGGGAAACTAAAGACATACATATCCTGCCCTCTGAAAATCAAAAGAACAAACAGTTGGGATGGAGTGAGAAAGCACGTAAAATAAAACCACAATACTGTTGCAAGTGAGATAAAGGTCAATGGATTTGAAAACGTCAAATGACAAAAAGATAATTTCCCTCTCAGTTTTCAGTTAACACAGTTTAGTTGCTGCCAAGTTTTAAATGTTTCCGACTTCATGAACATTTTCAGTCTCATATTAGCGGTTTATTATCAATTTAATCAACTTTATATTGATATCCACATAAAAGTCAATCAGCACCTTAAGTGATATGAGAAAAAAATGGATAAATTATATCTTGTGCTTAATGATTGTGCATTGACACAAATATATAGATGCTCAAAGTTCCGTGGAGATGGGATTATGGGAAGATGTAGATGTCAGGTGGATACTAAATTCTTCAGTAACCCTGCTCTCTGATTCTTTCTGGATAATGAAAATGTTCAAATCATAAATTCACAGATGATGGTGATACTTTGGATATTTAACAAACTTTTAGTGAATTTCTTTCTGCATATGGCAGGCATTGTGTGTGTGTGTGTGTGTGTGTGTGTGTGTGTGTGTGTGTGGAGAGAGAGAGAGAGAGAGAGAGAGAGAGAGAGAGAGAGAGAGAGAGACCCTTTAGGAAAAACATTACAAAAGCTATAAGCTAAAGTCATTATGGCTGCTCAATAAAATGTGCATTAACTTTGCATTGTAGCTGTAACCATTAACAATAATAATAAATGGCAGTATTCGTGTGCTAGGCACTTGCATGCATTATTTTCATTTTAGGGTAATTATTGTCTCTGTCCTTACTTTAGAGATGAGGAAACTGGGATTCAAATAAATTAGAGGACACTTCTGAGACCACACAGCAATTTAGAGACGCAAGCACTGTCTGACCTTATAATGCCTGACTCTAGAACTTGATGGATTCTAGAACTCCATATATTGATATCTGCTGCATATCATAATAATGCTCAGTTATCACATTTTCAAGATGAATTACACCCATAAAGCAGTCTAGATAAACAAATGAACAAAATAAGACCATAATTTTGCCTAATTTTATCCAAGCAAAGCATCATTCTCAAGTTCTTTAAGGAATAAAATTTATATAATATACTTGACTGATGCATTATTTCATTTTCCTTTATTCTCATTTCCCCCTCCTCTGTATGCAGTTCCCAGTACAGCACCAGGTGCACTAGTAGCTCTGAGGAAGTGAGAATTCTGAAAGCATTTACTGTTTTGAATGTAATGCTCCTTCTCTCTTTGATGTCTATGCAAGTCCACATCTTAGGTTTGCAGGGCATGGAGCTGTGTGGTGAAGAACGCACAGTCCTTTCCTAGAGATGCTTAAAGGCCAGCGAGGGCACTCGGAGGGACAGGGGTGTGCGAACAGCCTGCTCCATCACGTCAATCATGTGGTAGAAGTGCCAGCATATGGAGGGACAACGGGAGACTGAGAGTTAGTATCTATGGAAGAGTTAGAGAACCTCCAGAGCAGGTACCACTAGATGGCCCTAAAAGGAAGGTAGGGAGCATGGTCACATTGATTTTAATTGAAAGAACACTAAGTACGAAAGTATAATACGTTTGAAAAAAGTGGGTAGTTTGTTATCACTAAAATGAAAGGAACATGAAGGGGCATGGGGATAATTGGTGTCAGAGGGAATATATTCCATGCTACAGAGTTTAACCTTATATTCTGTAACAAATGGAATTCATGGAATATTTTTGATAAGGAATGCAACATGGTCAGACTTTCGTTTAAGCAAAATAACTAGTTAAAGAATAAATAGGGAAAGTAAGAGAGTAGAAGCACTGAGACAAGATTTTAGCAATAGCACATAATTAGAGATGATTCCATTTGGATGGGAAGTGAAGTGTTTTGAGGTTGTGCTCCCTCTTTGTATTCGAATATGCAACAATGTAAGCAGAAACTTACTTCTTTATATGATGGTTTCTCTACATGGGGAGAAAAAGATCATGATTGATACCATGATCTTCTCCAGTGCCAGAAATTCTCCCTTCATTATCCCTTTTCCTCTGTTTCCCGTGAGCAGGATTTAGTGTTTTTTGTGTTTTTCCTAAGAAATCTACAGAATTTCTTCAAGCATTTTCCAAACATTATTAGACACAGAACTTTTTCTTTTTAAAAATAATTTTCAGTTTGAGACACAATATTATATTAGATTTAGGGTATACCATATCAATTAGATTTATATACATTACAAAGTGATCACCTTGATAGATCTAACACCCATCTGACATCATACATAGTTATTAAAATATGACTGACAATATTCCTTATCCTGTACTTTACATCCTTATGAATATTTTATAATTGGTGATTGTACATCTTAATCTCTTTCACATTTTCACCGACCCCTCCAAATTCCCTCCTATCTGGCAACATTCAAACTGACATCGTATCTATGAGTTTGTCCCTGTTTTGTTTGTTCATTTATTTTGTTTTTCACATTCCACATATAAACAAATTATATGGTATTTGTGCTTCTCTGTATGACTTATTCACTTAGCATAATAACCTCTGTGTCCATCCATGTTTCAGGAAATGGTAATATTATATCTTTTTCATAGCTGAGTAATAGTTCATTGAATATATGTATCAATTCTTCTTTATCCCATCGTCTAGTCTATTGATGGACACTTATTTCCATATCTTGACTATGAGTATTGTAAATAACTCTGCAATGAATATAGGGATACATATATCTTTTCAAATGAGTGTTTTGGATTACTCCCAATAAATACCCAGTGGTGAAATTGCTGGGTCATAATGTAGTTCAATTTTTAATTTTTTTGAGGAAACTCCAAACTGTTTTCCACAGTGGCTGCACCACCAGCATTCCCACCAGCAGTGCGCAAGGGTTCCCTTTTCTTCCCATCCTTGTCAACACTTGTTTGTTGATTTATTGAGATAGCCATCTTGACAAGTGTGAGGTGATATCTCATTGTAGTTTTAATTTGCATTTCACTGATGATTAGTGATGAACATCTTTTCATATGTCTATTGGCCATTTGTATGTCCTCTTTGGAGAGATGTCTATTCAAGTCCTCTGCCCATTTTTTAATTGAATTGTTTGTTTTCTTGGTGTTGTATGAATTGTATGAGTTGTATGAATTCTTTATAAATTTTGGATACTAACCCCTTATTAGATGTATCATTGGTCAATATCCTCTCCCATTTATTAGGCTGTCTTTTCCTTTGTTGTTGGTTTTCTTTGCTGTGCAAAAACATTTTACTTTGACCTAATCTTATTTGTTTATTAGAAAAAAGAAAAAGAAAATTTGTTTCTCTTGCTTGAGGAGACATACCAGAAAAAATATTACTAAGAACAATATCAGAGAGTTTACTACCTATGATTTTTTTCTAGGAGTTTTATGGTTTCAGTATTTACATTTAAGTCTTTAATCTATTTTGAGTTTATTCTTTCATATGGTATAAAAAACTTTCTTTTTTTTTTTTGCATGTCTCTGTCCAGTTTTACAACACCATTCGTTGAATGGACTGTCTTTACCCCATTGTATATTCTTGCCTCCTTTGTCATAGATTAATTGACCTCATAGGTGTGGGTTTATTTACAGGCTATCAATTCTGTTCCATTGATCTGTGTGTCTGTTTTTATGCCAGTACCATGATGTTTTGATTCCTATGGGCTTGCAGTATAGTTTCATACCAGGTAGCGTACTACCTCAATATTGCTTTGGCTTTTAAGGGTCTTTTATGATTCTCTATCAATTTTAAGATTATTTGTTCTAGTTCTGTGAAAAATGTCACTGGTACTTTGATAGGGATTGCATTGAAACTGAAGATTGCTTTGGGAAGTATGGACTTTTTAACAATGTTTATTGTTCTTATCCATAAAAATGGTATTCCTTGCATTAATTTGTAATTTCATCATTTTATTTCTTCAATGTCTTATAATTTTCAAATACAGGCTTTTCCCTCCTTTGTTAAATTTATTCTTAGGTATTTTATTATTTTTGATGCAATTGCAAATGGGATTGTTTTCTTAATTTCCCTTCCTAATACTTTGTCATTGATGTATAAAAATTCAACTAATTTTTGAATATCAATTTCACATCCTGCTACTTTACTGAATTAATTTATTAGTTCTAATAGTTTTTTGTGGAATCATTAGTGTTCTCTATATATAGTACTATAGCATCTGCAAATAATGACCATTTTACTTCTTCCTTTTCAATTTAGATGCCATTTATTTATTTATTTATTTATTTATTTATTTATTTATTTATGTGTGTGTGTGTGTGTGTGTGTGTGTGTGTGTGTGTGTGTCTGATTGCTGTGGCTAGGACTTCCAATACAATGCTGAATAAAAGTGGTGAATGTGGACATGCTTGTCTTGTTCCTGATCTTAAATCAAAAACTATTAGTTTTTCATGATTGAATGTCACATTAGGTATTAGTCTGTAATATATGGCCTTTATTGTTTGAGTTACGTTCTCTCTATCCCCCACTTTACTGAGGGTTTTTGTTTTTTTTTAATCATAAATGACTTGTATTTTGTAGAATGTTTTTTCTGCATGTATTCATATGATCAAGTGATTTTTGTCCTTCATTTTGTTTATGTGATGCATCACATTCATTTGGGGATGTTGAACCAAGCTTGCATCCTAGGAACAAATTTGACTTATCATGGTGTATAATCTTTTTAATGTATTGTTGAATTTCTTTTGCTAATATTATGTCATAGATTTTTGGATCTATGTCATCAGCTGTATTAGCCTATAATTCTCTTTATTCTAGTGTCTTTTTCTGGTTTTGGTATCAGGATAATGCTGGACTACTAAATTGAGTTTGTGAGTTCCCTCCTCTTAAAGTTTTTGGAATAGTTTGAGATTCATAAGTATTACTTTTTTATATTTTCAAAGAACCACCTCTTCTTTTCATAAATATTTTATATTGGTTTCTTAGGTTCTATTTTATTTATTTCCATGTTTATCTTTATTATTTTATTCCTAACACCCACTTAGGGCTTTCTTTGTTCTTCTTTTTTTAATTCCTTTAGGTATAAAATTGAATTCCTTATTTGAGATTTTTCTTTTTCTTCAGGTAGGAAATTTGTTGCTAAGAATTTCCCTCTTAGAAATGCTTAGGCTATATTCTATAAATTTTGGGTCATTGTGCTTTCATTTTAATTTGTTACTTTTTTTTTTAATTTATTGGGGTGACAATTGTTAGTGAAATTACATAGATTTCAGATGTACAATTCTGTATTACATCATCTATAAATTCCATTGTGTGTTCACCACCCAGAGTCAGTTCGCCTTCCATCACCATATATTCGATCCCCCTTACCCTCATCTCCTACCCCCCACCCTCCTTACCCTCTGGTAACCACTAAACTATTGTCTGTGTCTATGAGGTTTTGTTTCTCATTTGTTTGTCTTGTTCTTTTGTTGTTTTTGGTTTATGTACCACATATCAGTGAAATCACATGGTTCTCTGCTTTTTCTGTCTGACTTTTTATTGGTGAGTTCAGTCCATTTACATTTAGGGAGATTATTGATATGTGAGGATTTCCTGTTATTCTATCTTTAGTTTTCTGGTAAGTCTGTGTCTCCATTGTTTCTTTGCCTTTTTGTTGTTGTCTATTATTTCTGTGTGGTGGTATTCTATGATGTTTCCCTCTGTTTCTTCTTTTATTACAGTACATATTTCAATTCTGGATTTTTTTTGAGTGGTTACCCTTAAGTTTATGTAAAAGAAAGTTTGATATTTAGAGTATTCCATTTTCTTCATCATGCTTACTTTCTCCATTCCCATATTTTGGTTCAGGCCTTCACTCTCCCCTTTTTTATGTTTTGTATTGCTACAAATTGTCCCTGTTGATGGTAGTTGAATAGCTTCCTTTAGTATTTCTTGTAGTTCAGGTCGTGTATTAGAAAATTCCCTCAGCTTCTGTATGTCTGGAAAGGTCTTTATTCCTCCTTCATATTTAAAGGATATCTTTGCTGGATATATTATTCTTGGCTCATGATTTCTCTCTTTCAATAGTTTGAATATTTGTTTCCACTCCCTCCTGGCTTGTAGAGTTTCTGCTGAAAAATCTGATGATAATCTAATGGGCTTTCCTTTGTAAGTTACCGTCTTCTTTTCCCTGGCTGCCTTGAGGATTCTTTCTTTGTCGTTGATTTTAGATACCTTCTATACAATGTGCCTTGGAAAAGGCCTGTTGGGATTGAGGTAATTGAGTGTTCTATTTGCTTCTTGCATTCGAGGATCTAGTTCTTTCCACAAGTTTGGGAAGTTCTCATCGACTATTTGTTTGAATATATTCTCTGTTCCCTTCTCTCTTTCTTCTCCTCCTGGTATGCCCATTATTCTTATATTGCTCTTTCTGATGGAGTCAGAAAGTTCTTGTAGAGTTCTTTCGTTTCTTTTAAGTCTCTTTCTTCTTCCATCTGTGTAATTTCCATGTTTCTATCTTCGATGTCACTGATTCTTTCTTCCACCTGGTCAACTCTACTACCTAAGCTGGTTATTTCATTCTTGATTTCTTCTATTGGTTCTTAATCTCCAGAAATTCTATTTGGTTCTGTTTAAAAATTTCAATCTCTTTCATAAAATGCTCATGTTGTTCTTTGATTGTGTTTCTGAGTAAACTGCCTTTCTGTGTTTTCTTGCATCTTGTTGAGTTTTTTCAGAACTGCAATCTTGAATTCTCTGTCACTTAAGTCTCATATTTCCATATCTTTAAGTTCCTTTTCTGGAGACTTTTCACTTTCTTTCTGAGCTGTCTTGTTGCCTTGGTTATTCATGGCAATTACTGATTTATTATTTCTCTTCCTAGACATCTACAGGAGTTTGATAATAAGAGGTCTTTCTTTTGTTTTTCAGTACTTGTTGGTAGAATGTTTTATTTTCTCTCCGACTGCAGCCTTTTTTTTTCTCTCTCACACGGTAGTGCTATGTTATCTCTGCACTATTCCAGCTTCTCACACAATGGGGAGATTCCCTGGGAGACAGGCTTCTCCTCTGTTAATAGTTCGCCTGGGTCACAGGGTGGAGTGTTCGTGTGGGTATGCAGAGAGCTTTTCAAGTTCCAAATCTCTTCCTGCACCAGACTCAGAGTCCGTATGTTTCAGCAGTTCTGTTTACTCCTGCAGGGATCTGCCCAGATAGGTGGGGCAAGGGGCGGGGTGAGTTGTGAGAGGTGGCCCAGAGCAATAGCGGTGACCACAGCCCATCCTGCTTCCACAGCTCCCTCCCCTTTGCCAGATCTAGTTGGGCTGCGAATCTTTGTCTGTGCTACACAGTTCTCAGAACAGCAAATATTCTGTTCTTTTGTTCTGACACTGCTACTGTTCCACTTCTAGCACTGGGCAGGTGGGGATGGGGCGAGCTCTGGCAGGGTAGGGAGGGGGCGGCTCGTCTCAGTGCCTAAGGCTTCCGTTCTCTGCTCGGCAGTGAGGGTTTAAACCACCGTTTTCAGCCTTCTTCCCTCAGTCTTTTCTCCGAGGTCTCTGCCGTGAGTGTTGGGTTCAGCCGTGTTATATGCTGTCCCCTCAACCCTGTGGGCCATAAACAGAGCCTTAGCAGTCCGAGTTCTTCCCTCTCCCGCAGCTGCGGTAGTTCCAGGATGCAGCGAGCTTGGAGCACTGAGCTAGGTCTGTGTCCTGCACCCCCCGTGGCTCCGTCTCCGCACTTCTTCCTTCCTTCCTACCCCGCTCGCGGGATTCGCCCACCTTTAGGTGAATTCATTAGTGGGCCTCTAAGTCTTGGCTGTCTGCTGTGAAGGGCATCCTTTGTTGAGTTATAGTTGTTCGAATAGTTGTAAATTCCTGGTTAGCTTTACAGAGGCTCACCTCACGCCACCATTTTGATGACCACCTATCCATTTTTTCAATATATCTTTTGATTTCTTCCTTGATCTTGTTGTTGACCTATTCATTGTTTAGCATGCTATTTAGCCTCCATGTGTGTTTGTATGTTTCTTCAGTTATCTTGTAATTGATTTCATACTGTTGTGATCAAAGAAGATGCTTGGAATGATTTCAATCTTCCTAAATTATCGAGACTTGTTTTGGGGCTTAACATCTGTCAGTCCTGAAAAATGTTCCATGTACACTTTAAACGTATGTACATTTTGCTACTTTTGGTTAAAATGTGTTAAAAAATAAACAATAAAATGCTGTGACGAGTCTATTTTTGAATTCAATTTTTTAAACATTTTAATTAAAATATAGCTAACATAAAATATTATATTTGTTTCAGATGAACACAATAGTTATTAAACATTTATATAACTAAAAATGTGATCACTATAGGAAGTCCAGCATCCTTCTGATATTCTGATATTGTACCACAGTATCACGATATATAAATTATATTCCCTATGCTGTACATTACATCCCCATGACTTATTTGTTTTATACCTGGGAATTTGAACTTTTTATTCCCCTTCACTTTTTCCCCCATCTTTTAATTTTTTCAATTACAATTGACATTCAATATTATTTTATATTAATTTCAAGCATGCAGCATAGTGGTTAGATATTTATATAATTTAATAAGTGATTCTTCTGACTAGTGTAGGACCCACCTGACACTATGCATAGTTATTGCCATATTATTGACTATATTCCCTATTCTTTACTTTAATATTTTGATTATTTTGTAACTACCAATTTGTACTTTTTAATTACTCCACTTCTTTTACCCTGCTTCCTAATGTCCCTTCCATCTATCACCCTAATAAATCTAGTACTCATTTGAGAACATACATTGTTATTGCAATATTATTTACTATATTTCTTGTGCTATACCCTGCATCTCCATGACTGGTGTATAACAACCATTTTGTACTTCTTAATTCCTTTCTCTCTTTCACCCACCTCCAATGCCCCTCCCATCTGGCAACCATCAGAATGTTCTCTATATATATGAATTTGTTTCTGTTTTCTTTGCTTGTTTATTTTGTTCTTTAGGTTCCACATATAAGCAAAATCACATTGCATCTGTCTTTCTCTGTCTGACATATTCTACTCAGCATGATACCCTCAAGGTTCATCCATGCCACCGCAGATGGCAAGAACCCATTCCCTTTCATAGCCAAGCAATATCCTATTGCATATATGTACTACTTACTATTTATCCATGAATCCATCAGCAGACACGCAGGCTGCCTTCACATCTTGGCCATTGGAAATGCAGTGAACATATGGATGTGCACATCCCCTTGAAGTAGCATTTTGGGTTTCTTTGAATAAGTACCCAGAAGTGGGATTTCTGGGCCTTTCTTTGTCTCTTGTTATAATCTTTGTTTGAAAGTCTATTTTATCTGGTATAAGTATTGTTACCCCAGCTTTTTTGTTTGCTTGTATGTTTCAATTTACATGAAATATCTTTTTCTATCCCTTTACTTTCAGTCTGTGTATGTCTTTCAATCTAAAGTGAGCCTCTTGTAGGCAGCATATGCAAATATTTTGTTTCCTTATCCATTCAGCCATCCTATGTTTTTTTCATTGCAGTATTTAATCCATTTACATTTAAGGTAATTTTTGATATGTAATTGTTATCATTGTATTATTGACTTTTTTTCATAATAAATAAATCCCTCTATGATTCTTTGTATTACAAGTTTGGTAATGATGAACTCCTTTAGCTTTTTCTTGTCTGAGAAGATCTTTATCTGTCCTTTGATTCTAAATGATAGCTTTGCTGGATAGAGTAATCTTTGTTGTAGGTTCTTGCTTCATAACTTTGAATATTTCGTGCCAATACCTTCTTGCCTGCAAAATTTCTGTTGAGAGATTATCTGACAGTATTATGGGAGGTAACTAACTGCTTTTCTTTTCCTGCTTTTAAGATTCTTTTTCTTTAAACTTTGGCATTTTAATTACGATGTATGTTCATGTGGGCCTCTTTGGGTTCAGCTTGTTTGGGACTCTGTGCTCCCTGGGCTTGTATATCTATTTCCTTTGCCAGGTTAGGGAAGTTTTCTATCATTGTTTCTTCAAAAGGTTTCAATTCCTTGCTTTCACCATTCTTCTTCTCATACCCCTGTGATGTGATTATTGTTACGCTTGATATTGTACCAAAGAAGCCTTAAACTTTCTGTCTTCCTTTCCTTCTTCCTTCCTTCCTTCCTTCCTTCCTTCCTTCCTTCCTTCCTTCCTTCTTTCCTTCCTTCCTTTATTTCTTTCTTCCTTTCTTTCTATTTTTTTATTTGCTTTTCTGATTGGCTGTTTTCTGTACTTTGTCTTCCAGATTGCTTATTCAGTCCCCTGCTTCAGTTAACTTGATATTGTTTCCCTGTAGTGTATTTCTCATCTCAATTATTGTATTCTTCATTTCTGACTGGTTCTTTTTATGTTGTATATCTCATTTTTTAAAATGTTCTCTCTATCTTTTTTGAAGCTCTCACTGAATTTATCTATTCTTTCCCTAAGCTCATTGAGCATCCTTATAACCAGTGTTTTGACTCTGTACCTGGTATATTGCTTGTCTCCATTTTGTTTAGTGATTTTTTTTCTGGAATTTTGTTCTGTTCTTTCATTTGGGGCATGGTTTTTTGTCTTCTAATTTTGGCTGACTTTCTGTGTTTCTTTCTATGTATTAGATAGATCTTCTATGTCTCCCTGTCATGACAGAAAAGCCTTATTTAGAGTGTATCCCATTATCTTCTGGTCACCTGATTAAGGTGTTCAAGAGGTGTCAGCAGTTTGAATTTTGTGTCTCCTCCTGTTGTAGTTGGGACTCAATTACTATTGGCACATCAGTGGTGGATCCTCTAGCATACTGATTGTGAGGACTGGTTATGACCACAGCAGATGAGTTGCTGTGTGGGGGCTGATTCCACAGAACTGGAGTCACTTTAGCAAGGCTCTGGTACAAGTCAAGTCTACCTTTCACGTGTGTCATTTTTGGAGCTGGTTGTGTGGTGCCCTGGTATGGTCTGAAGGCAACCACCAAGTGTGTTAGGTCTGGAGTTTTTTCAGAAGTGCCCCAGTACAGACCAAATTCAGCTGTCACTTGTGCTAAGCTGGGGACCACTTTGTTGAAGCTGAATTCCAGTTCAAGACTAGCCACCAATTATTCTATGCTTGGGGCCAACTGTTGGGAGTTACAATGCGAATTGAGACTGTTCACTGTTTGTGTTGGACATGGCGCCACTTAAGAATTGCAAGGCCTGCCTGGTTGGCCACTGCTTGTTTGGGACTTGTGCACTTTGGAAAAGTTTTAGGAATGTCCACAGCATGAGCTGAGGCAGGCTATTTGTGTGGAGGAGCCACTGGAAGAGGTTCAGACCTGGTGAGCAAGTTGGGTGGTGTGAGTCTCAGGGAATCACCAGGGTCGGCCAACAGTGTTAACCAGGTTAATGAAGAACACAGATTTGGTACTTGCCTACACTGGGCTGGCTTGTTACTCTACAAAGGAGCAAGGGTGGCCTTACACCACTTTTGTCCCCAGAGTTTCCCTGACCAGTGCCCTTCCAGCCCAAGTTCTGATGTTAGTCAATGTAGCTCTTTTCTGTATACCCCTGGTACTTTTTGAGCTGCCGTCCCTGTGCTGGAATTTAAAGTGAGTGAGCTTGTGCGTTGTCCCTTTAAAAGCAGCTCAAGGACTTTTGTCTCTCTGGGACACAATCCATGCTGATTTTTATAACAAGATATTATGGGAACTCGCCTTACAGGCACTGGTTCCCCATAATGGGGAGCCCAGTGTGAGTCTGGGACCACTCATTCCTCAGGGGGGCTTCTGCAATTGATATACCCCTGTCAGTTCTTAACCACCACACTGTGGGTTTGGAACTTGCCTATTCCCATCTCTGCCCTACCTGCAAATCTTGATGTAGCTTCTTTAAATCCTTAGTTATAGGAATTCTGTTCGGCTCGTCTTTGAGTGTTTCTCAATGACACTCTACAATTTAGTTATGATTTTGATGTGGTTGTAGAGTTAAGCACAGAGTCTGCTTACTCCATCATTTTTACTATAAGTATGGATTTGGTGTTTTCTGAGAAGATAGTCAATGGGTTAGAAAAATAGAGCCTTTGATAATTACCCTAAAATATTGAATAAATCCTCTGAGATAAAATGAAAGAGACTTCAGAATGATGTCATAAATTTTAGCTATGGCCCCTTAAACAATAAGATATTCAGGCACTGAAGACAAAATAACTTATAATACAGCACTCATGTTATAACTATGTAGCTGTACTAGTGAATAGTAAAGTGTTCAATATTCCCTTCTTCCTGATTCTTTGTGGATAATGAAAATACACAAATGGTAACATGGCAAGCTTTGTTTTGGAGATATATATATCCAAAAATAATGTATACAAGTTGACACTTTGATCAATGTTGCTCAAGCAGTAGTTTGCCATAATAAGGAGTGTCTGGATGTTCATGGTAACCACTTTGATCACCTCTTGTAATTGCAGAAGTCAAATGTGACTTGTATTCATCCTTTGTTATTAGCAAATATTGAGTATTACAATTGTAATACAGTTTTTTCCTTTCTTAAAATGTGTATATATTCTCTCTCTCTCTCTCTCTCTGTCTCTCTCTCTCTCTCTCTTTCTCTCCCTCTCTCTCTCCACACACACACACACACACACACACACACACACACACAGTAGGTGTGACAATTAAGTTTGTGAACTCATTCTAGAAAAAGAGCTACATACCTCATTGTTGACTACAGTCACCTCCAAAGTACTCCCCTTGGGATGCTATGCACTGATGCCAGTGCCCAGTGCACCCTTCGAAGCAATTTGGAACTCTTTTTCTGGAATGGCCATCAGCGCTGTCATCATATTATGCTTGATGTCCTGAATAACATCAAAATGTCTTCCTTTCAATATTTCCTTTCTCTCCATGTACAGAAAGAAGTCATTAGGGGCCACATCAGGTGAGTAGGGAGGGTATTCTAAGACAGTTATTTGTTTTCTGGCTAAAACTCCCTCACAGACAGTGCCATGTGAGCAAGTACAATGATGTGATGCAAGAGCCATGAATTGTTTGCAAATAGTTCAAGTCGTTTCGCCTAACTTTTTCAGGCATCCTTTTCAGCACTTCCAAATAGCAAACTTGGTTAACTATTTGTCCAGTTGGTACCAATTCATAATGACTAATCCTTCTGATATTAAAAATGGTTAGCAACTTCATTTTGACTCTTGATTTGGACTGGCAGAACTTTTTTGATCTTGGAGAATTGTCTGACTTCCATTATGCACTTTGACACTTTGTTTTAGGGTCGTATTGGTACACCCATGTTTCATCACCAATGACAACCTGGCCCAAAACATCGCCTTGCCTCTCCGTAAGAGCTTGGCAAACTTCCACTCTCCTTTGCTTTTGTTTATCGGTGAGCTCCTTTGGTACCATTTTTGCACACACTTTTCTCATACCAAGATTTTCAGTTAAGATTTTCTTAACTGTTTCTCTGTCGATGTTCACTTGTCCTGCTATACTACTCATAGTCAGCTGACGATTTTGACGCACAATTCAACAATTTTTTTTGCAATGATTTCATCTCTTCTGCTTGTTACTGGCCACCCTGACCTCTCTTCATTAGTGATACATTTTCTCCCCTCAGAAAAACATTTAATCCATTTGTACACTGCCATTTTTTTCACAACATTTTCTCCATAAACTTGGACTACCCTGCCCCTAATTTCGCTTCCACTCTTGCCAAGTTTAACAAGAAATTTAATGTTTGATCATTGCTCTAATTCAAGCTCAGACATTCTCTTGATGGCATACAAAAACACACACTAGCAATAATGAATGCCACTCAGCAAGACACCGCCACAGGTCGACACGAACACAGCTGTGAGACACTGATACACCAAGGTTATGAAACCTTACCAAGCAGTTTGTACAGTGCTGCCAATGGAAGTGCACACTGTGGCAAGTTCACAAACTTAATTGTCAGACTATATAATATATATATATATATATATATATATATATATATATATATAGAGAGAGAGAGAGAGAGAGAGAGAGAGAGAGAGAGAGAGAGATGTAACATTTTTGTTGTTTTTTTTAAACAATGAGACATATACAGCTTTATTTAATAATCTTTAAAGTTGTACTCTGACAAAGTGACACATTCCTTATTGCAGCAGATATATTTATATGGTGCATTCATATGTGTATATATATATATATATATATATATATATATATATATTACAACATTATTGAAATTTGAATTTACAATATTAAGATTTTGTATTACATTAATAGTATATATTATAATAATTCTACATAAGCTCACAAAGCCTCATGTACAGAGGTTTGTAAACATTAATTAATAATATGTGATATATTAAAACAGTTTCCGAGCAAGTCCTAGAAATAGCAATATTTTAAATAATCAAGATTCATGAATTTCAGCCCTTTCTTTCCCTGGAAAGGCAGTGTAGTGATTCAGCTATTCATATAATGTTTCCAAAAATTTGAATGTGGAAACATCTATGGCAAATTGTTACAATTATAGTGAACTTCAACCTAAGATTCAGAAGAGAAAAAAGTAGTTCTTGCTTAGACTGAACTTTGCTCAGGAGAATAAAAACAGAATCTACAATAATGTTTCAACTCAGATGGATGGGGTAAATAATAATAAAAACACCCACAAAAACAATTATAATATAACCAATTAGCCAATTTTGGACTGAGGAGTATAAAACATACAGGTAAGGGCCCTTGACCCTGTAGCATGCACAAGAGGGAAAAAGCCTAACTAATGATAGAGATGCCAATACTTTTACTGTGGATTAAAAACTAAGTCTTTTCATATATTATCCCACTTAATAGTCACAGAAGCCCTATGAGATATTTGAAATCAATTTGCAAAGTTCCCTGGTAGCTATCTCTGAATTGTCCAGAAATTAGTTGATGGAACCAAAAACAATTCCTTTGCCCTGGGAGATGTGACATTTTCCTACAAGTGCTCCCTAGGTCTCCAAATACTGAGAAGGTAGCATTTATTATTACTCTCCCTAAACAAGTGGCATGTAAGCTGTTACTACAGTGTAATTACACACAACATCAGGTGAACTCATGGAGCATTGTGTCACCCACTTTTGAGGTCATTCTCATGCTCATTCCATTAAAGAGAGAGCAACAGACCAAAGGGTACCTCCCCTGGACCACAGCCACAACGGGTCTAGCAAGCCCCAGCCCCAAAATGCATCACTGCAGCAAGCCAGGAGATCTGGGTAGCTATGTGCCTCTTCCTAGTGACTCTTCACTTCTAAGTTTCCCTAGAATGACCTGTTCCTTCTTTCTATACTATTTGTCATTATGGATTTGATTAAATTAAGTAGCATTACAAATCAATGAGAAGTGTGAAAGTTAGGTTACAAATGTTGGTCTATCTAATTCCAAAGTGATTTTTGTTAGTAAGATTAACATGTACAAGGTCATGCTCTTACTAAGTTGCGGGGCTAGAAATTCACTCACGTTTGTCAGTTCAGAAACCAGTGTTGACATCACATTGTAGTCTTCTTCAAAATGTGAACTCAATACCACCTATACCATAATGATCATGGGTGCTTATTACCATGTCACTTCTAAGGTGCCCCCCCTAGATTTATGGAATCATTAAATCTCGTGGCAATGATTCCAAAATGAGTAGTTGTAGTAGGTACCCCAGGTGATCCCAAAGCACTCAAAAGTTTAAGATGCGTTGTTTCATAGAAATTGTCCTGAACTTGCTACAATAACCCCCGTGCATGTGGGGCTTCTAGGGTTGTACAAGGCAAAGTCAAGACCACCTATCTTTGCTCTGAGTTGACAAGCTCATGGAGAAGGAGTCCTTTATGAAGGTTAACCTCCTGGCATCAATAGTGGGGGATAAAAAGAGGAAGGTTTTATGATACCACAAAGCTTTTTAGACCCTATAGGAGAATCCACTTACAACCCTCTAAATAAATGATTTCTGATACATGAGTTCAAAGGACATTCATGACTTCAGTCAAGAGAAATCCAGGTAAGTGTGTATATCCTCCTAGAAGGTCAACAAAAATATTGTAGGCTATTCTGAGCCATAATTCTTCAGGGAGACAGGAGTATCAGTAAAATCTTTAATGAAAAAAGCCATGGTTTTTTTCGTCCTGCCCTGGGAAAGTGAACAAATTGTCAGCCTGCTCCAATTTGTAGCCTGCTACAATCCAGCAAGAAACACAACAATGTGGAGCAGACATGCATTGAGGCAAACAGGGTACAGGTGCATCAGTCACGATATGTATAAAAGCTTTGCAAGTCTGAGGACAGCGCTCCTGTTCATCTTATAGTTTATTCACCTGCTCCTTCCTTTGTAGTCTCAGCAAAGAGAACTTGGCCTTCACTTCAAAAGGTAGGTTGGGCAAAATCTTGTGATTGATACATATTTTACCTAATTCATCATTGTTAAGCATGTCAAACCTTCCCAAGCACTATTATAAATCACTATGCCTGAAAAAACAGGTAATATGTTATTCAAATGCAACACCAATTGCTATGAATTCCAAACACCGAGCAAAAGTCAAATGTAAATCCTTGAAGGATATATAATTTTATGTTACTTTTTGAGGACTTATAAATTTTGAAAAAATAAGTGGAGCATATCTAACATAGTGGAAAACCAAATAAAAGATGATTGGTCACTAGAAAAGAGTCAAATAAAAATATATTTCATTCATTCTGTACAGTGTCTGGCACATAGAAAATGTTTGGTAGCTTTTCTAACAAATCTCTGAGTAAATTCCAAGACTCCCACAGTTATTACTACAGGTCCTCAATATACAAAGTATGATCAAACAGTACGGTAAATGTTTAAAAAAAAAAAAAATTATTACAGTAGGAGACACACTGCCATTAATCCCCCTCAAAGTACTCCCTTTTGCTTCAAACACCTCATCCCATTTTTCTTGCCACTTTCTGAAGCAGTTCTGGAAGTCCTACTTCATTAGGGTCTTTAGTTGTGCTGTCATGGCTGCCTCGATGTCCTGAATCATTTTGACTTTGGGGAAGAGCGAGAAGTCACATGGTGCCATATCTGTTGAATAAGGTGAATAAGGACACACCATGTTTTTATTTGACAGAAATTGCTGTACCAGAAGCAATAAGCAACATGGAACTTTTCCATTGTGATCACAAAATATGGTGAATGCTGCTGCCACGTGCCATCCAATGGAAAGGCAGTGATCTTCAATATGGGAGGTGACATGTTGAACCTTAGTAACAGTGTGTGACAACTTTCAACTTGTCCGATGCAGTCAGTTGGGTGTGAGCTATGGTTGACATAAAGTGTGTTTCAAAGTGTGTCGTAAATCATCCTTCATCATGACAACGCTCCATGTCACACATCTCTTCAAGTATACGGCAATTTCTGTCAAAAAAAAAATTACGGTGTGTCCTCATCACCTTATTCACCAGATCTGGCACGGAGCAACTTCTGGCTCTTTCCCGAATTCAAAATGATTCAGGACATTGAGGCAACCATGACAGTGCAACTAAAGACACTCACGAAAGTGGACTTCCAGAACTGCTTCAGAAAGTGGCAAGAATGACGGGATAAGTGTGTTCCAAATGGGGGGGGAGTGTTTTGAGGGATGATTAATGGCAATTTGTTTTTTACTGTAATATATATATATATATATATATATATATATATATATATATATTTATATATATTTATATTATATTATATATATATATATATATATTATATGAAATATATATATATTTAAATTTGAACATTCACCATATTGTTTGATCACACCATGTAGTTAGCCCTCACTTTCCACATCATAAGAAAATACAAAATCAGTGAAGGCCAATGGAGTTATCTGCTTTTAGCAGTGAGCTGGCCAAAAGCCCCCACATATTTTGGTTAAACATATTCAAGCTTTGGTGATTAACCAATTTACTTTTATATTAGTTCTTTTTTTTTTAATCCATTGCTTTAAAAAAGTGGCATTTTATCCTGGATGAGTCACTAATTCAGTGTGAGAATTAAAGTAGGAGATGCTGTGTCCATGACTGTGACTATGATAATGAAATCTAAGTAAATAGATTAGTGAGACTTCTCCTAGGGTAGCTATCAATAGCCATGCAATGCTTAGGTCAAGAATAAAGTACACTCTGAACAGAAACCTTGTAGAAGCTTAAATGAAGTGTCAGCATAAGTAGGAATTTTGTGTTCCACTATAATTATGTTATCAAAATGAAAGATGGCTTAGTGAGAAATGGCTATAAAAGTGAATTGCTAGAATTATGTACTTATGAATGAAAATACAGTCTGATTTCTTTGTTTACTGATAGTAGGAAAAATGTTGGATTTCCATTTTGCAACCCATGTGATTTCACTGATATGTGGTATATAAACCAAAAACAACAAAAGAACAAAACCCTTAAAGTCTTTGCCTGAGCATATCAGATGATCTCATAAGTATTTCCTTGACCAGGTTATTTTATGCCTCTGCTTTTATTTCAGTTTCCAATTCATTAACTCCTCTAGAGCAAGGTTGCATGACTATATTCTTTGTGGTTTATTTTTTCTCATCTAATCTCTTTTTGGACATGACAATTAATATTCACATGCCAGGAACTAATGGCTGCTTGTTAATATATACATGGATGTATACACACATGGCTATTTTCTAAACAATGCTAATTTTGTCATCTTTGGTGATAAAGAAATAAATAATAGGCTCAAAAATTTAAAGATAATTTAATATTATCTGTGGGAGGAAAATTATACCTTGGTCTTGTGTATAACCTGGCTCCAGAAATTCTGGCCTTTCCCATTTTTTCCTATTAACATTCAAAATGTGTTTCCTTACATTTTTGTGAAACAATAAAGTATTAAAGTTCTCCCAGTTCTCCTCTCAAACCAATAAACTGTTACTTGGTTAATATTTTAAAATTTGTACATAAAATACATACATATATGTTTATATGTATGTATGCATATGCATATACCTATATGCATGTATATGTGTATACATATATGTATGTGTGTGCATATACATATATATGTATACATATAAACAGAGAAAGAGGGAGAAAGAGAAAATACCTTAAATTCTGTTCTCTACACAGCAGTCAGAATGATCTCCTAAATAAGAAAACCAGATCCCAACACTGCCCTAAAGTGGTTTTGATGTAGGAATATTTTTCCTCTGAGTCCCCAAAAGATGTAGATGATGTTGGATCTGCCGGCAGTTTCTGGGTGTCGGCTGGGATTGTGTCTTGTGAGACCAAAGAATGGAAACACGGACCCAGGAGAGGCAAAGAGTTTTAAAAAGAGGATAGTTTATTGAAAGCAAAGAGTCAGAGCTCCCGAGCCGGAGGGGGTCCTGAACGGGGGTGCCCCGTGACTGAGGCAAAAGCTCTTACTTTTATACCTTCCCTTGTCTGTGTGGGGAAGGGGAGCTGTTTGAAGAAGGGAACTGTTTGAAGAAGGGAACTGGCACTTTCTAATGAAATCCGTCTACCAGGTTTGTTCTGCTTGCCCATCTTAAAGGAATTAGCAAAGTAACCCACTCTTATCTATCAGATCTCTTCCAATTGTCAGGCCAAAAGGAATTTTATGATTAACCTCAAGGCCTTGTTACAGTATGTCCTGGAGCGAAGGAGTGATTTCAAACCCTGGAGTTTCAGGATATGGCTGTCTTTGTTTATTCCACCAGGGACCTCCCTATCTACCTAGGGACATGTTAACTATCCTGTCTCAGTTTTCTGCTGCATCCAAATCTTATGGCCCTCACTGTTACTACCCTCCCTTCTCATCAGTATCATCTAGCCATCATGGATTCCTTTCTGGTCCTCAAACATAGGAAATCTTTACCTGCTTTGGTTCACTGAGTTGAACGTTCCTCCTTCAGGTCATTGCTTAGCTAGCTTATTCTCAAACTTGAGGTTTTGATTCAGTTGCTACCTCTTCAGAACCTCTTTCTGAAACTACTGATTTTCTCTTCCACCTCAACTAAAGCAGCTTTCCTCACCTTCTATCACATTATTTTAAATATTTCCTTCACAGCAATGACTTATTGTTTTCATTGTTTATTCTCTGATGTCCTCACAATATTAATATAGAGATATTCTTACTGTTGCCTAAAATATATCACCACCTGTCTTGGCACATAGTAGATGTTCAGTAAATATTTGATGAATGAATAAACAATTAAGAAAATAAGTTCATTGCTCACACTATCGTAGGATAACTGGCTTTTTCCCATGAAAAATAAATCATGAAAATAGTCCTATGTCATCACATAAAGAGCTCCCTGACTTCCAGTTGCTGAATTATAGTCAGAATATAGATGCTTATCATTAAATAAGTATATTCCTACTGGTGGATGTTTAGATTCTCTTTTATTTCGTACTATCAGACAGTGCCCTGAAATATACAGCTTTGTATTTTGCATTTGAAGATACTTACATGACTTTTGTTGCATGATAGCTTTCTAAGTGTGAAACTGCATTATCAAAGGATTTTAAATATTCATAGATATTCAAATTGCTCTCAACAATTCTGTCAAGGACTGTGATGAGTATGAGATTTTCTGCTACTAACAAGTCAGTCTCATAGATGCTGGCAAGAGACATGAGACTCCTGATTCAGACACAAAGGATTTTGCTGTTCACATCACAACAGGCAACATGGTTTTCATGTTCATGTTGGTTCCCCTTGCCCCTTCCCCCAAGCCCCTGGGAGCAATGTGACTGCCCTGATGGGTTCTACACTTGCAATGGAACCCTGAGCTTAGGGAACTCCAATCTTTTAAAGTGCCCACAGCAAACCTGCACAACATTTGAGCCAGAGAAGACATTATTTTTATTATCCCAGGCAATAAACAAATCTGTCTTCTTCTCCAGGGAAGACATTGTATTTTCCAAGGCAGTTCACTATGTAAACATCCTTGAAAAAATTGTCTGAAACAGAAGCTCTCACCGCCTCTGTTCACAAAACTTACAGAAATGCAAGAAGCCCATGGAGAATTGTTTCTCACAATATGCATCAATTTACATATCTACGAACAAAAAATACCTAATATTGGGAAAAGGAGTGATTAAAACTAGGTGTGAGAGGAGTTGACCAGCATTTCTGACTGTCTGTACAGGAAAATCAAGAGGAAATTTGGGAGGTTGAATGATGGATTTGGTCAAGGTGTGTAAGTAATCTGGATACTTCCCCAGCAAATGCAGTATGAAAAATTGCATGTAAGAATTTTATAGCATAGAAATGACATACCTTATATTTTTCCAAAGCCCATTGGTCAGAATTCAGTCACAGGGATTCCCCTAACTGTAAGGGAGACTGGGAAATGCAGTTAGTCAGGTTTGCATGGGTAACAGGAAACAAAATTTGCTGAACATATGGTGGTCTGTGCCTCAGAGAGTCTCAGCTCCATATGGTTTTTCCACATACTCTTTCCTCACCAGGTTTTGTACATGAAGGCAAATCTCCATTCACATTTCCACCACCAGAAGCTCTCCTCTTCAAAGTCCCCTTGTAAAGAGCGAGGACATATGTGCCACCAACAGAGGAACAATAAGACAGAATAAAGAGATTTCCTAAGTAGTCAGGGATGCAGAGTGACCTCACTCAAAACGGAATTTTTCCATTCAACCAATCTTAAGGGTTTCCTGAACTTGAGAATATTGATTGTAAATTAATTTTAATTCCAAAGAGAAACAGAAGATATTGCAGACCAGGTTTATTGTGAACCAGACATTTCACCTTAAGTCTTTCCTGCTACTGACTTCTAAACGGAATAGAAATGGGGCTCCATAGTTCAGTTTTGAATTCCCTTTTATTGACAGGTGTCCATCTACAGATAATTTGTAATTGCCTGGTCACCTCTGTGTCTCCTTTGTAATTGAAAAATTTTTCTCCCTCTGTTTATTTAATTATTAGGAATCTTTTCTTCTATCATCAGGTTCTAAACTTCCTTCCATCTTCTCTGGGAGAGCACGACAATTTCTTAATTATATTTAATATTTTTATTATTTTCAAAGTGCCTCTATGACATGCTATCTCACTCAGCTTGAGTTGCTATAACACAACATCATAGACTGTACGGTTTTAACAACTGACATTTATTTTTCATAGTTCTGGAGGCTGCAAGTCCAAGATCAGGGTTCCAAAAATTGTCAGGTTCTGGTGAGAACACTCTTCCTGGCCGGCAGATGGCTTTCTTCTCGTGTGTTTTGCAGACATAACACTACTATCTCTTCCTCTTCTTATAAAGACACTAATTCCAATGTGGGGGGGGCTCCACCTTCATGACCTTATCGAAACCTTGTTACCTCCCAAAGTTCCCAGTTAACATCACATTGGGGGTTATGGCTTCCACACATGAATTTGGGAGAGACACACAATGTTCAGTTTATAGCACATATTAATGTTTATATGTAATAGGCTGGTGACGTGAATAACATATGAATTGGCTTGGCAATAACTGATCACATCTCATTGCTTTCTGTACGCTCTCTCAGATGATTCCTTCCCTCCCTTCCATGTGTCATGGAACCTGGGGTTGAGTGAGTAGCAGGGATGTCTAACATACTGACCCAGGGGGCAGCAATTATCTGTGATAACCAAGTCTGGTACTTTGGGAGAGTTAGATTCTCTTGCATAGCACCTGTAACCTACCTGCCCCAGGCGGTCCAGGGAATGTTACATGGAGTTTACATAATTGTGAGCAAAACTTTGGGTCAAACAATCCAGAATAACTGATCTGAATTCAGTTCCCCAGGACCTCTGGGTTGCAGCTGTGTGACTCAGTAACTTTCGTATCTTCTCTTGGTGACTTTTCTCCTATTAAAAAAAAAAAAAAAAGTTTGGTTTAAATAAAACCTAAGGTCCTTTCAAACAGATCCAGTGATGCAATAAATATGATTTATGTTTTTATTGTTAATGAATATTATTATAGAAGTAAAATCATCCAGCAGGGCACTAAAAAGAAAAATAAATAAATCTTACATCAAGTAATCCAAGATAATTCTTCATCAAAATGTAGTTGCTTCTGATACTCTTTTCAGATAGGTTTGCTAATCACTGGGGCTCTATTCCCAGCCATAAACCACATCTACCAGTACAAACAAAAGAAGCAGAGAGACCCACCCCAAGCATTTCACAGAGCTCCTCCTCCATGGGTGTTGGAGTTCGGTAGAACTGGGTTTCAGATGCCCACACAGTTATCACAAACCAAATGTTTAATCTCTCTAAAACATTTCCCTCATTTATATTTTGAAGTTTATAGAAGCAAATGGGAGAGTCAGCATCAATGAATAATCATGCTAACATTTATAGAATTAAAGCTGTGATAAGTGCTAAAATCCCTTTTAACATCGAGCCCCAGCTTAGACTGGCAAGGTCTAAGTAATTTTGGAGCTGTGATAAGAAGGTGAAGAAGACCGTGTGCCAAGCTAAAGGAACACAGACCACAGGCCCAGGAAAGCATGAAATAGTCCAGTGGAACGAGAGAAACTGCAGCAGCCAAAGGAGGCAAGGTGGAGGATGAGGTTGGAGGGGCGGGTATGGCTCAAATCAGGTACAATAACCATATAATTATCATCCACACATGACACATCTGAGCATAAGTGGGAACAACTTTAATAATTGCACCAGGACAACAGGCATAAATCAGGACAGTCCCTAGCAAACAAGAGAATTGGAGAAAGGGTAGCCTATTAGGAAATTATTGCATAAACTAGATAAGACACAAAATGTTAGAAGAGATGGAATTTTGCAACTGAATGCCATAAGATTGTGTGGTGTGTGCATGGTGTGTGTGCAAGGAAGTAGGTAAAAGTGAGTTCTTTCCTCTTTGGCTGGAAACCTTTCTTGCTTCTCATTGGGAATAGATGAAACATCTCTGTGGTCCAGCTTTGTTAACATGTGAGCTTTTTTCATTAAAGTAAAATTAGCATTAAACATTAACATTGGTGTGCAGTGAAGATTTCAAATCAATATTTCTCTATGTGTTGATTTTGTTCTATGAAATATTTGTCCAAGAGATATAATTAATAGAACCCCCCCACACACACGTTTTAGATCCTCTTAATATCCAATTTCCTTTAACAGAGCAATCAACAGTCATTCACATCCAGAGTTGATGCTAATTTCGGAGGCAAAGGCAGCTTCAATGTTACTGTATTCTATCTGTTTTGCTCATCTGCTTCTACCTAAATCTTAGCTACAACTTGAGAATTGAAAAGGAAACGAAAAGAGAATAAGGCAGAGAGAGACAGAAGAAGAGAGAAAGGAAGGAAAGAAGGAAGGATTCATCCATATACATCAATATGTTTATGCTCATATTTCTGTCAAAAAGGTAAGCTAGGAACAAAACCAAAGTCAACTTACAGTGAGCCCGTTGTGCTTGGCTTCTAGAAGGAAATCAGAAGGCCCTCATGGGATTGAGCTGCGTAAAGTTGGATTGGCATTTATTTTTGAAGTCAGAACCCAAATTGTGAAAGGGAAATTTTAAATAGGCTTGAGAAAAATAAATAACAATGTTAGTAAAACTGGATTCTTTCAGCAAGCAGAAATAACAGCTAGGAATGCACTTATTTCAGAACAATTTTTATGTTGAAATATTGAGCTTTTGTTATTCGTGTCACAATATCTCTCTCTCTCTGTCTTTCACTTGGTCTGTCTCCCACACATACTTCCTCCATCCATGCACCCTTTCCTTTCTCTTTTACAATCATCCATAGACAGGGTTAGCCTTCAACCCAAAATGAGAAAAAAAAAAAAAAAAAGGCCATGGTCAAACTTGGAGTCCAGTATGACACCCTCCCTGCATTATCAGAGTGGTCTTTTTTTTTTTTTTTTTTTTTTTTTTTTTTATTATTACCTAATGTCATTCACCAAGAGACAAACTAATTGAGAAAATATGTTGTACTAAGGTATGAATAACTATGTCATGTACTACCCTACCCCATCCACTGTTCATCAGAAGAATGTACGTTTTTAAAAATCTATGGAGATAAGTAAAGCAAAGGAATACATATGATATTTAATACAGAGAGAGAGAGAGAGAGAGAGAGAGAGAGAGAGAGAGAGAGAGAGAGAGACAGAGAGAGACAGAGAGAGAGACAGAGAGAGAGAGAGAGAGAGAGAGAGAGAGAGAGAGAGAGAGAGAGAGAGGAGGTGCCATCAACTAATGTGATATACAAAATACAAATTCATTGAGTTTTAGAAAGGGGTTCCGAGGAGGTAACAACTGAATCGATATCTCAAGTTTGAGAATAAGCTAGCTAAGCAATGATCTGAGGGAGGAACATTTAACTCAGTGAACCAAAGCAGGTAAAGATTCCCTATGTTTGAGGACCAGAAAGGAATCCATGATGGCTAGATGATACTGATGAGAAGGGAGGGTGATAACAGTGAGGGCCATAATAAGATTCGGATGCAGCCGAAAACCGCTTTAGGGCAGTGTTGGGATCTGGTTTTCTTATTTAGGAGATCATTCTGACTGCTGTGTAGAGAACAGAATTTAAGATATTTTCTCTTTCTCCCTCTTTCAGCTCTGGGAACAACCTAGACCAGCCACCAAGTAAATGGTAGTGGTTAACACAGAAACGCTCTTTATCCCAAGGTGAATACAGTTTCTCGAAAGAGAGGCCTGTTATATAAGCAAATAAACAGGTACTTTTTATAAATGAAAAGAGAAGTGTTCTGAAAAATAAAGTAAGGTTACTGCCGTAAACTTACATTAGACAAAGTGGTAGGAAATGGCTTGTCTAAGGAGATAGTCAGATGAAACCTGTGGGTGAGAAGGAATCACCAATTTGAGAAAGTCACCCTACTTCTCATGTGTTGGCATTGTGCCTTGCACTCATTTATCCGTGTGTGTGTGTGTGTGTGTGTGTGTGTGTGTATTGCAGTTTAGAACATCTTTTCATATGTTTTTTTCCACGCCAGTCAGCATATCAAGAGTAATTTTTCATATCATATTTTTTCATAAATATTTTTAGTGGTTGCTTGGTATTTTTCTCATAGAGCTCTCCTTAATTTACCAAACCATTTAGAACATCTGTTTATATTGTTCCACTGTTATGAATAACACTTCAGAGAATATCTTAGCTCATAAATATTTGTATTTCAGATTATTCTCTAGGATAGACTCTTAGAGCTGGAATTGCTAGGTAAAGAGTATGAACATACAGTATCTGGTACATATTGCTAGTACTGTAGGTGGGTGATTATCTTATGCTATTCTTATTAAAATTGTTATGATTTGTAAGTTTATTAATTTTAAAAGTTAACATGAAAGTTTACATTTTGATTTTATTGGTTTGATGTCTTTGAGTATTGAGTAACCCTTGATTCCAACTGAAATATTTCAGTAGCAGATATTTTCCAAGGGACTGGCCTAAGGATTATGGCCAGGGATAAATGCATGGCCATGAGTGTGGACTCATGTATCCCCCTGCAGCTCTCACAAGCTCATGTGCCCTACTCTCTCCTCCCTTAGGGAAAGCATCTTCCACATTTAGTCTTTGCCTGAAAAGTGGAGGTAGAGTCATTACTATCCTAAAGTCCATAGAAGACTTGCCCATGGCATCCTTTTAGGAGAGTAAGTGTCAGTCCCCCCACCTCCAGACCTATAGAATCAGAATGTTCTAGGACCTTGAATCCTGAACTCTACACTTCAAAAATACTCCCAACTGAGGCTTATGTGCATACCTGCTTAAGAATCATTGATTTAAAAGTGTCCAGTTTACTCTTAAAGCATAGGGATTTTCACACCAAGGATCAGCTATGTGTCCAATCTCAGCATCATGTCAGTTGTTCTTTGTTACAGCTCTTAAAACCCTATACAAACAGACCCCCAGCAGACCCATTCCACCATGATCCTACCCAATCCTAAACTGGCAAATGTATACAGTTTAGGATCTCAGGAAATCTCCCTTTCCATACACAAATGAAGGAAGATGGGGGTTAGTAATCACCCAGGAAAAGTTGGACAGTAGAGTCCAAAAATCTTTTTTTATCCTAATTACCTGAATAATTAATGCAAAGTGAAACTAGGATATGATTTAATGGCCCTAAACTGAAAATACATATTATAAAAGTTAAACCAAATCTGGTGTTATAAGAACACAATAAAACCAACACAACCCCAAGAGACATAATGAACCCTACTAAAATTACTTTTATGTATTCCCATCAATAGCTTTTTCTTTAACTCAAAATCTCGTTCAATGAAGAAGAAGAAGGTTATTAGATAGCACATAAGATATTCCCTCTTATAAAATGGTAAGGCTATTAGTGATTATGTGCCAATTGTATGAAGTTCACAACAACATTTTGGTGTTACCTTTGATCAATGCTGGGTATCAGCAGGGAATTCCATACTGACTCTGTGGGTATGTTTATTTACTTATTAACATACCAAGGGAGCATTTTTAAATTTTGCTGGAAAACACATCAAATGTTGAAGGTCATTATTTGAGATACCAAGTTTATAGAAAACCAACACTTGAGCTTTAAATAAAAAGGAGGCTAGTATTAACAATTAGTACATAAGATGATATTAATAAAAAAAATTTCTTTCCAGCTTTCCAGTTAACACCTATTACCAAATCAGGCAGAGTTCTTTGCTTTATCTTGAACAGTGTTACTTATTCAAAAGGAGAGTTTCTCTGTGGGTGGCCAGTAAATGGTCTTCCAGCTGTATGTGACTTCTTGTGGTTGAACTCTCAGGACAAAGTCCAGAGACCTCACACAGCACTCCTTAGCCTTCGGTGTCTGGCCCCACCTACCATCAGTCTCCTTATTTTCCACCTTCCCTACATAAACACTTGGTATCTACCATTTGAAACAATCTGAATTTTATTTGGGAATGTGTGTGTTTACCTTTTCTTCCTTTGCATCATATATATATATATATATATATATATATATATATATATATATATGATTTAAAGCAAACCAAGGTATATACCAAATCCAAGGGATCTTCCTAACCACTCTTCTATAAGCTGTCCTCCCTTCAATTGCAACTGTTTGTCAGTTATTATATATTCCCTGATTTACCCAATATTGTACACTATGTCATATCATTAAAAAGATTTTCAAAAATCTAAGCATTAAATCTTCCATCTTGATTATGAAGTCTTCAGTTTTGTATTGTATCTTTACAGTGTTACTTCATCTTCTTGAGAATCTGATCAAATACATTCTGTGTACATAGTAGGTGTCAACATATGAAAGATAATGACAATATTAATAACAAAACAATGACAATTACTATTTTATTAAACTGTGCCAGACAGTTTTCTAGGTATGTTGCATATGTCATTTCATTTAGTAACCATGAATGCTCTTTAAATATTCTCTCCACTTTGTCCAGTTGAGGGGCATCTGTATAAATAGCAGACAGCTTTTACATAGGCAGACACTCTCAGCTTGGTGAGGCACTATGATATGGAAGCTTTCTGGAACCAAAGCAGACTGAAGAACAGATGCATATAACATTGTTTCCATTCCCTAATGACTTATTCCTCTCTCTCTCTCTTTCTCTCTATCTCTCCATTCATGCTCATAAATTTGCATATATATGGCCAATTGAAATTTAGTCCATGCCAGGGTCTGAGATTAAATAGATGAAGAAGACAACAAAGGTGATCAGCTCCCTCATGGAACCCACACTTAGCTGTGTGTCTTCTTTGACATGTAATCATAAGAAAATAGAGTACAGAAATATAAACATCTGATATTTGTTCCTCCCTGTTTCACCAATTGTTTGTAACAAGCACATGAAGCATGAAGAAAGTGCTGTATTCATATAAATAGTAGCTATTGCTGAAATACCCTGACGTACATTTTCTGGTGACACTTTGGAAGTCAACCGGCCTCAGGCAAGAAAAAATGGCGGACTAATGCAAAGAGCCTTCCCTAACAGTCTTGTCTTTCAGCACGTACCCCAGTGAAGATATTCACCTGGTCCTGAAGGAAACCTTAAGACATGCTTGCTTTTGCATGACCTCTGACCCTACTACCTTCCACCCTGCTGTGATTGGAAAAATCTTATTCTTAATATTCAGCTCAGTTCCTCCAGAGACCTTCACTGCTTTCAGCCCCTACTCCATTTTGGGTATCCCTATTCTATTCTCTGCCACAGCTCAATCATTCTGTGTGGTGACTATTTACCTATTTGTTTCCCTTACTTGACTGTGAATTTCTTAAGGGAAGGGCTGGTGACTTATTCAACAGAGTCCCCATCAAAATGGCCTGGTGATATCAGTCATTTGGGAAATGGTTGTTGAATAAATGGATGAATGTTTTAAGCAAGTCTTTTATTCTGATGTTTTGGCATGTGGAGCCTTACTGACCCTGAGGGGACTGAACCACCTTAAGCTAGCCAATTTCTAGAGATAGTAAACAACGCACCATTGAGTGTGCCTTTCATATGCAAACCAACCAATCCATAGCCCACACCTCAAACCCCTCCTTAATTGAGTTCTCTCACTCTAGGCATTATGCACCTGCTGCCCTAATCCCCCAAGGCTGGATACCAGACAATTAGACACAGCACCTACACCCCACAGGCTGCTGAAATTATTCAAACTAAGCCTTCCAGAGCCTGCTTACACCACCTCACTCATTCCTCCTTTTTTTTTTAATAGTTTATTCTTTTTCTTTTCCCCTCTTTCCGCCTCCCCCCTCACTCCGGTTCAAGTTGTTTCTCAGTCTAGTTGTACAGGACACAGATCCCTGGCTCATGCTGGTATTTTGAGCATTGTGCCCTGCTCCCCACCCCACCCCAGCTGAGGCAGTCAGTTAACTGTCGTTGGTCGGCCGCTCACAGCAGGTTTGCCAGCCATCCTTGCAGCACACGGTAGCCTGCATCAGTTCACGCCAACCTCTGTCTACCCACAGCAGCCCACCTCCAGGGAGAGCTGTTAATCACAATCTTAGCTATAGAGGACTCAGCTCACTGGTCCATGTGGGAATCGAACCAGTGACCTCAGCATTAGGAGCACAATGCTCCAACCACCTGAGCCACTGGGTCGGCCCCTCACTCATTCCCTTCTTGTAGGAACCACAATAAAGGTTCTTTCCTACATTTTTCCCCTGCTCTTTCTGACTTCTGACTGACCCTGCGCTTCCTTGTGTGTCATGGTGGACTCTCTCCTCCTGGGAACTGTGCGTAACAAACTATCTTTTTAATGACAGCCATCTCCTCATCTGTTGGCTTCACCATTCCTGAATCATCATCATCGTCATCATCGTCATCATCAGCATCATCAGCATCAGCATCACATTTTGATAAAACCTACATAATAAAACCAGGACTGAGTACATTAATGATTACTGAGGACTTACCTGAACTCTTCTTGGTTCAAATCAGTTCTGAAACATTTTCTTGAACCAAACATTGTGCTTGACACAAGGGGTTGAGAGGTGAACTAAAATCGATCTCTGCCCTCAAGTGGCTGATAATCCAGGAGAGGAGTTCACATATTTGCTTAAGGATGCTGCTATAGGCCGATGTTGGTTTGTAAACTGGCCCCCATATGCAGAGGGCAAAGAAAGACCCAAAACTGAGGCAGACCACTCCACATTGGTAGGTGGCAGGTTTACTAAATAAGAGAACTTACATACTAGACTTTTCTTATATGCCCACAAGATGGCAGATCTCCTCACCTGTCCTCCAGAATCTTAAAGTTTATATAGAGGCCTTCACTAGGTTCAGTCATGAATTCATTCCAGATGGTTTCAGTATTACCTTACTCTCTCCAAGTCTACATCCTTGGAACAATTCCCACTGGGAAGTAGGCAGAGCGTACATCCCAAGGATGGGGAGGGTGTAAGGAGCCTCCAATTCCCAGAGTTCAGCTCAAGGGTCAACTGTAAGTCACACCCTCTTTTTACCTCCTCCGACAGCCCTGGGCTCATAATTCTCCACTGAATCAGAATGTTATTGAGTCCCCTTAAGAGAACAAGTGAGTTAAGCTGTCTGCCTGTGAGACCAAGGCGATAGAGCAAGAGGGGAGAAAGAGAAACAAAAAGGCAGACTCTTCAGTTGAGAGTTAATATCTGGGATCATTAAATAAACCTTTCTGTCTTTGTTATGTTTCTAGTTTGTGTACTGGGAAAATTAAAATTCTTTGCCAAATATTAAATTCTGTGAAGTTTCCTCTCCTTCTAGTAGAATTGCTTTTTATTTGCTTCTTCATTTATTCATTGATTTGGTTAATTTTATCCAGCATATACTATGCACAAGATTTAATGTTAAGCTCAGGCATGATTCCTGTGGAGACAAACATGAAAGAAAGTAAAATTTGATAAAAAGAGGCATGTCAAGGACTGGAGGAGGAAAAAGGAAAGAATGCTGATGTAGACAAGGAAGGATTCCAAGAGGAGATCAGGCCTTAGATGGTTCGTGAATAATAGCAAATGTTTTCTAGGTAAAGTATGCAAGGAAGGGCCTTTTGGAGAGAAATGTGCCTGCCCAGAGCTGCAGGTATGCTGGCCACCAGTGGGATTCAGCGGGACTCGTATCCAGGCATTTCCATTATTTCTAATCGTAAGACAGGCTGCTTTCTCTGGCATTGTTTGGATAAGTACTATTAAAAGTGTTGTAGGGAAAACATTTGTATTTATGCTGTATTTAAGTTTCCATTAATAATAAATTCAGGTGAAGTGGCATTGTTATTAATATTGATCAACTTTCCAATTGAAAGCCCAGATGCCAGGAAATTTTTTAAATGGGTTCAGTTACATTTAATAGTGCTGTTGATGAGAGAAAACCTAATGAAAACCAACAGATGGTCTATTTAATATTGCTCTCAGCTTTGAAACATGTGCCAAATGAGATACACACAAGGACTTGACAGGGCTGTTACTGGAAGCCTTTAATTACAACTATTTGTACTCCTGGGTCTACTGAAATTGCTAAAATAACACTGCAACTCAACACCGGCCAAGCCAGAATTTAAATAATATCCATTTTGTGTTATTGTTTGTGGCATTGTATTTCTAAATGACCTCTATAGACAGTTTCCTGACAGGTATTTTTGGGTTATTTGTTTTGTTTTGTTTTTTTCAAGAAACTGGAGCCAAAAGCCAGAATGAGCTCAGATGGTCCCCCTTCCACACATCAACACATTTAGTCTGGATTATTGAATAGCCTCTCCAAGGTCAGGAAGCGATTTGGAGCCCTTTATTATTAGGGTTGATTCAATCACAGAGAAAACTCAACTGAGGCAAACTGCCAAAGCAGTGACTAAGTAATTAATAATAATAGTGACAATAGCAACTGTCCTATTATGAACCTTGGTAGGCACTTAGCGAATATTATAACTACCTCTCACACCAACCAGAAAAGTGGAGATGAGGACACTGAAGCCTAGAAGAGTTCAATATCAGGCTCAAGTGGGAACCAAGCAGATTAAGCAGAGTAAGAGCAAGACAAACTGGTCAATTAAGGCAGGAGAGCACGTCACAGGAAGGATGGGAAGGAGGTGAAGGAGAAGGAGGAGGAAGAGAAGGAAAAGAGGAGGAAGAGGAGGAAGAGGAGAAGGGGGAAGGGGAAGTTGTTGAAGTTCAACCAGAATGTACACAAAAGGAGAAAATCCCTATTTCAATGTCTTTAGAAAGAAGATAGCAGGAAATGCTTAGGTGCCCGATTCCGTCCTCTACCCTCCCTGCTGGGCTGCCTCCACCTTAGGAGTAGTTAGCACTTGGGAAAGAAGGTGCTGGCCCACGGCATCTCTGTGGGGACAAATGGGTAAAGAAATAGCCTAGAACATAACACGTGTATGGGTGGCTTACAAAAATGGTTCACCTTTCAGGTGCCTCAGATGCCCAGAAGGTCAGATGGCCAGCCACTGGCTCATGGGGAGCCCCTCAGAGTAAGGATACCTGCAGGTGATACCGTTATACTGAGAGGATCACATCGTTGGGATTAAAGCACAGGAAATCAAAGAAGCTTCTGCCCGTGAGCCTCACAAGAAATAGGAAAATAATTCTCCCTCCCTTGGTCTGCTCTGATGGGCTCCTGCTCTGAATGGAGCAGCAAATCAATGATAACTGAAAGGATAAAGAAGAGTCTATTTTATGTCAAGACTGTACAAAATTTAAAAAGAAAAATCAAATTTGCTGCACTGAGAAAGAGTAGTATATGCCAGAAAGAAAGCATAAAGGCTGCATTCTTTACACATAATAAACCAAGAATCCCTAAACAAAAATATGATGTAAGAAATTTAACATTTGGAAATTAAGAAATATTCTTCTAAAAAACCCAGGATCAATGAAAACTGTAAGGTAAAATTATAGATTTGTTCATTCATTTATTTATGCCCCCTAAAATGCATTGGAACCTCAGCAAGGCAGGGATGAAAAATTATAAAGAGAGATTGTTTATATCCCAACATGCAGGATAAATAATTTTCAGAAGAAAATGTGTTGTTTTAAAATTACTTATTATTAGTCAGATTGCTATTAATAAAGAGGAGGATGAGGAAAACTGGAAAAATAATAGAATAAATGCATATAATCTAGTAAAATGAATTAATAAAGATACACTTGAAATTAATGAAGTAACAAACAAAATATTAAAAAGAAAGTGTTTATAAAATTTAGCCCTCATTAAAAGAGTGAAAAAAATCTATAGCCTCCTCACAATTCTGATCAAAATAAAAAAAAAAAAAAAATTAAAATATGCAATTCCAAGAACAAAAATTCCCATAAGCGTAAAAAAGTAATGGTCATTGAAGAATACATGCTCATTTTATAAAAAGAAAATTGTTATTTTTATGAAAATGTATATTTCTAAGACTAATCTATTTTACAAAATCATTAATAGATTATAAAGATCTACCACTTAAAAAGGTACAAAATATAGAAGGTTTAAAGCTGACTTCTGTCTAAATAGCATCTTCATCATCATCACCATCAACATTTTCTTGTAATTATTGTAATTACCTCAGGGTATAGACTAAGATGTCAAAACTTGACAAAGACAGCACAGAAAACTGTAGCAAATTTCTCTTTTAAAGATATGTGTAGAAATGCCTACTAAATTGTAATTACATTAAATATAGCACCATATTTTAAAATGTCACATTTTAACTAAGAAAAGTTTATTCCATGACCACTGATTCAATATTAAGCAAATTTATCGATATAACTGATTATATCAACATATTAAAGAGAAAAAAAAACAGAATACATGATTATATCATGTTATAAAAGGCCGTAAGCCAAAATGCAAGTAAGCAGAAAGACATAGCATGCTCCTGTTTAGAAGGTTTTATTAAAAGTCTTGATGTTAATCATAAAAATGGCAATTTTACCCAAACCAGTATGTCATCTTACTATAACAGCAATTAGGATCCCAATTTTTTAAACTGGAATTTTTTTTGAAGTGTATGTGTTAAAAATAAATGTATGAGAATCTCCTATAAAAATTTGAAAGCTGATAGCGGCAGATAATTTGCCTTTAAGGGTTTAAATCTACACAAATGTATTATAATAGTGATAATAACCTAGGAATAGATGGATTGGTAAACAAAACAAATAGTACTGCTATAAAAGAAAATATGTAATTAGAAATTAATATAAGTATGATATTGTAATAAAAACGAAATTGTAATTTTTAAAAATGTGACATTGAAATGATTACCTGTCGATCAGCTAAAACAAATTTTTTTTTTGTCAATTGCCAGAATGAAAATATTTTCAGCGGTGTAGTCCATAGTTTCTTTCAAAGGGAGTCTGTCATGATAGGAAAAAAAGAGCCATACACAACTGTTATAAACAGGTGGGCCAATAAAAATCTAAATTTACAAAAATGGGCAGTGAGTCAGAATCGGCTTGTGGGTCATAGTTTGCTAACTCCTGAACTAGAAGAAATGTAAGTGAATTTCCTGTTTCACAAAATTAATTTAAAGATGGCTTAAAAATCTAATGGAAAAAAATTATAACAAACGTATTAATTCTAACAATATTAAAATGGGAAAAGTTTTATCATCTCAGAGTAAAGAGGATAAAAATAGGATAAGATAAAAAAAAAGCCAGACAACACAAAATGACTTATATATTTGCAGCATAATTATATTTAAGAAAAAAAGAGTATAAGAAACTGTAAAAAAGTAATATATATATATATATATATATATATATATATATATATATATACTAAAAGAAAATATTTGCAACAGATGTGGCAGGAAACAATAAATAAATCTACTATATAAAGAATTCTTGCAAATTAATAAGCAAAATAAAAATGATCTAATTGATTTATCCATAAAGGATATAAGCAGGCAATTTTGAAAAAGAAGAAAATCAAAATACCCATTAACTTTAGAAAGTATGCTCCTCATGAGAGGTCAGGTCCTCCTCTGCTCAAAATCTTGTAATGGCTCCCATTTCACTTAGAGTAGAAAAGGCCTTACAATGCTTAACAGGCCCCTTATGTCTTGGAATTTTCCCCTATTAATCTTTGTCTTGCTCATTGCACTCCAACCACAGTGCCTGCTTTGCAGTTCCTAAGAAACACAGGCAAACTCCTAAACAGGGCTTTTGCACTGATATATCTTCTACCTCTAATGGTCTTCTTCAAGTTTTCTGTTTCCTCACTTCCTTCACACCCGCTGCAATGTCTTCCTGAAAACCCTACCTCTGACCACTGTATGTAAGATTGCATATCTCTCCCAACACACACACACACACACACACACACACACACACACACACACTCTTTTACATCACTCTACGTTTTTCTTTTTTTCCATAATTATCTTTAACTTACTATATAATTTTTGTATTTTCTGAATCATCTGTCTCCTTTCCAAGAATGTAAGCTTTATAATAGCAGTTTGTCTGTTTGATCAGTGATTTATTCAAATCTCCTAGAATAGAGTCTGCCACATATAATGATGTGCTAACATATGCTTAATGAGTGGCTGGAGAGTGGGTTTGGCATTTGCTGATTACAAGGTTTAAAGTCTCCCAGCCTGGCAGATTTCAAACAACCAAATAAACAACATCAGTCAACATGGAGTTGGAAAAAGTTATGCCCCGTCAACTGTCATGAGGTAATATAACCCTGTTTCATCACACCAGTGGGTAAGTAGTAGGTACTCGGTAAATATTTGATGAATGAACAAATGTGAAACCTCACTAGTAATGGTGGAAATGCAAATTAAAATAAGATACAATTTTCACAAATCAAATTGGCAAAAGATGTTGGAGACTGAAAACTTCAAAACCACGACTCAGCAATCTCACTTTTAGGAATTAATTCTATAGAAATAAAAATGTCAGCACCCAAAAGAAGTATGTGCCCAAATATATTTATTGCAGCACTGTTTGTAATGGCAAAAGTTGGAAAAATCTAAATACCACATGAATTAAAAAACTGTGAATAAATTATAGTACATCCACATTGTTAGATGTTTTACAGCCATTAAAATAATGTTATATCTTTCACCTGGAAAGCTGTCAATGATATGTTTTAAGTGAAAAATGTAAGTTGCAGATCAATGAGAATAAGATCTAACAAATTTAAAGCATTAAGAAAATAAATTTAATGTTATTTTATTTGCAACCTCAGAAAAGTGTAAAAAACTTAATTTAGAATTAAATTTGAAAACAATTTATATGAATCTTCATATTCTTTTCCTTCTATGCCCTATAAAATTTAGAAAGCCTTTTGTAAGTTTTCTACAATACTCCTAATAAAATAGATTCTTATCTTTTGAAAATGTTATCTGTAAATTCTCTTTTTTAGCAAAAAGATCTTGTTGAATTACCTTCAAATTATACTTTAACCATCCTGTCTCTTACTTTTTTTTTTATAATTAAAGTTTATTGGGGAAACAATTGTTAGTAAAGTTACATAGATTTCAGGTGTACAATTCTGTAATACGTCATCTATATATTACATTGTGTGTTCACCATCCAGAGCCAGTTCTCTTTCCAACACCATATATTTGATCTGCTTTACCTTCATCTACCACTCCCCTGCCCCTTACCCTTTGGTAACCACTAAACTATTGTCTGTGTCCATGAGGTTTTTATTTCTTCTTGTGTTTCTTGTTCTTTTGTTGTTTTCAGTTTTATATACCACATATAAATGAAATCATATGGTTCTCAACTTTTTCTGTCTGACACATTTTGCTTAGCATAATAATCTCAAGATCCATCCACTTTGTTGCAAATGGTACTATTTCATCTTTTCTTATGGCAGAATAGCATTCCATTGTGTATATATACCATATCTTTATCCAATCATTTATTGAAGGACACTGGTTGTTTCCATGTCTTAGCCACCGTAAATAAAGGTTCAATGAACATCGGAGCACATATATCTTTACAAATAAATGTTCTCAGATTTTTTTGGGTAGATACCCAGGAGAGGGATTGCTGGGTCTTGTGGTAATTCTATTTTTATTTTTTTGAGGTACGTCCATATTGCCTTCCATAACGGCTGCACCAGTCTGCATTCCCACCAACAGTGTATGAGGGTTCCTTTTTCTCCACAGCCTCTCCAACACTTGTTACTATTTGTCTTGTTGATGATAGCCATTCTAACTGGTGTGAGGTGTTATCTGTTTGTGGTTTTTATTTGCATTTCTCTGATGATTAGTGATGTTGAATATTTTTTCATATGTCTATTGCCCATCTGTATGTCCTCTTTGGAGAAATGTCTGTTCAGGTCCTCTGCCCATTTTTTAATTGGATTATTTGTTTTTTTGTTGTGGAGTTATATGAGTTCCTTATATATTTTGGAGATTAGCCCCTTATGGAGGCATTATTTGCAAAAACCTTCTCCCATTTGGTTGGTTGCCTCTTTATATTGTCAATGATTTCTTTTGCTGTGCAGAAGTTTTAAGTTTGATATAGTCCCATTCATTTATTTTAGCTTTTACTTCCCTCGCCTTTGAAGTCAAATTCATAAAATCCTCTTTGAACCCAAGGTCCATAATTTTAGTACCTATGTTTTCTTCTATGCAATTTATTTTTTCAGGTCTTATGTTTAGGTCTTTGATCCATTTTGAATTAATTTTGGTACATAGTGACAGATAGCAGTCTACTTTCAATGTTTTCACGTGGCTTTGCAATTCTCCCAGCATTATTTGTTGAAGAGGCTGTCTTTTCTCCATTGCATTTTCTCCATTGTTTTTTGGAGTCTTGTCAAAAATTATGTATCCATATTAATTTGCATTTATTTCTGCATTATCAGTTCTATTCCATTTGTCTGTGTATCTGTTTTTCTGCCAGTAACATACTGTTTGATTATTGTTGCTGAAGTCAGAGAGTGTGATACCTCCAGCATTGTTTTTTTCTTTCTTTTTGCTTAGTATTGCTTTGGCTATTTGGGGTCTTTTGTGGTTCCGTATAAATCTAATGGTTTTTTGTTCTATTTCTTTAAAAAACGCTATTGGGATTTTGATGGGGATTGTATTAAATCTGTATATTGCTTTGGGTAATATGGCCATTTTAACTATGCTGATTCTTCCAATCCATGAGCACGGAATGTCTTTACATTTCTTTGTGTCTTCTTCAATTTTTTTTTAAAAAATGTCTTCTAGTTTTCAGTGCGTAGGTCTTTCACATCCTTGGTTAAGTTTATTCCTAGGTATTTTATTCTTTTTGTTGCAATTGCAAAAGGAATTTTTTTCTTCATTTCGTTTTCTGAGATTTCATTGTTAGTATATAGGAATGCAATGGACTTTTGTACATTGATTGTGTGTCCAGCAACTTTACTGTATTCGTTTATTGTTTCTAATAACTTTTTGGTGGAGTCTTTAGAGCTTTCTATATATAGCATCATGTCATCTGCAAAGAGTGATAATTTAACTTCTTCATTCCCAATTTGGATGCCTTTTATTTCTTTCTCCTGCTGATTGCTCTGGCAAGGACTTCCAACACTATGTTGAAAAGCAGAGGTGATAGGCGACAGCTCTGTCATGTTCCTGAATGTAGATCAAAGGGCTTCAGTTTTTCATCATTAATTATGAGATTAGCTGAAGGTTTGTCATATATGGCCTTTATTATGTTAAGTTATTTTCCTTCTATACCCATGTTATTAAGTGGTGATTATTGATATATGAGGATTTCCTATCATTCTATCTTTGGTTTTCTGGTTGGATGGTGTCTCCATTGTTTATTTGCCTTTTTGTTGCTATTATTTCAGAGTGGTGGAATTTTATGATTTTTCCCTCTGATTCTTCTTTTTTATGTTATATATTTCAGTTCTGGATTTTTTTTTGAATGTTTATCATTAAGTTTATGTAAAAAACTTGAATTCTCTGTAATTTAAGTCACATATTTCCATGTTTTTAAGTTCATTTTCTGGAGACTTTTCATTTTCTTTCTGAGCTGCCTTGTTACCTTTGTTACTCATGGCAATGAATGCATTATTGTTTCTCTTCCTAGACATCTACAGGAGTGGATTCTGCAACAGGTTGATAGGAAGTGGTCTTTCTTTTGCTTTCCAGTAGGTGTTGGTAGAATGTTTTGTTTTCTTTCCAACTGCAGCCTTTTATGCTCTCTCACACTGTAGTGTCATATTTTCTCTTCACTCTTCTAGCTTCTCACGAAATGTGGCGAGTTCACTGGAAGGTGGGCTTCTTCTCTGTGAGCAGGTCGCCTGGGTCTCACGGCACTGCCTCCGTAGGCTGATGAGAGAGCTTCTGAAGTTCCAAAGTGTGTTTCAGTGGCTCTGTTTACCCCTGCAGGGATCTTCCCAGATAGGTAGAGACAGGGCGGGTGGGTTATGAGGGGTGGCTCTGAGCAATGGCAGTGACCAACACCACAGCCAGTCCTGCACCCAAGGGCTCTCTCCCCTTCATGGGAACTAGTTCGGCTGTGAGTCTGTGGCTGTGGGCCACAGTTCTCAGAAGTGCAAATATTTTGTTCTTTTGATCTGACACTGCTACTGTTGCACTTGTAGCACTGGGATGGTGGGGGTGGGACGAGCTCTGTGAGGTAGGGGAAAGGTCGGCTAAGCTCTATTCCTAAGCCTTCCATCCTCTGCTTGGCAGTGAGAGTTTAACCCTCCATTTTCACCCTTCTTCCCTCAGTCTTTGCTCCGAGGTCTCTGCTGTGAGCATTGGGTTCAGCTGTGTTATATGCTGATCCCTCAGGGGGGACTGTGGGCCATAAGCGGAGCACTAGAAGTCTGACTTCTTCCCTCTCCTGTGACTGTGGTAGCTCCATAATATGGGGAGCTTGGAGCGCCGAGCTTGGTCTGCTTCCTGCACTCTCAAGGTCCACTTCTCTGTACTTTCCCCTTTCCTTCTCCCCCACTTGCCCATTTGCCCACCTTTAGATGATTTCAATTGCACATCTCTTAGTGTTGCCTGTGTGCTGCACAGAGAGTACTTTGTGAATTATAGCTGTTCAATTTGTAAATTCCAGGAAAGGTTTCAAGAGACTCACCTAACACCTCCATTTCTATGATGTAATCCCTGTTTCTTACATTGTTATTCTTACCTCCCTTTCCACTACAGTACTTGCACAGCTCAAAATTTCTAGGCTTCCATTTACAATACCAAAAATCTGCCAACAAAATAGACTTTGGCTTGAGACAAGCATAATTACCCATCATAACCCAAAAATATGATTCAAAACAATGTTTCAAAATAGAATTGGAAAAAGAATATATATTACAGTTGCCATTTTTGAGACCCCAAATCTAAGGATAAACAAATTGATGCAAAAGCCAGAACTTAATGATTTTGGTGAGTGGGAGAATCAGAAGATCAATGTGGTTGTGACTTGGTAGGTGAGGATTGAGTGGTATAAGAAAAAAACAAAAAACACTTAGATATAAAGGCCACGTTAGAGAGGATTCTATTTCAAGGGCAGTGGAGAGCCATAGACAGGATTTGTAAATACTATGGAGCAAAATTTAAGGAGTGAAATGCTATGAGTTCTACTTTTAAAAGATAATTTTTACTACTGTGTAGAGAATCAGTTTAAGGAAAACAGGTTAGTGACAGGGATCCCCACTAATAGTTGTAATAGTGTCCCCTAGGAGATGATGTTTGTATGCATAACGGTGGAGGTGGCCATGGGTATTAGATAGGTGTCAGATATGCCATAGAACACTTAGAATATTTAGTGACATGGTGGTAAGAAAAAGAGGGCTCAAGGATGACTGCTACATTTTACCATGGCATTCCCAGTGGTTTGGAGTATTCTGATATGTAGAGGGCTAGCAGAGAAAGAGAAACTAGCAGCAGAGACTAAGAAGGTTGTCCTACCTTCGATAAGCAATAAATGGAGAAAGTCCAAAGTGCTATAAAGTAAAGCAGAAGAGCTTAGGGACACAAAAGACAAGAGAGTGGAGTGTTTCAAGAGGAGTTGGTTGGTTACATTGAATGCTGCTGAAAGATGGAAGACAAGGGGGAACAAAAAAATGGCCATTGGATTTGGGCAGAGAGAAGTTAAGAATGCTCTTGACCCAGCAGTTAGAGTAGTGAGTATATAAGCCAAGGGAAATAAAGAAGAGAGGCTATAACTAAGGGAAAAAAATAGTGACCGTGGCAACCCTTTTGGGAAGCGTTGTTGAAAAGGAAAAACAGAGTAATGAGGCAATAGATAAAGGGGCATGTTTGATCACTGAAAGGTTTTTTCAAAATTACATTATGCTGGTATTTATTTTTACATTAATGGTAATGACCACAAGGAAGAAATGAAACCTACAGGTTACAGGAGAGAGGAAATCTGTGGGAGCAAAGTCCTTGAGTGTAGAAGAAATGAGTCAGACTACAGGTGGATGTATTGGCCCTCAAGATCCAGGAGAGACCCCAAAGGGTGCCCAAAGGAAGCAGATACAAGAGACTGAGACACAGAGGAGGAGAAATTGGGCTTCTCAACTGGAACTTTTCTTTTCTCACTGAAGTATGACGCAAGGTCTCAAGTTGAGAGAAGTGGAACAGCAAAGGAAAGTGGTGAGGAATCATTTTGAAAAGAAGAAAATCAAATTCTTGTAACAGAAAAGTGTATCTGAGAGGACAGCAATTTGGCGGTTGAAATCATTAATGGAAATCTGTTTAGCCAGCATTCTTGTTTGTTTTTCTGCGGGTACATTTGAGCCTCTAGGCACTGAATGAATGAAGTATTATTATCTCCACTTTATAGATGAGGGGTACAAGGCTCACAGATGCTGACTAACTTATCAAGTCCATCCAGTTCCTATGTAATGAAACCAACTTCAAAGGTTTTTTAATAGAAATAATTATAATAATAACTGCTAACAGTCTTCCACCAAAGTACTTTAAAATGTATAGCAATGGTAAAGGAAAGTGTTTTAAAAAAATATTCCAAGGTTAACAAACACATTTCGGCAGAAATGAGGGGAAAAGGTATACAAGCAATCCATTGATAGGAAACAATTATCCCGTTACATATTGATGACTCTGAAATCTTTGTTGAAAGTTTAATTTTTAATAGAATGTCTTAATTGTTTGGTAGAAACCAGATAAGATGATAATCTTCTAAATGACCTGAAAGAAAGACACATGCTATAATAAGCCTGGCAATATTTATTCAAAATATTGTATTGATCAATTAATAAAACCATCAATGATCATGGCCTTGTGTCACAAAAACACTCAAAGTCTAGCAGCAAAACAATGCCAAATAAAATAAACATCCTGTGGGAAACGTCTTTAAAAGCTCATCACCTTATAAATGAACCTGGGCAAATCAAATATGGGAATCAACACATGAAAAGTCTAAATGTGGTTCTTGAAAAAAGAATGTAAGAAAATAACAGGGTTTTTTTTCTACTTCAACAATGCAAAGGAAAACAGAAGTAGAGGATTGTGTTTGTCAATTGATGCCAAACATATTTGACTGCTTTCTGGATAAGATTGCAGGATAATTAGCTGAAGTAAGGGCAAAGAATTTGCCCACTTGTGTTCGTGTACATGTATGTTACATATTACTGTGTATAATCACATCTGCACATACATTTGATACATGTGATTTATAGTTAAGAAAGCTCACAAAAGATTTTATTAAAGTCAACTTTGTGGACACACAGATTAATTTAAACATGTCTAAAAGACCACTAACAGGGGACACTATAACTCAGGGGAAAACCACAGAAGTATTTAATTTAGTCAGCATGATGTGAGGTTTCTACTAATGACCTAGCAACTTGGGGATAAACACTGTTTTTAACTTGCAATATAAAATAGGGCTTTTCTTAGGAGTAGAAACTTAACACTCAAAGGATTCAAGTAAGTTTTAAAAAATGGAGACAAGCAATAACCAGTACAGACAAACCTAGGGTACAGATGTATAAATACATCAACTTCTAAATGTTCTAAGTCAACCATCTTGATGATTTCCAGGCTGTTCGTTATTTATATAATTTTAGATATAATTTAGCTATACTGTTTAAGCTTATGGAAATACTACTACTACTACTACTACTACTACTACTACTACTAATAGCAACAACAACAATAACAACCACAGCTACCATTTATCACATTCCTACACTGTGACAAGTGCTATCAGTCTCTTTATAATAACCTAACTGATGTAATGAAAACAGCTGTATTATCCCTATTTAACAGATAAGAAATGGGCGCGGAGAACTTGAGCTTCCGTTGTTTGCTGGAGTCAGAGATCTACCAAGTGGTGAGATGAGAGTAAACCTCCCCCAAATTATCCATCATCTGCACCATCCTTCCTGGCACCCCTGAGTCCGTCGTGCCGAAAGACAGAGTCAAGGCAGCAGACTCAGTCATCCCCGATCACCCCTAACATCGCCCCAGAGTCCGAGGTTTGGGCTAAAGCCTTCTCCTTGCCAGTCCTATCATCACTGACACGAAGCCACCGCGCTTTCCACCTTCCTTTGTCAGAGTATACAACGGGGTTAAAAGCAGAGTAAAAGCCTCCAAAACACAGCCCCAAGCAACTTTGCAGGTCCACTTCCCCTGCTCTGCACGGCAGGCACCCAGTTCATTTACGGAGGTTCTGATCCCTGCACACCCTCCTGCTCAGCTTCCTTGTGTCCTGTAGGTTCCATTTTACTTTAGGTCATGTCTGTGTGTGCATTTTCATATGTGCATTATGTGTGTACTTGTGTGTACATGATGTATGCATACATGTACATGTGTGTTTGTGTGTGTCCATGTGCATGTGCTCTGGGGATGTGAGAGACACATGCTTAGGGGTTGCTTAGTTGGAAAGGCCCTAGCCTTTTACACTTAGAAAGGCCTAAGTTTGAATTTGAGCCCTATTACTTACTACTGATAGCTTGGACTGCTTCTGGATCCTATACTCCAGTAGTGCTCAACCAGGGGCAATTTTGGCCTAAGGGGGCATTTGGCAATGTCTGGAGATGACTTTGTTTGTCACAACTGGGAGGGGTACTGCTCGTATTCAGTGGATAGAAGTTGGTGATTCTTTTAAATATTCTACAATACACAGGAAAACAATAGAGAAGTATTCCCCAAGAAGTCAACAGTACCAAGGTTGGGAAGCCCTGCTTTATTCTCCTCAATGCTGAAAAAATGAAGGCATTCCACAAGGGTCTTTATTCTCACTCCACTCTCTGGTCACCCGCCCTTCTAGTCTCAGGGCTTTATCTATCTCCTACCAGGTTCATGAAGCTCAGCTTTAGCTAAATCATTTTCCTTCCAAAAAACCTTGTGCAAAATCTAAACACTTCAGCCTGATATTCAAGGTCTCCAAGGTTTTTCTGCAGTGGACTTTTCTAATCTTATTTCCCATTACCTCTTTTCCTACATACTATGCCCAAAACATAGGAAAAAAACCTCACTGTTACTCTTATTCAATCCCTTCTTTCCAACCTCTATACTTTTACTACTACAAAGAATCTTCTTCTTTTTTGCTACATATCAAAATCCCCATATTCTTCAAAGTCCAATACAAATGTTACCCTCTACACATCCCAACCTGATCCCTTCACTTAGAAGCAATGCTTCCAGCATCAGCAGCCCTACAGCACTTCATCTGAACTTCTTTTTTCTCCCATGTCTTAGAGTTATCCTGTGCATACCCCAGCAGATTGATGCTCTTGATGGGAACATTCCAAAATGAGATTTTTCAAATGGTGGGCAGTGATAAATTATTGTTGAACAAAGGAATGAAGAAATAAACTAATGTAAAATAATTTTAAAATCAAACAGAAGGGGTATCAATATATTTCTTAAGTCCCCAGCACAAAGAAAGTGCTCAATAAATATTCACTGAATGTATGTGTCAATCAATTGATCAGTTGAATGAATTAATTGATGGCTAAGAAGACCCACTACAACCCATTTGGTAATTTGGTTACATCACAATGTATATCACTGTCACTTCAGATAATTCCATATTAACTCTTTGAGTTTCTGAGTATGAAAAGCAATGGTTGATTATGTGTTTGGAAAGACAACATGCTATGCAACCCCTTTCATGCTATTGGTATAAGACAAGACCTTGGATAGCATCCAGTGCACATTTTCTACACTGTTGTTGAATTTATAGCATATAGAATTCTTCCAGGATCCAATAGGAAAGCCTCTAGTGTGAAAGAGATGAATGTCTATTTGCTCAGCTTCACTGGAATGATGGCTTTAATTCAGGGACAGATCAAATACGGCCTTGCTTCACAGCTACTGTGGGCGAATGTTCAGGACCCTGAAAAGGGAACACTGCCTGCTTACCTTTCAGCCCATCATTTTCTATCCTAAGTGTTCAGTGCCTTCTGTGAATGCTCATGAAATTCCTAGTGGTGATAAAATTTATCATAACAGGACATTTCAACCAACCAGGGTCAAATCTTGGGAGAAATGCTGAGTGAGTTAGATCTTGCTGGACCCTTGACCCCCTGCTGGCTTCTGCATATGCTTTAGGCGGGCACTTCTGCATCCTGTCCTCTACTGTTCACACTTCAACACGCTCTTCTCTTCATTACTCAGGCTCCAAAATGACCCTACGTGTGTCATCACGCTGCTAAAGCTCAAAATCTCACCACAGCACAATTTCTTCTGGGTTTGGGAGAATAGCAGAAGGATGAGACACATTTACACTAAGATTTGAATGACGATAGCCTCAAAAGCCATCCCAGATATTGCTTTGCTTATAGGAAACCCTCCAAAAATTTTCTTTTATTTTAATTGCAGTAAAGAAATTCTGAAAATATAAAACAATATTTTAGGAAGGGGGGTTCTCATCATTCCATCAACCTCTAGTGCATGAACCTGCCACACTAATTTCATGATCCTTAACATGATTTCCTTAATCAGTGTAATGGACCACCCACCCCCATGGTGTCTTCCCATTCTTGCCCAAGTGAATATTCTAAAATAAAACTCTCTCCATGTTTTACCACTATTTAAAATCCATCAATAACTCATTATCACCTATGTGATAAAAGTTCAAGCTCTTCAGCATAAAGCAGAAGATTGTTCCCTGTGTTGCCACACTTCAGTGCTCCCTAAATCTCTTCTGGTATTTAGCATCTACCTATTACCCAAATTCTCACCCCTAGAACTTTGCAGAACTTGTGGACTTTGCTTGCTGTGTGTCCTGCACAGCCCTCTGAACCAGCAGCTCTTGCTTGTCCTCAAGTATCCACCCTAACTTGAACCTCGGCATCCCCTAACCTACATTTCCTGATCAGGGAAAAAAAATGTTTTAGTTTTATGTGATGAACAAACATCATTTATACAAAGGTATTTATTTTTGTAAAGTATACTCAACATGGGCTTTCAACTTCATATCAAGGGTTTCTCACAAAATAGCAAGACAAATTCCTACAAAGACTGAAGCTAAGACATGCTGGAAGAATATCTCCAGTGCCCATGCAGGTGTGGGATATATTTACACATGCATAAACCTACACACAGTGGAAATGCCCACCTTTGTTGGTGCATCTTTCTCAGTTGAAGATGGCACCTTGCTGCCACTACTTATAGCAGGCTGCCCCTCCTGTGGAGAAAGGAACTTGGAGACCAAAGTTCAACACCTGGATTCAGAAAACAAAACAAAACAGAAGAAAAACATAAAGCTAATTATTTTAAGCATCTATTTTCTACCTTTCCTTTCCTTTATTAATGCTGGAGGTTGTCATTGTTGGCCTGCTAATCTCTGGCTTAATTGTGAACACAAATATCAAGGTCCAATTCCATATCAAAATTTCAAGTATGTTGATATTTTACACTACTCATTAAATTTCAAAAAGAAAAAAGTGTCTTTTGTGCAGTACAGTGACATTTTTTTAAAAAAAGTGCTGCTTTTAAATAAGCAGGTACAAAAAGTTTTAAAGAAAATGAATGTCTGGTATTCTCCAAAGAATACAATGACATTTAACACCAATAAATTACAACTAGAATATCAAAAATTATGGTATATTTTTCAACCATCACTGTAAAAGTGTTGTGCACAATTTCCAGTAATTTTTGGTGTTCTTTGCCTCATCTTTTTTTCCTGCTGACAGGACTGCCAATGAAATGACTGGTGCTCAAGCAGAACATTCTAAGGAAGTTTTTGGTTTGCTGAAGAGTATTTCAAATGATCCGCAAAGTATTAAATACCTAAGAACATCCAGTATAATAAATTTATGACTTAATTTAACATCCACTAAACGCGCAGTGCTATATCGAACAAACCGGAGACAAAAGGGGATGAGCTCGTACAAGAAAACCCTTGCAGAAGCTAGAGATGGTCCTAACTAGCTGGCAGGACCAAGCACATGATCAAAATTCTCTGAACAAAACCAACTGACCACAATCTCTCTTATGTTGTACCCTTTATACATGAGTGTATATGTTGTCCACTCAAATCGATTTTAAGTAGTAAACATGACAGTTACTTGCCTTGTGTTCTTTAGAGAATATGTAAAAGGATTTTCAGGGCCTTAAGTACCAAAACAATTTAATACAAGAAACTAAACTTCTATGGAAAAAAATAGTTTGTCATTTGAAATTGTAGTAAATAAATGATATAATAAAGAGTGGCTTTGTTCCCAGGCTAGCACTCAACACTTTAGTTTGCTCTAAAGCAAAGAAACTAAAAGATTCTGTGTTCATATGGGAAGGCACAGAAAGTGTCTGTTGCTGAGGCTTTAAGTGTGCTAAATGGTAAAGGACTTCTGAATTTGTTGGATTAGGTTTGCCTGTCAGTGGAAGAAAACCTAATGTGACAGTAATAACTGAAAAGTTATTTTTTTTGTTTTTTCTCCTCTCTAGAGGTACAACATAGATAGAACAGATTCATAAAATTATGAAGGGCATGCATTCCTTTGATTTTGTTTCTGTTTTCCTTAGAATGTGCCATTTATCTCATAGTCCTAGATGATTACATAAATTCCAACCATTAGTTCTGCATCTCTCCCATCTGAAAAAATAATTGTTTTTATCTCACTGTCAGAATGTAGTACATTCCCACACTTAGCTTCAAGCGGGGATGGGAAACTTAATCTTTACTGTAGACTGACATGTTGCCCCCCCTTTTGTTTTTTATAAAATTGGGCTTCTATTACAGTGAAGAAAAGACATAGTTCTTATTCAAATTATGCTTCACTTTTCATGGCATTTCCATGCCTATTCTGTAGTTTCATCTTCTATCTGAAGAAAGGAATTCTCATCAAGGACATGAACGTCCCCAGGTCACCCTCACTATGGCAGGGGTGGGGTTTGTGGACAGGACAGCTTGGCTGTGAAAAGAGCATCATCTTTCAGTTAATGAGAATAAGGACAAGCAGGGAGCGACCAGTAATTCACACGTGGATTTGCTTCATCCCAAACTGAATGTTCGTTAAAAAGTCTTGTTAACTAGGAAATATGTCTGTACAGATTTGTATATCTGCTTTTTAGATTAGTAGTTTTTAATTACAAAAACATACTCCAATATTATTTCTTTCTCTCCTTTTTAATATTATCTATGTGTGAAGAAAAGGCTAACAAAATATGTAGTCATACCCAAATGTGATATTGTAATAAACACACACACACACACACACACACACACTATACTTTGGAAGTCAGAAAAAAACTTGAGGAATGTTATTAACATCACTATTATTACCAGCAGAGTTTTATATTTGCTAGTATATTTCGGATGATGTTTAAGTTATTTCTCTACAAACATATTCCTGAGGGTCTGAGGATGGAAATAAGTACATTGCAGCATCCTCTTTTGCTTGTGTGCTAAGTGAATGGAAACTGGAGAAAGGAAAACATGAGACAGAAAGACAGGAAAGTGGCATGTTTGGAGCCAGGGTCATGATTGTTTGTCCCAGTTCTGTAACTAATTTTCTGAACACTTTCCATTCCCAGGTCTCAGTTTCTTAATTTATAAAATGTAGGGACTGGATTAAACAATAAAGTCATTGGAATGGACTGAACTGTGCCATTCCCCCAAATTCATATGTTGAAGCCTTAAACCCCAGTGTGATTATATTTGGACACAGATCCTTGAAAAAAATAATTAAGGATAAATGACATAAGGGTGGGCCCCTGATACAATGGCATAACCTAATAAGAAAAAGAAGAGACATCAGGGATGCATGTACACAGAGAAAAGACCATGCATGAAACTCAGTAAGCCAAGGAGAAAGGCCTCAAATGAATCCAACCCTGCTGACACCTTGATCTTAAACTTCCGGCCCCCAGAACTGTGAGAAAATATATTTCTGTTGTTTAGGCCACCTAGTCTGTGGTATTTGTTGTGGCAGCCTTGGCTAACTATTACAGTCACTTTAAACAAACATTGTTTTATTATGAACATAGGCTTTCTTTATGTATAAAGATCAAAATATACTAATGTGAATTAAAAACAATATTGTACAAATAATAAAGCTATTCAAAAAATTCTACAAAGTCTCATCAACTCCCAGAATTTTAATCAAATAAAAGTGACTACTTCGAAAGGGCCTTAATAGCTTATAAAGTGTTTTCACATAAATTATTTTGTTAACTCATTAAGTAAAGAAAATTTTATAGGTCACAGGATTAATCTCAGGTCCCATGCCTTCTATCTATGCACATAAATCTCATAATCTTTTCTTTATAAAAGAAGAAAATTAAAAGGGGGGGAGGGTGGTGGTAGATGAGGGTAAAAGGGATCAACTATATGGTGATGGAAGGAGAACTGACTCTGGGTGGTGAACATACAGTGTGATATATAGATGATGTAATACAGAATTGTACACCTGAAACCTATGTAACTTTCACCCCAATAATCTTTAATAAAAAAATTCTTCCAAAAAATTATATTGAAAATGGGAGTGTAGTCACGAGAACCTACCAACAAAGTCATTTAAAGCTAATTGCTGATTCTCACCCAGTTGACCACGATTATTGTAGTAATTGCTGCCCACAGGCAGTGTTGGAGAAGTGCAAAAGTTCAATTCTTGACTTCTACCATCAGGAAGATTATAATCAGTTAGGACAATAACATACAAACAACAGAGTCTAAAATAAGAAAGAGATGTAAATAATGATAGAAAATATGTGTTACGAAAGTGTGTTATCTGAAAAGCAGACTGAAAAATAACTACTGTGGAGGAAACAAGAGAATTTCAAAGATGTTTTGCTCTGATGACTAGAAAATAAGATGAAATCTGAAATAAAAAACACGCATAGTATATGACAGGAAGGTTGTTATTCCAAGTGAGTGGGAAATTATTAACCTAACCAAAGACCTCCTTAAATTTACTTCAAATAACATCCTGGGCCCCAATGAGTGTGGATTTATCTTCCCCATGTCCCTATCACATGTATTACTCAAAATATTTGTCATTCACTTGTATTTGGGTAGGTTATTAACCTGGTTATATGGGCCTTATCCAATTTCCTAAATTTATTTCATCAGATAGAGATGGTTCCAATATGTCAGCATTGTGACTCTTTAAGATGGCCTTAGATGGATCCACCTTACCCCAAGAGTCACTCACTTGGAGCAAAAACAGTGTCTAAGATAATAAGACAATTGTTAAAGACAATTGTTAAAGTTGTTAAAATAATTTTTAAAGTTGTGGCTATCTCTTGCTAATTCTTGTTTGCAATACATGACCTATATGTTGTTCATGAGTCAATTTCATTCTCAATCTAGGAATCTGAATGTTTTTTCCAACATTTGATCAAGAATTTGTTCACCGAATTGCCTTCCCTAGCAGTTGTGATTTCTGCCTTCTCAGCTGAGTATGCATTACTGACCCCACTGTCAACACTCAAGGCTGCATTTCTAACTTTGTACAGAGCAGTTCACCTGACTACATGCTCCTGTTCTCAGTCCTACATAGTTCAAATCACATTTCTGTTAATTCTTGTCAGATACAATATAGATCAACTCTCTGTGTTGCCTTTTGTTGTTAAACCACCACGATACTCTATATCTAGCTTAAAAATGAAATAACACAAAACAAACAAACACAAAAAACTTGCACCAGTAAAACATCATACCTGTATGGATTTAGATGGCAGAGAAAGCATTAGAACTGCCTTTCTGGGCTGGATTCCAGAGTGCATGTTAATTTGCATGGCTCGCATCAGGTGATCCATTTATTGAGGCAACAAGGCTGAGGATTTGATTATAATAATTACTCTTTGAAAATAATTGTTTAACTTTAGTTCAAATTTATTAGTCACCAGGGAGTAATGGCCTCCTGATTGGCATCTCAAAATATCGCATTCGAGGAGTTGCAAACTCTCATGGAATAGAATCTACGTTTTTTCTTAGTCTAATGATAGCTCCATTATTGGATAAGTTTAACAAGATCCCACAATTAATGATATTTTAACAAATGTAGCCCACACAACTTCACTCCACAGTGACCACTTCTTTATCAAGAGAAACGATCCAACTGCCCTAATAATCTACTTATTTTAATATTTGACTGATATGGAAACAGGGCAAATTATTCTAATAGGAATTCACTGTGACTCTGGAAGTTTGGCTGTGTAATAAATGGTAGAGGAGTCTTCTAAGTTTGAGCATTGGCAATAACAGGGTGCTATTCCTTTAAGAGTGAAAAATGTTTCAAAATAAATTATAGTGATTGACATGTTCTTGGGTTTGTAAAGTTTCTTAATTCTTAATATTTCTTTCCACTTCTTCAAGCTTATGATGCCTTCTATTTTAAGGCTCATTAATATCATTTAAATTCTTTTGTCTATCTCCAATAAAATTAATATCTTTCCAAGTGATACAAAATTATCTGTATAGTATATTCATAGCTATGTGAAAATAGAAAAAACTTGTTGGGGGAAAAACAGTAAAGAAAATAAATCCAGATGTTTACAGTGGGTTATGGGTGAAGTTTTATTCTTCCTGTTTTTTCTTTTTTTTTTTTTTCAAATTTTCTACAATTAGTAAATATTATTTTTGTAATAATAATAATAATAATAAGATGATGATGATGACGATGACGATGATGATGATAAACACAATAACATAGTGGAAAGAACATGATTCAGGAGTCAAATAAATCTGATTTAAATTCTTGCCATGAGACTGTGGACAAGTCTCATCATCTCTATAAAGCACTATTGTTACCATTTCATCAAATTACTTATAGGCTACCTTCCTCACAGAGCCACTGTGAGAATTAAATAAAATAACCTTTATAAAAGGCCTCACGGGATACATGTTACTTTTTATATAGCAAAATTTTTATCATAATGGGATAAGAAGCCTCACTGAAAACTAAGGCACAACATATTTTTCAGTCAAAAATGCTATTTTGTTTTCTCTGCATAAGCATGCAGTAACAAAGTTGGATACAAAGCCGGAAATATCTTCCACATTGATTGTATCATCCCAGGTGACCAACACTGACTATCACAAAGTTTGTAACTGTGAGAAACAAGGGGGCAGAGGTGTGCATGGCTCTGGCTTTGAGTCATGAGCAGGATTCCAGCTTTCTCTACCTGGATCCAGGGTAGCCATTAGACTCTTGAATGGTGTGTCCAGTTTCTCAAACAACTGGTAAAAATAAAATGTCTAAAAACTAACAAATTATATATTTATAGTACATAGCTGCCATAAAACTAATGAACTGAATAATCCAAAATTATCTTATTGTCAGAACTGCTGTGACCTGGTTGGGAAGTTATCTCTGGTTCTGTGATGGGAGCTTTCTTTGATGCTATCCATGTTCAATAATGGTTCCTCTCAGGTAACCTGGGCTAATTAGGCCAAAATTGTTTTCATTCTCTTGAGAGAGGTCAGTAACAGTGATTGCAAGAGATTTAGCCATTTAAGGCAATATGTAAGCTCCATTATGGACTTCTGGTATATATGCTTTCTGGTGAATGAAGTAGCTTGTGTAAGAATGTGGAAAAACAAACAAACAAACAAACAAAAAACTCCTAAGAAATTACTTAACAAATATGTTCTGAGTCTCTATTACATGCTAAGGCTTGGAGATATAATACAAAAGGAATCCTGCCCCAATAGTCAATCCCTAACAAATCCTGTTCTTTTTACATCCACAATACACCCTTGTTTTTCATCCCCCTGCCATATTGTTGGTCTAAACCTTCAACTTCTCTCATGTGGATGAATGTCAACAGCTTTCTGTCTTTTTTTGTTTTTGTTTTCTGTTTGCAACTGTTTCCTATGCCTAATTCACATCACCCCTCCTTTAGAATCCATGCCCTCCTGGAGAACATCCAGGCTCCACCTGACTTTGCTTCTGGTTTTTCCCTGCAGTCTCATCTCTTGCTATCCCAGACCCAGCGGTTCCGATAAAATTGAACAATTTTAGTGAAACTGAAGCATTCAGGAGATACGTGTGCTGTGCTGTTCAAACTCTATCTGATCAAGCTTTTGGCCTCTCATTATCCTTAAACTCACTGTATTAATTATGCCTTTTAATTTTCTGTATTTCTGATGCTTCAACATCCAGGGCTTTGCTGATCCTGGAGAGACAGATCCTCTGAGGTTAGTCAGTTCCTAGACACAGTAAACAATTCACCTGATAATGCATCTTTCATATGAAAACCAACCAATTCAGAGCCCACACCTACGCCATTTCCTTTATTAGGCTCTCACAGGGCTCTCACACTCCAGGCGACTATCCCACTGCCCAGTCATCCCTGGGCCAGGTAACAGGCAACTAGAGACAGCCCTTCTGTCCCAGAGCCTACTGAAATTATGCAAACTATCCAACCCTAATCCTACTTAATCTGCATTGCTAGTTTCTTCCCATGGAAACCACTATCATGGTCTTCCTTTGTCATGTTTCCCCTTACTCCTTTTGCCTCCTGACAGACCCTGGTGCTTCCCTGTGTGTCCCTGCATGGTGTGCCCCTTTCTCTTGGGAACTGTGAGTAACAAACCATCTTTGTGATGGTAATCCTTTCCTTATCTGTTGGCCTCACCCATACCTGAATGATGGTAAAGATAAGAGGTCTGACAATTAAGTTAGCAAACTTGTTGCAACGACATTGCTAACTTTTTAAAAATATTATTTATTATGAATTTGTACCAATCAGATAAACACTTAACCAATTTTACTATTTGGAAGGGCTGAAAATGCTGAGTGAGAAAGGTAGACTAGCTGAACTTTTCGCCAGTAGTTCATGGCTCTTGCATCACGACAAAGTACCAACTCACACAGCATTGTCTGTGAGGCAGTTTGCAGCCAGCAAAACAATAACTGTATTGGAACACCCTACCTACTCACCTGATCTAACCATCAATGATTTCTTTCTTTCTTTCTTTAAAGGAAATATGTAAAGGAAGATATTTTGATGACATTCAGGACATCAATTATAATACAACAACAGCTCTGATGGCCACTCCAGAAGAGTTCCAAAATTGCTTTGGAGTGTAGACTAGGTGCTTTCATTGGTGCATAGCTTCGAAGGTGACCATAGTGATATCCAGCAATAAGGTATGTAGCATTTTTCTAGAATGATTTCATGAACTTAATTATCTGACCTCATACATTAAAAACACCTACGTAATCACATCCTATGGGAAAACTGCCCAAACCCTTTTTCTCTCTCAGGATAAATATGAGACAGTGGATCTCATCTATGCTTCCATTGCCCCATTAAAGCTCTTGCCACAGTGTATTGAAATTGACTGATAATATAGTAGGTTTCCCCACCAAGCTGCCTAGCCAGAACTATATCTTGTACATGTACTTTCTGCCACAGCTTAAAAAACACCCACACATATGTTATGGCAACCTCTCCATTCATGTTTGTTAAATTGACCTGAACTAGAAAATGATCCCTACCCTTGAAAATATCAATCCGAAGAAAGATACAGAGCAGCAACCAGATCATTCCAATGCAACATGGTAAATACAAAGATACAAATGAACAACGGGCACTTCAGAACTCAAAGGACGCACATGGGACATGGGACCTGATGTGTGACAGCTTAAAAGTCTTCATTTTGGTTTGCTCTTTGGCTTTAAAAGCTTTAAAAGCTCCTGCTTTCAACAAAATGTGGGCATTATTCCACAGTAAATGTAAAAGTACTAGTAGAATGAGAAATGATTGCCTCAAAATCAGTTAATTTAGAGCTCTCGACTATTTTCATGGGTGACTTGGCATATTTTCAAAAGAGGAAGAAATTATTATATTAATTAGCTGTCTTGGATTCCACCTTCTTAATGAGTTTTCACCTTCTCTGTCCTCATTCTCTCAGCGATTACCTTTGTCCTGGCTAATGTTGGCCACAAGCCTTCCTGAGAAGGAAAGGACCAAGTAGTGACTAAGTGTCCTGAGTTAAAGTCACAGTGTGACCATCACTCTCCCACTTTGGACAAGTGATTTTACCTCTCCAATCACTTGTCTCTCCTCAATAAACTTGCATTAACTAGCATTCAGGATTATAGTAAAGATTAAATTAGTCAATCTATAAATATGTCTTGCACATATTAAGAGCTCAGTAAATGTTAACTACCATTACTCTTGCAATATCTTCCTCACTAGTCTCCTCATCTCCAATTGCAAACATGCCATCAAGTCTTTACTCTCCATAGGCACCTTTCTAACATATAATCCTAACCATGTTTTAATCCTACCTTTAAATATTTTCCCAGAGTTTATAAAATGAAGTCTTAACACTTTAATATGACATTAGAGACTTCCATGATCAGTCTTTCTCTAACCAAGCTGAACTTCTATTAGTAGCTCCTGAATGCACCAGGCTTTTCCAAAGCTCCACCTTTGTGCCCTGGCTCAAGTGTTCCCTTTACCTGGAATTCCCTTACTGACACCTTGCCCCTCCTCCCAGCAAGAATTGGGGATTTCTCTACTTTATGCTCTCCGTATCTCTGTGATAACATCCCTGATACTTACCTGTATTGATTTATGTGCATGTCAGACTTCTCCAATAAACTGTATGCTTCCTGAAACCAAGGACCATGTCTTACTCATTTTCACATTACCAAAGCCTAAAATGGGGCCTGAAATACAGGAGTAGCTCACTAAATTCTTGTAGAAATAGTGAATCAATCGGGTGAGTAATATCAGTTTAAAAACAAAATTCATTTCCTCTTTAATTTACTGGCTTCTTTTGGAAAATTAGTAAAAATAAATTGTTGGTTTCTATCATCTTCAGGTCTGGGCCTACATAAAGAAAAGTATGTATCAATCTGAAACACTGCGGGAGCTTGACAAACTGTGTTCTACGTACACAAGCCAGGGCTTTACCTTCCAGGTCTCCCCTCCCCAATCCCCCATCACTACACACGGGCTGAAGGCATACAACTGCACCCACCCAGGCTTTTGGCTGGACCAATCTTTCCATGTTGTATAGGTGCAAAAACCAACCAACCAACCAAACTGATAACCTGAGCCAATGGGTCTGCACTTTCAGGCCCTATTTGCCTATTTGAGTAAATACTTGGCAGGCATTACAAAGATATAGCGAGTCTCAACAGACCCTTTCACCTTACTTCAACAGTTTCCATCAATTCTTAGTCAAAGTTTGACAAACTCATTCACTGTCATCAATTTTAGGGATATATTCAAAGCTCATGATTTAATAATTCACTATATTCTCCAAATACATTATCATTATATCTTGAAAGCATGTTATACTGCATTGTAATTTTCCACAGAATTGCAAATGATGCTAAGTCATGACATCAATTCTGGTCAGAGTCAATACAAAGGTCTGGATAGAGCCATGCAGTGCTTCAAAAAAGTAACCCTAAAGGAGGAAATGCTTGGCTATACTGGATTGTCACCAGTTGCATTTTAATGCTAAGCTGCTTCTACTAGCATGTGTGCAGTGGAATTTTCTATTCTCATTACAATACAATATTATTATTATTATTATTTATTTTAGATAAAGCTGTAACTGATATTGGTGGTACACAAATTTACTTTTTCAATCAGTCTTTCAGGAATCAGAGATAAAGTACTTCTACTGAGATGACCTTTCCAATAAAACCCTTCACTCTAAAAGTAACTCTTAATGTAATCTCATTACATTGATTTTCTAGGAGGAAAAAAAAAACGTGGAAAAAATGAAGTGAAATACATTCAATTTCTGAATAAATTATTAAGTTGATTATGTGGATTGTAATCAAAATGTCTTGTGCTATAACAAGCTAACTCTGAGTACTTAAACAATACAGAAACTCTGATGAAGGCTTACGGAATTTAATGACCCTGATGACTTGATTTGGTTTAGAACAATGCTAAGAAACCCATTTTCTTCACGAAAATCGTCCATACCCTTTGGGATTGCTAAATGCTTCTAGAGATGAAGTTCGTTTTTGTTTTGTTTTTTAATCATACACACTTCTTTGTTTGTTTATTCATTTGTTTGTTTTGTCCTGTAATATAATTCTCATGATAAAAAAAAGAATTACCAAGCCCTGTACCCTACTGCAATGTTTTCCCTTCAGTCTTGGTCACTTGATTCACCCTCTGATTCTGAGAAGGATTCTGCCATTTTTTCAGGACTACCGCAACCTGGTCGATAGTGTTGCTCTGAGATTGTATACCATTTTTCCCACGGTATTGAGATATTACTAACATATAACATTGTATAAGTTTAAGGAATACAACATGTGGATTTGATATACTTATATATTGAAAAATAATTACCACCATAGTGTTAGCTATCATCTCCATCACATCACATAACTATCATTTCTTTTTTTGGGGTGACAACATTTAAGATCTACTCAGTAATTTCCAAGAATGTGATACTATGTATTATTAACCATGCTGTACATTAGATCTTAGTCATCTTACAAGTGAAAGTGTGTACACTTTCACCAACATTTCCCCATCCCCCACCCCAGCTTCTGGTAACCACCACTCTACTCCCTCTGTTCCTATGAGTTTGTTTTTTTTTAGATTCTACATGTGAGTGATATCATACAGTATTTGTGTTTCTCTGTATGATTCATTTCACTTAACAAACTACCCTCAAAGTCCATATGTATTATCAATGACAAGATTTCCTTCCTCATGGCTAAATAATATTGCATTGTGTGTGGTGGTGGTGGTGGTGGTGGTGGTGGTGTGTGTGTGTGTGTGTATCACATCCTCTTTATCCATTCAACTCTTGATAGACTCATAGGTTGTTTCCGTATCTTAGCTGTTGTGAATAACGCTGCAATGAACATGGGGGTACAGATTACTCTTTGGGATCCTCTTTCCCTTTCTTTGGAATATATACCCAAAAGTGGGATTGTTGGATCACATAGTAGTTCTATTTTTAAACTTTTGAGGAAACTCCATACTGCATTTTATGGTGGCGACAACAATTTACATTTTCACCAATAGAGCAAAAGTGCTCCCTTATCTCCACACCCTTACCAACACTAATAAGTTTTGCCTTTTTGATGATACCCGTTCTAACAAGTATGAGATGATATCTCATTGCTGTTTTGATTTGCATTTCCATTATGATTAGCGTTGTTGAGTCAAGACTCTTTCCAAATACTTGTTGACCATTTATATATCTTCTTTGAAAAAATATCTATTCAGTTTTTCTGCCCATTTATTTTAGATTTGTTGTTGTTGCTACTGAGTTATATGATTCTTATATATTTTGGATATTAAATCCTGATCAGATATATGATTTGCAAGTATTTTCTCCCATTCAATAACTTGCCTTTTTATTTTGTTGACTTTTTCTTGCAGTGTGAAATATTTGTAGTTCAGTTATTAATTTCTGCTTTTGTCGCTTGCACTTTTGGTGTCATATCCAATCTTTTTTTTCCTTAGACCAATGTCAAGAAGGTTTATTTTCCTGTTTTTTTTTTCCTTTTCCTATGAGTTTAATGGTTTCTGTTTTTATGTTAAGTCTTTAATCAATTTTGAGTTAATTTTGTGGGTGATATAAGATGGGAGTCTAATTTTATTATTCTGCATGTATTTATCCAGTTTTTCCAACACCGTTTCTTGAAGAGAGTTGCTTGTCCCCACTTAAGATTCTTGGCTCCCATGTCCAGTGTTAGTTGACTATAAATGCAAGGGTTTATTTCTGGATTCTCAATTCTGTTCCATTGATCTATATATCCACATTTATGGAAGTATTACAACATAGGCTTTGAATTACTTTAGATTTGTAGCATAGTTTGAAATCAAGAAATGTGATACCTCCAGCTGTGTTCTTCTTTCTCAGGATTGCTTTGGCTATTCAGGGTCTTTTGTGATTCAATACAAATTTTAGAATTTTTTTTTTCTATGTCTGTGAAAACTGTCAATGGAATTTTGAAAGGAATTGCATTGAATATATTTTTTAAAAAGTTAATGTAGTATGGATTTTTTTAATGACGTTAAATATCTTAATCCATGAATAGGAATATCTTTCCATATGTTTGTGTCTTTTTCAATTTCTGTTATCAAATCTTACAGTTTTCAGTGTACAAATCTTTCATCTTGGTTAAATTTATTCCTAAGTATTTTATTGTTTTTCATAATTTCACTCATATGTGGAATATAAACAAAAAGTAATAAGCAAACTAACAAAACAAAACAAACAAAATCACAGAAATAGACAGTAGAATGGTGGTTACCAAAGAGGAAAGGGGGTGGGGGGAGGGTGAAGTGAATAAAGGGGGTCAAATATATGGTAACAGAAGGAAACTAGACTTTGGGTTGTGAGCACACCATAAAGTATACAAATGTAAAATTATAATGTTATATACCTGAAAATTATATAATGTTAAACAATGTTACAAAATTATTGGGAAAATTATATTTAAAAATACTTATTTCAGTTTTTACTAAATTTATTGGGGTGACATTTGTTAATAACATTATGTAAGTCACAAGTGTAAAATTCTATATTACATCTTTTCTGTGTTGCTTTGTGTACACACCACCCATAGTCCAGTCTCCCTACATCACCATATATTTGACCCCTTTTACCCATTTTGTCTTCCTCCACCCACTTCACACTGTTGTCTGTGTTTATGAGTTCATTAGTTTGCTTTGTTTGTCAGTTTATTGCCTTCTGTTGCATATGAGAAATCATATCATTCTTATCCTTTTCCGTCTGACTTATTTCACTTAGCATGATATTCTCCAGATCCATCTAGGTTGTCACAAATGGCAGTAATCATCATTTCTTTATGGCTGAGTAGTACTCCATTGCATATATGTACCACTTCTTTACCCAATCATCCATTGAAAGACATTTAGGTTGATTCCATTTCCTGGCTACTGTGAATAATGCTGAAATGAACAAAGGGATTCATATCATTATGAATAAATGGTTTTAAAATTTTCAGGTAAATACCCAGAAGAGGGATTGGGGGTGGTCATATGGTAGCTCTATTCATAATTTTTGAAGAATCTCGATACTGTTTTCCATAGTGACTGTACCAGTTTACATTCCCACCAGCAGTGTCCAAAGGTTCCTTTTTCTCTACATCCTCTCTAACACTTATTGCTTGTCTTGTTGATGAGAGCCCTTCTAACAAGCATGAGGTTGTATCTCATTGTGGTTTCTTTCAACTTGCATTTCCCTTGTAATGAAGTTGAGAATCTTTTAACATATCTGTAGGCCATTTGTATGTCTCCTTGGGAAAAGTGTCTGTTGAGGTCTCTGCTCAATTTTGTCCACCCATTATTTAACTGGTTTTCTTGTTTGTGGTACAGTTGTATTTTTTTTTATATATTTTGAATATTAGCCCCTTTTCCGATATCTTCTCGATGCAAATATCTTCTCCCATTCAGTTGGTTCCCTTTTTGTTTGGTTGATGGTTTCTTTTGCTGTGCAGAAGAGCTTTAGTTTGATATAGTCTCATTTATTTAATTAGTTTTTACTTCCCTTGTCTCTGAGATCAAATTCATAAAATTATCTTTGATCCCAAGGTCCATAAGTTTAGCACCTATGTTTTCCTCTATGTAGTTTATTGTTCCAGGTCTTATAGTTAATTCATTAATCAATTTTGAGTTAATTTTTGTGTATAGTGTCAAATAGCAGTCTAGATCTAATATTTTGCTTGTGGCTTTCCAATTTTTCCAACATTATTTATTGATGAGGTTTTACTTTCTCCATTGTATGTTATTGGCTCCATTGTCAAAAATAGTTGCCCATATACATGTGCATTGATTTCTGAGCTACCGATTCTGTTTCATCGGTCAGTGTATCTGTTTTTTTTTTTTTTTTTTTTTCCTGTTTTATTTTTTTTTAACCAATACCATATTGTTTTGATTATTGTAGCTTTGTAATATGTGAAGTCAAGGAGTGTGCTAACTCCAGCTTTGTTCTTTTTTTCTCAAGATGCTTTGACCATTCAGGGTCTTTTGTAGTTCTATACAAATTTCATGACTTATTGTTCTATTTCTTTGAAAAATGCCATTGGGATTTAGATGGGTATTGCATTAAACCTTAATATTGCTTTAGGTAATATGGCCATTTTAACTATGTTGATTCTCTTTTTTTAAAAAATATATATATTTTTTTTCATTGGAGAATAATGGGGAATAGTGTGTTTTTCCATGGCCCATCACCTTCAAGTTATTATCCTTTACTCTAGTTGTGGAGGACGCAGCTCAGCTCCAAGTCCAGTTGCTGTTTTCAATCTTTAGTTTAGGGGGCGCAGCTCACCATCCCATGTGGGAATTGAACTGGCAACCTTGTTGTTGAGAGCTCACACTCTAACCAATTGAGACATCTGGCCACTCTTCTGGAAGCTTAGCGGCAGCTTATTATCTTCAATCTAGTTGTGGAGAGCACAGTTCACTGTCCCATGTGGGAGTCGAACTTGCCACCCTATTGTTCAGAGCTCGCACTCTAACCAACTGAGCTATCTGGCCATCCCCTATGTTGAGTCTTTCAATTCATGAACTTGGAATATCTTTCCATTTCTTTGTGTCTTCTTCAATTTCTTTCAATAATGTATTGTAGCTTTCAGTGCACAGGTTCCTCAGTTCCTTTGTTAGGTTTATTCCTAGGTATTTTATTCTTTTTCTTAGAATTGCAAATAAAATTGATTTCTTTATCTCTTTTTCTGATATTTCACTGTTAGTATATAGAAATGAAACTGATTTTGTGCATTGATTTTGTATCTTGAAACTTTACTATATTTTCTTATCGTTTTGAATAATTCTTTTTTGGTAGAGTTCTTAGGAATTTTTATAGCGAGATCATGTAATCTGCAAAAAGTGATAATTTTACTTCTTCATTCCCAATTTGGATGCGTTTCATTTCTTTCCGTTGCCTGACTGCTCTGGCAAGGACTTCCAGTACCATGTTCAACAGTAGTGGTCAAAGTGGGCATCCTTGTCTTATCCTGAACTTAGAAGAAAAGCTTTCAGTTTTTCAACATTGAGTATGACATTAGCTGAGGTTTTGTCATATATGGTCTTAATTATGTTGAGGTACTTTCCTTCTATACCCATTTTATTGAATATCATAATCCTAAATGGATATTGTATTTAGTCAAACGACTTATCTGCATCTATTGATATAATCAATTATTTTGTTAATTTTGGGTATCATATTGATTGATTTGCACATGTTGAAACATCTTTGCATCCCTGGAATGAACCCCATTTGATTGTGATGTATCAATGTATTGTTTGAATAAACTCTCTTTTCCTTTTCCCCTCTCTGCTTCTTCTCGAATAACTATTATTCTTATATTGCTATTTCTAATAGAGTCAGGTAGTTCTCACAGAATTCTGCCTTTTTCTTTTTTTTTTCATCCTTTAGTTTTTTTTTAATTAAATTTATTCGGTGACAATTGTTAGTAAAATTACATAGTAAAAAATACAGGTGTACAATTCTGTATTACATCATCTATAAATCCCATTGTGTGTTCATCACCCAGAGTCAGTTCTCCTTCCATAAACATATATTCGATCTCCTTTACCCTCAACTCCCACCCCCCACCCACCATCCCCCTTAACCTCTGGCAACCACTAAACTATTACCTGTGTCTATAAGTTTCTGTTTCTCATTTGTTTGTCTTGTCCTTTTGTTGTTTTTGGTTTATATACCACATATCAGTGAAATCACATGGTTCTCTGCTTTTTCTGTCTGACTTGTTTTGCTCAGCATTACTCTCTCAAGATCCATCCATGTTGTCACAAATGTTCCTATATCATCTTTTCTTACCGCCGAATAGTATTCCATTGTGTATATATACCACAACTTCTTTATCCATTCATCTATCGAAGGACATTTTGGTTGTTTCCATGTCTTGAGCACCATAAACAAAGATGCAATGAACATTGGAGCACACGTGTCTTTATCTCTAAATGTTTTCAGATTTTTTGGGTAGATACCCAGAAGAGGGATTGCTGGGTCATATGGCAATTCTATTCGTAATTTTTTGAGGAACCTCCACACTGCCTTCCATAACGGCTGCACCAGTCTGCATTCCCACCAACAGTATATGAGGGTTCCTTTTTCTCCACAGCCTCTCCAACATTTGTTGCTATTTGTCTTGTTGATGATAGCCATTCTGACTGGGGTGAGGTGATATCTCATTGTGGTTTTGATTTGCATTTCTCTGATGATTAGTGATGTTGAGCATTTTTTCATATGTCTATTTGCCATTTGTATGTCCTCTTTGGAGAAATGTCTCTTCAAGTCTAATGCCCATTTTTCATTTGGGTTGTTTGGTTTTTTGTTGTTGAGTTGCATGACTTCCTTGTATATTCTGGATATCAGCCCCTTATCGGAGGCACTGTTTGCAAAAATCTTCTCCCACTCAGTTGGTGGCCTCTTTATTTTGTCAATGGTTTCTTTTGCTCTGCAGAAGCTTTTAAGTTTCATATAGTCCCATTCGTTTATTTTAGCTTTTACTTCCATTGCCTTTGGAGTCAAATTCATAAAATGCTCTTTGAACCCAAGGTCCATAAGTTTAGTACCTATGTTTTCTTCTATGCAGTTTATTGTGTCAGGTCTTATGCTTAAGTCTTTGATCCATTTTGAATTAACTTTGGTACATGGTGACAAATAGCAGTCCAGTTTCATTCTTTTGAACGTGGCTATCCAATTCTCCCAGCACCATTTATTGAAGAGGCTGTCTTTGCTCCATTGTATGTTTTTAGCTTCTTTGTCAAAAATTATCTGTCCATATTTATGTGGTTTTATTTCTGGGTTCTCAATTCTATTCCACTGGTCTATGTGTCTGTTTTTCTGCCAATACCATGCTGTTTTGATGATTGTAGCCCTGTAGTACAAGCCAAAGTCAGGAAGTGTGATACCTCCATTATTGTTCTTTTTCCTTAAGATTGCTTTGGCTATTCGGGGTCTTTGTGGTTCCAAACAAATCTGATGATTTTTTGTTCTATTCCTTTAAAATATGCCATTGGGATTTTGATGGGGATTGCATTGAATCTGTATATTGCTTCTGGTAATATGGCCATTTTAACTATGTTGATTCTTCCAATCCATGAGCACGGAATGTCTTTCCATTTCTTTGTGTCTTCTTCAATTTCTTTCAAAAATGTCTTATAGTTTTCAGCATATAGGTCTTTCACATCCTTGGTTAAGTTTATTCCTAGGTATTTTATTCTTTTTGCTGCAATTGCAAAAGGAATTGTTTTTTGTATTTCTTTTTCTGAGATTTCATTGTTAGTATATAGGAAGGCAATGGACTTTTGTGCGTTGATTTTGTAGCCGGCAACTTTACTGTATTCGTTGATTGTTTCTAATAGCTTTTTGGTGGAGTCTTTAGGGTTTTCTATATATAGCATCATGTCATCTGCAAAGAGTGATAATTTAACTTCTTCATTCCCAATTTGGATGCCTTTTATTTCTTTCTCTTGCCTGATTGCCCTGGCAAGGACTTCCAACACTATGTTGAAAAGCAGAGGTGATAGGGGACATCCCTGTCGTGTTCCTGAACGTAGAGCAAAGGGCTTCAGTTTTTCTCCATTAATTATGAGATTAGCAGAGGGCTTGTAATATATGGCCTTTATTATGTTAAGGTATTTTCCTTCTATACCCATTTTATTAAGTGTTTTAATTATAAATGGATGTTGTATCTTGTCAAATGCTTTTTCTGCATCAATCGATATAATCATATGATTTTTGTCCTTTATTTTGTTTATGTGATGTATCACATTGATGGATTTGCGTATGTTGAACCATCCTTGTGCCCCGGGGATGAACCCCACTTGGTCATGATGAATAATCTTTTTAATGCATTGTTGTATTCGATTTGCTAGAATTTTATTTAGGATTTTTGCATCGCTATTCATCAGAGATATTGGTCTGTAGTTTTCTTTTTTTGTGTGATCCTTACCAGGTTTTGGTATCAGGGTAATGTTGGCCTCATAAAATGAGTTAGGGAGGACTGTCTCTTCTTCAATTTTTTGGAAGAGTTTGTGCAGAATTGGTATTAGATCCTCTTTGAAGGTTTGGTAGAATTCACTAGTGAAGCCATCTGGTCCCGGACTTTTGCTTTTGGGAAGGTTTTGGATGACTGATTCAATTTCGTTACTGGTGATCGGTCTGTTTAGATTTTCCAGTTCTTCATGGTTCAGCCTTGGAAGGCTATGTTTCTAAGAACTTGTCCATTTGTTCTAGGTTATTGAATTTGGTGGCATATAGTCCTTCATAGTATTCTTGGATGATCCTTTGTATTTCTGTGGCATCAGTGATAACTTCCCCTGTTTTCATTTCTGATTTTGTTAATCAGTGTCTTCTCTCTTTTTATCTTAGTGAGTCTAGCGTAGGGTTTGTCAATTTTATTAATCTTTTCAAAGAACCAGCTCTTTGTCACATTAATTTTTTCTATCCTCTTTTTGTTCTCTATTTCATTTAGTTCTGCTCTGATTTTCACTATTTCCTTTCTTCTGCTGACCTTGGGTTTCATTTGTTCTTCTTTTTCTAGTTCTTTAAGGTGTAACATGAGGTTATTTATTTGGGAGTTTTCTTGTTTCTTGAGATAGGCCTGTAATGAGATAAATTTCCCTCTTAAAACTGCTTTTGCTGCATCCCAGAAATTTTGGTAGGATGTATTTTCATTGTCATTTGTTTCTATGTATCTTTCGATCTCTCCTCTAATTTCTTCTTTGACCCAGTCCTTCTTTAAAAGTATGTTGTTTTATCTCCATGTATTTGTGTTTTTTCCCGCTTTCTTTTTACAGTTGATATCCAATTGCAAAGCCTTGTGATCAGAGAATATGCATGGTATGATATCAATCTTCTTAAATTTGTTGAGACTGATTTTATGTCCCAATATATGGTCTATCCTTGAGAATGTTCCGTGTACACTAGAAAAGAATGTATAGTCTGATGTCTTAGGATGAAGTGCTCTATAAATGTCAATGATGTCCATTTCATCTAATGTGTCATTTAGGGCTACTATTTCTTTATTTATTTTCTGTTTGGATGATCTATCCGTAGCTGTCAATGATGTATTTAAGTCCCCTAGCATAATTGTGTTTTGGTCAATTTCTCCCTTTAGTTCTGTTAATAGTTGCTTGGTATATTTCGGTGCTCCCTGATTGGGGGCATAAATATTGATGACTGTTATGTCTTCTTGTTGTACAGTCCCCTTCACCATTATGAAATGTCCATCTTTGTCTCTTGTTATCTTTTTCACCTTGAAGTCTGTTTCATCTGATATCATTATGGCTACACCTGATTTTCTCTGGGTACCATTTGCTTGGAGTGTCAATTTCCACCCTTTCACTTTGAGTCTATGCTTGTCCTTGTAGCTGAGATGTGTCTCTTGGAGACAGCATATGGTTGGGTTTAGTTTTTTGATCCAATCTGCTACTCTGTGCCTTTTTATTGGTGAGTTCAGTCCATTTACATTTAGGGTGATTATTGTTATGTGAGGATTTCCTGTCATTCTATTTTTAGTTTTCTGGTAAGGCTGTGTCTCCATTGTTTCTTTGCCTTTTTGTTGTTGTCTATTATTTCTGTGTGGTGGTATTCTATGATGTTTCCCTCTGTTTCTTCTTTTATTTCAGTGTATATTTCAGTTCTGGATTTATTTTGAGTGGTTACCCTTAAGTTTATGTAAAAGAAAGTTTGATATTTAGAGTATTCCATTTTCTTCAGCACGCTTACTTTCTCCATTCCCATATTCCAGTTCAGGCCTTTACTCTCCCCCTTTTTGAGTTGTGGTTGCCACAAATTGTCCCTGTTGATGGTGGTCAAATAGCCTCCTTTAGTATTTCTTGTAGTGCGGGTCGTGTATTAGAAAATTCCCTCAGCATCTGTATGTCTGGAAAGGTCTTTATTCCTCCTTCATATCTAAAGGATATCTTTGCTGGATATATTATTCTTGGCTCATGGTTTCTCTCTTTCAATAGTTTGAATATTTGGTTCCACTCCCTCCTGGCTTGTAGAGTTTCTGCTGAAAAATGTGATGATAATCTAATGGGCTTTCCTTTGTAAGTTACCGTCTTCTTTTCCCTGGCTGCCTTGAGGATTCTTTCTTTGTCGTTGATTTTAGACAGCTTCAATACAATGTGCCTTGGAGAAGGTCTGTTGGGATTGAGGTAACTAGGTGTTCTGTTTGCTTCTTGGATTCGAGGGTCCAGTTCTGTCCACAAATTTGGGAAGTTCTCATCAACAATTTGTTTGAATATATTCTCTGTTCCTCTCTCTCTTTCTTCTCCTTCTGGTATGCCCATTATTCTTATATTGCTCTTTCTGATGGAGTCAGAAAGTTCTTGTAGAGTTCTTTCATTTCTTTTAAGTCTCAAGTCTCTTTCTTCTTCTATCTGTGTCATTTCCAGGTTTCTATCTTCGATGTCACTGATTCTTTCCTCCATCTGGTCAACTCTACTACCTAAGCTGGTTATTTCATTCTTAATTTCTTCTATTGAGTTCTTAATCTCCAGAAATTCTCTTTGGTACTTTTTTAAAATTTCAATCTCTTTGGTAAAATGCTCATGCTGTTCTTTGATTGAGTTTCTGAGTTCCTTTAACTGCCTATCTGTGTTTTCTTGTATCTCGTTGAGTTTTTTCAGAACTGCAATCTTGAATTCTCTGTCACTTGAGTCACATATTTCTGTATCTTTAAGTGCCTTCTCTGGAGATTTTTCACTCTCTTTCTGAGCTATCTTGTTGCCTTGGTTATTCATGGCGATTACTATTTTACTATTTATCTTCCTAGACATCTACAGGAGTGACTTCTGCAACAGGTTGATAGGAAGAGGTCTTTCTTTTGTTTTCCAGTACTTGTTGGTAGAATGTCTTATTATTTCTTCAACTGCAATTTATTTTTCTTCTCCCACATGGTAGTGCTGTTTTCTCTGCACTATTCCTGCTTCTCACACGATGGGGGGATTCCCTGGGAGACGGGCTTCTCCTCTGTTAATAATTCGTCTAGGTCACAGTGCGCAGTGTCCCGGTGGGTATGCGGAGAACTTTTGATGTTTCAAAGCTCTTCCAGCTCCTAATTCAGAGCCCGTATGTTTCAGCAGTTCTGTTTACTCCAGCAGGGATCCGCCCAGATAGGTGGGGTCAGGGGCGGGGTGAGTTGTGAGAGGTGGCCCAGAGCAATGGCGGCGACCACCACCACATCCGGTCCTGCTTCCACAGCTCTCTCCCCTTTGCCGGAACTAGTTGGGCTGTGAATTTGTGTCTGTGGCCCACAGTTCTCAAAACAGCAAATTTTCTGTTGTTTTGATATGACACTGCTACTGTTTCGCTTCTAGCACCGGGCAGGTGGGGGCGGGGTGAGCTCTGGGAGGGGTGGGAGGGGGCAGCTAGTCTCAGTGCCTAAGGCTCCGTTCTCTGCTCAGCAGTGCGGGCTTAAACCACCGTTTTCAGCCTTTTTCCCTCAGTCTTTTCTCCGATGTCTCTGCCGTGAGCGTTGGGTTCAGCCGTGGTATATGCTGCCCCTCAGCCCTGTGGGCCACAAGCGGAGCTCTAGCAGTCCGAGTTCTTCCCTCTCCCGCAGCTGCGGTAGTTTCGGGAAGCAGCGAGCTCGGCGCACTGAGCTAGGTCTGCGTCCTGCGCCCGCGCACTTCTCCCTTTCCTCCTCCCTCCACTCGCGCAAATCTCCCACCTGTAGGTGATTTCAGTCGGTAGTGGGCCTCTTCGTCGTGCCTGTCTGCTGTGCAGGGAGTCCTTTGTGGAGTTTTTGTTGTTCGATTCTTTGTAAATTCCAGGGGAGCTTTACAGGGGCTCACCTCATGCCGCCATTTTTCCGGAAGTCCAATTCTGCCATTTTTAATTTTTGCCTTGATTGCCTCTCTTCTTCCACCAGAATCATTTCTAGATTTCTATCTTCAATATCACTAATTCATTCCTCCATCTAGTCTGCTCTATTTCCTAAGCTTACTAATTCATTCTTCATCTCATTTATTTAGTTCTTTAGCTCCAGAATTTCTGTTTCATTCTTTTTTTATACTTTCAATCTGTTTGGAAAATTATTCCTTTTGTTCCTTGATTTTATTTCTGAATTCATTGAACTGTTTTTTTCTGAGTTTTCTCGTATCTCATTGAGATTTTTTTTTTTAATTTATTGGGGTGACAATTTTTAGTAAAATTACACAGATTTCAGGTATAGAATTCTGTATTACATCATCTATAAATCCCATTGTGTGTTCACCACCCAGAGTCAGTTCTCCTTCCATCACTATATATTTGATCATTGAGTGTTTTTTTTTTTTTTTTTTTCAGAACTGTAATCTTTAATTCCCTGACATTTAAATCACAGTCTTCCATGTCTTTAATGGAAGTTTATTTACTGGAGATTTTTCATTTTCTTTTTTTTCTTTTTTTTTTTTTTTTAAATTAAATTTATTGGGGTGACAATTGTTAGTAAAATTACATAGATTTCAGGTGTACAATTCTGCATTACATCATCTATAAATCCCATTGTGTGTTCATCACCCAGAGTCAGTTCTCCTTCCATCACCATATATTCGATCCCCCTTACCCTCATCTCCCACCCCCCACCCCACGCCCCCCTTACCCTCTGGCAACCACTAAACTATTGTCTGTGTCTATGAGTTTCTGTTTCTCATTTGTTTGTCTTGTTCTTTTGTTGTTTTTGGTTTATATACCACATATCAGTGAAATCGCATGGTTCTCTGCTTTTTCTGTCTGACTTGTTTTGCTCAGCATTACTCTCTCAAGATCCATCCATGTTGTCACAAATGTTCCTATATCATCTTTTCTTACAGCCGAATAGTATTCCATTGTGTATATATACCACAACTTCTTTATCCATTCATCTATCGAAGGACATTTTGGTTGTTTCCATGTCTTGGCCACCGTAAACAAAGCTGCAATGAACATTGGAGCACACTTGTCTTTATGGATAAATCTTTTCAGATTTTTTTGGTAGATACCCAGGAGACAGATTGCTGGCTCATATGGTAATTCTATTCGTAATTCTTTGAGAAACCTCCACACTGCCTTCCATAACGGCTGTACCAGTCTGCATTCCCACCAACAGTGTATGAGGGTTCCTTTTTCTCCACAGCCTCTCCAACATTTGTTGCTATTTGTCTTGTTGATGATAGCCATTCTGACTGGGGTGAGGTGATATCTCATTGTGGTTTTGATTTGCATTTCTCTGATGATTAGTGATGTTGAGCATTTTTTCATATGTCTATTTGCCATTTGTATGTCCTTTTTGGAGAAATGTCTCTTCAAGTCCTCTGCCCTTTTTTCAATTGGGTTGTTTGTTTTTTTGTTGTTGAGTTGCATGAGTTCCTTGTATATTCTGGATACTAGCCCCTTATCGGAGGCACTGTTTGCAAAAATCTTCTCCCATTCAGTTGGTGGCCTCTTTATTTTGTCAATGGTTTCTTTTGCTGTGCAGAAGCTTTTAAGTTTCATATAGTCCCATTTGTTTATTTTAGCTTTTACTTCCATTGCCTTTGGAGTCAAGTTCATAAAATGTTCTTTGAACCCAAGGTCCATAAGTTTAGTACCTATGTTTTCTTCTATGCAGTTTATTGTGTCAGGTCTTATGCTTAAGTCTTTGATCCATTTTGAATTAACTTTGGTACATGGTGACAAATAGCAGTCCAGTTTCATTCTTTTGCACGTGGCTATCCAATTCTCCCAGCACCATTTATTGAAGAGGCTGTCTTTGCTCCATTGTATGTTTTTAGCTTCTTTGTCAAAAATTATCTGTCCATATTTATGTGGTTTTATTTCTGGGTTCTCAATTCTATTCCATTGGTCTATGTGTCTGTTTTTCTGCCAATACCATGCTGTTTTGATTATTGTAGCCCTGTAGTACAAGCCAAAGTCAGGAAGTGTGATACCTCCATTATTGTTCTTTTTCCTTAAGATTGCTTTGGCTATTCGGGGTCTTTTGTGGTTCCAAACAAATCTGATGATTTTTTGTTCTATTTCTTTAAAATATGCCATTGGGATTTTGATGGGGATTGCATTGAATCTGTATATTGCTTTGGGTAATATGGCCATTTTAACTATGTTGATTCTTCCAATCCATGAGCACGGAATGTCTTTCCATTTCTTTGTGTCTTCTTCAATTTCTTTCAAAAATGTCTTATAGTTTTCAGCATATAGGTCTTTCACATCCTTGGTTAAGTTTATTCCTAGGTATTTTATTCTTTTTGCTGCAATTGCAAAAGGAATTGTTTTGTGTATTTCTTTTTCTGAGATTTCATTGTTAGTATATAGGAAGGCAATGGACATTTGTGCGTTGATTTTGTAGCCGGCAACTTTACTGTATTCGTTGATTGTTTCTAATAGCTCTTTGGTGGAGTCTTTAGGGTTTTCTATATATAGCATCATGTCATCTGCAAAGAGTGATAATTTAACTTCTTCATTCCCAATTTGGATGCCTTTTATTTCTTTCTCTTGCCTGATTGCTCTGGCAAGGACTTCCAACACTATGTTTAAAAGCAGAGGTGATAGGGGACAGCCCTGTCGTGTTCCTGCACGTAGAGCAAAGGGCTTCAGTTTTTCTCCATTAATTATGAGATTAGCAGAGGGTTTGTCATATATGGCCTTTATTATGTTAAGGTATTTTCCTTCTATACCCATTTTATTAATTGTTTTAATCATAAATGGATGTTGTATCTTGTCAAATGCTTTTTCTGCATCAATTGATATAATCATATGATTTTTGTCCTTTATTTTGTTTATGTGATGTATCACATTGATGGATTTGCGTATGTTGAACCATCCTTGTGCCCCGGGGATGAACCCCACTTAGTCGTGATGAATAATCTTTTTAATGCATTGTTGTATTCGATTTGCTAGAATTTTATTTAGGATTTTTGCATCGCTATTCATCAGAGATATTGGTCTGTAGTTTTCTTTTGTTGTGCTGTCCTTACCAGGTTTTGGTATCAGGGTAATGTTGGTCTCATAGAATGAGTTAGGGAGTACTGTCTCTACTTCAATTTTTTTGGAAGAGTTTGTGCAGAATTGGTATGAGATCCTCTTTGAAGGTTTGGTAGAATTCACTAGTGAAGCCATCTGGTCCTGGACTTTTGCTTTTGGGAAGGTTTTGGATGACTGATTCAATTTCGTTACTGGTGATCGGTCTGTTTAGATTTTCCAGTTCTTCATGGTTCAGCCTTGGAAGGCTATATGTTTCTAAGAACTTGTCCATTTCTTCTAGGTTGTTGAATTTGGTGGCATATAGTCCTTCATAATATTCTTGGATGATCCTTTGTATTTCTGTGGTGTCCGTGATAACTTCCCCTTTTACGTTTCTGATTTTGTTAATCAGTGTCTTCTCTCTTTTTATCTTAGTAAGTCTAGCCAAGGGTTTGTCAATTTTGTTAATTTTTTCAAAGAACCAGTTCTTTGTCATATTAATTTTTTCTATTGTCTTTTTGTTCTCTATTTCATTTAGTTCTGCTCTAATTTTTGTTATTTCCTTTCTTCTGCTGACCTTGGGTTTTACTTGTTCTTCTTTTTCTAGTTCTTTAAGGTGTAACATGAGGTTATTTATTTGGGAGTTTTCTTGTTTCTTGAGATAGGCCTGTAGTGAGATAAATTTCCCTCTTAAAACTGCTTTCGCTGCATCCCAAAAATTTTGGTAGGATGTATTTTCATTGTCATTTGTTTTTATGTATCTTTTGATCTCTCCTCTAATTTCTTCTTTGACCCAGTCCTTCTTTAAAAGTATGTTGTTTAATCTCCATGTATTTGTGTTTTTTCCCGCTTTCTTTTTACAGTTGATATCCAATTTCAAAGCCTTGTGATCAGAGAATATGCTTGGTATGATTTCAATCTTCTTAAATTTGTTGAGACTGATTTTATGTCCCAATATATGGTCTATCCTTGAGAATGTTCCATGTACACTAGAAAAGAATGTATAGTCTGATGTTTTAGGATGAAGTGCTCTATAAATGTCAATTATGTCCATTTCATCGAATGTGTCATTCAGGGCTACTATTTCGTTATTTATTTTCTGTTTGGATGATCTATCCATAGCTGTCAATGATGTATTTAAGTCCCCTAGTATAATTGTGTTTTGGTCAATTTCTCCCTTTAGTTCTGTTAGTAGTTGCTTGGTGTATTCCGGTGCTCCCTGATTGGGGGCATAAATATTGATGACTGTTATGTCTTCTTGTTGTACAGTCCCCTTCACCATTATGAAATGTCCATCTTTGTCTCTTGTTATCTTTTTCACCTTGAAGTCTGTTTCATCTGATATCATTATGGCTACACCTGATTTTCTCTGGGTACCATTTGCTTGGAGTGTCAATTTCCACCCTTTCACTTTGAGTCTATGCTTGTCCTTGTAGCTGAGATGTGTCTCTTGGAGACAGCATATGGTTGGGTTTAGTTTTTTGATCCAATCTGCTACTCTGTGCCTTTTTATTGGTGAGTTCAGTCCATTTACATTTAGGGTGATTATTGATATGTGAGGATTTCCTGTCATTCTATCCTTGTTTTCTGGTAAGGTTGTGTCTCCATTGTTTCTTTGCCTTTTTGTTGTTGTCTATTATTTCTGTGTGGTGGTATTCTATGATGTTTCCCTCTGTTTCTTTTTTTATTTCAGTATATATTTCAATTCTGGATTTATTTTGAGTGGTTACCCTTAAGTTTATGTAAAAGAAAGTTTGATATTTAGAGTATTCCATTTTCTTCAGCACGCTTACTTTCTCCATTCCCATATTCCGGTTCAGGCCTTACTCTCCCCCTTTTTGAGTTGTGGTTGCCACAAATTGTCCCTGTTGATGGTGGTCGAATAGCCTCCTTTAGTATTTCTTGTAGTGCAGGTCGTGTATTAGAAAATTCCCTCAGCTTCTGTATGTCTGTAAATGTCTTTATTCCTCCTTCATATCTAAAGGATATTTTTGCTGGATATATTATTCTTGGCTCATGGTTTCTCTCTTTCAATAGTTTGAATATTTGGTTCCACTCCCTCCTGGCTTGTAGAGTTTCTGCTGAAAAATGTGATGATAATCTAAGGGGCTTTCCTTTGTAAGTTACCGTCTTCTTTTCCCTGGCTGCCTTGAGGATTCTTTCTTTGTCGTTGATTTTAGACAGCTTCAATACAATGTGCCTTGGAGAAGTTCTGTTGGGATTGAGGTAACTAGGTGTTCTGTTTGCTTCTTGGATTCGAGGGTCCAGTTCTGTCCACAAATTTGGGAAGTTCTCATCGACAATTTGTTTGAATATATTCTCTGTTCCCTTCTCTCTTTCTTCTCCTTCTGGTATGCCCATTATTCTTATATTGCTCTTTCTGATGGGGTCAGAAAGTTCTTGTAGAGTTCTTTCATTTCTTTTAAGTCTCAAGTCTCTTTCTTCTTCAATTTGTGTCATTTCCAGGTTTCTATCTTCAATGTCACTGATTCTTTGCTCCATCTGGTCAACTCTACTACCTAAGCTGGTTATTTCATTCTTAATTTCTTCTATTGAGTTCCTAATCTCCAGAAATTCTATTTGGTTCTTTTTTAAGGTTTCAATCTCTTTCGTAAAATGCTCATGCTGTTCTTTGATTGAGTTTCTGAGTTCCTTTAACTGCCTATCTGTGTTTTCTTGTATCTCGTTGAGTTTTTTCAGAACTGCAATCTTGAATTCTCTGTCATTTAAGTCACATATTTCTGTATCTTTAAGTGCCTTCTCTGGAGATTTTTCACTTTCTTTCTGAGCTATCTTGTTGCCTTGGTTATTCATGGTGATTACTGGTTTACTATTTCTCTTCCTAGACATCTACAGGAGTGACTTCTGCAACAGGTTGATAGAAAGCGGTCTTTCTTTTGTTTGCCAGTACTTGTTGGTAGAATATTTTATTATTTCTCCAACTGCGACTTATTTTTCTTCTCCCACACAGTAATGCTATGTTTTCTCTGCACTATTCCAACTTCTCACACAAAGGGGGGATTCCCTGGGAGACAGGTTTCTCCTCTGTTAATAGTTTTTCTAGGTCACAGGGCGCAGTGTCCTGGTGGGTATGCGGAGAGCTTTTGATGTTCGAAAGCTCTTCCAGCTGCTGATTCAGAGTCCGTATATTTCAGCAGTTCTGTTTACTCCTGCAGGGATCCGCCCAGATAGGTGGGTTCAGGGGCGGGGTGAGTTGTGAGAGGTGGCCCAGAGCAATGGCGGCGACCACCACCACAGCCGGTCCTGCTTCCACAGGTATCTCCCCTTTGCTGGAACTAGTTGGGCTGTGAATTTGTGTTTGCGGTCCACAGATCTCAAAACAGCAAATTTTCTGTTGTTTTGATCTGACACTGCTACTGTTTCGCTTCTAGCACCGGGCAGGTGGGGGCGGGGCGAGCTCTGGGAGGGTAGGGAGGGGGCGGCTAGTCTCAGTGCCTAAGACTCCGTTCTCTGCTCGGCAGTGCGGGCTTAAACCACCGTTTTCAGGCTTTTTCCCTCAGTCTTTTCTCCGAGGTCTCTGCTGTGAGCGTTGGGTTCAGCCGTGGTATATGCTGTCCCCTCAGCCCTGTGGAGCCCTCGCGGAGCCCCAGCAGTCCGAGTTCTTCCCTCTCCCGCAGCTGTGGTAGTTCCGGGACGCAGCGAGCTCGGCGCACTGAGCTAGGTCTGCGTCCTGCGCCCGCGCGGCTCCGTCTCCGCGCGCTTCTCCCTTCCCTCCTCCCCCCACTCGCGCGAATCTCCCACCTGTAGGTGATTTCAGTCGGTAGTGGGCCTCTTCATGTTGCCTGTCTGCTGTGCAGGGAGTCCTTTGTGGAGTTTTTGTTGTTCGATTCTTTGTAAATTCCATGGGAGCTTTACAGAGGCTCACCTCACGCCGCCATTTTTCCGGAAGTACCTCATTTTCTTTATGAACTCCCTTTTTAGCTTGGCTATTCATTATGCATGATGGATTATTTGTTTCTCTGGGCATTTGTGGGATGTATATATATATATATATATATATATATATATATATACAAACATATATATATATATATACATACATATATACATATATATACATATATGCATATACATATATTTATATACATATATATTTTTAAGTATTAGACTCAACTGTTTAACAGGTTGATAAATAATGGTCTTTCTTTCATTTCCCAGTAGGCAGTACTGAAGCACAAGTTTTTGTTTCTTCTTACCTGCACTACTGGGGCTTCTAGGATCTCTATGGGGTAGGGTGGACTTAACCATGGAAAATGCCCTATATTCCCCAAGGAGGCAGGCGTCTTTTTTATAATCTTAGTCTCAGGACACCACCCGCATGATATAGTCCTCCTAGCCTTTGTGTTCCTGGTGCCACCTTCCTGAGGCCAGAGGGTGCTACCCACACTACTCTGCCTGAGGTGTCCTAGCCTGCCTCTACCTTGTTCCACCACTATGGGTGTGGGAGGGTTCGGTCAGGGAGATTAGTGCATGTGCAGCTTTGTTCTGCCTAGTGGGCTCAGCTACAATGTGTACAGTCTACTTAGGCTGGAAAGTTCTTTCTGCCCTTTCATGATCTGCCTAGTAGGATTTTACTGCCAGCCAGGTCACAAAAGGATGGGGGTGCATGTTCTCACCTCTGTGGCTCCTTTTGTCTGGAAATGGTGGTTTCTCGAATGCTACCACCCTTTGTGCCACTTATCTGCCCGTTACCCCGGGCTCAGCCTCAATGTGTACTGGCCATGTAGGCCCAATTGCTGTCTTTTACCCTTGGATTTTCGCAGTGTGGTTTGCACCCCAACCCTTCATTGATACTTGGGTCATGGCAGATACCAGACTGTATCTGTAGCCCATGTGTCTGTCCTTACCCCTGTCCCATCTCCCCTGATTGCTCCATTATGCCCACTTTCAGATGTCTCAATGCACAGATCCTTCAGACATATTTATGTGTTTAGCAGGGGATCCTTTGTTGAATTATAGCTGTTGGACTTGTTGGGGACTCAAGGGGAAAGACCTGGAGGTCCTCTCATGCTACCATGCTACTAACATCACTTTACCTTTGTATGTTTCTATTGTGCTTTTTTTACCCCCCCAAATGTTTCAGTGTTATTGTATGGAAATGCAGCTGATTTCTGTACGTTGATTTTGTGTCTTGCAATTTAACTGAATTTGTTGATTAGTTCTAACAGTTTTTTGTTTGTTTGTTTGTTTTTTTGGCAGTCTTTAGGGGTTTACATCATATCATCTGTAAATAAAGACACTTTTGCTTTTCAATGTTTTGTATCATATTATTGATTTGTGTATGTTTAACCATCCTTGGATACCAGAGATAAATCTCACTTAATTGTGATGTATGATTTTTTAAATGTGCTGTTGAATTTAGCTTGCTAATATTTTGTTGAGTATTTTTGCCTCTATATTCATTAGGGATATTGGCCTATAGTTTTATTTTCCTATAGTGTCCTTATCTGGTTTTGTTAAAAGGGTAATTCTTGCCTTTTACAATGAGTTTGGGAGTGTTCCCTCCTCTTCAATGTTTTTGAAAAAGTTTGAGAAGGATTGACATTGGTTGTTTTTTAAATGTTTTGTAGAATTCATCAGTGACACCATCTGGTACTGGGCTTTTCTCTGTTGGGAAGTTTTCATCACTGGTTAAATCCCTACATGTTTTTCATCTGTTAGATTTTCTATTTTTTCATGATTCAGCCTTTGGGGGTTGTATGTTTTAAGAATTTTTCCATTTATTCTAGGCTACTTGATTTATAGGCATATAGTTGTTAATAGTAGTCTCTTATGATGCTTTGTATGGTGTTAGTTGTAATGCCTCCTCTTACATTTCTGATTTATTTATATGAGTCTTTTCTCTCTCTCTCTCTTCTCTCTCTCTCGATCTAGCTAAAGGTATGTCAATTTTGTTTATCTTTTCAAAAAAAAAAAAAGAACATCTTAGTTTCATTGGTCTTATCTATTTTTTTTCTGGTCTCTATTGTCTTTATTTCTACTCTGACGCTTGTCATTTTCCTTCTTCTATTTAGTTTGTTTTTCATGTTTGAACTTCCTTGATGTGTAAAGCTATGCTCTTTTTTTAAGGTCTTTCTTTTTCTTCATGCAGGCATTTCCACTAGAAATGTTCCTTTTAGAAGTTCTTTTTCAGTATCCCATAAGTTTGAACATGTTGTGGTTTCATTTCTTATGTTTCAAGATACTGTTTTTTAGTTCTGTTCTTTGATCCACTGGTTGTGTGTATACCATTTTTAAGTTCTGTATTTATTTTAATTTCAGTATAGTTTTGATACAATATCATATTAGTTTCAAATGTATAATTTTGTGATTTGACATTTATATACCTTACAATGTGATCACCACAATAAGTCTAGTAATCATCGATCATCATGAAAAGTTGTCACAAATTTGAACAGCTATATGCATCCCTACGATTACTGTGTCATTATTTACAATAGCCAATATATGGAAGCAACCTAGGTGTCCATCAATAGATGAATGGATACAGAAGATGTGATATATATATATATATATATATATATATATATATATATATGCTCCATGCATATATATATAATATTCATATACATATGAATATTACTCAAGAATAAAATCTTGCCATTTGCAACAATGTGGATGAACCTAGAGGGTATTATACATGAAATAAGTCAGACAGAGTAAGACAAATACCATAGGTTTCACTTATATATGAAATCTGAGGGGAAAAATAGCAAAAAGAGACTCAACAACAGAGATCAAACTGAGGGTTGCCAGAGGGGAGAAGAAAAAGTGAAGGGGAAAATAGTCAATAACGTTCTATACCATTTAAAAAAATCAGACTTCTCCCACAAGAGAATGCAGACAAGAAAATGTACTTCACAAACCTGTAACTACTAGGCACAAAATGAACCAAGGATCCCAGTTATTGCAGTGAGAAATCTATCACTACATTTGTGCCAAGACTATGTCACCCATGGGCTGTTACAAGATTAGCCCACAGATAGGAGTTAATGTAATTATCTTCAGGCTATAGATGAGGAAACTGAGGCTTAGCAAATTTAAATAAACTATTAAAGGGAATGAAGAATTTAAAAAGCTGTTAATATGCTCTCAATAGAATCCTTTAAAACAATGTAATTCACATCAAAGTGGGTGTTTGTAACTCCAAAATTCCTATCTAATAAAAATCCTACATGGACAATTTTCCAGCATCTCAGTAGGAAGGGTAATTCACTCTATCTTGTCCAGATGCACTCAAAGTGTAGAATTGGTTACTGAAGTACAATAAAAAATATTTGTATTTCTTAGAATCAACGTAAATAGTGATCACTGCAGTTGTTCAATGCAGCTGTCCTGCTACTATTTTCCATCAGCCCTTCCCTGACTTGCTTGTTTTCTCTATGTTTCCTGTCCCTGGGCTACCTTTCAATATGTTCCACAAGACTGCAGAGATTCCACCAACCCAGTAGTTATCTATTATCTGTTTCTGTAGTCTCCAAATGTTAGACTCTGTCATATTTTAGTCCAACACCAGCAGCTAGGTCCCATCCTGCATTAGGGGACCCAACAAGAAACAGATCCCGCTCAAGCAGAGTAACTGTTTACATACCATGATGTGATTGAGATTAAAGTATGCCCAAAACGAATGGTGAAATACCTGAAAGCTGGAAACAACAGGGAGCCAGTTTACCCCTTAGGTGGAAAGGGAAAAGATTCTAGGCCCTGGTGAGGGTGATAGTTATACTGTAACAGTAGCTGTAACTGTAAGACAGGGTCACAGGAAGAAGCTCGGGCCTTCTGGAGAACACAGCTACTGCCAGCTCAGCTCAGCAGGGAAGGAACAAAGGGAATAAACACCCCAGTCTCCCTCTATTTCCACCTTCCCATCTACTGATTGTGAAAGTCACAGGGCAAAGGAGCTTAACTAGGGTAGCTCATAGAAGTCATTTTCTGGGACACAAAGCAGGGTGGGGAAGAGGGTGCAAATTGGATCTGGAGAGGGAAGGCAAGTATCTATCACCCTATGTGTATCTGCTTGTTCCCAAGAATGTGTTCAGTTTATATCCTAGGTTTTTCCACTGTGAATTAGTCTGTTTGATGGCTTTCTAGAACTTTTTTTTCAGACAGGCTCACCATAGGTAGCAGGTATTTCCTATTTCTGGCCTTTTTACATTCTCTCTCTCTCTCTCTCTCTCTCTCTCTCTCTCCCCCCCCCTCCCTCCCTCTGTTAGTAACACCATCAAATTATTTTGAGGATTTGTCCCCCAAATCCTATTTCATGTGCTATGTGGCTGATATAAATACATGTAGTGGCGTATGTTGAGTCTATTTTTAGGCATCAGTAACAGACCAATCCAAAATAAATTATTTTATTTGGAGTCAAGTCAAGTAAGTAAAGCAGAAACAAGTTGACACATAAAATTGTGGCCCGATTTGAACTTCAGCTCTCAAGAGCTAAGTCATCTACTGTTTCTTAGTAATGCTAGTATAAATATCTCACTCTGTTTCAGGATAAGTCTGTTTCCCTTCTAAGGCTATGAATACCATGAGGACAGAGAATGCACTGTTCTTGTTTATGTCTCTAATATCTAACAAAATTTCTGACACTCAGTCAACACCGTGGAATAAACAGAGCTGGAATGAAGGCTTGTGATGCTAAACACCTGATAGAGTTATTTTTAGACTATAAGTGATCCTTGTAGGGATTTTGTTTCCAAACTTTAGCCTGTGTGTCCATCTGATATTGAGAGTCAGAATAAGAGTGGTGGAGGAAAAAAGAAAGGATGAGACTGATAAAGAGGGGTTGTCTAGGAAATGAGTTAACATGTTGTATAAATATAGAAATAACTTAAAATTCCGTATCTTGGTAAAAATTGAAATGTTCCCGTATTTTAATCACTGCATACAAACTACAAAATTGGCAATACGGAATGCACAAAATTAAGTGACTAAAAAGGTTAAATAATGAAGAATCATTTTTCTGATCAGAGAATAAGAAGGCCCCAGAACATGGACTACTTCTACCGTTCTCTTACATTTCTGGGTCCACCCAGGCGGTCTTTTCCTTTTTTTTTTTTTTTGTAATTATTTATTCATCTGTATTATTAGTTTCAAGTGTATCAAACAACATAGTGATTACACATTTACGTACCTCACAAAATGATAACCTACCCATCTGACACCATACCATAGCTATTATACCATTGACTATATTCCCTATGCTGTACTTTACATCCCATGAACATACACACACACACACACACACACACACACACACACACACACACACACACACAGTATATTAGTTTCAGGAGTACAGTGCAGTGGTTAGGCATTTATTAATTTAAGAAGTGATCCCCCTGATAGGTCTACTGCCCATTTGAAGCCATACATAGTTTTTACAACATCATTTATTATATTCCCCATACTATATTTCACATCCCGTAACAATTTTGTAACTACCAATATGTACTTCCATATCCCTTCACCTTTCTCACCAATCCCCCCCAACACCCTTCCCATATAGCAACCTTCAGTTTGTTCTCTGTATCTATGAGTTTATTTCTGTTTTGTTTGTTTATTTATTCTGTTCTTTAGATTCCACATATAAGTGAGATCATATGGTATTTGTCTTTCTCAGTCTAACTTATTTCAGTTAGTATAACATCTTCTGGGTCCATCCTTGTTGTTGCAAATGGTAAAATTTCATTCTTTGCTACGTCAGAGTAATACTCCATTGTATAGATATACCACAATTTATTTATCGAATCATATATTGATAGGAATTTTAAATATTTCCATATCTTGGCTACTGTGTCTAGCACTGCACTAAACATAGGGGTACATATATTTTTTCAAATTAGTGTTTTGGATTTCTTCAGATAAATACCCAGGAGGGGAATGCTGGGTCATGAGGTAGTTCTATTTTTAATATTTGAGTATACTGTTTTCCATAGTGGATAGACCAATGTGCAATCCCACCAACAGGGCACAAGCGTTCCCTTTACTCCACATCCTTGCCAATACTTGTTATTTGTTGATTTATTGATGATAGCCATTCGGACACATGTGAGGTGGTATCTCATTATTGCTTTCAGTATTTGCATTTCCCTGATGATTAGTGATGTTAAGCATCTTTTCATATGTCTATCAGCCATCTGTATGTCCTCTTAGGAGAAATATGTATTCAGGTCCTCTGCCCATTTTTTAACTGGATTGTGTTTGTGTGTGTGTGTGTGTGTGTGTGTGTGTGTGTGTTGAGTTGTATGAGTTCTTTATAAATTTTGGATATGAATCCATTATCAGATATATCACTGAAAAATATCTTCTCTGATTCAGTAAGATGTTCTATCATTTTGCTGATGGTTTTCTTTGCAGTGCATAAACTTTTACTTTGATGTAGTCCCATTTCTTTGTTTGTTTTTGTTTGTTTCCCTTGCCCAAGGAGATATATCAATAAAAATATTACTAAGAGTAATGTCTACAGATCTACTTCTTATATTTTCTTCTAGAAGTTTTATGGGTTTTGGTCTTAAGTTTGAGTCTTTAATCCATTTTAAGTTTATTCTCATATATGGTGTAAAAAGGTCACCTAATTCCTTCCTTCATCCCTCCCTCCTTCCTTCCCTCCCTCCTTTCCTCCCTCCCTCCCTCCGTCTCTCTCTCTCTCTTTCTTTCTGTTTTGGGCATGTATCTGTTCAGTTTTCCCAGCATCATTAATTGAATAGAATGTCTTTACCCTAATGTATATTTTTACTTTCTTTTTCATAGATTAAATGACCATATAGACATGGATTTATTTCTGTGCTCTCTATTCTATTCAATTGATCTATGTGTCTGTTTTTATGCCAACACCATGTGGTTTTGATTACTATGATCTTGTAGTATAGTTTAATATCGGATAGCATGACACCTCCAGCTTTTTTCTTTTCTCAGGATTGCTGTGGTTATTCGGGGTCTTTCATGGTTTCATATAAATTTTAGGATTATTTGTCCTAATTCTGTGAAAAATGCCATTGGTATTTTAACAGGAATTGCTTTGAATCTACAGATTGCTTTGGGTAGTAGGCACATTTTAACTATATTAACTGTTCTTACCCAGGAGCATGACATATGTTTCTATTTATTTGTGTCTTTAATTTTTCTCTTCAATGTCTTAAAATTTTCTGAGTGCAGGTCTTTTATTTCATTGGTTAAATTTATTCCTAGATATTTATTTATTTATTTTTAATGCAATTATAGATAAGAATGTTTTCTTAATTTCTCTTTTGGATAGTTTGTTATTGGTGTATAAAAATGTAACCAATATCTAAATATTAATTTTGTATCCTATGATTTTACTAAGTTTGTTTATCAGTACTAAAAGTTTTTGATGGGTTCTCTCTCTATAGCATAATATCATCTGCAAATAAAGACAATTTTACTTCCTCCTCTCCAATATGGATGCCTTTCACTTCTTCTATTTTTTTCTCTGATTACTGTGACCGGGGTGTCCAGTACTATATTTAATAAAAATGGTGAATGCGGATATCCTTGTCTTGTTCCTGATATTAAGGAGAATGCTTTTAGCTTTTTCCCATTGAGAATGATATTACCTGTGGGCTTGTTATATGTGGCCTTTATTATGTTAAGAAATGTTTCCTCTATTTCCACTTTGCTGAGAGTTTTTGTCATAAATGGATACTGGATTTTGTCAAATGCTTCTCCTGTTTCTATTGATATAACCACATTAATTGATTTGTAGCTGTTGAACCAAACTTGCATACCAGATATGACTCCCCCTTGTTTGTGGTATATGAACTTTTAAATGTATTGCTGAATTTGATTTGCTTTTTTGTGGAAGATTCTTGCATCTATGTTCATTAGGGATATTAACCTATAGTTTTCTTTTTGTGTAATGTCTTTGTCTGATTTGGGAGTCAGTACAATAGTGGCCTCTTCATATTTTAAAGAAATAGAACAAAAAATCATCAGATTTGTTTGGAACCACAAAAGACCCCATAGCCAAAACAATCTTAAGAAAAAAGAACAATAATGGAGGTATCACACTTCCTGACTTTGGCTTGTACTACAGGGCTACAATAATCAAAACAGCATGGTATTGGCAGAAAAACAGACACATAGACCAATGGAATAGAATTGAGAACCCAGAAATAAAACCACATAAATATGGACAGATAATTTTTGACAAAGAAGCTAAAAACATACAATGGAGCAAAGACAGCCTCTTCAATAAATGGTGCTGGGAGAATTGGATAGCCACGTGCAAAAGAATGAAACTGGACTGCTATTTGTCACCATGTACCAAAGTTAATTCAAAATGGATCAAAGACTTAAGCATAAGACCTGACACAATAAACTGCATAGAAGAAAACATAGGTACTAAACTTATGGACCTTGGGTTCAAAGAGCATTTTATGAATTTGACTCCAAAGGCAATGGAAGTAAAAGCTAAAATAAACGAATGGGACTATATGAAACTTAAAAGCTTCTGCAGAGCAAAAGAAACCATCGACAAAATAAAGAGACCACCAACTGAATGGGAGAAGATTTTTGCAAACAGTGCCTCCGATAAGGGGCTAATATCCAGAATATACAAGGAACTCATGCAACTCAACAACAAAAAAACAAACAACCCAAATGAAAAATGGGCGGAGGACCTGAAGAGACATTTCTCCAAAGAGGACATACAAATGGCAAATAGACATGAAAAAATGCTCAACAGCACTAATCATCAGAGAAATGCAAATAGAAACCACAATGAGATATCACCTCACTCCAGTCAAAATGGCTATCATCAACAAGACAAATAGTAACAAGTGTTGGAGAGGCTGTGGAGAAAAAGGAACCCTCATACACTGTTGGTGGGAATGCAGACTGGTACAGCCGTTATGGAAGGCAGTGTGGAGGTTTCTCAAAGAATTACGAATAGAATTACCATATGAGCCAGCAATCTGTCTCCTGGGTATCTACCAAAAAAATCTGAAAAGATTTATCCATAAAGACAAGTGTGCTCCAATGTTCATTGCAGCTTTGTTTACGGTGGCCAAGACATGGAAACAACCAAAATGTCCTTCGATAGATGAATGGATAAAGAAGTTGTGGTATAAATACACAATGGAATACTATTCGGCGTTAAGAAAAGATGATATAGGAACATTTGTGACAACATGGATGGATCTTGAGAGTGTAATGCTGAGCGAAGTAAGTCAGACAGAAAAAGCAGAGAACCATGTGATTTCACTGATATGTGGTATATAAACCAAAAACAACAAAAGAACAAGACAAACAAATGAGAAACAAAAACTCATAGACACAGACAATAGTTTAGTGGTTACCAGAGGGTAAGGGGGGTGGGAGGTGGAGAGTGGGAGATGAGGGTACGGGGGATCAAATATATGATGATGGAAGGAGAACTGACTCTGGGTGATGAACACACAATGGGATTTATAGATAATGTAATACAGAATTGTACACCTGAAATCTATGTAATTTTACTAACAATTGTCACCCCAATAAATTTAATTTAAAAAAAAATAGTGGCCTCTTAAAATCAGCTTGGGAGCCTTCCCTCTTGACTGTTTTGGAATCATTTGAAAAGCATAGATATTTGGTGTGTTTTTTTGTGTGTGTGTGTTTTTTTGTGGGTTTTTTTTTTTTTAATGTTTAATAAAATTCACCCATGAACCAATCTGGTCCAAGACTTTTGATTGTTGAGAACTTGTTTATTACTGATTCGATTTCAGTAGTAGTAATTTGTCAGTTCAGATTTTCTGTTTCTTCTTGATTCAGCCTTGGAAGATTGTACACTTCTAGAAATTTTACACTGCTTTTGGATTGTCTAATTTGTTGGTGTATAGTTGCTTGTAACATCTGAAGTCTAACTGAACCATCTGAAGTCTAACTGAACACAAGTTTTATAACTAAAGATATAAAGAAGAAGCCACACTGAGACTCGTATTGGGGTGAAGATATGGAATGGACCAGTCCCAAACTTATCTGTGGTGTTGAGAATCAGAAGGGATAACTCTGCTTCATAGATCCCCCTGGAGAAGTGAGGCACCTCAGCCCCACTTCAGGCTCCCCAGCTCAGAGTACTGGTGCAAGGAAGAGGAGCCACACAAAAATCAAGCTGTGAAAAACACTGGGTATCCTGACTGTCCATGGGGGATGGAAGGCTGTGGGAAATCCAGACATCCTTTAAAAGGGCACACACACAGAATCACTCTTAGACACTCACCCTGAGCTCCGGTGGAAGACAGTGACTCAGGGGTCATTGGAGATATATGTGGAAAGACTGAGTTGTGTGTTCAGTGTGAGGACTGGAATGACAGTTGCCATTTTAGATCTGTGGGGTCCTCCTCTCATGTAGAATGCTGGCGCTGTCTTTCCTGTATTGAGTCCTTCCCTCCACACGCCTATGGCCAAATCTGAATCTGAACCAGTCTAGTGAACTCTGCTTGCTCCATCCTAGTGACTCCCTGGGACCCTGCCCCATCCAACTTGCCCAATGCCAGAGGAACTTTCTGGCTGAGCAGCCAGTCCCATCTACATAGCACTATTTCTTGGACAGTTATCAGGGCTCCATAGGCCTCAGGTAAACAGTGGTTGACCTCAGTGTGTTCTGAAACTTTTGCTGAGTAACTTCAGACTCAGAACTGGAAACAAACCAGAATCTACATTAATCTAGTGGACATAACTTGTACCACCCTGGGATTCTGCTTCACCAATTCATGTACAGCATGAGGCTTTATCAGTGACTGAAACTTACAGGAGCTGGCAGGTAGCAGTAGGCCTTGGGGTGCTCTGATTTTTGTGGAGCTACCCAGACCTAATACTGGTGGGAGCCATTGTAGGTTCACAGTGTGGCGTCTGCCACCCCCCCCCCCCAGGTTTAACATACTTGGTGACTAACCACACATCACATTTGTAGCTCCTACAAGGTAGAGCCTGGCTGATCACAGGGAATGGGAGATGTGTGCCTGCATGGAGCCCCTCCCAAGAGGTCCCTATCAAATATATGTGGAAGTTGGCTTCTGACCACAAAAGATCACCACACAATTAGCCTCATAAGTGACACATGCAAAGGGCAGTCTCAACAGGAACAAGAGCCCACTGGGGTGAATCCCACTTAGTGGCGTAAGCCCCCTGCATAGCAGCTGATAAACTGTGGACGTGGCCAAACCCCACAGCCAGTCATCCTGAGGGTCAATTCCACTCACTGATTTGTCAATAACAATCAAGACTCAACTATAACAGGAGGGTACCCACAACCCACACAAGAGACATTCCTGCAGCACCTAGAGTAGGTAACAAGGGACACTGTGTCACTGGGCTCCACAGGGCACCTACTACATAAAGCCATCCTGCTAGGACTGGGAGATATAGCAGATCTACCTAACACAGAGAAACAAATACAGAGAGGCAGCCAAAATGAAAAAAAAAAAAAAAAAAAAAAAACACACACAAAAAAAAAACCCACAAAAGAATACATCCCAAATGAAGGGAGAAACTTCCAGCGGGGAAAAAAATGAAAGCGAGCAACCTACCAGAGAGTTCAAATCAATGGTTATAAAGATGCCCAAGGAGCTTTTGAAAACTTCAACAAAGAGATAGTAAGCATAAGAAACAACATAGAAACTATATAAAGAACCAGTCAGAAGTGAAGAATACAATAACTGAAATGAAGACTGCAATAGGAGGAGTCACTGGGAGACTAGATAAAACAGAGGACTGAATCAGCAATTTGGAAGACAAGGTGGCAGAAAACATCCCCCCAGAACACAATAAAGAAAAATGTATTTCATAAAATGAGGATGATTTAAGAGACCCATGGGAAAACATCAAACATAACAAAATTCATGTTATAGGGGTACCAGAAGAAGAAGAGAGAAAGCAAGAGATTGAGAAACTATTTGAAGAAATAATGGCTGAATACTTTCCTTTTTTTTTTTTTAAAGTTTATTGGGGTGACGATTGTTAGTAAAATTACATAGATTTCAAGTGTACAATTCTGCATTACATCATCTATAAATCCCATTGTGTGTTCACCATCCAGAGTCAATTCTCCTTCCATCACCATATATTTGCCCCCCTTACCCACGTCTCCCACTCTCCACCCCCCTTCCCCTCTAGTGACCACTAAACTATTGTCAATGTCTATGAGTTTTTGTTTCTCATTTGTTTGCCTTGTTCTTTTGTTGTTTTTGGTTTATATACCACATATCAGTGAAATCACATGGTTCTCTGCTTTTTCTGTCTGACTTATTTCGCTTAGCATTATAATCTCAAGATCCATCCATGCTGTCACAAATGGTCCTATGTCATCTTTTCTTACTGCTGAATAGTATTCCATTGTGCATATATTCCAAAACTTCTTTATCCATTCATCTATCGAAGGACATTTTGGTTGTTTCCATGTCTTGGCCACCATAAACAAAGCTTCAATGAACATTGGAGCACACGTATCTTTATCTCTAAATGTTTTCAGATTTTTTGGGTAGATACCCAGGAGAGGGATTGCTGGGTCATACGGCAATTCTATTCGTAATTCTTTGAGGAACCTCCACATTGCCTTCCATAACGGCTGCACCAGTCTGCATTCCCACCAACAGTGTATGAGGGTTCCTTTTTCTCCACAGCCTCTCCAACACTTGTTACTATTTGTCTTGTTGATGATACCCATCCTGGCTGGGGTGAGGTGATATCTCATTGTGGTTTTGATTTGCATTTCTCTGATGATTAGTGATGTTGAGCATTTTTTCATATGTCTATTTGCCATTTGTATGTCCTCTTTGGAGAAATGTCTCTTCAGGTCCTCTGCCCATTTTTCAATTGGGTGTTTTATTTTTTTGGTGTTGAGTTGCATGAGTTCCTTGTATATTTTGGACATTAGCCCCTTATCGGAGGCACTGTTTGCAAAAATCTTCTCCCATTCAGTTGGATACCTCTTTATTATGTCGATGGTTTCTTTTGCTCTGCAGAAGCTTTTAAGTTTCATATAGTCCCATTCATTTATTTTAGCTTTTACTTCCATTGCCTTTGGAGTCAAATTCATAAAATGCTCTTTGAACCCAAGGTCCATAAGTTTAGTACCTATATTTTCTTCCATGCAGTTTATTGTGTTAGGTCTTATGCTTAAGTCTTTGATCCATTTTGAATAGTTTTGGTACATGGTGACAGATAGCAGTCCAGTTTCATTCTTTTGCATGTGGCTATCCAATTCTCCCAGCACCATTTATTGAAAAGGCTGTCTTTCCTCCATTGTATGTTTTTAGCATCTTTGTCAAAAATTATCTGTCCATATTTATGTGGTTTTATTTCTGGATTCTCAATTCTATTCCATTGGTCTATATGTCTGTTTTTCTGCCAATACCACGCTGTTTTTTGTTTTGTTTTTTAATTTTATTTTATTAAATTTATTGGGGTGACAATTGTTGGTAAAATTACATAGATTTCAGGTGTACAATTCTGTATTACATCATCTATAAATCCCATTGTGTGTTCATCACCCAGAGTCAGTTCTCCTTCCATCACCATATATTCGATCCCCCTTACCCTCATCTCCCACCCCCCTTATAATACCATGCTGTTTTGATTACTGTTGCCCTGTAGTACAAGCTAAAGTCAGGGAGTGTGATACCTCCAGTATTGTTCTTTTTTCTTAAGATTGCTTTGGCTATTCGGGGTCCTTTGTGGTTCCAAACAAATCTGATGATGTTTTGTTCTATTTCTTTAAAAAATGCCATTGGGATTTTGATGGGGATTGCGTTAAATCTGTATATTGCTTTGGGTAATATGGCCATTTTAACTATGTTGATTCTTCCAATCCATGAGCACGGAATGTCTTTCCATTTCTTTGTGTCTTCTTCAATTTCTTTCAAAAATGTCTTATAGTTTTCAGCATATAGGTCTTTCACATCCTTGGCTTAAGTTTATTCCTAGGTATTTTATTCTTTTTGCTGCAATTGCAAAAGGAATTGTTTTTTGTATTTCTTTTTCGGAGATTTCATTGTTAGTATATAGGAATGCAATGGACTTTTGTGCGTTGATTTTGTAGCCAGCAACTTTACTGTATTCGTTGATTGTTTCTATTAGCTTTTTGGTGGAGTCTGTAGGGTTTTCTATATATAGCATCATGTCATCTGCAAAGAGTGATAACTTACCTTCTTCATTCCCAATTTGGATGCCTTTTATTTCTTTCTCTTGCCTGATTGCTCTGGCAAGGACTTCCAACACTATGTTGAAAAGCAGAGGTGATAGGGGACAGCCCTGTCGTGTTCCTGAATGTAGAGCAAAGGGCTTCAATTTTTCACCATTAATTATGGGATTAGCTGAGGGCTTGTCATATAGGGCATTTATTATGTTAATGTATTTTCCTTCTATACCTATTTTATTAAGTGTTTCAATCATAAATGGATGTTGTATGTTGTCAAATGCTTTTTCTGCATCAATTGATATACTCATGTGACTTTTGTCCTTTATTTTGTTTATGTGATGTATCACATTAATGGATTTGTGTATGTTGAACCGTCCTTGTGTCCCTGGAATGAACCCCACTTGGTTGTGATGAATAATCTTTTTAATAAATTGTTGTATTCGATTTGGTAGAATTTTGTTTAGGATTTTTGCATCTGTATTCATCAGAGATATTGCTCTGCAGTATTCTTTTTTTGTGTTGTCCTTGCCAGGTTTTGGTATCGGGGTGATGTTGGCCTCATAAAATGCGTTAGGGAGTACTGTCTCTTCTTCAATTTTTTGGAAGAGTTTGAGAAGGATTGGTATTAGATCCTCTTTGAAGGTTTGGTAGAATTCACTAGTGAAGCCATCTGGTCCCGGACTTTTGCTTTTGGGAAGGTTTTGGATGACTGATATAATTTTGTTACTGGTGATTGGTCTGTTTAGATTTTCCAGTTCTGCATGATTCAGCCTGGAAGGCTACATGTTTCTAAGGACTTGTCCATTTTCTAGGTTATTGAATTTGGTGGCATATAGTCCTTCATAGTATTCTTAGATGATCCTTTGTATTTCTGTGGTGTCCGTGATAACTTCCCACTTTCATTTCTGATTACTTTCCTAACCTGGTAAAGAAAATGCACATACAAACCCAGGAAAAGCAGTTAATCCTAAAGAAGTTTAACCCAAAGAGGCCCACACCAAAACACATCACAATTAAAATGCCAAAAGTTAAAGACAAAGAGAGAATCTTAAAAGCAGCAAGAGAAGCAGTTAGTTACCTACAAGCAAGCGCCCATAAGACTGTCAACTGATTTCTCAGCAGAAACTTTGTAAGCCAGAAGGAACTGACACAAAATATTCAAAGTGATGAAGAGAAAGGACCTACAACCAAAATTACTCTACCCAGCAAAGCTATAATTTATAATATAAGGACAAATAAGGAACATCCCAGACAAGAAAAAGCTAAAGGAGTTCATCACCACCAAACCTGTATTACAAGAAATGTTAAAGGGCTTCTTTATGAGAAGAAGAAAACAACATTAAAAATATGAATAATAAAATGGCAATAACTACATATCTATTAATAATTACTTTCAATATAAATGGATTAAATGCTCCAATCAAAAGATATAGAGTGGCTGAATGGATAAGAAAAAAAGACCCTTACATATGTTGCCTACAAGAGACTTATTTCAGATCGAAAGATATAAACAGACTGAAAATAAAGAGATGAGGAAAAGATATTTCATGAAAATGGAAACAAACAAACAAACAAAAACAAACAAACAAATAAAAATTTGTGTAGCAATACTTATACCAGACAAAATAGACTTTAAAACAAAGGTTATAACAAGAGACAAAGACGAACGCAGTTATCCCACTTTGGGGTGTTTATCTGAGGAAACCCAAAACACTACTATGAGGGGAGATGTCATGCTTATGTTCATTTCAGCAATGTTTACAAGGCCAAGATGTGGAGGCAACTTGAGCATCCATCAGTGGATGAATAGATTAAAAAGTAGGTGGTACATATACAATGGAATATTGCTCTGCCATGGAAGGGAATGGGTTCTTGCCTTCTGAGGTGGCATGGATGGACCTGGAGGACATTGTGCTGCATGGAGTATGTCAGACAAAGAAAGACAGACGCAATGCGATTTCATTTATATGAAGAAATCTAAAGAGAAACAAAACAGAAACAAAATCATAGATACAAACTCATAGAACATTTTGATGGTTGCCACCTGGGAGGGGTTGGGGGGTGGGTCAAAAAGGTAAAGAGATTAAGAAGTATGAATTGGTAGTTACAAAATAGTCATGGGGGTGTAAAATAAAGCATAGGGAATAGAGTCAATAATATAGTAATAATCATGTATAGTGCCAGGTGGGTACTAGACTAGTCAGGGTGTTCACTTCTTAAATTATATAAACGTCTAACCAGTATGTTGTACACCTGAAATTAATATAAAATAATATTAATATCAACTTTAATTAAAATATTTAAAAAGGGGGAAGAAAAGGTGAAGGGAAATAAGATGTTCAAATTTCCAGGTATAAAACAAGTCATGGGGATGTAATGTACAGCATAGTGAATATAGTCAATAATATTTTGATAGCGTGGTACAATATCAGATGGTTTCTGAACTTATCATGGTGATCACTTCTTTAGTTATATAAATGTTGAACAACTATGGTGTATTCCTGAAACTAATATAATATTGTACGTTAGCTATATTTTAATAAAAATCTTTAAAAAATACTGTAGAGGTTGTTAAAAAACAGACATTATGATTTATAATTCTTATTGATTCTCCCACCCTCAGCCCTTATTATAAAATCTAGCAAACCCAGTGTTAGGCATATAATAGGTATGTCATAATTTTGTTCAATCAAAATAATATTATGTGAAGAGCTATCACTTTATGTCATGAAGTCTTCTTCAAACAATGTTTCAAATAGGTTTATTTCTTCTATGAACTTACCATCATAAGTATATCCACAATACATTGAGATTGCATTAAACTGTTGGTTGAGAAACAATACCTGCCGCCACGCTTACTCCAAATTCATAAAAATGAAAAATAATATTTTAAAAATAATAAATCCCCAACGTCATAGAATATAAGATATAGAATAGGTGAGATCAGATTGACAGAGCAAAGTACATCTAAAAATGTATGCAAAAGGAAATTGCTGAAAATGTATAAGTGGTAGGTATTGGTCAGGATAGCCTGAGTTATGTTGTCATAACAAACAACTCCAGAAGTGCAGCTATGTAGTCAATTCTCCCTTATGCTACATGTACCCGGTGGGTTGGTGGGGGCTAGGTTACATATAGTCACTCAAGGACCCAGGCTAAAGGTAAAGGATGCTCCCCTATCTTTTAGAACACCATCTGTAGTATGCATCCTCTACAGTTGCTACAACAGGGAAAGAGAAAAACTGGCAAATTGCACATGGAATTTTTACTGCCTCAGCCTGGAAAGGAGATGTATCACTTCCCAATAGCTCATTGACAAGAACTAGCCACCTAGCCCTGTCTAACAAAGGCAACTGAGAAATGTAGAATAGTAAATGAAATCGTTGATGAATATTATCATCTCTTCCATCCAGTATAAAAATATTTTTTAAGTCTTCTATGTAATATTGTATGACTTGATTTCAGGAACGTGGTAGACCCTAAGTGTAAGAAGTTACAAGAGAAAGAAGAACCAAGGAGATTAGAATTACTAACAAAGGTCCATTCCTTAATTTTACATACATTACCTAAAATATCTTTAGTCAGTTTCATTCCTGTTTCATCTAGTACAGTCTTCTAAGATTTCATTGGAAAAGGGGAACAGGACTTTATTTGGGGAGCAATGTGTCAATCTCAGTTGTGGAGGGTGCTGTTCAGCTTCAAGTTGTTGTCCTTTCAGTCTTAGTTGTGGAGGGCGCAGCTCAGCTCCAGGTCCAGCTGCCGTTGCTAGTTGCAGGGGGCGCTGCCCACCATCCCTTGCGGGATTCTAGGAATTGAACTGGCAACGTTGTGGTTGAGAGCCCACTGGCCCATGTGGGAATCGAACTGGCAGCCTTTGGAGTTAGGAGCACGGAACTCTAACCGGCTGAGCCACCTGGCCAGCCCCAGTCTTCTTTCTTAAAGACAAAGATATTAGAGTTTAAATTTTTTCTTACAATCAATCTGAGAATGGGAATAAAAGATTCTTTAGAGATTCTTTAAGGGACCAGTAGATAGAGTATGTGCAAAATGTTTCTAAAATCTCTCCAGATGTGCTCATCCACTTTCTCAGTCAAAAAGAATGATGGGGTGTCTCCTGTGTACCAGATAATGTGCTAGATGCTCTGTCTCTGAATGCACAAAGTCAAATAAACCTGGTATCTGCCCAAAGATGAGGCAACAGATAAACACATGAAGCCATATGTCCAGAACATCATCACAGAATCTTCCAGTGTTAAGGGAAAGAATCAGGTCTATAGACAGATATGACAGTGAGGGTTTGCAAGACTTCATAGTGCAAGTGACATTGGAAGAAACTATAAACGTCCAGTTTGGATATTATTCCAAGCATTAAGAAAGTGTTCTATTATTTTTTCAATCTTTTGTGACCACAACTTTTAAAAAATTCACCTTCCCATTTACTTACTTGCCAGAAGTGACAGGAACCCAAAGGGATGCCACATTTTCCTGCTTGCAAATCATTCAATTTTGCCTTTTCCAACTGTTGTGCTGAATGTCAGTGTTCAAAACCAACCTGGAAGCACAGGAAGCTGAGGCTGTATAAACCTATTCATTTGATTGCTTCTTTCCCACTTGATGGTTGAGTCAGCTTTTAAAATAATGCTTCCTTCATTTGTTATTCCCCTTCTTTAGCACCACTGCCAGCTGTACTTTCCACTTCACATGAATTTTAGTCTCTTCCAATTTTCCACTTCTCTGACTCTAATCCCACAGTTACAAATGAAATCCCAGGCTACACTAATATCTCTTACTTGCAGGCAGTGAAGAGATCAATATTTCAAAATGCCATATGTTTTACAGATCAGCTACTGCATGCATACAAATAAGTGATATTGGAACCATTACAGTATTTGTAAGTTATATAAACCAGTGGCCAAAAAGGCCAGCTTTCCCTCATGGCTAAATTTCCGAAAATTATCTTGATGGGTGACCACTGAGCCAACTGTTCCCATGTCTTTTACCATATCTGAGAGTCTGAGACATGACATAGAGTGAAAAAGAAAAAGATCTCCAAAATCACCAACAATATTTTGAGTAATTTACTGGTGAACATACTCATTGAGTCATTGATCCCCACAGACCAGCATGAAGATTTACCCAAGAGCAGCATTCAGTTCCTGAGAGTCTTTACCCTAACCCATTCTTTCGCTCATTCATTCAACCAATACTCACTATAAGGATAAAAGAACAAATAAATCACTTCTCAAGAGGATCTTGGTCCACTGGAGGTAGAAAATATGTTCACAGGTGATGGAGTATAATAAGGACAATGATAGAAACACATAGTGGTGTGAAAGTCCACTGGGAGGGAGGTCCCAGCCTAAAGGAACCTAAGAGGCATCCAGGAGGAAGAGATGCCTGATCTGTGTGTATATAAACCAAAAGCAACAAAAGAACAAGACAAACAAATGAGAAACAGAAACTCATAGACACAGACAATGGTTTGGTGGTTACCAGAGGGTAAGGGGGGCGGGGGGTGGGAGATGAGGGTAAGGGGGATCGAATATATGGTGATGGAAGGAGAACTGACTCTGGGTGATGAACACACAATGGGATTCATAGATGATGTAATACAGAATTGTACACCTGAAATCTATGTAATTTTACTAACAATTGTCACCTCAATAAATTTAATAATAAAAAAAAGATGAATAGAAGTCAGTTAGGTCAAAAATTTCAAAATGCATATCTTAGAGAGAATGGTATATGTAGGAAACTGCAAGTAGTTCAGTATGATAAGAACAATTCATGACAATGGACATGTGATAGATATAAACAAAAAGTAAGAAATGATCTGTGCTTCAAAAATAGAGTTCTTTGGGACAATTGAGGACAGGAACTAGCACTTTTTGATGACCCTTTGTATGCATATATGTATTTGGTGTTTTTACATATTTTATTTTATTCTTTAATAGTCTTCAAGGTACACTAAATTAAGTCCCTCCCTGTTTTGCAGATGAGAAAACTAGTACACAGAGAGTTTTGCTTTGGGTCTTTATCTAGTAAATTATAAAATTAGGCTGCAAGCCATAGACTCCAAATTTTACAAAGTGGACCAAAATTCGCATTGAATGATGTGTGGAACCAGATCAAGGAGGATAAATTCTGAGATATAGAAATTTGAAGAAAAAAAAAATCAGTGTTCATAGAGTGAATATTAAACACTCATGTGGTAGGTAATATATGAACCTGAAATATAGGATAGAAATTCACCAGGGAGAGAAGAATAAATATATTTTTAAAGGCAGAAACTAAATTGTTGCTTAAGAAGTTAAAAATCATTAACCTATGGTTTGAATTAGTTCTTTGTGCATTACCCTTGTCAGAGGACAAATATTTATTTAGTGCCTGTCAGGTATTAAATCCTATGCCTTGTATTTTACAAGGCTTCTCTCATTTAACCCCCATCACAAACCAATAGGCCTGCCTATTGTTTCGTTCATGAAATGGGAGTGAATCCAGTTAAAAGATAAAACGACATCAGGTGTATGCAAAGCATAGTCCTTGGCATAGAGTAGACTCTTGGCTCACATCACCTTCATTTCATGGGTAAAAATACTTTGCTTGAAGGAGATTGAATGTCTTGCCTTCAATCACACAGCTAGAGGAGACTGAGAGGAAATTTGAACCCAGGTATTTCTGTCCCGTACCTTCACAGCCTTTCCATTAAGCCAGACAAACTTCTTTGGATAGAGCTAAACAGAGACAGAACTGTTTAACAGACACTGTAGGTGCTCAATGAGGCAAGAATACTTTGTCCATAACTAAAACTCTATGATTTGATTACCCCCACTCCTGACTGTAATATATCTTCATTTCAGGAACATAGAGCTTCATGAAATTCCCGTCAATTCCAATTGTTTAAAATTAGATAAATACATGTGTAGATTAGATAGATGATAGATAGATGATAGATAGATAGATAGATAGATAGATAGATAGATAGATAGATAGATAGATAGATAGATAGATAATAGTCTATCTATTTATACTTTAGAGTGATTTTATTGCCATTCTTAAACTCTTCCAAGTTCTTCATGTCTTAAACCTCTTCAATAATTTGTATAATTAACAAGTATATACTTTTAGGTAATTTCAGTAACCACTGAGCAGATGAGGCATCAGAAGTCCCCTTAAGTCATCACAGGCACACTGTACCCTTTGATTTAACAAAACAAAACTGTATTCAAGTATCAAAAGAATGTAAAATCAACAAGCTCCACAGAGTCTCCAAAATAATAAAATAAGCAATTTCAAGGGAAGAAAAATGACCCCATTAAAAAAAAACAGTTTTAAAAATTAGGTGTGGTAATACGGCTTTAGCCTGTAAAAGCAGTAATCAAATAAAAATATATTTAAAGAGTGGTTCTGGCCTTTGTAGTATGTGTACCCGGGAAGAGCTATCATTTCTTTATTAACTTTGCTGTATTTCTTCACCACATTATTGTAAATTGTTTAATGAATCCTTTCCGTCAAAGAAGATTTCAGATTCTCAGAAGCAGTTGCGTGAGAGATACTCTTTAAAGCCTGATAAAACTGTTTATTTTTTACATTTTTTTCCTGGAGCGGTAGAAATGGTGGTGTTTTCTTTTCTCTCCCACTTTTAGAAATATTTTTTTTCTCATAAAAATAATGCATTCTCATGGTAGAAAAATTGAAATTTAAAAAGTATAAGAACAATAGAGAGCAATGTGATCCTACTGTCTAAACACAGAGGGTAAGTAAACATTTGAACTTTATTACTTTCTAATCTTGAATTCCAGCATTATTTTCATTTGAGTAAGATCACATAAATGTATGTTAATTACATTTGTATAAAACTTGAATTTTGTGTCCCAGGTTAACCATCATCTTCTTGTTACCCAGACAACAGCTGCCGGTATATTCCTACCCTCCAGTCTGCAGTGATTTTATTTTTCATTGATATCTAACACTTGCTTCCATTCATAACTCCTGAGTCTTTAGGCAGTTGCTCTCTGTCTTATAGCTTACTTTCTGCCATGCTGGTATCACTTGTCTTCCTTCAGCATAACTCATGATTGACACATGTTGACACTAATGTCAGACTTGCCCATCTATCATCTGTGAGATTGTGGGTCAGATGCTTAAGCTTTCTAAGCCTCCATGTATTTTTTTTCATCCATGAAATGGGAACAAATCCAGATTAAACATAAAACACATAAACAGCATAGCAGTGTTTGGCACAGAGTAGACCGCTGGTTCACATTGGCTCACAACGTTAGTGTATATTGGAGGGAAGTAGTATGGGACATTACACTGATAGTGATTGTTACCACATTCCTCCAAATACAAGAGTTTTTAGTATAATGGACTAGTTAAAGGTTTCAAGATAGGAGAGGGTTATTACAGCATAAGTCAAGAAACAAATTAAAATTTAATGTCAGGCATCACTCTTCCTAGAATTTTTAATAATGTCACCCAAAGAGCTTTCTTACTGGCTATCTTATCAAGTAATAGCACAGCTCTGCTTTTAATAACTGCAGACATTTCTTCTGAATGTTTCCTTCAGAAATTGCTTCTATCCCATTTTTACTGACCATTTTATTTTTTGTTGGATTATTTCTTTATGCTTTTTGGTCCATTCACTTATTGGGGTTTTAGTGTATTTATTTTTGACTTAAAGGTATTATTTTTATGTCATATTATATTTTATATTATTTTTGGTCAAACATTTTTAGTGTTTAATATTTTGTATTGGCATTGATATTTTAGCTATAATCCTTTTGCATTTTTTTTTACTGGTTTTACTAAAAAATTTCATGTGCATTTAAATATAAGATAATCTACATGGATTTGACATTTTACTACTTCATGTAAAAAGGCAGAAACCTCCTAATATCATAGTTCAATTACCGCAGCTATCCATTGTCCTATAATTTTCATACATATTATACTATAAACATTATAATTTCCATACTACAAAGTTATAATTCTTGCTTTAAATAGTGGTACTTTTTTCATTAAGAAAAGAAAAAATCCCAGTTACTTTTTTAAAAATTTACTTAGCTATTCATCCTTTCTAGTGATTTTTTTTTCCTTACATAGATTCAAGCTACCATCCTGTGTAATTTTTCTCCACCCTTAAAAAGTAGAAATTCCTTTGGCATTTTTTACAGAATAGATCTGCTGACGATTTTTTGTTTGTTTGTTTTTGTTTTTGTTTCTCTGAAAATGTTTATTTCATTTTTGCTTTTGAAGTATGGTTTGCTGAATATAGCAAACATTACAATGGCAGTGTTTGTCTTTTAGCACTTTGAAGTGTTCTACTACTTTTTTATTGAGGTAAAATTGGTATATCACATTATATTAGTTTCAGATGTACAACATCATAATTTGATATTCATATACACTAAAAGTGATCAACACCACAAGTCAAGTTACTACCCAACACTAAACTACTGACCCCTTTACTCATTTTACACACTCCCAGTCCCTTTGCTTTCTGGTAACCATCAATCTGTTCTCTATCTATGAGTATGTTTCTGTTTTGTCTTATTTGTTATTTGTTTTATCTTTAGAGTCTACATACAAGTGAAATCACATATTTGTCTTTCTCTCTCTGACTTATTTCACTTAGCATAAAATCCCCCAAAGTCCATTCATGTTGTCATGACATGACAATATTTCATTCTTTTTATGGCAAAGTAGTATTCCAGTGTGTGTGTGTGTGTGTGTGTGTGTGTGTGTGTGTGTCACACCGTTTATCCATTGATGGACACCTAGGTTGCTTATATATTTTGGCTATTGTAAATAATTCTCCAACAAACACAGTTGTGCATATATCTTTTCAAATCAGTGTTTTTGTATGCTTCAAATAAATACCCAGAAGTGGAATTGCTGGGTCATAAGGTTGTTCTATTTTCAATTTTTTGAGAGCTCTCCATACTGTTTTCCATAGTGGCTGCACCAATATATACTCCCACCAACAGTGCACGAAGATTCCCTTAGTTCCACGTTCTCTCCAACACTTTTTATTTCTTGTCTTTTTGATAATAGTAATTCTAATAGATGTGAGGTGATATCTTCTTGCAGTTTTGATTTGCATTTTTCTTATGATTAGTGATGTTGAACCACTTTTTTATGTGCCCATTGGCCGTGTGTATGTCTTCTTTGGAAAAAAATAGCTATTCTGCTTCTCTGCCCATTTCTTCATTGGGTTTTTTTTTGTTGTTGTTGTTATTGTGGAATTCTGTGGGTCCTTCACATATTTTGGATAGTGACCCTTTCTTAGATATACAATTTGCAAATATATTTTTCCCATTTAATATGTAGTCTTTAATTTTGTTAATAGTTTCCTTTGCTGTGCAGAAGCTTTTTAATTTAATGTTGTCCCATTTGTTTAGTTTTGCTTGTGTTTCTCTTGCCTTTGGAGTCAGATTTGAAAACAAAACAAAACAAAACAAAAAAACATTGCTAAAACTAATGTCAAGGACTTACTGCCTGTTTTCTTATAGAAATGTTATGCTTTCAGGTCTTACATCCAAATCTTTAATCCCTTTTGAGTTATTTTTTGTGTGTGTATGGTGTCACATAGTGGTCTAATTTTATTCTTTGGAATAAAATTGGCTGTCCAGTTTTTCCAAAATTATTTTTTATGGAAACTGTCCTTTCTTCATTGTATATTCTTGGATCCTTTGTGGTAAATTAATTGTTCATATATATGTGTGCTTATTTCTGGGCTCTAAATTCTGTTTCAATGATCCGTGTATCCATTTCAATTCCAATACACTACTGTTTTGATTACTTTAGTATTGTAGTATACTTTGAACTCAGAAATTGTAATACCTCTAGTTTTGTTCTTTTTTCTCAAGAACTTTGTCTATTCAGGATTTGTTATGGTTCCATACAAATTTTAGAATAATGTGTTCTAATTTTGTGACAAAGGCATTTTGAATTTTGGTAGGGATTGCATTAATCTGTGCATTGCTTTGGGTAGTATGGACATTTTAACAATATTAATTCTTCCAACCCATGAGCATGGAAAATATTTCCATTTATTTGTTTCCTCAATATCTTTCATAAATGTCTTATAGTTTTCTGTGTATAGATCTTTTATCTGGTTCAATTTATTCCTAGGTATTTCATTCTTTTTGATGCAATTGTAAATGAAATTATTTTCTTAACTTTTATTTCTGATAGTTTGTTATTAGTGTATAGAAATATCACAGATTTCTGTATATTAATTTTGTATCCTGAAACTTTACTGAATTCATTTATCAGTCCTAACAGTTTTTTAGTAGAGTCTTGAGGGATTTCTATATAACATTAGGTTATCCGCAAGTATTGACAGTTTTACTTCTTCCTTTTCAATTTGGATGCCTTTTGCTGTTGTTGTTGTTTTTGCCCAATTGCTGTGGCTAGGACTTCCAATGCTATTAGGTTGGTGCAAAAGTAATTGCAGTTTTTGCAATTAGTTTTAACCTTTTACACCACAATTACTTTTGCACCAATCTAATATATTGAATGAAAGTGGCAAGTGTGGACATTTTTGTCTTTTTCCTGATCTTAGAGAAAAAGGTTTCACCTTTTCACTACTAATGATATGGTATGAATTTATATGATGGGTTTGTCATTATAATACAATTAAAATGTTAGCTGTGAGTCTGTCATATACAGCTTTTGCTATGCTGAGCTACATTCCTTCAATACCTACTTGGTTAAGATTTATTTTTAATATCATAAATGGATGTTAACTTTGTAAAATTCTTTTCCTGCATCTATTGAGATGATCATATGATTTTCATCCTTCATTTGGTTAATGTGGTGTATCACATTGATTGATTTGCAGATGTTGAAACATCCTTATAACCCTGGAATAAATCCCACTTGATCATACTGTATGATCATTTTGATGAATTATTGAATTTGGTTTTCAATATTTTTGAGGATTTTTGGGTCTATATTCATCAGGGATATTGGCCTGTAACGTGTAATATGTGTGTGTGTGTGTGTGTGTGTGTGTGTGTGTGTGTGTGTTATCCTGCTCTGATTTTGGTATGGGGTAATGCTAGCTTTAAAAAAAGGGTTTTCTCCTCTTCAATTTCTTTGAGAAGTTTGAGGATAGTTATTAAATCTTTGAAAGTTTAGTAGTATTTATCAGTGAAGCCATCTCATCCTGGACTTTTCTTTGTTGGGTGTTTTATTTGTTTGTTTGTTACTGATTCAATCTTCTTACGTGTAATCAATCTACTTTTCTTTGTGGTTCAGTCTTGTAAGATTGTATGTTTCTAGGAATTTACCCTTTTCTCTAGATTGTCAAATTTGTTGGTGTATAATTGTTCATAGTAATCTCTTGTAATCTTTTGTATTTCTGTGCTATCAGTTGTAACTTCTGTTTCATTTTTCATTTTGTTTATTTTTCTCCTTCTTTTTTTGTCTTTGTGAGTCTAGCTAAAGATTAGTCAATTTTGTACGTCTTTCCAAAGAACCAACTCTTAGTTTGATTTTTTTAAATTCCTCTGTCATTTATTTCTACCTTTATTATTTCCTTTCTTTTATGAATTTTGGTCTTTGATTGTTCTTTTTTTAGTTCCCCTAGGTATAAAGTTAGATTGTTTATTTGAGATTTTATGTTTCTTGTTTTCTCGAGTTAGGCTTATGATAAAGACCAACCGGATCTTTAAGTAAACATAATCAGTCAGGAGGTTCTATGGGAGGAGCTAGGGCTTATGGAAGTTCTCACACTCTACATAATCACAAGAACCCTACAGGAAGACTGTTTATAATAAGGCTCTATGTTTCTAACTTCCCCTTCTCTTAATGTCCTTACCCCTTCTTTAAATGCTCCTGAATCTTGGCATACTGGGCAGAGTGTGAACATGGCTTGCCATGTCGGCTCTGCCTTCACTGGGTTGCAAACCTTTCTTTTTCCCTGCTAAATCCTTTTTGGGATGAAACACCTGGTTAACATTATTTTTCAGTTGACATTTTGGGGGCTTATGCAGTATTCCAGTGAAGAGCAATACAGACAATTTCCGGGCAGGTGAGCAACCACATGCTGGCACCTCACACAGAGCCTCTTTGGTTCCTGCTTGCCCTCCCACTCAGAAACTTGGGGTAACTCTTCTCCTGGAATCAAGCTTCTGCCTTTCGCATTTTGAAGCTCTCTGGGCTTTATTTAGGAATTTTAGAGTTTTTGTTGTTAAAAAAGGCCTTGCTTGTTTGTTTGTCTATCTGCTGTCTGTGAGTACACAATTTGGCACGGAGGTCTGAGTTCTTTGGAAACAGGTCATTCTTTCAGACAACTGGCTTTCACCTGAGGATCTCTTTGAAGACAGAGGTTATTTCTACTGAAATTAGTTAGTTTGGCCCAATATTACACTGTGCCATCTCACTGAGAGAACTGCCACTAAGCACTCAGCACAGCCTATAACTGGACTCTCTGAGGGTTAGTGATTTTCCAGAACTGGCTTTTAGCCTTTGTCCTGGTCCTCTGTGATCAGAATGTTCTAAAGTGAGGCTGACTTGTGTCTGGCCTGCAGGTTGCTTGAGCTGTTGTAAATTGTCTTAGGTTTGTGCTCTAGAGAAAATACTCTGAAAAATGAGATTTCAGCTATCTAAATATTTCAAGACCATCCGTCCTTCACCAGGGACCCTGGCTGAGGACATGGCTAAAAGCCATGTGCATATTTCCATGTGCATATTTAACTAACTGGACAGATCTGATTAAAAGTAATTCAGCAAATCTGTGGCCATTCTGAGGTACTTTTGAGATTCCCAAAACTTAATTTTCTTAAAAACCAAACTGGACAATAATAAAGCTAACATTGATAAAACTAAGTAGAATGCCTATTTTGAATGACATTTTGAAGCTTCCAAATGAGACCAATAATCTGAAGTTGCCTCTGGAAAATAGTCTTAAAATCTGAAATTTAAAAAGGGAGAAAATGGCATCTGAAGCCATGTGTTCTTCCTCAGCAGTGCTGTCTTGTCCTTCCCTCTACTCCACAGTCTCAGGGTCCGTCTTTGGATCCACGCTGTTCTTCTATGGAGGTGTGGGGATGGAGCCCCAGAGAGCAGTTTCCAGGCTCTCGGACTCATGTGGAGGGGTGCTGGCTCGGGTAGTGGATGGCCGTCAGCTGTGGTTGGTTGGCCGTCAGCTGTAACCATTGAGCCATTGGCCACTGATATAACTGTCGTGGCTATGGAGGAGGAAGGAGGAGAATTGAGAAGAGAGGAGAAGAGAGGAGGAGAGCGGAGGAGAGCGGAGGAGAGCGGAAGAGAGAGGAGGAGAGAGGAGGAGAGCGGAGGAGAGCGGAGGAGAGCGGAGGAGAGTCGAGGAGAGTCGGTCGGTTGGCAGCAAAGCGGACAGCAGGTCGCACGTCGTGTGAACCCAGCCTCCAGTGAGACCGTAGTGGTATGACTGCCCTACCTATGGCTCCGTGGGTGTTCCTTTTGGGCCTGGCCACATCCTGCGTTCTTATGTGGGGAGCGGGAGCTGAGACCCCGCAGGCCGCCCTGCACAACAAATGGCGCAGTGAGCAGGGTATGGTGTCGACCGGAACTCTCCAGAATGTACTGGAGCAGTTTACACGTATAACAGCTCAGTTTCGTAAGCAGGGTACGGTGCCGGCCAAAACCTACCGAAGCATGGTGGAGCGGTTTGTGCATGTGAGAGCCCAGCTTCGGAACGCCCATGAGGAGCGACACCGGGAACGGGAGGCGCGGTCTGCCTGGGAGACTCAAGCCTCCAGCTGGCACATCGCCCTCTTGGACATGGATGGCGTTGCCTTCATTTTGGTGATCTGCTGCGGCCTTAAGCTCCGAGGGTTGTGGACATCTTACACCGAGGCCTCCACCCACTCAGACACCTGGCATGGTGAGCAAGATTCCGACCAGGTAGGAATGGAGTCTGAGTCTGGGCAGGAGGATGTATGGCCCCCACACAGTGTGTGGTGCCCGGTGACCACTGTTCTCAGGAGTTGGACCCCCAAGGAGGGGTGGGAGGACATGGATGGCTCTCCAGCAGTGTGGAGAGGGCCCTGCAGGCTCTGGCTGAGCGGTTGCCGGAGGAGGAGAAGGCTACAGCTGGCAGCGTGGGCTGGATGTTCCTCATGGCCTTGAGTCTCAACACGGAAAATGCGCTTAATGAAAAGGCCCGGGTGCCGAACCAGGTGTCCTGGTTGGAAGCACTGGAAGCCCGGGTCCGCCTGTTAGAACACGGGCCCCAAGGTGGAGACTCTGAGGCAGGGGCCGAGAGCCTGGAAACTGCTCTTTGGGGCTCTGTCCCCACAGAAGGCTTTGCCTCAGGTTTCTTTTCCAGCTGGTACAAGCATTTCCCCAACATCTTTGCCTCAAGCCATCTTGCATTCCACTACCACCTTCCTTCTTTCCTGTTCTGCCTCTAGTACCATTTTCCCTCGAATCTTTTACTTTTTCTTCCTCTGAACTTCTCAGTACTTTCCCATTTAAAATTAAACCCTCTGGGGATCCTAACACGCCTCAAGTTACATAGGTCCCCGGGACTAAAGCTGAGTTATGAGCTATTGTAAAGGAATCCCATAAGGTAACTGAGAATCCTCACAAGTTTCCTGAGGAATTTGATATTATTATTCAGGCCTATCAGCCTGGGTTTTCTGACTTATATCAGCTAACTTGCATCTTATTTGGTGAAGGCCAGGCTCAGCACTGGATGAGAGTTGCCAAATGGGAACATCCTGAAAGGTACTTAGAAAAGCAAACATCCAATTTTGGGGCAGAAGCTAGAGAACGAGCTCAAAAACTACACCAAGAAATTCCTACAGCTTTCTTAATGCCTGTTGACTGGAGCAAACTTTAGACTTGCTCACAAAAGTCTAATAATTCTGTTCATGACCGTTATAATAGACTTCAGGTCATTTTTAAGGAAAATTGTGGTCTTCCTTCAGATGTTCATTGCACTCAGGTAACTTTTAATTATTTGTTTGTTAATGGGTTAGAGATCTTTCCCTCCTAGTTAAGAGAACCAGAATGGAATGGGAGACCATGGCCATCTTAGATTAGGTTAATTTGGCCAATCAATTTGCTCATACTCTAGAAGAGCCTAAAAGTAAAATTGTCAAGATTTTTAATTTTCAGCCTTAGCAAATGAGAGGCCCTATGCAAAACCAAAAGACTCCAAACTTTTGCCATTATTGCAAAGAGCCAGGACACTGGAATAGGAACTGTCATAAATCTAAGAATTTCAGACACTCTCAGCATTCTAACTAGCCCTTTCTCCTAATCTCCAACGATGGTTCTCTGAGGAACTACACAGGTTTTTTCCAATCCTTGCTCTTAATAAGCTTAGTGAAACTTCTCTTCAAATTGGTAAGCCAATTCTATTCTTAATTGACACCGATGCTACACTCTTGGTGCTCACACCCACTGTCATAAAACAGCCCTGCCTCAGAGTAATAAAACAGTTCAAATAGTGGGGACTTTAAATAGACCTCAACAGGTTCACATGTCTAAACCTAGGCCTTTTCACTTGGGCCCCTTAAGAAATACACATTGTTTTCTCCTTAATACTTTGTCCCTACTCTAGAGAAGTTTTGTGCTACAATATCCTTTTCCCGAAATTGGGAAATCGTGTTAGAGTTTGATGGTAACTGTCAGAATGGCCAATTAGGTGAATTGAATGGCCTTTCAACATCTTTAATTTGTTCCATTTTTAACAGTACAGTTGCTGAATCTGACAGCACTGATCAATTGTCCTTATTGGACCAACTGCCATCTTTTTTACAGGCAAAATATTCAACAGATATTGGCAGAATACACAGTGCACCTCCTATTAAGATTCAAATTGATCCTTCAAATCCTTTTCCCAGCAGTAATCAATATCTTATAAGTAAAGAGGCCCTTCAATGTATAAAGCCTGTATTAGAAAATTACATAAATCAGGGCCTTATTATTCCTTGCACTAATGCCTGTGACAATCCACTTATACCTGTGAGAAAGCCAAAGAGATGAAGGTCGAGGTTTGTTTAGAAACTGCAAAAAATAAACCACATTGTTATCCCTTGACATCCTATTGTTTCTGACCTTTATACTCTGCTAGCACTATCCCAACTGGAAATAAATTCTTTATGGTAACTGATTTATGTAGTGCATTCTTTAGATTCCCAGTTGATGAAGTTAGCCAATAACTTTGCTTGGAAAGAAAAACAATTTACCTGGACAGTAATGCCTCAGGATTTTACTGAAAGACCCTATTTCTCACAAATTCTGAAGGCTGATTTGGATGATATAATTTTCCCTATAGGGTCCACCTTGTTGCAATCTTTGGATGATTTACTTATTTGTTCTTCTCAGGTCTCCTCACAGGAAGATATTTAACATCCATCTGTTAGAATTTTTGGCCTTAAAGGGACATAAGGTCTCTAAAGAAAAATTACAATTTTTCCAAACTCATGTTTGAAATTTGGGACTTCTGATATTGGAACAAGGACTACATCTGGATCTGGACAAGCTTCAGGTGGTGCCCTAAGTTTCCCAAGGCCCTAAACTAAGGCAGTTGCAAGGTTATCTTGGGCTAGATGGCTACTGCCAAATTTGGACCCCAAATCTCTCTTTTATGGAAAAACCGCTATATGTCTTAGTGAAAATGACAGTCCTAACCCAATTTTAAGGGAAGAACAGTATAGCATTGCCTTTAAGGCCTTAAAGGAGAGTTTAATAAACCCACCTGCTCTTGGGCATCCTATCAGATTTTTTTTTTCTATTTATGCATGAAAATGAAGGACATGCCTTTGTGGTACTCAGTCAAAAACACAGGAATCACGGTTGATCCCTAGGATATTATAGTCAGCAACTGGACCCTGCAGGTCATGTATACCCCTTGCCTTAGAGCCATTGCTGCTACTGCTTTCTCGGTTAAGGCCACAAAAGAAATTTTACAGGATTCCCTTCCACCATCTTTGTACCTCATACAATAGAGGCTCTTCTGGATTCTCATCCAGCATCTTTCAGTTAGTTGTCTTACTGCCTATGAAATCCTGTTGTTAACCATTTCCCATGTAATTCTTTCATGTTGTAGTAACCTTAATCCAGCTTCCCTTCTCCCTTCTGAAACTGATGAAGCACCTCATGACTGCTTGACACTGATGGATCACCTCATGATTCTTCATGAAAATTTGCATGAGACTCCACTGGATAAAGTTGGTTTTTCGTGGTTTATACATGGTTCATACTGAGAAAAAGAAAATGGTAAGCACTGTGCTGGTTAGTCTGTTGTGGCCCCTTTTGAAGTAGTCAAAACAGCATTTTCACCTTTGACCACTTCAGCACAGTAGGCTGAATTATATGCCATCACTAGAGCTTCCATTTTAGCAAATGGTAAAACTGTCAACATTTATATAATACTTACAGTAGATATGCCTTTGGAATGTCATGGAAAAACATGGTTTCCTTACCTCCAATAGAGATATTAATAAAATTAAAAATTATTCATATGTTCAGGAATTATTGGACGCTATACTTTTACCTGATGTTTTAGCTATTATTAAGACTTCAGGACATTGTAAACTTGACTCCCTGGAAGCTAAAGGAAATCACCTCCACCAAGAACACTGCCCTTAAAGACATCAACAGCAGTCATGGTCCAAAGAGTTATTTCCCCAGTTGATAACAGAAAAACTGTCCAAAGAAGTCCAACAATTGTCTGGAAAAAACAATTGTCTCTGATTACCAAGAGTAAAAATCCAACAATTGCTGGTTTACTAAGAAGACAAAGTGCTGGTTCAGATTAAATAACAACCCAGTCCTACCAGAAACTCTAAAGTTTCCATTCCTGACTACTGTATATGCATTAAGCCATTGGTCCACTGACAAAATTGTTGTATTCGTGAACCAATATTGGTGAAGAGATATTAACAAGGCTGTGAAAAGTGCCTACCTTACATGATCCACCTGTCCAAAGTACAACCCAGGGAAGCCTATTTCCACAGCCCGTAGACATTTTAAATTGCCTAACGAACCATTTGAGGTTTGGCAAATAGGTTTTAGGCAATTTCTCCCATCTCATGGATATAAATATGTTTTAATCATGATATGTATTGTTTTCTCACTGGACTGAAGTTTTCCCTTGTAAACAAGCTAATTCCTCTATAGGGGCTAAAATCTTATTAGAGAAGATTATTTCTACTTGGAGAACTCTTCTTGAACTCCAGTGAGCAAGGAACCCATTTTACTGGTCATGTGCTACAAGTCTATGTTATTTGGCCACTTTTACATTTTAAATGTCCTTACCATGCTCAATATCCAAGTTTAGTTGAACATACTAATGGCATTTTTAAGATTCTATTAGCAAAATCTGTAGAAATTCTTCAAATACCTTGGCCAAAAGTATTGCCATTCGTCCTTCTAAATTTCAGATGTATTCCTTTTGGGACTCAATGTTTCACCTTTCGAGATAATTACAGGACACCCCATGCATTTGATCCCTGCTTCTTTTGATCCACAGTTGGTAAAAGGAGACATACTTCAGTATTGTAAAGGCTTAATTGCTTCTATTGAAAATAATGATGTTTTGGTAGAACAGTGTTCACACTGCACTCCAAGGAAGTGAAAAACTAAAAATCCACACCCACAACATGGAGATTTTGTTTACTGGAAAGAACACCTCAAAAAAGATTCCCTCCAGCCTTGCTAAACGTGCCCTTACCAGGTACTATTGACTAAAGCCTGTGCTGCTAAATTGCAGTTGATCTGTAAGTGGATGTATTTAACCCAATTTGAAAAGTTTTCAAAAATTTTCTGTCTTCTGTCTTTCTGGGAATCAATTACACATCTTACATTGTATGGTAATATCACAGGGCTCTGACTCTGTTCATGTTTCTTCAATTTTTGTTGTTGTCATATTTTACATTGCATAATTTATTTTGGTCTGCCTTAAAACTTATTAGTTTCTTCTACTGTTAAATCTTTCCAGTAAAATTTTCATTTCAGTTACAGAATTTTTGAGCTTTAGAATTTCCATTTGGTAGTTATTCCTTGTAGTTTATATTTCTCTGCTAAGATTACTCATTTGTTTATTATATGTGTAAGATTCTTAAGTTCTCTAACATATTTATAATAGCAACTTCAATTGTTTTCTGATGATTGCAACATCTGAGTCATCTCAGGACAAGTTTCTATTAACTGTTATTTATTTTCTTAAGTATTGATAATTTCTCTTTATTTTTTGTCAGGTACTCTGAGCATTGCTACTTTATTTTTTATTACCATTTTAAAATTTATTGGGGTGACATTGGTTATATAGATTTCAAGTGTACAATTCTATAATACATCATCTACATATTGCATTGTGTGTTGACCCGCCAAAGTCAATTCTCTTTCCATTACCAGATATTTGTCCATATTTACCTTCTTCCAACTTCCCCCCACCGTTATTCTCTGGAAATCACTAAACATTTGTCTGTGTCTATGAGTTTTTGCTTGTTTGTGTTTTTATTTTTTATTGTTTTAATATTTTGAATTACAATTGATATTGAATATTATTTTATATTAGTTACAGGTGTATAGCATAGTGGTTAGACATTTATAAAATTTGTGACATGATCTCCCTTTTAGTCCAGTAACTCTATGGCACCATACATAGTTATTACAATATTATTGTCTATATTTCCTATGTTGTACTTTACATTCCCATGACTGTTTTGTAACTACAAATATGTACTTCTTAATCCCTACAACTTTTTCACCTAGACCTCAAACTCCCCATCTGTCAAAATAAATTTGTACTCTGTACTTATGAGTCTGTTTCTGTTATGTTTGTGCATTTATGTTGTTCTTTAGATTCCACATATAAGTGAGATCATATGGTATTCATCTTTCTCTGTCTGACTCATTTCGCTTAGCATGATACTCTATAGGTCCACCCATGTTGATGCAAATGGTAAGAGTTCATTCTTTTTTATGGCTAAGTAATATTCCATTGTGTATATGTACCACTTCTTTATCTAATTATTTATTGGAGGTACTTAATGGTTTCCATATCTTGGCTATTGTAAATAATGTTGCAATGAACAAGGAGGTACATATATCTTTCTTGAATTAGTGTTTTGGATTTCTTTGGATAAATATCCCGAAGTGAAATTGCTGGGTCACAGGTAGTTCTACTTTAATTTTTTGAGGAATCTCTAAACAGTTTTCCACAGTGGCTGCACCAATTTGCAATGCCACCAACAGTGCCTGAAGATTCCCTTTCTTCCACATCGTTACCAACATTTGTTGTTAATTTATCGATTATAGCCATTCTGAGAAGGTGTGAAGTAATATCTCATTGTGGTTTTATTTTGAATTTCCCTGATGGTTAGTGATGTTGAGCATCTTTTCATGTGTGAATTGGCCATATTTATGTCCTTTTTGGAGAAATGTCTATTCAGGTCTTTGCCAATTTTTTAATTGAATTATTTTTATTTGATTTTTTTTTTTTTTTTTGATGTTGAGTTGTTTGAGTTCTTTATAAACTTTAGATATTAACATCTTATAGAATGTGTCACTGCTGCATTTTTTAGCCCATTCGGTAGGTTTTCTTTTCATTTTGTTGATGATTTCCTTCGCTGTGCAAAAATATTGCAGTTTCATGTAGTCCCATTTTGTTTATTATTTTCTTTTGCTTCCCTTGCCCAAGGTGAAACACCTAAAAAATATTACTAAGAGCAATCTTGGGGAGTTTATAGCCTGTGTTTTCTTCTAGGTGTTTTACAGTTTTGAATCTTACATTTAAGCCTTTAACTCATTTTGAGTTTATTCTTGTATGTGGTGTAAGTAGGTGGCCCATTTTCATTTTTTACCTTTATCTGTCCAGTTTTTCCATCACCTATTGAATAGAATATCCTTATCCACTGTATATTCTTGTCTACTTTGTCATAGATTAATTGAGCATATAGTGGTGGGTTTATTTCTGAGTTCTATATTCTGTTCCATTTACCAATGTGTCTGTTTTTATGACAGAACCTGCTCTTTTGCTTACTATAGTCTTTTTGAATATTTTGATACCATGTAGCATGATACCTCCAACTTTATTCTTCTTCCCCCAGATCGTTGTAGCTATTCAGGGTCTTTTTGGTTCCCTATAAATTTTAGGATTATTTGTTCTAGTTCTGTGAAAAATGCCATTGGCATTTTGATAGGGATTGCATTGAATCTATAGATTGCTTTGGGTCAATGTGAATTGTTCCTATCCCTGAACACGGTATATGCTTCCATTTATTTGTATCTTCTTCAATTTCATTCTTCAATGTCTTGTAATTTTATGATTACAGTTCTCTTACCTCCTTGGTCAAATTTATTAAAAGGTGTTTTTTTTATTCAATTGTAAATGAGATTGTTTTCTTAATTTCTCTTTCTGACAGTTCATTATTAGTGTATAAAAATGCAACCAATTTCTGAATATTAATTGTGTATCCTGCTACTTTACTGAATCATTTATCAGTTCTAATAGTTTCTGGTGGAATCTTTCAGGTTTTCTGTGTGTGTGTGTGTGTGTGTGTGTGTGTGTGTGTGTGTGTGTGTGTATATATATATATATATATATATATATATATATATCCATCCATATATATATATGGTATCATGTTATCTGCAAATAATGACAGTTTTACTTCCTTTTTAATTCGAATGCCTTTTATTTCTTTTTCTGGTGTGATTGCTGTGGCTAGGACTTTCAATACTATATTGAATAAAAGTGGAGAAAGTAGACATATTTGTCTTAATTCTTATCTTAAGGAAAATGCTTTTAGCTTCTCATCATTGAGTATGATGTTACCTGTGGTTTGTTGTATCTGGCCTTTATTATGTTGAGGCGTGTTCCCTCTATTCCCACTTTACTGAAAGTTTTTATCATAAACAGATGCTAGATTTTGTGAAACACTTTTTCTCCATCCATTTATATAATCATATAATTTTTATCCTTCATTTTGTTTATGTGGTGTATCATGCTAATTGATTTGTGGATGTTAGACCTTGCATACTAGTAATAAATCTTACTTGATTATGGTGTATTATCCTCTGAATATATTGCTGCACTTAGTTTGCCAATATTTTGCGGAGGATTTTTGCTTCTACATTCATCAGGGATATCAGCCTATATATTTATATTTATTTTTATTTTTGTAATGTCTTTGGTTTTGGAAAAAGGGTAATGGTGGCCTCATAAAATGAAGTTTGGAGCTTCCATCCTCTTGAATATTTTGGTATAGCTTGAGAAGAATAGGTGTTACTTTTTTTTTTCTTTTTTTTTTTTTTTCAATTTTTGGTAAAATTCACCTGTAAAGTCATCTGATCAGAGCTTTTCTTTATGGAAAGATTTTTTATTACTGATTTGATTTCATTAGTAATAATTGGTTGATTCAGATTTTCTGTTTCGTCTTGATTCGTTCTTAAAAAATTGCATGTTTCTAAGAATTTATCCATTTCTTCCAGGTTGTCTAATTTTTTGTCTTATAATGTTCTTAGTATTTCCTGATAATCCTTTGTATTTCTGTGGTGTCAACTGTCACTTCTCCTTTTTCATTCCTGATTTTTTTTAAGGGTCCTTTCACTTTTTTTCTTGATGAGTCTGGTTAAGGAGTTATCAATTTTGTTTATATTTTCAAAGAACATAGTTTAACTTTCATTGATTAATAAACTATTCTGTTTATATATGCTCAGTTCTTTATTATTTCCTTCCTTTGACTCACATAGGGCTTTGTTTGTCTTTCTTTTTCTAGTTATTTTAGGTGTAAGGTTAGATTGTTTATTTAATATTTTTCTAGTTTCTTGCAGTGGGCCTGCATTGCCATGATTTTCCCTCTTAGGGCTGCTTTTGCTTTGTCCCATACATTTTGAGGCATTGTATTTTCATTTTCATTTGTCTCAAGTTATCTTTTGATTTCTTTCTAGATATTATTGTTAACCCATTCATTGTTTAGTAACATGTTATTTAGCTTCCATGTGTTTGTGTGTTTTTATCTTCTTTTGTATTTTTTTTTTTCTTGATTCACATCATTGTGGTAAGAGTAGACATTTGGTATGATTTCAATCTTCTTAAACTTATTGAGACGTGTTTTGTGGCTTAACATGTGGTCTATCATGAAAAATTGTTCTTGTGCACTTGAGAAGAATATTATATTCTGCTGTTTTGGGCTGAAATGCTCTAAAAATATCAATTATATCCATTGGTCTAATTTGGCATTAAAGGCTTCTGTTTCTTTGTTGATTTTCTGTCTGAAAGACCTATTCTTTAACGTCAATGGGTAGTTAAAGTCCACTTGTCTGACTGTATTATAGTGGATTTCTCTCTATTTCCAGCAATATTTGCTTTATTTATTTACATACTGCTATGTTAGGTGCATAAATGTTTATTAGGGTTATATTTTCTTGTTGGATTGATGCCTTTATCATTATGAAATGTCCTCCTTTGTCTCTTATTATAGTCTGTTTTTAAGTCTATTTTGTCTGATATAAGTATTGCTACTTCAGATTTTTTTTCCATGAAATATCTTTTTCTATTCATTTACTTTTAGTCTGTGTGTGTCTTTTGATCCGAAGTGGGTCTCCTATAGATAGCATATGTAAAGGTCTTGTTTTGTTTACTTATCCATTCAGCTATTGTATGACTTTTGATTAGGGTATTTAATCCATTTACATTTAAAGTAATTATTGGTAGATAAATAGTTATTGCCTATTTATCTTTCATATTAATGTTCTTTATTTTCCTCTTTCTTCTTTTTAAAGAAGCCCATTTAATATTTCTTGTAATACTACTTTGGTGGTGATGAAGTCCCTTATTTTTTTCTTGCTTGAGAAGCACTTTATCTTGCCTATAATTTTAAATAATAGCTTTGCTGGAAAGAGCAGTCTTAGTTATAGGTCCTAACTGTTCATCACTTTGAATATTTCATTCCAATCCCTTCTAGCCTGCGAAGTTTTTGTTGAGAAATCAGCTGACAGTCTCATGGAAGTTCCGTTTTAGGTAACTAACTGCCTTTCTTTTTCTTTTTTTTTTTTTTTTTTTTTTAATTAAATTTATTGAGGTGACAATTGTTAGTAAAATTACATAGATTTCAGGTGTACAATTCTGTATTACATCATCTATAAATCCCATTGTGTGTTCATCACCCAGAGTCAGTTCTCCTTCCATCACCATATATTCGATCCCCCTTACCCTCATCTCCCACCCCCCACCCCCCACCCCCGTTACCCTCTGGCAACCACCAAACCATTGTCTGTGTCTATGAGTTTCTGTTTCTCATTTGTTTGTCTTGTTCTTTTGTTGCTTTTGGTTTATATACCACATATCAGTGAAATCACATGATTCTCTGCTTTTTCTGTCTGACTTGTTTCGCTCAGCATTACTCTCTCAAGATCCATCCATGTTGTCACAAATGTTCCTATATCGTCTTTTCTTACCACCGAATAGTATTCCATTGTGTATATATACCACAACTTCTTCATCCATTCATCTATCGAAGGACATTTTGGTTGTTTCCATGTCTTGGCCACCGTAAACAAAGCTGCAATGAACATTGGAGCACACGTGTCTTTATCTCTAAATGTTTTCAGATTTTTTGGGTAGATACCCAGGAGAGGGATTGCTGGGTCATATGGCAATTCTTTTTTTTTTTTTTTTTTAATTAAATTTATTGGGGTGACAATTGTTAGTAAAATTACATAGATTTCAGGTGTACAATTCTGTATTACATCATCTATAAATCCCATTGTATGTTCATCACCCAGAGTCAGTTCTTCCATCACCATATATTCGATCCCCCTTACCCTCACCTCCCCCCCACCCCCCCCACCCCCCTTACCCTCTGGCAACCACTAAACTATTTTTGAGGAACCTCCACACCACCTTCCATAATGGCTGCACCAGTCTGCGTTCCCACCAACAGTGTATGAGGGTTCCTTTTCTCCACAGCCTCTCCAACATTTGTTACTATTTGTCTTGTTGATGATCGCCATTCTGACTGGGGTGAGGTGATATCTCATTGTGGTTTTTATTTGCATTTCTCTGATGATTAGTGATGTTGAATTTGACTCCAAAGGCAATGGAAGTAAAAGCTAAAATAAACAAATGGGACTATATGAAACTTAAAAGCTTCTGCACAGCAAAAGAAACCATTGACAAAATCAAGAGGCCACCAACTGAATGGAGAAGATTTTTGCAAACAGTGCCTCTGATAAGGGGCTAGTATCGAGAATATACAAGGAACTCAGGAAACACAACAACAAAAAAACAAACAACCCAATTGAAAAATGAGCAGAGGACTTGAAGAGACATTTCTCTAAAGAGGACATACAAATGGCAAATAAACATATGAAAAAATGCCTTTCTTTTACTGCTTTCAAGATTCTCTCTTTATCTTTAAATTTTGCCATTTTCTAATAATGTGTCTTAATGTGGGCCTCTTTGGGCTCATCCTGTTTGGGACTTCCTGGGTTAGTATGTTTATTTCCTTTGCTAGATTAAGAATGTTTTTAGTCATTATTTCCTCAAAAAGCTACTCAAGCCCTTGCTTTCTTTCTTCTACTCTGGTACACGTACAATGTGAATATTTTTATGTTTGATGTTGTCCCAGAGGTCTCTTAAACAATCCACTTTTTTTGTTTTCTTTTTGCTGTTCTGATTGGGTGTTTTCTGCTACCTTGTCTTTCAAATCACTAATTCAACTCTTTGCTTCATTTAATATACTGGTGATTCCTTCTAGTGCATTCTTTATTTTAGTTATTGTAGGTTTTACTTCTGACTGGTTCTTTTTTTATGCTTGCTATCTCTTGACATTCTGACTAATTTTCTTGAGCATCCTTATAACAATTGCTTTGAACTCAATCTCTGGTATGTTGTTTACTTCCATTTCATCTAGTGTTCTTTTTTGTTTTGTTTTGTGTTTTTGGTTTTTCTTTGGAGTTTTTGCCTGTTCTTTCATTTTGGATGTATTTCTTTGTTTCCTCATTTTGTCTGCCTTTCTATATTTGCTTCTGTGTATTAGGTAGATATGCTGTGTCTCCCAGTCTTGGCAGGGTGGCCATATGTAGTAGATGTCCTGTGATGCCCCATGGCACAGTTCTCTGATCCCCTCAGCTGGGTGCATCTGGAGTGTCCCTTCTGTGGGTTGTATGGCCTTCTTGTTGTAGTTGAGTCTTGATTGTTGTTGGCACATTAGTGGTTGAGATTGACCCTCAGACTGACTAGATGTGAGAATTGGCCATGACCACAGTGTACTAGCTTTTGTGTAGGGAAACAGGATTTGTCCCAGTGGGCTATTGTGTGCCAAGACCACCCTTTTGCCATTTGTGGGGCTAACTGGGGGACTCTGATGTGGTCTGAAGTCAGCCAGTGGGTGTGTTGGTTCTGGGGCTTCTTGGGAGGGGCTTCCATGATTCCCAAGTTCAGCTTTTACCTTTTAGTGTCCCTGGGCTACCTGGCAGGAACTACAAAGTCAACCAAGATTGGTTGCTGCCTGTGCTGGACCTGGAGACATGTGTGAAAAGGCATGCTACAAATCAATGCTGGTTTCACAAGTACCAGGCCTGGAGCAGTTCAGCAAAAGTCCCAAGGCACTCTGAGGCTTGCTACTGCCTGCTGACTGTTCATAAGGCTCAGGAGCTGAGCATACCTTAGGGAGTAGGTGATTTGGGTGAGGCAAGATCTCAGAGAGTCATCAGGGTGGGGTGATTAATGTTCACAGGTTAATACAGATACAGATTTAGCACCAGAGTTGAGCCAGGAGCCACTTAGCAAAAGGTACAGAACACATTGAGGTTATCTAACACCTGCTGTGTCCCCTGGGTCCTTGAGAGTTGTCCAAGAAAGTCTACAGCAAGGGCCATGCCTGGCTGACCACTGCCAAAAGAACCTCAAACAGCATGCAAGTTGGGTGGGTCAGTTTGCCAGGGAGTCACCTGGACGGAGCAAGTGGAGTTCACTAGGCCAATGAAGATTTAGACTTGGTGTTCAGGGAGAGCTCAACACAGGAAAGATGAGAATGCGGTGACTGTCCCTCTAGTCCTCACTCTGAATCCACATAACTCAGTTCCTCCCTGTAAGTCTCTGGTGCCTCCTGGCTGCTGTCCCTCCACTGGAGCCCAGGCTGAGTACCTGGGAGCAAGAGTCTGTTTGTGGGAACTTTAAGAGTATGCCTGGGCTTCTAGCAGCACTTTGTCTCACCTGGACAGATGGAATCCCCACTGATTTTCACAACTGGATGTTGTGGGGTCTCCTCTTCCTGATTTAGTGCTTCGGACTGGGTAACTCTGTCTGGGGTTGGGACCCCTTTCTCTTCAGGGAAGACCACTGCAGGTTAAATATTTTCACAGATTCTAAACTACCAGGTATGGGACAAGAATGTTTTGCACATTCTTCCCTCCTACCTGTCTTGAGGCGGCTTCTTCCTTATATCCTTAGTTATAGGATTTCTAATCAGCTGGTCCTCAAATAGATCTCCAGGTTGATTGTTCTATAATTTAGTTGTAATTTTAATGTAGTCACAGGAGGTGGCAAGCACAGTGTTTTCCTACTCTGCCATATTGACCAGAATCTCCAAAAATGTCATGTTTTCTTGGTATTTATCATATAAAGTTATTTTTAATTTAAGATGAATATTATCAATGATACACGTGTAAGACTCTGAATTGTTTTATCTTTTGAGTAATGATATTTTATTAGAAGATAGCTTATTTGGCTTGACTCAAAATCTAAACTCTGATTCCTCTGTGATGGAAAACAGCTAAAATGTCCACTTAGCTTTTTAAATTTCTAGCTGCTCTATGTTTTGTTTTTTTGTTTTCTTGTATTTTTTGTTTGGTTGGTTGGTTTTTGTACAGATTATACCCTCAGTATTCCCCTTACAAAGATAATTTAGTGGTCAGCCAAGGATTTGTGTGCACTTTATACGCAGATCAGAGTATTTGCCTCTGTGTTGCTCCCTCTCTTTCAAGAACCCTCCCATAACTTATCATCATTCTGCCAGTCTGAATTTTATCTTTTGACACTTCATGCCAATAAGGAAACAGCTTTCTGCAGCTGGAGCTCAATGCAAATTGAGGATGGGAGGTGGAGTGTTTCTTCAGGCCTAATGCTGCCAACTTATAAATTGCACTCTTGTTTCACCAAATTTTCTCTCAAGAGATTCAAATAGTTGCATTTTTCAAATAATTGTCTACATTTTATCATTATCATCTATAGGAGTATTAGTCTAATCTAGCTACTCTATCATTACAAGAAATCAGACATGTTATGTGACTTTTGAGATTTTTCTTCTTCTATCTTCTCTATACTTAAGTTCCACTGAAGAGTCACTTTGTGATGTATGAAATAATTATTCTTTTTTTTTTAAATTTTATTTTATTAAATTTATTGGGGTGACAATTGTTAGTAAAATTACATAGATTTCAGGTGTACAATTTCTGAATTAGAAAACATTTGAGAATATAACCAACCAACCAGTGTTCCTGTTCCTAATGTCATCACTTTTTAAAATGTGGTCAGTTCTACTGCAATCCAAAGTTGAAACTTATCATGCAGAAAATATTTTGGGAGGGAAGTGATAAATAAGAGTTGAAAACTAGAATTGATGAATGTGGGAGAACATAAGACACTAGAACCTATATATATGTATTCAATATGTTGAATGTAGGTAATAGTAGTTGAGTTCTGAAAAGGTATCTGGACCAGTGAAATAGTATTCTTTTGTATCTATTAATAACAGTGTCCTTGTTCAAACTATCTGGTGATTTATTTTAAGATGGTTTTATTTAACTTGTCTGGGAAGAGAGACTAAATTTTGCATCATGATCTCTGAGGTTGCCTCTAACTCTAGAAAAAAATTCTACAATTTTGTGTTTCTAGGTTGAAATAGGCTTGCCAAGGCTCTTCCAGGCATACCACCATAAGTCTGTGCATTTCTATTGCAACATTGCATACTGTTTTGTAATAATTTATAGTTGTCACCTCCAGCAGACTGTGGGTTCCTGGAGGATGAAAACAGTGTAGTCCCCGTTTCAGAAGACTCGAGCAACTACTGCTTGTCATACATAGTAGAAACTTAGAAAAATGAAAAATCCGTATATGTGGGACTTTTTGTTCCTAAATGATAGTTTTCTTAATATGGAAATTTCCTTAACAGTGTTTTTTTTTATGACACATTAACATGATAAATTAGATTGCTATTGAGTTTATATATTTTCAGCATTAATTTATTGGCTGTGTCCTAAGGATGAGGTATGGAGAAGGGCCAGAAAATGAAAAAATGAGAGCACTTGTAGAGGAATAATGGGCCTCTGTTGCCTATTTGCAGATTAAGCAAAAAAGCATGGGAAACGGATTCCATACATTGGAATATAGTTAAGTGTTTTTTAATAGTTACATAATAGTTACAAAAATTTGATCTTAAAATTTTCTCATTACTACTTAAACAATTATGGGTAAGATTCATCACCCGGTAATATTCTCAGACTAAGATTTCCTGAGAAGGACCATTTTTAAGATCTACTTTCATTTCACAAGCCAATACTATGTCAGAAGTTGTTGTAAAACACATTTTTTTCCATATTCCATTGTGCCAGATCAGTTTCCAAAATAAAAGTTGTAACATCTCAATTTTACCATAAGATGAACCAGATGAAACAAGGCACATATTATTATCGCTTAGTAAAAAATTTGATGTGGACTCTCATTTCTGGGATTTGGTGAAAGGAAAATAAATTTATACAATGAAAAAATATTTCCCAAGATAACTTTCAGATTACTGAATTACATTAAAAAATGGTTAGTTTCTATGATTGATAAGCCCCTTTAGGAAGGAGAAGTACCACCAATTTAGTGAACTCAAGGAAATAGTCAATGTATTCAATATTGGAACACCAAACCAAAACGAAGTAAAGAAACAAATGTTAAAATTGGAAACCCTAGAGAAGGAAAAGTTGGACTATACTTGTATTTTCTAGAATCAAAGACATAGCAAAGTGGAAACATAGTAACATCTACGTAATCACCATTGCCCTTATTTCTTCTGTTCTAGTTTTAGGTCCATTGTTTTCATCTGGATGATTTTAATATCCTCATAGTTTAGCTCCTTGTCAGCAATCTCATCTCACTTCTGTATATACTCCAAAGGTCCACCAACGTGAATAGATTATGCTGCTTTCCAGTTCTTTCAACAACTCCCTCACAGAGCAAAGTCCAAAGTCAGCCTGGCAGTTAACTCCCCTTACATATGCATCCTTTATAAGCTGTTTAAAAATAACAATATTAGTAACAAGAGTAACAACAACCACATTCTGTGCATGCTGTTGAGGCATTTAAAAGGCTGTGTTTCCTATTTCACTATACTCTGTCTTTCCAGCACAGATTTTTTTTTTTTAATTAAATTTATTGGGGTGACAATTGTTAGTAAAATTACATAGATTTCAGGTGTAAAATTCCGTATTACCTCATCTATAAATCCCATTGTGTGTTCATCACCCAGAGTCAGTTCTCCTTCCATCACCATATATTCGATCCCCCTTACCCTCATCTCCCACCCCACATCCCCCGCCCCCCTTACCCTCTGGCAACCACTAAACTATTGTCTGTGTCTATGAGTTTCTGTTTCTCATTTGTTTGTCTTGTTCTTTTGTTGTTTTTGGTTTGTATACCACATATCAGTGAAATCGCATGGTTCTCTGCTTTTTCTGTCTGACTTGTTTCGCTCAGCATTACTCTCTCAAGATCCATCCAGATTTTTTTTCTATAAACAAAATCAAACAAAATGTCTAGCAGTAACTGGATTAATTAGAGGCCACCTACTTCCAAGGCAATTTGAGTGACAATCTTAGCACTGCCATGAAATCCAATGCACTTTTTCACACTTAACAAACTGTGCAGTGAAGATATTGTCAGGCACGGCCGGAGGATTGAGTCGCGGGAGACCAAAATTGGTCTATTAGAATTCGTTGTGTGTGTTTTAGCTGCGGGAGGTCAAGCTAGAGAAGACCATCACCTCCCCAAGCAAACAGGGGTTTGGAGTTATACAGGAGGGGCAAACAAGGCTGTTCCCCCTTCAATGCTTCAGGTTTTCGTTGACAAGAGTTTCAGGGCATGACCAAGCCCTCCAGCTCCACACATCAGCCCCAGGTAGGACTGCCCAGGACTGCCTAGGCCCGCCCAGGCCCGCTGATCACAGGCCCCTAGGAGATAAAGCAAGACAGGATCAAGGCAAGATGGCTTTTAGATGAGGTTTCTGCTCCTGTGCTAAATACGACTTAACACATATTGCAGTGAAATTTGTCACCACAATGGATGAAACTGAAACTTTTTTTACCCAAATGATCACTAGATGCAGTAAAACCAGAAAACTCTGTTAAATTTTTTAAAGACCCCCCTTACCCTCTGGTTGGGGGGTGGGAGATGAGGGTAAGAGGGATCAAATATATGGTGATGGAAGGAGAACTGACTCTAGGTGGTGAACACACAATGGGATTTATAGATGATGTAATACAGAATTGTACACCTGAAATCTATGTAATTTTACTAACAATTGTCACCCCAATAAATTTTAAAAATAAATTAAAAAAAAATTTAAAGACAATTTAATGGCAGAGTTGTTCTATTTCAGCCTAATATTAATTTTCTGACCCAAAATGAGCAAATCACTTTTCAGGGCTAGTGAGATTGCTCAGTGGGATTTTTATGCTAGGAAATAAAATTTATGTGCAGTCCAAAAATCAAGTTGACTTGCAAACATCGGGAATTTGTCAAATCTAAAAGAATGTTTTTAAAGAGATAAAGAGCAACTCAAAACATTTATTAGATGCAAAGATATAATTAATCTGATATTTTCTGATATTTTTCTTTTAAAAACTGTTTTTCACATAAATTTGGATCAAATGTCCACTATCATATTTTATTGTTTTTTGTTACATTTGCTTTTGTATCACAAATAGGAAGTCTATATTCATTCTTTCAAAAACTTTATGAGCTAGTCTCAAATATCCAAACAATAAACACCCAACTCTTACAAAGATTAGCTAAAACAGCAGTTTGTACTCAAGGTAATTTCTCAGAAAATTCTTATTTATAAGCCTGTTTGAACTAAATTCAGTTTCCTATAAACTTAATTTAAATACTCCAAAAGTAATATAATACTCCAAAACCTGAAATTAGTGACTTCAATCTTGACCTAAGCCTTTCACCCTAATTTTTTTTTTCCAACTGTCTGCTTAACATCCCCACTCAAGTGTCTAAAAAGCATATTAACTTACTGAGTGGATTCTCCATAGACTATAATAGAGCCTACTATATAGTAAGTGCTCAATAAACATTTTTTGGTTGGATGAAGGAAAAGAACCACCCTTTCACTGCCCTCATAGGTATAATCTTGTTATTTCCTAATCTGCTAGGAACTATTTAATCCAAGTTAACGTTTATAAACACTCACTGTGTTTAAGTGAGTAAAACAAAAAAACCCTTGCATCAAAGAAAATGGTAGTTTATCAAGAACATAACTGGCAATAAGAAAAATAACAAGGATAGAAGTTTTCCATATATCAGTTATCTAATATGTGTTAGGAACTCTACTAGGTTATTTACATATATTTTATTTGCATCTAATAACATGATTACAGTATCAAAGCAGAATTAAAAAAGGGAAGGAGAGCCTCAGAATGAGTCAGTGTGGCTGCTTATGTATACACAACATGATGTGGAAAGAAAGAAAATGTCTATTGACTGAATCATTCTAATCAAAACATGGATTTAGGCTTCTGGAACAGTAATTGAAGTCAGTGCTTCTGCACAGCAAAGGAAATTATCGACACGATGAAAAGGCAATCTATAGAATGGGAGAAAATACTTACAAAACATATATTTAGTTAGGGGTTAATATCCAAAATATATAAATAACTTGTCAACAATTGAAAAGCAAACAAGCTGATTAAAAAATGGGCAGATGATCTGAATAGACATTTTCCCAAAGAAAACATATAGATGTCCAACGTGTACATGAAAAGGTGCTCAACATCACTAATCATAAGGGAAATGTAAAGCAAACCAGAATGAGATTTTCATACCTGTTAGAAAGGCTACTATCAAAAGTACAAAAAATAAGTGTTGATGACAATGTGGAGAAAAGGAAACCCTTGAGCACTATTCATGGGAATGTAATTTGGTGCAGCCACTATGCAAAACAGTATGTTGATTCATAAAAAAAATTAAAAATGAAACTACTATATGATCCAGCAATTCAATTTCTGGGTATTTATCTAAAGGAAACAAAACACTGATTCAAAAAGGTAACTGCACCCCCATATTCATCACAGCATTGTTTACAGCAGCATTATGTGAAGTTAAATAAGTTAGACACAGAAAGTCAAATATCATGATTTCACTTATATGTGGAATCTAAAAAAACACAAACAAAAAATGAATTCATAGATGCAAAGAACAGATTGATGGTTGCCAGAGTTGGGCAAGTGAGGGGTGGGCAAAATGGGTAAAGGTGGTCAAAAATAAAATTCCATTTATAAAATAACTAAGTCATGTTGATATAATGTACAGTATGTGTAATTAATAACACCCTGCTGTATATTTGAAACTTCTTAAAGGAGTAAATTTTAAAAGTACTCATCACAAGAAAAATAATTTGTAACTATGAGTAGTGATGTTAACTAGACTTAACGTGGTGATCATTATAGATAGATAGATGATAGATAGATAGATAGATAGATATAGATATATGTATATGTATATATATATATATGTGTGTGTGTGTGTGTGTATATATATATATATATATATATATATATATTCATTATGTTTTATACCTGAAACTAATAGAGTGCTATATGTCAATTACATCTCAATTAAAAAAATAAAAATACATACATATGTATATTTTTTAAAAATGGTGCCCTAAATTTCCAGTCAAGGTGATGAGGTAGGTAAACACTGGACTTACCTCTTCTCATAATAACATCAAAATTATGACTAAATTACAGAACAGCCATCATTTAGAATTGCCTGAAGTCTAGCTGAACAGAAGTCATACAACTAAGGACGTATAGAAGAAGCTACCTCAAGACTGGTAGGAGGGGCAGATATGCAAAATGGGCTGGTCCCACACCCACATGTTACCACTAAAAATCAGGAGGGATATCTCCACTGTGGAGTTACCTCCTGAGGAGTGAAGGATCCCAGCCCTACATCGGACTCCTTAGCCCAGGGTGCCAGTGCTGGGAAAAGAAGTCCCCACAACTTCTGGCTGTGAAAATCAACAGAAATTGTGGCTGAGTGAGACAGAGGACTGCTGGAGTCTCAGCATTCCTCTTAAATGGTCTTAGCATGGGTTTACTCATTGGCAGACTCACTTGCTCTGAGTTCAAAGTCTGAGGTAGCAGCTCAAAAGGCACCAGGGATATATGGAGAGGAACTGAATTATCTGGTTTTAGGGCAAGGGCTGGAGAAGCAGCTTTCTCCCAGACATGAGTGCTGGCAGAAGCAATTATTTTTCAGTTGAACCTTGCTCCCTCCCAGTGTGCAGATGCAGGCAGCTGCCATATCTGAGACTCCATCAGCTTGGCTAACACTGTTCATCCTACCCTGGTGATTTTCTGAGACCCTGTCCCACCTAATTTGCAGGCCGACCCAAGCCACTTCCAATAGCTTTTCCATACAAACTGCCTGTCTTGGCTCATGCTGTGAATTTTCTTAAAATATATCAAAGTTTCTCAAAACTCAAAGAAATAACATCCGGCCTTGGCAGGCCATATACCTCCTGCTGAGCAGCCCCAAGCCTGGCACTAGTGGCGGCCAGCCTTGGTTCATAGTTTGGCCTCTCCCAGGCAGCTTTAAGCCCAGTGAAGTTGGCTGCCATCTGTGGATTACTTTGTGGTTCATGTCAGGTGACCCTGGGCAGGGCACAGGCTGCAGCTAATCTTGGCCTGAAGTGGGGCCCCTCCCAGTAGGCTTCAGGGCCAGAATGCCAGGCGTCCAGCAGTGGAATCAGCTGAAGCACCACCCACTTGCCTTTGCAGGTGACACATGGAAAGTGTAGACTGGGAGGCACCACAGCCCAGTTAAAGCAAATCTTGCTCCATAGTGTCAATACCTGCACAGCACGTCCTTCAGTGTAGTCACAGGCAGTCCTCACAACCCATCAGCCTGACAGTCAGTCCTTCCCATTGACATGCAATAGCAACCAAGGCTCAACTACAACAGGAAGGCACATGCAACCCACACAATGGGCACACCTGGAGCACCTGGTTCAGGTGACTGGAAAAATGTGCCACTGGGCCCCACGGGACACCTACTGCATAAGGACACACTACTAAGACTGGGAGACACACATAAAAAGAAACACAAGAAGGCAGCCAAAATGGGGAAACAAAGAAACCTGTCCCAAATGGAAGAACAGAACAAAGCTGCAGAAAAAGAACTAAACAAAATAGAGACAAACAATCTAACAGATGCAGAGTTCGAAACACTCTTTATAAGGATGCTCAATAGACTTAGGGGAAGAATAGATTAACTCAGTGAGAACCTTTCACAAAGAGATAGGAAACATAAAAATAGAGATAGAAAACATAAAAAAAAAAGAACAGAAATAAAGAATACAATAACTGAAATGAAGAATACATTAGAGGGCATCAACAGTAGATTAGAAGAAGCAGAAGATCAAATCAGCAATTTAGAATCTAAGGTAACAGAAAACACCCAATGAGAACAGCAAAAAGAACCAAAAAAAAAAAAAAATGAAGATCGTTTAAGAGGCTTCTGGGACAACATCAAGCATACCAATATTCACATCATTGGGGTACCAGAAGGAGAAGAGAGAGAGTAAGGAATTGAAAACCTATTTGAAAAATAATGATGGAAATTTTCCTTAACCTGTCAGAGGAAATAGACACACAAGCCCAGAAAGTACAGAAAGTCCCAAACAAGATGAACCCAAAGAGGCCCACACCAAGACACATCATAATTAAGATGCCAAAGATTAAAAACAGAATCGTAAAAAGAGAAAGAGAAAAGCAGTTAGTTACATATAAAGAAGCTCCCATAAAACTGTCATCTGATTTCTCAAGAGACACTTTGCAGGCCAGAAGTGACTGGCACAAAATATTCAAAGTGATGAAAACGAAGGACCTACAATGAAGATTATTGTATCCAGCAAAGCTATCATGTAGAATATAAGAACAGATAAAGAGTTTCTCAGACAAAAAAAAAGTTAAGGGAGTTCATCAACACCAAGCCATTATTGCAAGAAATGTTAGAGGACATTTTAAGGAGAAAAACAAAAAGATGAAAAATATGAAGAATGCAATGTCAGTACCTACATACCCGTCAATAATCACTTTAAATGTAAACAGATTGAATGCTCCAATCAAAAGACAGTGTGGCTGAATGGGTTAGAAAATGAGACCCATATACATGCTGCCTAGAAGAGACTCACTTCAGATTAAAAGACAAAGACTGAAAGTAAAGGGATGGAAAATACATTTCATGAAAATGGAAACAAACAAACAAAAAAGTTGGGGTAGCAATTCTTATACCAGACAAAATGACTTCAAACAAAGCCTATGACAAGAGAAAAATATGGACCCAGTAATCTCATTTCTTTATATTTGTCTGAAGAAACTCAAAACACTACTTTGAAGAGACATGTGCATCTATATGTTCATTGCAGCATTATTTACGATAGCTAAGATATAGAGGCAACTGGGTGTGTGTCATCGGATGAATGGATAAATAAGAGGTAGTACATATGTACGATAGAATATTACTCAGCCATAAAAATGAATGAAATCGTGCCATCTGCATCAACATGGATGGATCTAGAAGGTATTATGCTGACAATAGTAAGTAGGACAGAGAAAGACAGATACCATTTCATTTTACTTATATGTGGAACCTAAAGAACAAAATAAACAAACAAGCAAAACAAACTCATAGATACATTTTGATGATTACTAACTGAGAGGGGGTATGGGGCATGGGTGGAAAAGGTCCATGGATTAAGAAGTACACATTAGCAGTTACAAAATAGTCATTGTATTAACTATGTATTGTGTCAGGTGGGTACTAGATTTATCAGGGGCGATAATTTCATATGTTACATAAATTTGTAATCACGCTGTTACATCTGAAACTAATATAATATCGTTGTTAACTGTAATTAAAAATAAAACAGTGGTATTCATTAGAGATATTGGTCTGTAGTTTTCTTTTTTTGTGCTGTCCTTACCAGGTTTTGGTATCAGGGTAATGTTGGCCTCATAAAATGAGTTAGGGAGTACTGTCTCTTCTTCAATTTGCAGCAAAAAGAATAAAATACCTAGGAATAAACTTAACCAAGGATGTGAAAGACCTATATGCTGAAAACTATAAGACATTTTTGAAAGAAATTGAAGAAGACACAAAGAAATGGAAAGACATTCCGTGTTCATGGATTGGAAGAATCAACGAAGTTAAAATGGCCATATTACCCAAAGCAATATACAGATTCAATGCAATCCCCATCAAAATCCCAATGGCATATTTTAAAGAAATAGAACAAAAAATCATCAGATTTGTTTGGAACCACAAAAGACCCCGAATAGCCAAAGCAATCTTAAGGAAAAAGAACTATAATGGAGGTATCACACTTCCTGACTTTGGCTTGTACTACAGGGCTACAATAATCAAAACAACATGGTATTGGCAGAAAAACAGACACATAGACCAACGGAATAGAATTGAGAACCCAGAAATAAAACCACATAAATATGGACAGATAATTTTTGACAAAGAAGCTAAAAACATATAATGGAGCAAAGACAGCCTCTTCAATAAATGGTGCTGGGAGAATTGGATAGCCACGTGCAAAAGAATGAAACTGGACTGCTATTTGTCACCATGTACCAAAGTTAATTCAAAATGGATCAAAGACTTAAGCATAAGACCTGACACAATAAACTGCATAGAAGAAAACATAGGTACTAAACTTATGGACCTTGGGTTCAAAGAGCATTTTATGAACTTGACTCCAAAGGCAATGGAAGTAAAAGCTAAAATAAACGAATGGGACTATATGAAACTTAAAAGCTTCTGCACAGCAAAAGAAACCATTGACAAAATAAAGAGGCCACCAACTGAATGGGAGAAGATTTTTGCAAACAGTGCCTCCGATAAGGGGCTAGTATCCAGAATATACAAGGTACTCATGCAACTCAACAAGAAAAAAACAAGCAAACCAATTGAAAACTGGGCAGAGGACTTGAAGAGACATTTCTCCAAAGAGGACATACAAATGGCAAATAGACATATGAAAAAATGCTCAACATCATTAATCATCAGAGAAATGCAAATAAAAACCACAATGATATATCACCTCACCCCAGTCAGAATGGCTATCATCAACAAGACAAATAATAACAAATGTTGGAGAGGCTGTGGAGAAAAAGGAACCCTCATACACTGTTGGTGGGAATGCAGACTGGTGCAGCCGTTATGGAAGGCAGTGTGGAGGCTTCTCAAAGAATTACGAATAGAATTGCCATATGACCCGACAATCCCTCTCCTGGGTATCTACCCAAAAAATCTGAAAACATTTAGAGATAAAGACACGTGTGCTCCAATGTTCATTGCAGCTTTGTTTACGGTGGCCAAGACATGGAAACAACCAAAATGTCCTTCGATAGATGAATGGATAAAGAAGTTGTGGTATATATACACAATGGAATACTATTCGGCAGTAAGAAAAGATGATATAGGAACATTTGTGACAACATGGATGGATCTTGAGAGAGTAATCCTGAGCGAAACAAGTCAGACAGAAAAAGCAGAGAACCATGTGATTTCACTGATATGTGGTATATAAACCAAAAACAACAAAAGAACAAGACAAACAAATGAGAAACAGAAACTCATAGACACAGACAATAGTTTGGTGGTTGCCAGAGGGTAAGGGGGGTGGGGGTGGGGGTGGGAGATGAGGGTAAGGGGGATCGAATATATGGTGATGGAAGGAGAACTGACTCTGGGTGATGAACACACAATGGTATTATAGATGATGTAATACAGAATTGTACACCTGAAATCTATGTAATTTTACTAACAATTGTCACCCCAATAAATTTAATAAAATAAAATTAAAAAATAAAAATAAAAAAAATAAAATAAAATAAAACAGTGATCAAAAAAATGGTGCTTCAAGCTGTACATAACCCCATAGAGAGGCAGCACAGCAGAGCAAATTACTGTGCAGGCTCAATAGGTTACCACCTGCATTATGTTTCCTCCTGTGCCACAGCTTGTAAACTTGGACAAGACTCATAACCTCTCTGGGCCTTTGTTTCCTCATTTGTAATGGTACTCACTACTTGTTTGGGTGAGGTATAATTAAAAAGTTAATGTGTAAAAAATACCTCCTGACATCTAGTGAGCACTTCATCACAATCACCTATTATTCTTTATAAGGATCTGTCTTTAATTGAAATGGTTTTCATTAAGTTCTTCATATTTTCTACTTTATTCCATTGAGTGCTTCATCTGTGCATTCACTGAACATTTGCAAAGCAGCAGTTGTCCTTAAGGAGCTGGCAGTTTCGAGGAAGAGAGAATAATAGATGACTGCAGGGCAGCATGATGAGTGCAGGTGAGATGAAAGGACAAGTTTCATGGCCTGGGGTTATCAGCAGGGCTTCTAGAAGGTGATGGCTGGGATGAACCTTGAAGGACCTGTACGTATTCTGCCAGAGAGTGGTGGTGGGTGACGTTAAAGGTTTTCCAGGAAGAAGGAGCAGAGTGAACAGAGACAAATAAGGGAAGTGCCTGAATATGACAATTTCAAGAAATGCAATCAAGTCATGCAATAAAATATTAAAATATGAATTGCAATATACATGTTAAGCCTAGTGAACATAGAGTTAAAACCAGAAACCTAATGACTAGGAAAGAGGAGAGAGAGACAGAGAGAGACAGAGAGAGACAGAGACAGAGACAGAGAGGGAGAGAGAGAGAAGGTATATGTGCCAGAAGGCAGAAGGTCCTCCACAACATTACTTCTGAACTTCTGATAACCAAAATGAAAATGGTAACAGAGTCTTTTGATTGGTTTTTCAATGTTCATGAAGATAAATCATGACAGTTCCTAAGAGGAAGCAAAATTTTACCTAGCGCTCAGCTCTGAAAGAGATTTCTTACTCAAAACTTCTTAAAAGGAACTAACGCAATGGTGTAGATGGTGATAATAACTGTATCTCAGTATGAAACCTAAGTGTGAGCTTCCAAAAGCAGCTTTTTTCTGACGACTCAATGAAAGTGTAGAGTATAATACCAATGCAAAACTGAGTAAAAGTCATTTCATTGAGGAAAAAAAGTGTCCTTTGCAATGTTTCTTTCCCATTTCCTTAGATTCCCAGCCCAAAACTCACTCAGGTGAACAACCATTGCAGGGTATTATAATAGAACACGCGTAAGCTTTTCCTTCCCATGGGAGCTTTCCAATTCCTGTTCCCTTCCCTCAGGCCCATTAATTAGGTGATCAGCTCATTAGTTTCATTAGTTAAGCTCATTAACCAGTGTACACTTACAATGTTTTATATCAGTGTTTCTCAAACGTATTTGCAACTGAAAAAAAAATTATGGTATTTGCTTTATTTATTTGTTTGTTTGTTTTATTAATATTTTTAAATTTTTAAATTACAGTTGACATATAATATTACATTAGTTTCAGGTGTACAACATATTGATTAGACATTTATATAACTTACAAAGTGATCACGCCAATAAATCTAGAATTCATCTGACCCCCTACATAGTTACTACAATATTATTTACTATATTCCTTATGCAATACTTTACATCCCCATGACTATTTGTGTTTGTTTAAAAGGTTGTGAAAAACATACACCTAATTTAGGTACCAGAGAAAGTGTATATGATTATTGTAAGGATATATGATCTGGACAAAAACTGGAGTGCCGAGGGAGTGAAGCACTGCCCCTCTCTAGGTCTTTCTCTCTTCTTTTCCAAATCTATTTCTCTGCTCTGCTCCTTTTCCTCCATCTTTATTGGTTTCCTCACCCTGTATTCCATAACCTGTCTATTTCCTCAACCTGCATGTGGAGTTTGCTGGCCAGGGCCCCAGGAGAGCTTCCTGACATCCTGCTAATGAGCATGGTCTCAGTATTTCTCGATTCAAAGCAACAAGAAAATCTGATGGACCCCATTTACCTCATAGGTCATATATTTCTGGTATCCTGCTTTTGCATTCCTTTGGTCCAACCACAACCAGTAAAGGGTGAGATGTAGTGAAATGGGCTACAAAGCTTATCTCCCTATCAACAAGGTGATATTCTTTAAATAATTGTTGGAGAAGAGACATTGATCCACATCATAAAGTTTTTTCCCAAAAGAGGAGTCAGTGAGAGAACTTGTGACCTGGAAGATGGGGAGGGAATGAATCTGAAGACAGAAGGGCCTTTCCGAGCCATTCAATTCTTACTGTGAATTAGGTTGCTGCCAATTTTATCCCTGAAGAGGGTGTATTCTCTAAGGGCAATAATTGAGCTTAACCTATCAGTGCCCATTTATTTATCAGTTGGTAAGAAAATATTTCTTAATCAACCCTGTCATATCTTGGAACTATTGTGCTGATGTGGAGAAAGACCATATTTAAATAATTGGATTTTTTTTTTCATGTGACTCTTTGTTCAAATTAATCTTTTTGTTTCAAAAGTTATAAATTATAGAAGCAATATTTCATAAAGATGTAATATGAGAAAAAACAGTTTTAATTTGTGAAAAAATAATATTAAATACATTTGCATAAATTATATCCACTATTAGTGAGTGGTTGTCACCACAAACATTTCTATATTCAATTTACTTATTAAAAATAGAAAAATAAATTAATGGCTTAGGAAACAGAACTTCTCATCCCCAAACTAGAGAAAACTCAGTTTAATTTTGATCACAAAAGAAGTCGAAGAGCTCACCTCATCAGTTCAGACCAACTACTCAACTGCCTCACTCTTTCTCTCAAAATCATTCTTCTAGAATTTTTTTTATCCTATTAAATCCACTGCTGAATGCAACAATAGCAGTGTTTCCGTTCAAGTATAAACATCTGAGGCTATCAAATAACCTATTATTCTGGAGGGTGACAATGAACTCATTGTTTCACCACTGAATAAATATAATCAACTGCAAGGGTGTATCAATGGCTCCAAACATCTACTCCAAACCACCTGCAAGACTGAAAACCTTTGAAACTTCTAGTAGGAAAAAAAAATGGAGCCAGAGCATCATTTAGTTATAACACAACCCCATTCTTACATTGCACTCAGGGAATTTCATTTCAATACAAAGTGCTGTTTGATAAGGGGATAAAATCTGAACTCAGAAGAGCTGATGAGGAAAGAGAACTAGAATTTTTAAGTTGAGCCAAACTACAGATGCATATAATTAGCAGGGCCAGTTTTTTTGTAAAAGGTTTGCCTTTTGTTCTCTCAAAGCGTTCACTACCAAGCAGCCTCTTGATTCTGCAACTTATTCATTCCTCATTTCTCTCTCATCAGAGACTTACTCTGCTTGCATTCAGGTTAAGATGTCATAACAATCACCTATATCTTGATCAGGGTTAATGTTAAACAATGAACTCTCTTTATGGAGATTTTCATTCTAAGTTTTACCTTAATTGCACAAAGAAAGATGTCATTAGCTTTGCATTTAAATGTTAAAAATGTGATGGACACTTAAAAATCGCATGATATGATAATGTTATTTATTATGGCAGGTTTTATGTGGGGCACTCTACACAAATAATCTCTTAAATCCCACGTCAACCCTGCAAGTTGGATCCTCCTCCCTTCCTCCATGCAGTAGAGGATCTGAGTCTTAGAAAAGATTGAACAAATTTTCCAGGAGTCCAGATCAAGAGTAGTAGATCCAGAATCTACTACTTGGTCCATCTTACTCCATAGTCCATGTTGTTCCACCATCTAATGACTACAATAGCCTTCCAGCTGTTCTCCTTCTGTCTTTGATCCCTTAATCCACTGACTTTTCATGTAAAAATACTGTATTTCATATCTGACCATTTGAGGCTCCATTCCTTAAAATCCACCAGTGATTCCCAACCATCTGTGTGTTCCTTATCATGGCATATAAGGCCATATATACATTAGTTTTCTTTTGCTTTATTGCATCATTTCCTGCCAGGTATAACAAACCACACCCTTATTCTCTTATAGTTATGACCCTAGGTACTAAGATCATTAAATTAAAATAGATGCTTACTGCTTAGCAGAATTTAAGGAGATATGTTGACCACATGGCCTATCATATGTCATAAGAGTAGATTAATAATCCAAAACAAGCTTGATTGTATGATATCAGACACTTAAGTTCGTGAACTCGTCCTAGAAAAAGTGCTACATACCTCATTGCTGAATATCACTATAGTAACATTCAAAGTGCTCCCCTTGGGCAGCTATGCACTGATGCCAGTGCCTAGTCCACCCTTCAAATCAGTTTTGGAACTCTTTTTCTGGAATGGACATCAGAGCTGTCATCGTATTACACTTGATGTCCTGAGTGTCATAAAAATGTCTTCCTTTCAATATTTCCTTTATTTTTGGGTAAAAAAAGAAGTCATTGGAAGCCAGATCAGGTGAGTAGGGAGGGTATTTCAATAGTTATTTGTTTACTGTCTAAAAACTCCCTCACAGACAGTACCAAGTAAGCTGGGCGTTGTCGTGATGTAAGAGCCATGAATTGTTGGTAAAAAGTTCAGGTCGTGTAACTGTTTCATGCAGCCTTTTCAGCACTTCCAAGTAGTCAACTTGGTTAACTGTTTGCCCAGTTGGTACCAATTCATAATGAATAATCCCTCTAATACCAAAAAAGGTTAGCAACATAGTTGCAACAAGTTTTCAAACTTAGTTGTCAGACCTCTTATGTTTCAACTTTAATATATCTTCACAAGAACCATCTTAATAATTACAAAATACTTCCTAGTCCAGCAATTTGAACAACGCCATTGATATACCATCAGGTGGAAGTAATGTTTTATCAGGAGAGACCCCAGTCCTTTGTGCTGAAGTAACTGTGGCTGAACCCATCTTTCCTAGTGTCATTTTCACATCCTGTAGTATTCAAAATAGGAAACAACTGTACTCCAAGAAGTTCCATGCCCAACCTTAAAAGTGCTAAATATAAATAGTCAAGATTTGAGGAAGAATGTATTCTTCACTTTCTCCATAAGTAGGCATGTTTAAGTCTGAAGTTAAGTTAAAAGCTTGATCTGATTAACCATGCAGAAAAAAAGGAAATAAACAACTATGATGTAGAGGTCTGGCCATTTAAAGCCATCCTCCGGCTTACAGATATTCTCCTGCAGAAAAGAGTGGAGGGAGCAAAAGTTTCTCCCCCCTCAAAGCCCATTATAGTAGTAGACTTCTGTATGAATATTAATGTTGTTTTTTTAAAAACCTCCTTCAAGTTGTTTATACTTGTTAATCTTGAACTACATGGAACTCTCCTCAAGCTGCATAGTTTCTACATTCCTTTTATATATCTGTGCCTTTGCTAGTGCTATTTCCTTTTAGGAATGTCCTTCTTACCTTCTTCATTCTTTAAGGCTGGAATTAAGCATCATAGACTTGAAGAAGCTTTTCTGAACCTCAGAAAGGACAAACGACAGCCTCTTCAATAAATGGTGCTGGGAGAATTGGATAGCCACGTGCAAAAGAATGAAACTGGACTGCTGTCTGTCACCATGTACCAAAATTAATTCAAAATGGATCAAAGACTTAAGCATAAGACCTGACACAATAAACTGCATAGAAGAAAACATAGGTACTAAACTTACGGACCTTGGGTTCAAAGAGCATTTCATGAATTTGACTCCAAAGGCAAGGGAAGTAAAAGCTAAAATAAACGAATGGGACTATATGAAACTTGAAAGCTCCTGCACAGCAAAAGAAACCATCGACAAAATAAAGAGGGAACCAACTGATGGGAGAAGATTTTTGCAAACAGTACCTCCGATAAGGGGCTAGTATCCAGAATATACAAGGAACTCATGCAACTCAACAACAGAAAAAAAAAAAAAAAGACCCAATTGAAAAATGGGCAGATGACCTGGAGAGACATTTCTCCAAAGAGGACATATGAAAAATATGCTCAACATCACTAATCATCAGAGAAATGCAAATAAAAACCACAATGAGATATCACCTCACCCCAGTCAGAATGGCTGTCATCAACAAGACAAATAGTAACAAGTGTTGGAGAGGCTGTGGAGAAAAAGGAACCCTCATACACTGTTGGTGGGAATGCGTTTTGGTGCAGCTGCTATGGAAGGCAGTGTGGAGGTTCCTCAAAAAATTACGAATAGAATTACCATATGATCCAGCAATCCCTCTCCTGGGTATCTACCCAAAAAATCTGAAAACATTTATCCATAAAGACACGTGTGCTCCAATGTTCATTGCAGCTTTGTTTACGGTGGCCAAGACATGGAAACAACCAAAATGTCCTTCCATAGATGAAGGGATAAAGAAGTTGTGGCATATATGCACAATGGAATACTATTCGGCAGTAAGAAAAGATGATATAGGAACATTTGTGACAACATGGATGGATCTTGAGAGTATAATGCTAAGTGAAATAAGTTAGACAGAAAAAGCACAGAACCATGTGATTTCACTGATATGTGGTATATAAACCAAAAACAACAAAAGAACAAGACAAACAAATGAGAAACAGAAACTCATAGACACAGACAATGTTTCGGTGGTTACCAGAGGGTAAGGGGGGCGGGGGGTGGGGGGTGGGAGATGAGGGTAAGGGGGATCAAATATATGGTGATGGAAGGAGAACTGACTCTGGGTGATGAACACACAATGGGATTTATAGATGATGTAATACAGAATTGTACACCTGAAATCTATGTAATTTTACTAACAATTGTCACCCCAATAAATTTAATAAAATAAAATTTAAAAAAAAAAAAAAAAAAAAAAAAAAACATATCATTTCGTTAAAATAGTTTATTCAGATGTCCATCTCCTTCAGATGACAAGCTCTGCAGATGAAGAAATGACTAGTTGAGCTGGGTCATAGTGTAAGACAACTTGGGATAGAATCCTAGCTCCTCTGCTTGTTACATTTTGATACTTAATCTCTGCATGCCTTGGACACTTTGTCTATACATGAGAATCATTTTACCTATTAAATCATAATTTTACCCACTATTCTTTAAAGAGAATGCTGTGGAGTTTTAGTGAAATAATATAAATAAAACCCTTAAACAGCATCTAGAAACAAGGAGAAACTAATATTCTTGATGTGAACTTCTGGTCTTTCCCAGCTTGATGATAGCTCTCTGTAATCTGACATGGCCAGATTATGTGCTGACATCTGTTCACAAAAATATGAGTATGAACAGAGCACTATAGAAGTTTTAGTGCAACCTTGCATATAAATAGAAAAGAAAATTTGAAGGTCTACCAGCAATATCAACTAGTTAGTTGACAATAGACCTGTCAAAATGATCTCTACCAGTCTTTACTAGATGCTGGTACAAACACTGGAAACAAAAATATGACATTTGTCACTGATCTGCATCAAACTGGAAACCAAAGTAAATGAAATAAATTTTTCAGTAAGCTACATGTATTCAAAGAGCCATTATTTATTCCAAGATTATTTTCATATTGTATTTTGATGTTGAAATGTCCTTTCTTTTATGAAATAATAGTGACAATTGAATGTGTGTATTGTATTTTTGGCTTGCTCTGTTTTCTATGATGGAATTTAAACAATCTTATGTGATAACATAAGCTGGCAATTGTTTTTTCATCTCTTCTTCCTCCCTTTATTTTCCGAAATTACTCTCTTTCATGAAATCCCATGAGATTCAGATAGAATAATTTATTTCTGGAAGGGTTTTACTGGACTCCAGGTATTTTTATCTATTGTATAGATTCAGGACCCTGATTTGTCATCTCACAAAGAATCATATTAACCAAGTTCCAGGGGTTAGAGTGGAATCATAATAACCATAGATGAACTATACTGAGTGCTTAATATGTGTCAGTTAGTGTGCTAAGCACGTCACATGAACTTACATTTTCTCTTCACTATTATCCTATAACTTAGTTTACTTATAGTTACAAAGCTAATTAGTGATTCAAACTTAGTTTGTCCTCCTCTGAAATCTATGCTTTATCCACCACCTTATATCACCTAATATGCATTTCCAAGATTGCATTTTTAGTGACTCCAAAGAGAAATATAGTTATCCTATAGACCACTTTCCTTAGGCATATGTGCTCTCCACATTTTCTATTTGGAGATAATCTAAACGGAAGATGCTAAAATCATAGGTTGTTTGTTAGCATAGAATCTGATATTTTGCATCTAATAGTTGAATAGTCTGGTTTAGAGTATCCAAGAGGTAAACTAACTTGAAGCACACATATCTTATTATAAGATTAGCAGAGCTTGATGATTTGTGGGTGAAAAAGGGGCCACATACTAAACCTGACAAGCTCAGGGGAGGCCAGCCTGGTGGGTGCTACAAACTCAGAGCCTGAAATTAACCACATAGGATGGTGTGAATGTTAAAAAGTCCCAACTGAAACCAGTCATCATGGCCGGTAGGCACATCCTTGACCCACAGCTTCCTTGACAAAGGTCAATCTTTACCTTAAGTGAGCCTATCTGTTGTCTCTTTGCACCTAAGATAAAATACCTTTGGAATGTCAGAGTCATCCCCTTTTTCCAGACCCCTCAGAGCACAACCCACTTCATAAGAGCACCAGACTACAGAATCCTTCATTGTTATCTTGTTCCCCAAATACTATCTCTCTGTGCTGTATATATTAATTGTTTATTCTCCCGTAGCCACGAATGTAAAAACAATATGAGTCTTTCCTTTTACTTTTTGTCCAATCCCAGAGGTTTCCTCGCTTTGCTTTCTCCTGCCCTCTTAATTTACCGCCATTGGACTTCATGTAATCCTCCTTATGTCTCCTACTTTGATTCTAATGTATAAAATGAGCTGCAAAACTGCCATTCTCTGGAGCATTTTCTTAATCCGTTGAGATATTTCTTCCCAACAATTGTCATCTGTTTGGCTCAAATAAACTCATTAAAGTTCACTACAGGTTGGGAAGTTTCTAACATCAACAATTTAAATATTCATAATTCTTAGTCTGGAACAGGGAGAGCACTTAATAGATATCACCTCTTGATGCCACTGCTGTCGCTCATGTTTTGTACACAGTACACTGCAACTTTCAAAAGAAAATCGTATGCCCTTCATTGCCAATGTTTGGAAGTCACTATTGTCTCTCTGGGAGCATGGCTTCACTCTTTCAGGCATCTTTTCTTTTTCATGAAGAGTGGCACACGTTTGCAGCAGAATTATCAGCCTGTTTCCTGCCTATGGAATTTTGAGTCTGGCAGCCTTCTTTCATTTCATCCTCTTTCTGTGTAAACTGACAGTATTTCTGCTGGTGTAACATTCTAAAGAGCCTGTGTGTCTCCTGTGTATGTCTGGGGATTCACTCCCATAAACTCCTCCACAGAGGAGAATCACTTCTCTATTCATGGCTTCTGCTGAGAGTGCTGAGGCACAAACCTAATCTTTTCAAAGAGTCTCTTGTGTTATTTGAATACTCTGACCTTTTGGCCCTTCCTGAGGAGTCAATAGCATGACCCTTCCTGGATATTAGAAAGTATTGTCCTGTCATGTCCTTGGCTAAATCTCCAAATTTTCATGATTTTTTAAAAAATCTATATAAGCTGAGAACCTCCCAAATCATTAAGTCTTGGTTCCATTTTTCGCTTAACACATCTCCTCTCAATTTATCTCTCTCCTTTCATATTTTACTACACGTAAAAGAAGAAACTATGTTGCATTTTCAGCTCTTTGTTAGGAAATCTCCTCAGCTAAATATGCAGTTCATCTCTAACAAGTTATACTTTTCACATAAATGTGAGATAAAATTGCACTAAGTTTTCTGCCACTTCATAACAAGGATCCCCTTTCTTCCCATTTCCAATATCATGTTCATTTCCCTCTGAGACCTCACCAACAGCATTCAGTATTTATATTTTTACCAATAGTTTGTCTGATGATTTAGGTATTCTGTAAGATTAGAGAGTTTTTCTCCACCATTCACCTCTCTTCCTTCTGAGACCTCACCTGCAGAGCTGTTAACATCTACCTTTCTATTAACAATTTGTTTGAAGATATCTAGATTTATTTTGTTTTATTTTATTTTATCTTGCTTCAAACATTCTTTTAGCCTCTGGCCATGGGTGAATTTCAAATCACTGCCACATATTTGTCACAGCAGCGCTCTATTTCAAGGTACCAAAACCACATTAGTTCCCTATTATTGCTGCAACAAATCATTAAAAACAAAGTGGCCTAAAATATCAATTTATTATCTAATCATTCTAGAGATCAGAGTCTGAAATGTATCTTATTAGTTTAAATTCAAGATGTTAACTGGAGGCTTGAAGAAGTAATCCCTTCCCAGCTTTTTTTCTTTTTTCTTCTTCTCAAAGCTGCCCATATCCTTTAGCCCATCACTGCATCACTCTGCCCTCTACATTCATTGTCATATCTTTCTGGCTCTGACCTTCTTGCCTCCCTTTTATAAGGACCTTAAAGATGACGTTGGGCCCACCCAGATAATCCAGGACAGACTCCTTTTCTTAGTCACATCACCAAGTACCACTTGCCATATAAGGCAACATATTCACAGATTCCAGGGGTTAGAACATAGACATCTTTAGGTGACCATTATTCTTCCTACCACAAGTTGCAGGAGTTCTTTATATATTCTGGATGCTGGAACCTAATTAGGTGTATAATTTGCAAATATGTTCTCCCATTCTGTTTGTTGTCTTTTAACTTTATAGTGTCCTTTGATGCACAGTAGTTTTTAATTTTGATGAAGTCCAATTTATTTTTTTCTTTTGTTGCTGTGCTTTTTATGTCAAATCTATAAGGGATAGTACTATATCTTTTATTTAGGTCTTGACTCATTTTGAGTTAATATTTGTATATGGTATGAGGCAGCGGTCCGCTCCCATATTATTCCAGTATCTCAGTATCATTTACTAAAAAGACTGTATTTCCCTATTGAATTATTTTAGCACCCTTACCAAAAATCAACTGCCTGTAGGTAAAAAGGTTTATCTCTGGCCACTGAATTCTATTCCATTTTCTAGATAACTATCTTTATGTCAATAAAACAGTCTTGATTACTGTAGTTTTGTAGCAAGTTTTATAAGCAGGGAATGTGATCCTTCCAACATGTTCTTTTACAAAATTGTTTTTGCTAGTCTGGGTTTCATGTAAAGCCACGTGGCTTTTTGAATCAGTTTGTCAATTTCTGCGCGCGGGGGTGGGGGGTTCTTACTAGGATCTTGACAGGGGTTGCATTAATCTGTAGATTAGTTTTGGCAGTATTTTATTTTAACTATATTAAGTATTTCAATCCATGAACATCGGATGTTTTTCCACTTATTTAGGAACTCTTTGATTTCTTTCAACAATATTTTATTTCACCAGTACACAAGTCATGCACTCCCTTTGATTAATGTATTACTATATATTTTACTTTTATGATGATGCTACAGGAGCAATTGGTTCATTTTCTTATTATTTATTTCTAGTACATAGAGATACAATTGATTTTTGTTATTGATGCTGTATCCTGCAAACTGGATGAACTAATTTTTTAGATCTAATGGGATTTTTGTTATTTCTGCTGTTGTTTCCTTTGTACTTGCTATGTGTAAGATTATATCATTTGCAAATAGAGACAGTTTTACTTCTTATTTTCCATTCTGGAGAACTTTTGTTTCTTTTTCTCAATGGAATCTCAAGCTAGAACCGCTCCTTTAACATGAAATTATTGTATCAAAGTGAACATCATTGAGTTATTCATGATCTTATGGGGAAAAATTTCCGTCTTTCACTAAAAGTATGACATTCGCTGTGGGTGTTTCACAGATTCCCCTTATCCTGTTGACAAATCTTCCTTCTATGTTATTTTTACTTTCTCTTTTAGTGTTCTTATGATAAAAAGATATTGCATTTTTCAAATTCTTTTTCTGCATCAACTAAGATTATCATGTGTTTTCTGTCCTTTATTCTTTTAACATGGTGTATTTCATTGACTGATCTTTACATATTAAAACAAACTTGCATTCCTAGGAAAACTCTACAAGTAGTTATGGTTATAATCCTTTGGATATGCTGCTGGATATCATTTTATTGAAGATTTTTGTGTCTATTTTCATAAGGGATAGCAGTCTGTTTTATTCATCTGTTTTGATATCTGGGTAAAAATGATCTTAAAGAATGAGTTGGAAACTGTGCCCTCTACTATTTTTGAAAGAGTTTGTGAATCATGCATGCTCATTTTCTTTAAATATTCTGTAGAAGTCACCAGGGAAGCCATCTGGTCTTGGATTTTCCTTTATGGAAAGTTTATTGATTACCAATTAAATCACTTTTCTTGTTATATGTCTATGCAGAATTTCTATATCTTCTTGAGTAAGTTTTGGTAGTTTGTGTCTTTATAGGAACTTATCCATTTCATCTACTCCTTCTAATTTTTTGGAATACAATTTTTGTATAGTATTTTCATACCTTTTTGTTTCTGTAAAGTCTGTAATCACACCACTCTTTCATTCTGATTTTAGTAATTTTGTTTTTTTGTCAGTTTGCCTAAAGTTTTGTCTATTTTTTTGTTTTGTTTTCAAAGAATTAGCATCTGATTTGTTGATTTTTCTTTATTGTTTTGCTAATAATTTAAGGGTGTGTTTAATTGTCACATTTATGTGAATTTCCCTAATTTCCTTATGTTGATTTATAATACCATTCTACGGTGTTGGGAGAACATATTTGTGTGATGTTAATCCTACATTTATTGAGCTTTTTCTTTCTTTTTATGGTCTAACATTTGGTGTTTCCTATATTGAATGATCCATGTGTACTTAAGGAGAATATGCATTATTCTATTGTTGGGTGGAGAGTTCTATAGATATGTGTTATGTCAGTTGATTTATGATGTTGTTCAAGACTTCCATTTCCTTGTCAATCTTCTTCTAACTGTTCTATCCATTGTTAAAATGGAGTATTGAAATCTTCAACTGTTATTGTTTAATTGTCTATTTCTCTCTTCAATTCTGTCAGTTTTTGTTTCAAGCATTTTGAGGATCTTCTGTTAAGTGCCTATGTGTTTATAATTGTTATATGTTCTTGATGGATTAACTTGACTTCTCCTTATCAACACACTTTAAATACTAAGAGTGCCCAAGCTCTTACCTCAACTATCCCTTTTTTTTTTTTTTTTTTTTTTTTTTTTTGTCTACATACTGTCTCTAGGTGAACACATCCAAACATCCAATTTTATTGGCTTTTTTATATTATTATTATTAGTTTCAGGTGTACAAAACAATGTAGTAGTTAGAAATTTACAACCCTCACAGAGTGATAACCTCCATCCCCTAGTTTACTACCCCTCTAACATCATATATATATATATCTATTACAATTCCAATGACTCAATTCCCTATGCTGTGCCCCAGTTCCCATGAATATATATATTTGATTATAGTTGACATTCAATATTATTCAGCTTCAGCTTCAGTGCAGCACAGTGGCCAGACACCTACACAGTCCATGCAGTGGTCTCCCTAATAAGACAAGTGCCCATCTGACACCCTCCAAAACCTTTACAACATTGTTGATTGTATTCCCCAAACTGTCGTTTGTATCCCTGAGGCAATCTTGTGGTTACCAATTGTGCTTTCTAATCCCCCCACCTTCTCCCTCATCCCCACTCCCCTCCTAACCAGCAACCCTCAGTTTTTTTCTCTATATCTCTGACTCTATTTCTGTTTAGTTTTCTCATTTATTCTATTCTTTAGATTCCACATGTAAGTGAGATCATATGGTATTTGTCTTTCTCCATCTGACTTATTTCACTTAGCATGATACCCTCTAGGTCCATCCATGTCATTGCAAATGGTAAGATTTCATTTTTTCTTTATGGCTGAGTAATAATATATTCCACTGTATAAATGTACCACAGTTTCTTAATCCAGTCATCTACCAATGGGCTTTTTGGTTGTTTCTATGTCTTAGCTATCGTGAATAGTGCTGTAATAAACATAGGGGTGCATATATATATATATATTTTTTCAAATTAGTGCTTTGGATTTCTCTGGATAGATACCTAGGAGTGGAATTGCTGGGTCATAAGGTAGTTCCATTTTCAGAATTTTGAGGTACCTCCATACAATTTTTCATAGTGGCTGCGCCAATCTGCAATCCCACCAACAGTGCATGAGAGTTCCCTTTTCTCCATAACCTTGCCAGCAATTGTTGATTTAATAACAGCTACATGCTGATGATGTCCAGATTTATATATGTATATCTGCAGGCTCAATCTTCTTACAGAATTCCAGACTTATGCATTAAGCTGTCTATTCTCCATCTTATAGACATTGCACACATAATAAGTTCAAAATAGAACTTATGATTCACTGACTATCAAACTCATTCCTCCTGTTCTTTTCCATCTCAGAAAATGTCACCCTTATTTAATAATATTCTCCAGCTTTAATTATAATGATCCCTCTATTCTCCTCTCACACTTTAGCTAATTCATCTATAAATTCTAATTTTAAAACATCCTAAAGCTACATGCGCCTTACCATCTCTATTGCTACCACTTTGTCTAAGCCACTATCATTTCCACTATCATCTCTACTATTGCTGTTACCTCCCAACTAGTCTTACTGCTTCTATACTTGCCTCCTTTGAATCAATTTTTCATGTATATTTAATTTTAATCATAAACCAGATCATGTCACTCCTTTGCTTATAATTTTTCAATTGTTTTCCATTGCTTTTCACTTACAGTAAAATCTACTCTCCTTTACCAGGGCTTAAAATCTCCCTCATGTTTTTAAACCTTATCTTCTCTGAGTAAATCTTCTACTGCTCTCAACGTACTGTACTTCTTTTCCTTAAATATGACAATTTCCTTCTAACCTTAGGTGTTTTATAGTTGCTATTCCTTTAGGCTTTGCTTGTCTGCCTCAGTCTCATCATTTACTCTCCACTTTAATGTTGTCCCTAAATTAGCTACCCCCCATACTGGATACTATCTACCACAGCTCCATGTTCTAATGTATTCATTGCATATCACATTTTTATTGTATTCATGGTACTTAATCACCATCTCAAATAATCTGCCTACTTATTGATTTAATTATTATTTTTTGGTCTCTCTCTTCCTCACACCCCAATTATTGCAAATTTTATGAGAGCGTAGGTTTTCCGTTTTATTTAATTTGTATCCCAAAGGCCAAATCCAGCAGAAATTAGGTGCTCAAAAGGTATATGGATATATAAATGGAGGACTAAATCTAAGTAACAGGAATAAATGGATTGTTTATTTCAGAGTCAATATCAGGATAAATGTATCCAAACCATATTTAGTCTGTGCTTCTTTGCTCAAAATTACAGAAAGTGTGACCCATATGCTCACTCCTAGAGCTAGGGTGGAGTCATCCTGGCAGAGCCACAAGGATTGAGAATGGGACAGAAGTGGATTGACAAAACAGGTTCAGAATGCTCTACCAAAGAGGAGGCAACAGCAACAGACATCCACTATAAACACAAAACAAGATTATAGTCACGCTGTTAGTAAAGTTTATAAAGAACTTTAAGTATGAATATGCAGCAACCAGAATTTATAAAAATAAAAACATGAGGTTAAGCATAATGGAATAAAGAACAATTAATATTACTTTTTAAAAAAGAAATGCAATTTTAGTAATGATGTTACAATTTAAAATAATAAAAGAACACTAATGGAGAAAAGTTAAGAAAGGAAGCTGATAAAAATGATAGTTATTAGCATGCTGGAAAATTCACAGGGATGTATATACATCTCTGAGATGTTTTGAACTTCTCTGAAGATGCTCCAGGTATTAAAAGACCCAGTGTGGTGATCTATTATTACATTAAGTATATGCATCTTCTATGTTTACAGGCCCTGATGAAATGAAAACGAAGGCTAAAGAAATTTAAAATAAAAAACTGCAAGAACATTGCCAAAGACAATAGAGCAAAGGTCCTGGACTTCCGGTCTTTCTTCAGCATGTGATTCAATAACAACACACTTGAGCTTCTATGACATTAGACACAAATGAACAACACAATCCCCACACTCAAGTGTTTCACAGATACATGAACAGTGAAAATAGCATGATGAGTACAATGATAAAGTTAAAAGTCTGGGAGCCATGGTAGTAGAGACCAAAAGCCCTTTGCTTATTAAGTTATTGACAGTGTTCATGGAAGGCTTTCTTGGAAAGGTAATGTCTGCGCTAAATCTTAAAGGATGAGTAGGAATGGTGAAGACAATAAGCCCTCTTAAGGTTTAGAAAAAAACAATATCTCCATACATTGAGTAGGAAGCATTCTCAAGAGATACAAAGATTGAACTTGATTTGAAGAATGAGTAGGATGTGCAAAAGCAGATGTATTAATTTCTTAAGAACACCATAAGAAATTACTGCAACTGGATGGCTTAAAATAAAATGTATTCTCTCACAGTTCTGGAGACTAAATCCAAAATTAAAGTGTCAGCAGGGTCATGCTCCATCCAAAGGCTCTAGTGAAGATTCTCCCTTGCCTCTTGTACCTTCTGGTGATTGCCATTAATCCATTCCTTATGTGTAACAGCATAACTTCAATTTCTGCCTTCCATCATCTTCATATGATCTTCTCCTCTTTGTGTATCTCTGTCTCTGAATCTTTTATAAAGACACCAGTCATTGAATTTAGGGCCCACCTTAATCCAGTATGACATCATCATAACTAAACACATCTGCAAAACCCTTATTTCCTCATATTCTGAGGTTCAGAGTGACATAAATTTGGGGAGGACACTATTCAACCCAATACATCAAATGATATAACTCTCAATGTGTAGACCATCCGGAACTACTTTTATGATATTTGGCACTCACAGGTATATAGTCAAAATATTTAACAGGTGGTATAGTAATAACACTAATATGTAAATCCATATATTTATGTATAAAATATATTTATTTTTATTTCCTAAATAAGATAAACTATAAAACTAATGACCAATTTTTACAAGTTATAGCATAAATAATTTGTCAAATCATTCTAAAAATTTCCAAAATAATTGTTGGTATGGCCTTTAGTGACAGGACTGATGCTGGTTTTCTGAGGTATATTTTGATATAGGAAACGATGTCAAACTATTTTAGTGATTTTTCCATTCAATCAATAATTATTAAACCAATTTCAGTCATAAGAAGTCAAGATTTCCTCTTAAAATTGATAATATAGATTCTAGTACTGAATCCTCTCAGTTTCTGCAAAGTCAATACTAACTGGGTAATAGCAATAGCCCAATTTAGCAAAAGGGCTAAAATTTAAAATAAAATAAAAAGACTTAGATATTTTTATATATTTAATATTTATACTATTGACTAAGTCATAAAAATCATTTATTGGACTGCCATAGATAATCAGGTCAAACTTTAATTTCCTGACCAGAATGTGGTAGAGTTGTTAGTAATTAAAAGCATAGCGTTGAGATCTAACCAAGATGACAGAGTAGGTAAATGCTGTGCTTACCTCCTGTCATAATCACATCAAATTACAACCAAATTGCAGAACAGCCCTCATTGAGAATTGCCTAAAGTCTAGGTGAACCAAAGTCCTAAAACAGAAGAAGCCATCTTGAGACCAGTATGAGGGGCAGAAACATGGAATGGGCTGGTCCCACACCCACCTGTGACCATTAAAAATTGGGAAGGATATCTCAGCTGTGGAGGTTCCCCCCTGGAGGACTGAGGGTTCCCAGCCCTACACCAGGCTCCCCAGCCCAGGGTTCTAGTGCTAGGGAGAGAGGTCCCCATAAATTCTTGCTGTGGAAACCAGTGGAGATTATGGCTGAGTGAGAGTAGGGTGGCTGCAGTCCCAGGTATTCCTCTTAAAGGGCCCATGCACAGATTCATTCACTGACAGACCTACTTGCTCTGAGCTCCAATGTTGGGACGGCAGACCAAAAGTTGCCAGGGACATACCGGGATGAACTGAAATAGTCTGGTTTCAGAGTGAGGACTGGAGGGGAAGCTTTCTCCCAGACGAAAGAGCTGGTGGAAGCCATTGTTTCCTTGTTGAGCTCCCCCACTCCCATTCTGCAAATGCAGGTGATCACCATATCTGAGTCTCCATCAACCTGGCTAACACTGTTCTTTTGCCCTGATTTCCTGAGATCTCTCCCACTCAACTTTCAGGCCCACCCAAGCTGCTTGCAATGGCTTTTCTATACAAGTGGCCTGCCTTGGCTCAAGCTGTGAACTTTCCTAAAATCTCTCACAGGTTCACAAAACCCAAACAAGCAGCATCTGGCTTTGGTGTGTCCTGTACCTCTGGCTGAGCAATGCCTGCCTAACACTAGCAGCAGTTGGCCTCAGTTTGTGGAGTGGCTTCTTGAGGCACCACCAAGTACAGCAAGGGTGGTGGCCATCTGCGGATTGCTATTTACAATAGCCAAAATATGAAAGCAACTCAAGTACCATCAATAGACATTTGGATAAAGAAGTGGTACATATATACAACAGAATATTACTCTGCCATAAAAAAAGTATGAAATCTTAACATTTGCAACAACATAGATGGACCTAGAAGGTATTATACTGAAAGAAATAAGTTAAAGTGAGAAAGAAAAATAGCATATGATCTCACTTATATGTGGAATGTAAAGAACAAAATAAATGAAGAAACAAAATAAAAACAGACTCATAGATACAAGGAACTAACTGTTGGTTGCCAGAGGGAAATGGGGGTTAGGGAGTTGAATGTAAAAAGTGAAGGGATTAAGAAATGCAAATTGATCATTACAAAATAGTCATAGGGATGTATGATGCAGAGGGAATATAGTCAATAATGTTGCAACAACTATGTATAGTGCCATGTGAGTACTAAACTTATCAGAGGGATGACTGCATAAATTATATAAATGTCTAAGTACTATATTGTACACCTGAAACTAATATGAATGCCAGCTGTAACTAAAAAATAAATAATTTTAAAAAATGTATTTGACCATGGAAGATTTTCCATTTTTTAAGCATCTTTTTGAAATTTACTTTGTTAAACACTGGTGTACTGAATAGATCACAGAGTTTAGAGATATTTTGGCTTAACTTGCCCTCCAACCCGAATTTTCATTATATTTGTAAAGCAGCCATAATAAGATCCACCTTCTAAAAGTTATTATTATAGTATAAGGCCTGGAGAGAAAGAAAACTTTCTCCAACTGGCAGAAGAAGACGTTGTGTTCCCATTTTGTTCACCTTACACTGTGGGTCTATACTTCCTGGGATCCCTCACATTGTGTAAGGCCACATTACTAGTTTTATGTAGTAGAAGGTGGTGGCCAGTGACCAAGTCCACTTCCAGTCTAGCCCATAAAACCTACCTATGAGTAACGCAATCTCTCTCTCTCTCTCTCTCTCTCTCTCTCTCTCTCTCTCCTCCCTTTCCTTCTCCCTCTCACCACGTGCTCACCAAGTGAGGTGGATTCTGAGGGGACAGGGTAGAACTTTAAAGAAGAAGAAACTTGTTGGACCCAATGTGTTGAGCCATTGATACTTTGGGAGCCTTACTGATGTTCCTGTGGTCTGAACGACATTCCTATGGTGTGGATAGAAAGCTCGAAAACAGTGTCTGAAAAATGTGTAATAGCTGGAAGATGCTGGAGTGCTGTATGAAATGATGATTAATGTTGCAGAAATATACTCAGAAAGGAAAAATGTTTGTGATTCAGCTAAAACACTAAGGAAGTTAAAGTTCCCAGATGCACTGAAGTCTTCCAGTGGTTTATCAACCCTGTGTTGTATGACTGTATTCAATACATTACTATATTGATTCACTATATTAGTTTGGTAGGGCTACCATGATCACAGACTTGGTGGCTTAAACAATAGAAATTTATTTCTCACAGTTCTGAAGGCCAAGATCAAGATGTCGGCAGAGTTGGTTCCATCTGAGGCCTCTGTTGTTGGCTTGTAGATGGCTATCTTCTCCCTGAGTCCTCACATGATCTTCCCTCTGTGTGTGTCTTTTTCGAATCTCCTCTTCTAATAAGGACACCAGTCACACCTGATTATGGCATACCCTAAGAGCTTCATTTTAACTAAACTACTTCTTTAAAGACCTTATCACCAAATATAGTCACTTATTGATGTACTAGGGATAGGGTCTTCAACATATGAAATTCAGGGGAGATATACCTCAGCCCATAACAATCACCAACTTGCCACTGTGTCTTCCAAAGAGTTCAAGTAGAGAAAACTTGTCCAGATAGTAGCCTTATAACCCTTACTGGAGTGTTGAACACAAAGATGTTAACATCTCCACTTAACTTACTCTACAAATGTCAATTTTACTCTCCACATGGAGATAATGTTTTATTATGGGACAAGGGGTAAAAATAGCTGTGGCAAATATAGTTGTTTTTTCTCAGTTATTCAACTGAAATTCATGTGATGTATTGCTGTAAACATGAGAGGAAGTGATTTCAGACAGACTGACTACTGAGCAGGAAATAAAACTAACTCCCAGTTATGACTACCGTATCTTTCAGTTATTGCATTATGTCACATGTGAATGTATACTAGGCACTTGTCCAAGGAAGGAGTAGTATCTGTGGAGTTCACAATGTCTGTCAAAATCATATCTGGTAAGGGATTTTTAAAATATATTTTTTAGGTCCAAAAATGTTGGAAACTGGAAAACAGAATTGAAAAAAACAATGAACATTTGCACTGTTTTTAGAAATATTTGCATTCTAGAAAAAAGTCATTCACCAAGTAGATTTTTCTATTAATAGAATTTATTTGGAAGGCATCAGGTGCAATCACCATTGAATACAAAGCCCCTGTCTGTGTTGTTATGGCACACACACTCGTCCTGTGGTTTAGTTTTCCAAGGCTCTTAAAGCAGAGATATCTTCACTTACCTAAACATGGATGGAGCAGGCTCACCAGCAAGGAAAACCTCAAACTCATCACTACCTGATCATTCAAAAAAAAAAAAAAAAAAAAAAATATCTGTTGGAAAAAAGACACTTCTAGAAAGGATTGCCTGAAGTCCTGAGGTCTTTTATCCCCTCTCTTCTAGATATACTTAAAGAAATCCTTGGATTAAGCCAAACAAGCAAAACTCCTTGTCACCTGGACCATGTGGTTTCACTCCCACCCTGTAAAGCCCAAGAGAAGTTATGGCCTTACACTGAAGCATCAAAAAGAAACTAGACAGCCTGAAACACTCACTAGGGAAAAGATCTATAATTTAGACCAATAACAATGCTATATTACATTTATTTAGAACTTATTATTTGTGTAGCACAGTTCTCACTTTATAGAATAGAGTATTATACATTCTAGGAGAGCAGGCTCTATATATCTTGATCACTGCTGTTTCTCCAGTGCATATGAGATTGGACAATTAAGTTCTGACACTCATCCTAGAAAAAGTGCTACATACCTCATTGCTGAATATCACTATGGTCAGCTTTGAAGTACTCCCTTTGGGAAACTACGTACTGATGCCAGTGCCTAGTCCACTCTTCAAAGCAGTTTTGGAATTCTTTTTCTGGAATGGCCATCAGAACTGTCATCATATTACCCTTGATGTCCTGAATGTCATCAAAATGTCTTCCTTTCAATATTTCAATTTTGGGTAAAGAAAGAAGTCATTGGGGGTCAGAACAGGCAGTAGGGAGGATGTTCCAATACAGTTATTTGTTTCCCAGCATAAAACTTCCTCACAGACAGTGCCACGTGAGCTGGTGCATTATGATGATGCAAAAACCACGAATTGTTGGAGAAAAGTTCAGATCATCTAACTTTTCCATGCAGCCTTTTCAGCACTCCCAAGTAGTAAACTTGGTTAACTATTGTTCCAGTTGGTACAAATTCATAATGAATAATCCCTCTGATATCAAAAAAGGTTAACAACAATGTTGCAACAAGTTTGCAAACTTAATTTGTCACGCCTCGTATGACAGGTCCTCAATAAATATCTCATTCATTCTTCAAAACAACACTGTGAGATTAGTATCTTCATCTTAGAGAAAAGGAAGACAGGGTCCAGCTTGCCTGGCTTTCACATCTAGGAAGAGGCAGAATGGGGATCAAGCCCAGCTCCCAGATGGCCCTTAGCCAGAAGCAAGCAAGTGGGGTTTCTGCCCCACACCTCGCTCAACAGGGGCCTGAATTTGTAGTGCCACCTTCCTCAAGAGTGTCTAGGTCCCACATGGTCCCTGGGGCTCACTAGGATGATCAGTGACGTTGAGGTTGCCCCCAGCCTGGACTCAGACACTCATGAGACTTAGTCCCATCTCCTTTTTGGGGTGCTCCCGACACTCTACTCTCTACATGGGATCAACCAAATGTCACAGAGATTGGCAAAACTCATGCTTATGGTGTTGCTCCAGGGCCCCAAGGCTGAACCCCCACTCAAGAGAACCACAAATTTCCAACGTGGTAAAATTGTGCTCACTCTTCTATATCAGTTAGAAGCTGTGCGGGATGAGGGACAGACGTTCCTTGCATAAATGTGACTGCTTTACTCACTCTCTTCATAGACTACTCACATAGGCTTCCTGATACAGGTAGGTTTATAGAAGGCACTTAGAAAGACATCATATCCAGCAATACAGCCATTATATAGCCTGAGGAGTCCAAGAGAAGACATAGCTATAAAATGTGCTGTTCCATATTTATGAGGTAAAACTCTGAACAGTTAATTTCACATGACCAGAAACAAATTGGCATTAACATTTAACTGTGCAAGACTTTCATTTGTGGTCATTATTAACAAAGCACATTTAGCAAGTTAGAGAGTCACTGAGAACTGGTATTCCTATGTGGTCCAGTGGACCGAGTTTCAGGAGTGATGATGTTACCAGCATTAAATAAATAGTCTCAGGGAACTCATTATAAAATAGTTTCTCTAAAATGATGGTATTATGAGTAATGGTGGAAGATATGGAATTTTGCAGAAATAGTAATTTTGACAATAAGGAACATGAAATGATGGTTCTTGGATCCAAACAGCAGGAGATGTTGCCTGGACAATGAAGAATCTCCGCATGCTTGATTGGACAATAACAATAAGTAAGTCCTTCTTTTCTGCCTATTGTTTAAATCTTCACCAATAAATCACTATACCTCATGGACCCATGAATTTTGCAATACGTTTTTGATAGATTTTTATTTAACTTTTTTTTCTATTGTCAAGGGTGTGTAATTTATTTTATTTAACTTTATGATTTTGAAAACTTGAGTTCACACAGAAGTGGGGAGGGGTGAAGATTTCCAGGGTGAGAAGCTCACTATATCTAAGAGTTTTCATACAAACCTATGATTCCTATATATGTGGTATTATAATGTGTTTTTTTCATTAATATACTTTATTTTTAGAGCACTTACAGGTTCACAGCAAAATTACACAGAAAGTACAGTTCCCACATTCCCTCTTCCCACACACACACATTCACTCCCACCATCAACATTCCCATCAGTGTGTTACATTGTTGCAATTGATGGACCTGACAGCACTGACACATCATTATCACCCCAAGTAAGCACTTTACATTAGAGTGCACTCTATGTGTTGTTTATTCTATGGTTTTTGACAAACATATACAATAACATGTATCCATGATATAGTATCATACAGAATAGTTTAATTTCCCTGTCAAAGTGCTGTTTAAAAATGTATATGTATATATATTTTTTATCTTGGAATATTTTATATTTACAGAATAGTTGCAAAGATATTTTTCACTCTGCTTACTCTAATGTTAGCATCTTACATGGCCCTGAAACATTTGTCAAAACTAGGAAATTAGTATGATGAACTACTATTAACTAAGCTACAGACTTCATGTGGCTTTCACAAAATCTTTCCACTACTATTCTCTCTGTCTCTTTTGTTTTGTTCCAGGATCCCACATTGCATTTGCTTATCATGTCTCTTCAGTCTCCTCCTAACCATAGTCGTTTCTCAGTCCTTGTTTTTCATGACCTTGACAACTAGAGTGTTTCTCAGTTTTGGTTTGCCTGATGCTTTCTAATGATTAGATAGGGGTGTTATACATTTTTAAATCAAATTGTTTATATAGACCACAGTAAAAAAAAAATAATAATTTACCTGGTCCCTGTACAAACTAGACATGGCCCTACTCAGGACAATCACATTCCAAAACCCACGATCTTAACCACACATCATCCAATACACCCTTCCAACCTCATTTCCTCCCAGTTCCAAGCAGACCAGTTATCCATTGCCTTTAATCATGATAAGATGTCCACTTCCATGAGTGATTTTATGTACACTGCCTTTTCTACTTGCATTGCCCATTTTCCTCCTCTCTACTGAGTCCGTGAACCAGCCGCCTACGCTTAAGCACAAGCGGGCATCATGCCCTACCTGGGCTTCCCCTGAAGCTTCCTCCAGCCCACTGGGGTTTGCACCTGGATTGTAGCAGAGCTTTTCTTGTAATGGTTCTTTTATTTTTAGGAATTTTAGGTGCTTTCACATATTGTTACCTATATCTGCTCTTTTTCCTCCAGTTAGATTAGAAGCAATTTGTGGACAGGAATGTTATTTTATATATGTGTGTGTGTGTGTGTGTGTGTTTGTGTGCACGCGTGTGTGTGTATTAGTTTCAGATGTATAAAGCAATGCAATAGTTAGACACTTGTACATCTCACAAAGTGATAATTCCCCTCCCCTAATCTACTACCCCTCTGACATCGTATATAGCTGTTACAGTTCCACTGACTCTATTCCTTATGCTGTACTCCACATCCTGTGACTACACACACACACACACACACACACACACACACACACACACACATAATTATAGCTGACATTCATTATTATTCAGCTTCAACTTCAGGTGTACACGGCAGTGATCAGGCATCTACACCATCCCTGAGGTGGTCTCCGTAATAAGACAAGTGTCCATCAGATACCATATAAAATCTTTACAACATTATTGATTATATTCCCCAAACTGTCTTTTATGCTAAGTGAAATAGGGCAGACAGAGAAAGACAAATACCATATGATCTCACTTATATTTGGAATCTAAAGAATAGAATAAATGAACAGACTAATCAGAAACAGTCTCAGAGACATAGAGGAAAACTGAGGGTTGCTAGATGGGGGTGTGAAGAATGACGGAGAAGTTGAGGGGATTAGAAAGCGCAGTTAGTAACCACAAGGTTGCCACAGGATGCAAAAGACTGTTATAATATATTTTATGTAGAGTCTCTAACAAATCTTTAGATAGTTGGTGAATGACTATAGGAAGAATTACGTAGCCCTATTTTATCATTAAGAAAACTGCATTTAAGTTTTGTTAAGGTAGTTTTTAAAGAAACTAATCCTGAATAAATCTTTATTTTACTACATTGACTTCCTCTAGGGAATTTTTTAAATTTTTTATTTTGTAGAAGTACAGGGATAAAATGCTATTTAAAATTTTACAAAGAAGAGTAATTTTCAGTCGTTCATTTATTCATTCATTCAATAAGCATGGATTGAGCACTTACCGTGAATTATATGCTATGATGAGTACAAGTGGGATAAAAATAAAAGATAGGCCTTATTCTCAAAATGCTCATAGTCTACGGAGGAGGAGGAATCAGAAAACTAAGTTAGCAGAGGAAAACCAAAGTGAAGGAAAGAGAGGGAAGGGGGAAAGAAATAAATTACTGGTATTCGTTAGTGGATTTTTACAATTATCTAACTTTGTTCTGTTTTTCACCCTCCATAGTGGCCACGTGCTCTGAAACCCATGAACGTACAATGTTTATGCACGTACTTTTTTAATAATTATTATTTCACACATAGAATAAAAAAATTGGATGGGACTTATAAACATAAGTTAATTGTACCTGGAAAATTTATACATATCTATTTCTCTTATGTCTGAAACACTTTATAAAGTCATCCCTTTTATAGTAAAATATTCAGAAAAAATTTACAAATAGCTCATTCAAAAGTTAAGTAGATAATTAGCTACAATATGTTTTAATTATACTTACTCATTGACCCAAGTGTAGTGGCATAACACTTGGTATTACCAGGTACACAGCTGAGGGAAGAGCCAGGCCAGGGGTCAGTCCCCACTGGTTTACTGGACATAAGTACATGTGCATCAGTCTTTTTAAAAAATTAACTATAGGGTAACATTGCTTAATAACATAGAAGTTTCAAGTGTGCAATCCTATAATATGTCTTCTGTATATTGCATTGTGTGCTCATCACCGAAAGTCTATTCTCCTTTCATCACGATATATTTGACCCACTTTCCCCTCTTCATCCTTTCCTTACCCCCTCCCCCTCTGGTAACCACTATACTGTTATCTGCATCTATAAGGTTTTTTTTGTTTAGTTTGTTCATTTGTTGTTTTGTTTCATATCCCACATATGAGAAAAATCATATGGTTTTTGTTCTTTTCCATCTTACTTATTTCAGTCATCATGATACTCTCAAGATCCATCCAGGTTGTCACAAATAGCGATATTTTATCACTTTTTATGGATGAGTAGTATTCTGTGGTAGATATGTATCACATCTTCTTTATCCAATCATCCAGCAAAAGACACAGGTTGTTTCCATGTCTTTGCTATTGGGAATAATGTTCCAGTGAACACAGGGTACATATAGCTTCATCAATAAATGTTTTAAAATTTTTCAGGTGGATACACAGAAGAGGAATTGTTGGGTCATATGGTAGCTCTATCGTTAATTTTTTGGAGAAACTCCATACTCTTTTTCGTAGTGGCTATGCAAATTTACATTCCCACCAGCAGCATCCAAGTGTTCCTTTTTCTTCACAATCTCTCCAATACTTGTTATTTCTTGTCTTCTTGATAATAGCCATTCTCATTAGTATGAGGTTGTACCCCAGTGTGGTTTTGATTTGCATTTCCCTTATAGCTAGTGAAGTTGAGCATTTTTCATATATCTGTTGGACATTTGTATTTCTTCTTGGGAAAAGTGTCTGTTCAGATCCTCTGCCTAATTTTTAATTGGATTATTTTGTTGTTGTTGAATTTGAGTTCTTTATGTATATTGGATATTAGCCCCTTATAGGAGGTATCATTTGCAAATATCTTCTCCCATTTGATTGGTTATTGATGGCTTTTTGTTTTGTTGAAGGTTTCTCTTGCTGTACAGAAACTTTTTAATTTGATGTAGTCCCATGTATTTTAGCTTTTATTTTCCTTGCCTTTGTGGTCAAGTTCACAAAAACCTCTTTGAGACCAAGGTCCAGGTTTTCTTCTATGCATTGTATTGTTTCAGGTCTTATAGTTAAGTCTTTAGTCAAATTTTGAGTTAATATTTGCATGTGGTGTCTGATAGCAGTCTACCTTCATTCTTTTGCACATGGCTTCCCAATTTTCCCAACACTGCTTATTGAAGAGGCTTTCCTTTCCCCATTATATGTTTCTGGCTCCTTAGTGAAAAATTAGTTGCCTATATACATGTGGGTTTATTTCCAGGCTATCAATTCTGTTCCACTGGTCTGTGTGTCTATTTTTCCACCAATGCTATATGTTTTGATTATTGTAGTTTTGTAGTATAATTTGAAGCCAGGAAGTGTGATACCTCCAGGTTTCTTCTTTTTTCTTAGGATTGTTTTGGCTTTTCGGGGTCTTTTGTGGTTCCACAGATATTTGATGATTTTTTGTTCTATTTCTTGAAAAATGCCTTTGCAATTTTAATGGGAATTGCATTAAATTAGGTAATATGGCCATTTAAAATATGTTGATTCTCCAATACATGAACATGGAATATCTTTGTGTGTATGTGTGTGTGTGTGTGTGTGTGTGTGTGTGTGTGACTTCTTCTATTCCCTTGAACAATGTATTATAGTTTTCAGTGCATAGGTCTTTCTCTTCCTTTGTTAAGTTTATTCCTAGGTATTTTATCCTTTTGTTGCAATTGCAAACTAATTTTTTTATTCATTTATTTTTCTGATATTTCATCGTTAATAAAGAGGAATACAATGGATTTTTGTACACTAATCTTCCTGCAACTTTATGTTTGTTGTTTCTAATAGTCTTTTGGTGGAGTCTTTAATCAGAGTTTGGTTTTGCTTTTACTGTGGGTCAGGCAGTCATATCCAGTCAAGAGTTAGAAATGAGGTTGTGATTGAAAAACCAAGGCATTTTCTCCCATTAAAAAACAAAAATTCTTACATAATGAGTCACATGAAACTTAATCTGCCATTAGCATCTTGAGAGACACTTGTTTACCTATCTTCTCTAATGTGAAAAAAAAAATAAAGTGATGTAAAGAAAAAGAAAATGTACAAAGGGGAGAAAATTGCTGAAAGAAGAAGGGTTCCACAGACCAACCTCTTCTGCTTTGTCTTCAGAATCTGTCTCTAGATCAAAAGATAAATATCATTTGGCTCCAAAAAAAGTATCTTTTCAAACATTTGTCCTTCTAACCCCCAAAGTGAAAATTAAAGTGGTGTGACAGATGTATTTTATTTACATCTTTGAGTAAGACCATCAAGACAACATAATTGCAGTTTATTTCTTTAGTAATCTGAAGAATGCATTGGAACAAAGTGATTCATTCTTTGCTAAATCTTGATCAAACGTCTTCCAAAGTAAAAAGTTCAAATAAAAAGCTATCCTAATTAAAATAAATGAATAGAATTGATTTAATAAGATTACATTTTTTAATGACTCTCGGAGATTGTGTTAAGGACAGAAAACTGACATTTTAACCTTAATCAATGCACATTTTATTAAAATCAACGTGATGTTGTGTTATGTAAGGCCTATTGAAAGGAACTTAAATAAAGTTCAATCTGTGAAAAGTAACCAACTCTAATTCAGTTGAAATTTAACCTGATGGTGGGTACAACATTCATTTAACTCATGATTATTGAGTGCTTTTTTTTTTTTTAATTAAATTTATTGGGGTGACAATTGTTAGTAAAATTACATAGATTTCAGGTGTACAATTCTGTATTACATCATCTATAAATCCCATTGTGTTTTCATCACCCAGAGTCAGTTCTCCTTCCATCACCATATATTCGATCCCCCTTACCCTCCCCTCCCACCCCCCACCCCCCGCCCCCCTTACTAGTGCTTATGATATATTAGTCACTTAGTCTGTATCTATCAAAAATCACTTTTCCTTCCCTTAGTATGGAGTAACTAGCTTAAAATTTTGAGTTAAATTCAAGTGTACCTAAATACAAGTACTACACTAGCATTTTAAAGAACTATTTCTGTTACATTTTAAATAAAACTTCTGCTTGAAAAAAATAATTGAATGCTAACAGGCTTCCCAATTCTAAAAAGTATGACTCCAGTTGTTAATGGAAAGTGGAATAGTCTCAGTTTCAAGTTCAAAAGGAGTTTGGGGTGCTGAAAAATAATGGCTACTTATATTTCACAGCACGCAGTTTTGTTTCTTCTGGGTTTTCCTCTCTTAAAATAAAAATTGGTGTCTAGCTATGCCTATTTTACACTTTAGCTTCCAAGAGGGTAAAGATGCTCAACTCCAGGAACAAGGTGAAGTGTTACTTGGCTATTAGTCTCGTGTTTTTGTCTTGATCTTGACTGCCCATTAAAACTTCTGTTTCCCTGATCTTGATTCTTGATTGTTATTGTCCTTGAATTTCACTCTATTACAGCTGCTTTTAATGTAAGATGTTTCCAAACAGTTAAGGAACAAAGTTATTGAATAAAGTAAAGTGAAATATAATTTTTAACACATATGTATTTTAACTGTTTAAGGGATGAAACAATATTTTAGTCATTATTTTTCTGCAGTATTTTCCTCAGTTCTTGTCACATAGCAGATCATCATGTTTTATTCTTATTTAAAATTCAGTGCATAACTTTATTCATCAATTCAACAAGTATAAACTGAGCACCTGCAATGTTCCAGGAACCCTGCTCAATGCTGAGGTTACAGACAGAAATTGGATAGGAGCTGTCAGAGTAGGACGATAGCTAGAGCAAACAACCCCAAAACTCAGAAGCCTAAACCGACTAAAGCTCATTGCTCACTCATGGCATAGTCCTAAGCCAGGAAGGGGGCCTCTCTGTTTCATTACAGAAGCCTCACTATTTTCCATGTGCAGCCCCCAAAGTGTCCCTGGGTATCAAAATCCACTTGGAAGATGGAAATGAGAGAAATTGTGGAGCCTCCTGTGAGAGGGGGTTTAGAGCCAGTCCTGAATAGACAGCAACTTCCATTCATATTCCAGGGACCAGAATTCAGTCCTAAAGTTCCATCTAACTTTAGCAAGTATGTATTTGTTGAAAGGAGCTAGAAAGTGTTTTCTCAAATGAGCAGGAGAAAAAGGAAACAGACTAGATGAGCATCAAGGCATTATATTCCTCCTGGTCCCTCCTTCTGGTTGCCATGAAGCACACCCGCCCTCTCCTGGGAGACAACACAAGACCCATCTTGTTGTTCATGGCCCAGTAAGAGCCACCTGCCAGCACAGATACATGCCCACTTGATAGCAATGGTGGGCCAAGGGTAGGAAAATTACAATGAAAACTCCCAGTTTGAACATGAAAGAATGAAGGACACACAGAAGTCACTGGCCCAGTTATGAAATCCAGGTGATGCAGGGGGCAAGGGATACTCCTTGATTAGGCTTTGATTCTGTTTTCCAGAAGGAATGTCTCTATCCATTTTCTCCCAATCTCTTCACCATGTCCGAAGAGGATCTGACGAGGTATGTCTTCCTTGGGAACTTCACAGCTCCCCTGGCATTCTTCTCACTCCACCACATTTAGTATCTTGAAGATCAAAGAGGTAATAGGTTTTTTAATTGAGGGAGGGAGATTGTTCAATTTTTTCTTTCCTTTTTTTGCATTTTCCAGGATGCATTTTGCAGTTTTGTTAGCAATAAGTCCTCTTCAAACATGCATTTAGGTTTTGATCTATCTGATTCCAGATGACCCATGTAGCTCTCTAACTGCACATAAAGATTTTTCTGGGATAGTATCAATCCTGTCTTTTTTAGTCTGCTCAGGATACCGTGGACAGGGAGACTTAAATGATAAAAGTTTTTTTCTCACAGTTTTGTTGGCTAGAAAATCCAAGATCAAGTTGCCAGCCAGTTTGGTTCCTGGTGAGACCCCTCTTCTGGTTTGCAGAGATACCTTTTCACTGTAGCCTCATATGACAGGTCATTTCTCTCTTATCTCTTCTTAGAAGGGCACTAATCCCATCATACAGGCTCTACCCTCACAACCCAATTACCACACTGTAGAGAGTTTAGCTAAGTTACTCCATGGTATTGCTGCCTCATCATACATTTTGGTTGGTGGTGTGGCCCGCAGTGACCTTAAACTGACACGTGTCCCTCATGAAAGCACATGCTCTAGATAGCAGCTCACAGAGTCACAAGAAGATGTATTAGGTTGGTGCAAAAGTGATTGTGGTAATTGGCAATTAAAAGTTATTTGCAATTACCTTTAACCTTTTAAACCTCAATTACTTTTACACCAGCCTAATAAGTTGCTGATACAATTTCCCCAACAGACCTCATGACTGATAGTCTCCCCTGCCTCCCAGGGCCTTCCCCTTGTGTGCCCCTTAGATAAGATCCCCAAGGTGCTTACCAGAGCCATGTACTTTTTGTTTGAATTGACCAATCCTGCCTTACTCTGGGTACAGCCATAGACTCTCATAAAGTCATGAGCCCCAGACCCTGTCTCTCCCTCTATCAGCTCTCTGCCCTGATTTCAGCCTGTGGCCTGAGAGCTTCTGAGTACTTCTTTCAGGGTCTCTGGATAAAAAACGTCTTTATTTCAATTCCTCATATGGTCTGTTTTGCACGACAGCTCACATACAGCACCCTGAGCTCCATTTAACAAGTGTTAATTTGACAAATTCATAACACTCCCAAAGGCACCTCTTCCAAACACCATCACACTGGGGATTAGGGCTTCAACATATGAATTTAAAGGACACAAACATTCAGTCCATAGCACAGTCTTATGTCTTTACTTCATAACCCCAAAACCTATGCACTTGAATGATATAGGGGGAATCAAGAGCAGATTTCATACGTGGTCAGTTACCCTTATGAAATCTGGGAAGACTTCTTAGAAAGACAAAGTTTGAGATTAAGCTCGAAAGATTCCTGATATCCACTAAGTAGATGGAAAGAAAACAAAGCAATGGAGGGCTTTGAAGAAAACAAAGCAGGTGGGAGAATTGAAGATGTTTTGGCAAGTCCAGACCAGGGTGATCCAGGAGACTGTTTCAAGAACTAAGACTGGGAAAAGTATGTGCCAGATCATAAAGGGTTTTATTGGCTTTGTTTGAAGTTTGGTTTGTAAGCACCAAGGAGTCTCTTAGAGACCTTGAAGAGGGGAGTGATAGGATCAAAGTTGTGCTAAACCTTTGTCTTCAGTGAGGAGGATGAAGCAAAGAGTGAGAAGCAGGGTTGAAAGAACAACCGCCCAGTTCTCTGTTATTTGAGATCAGATTTGTTTGGAACCACAAAAGACCCCGAATAGCCAAAGCAATCTTAAGAAAAAAGAACAATAATGGAGGAATCACACTTCCTGACTTTAGCTTGTACTACAGGGGTACAATAATCAAAACAGCATGGTATTGGCAGAAAAACAGACACATAGACCAATGGAATAGAATTGAGAACCCAGAAATAAACCACATAAATATGGACAGATAATTTTTGACAAAGAAGCTAAAAACATACAACGGAGGAAAGACAGCCCCTTCAATAAATGGTGCTGGCAGAATTGGATTGCCACGTGCAAAAGAATGAAAGTGGACTGCTATTTGTCACCAGGTACCAAAGTTAATTCAAAATGGATCAAAGACTTAAGCATAAGACCTGACACAATAAACTGCATACAAGAAAACATAGGACTAAACTTATGGACCTTGGGTTCAAAGAGCATTTTATGAATTTGACTCCAAAGGCAAGGGAAGTAAAAGCTAAAATAAATGAATGGGTCTATATCAAACTCAAAAGCTTCTGCACAGCAAAAGAAACTATCGACAAAATAAAGAGACAACCAACTAAATGGGAAAAGATTTTTCAAACAAATCTTTCAAAGTGCCTCTGATAAGGGACTAATATCCAAAATATACAAGGAACTCATACAACTCAACAACAAAAATTAAACAACCCAATTAAAAAATGGACAGAGGACCTGAAGAGACATTTCTCCAAAGAGGACATACAAATGGCAAATAGACATATGAAAAAATGCTCAACATCACTAATCATCAGAGAAATGCAAATCAAAACCACAATGAGATATCACCTCACCCCAATTAGAATGGCTGTCATCAACAAGACAAATAGTAACAAGTGTTGGAGAGGCTGTGGAGAAAAAGGAACATACACTGTTGGTGGGAATGCAGATTGGTGCAGCTGCTATGGAAGGCAGTATGGAGGGTCCTCAAAAAATTATGAATAGAATTACCATATGACCCAGCAATACCTCTCCTGGGTATCTACCCCAAAAATCTGAAAGCATTTATCCATAAAGACAAGTGTGCCCCAATGTTCATTGCAGCTTTATTTACAGTGGCCAACACATGGAAACAACCAAAATGTCCTTCAATAGACGAATGGATAAAAAAGTTGCGGTATATACACACAATAGAACACTATTCGGGGGTAAGAAAAGATGAAATAGGACCATTTGTGACAACATGGATGGATCTCGAGATTATAATGCTAAGCGAAATAAATCAGACAGAAAAAGCAGAGAACCCTATGATTTCACTGATATGCGGTATATGAACCAAAAACAACAAAATGACAAGACAAACAGATGAGAAACAAAAACTCGTAGACGTAGACAACAGTTTAGTGGTTACCAGAGGGTAAGGGGGGTGGAGGGTGGGAGATAAGAGTAAGGGGGATCAAATATATGGTGATGGAAGGAGAACTGACTCTGGGTGGTGGACACACAATGTGATTTATAGAGGATGTAACACAGAATTGAATACCTGAAATTTATGTAACTTTACTAACAATTGTCACACCAATAAACTTTAAAAAGAAAGAAGGAAGGAAGGAAGGAAGGAAGGAAGGAAGGAAGGAAGGAAGGAAGGAAGGAAGGAAGGAAGGAAGGAAGGAAGGAACAACCACTCGGTGACCATTACTTTAGTTCAGCGAAAAGGTGTTGAGGACCTGATGAAGGCAGAGGAATGGAGAGGAGAGTTTGGACACAGGAACTGTTAAGAGGGAGGTACAGGGATTGCAGACAAGGAGAAATGGTGGTCATTACTGCACTCAGTGATTAGTTAGAGCCCATGTTCTCTCCAACCCTCCAAGCAAATGGCCATCCCCATTATGCCTGCTGAAGTGGAGAAGTGGAAACAACCTTCAGTTGGCTAGATCCTTCACAGGATTTCTGCCCATGACTACTGAATGAAAGCCCGAGATTCCAGCCCAGTAGGCTAGCAGAGTCTTGACTCTACAGAGAGTGGATCCATAGAAAAGAGGAAATCAGACTAAAACTGCAGACTCCACCAGTGCAAACGGTGTAGAAAGCTACACCTGGTATCCCCTTTAGTCAGGACAGTGTTCACCTGACACTGAGAGCTTCAGCGAGAGACAGCAAGACAGTGAGAGAAAATACATTTGATTTTACATGAAAACAAAGGATGGCAATCATTTTCCATCTTACTAGAGTCTGCTTATTAACTTATTGAAAGTTAAACATTTTCCAGGAGATGTTATTTATTCATCATCAACTTCTTAGTTTGCTTGACCCAAATACAAAATCAAACATGTCTTTCTCGCCTTGTTAGTGTCTCTGTGCCTTGTTGTATTCGGAGTGTGCATAATGAAATGGTTGGAATAGAGGTATTATATGCATCAGTCTCTGCCAGGTTTGTTTCACTAGTTTGATTCTGCTCTACAGGTTAAAATATTCTTTTTGAACCAGTTGGCCGTCTTCCACCTGGTGCAGGTCTTCATTACTAAATGCAACACATATATTGAGTGGCTTAACTTGGAGCAGCACAATCAGGGAAATAGAGACCAAACTAGAGAGTGAATATCATACGGCAGAAGGAGCACAGGTTTCCCAGCCTGGAGACAGATGTGGGTCTGCAGGTTTCCAGCTGTGTTTCTTTCCTGGGACATGTCGATATCCGGTCTATCCAAGCCTTCATATATTATATAAGTAATAGCAGTGGAGGTTAGCAAGGTGATCAGTAAATGGTGCTGATACTGGTGGACCTCAAGGTCGGAGACAACATGTAACCTCTGTTTGCTACACCAGGTGTCATGCAGGGTGGCAGGTGGGGTCTCTACTCCCACTCCCCACAAGAGAACGCAGGATATGGTGAGGCCAAAAAGGAACACCCATGGAGCCATAGGTAGGGGAGTCATATCACTATATTCTCACTGGCGGCATCCTCCTCTCTGCAATCCGCTCTTGCTAGCTCAGCCACCATCTTCTTGCTAGCCCCCTATTTTTTGCTAGCCTAGCCACAGCAGTTATATTAGTGGCCAATGGCTCACTGGTTACAGCTGACAGCCAACTAGCCACAGCTGATGGCCATGCAATCACAGTTGATGGCCATTTACTACCTGAGCCAGCACCTTTCTATGTGAGGCCGAGAGCCTGGAAACTGCTTTCTGGGGCTCTGCCCCCACACTCCACCCCTACAGGCTCTCGCCTCACAATCCACGTGACAAGCATCTTCCGCGAGGGGCCCTGTGCGAGGAGCCTGGAGGTGAATGCAATATCCTGGACACAGCCAGGCTCTCTGGGCACAGCCAGGGTTTCTCAGGGCACCACCAGTGCTTCTGGGCACAGCCAGACTTCCTGGGCTTCTTAGGGTACCACTAGTCTCCTCGGACATAGCCAGGGCTCTCAGGGCACTGCCACTCTCCCTGGGCCTCTCAGGGTACCGTGCTGGGACAACAGCGACTCACAGTCAAGGTGCTTTCATATTCTCAATGGTGGCCAGTCAAGACACAAAAGCAAATATCCCCTAGTTCCACTACATGGTTGTAAGTTCCCAAACAGTCAAGCGGTCCATTAAATTAGTGATGGAAGGCAATTCTCCATAGTCCATAGTCATTTGCCAGGGCTGTCCTGGGGGTTAGGGACGACCTTGACCTCACCCGCATCTCCCACGGAGGACTCAGCAAGCCTTTCCTCCTGGGACAAGTCCCACATCCGGGCTGCCTCAGTAAGCACTTCCCAGCCCACAGGTCCGCAACGACCTTTGCTTTCTCTGGCCTGTGCTGGTTGGGGAACCGTCCACATCTTTCCACCTCTCCATGGGGATCCATCTCTCCAGCAGCTGCATGGCTTTTCCTGTGCTGGTAGGAGAACCGTCCAGGTCCTGCCACCCCTCCACGGGGGTCCAGCTCTCCGGCAGCTGCTCCTCCTGGTCTTCCTGAGACTGAGCTTTCATACACACAAACTGCTCCACCATCCTTCGGAGAGCTTTGGCCAGCACCATACCCTGCTCGCTGCACCATTTGTCATTCAGGGTGGTGTCGTGCGGGAGACCCTGCTCGCTGCGCCATTTGTCGTGCGGGGAGGCCTGCAGGGTCTCTGGTCCCGCTCCCCATACAAGAACGCAGGATATGGTGAGGCCAAAAAGGAACACCCACGGAGCCATAGGTAGGGGAGTCATACCACTACGGTCTCACTGGAGGCTGGGTTCACTGGACGTGCGACCTGCTGTCCGTTTTGTCTGCAACCCACCGACGACTCTCTTTCACTCTCCTCCACTCTCCTCGGCTCTCCTTCGTAGCCGCAGCAGTTATATTAGCGGCTAATGGCTCAATGGCTACAGCTGACGGCCAATCAGCCACAGCTGACGGCCATCTACTACCCGAGCCAGCACTCCTCCACGTGAGGCCGAGAGCCTGTAAACTACTTTCTGGGGCTCTGTCCCCACACTCCACCCCTACAGGTTCTTGCCTCACAATCTACGCGACAAGCGTCTTCCGCGAGGGTCCCTGTGTCATATTAGCCTACTGACACCTATGGACGAAAAGAAATGGTAGTCTTAGGAACCAACAATGGCAAATCCCTTGCATCTGGGAGGATACATGCCAGCTTCTTGTCCTGGGAAAGGAGGGTTGCTGCCACTGGCACCTTTCCCGGTTTGTGGTACCAGACCTTTATGGCAGTGCTTGGGGTCCCTTGCATAGTTTCAACATGTAACAGAACAGGGGACCCCATAATAGGCCATAGTGAGAGCACATAGTTCCCTCGCAAAATCATCCCTGTATCGGGACCTCTGTATACTACAGTCACTTGTGGTGGCCACTCAGCCACCACCCCTGGCGTCACTTGCAAATCATGAGTCAAACCGGCCCCCCATGGGGCTATCAGACCCAACCACTGACAGTGGGGGCTTTTGACCTGCCAGGGCCAAGTCCATTGCTGCCGTTCCCCTGCTTTCAAGCATGTGGGTGCTGGCAGCAAAATGTTCCCATTTCTGCCGTAGCCTGGCTTTAACAGAGTCTCACTCGTGGTAACTTGTAATTGAATGGGAGCGGCCGTTCGATGTAGCAGAGCTTCTACTGGCGCGGGCCCTCCCTTTCGTGGTCTCTCATTCAGGACTCTCAGGATGTCCCATAGACGCGAGGCCCAGTCACGCATCGTAGGAGGGTGTTTTGACACCCGGAGACCTTGCTTCAAAAGACCATTATAACGTTCAATCATGCCAGCTGCTTGCGGATTGTACGGGGTGTGAAACAACCATTGCACGTCCATCCTGGCAGCCCAGCGCTGCACTTCTTGCCCCGTAAAATGGGTACCCCTGTCACTTTCAATGACTTGGGGGCGCCCATAGAGGGCGCACAGCCGTGTAAAGGCGACCACTGTATGCCGCTGATCCGCAGCCGGACAGGGCCAAGCAAACATCAACTCCGTAGCAGTGTCCACAGTTGTAAATGCATATATCGCATTGCGGGCCTTAGGCAGGGGTCCAATGTAATCCACTTGCAGCGAGTGAGGGGCACCCTCCCTCGCGTAATCTGCTGTGTCTCCCAGGGGAGCCTCCGCCTTTGGGGGCTGTCCTGGGCACAGACGGCACAGTCATAGCAGGCATCTGCTATCTCCTGCCATTTCAAAGGCAGGCCCCAGCGTCTGCTCACCTGCCACATGGTTCGGCTCCCAGCGTGCTGTAATTTCCTATGCACCCAATGGGCCACATCAGTGGCAGGAGCCCGCTCTAACCATCGTACCCGTGCTAGGGCGTCTGCTTCATCATTACCTGGGGACACTAAGGGGGAGTGACCTGTGACATGCATTAAGGTCACCTCCTTTCTCTGCCCTAGGTCCCAGAGGTCCTGCCACATGGCTTGACCCCACAGTGGACGGTGTCCCACCAACCAGTTTTGGTGTTTCCATGTAGGGAGCCACAACGTTAGGCCCCGGAACACCGCCCTGCTGTCAGTGCAAATAACTAGGGGCCCAGGCTCATGGCTGATCACCATCCACACAGCCCGTAATTCAGCCCACTGGCTACTCTGGCCCATCCCAGTATCAAACCAAATGGTGTCTGTTTTGGGCTGCACACCAATAGCCGTCCAAACAGCTGCAGCCCCTCGGCTAGAACCATCGGTAAACCAGGCATCCTCAGGTACTGGGGACTGTCCTTCTTTGTAGGGCGAGGGCTCCAAGTCCTCCCCTCTAGGCAGAGCACTTGGCTCAGCCTGGGCTACAAGCTCCACAGGCCCCAGGACCTGTTGTAGCTCTGTGCTCAAAGGGCTTGAACTAAGGGTGCTACGTTGCTCCAAGTAGGCACCCCACTTGGCGAGGGTGGTGGTCTGTGCCACCCCTATTTTGGGTCCCTGGGTCCACGTACGGACCCACCCCTGGACAGGATACGTTGTTCTAACCAATACGTATGCCGTTCCTGTGATGGCTTCTGTGGCCACTAGGGCTGCATACACAGCAGCCAGCTGTTTCTCTATTAGAGAGTAGCGGACCTCCGCTCCTTTCCATAATTGGGACCAAAATCCCACTGGCAACCGGAGACGCTCCTGCCGTTGCCAGAGGCCCCATCCATACCCCTCTTGGGTTACATGAACATCAAGTTCAAATGGGCGGCCTGGGTCCACTACTTGCAGAGCCTGTGCCTGCTGCACTGCCCGTTTTGTGGCAATGAAGGCTTGCTCTATAGCCTCAGTCCAATCCCATGAGGCTCCCTTTTTTATCATATTGTACAAGGGCCTTGCCATTTGTGCTAAATGGGGTACAAACGCCCACCAATATCCTAGCAGACCCAAATACGTCTGCAGTTGGGAGACCTTGGTCGGCCAGGGAAAGGCTTGTATTTTGTCAATGATTGCCTCAGGTATAACCTTTGTCTTACCCAACCACACAACACCCAAAAACTTGACGGATAAGCCAGGGCCTTGGACTTTTTCCTCATTCACCGCCCAGCCGCGTGACTTCAGGTGGCGGAGAAGAGAGGGAGCTGCTTGCTCTAAATCAGAAAGAGAATCTGAGGTTAACAGAATGTCATCAACATAATGAAACAAGGCCACAGAGGATGGGTGATCCCACTGTGCCAAATCCTGGGCCACAAGCCCGTGGCAGATAGTGGGGCTGTGCAAGTATCCTTGCGGAAGGACTTGAAAAGTCCACTGACGCCCATCCCAAGTAAAAGCAAACTGCTCTTGACACTCGGGTGCAATGTCAATGGAGAAAAAAGCATTGGCCAAGTCCACTACATAGTGATATGTCCCTAGGTGGACAGTCAGACGATCCATGAAATCATGAATTGAAGGCACTGCAGCGTGCAAGGGTGGCGTCACCTTATTTAACTCCCTACAGTCCACAGTCATTCGCCAGGTCCCATCTGGCTTCTTGACAGGCCATACTGGGGAGTTAAAGGGACTGTGCGTTGGCCTCACAATATGTGCCTTCTCCAATTCCAATATTGTACGACCGATCTCCTCCTGTCCTCCTGGCAGGCGGTACTGTCGCACTGTAACCATGCGCCAGGGCTGTGGCAACACTTGAGGAGGGTGGTGAGCATGCCCGCGTGTCACCGCTTTCACCACCCGGATCCGGAGACGGAACTCTCCTACCGACGTCTGTAAGCTGAGGCCATGTAGCACGTCCACCCTTAGAATATACTCCGGAACGGGGGAGACATAAACCTTGTAGGTACGAGGAGGGAGCCTTCCTATACCCAGTGGTAAGGAAACGGCTTTCACAGTCACAATCTTTCCCCCCGTAGCCATCAATGCAGATTGCTGGTCCGGGGAACAGTTCTGGGTTCCCATAAACGAGACTGCAGTCAGCACCAGTGTCAACTAGAGCCAAAACCCTCTGTACATTCGAAGGGGACCAATGTATGGACAGTTCCACGTGGGGCCTCTGGTCCCTGCTCGTCCCCTCTGACCGGGTACCTTGGCCCCACCCCTAATCAAGCTGCAAGGAGTCGGCCTCAAGTGGCTGCATGAAGTCCTGGAGGGACACGGGTCGCGCTTTGCCAGACTCCTCCTTTATGTTTCTCCTGAATTGTTGTTCCGGACGCAACTGTTTCCAAAGTTCAAGCAGGAGTGCGTTGGGTTGCTGGTCTATTTTCTTCCTATCGACCCCTGCTGCCACGAGATCACGCCACATCTGTGCGCGTGTTACTCTCTGAGGCCCGCGACCTCGCCCCTTTACCTTTGGTTTGGGCTTCCAGGTCTCAACTGTGCGGACCTCCTGTCTTAACTTCCTTCACCTCCGGCTTTCAACATCCCCTAGGGTGGCCATGGCAGTTGTAACTTCATGGATCCGTCGCCTACATACGGTGTAAGAATAGCAACCAAGGATCCAAAAGCACTCGCAGGTGCAGTGTCCAAAACCAGATCTCTCATGCTGGCAGTAAAAAGCTCGTCATCTGGGCCCTGCATGTTGAGGTTAAAAATAGCATGTCTCATACCCATTTCACGGATTATTTGCGTAAGTTCTGTATATGACTGCCATTGACTCACAGTGTCTGGCAGCTCGCCAGCCTGTTCCCATATGGTGCGTACCGCAGCCGTGAGCCACGCCATTAGAGAATGGTTGCCCTGGTTGTTGGCCAACCTATGGCAGTTTTGTAACCTTTGTCGCAGGGACGGATGCACTGTCACGAAGGCTAGCTTTTCCATCTCGCCTGGGGAGCAGAGAATGTTGTCTGCTCCCTCATCCCATAAACGTAACAGCCAAGCCGAGACTGGCTCTCCAGGGCGTTGTCTGTACCGCCTCCCCAGCTCCTGCAACTCAGTGGGAGTGTATGGGGTGTAGGTAGTGAACTCAGTCACAGCTGGGTTGCCGGCAGCAACGCCCCCAGGGCCCAAAGGTTGCTCACGTTTTACCCTTTGCTTCAAGATTGGCCGGGCTTGGGGGTTGGGAGCTACATTGTCTCCACTTGCTTCCTCCGCCTCTGCCTCAGAGTCTCCACTGTGGGGCCCCTGTTCTAACAGGCGGACCCGGGCTTCCAGCGCTTCCAACCGGGACACCTGGTCAGGCACCCGGGCCACTTCATTAAGCACATTTTCCGTGTTGAGACTCAAGGCCTTGAGGAACATCCAGCCCACGCGGCCGGCTGTAGCCTTCTCCTCCTCTGGCAACTGCTCAGCCAGAGCCTGCAGGGCCCTCTCCACGCTGGCCGGAGAGCCGTCCATGTCCTCCCATCCCTCCTTGGGGGTCCAACCCTTGAGAACAGTGGCCACCGAACACCACACACTGTGTGGGGGCCACACGTCCTCCTGCCCAGAGTCAGACGCCATTTCCACCTGGTCGGAATCTTGCTCACCGTGCCAGGTGTCTGAGTGGGTGGAGGCCTCGATGTAAGATGTCCACAGCCCTCATAGCCTACAGCAGGAGCCCACCAAAAAGCCGGTAATGCCTGCTATGGCCAACAGGGCGGCATGCCATCCGGAGGCTCGAGAGGACCACCAATTCACCGAGGGGTCACGTCTCTCCCAGGCAGACTGTGCTCCCCCTCTCTGGCGCGGCTCCTCATGGGCTTCCTGAGACTGCGTTTTCACACGCACAAACTGCTCTACCATCCCTCGGAGAGCCTTGGCCGGCGCCATACCCTGCTCGCTGCACCATGTGTCATGCAGGAGACCCTGCTTGCTGCGCCATTTGTCGTGCGGGAGACCCTGCTCGCTGCGCCATTTGTCGTGCGGGGAGGCCTGCAGGGTCTCTGGTCCCGCTCCCCATACAAGAACGCAGGATATGGTGAGGCCAAAAAGGAACACCCACGGAGCCATAGGTAGGGGAGTCATACCACTACGGTCTCACTGGAGGCTGGGTTCACTGGACGTGCGACCTGCTGTCCGTTTTGTCTGCAACCCACCGACGACTCTCTTTCACTCTCCTCCACTCTCCTCGGCTCTCCTTCGTAGCCGCAGCAGTTATATTAGTGGCTAATGGCTCAATGGCTACAGCTGACGGCCAATCAGCCACAGCTGACGGCCATCTACTACCCGAGCCAGCAGTCCTCCACGTGAGGCCGAGAGCCTGTAAACTACTTTCTGGGGCTCTGTCCCCACAGGTGGCCTGTGGGGTCTTTGGTCCCACTCCCCACATAAGAACGCAGGATATGGTGAGGCCAAAAAGGAACACCCATGGAGCCATAGATACGGGAGTCATGCCACTATATTCTCACTGGCAGCATCCGCCTCTCTGCAATCCGCTCTTGTTAGCTCAGACACCATCTTCTTGCTAACCCCCTATTTTTTGCTAGCCTAGCCACAGCAGTTATATTGTGGCCAATGGCTCACTGGTTACAGCTGACGGCCAACTAGCCACAGCTGATGGCCATGCAATCACAGTTGATGGCCATTTACTACCTGAGCCAGCACCTGTCTATGTAAGGCCTAGAGCCTGGAAACTACTTTCTGGGGCTCTGCCCCCACACCAGGTAAACTATGAAGCCAGGGATGCTAACAACCTGGTTATCTGAGTGGCTCAGGAAACTCTCAATTGGCCCCACTGAGCAAAGGTCCAGTGTAGTATCCTACTTGGAGTAGGTGGTATGGGAAGGCTCAATATTCTGTGCTTCCTCAACTCTATGACATACATTTGTGTTCAGATTTCAATGCATCTGAAATCTGTATACACCTTACAACCAACTTACAATCAATTAATTGTTGTAGCTCCTACCCTACCCCCACTCTAGAATGCTATCATAATACTGATGGGGCAGTTTCCAATTAGTGACATTTTGGAAAGAGGCAAATAAGATACTTACTATGCAAGGCAAGGCAAGGCAAGCTACTCCTTACCTATTTTCAGGGTGTTTTAAACTTAAGGGCATCTCTCACAGTTTCTACATCTTTTCAGTTGATGGGTATGATCAGAGTGTCCAAATGAAGTCAAATGGGACCCTAATATTTGCCTCGTGGGTTTCACACCCTCATACCTTTGCTCAAATTATGTCTTTTTCTGAAATGCCTTTTCAATCTTTCCTCTGTCAAGCATCTCTTAATGTTTCAAGTTTCACCTGAGCCTCACCTCTTCCCTCAAACATTTTCTGTTGTAGACACCACTTACCACAAATGGAAATGACAACTCTATCATCTTTGCCTCACAAGCTATCACTTCTGGAATACTCCTGATATTTCATTGCATTTGTTTATTTGTAGGTAAGCTTACTCTGCCTCTAGTCCCTCACCCCTTAGACAAACACTGTCTTTAATTCCTGTCCCAGCCACTAGCATTTACTTACAGTGCAGTAGGTATTTAAAAAGTCCTGTTGAACAAATTAATAAATATACCCCACACTACTTTTAGCCTGTAGGGAACTCTCAGAGTAATTTGAAAATAATTTGTAAAATAAAATTCCAAATTGGAAGGGGTTCCTTGGTGGTACAAATTTAAAACTGGAAGACTTCTCAAATGCATGTCCCTATCAGATGGCCGAAGGTTAAGGTGCCACTTTGTCTTGTAGTTTGCTAGCTGTGTGGTTTACTTGGATCTCCTTATTAGCCTCTACTTTCCATATACCAGACCTCATCTCAGTCTCAGCAGAGTTCCCCCTTTTCCTCCTGCATAAATCAAACTGGAGAGGCTCATCTTGTCAAATTCTCCTGACAGACAGAGTTGCTACAACAAATGAAAACACTAAATGAACAGCTCCCATCTATTTTTTATGGCTGATATTCATTCCCAGCAAATAGCAGGTGTTATCCTAGGAAGAAGGCAACTACAGTTCGTGAAGTTTTCATTTCATTATAAATCATAGTGAATATTTCCATTGTGTGGCTTTTTGAAAAATGTAAAGCAAATGTTAAATGCATAGGAGGTATGATAAAAAAATACAGCGAATGTTTAAATTTAAAAAGTATTACAGTAAAAGACACAATGTCATTAATCCCCCTCAAAATACCCTCCTTGCTTCAAACACATTTATCCCATTGTTCTTACCACTTTCTGAAGCAGTTCTGGAAGTCTTCTGTCATGAGTGTCTTTAGTTGCACTGTAATGGCTGTGTCGATGTCCTGAATCGATTCAAAACGTTTAACTTTGATGGTCATTTTGACTTTGGGGAAGAGCCAGAAGTTGCATCGTGCCAGATCTGGTAAATAAGGACGATGCAAATGCACCATAATGTTTTTATTTGACAGAAATGCCATAGCAGCAGTAACGTGTGACACAGCGTTGTCATTGTGGAGGTGAAGTAAAGACCATCCATGAAAGAGGACTTCCAGAACTGCTTCAGATAGTGGCAAGAATGATGGGGTAAATGTGTTCAAAGTGAAGGGGAGTATTTTTAGGGGGATTAATGGTAATGTGTCTTTTACTGTAATAAAGCGTTTTGTTTTGTTTTTTTAATTTAAATATTCACCATATTTTTATTCACCAATTTTTTTATTTAAAAAATTTCTCAGAAAGTATTATGACAAAGTTTTGTTCCAGAAATAATTGCAGTGAAGGTGGCCATAAGGAACCTCACAAAAGGATTAAAAACTATCACCAGAACCATTAACCTAATTATAGTTTATAAATAAATATATATGCACATGTACATATAAAGACATATGCAATTGAGAGTGCTTAATTTCAGATGTCTCAATTCCTATCAATATCAAACGTACACTTTTTATCAGTCTTCAAGGCTGTCACTACAGCTGGTAGCATTCCTGAACCTGAGATTCTAGAACGACAGCTATTGGAGACATACAGACTCACCTGCCTTCATTCAACTCCCACCTCTTTTCCCTGGAGAAGCTGGATCAGAGAGCCAGGTCCAAAGCAAGGGTTTTGGGAGACTAATTTAAGGGCTAATGGCTGCACCAGGGACAGGTGCTTTCATTAGTACCATTTTATAGATGAAGGAATTGAGGTTTAAAAGGATTAAGTAACTTGCCCCAAATCATACAGCTAGTTATTTACAGAGGACTTGAAAACATTGCCTTTCAACTGGATTTGAAGAGCAATATAAACAAAGATCATGTAAGCAAATTATCTCCCCAACATAGCCATCCCTTCAGCATGTGGGGAAGCCCAAGCAAAATTCTACCGGCTCATAATATGCCTAAAATCTGGCTATTAAATCCTTAATGTTTCCAGACATCTCAATCCTTATAATACAGTATCTATATTCACCTGAGGTAGATGTGACTAGAAATTTGCCATATAACCAGTTTCTTTCAAACTCTTCCAACTCCAAACATTCCTATAAAGGAGATGAGAGTATTAAAATATCCAATTGCCATGCTTGTAAATATCTCATAAATTACACATTACCTTCACCAGAGGAGCTTTTGGTACAATTTTAAGCACTACCTACTGTGTTCCAGTAACCTATGTAAGGATATCTGTATACACTATCTCATTTCATATTTACAACATCCCTATATGTGAAAAAAAGTTTTAAAACCAGAGATTAAATAAATATTCAAGGTCATAGAGAGATGAAGAGGAGGAACAAAAGTTTCAGCACAGACATGATTGCCATACAGTATAAGACACCCTCTCCTCCTGCTCCTCAAATAGGACTAATGCAAAAAACTTAGCAAAAGACTAAGAACTGGGCTTTTTAAGCACTTCCTCTCCATTTGTTTTCTGAGTTTCTTTTTCTTTTTTTTTTGAACTTGAAAACATCTTGCACAAAAGCATCCTCTGATGTTTTCTTTTTTTTTTTTTTTTCCTGAGAGGTGCTAAATAAACAGTTTTGGTGATGTGTGGCCAAGATTGTAAATTTGTCAGAATTCAATTATTAAGCTGAAATTTAGGTATTTACTGCTGTCATACAAACTCTTTGCACAATGACTTCAAAAAATTGCCCTGACTCCTGGTTCATATCCGAGGCTTTACCAAATGCACATTTTTTAATATAGTGTGGGTGCCATGAGGTTATAGACACTTTGCGTTCATATGCAATAGACTCTATAGTCTTGAAAATAACATACTGGGTTACTTTTAGGAAAAATTCCTTCTTGCCTATATTTCTCATTTTAAAACCATAAGTCATCTATGAAAGGAGAGACAGTTAAAGAACTTTGAGAAAATGGAAAAATGGTCAGTCAAATATCAAAATACAGATTAATATAGTACCACATTTCACACAAATGCAATGTAACATTTGAATTCAGCAATTAATAATGGCATATTTGATTCCAATGAATCTTCCTCTGAATACACATCTAATTACAAGAACATCTTCTGAGATGATTTTGAATAACACCATAATGCTTAAGATCATTTCTCTTTTCATTTGTCAACATAATATAACTTGCATGCTTTAGGGAATGTTTATAAGGAGCCAAAACTGTTGTCAACAATTCAGATAAATTATATATCTCCAAACAATAAATTTACCTGTAGCTACGGAAGCTGCCCCAGGTAGACCTCAAAGACAATTTCTAAAATGACCCTCTGCATGCCCATTACTTCCTCCTTCCCATCCATACACGAACTACTTCCAGTTGCTGGGGTCTTCATCAAGGAAAGAAGAGAGGTAAATGAACAACCCTCCCAACTATGGAACAAGGTCTCTGTTCTTTTCAGAGATTCCACTCAAACCCCTCTGGAACCTATTACATGGAGAAAACACGCCCTGGTCCACTCACAATTTTAGAGATGGAAACAATGACTCTTAAATGACTGTAAGTTCTAAGACTCTGAACTCCATGTTAAGGCTGGCTCTCTATTATCCATATTCTTTGGTAGCTCTCAAGAAAGTTCTAAAATAGGGTCACTAAAAAATGTCACTTGATGCTGGCTCTCTATTATCCATATTCTTTGGTAGCTCTCAAGTAAGTTCTAAAGTAGGGTCACTATAGATGATGTAATACAGAATTGTACACCTGAAATCTATGTAATTTTACTAACAATTGTCACCCCAATAAATTTAATTAAAAAAAATGTCACTTGATGAGGTAGGTCATTATTTCAACATCCCCACAAAAGCCCAATAACTGGTATATTCCTGAAGGAAGGAATAGAGAAAGATGAGTCATCAAGTAGAGCTTATTGACAATCAATGAACACTGGTAAAGAAAGAAAGGTAACAGAGTGAGGTTGGGAAGCTGAATGAAAAGGATGAAAGAATTAAGAAGTACAAATTGGTAGTTACAAAATAGTCATGGGGATGTAATGTACAGATTAGAGATTGTAGTCAGTAATGTTGCAACAACTATGTATAGTGCCAGGTGGGTACTAGATTCATAGGAGGCATAACTACATAAATTATATAAATAGCTAACCACTATGACGTACACCTGAAACAAATATAAAATACTATTGAATGTCAACTGTAATTGAAAAAAGAAAATAAATAAATAATTTAATTTAAAAACCCATAAAATTGCTTGATTAAAAAGAAAGAAAGGAAGGAAGGAAGGAAGGAAGGAAGGAAGGAAGGAAGGAAGGAAGGAAGGGAAGGAAGAAAAGGAACGAAGAAAGAAAGAAAGAAAGAAAGAAAGAAAGAAAGAAAGAAAGAAAGAAAGAAAGAAAGAAAGAAAGAAAGAAAGAAAGAAAGAAGGCAAGCTGACAGAATGGTACAGATTGAGGAAGATGGAAAAAGAAAAGCATTGCATACAACAGAGTTTCAACCTCAGTGCTATTGGCATTTGGACTAGATAACACTTTGTTCTGGGATCCATAGGACGCTAAACAGTGTGGGATGTTTAGTAGAACCCCTGACCTCTAACTACTAGATGTCAGTAGTACCAACCCCACTCCCTAGTTTGAACAATCAAAAATGTTTTTCCAATATTGTCAAATAACCCCCAGGGGCATATTTGTCCCCAGGTGAAAATCATAGTCTTAAAATATACAGATTAATCTGAACCCTGTCCATGAGAAAGGCATTATATGCTTGTTTTACCAGGGGAGAAATAACTGAGAGAAAAAACACTTACATAGAGCTTATTATCGGCCAGACACCCTTGAAAATAGTTTATATATAAACTCATCTATCCCTCGTATAAACCCCATGAGTTTGTATATAACATAATAGTTATTATTAGCCCCATTTTATAGATGAGGAAACTAAGCCACAGATCAGGTAAGGATCCTGCCTGAAGTCACCTTTCTAGTAAGTAACAGAGCCAGCACTCACCCCTAAGCATTGTGTGTTCCTCTGAGGGCAGCCAGTTCCCTTTTAATAGGTGAGGAATTGTCCTCCAAGGCCACTGTCCTTCTACTATATAAGGATATTTCATAAAGCAGAGGAGGTATAGTAGACTGTGGGATGATGCTGTACTCACAAGCACCACTCTGAAACAAAGCATCTTCCACTATTTAAGCAGGTCTGGCACACAGTCTGCAGGCTCACACAGTGCGTCCTCCCACCCAAAGAAGCAGGCATGTGTCCCAGGGGATGACAGGCAATCTATTCCCCAGAAAGCACTTTCTAATCATTCTTCCTGTGGGTACAACCTCATCCCTCTTTGCTCAACCATGTCAAAGAACATGTCCTACCAAAGATTATTTATCTACAAGAATAATAAACTTTCGCAACTCTGCCTATGGCAGCTAATTGTGTCAACTTGTGAGGGCTAAGGGTCTTAGACAGCTGGTGAAACATGATTTCTGGGTGTGTTTGTGAGGGAGTTTTGAGAAGCGAATAGCATTTGAATCAGTAGATTGAGTGAAGATTGCCCTCATCACAGTGATTGGGCTCATCCAATCCACCGAGGGCCTAAATAGAACAAGAAGGCAGAGGAAGAGTAAATTTGTTCTCTGCCCTCAGACATTGGTACTCCTGGTTCTTAGCCTTTGGATTCTGATTGGGACTTAACATAATCAGCCCTGAGGGTCAGGCCGTCAGACGTGGACTAAATTATACCATTAGCTTTCCTGGTTCTCCAGCTTGCAGATGGCAGATAGTGGGATTTCTCAGCCACCATAATCACTGAGAGCATATAATCCATCATATGATATATATATATATATATATATATATATATATATATATATATATATATAGTCATAGGAATAATATAGAATTTAGTTTATATATATTAATATAATATTAATTCATGTATATGTGTATATATATATATATATATATATATATATATAATATTTTTTCTGTTTCTCTGAAGAAGCCTAACTAATACAGCATCCTAAGTGTTTCTTTGTACAATATAGAAGGAGAAATGTTGGTTGGATTACTCAATTACCAAAATAATTAATGAATGGACAAGAAAGCTTAGTTGCTAAATATACATGCTCTTGAGTCATCAGCTCTGTAAGTCAATAGTTCCTGCATCATCAAGTTAGATGGAGATAACAAGCACGACTTCCTAAGACTCATGTCAGGCAATATACAAAAGCCCCTGTTGAGGGGCTGGGAGGTCAGCCACGTGGTGGTTTGAATGGGGACGTAGATGGATGAGGATTTAAGTTGTGAGAGAGGATGCTGAGCTTCTTTCTCACAACTGCCTTTCCTCAATAGAACAGAATGAAAGATAAAGGTGAATCCACTGTACTATAGATTAGCAGGTTCCAAACCAGTTATAGTATCTTCTTTCTTCCCTGGAATGAGGCAGCCTATTGATTCTGCTTTGAAAAATTAAAATCTCATTTCAAGGAACATAACTTTCTTTCTTTTACTCACAAATAAGCAATGCTAAAAAATAAAAATATCTATATATCCTTTTAGAGCATCAGTGCAAATGGGTTGAGGCAATAAAAGTGACTCTTCCACTACTCAATTTTTACAATAACTCTTCTCCCAGGGGCATAAATATTAATACAATCACATTTTCCAGGAGGGTGAATTTCTAAATATGCAAAGCTCCCAGGGTTACTTTACTTCAAGCCATGTCTCCAAGATCACAGACTGATGCACAGCCGTCACAGGTAGAAATCCTAATGGATGCAAACCACACTTCAGTAGCAGGCAAAGGCAACTGGAGGGGTAGTCTTGAAGGAAAGATACCTAGGAATGCATATACTGGACTTCCTGGTTTCACCAACCAATTAGGCAACTTGAGTCACTCCATCAGACTCCCTAAATCATAATTTCCATTCTCATCACGTCCTCCCGACAATCACTTACCCTTCCAGCATTCTGCCAGAGAGAAAAGCCAAGAAGAGGACTGGTGAACACTTTGCAATTTATATGCAGGCACTTGCAAGAATGTGCTTAGCTAACATCTGTCCTCTTCTTCAGGACCTGCAAAGTCCTAATTTCTGCCCCATCTCCCAATTGATGCCTTCCCCAACCCCTCTTCAGATACACATGCCAAATCACTGCTTCTCCTAAATCATTTCCCTCTTCCTTTCTTCCAGCAAATTGCTATTGCAGAGCAAAAATACCTTAATTACCTAGTTTGAACTGAGAAGCTTATTTTTTCTAAGAATTGGAACACTAAACTGGTTTTTCCTAAAATAATAAATCTAAGCAGATACCTCTATAATGCTAAACAGAGTAATACTAACAAACAGCAGATTCAAAGATGAAACTTATGGGGTAAACGTTTCCAGATTTTGTTATGGTCTTTTCTTTTACTGCTCTTGATCAGTTAAATTTAATCTCATTAGATTCTCTACTCTTGGAATGGAATTATCTTTTGTAATTCCTTATATATCTTTTATTAGAATCAAAACTGTCCTAGGACGGCAAGATAATTATTCCACTTTGCCATCAAAAATCCCTGCAAAGATCCTTGTTATGGGTTTTTCAAGCATCACTCCGATGACACAGCCTGTTGTTGAAGTCGTGTTTTAAAGGTTGAATGCCTCTATTAAACCTTCTAGCTTATGTAAAGAAAGAGGAAACATACGCTCATGATGAAGTACCTAACAACCCAGGAAGAGCAGAAATGACTTCCAATCAGGGGGACATCTTCTACTTACATTGGATAAAACAATCTGCAGTTCAACATGTGTTTTCAGTGGCTGCTGATGGCTGGATGGTTGAGAACCTACATAACACGTTTTACAGAAAGGATTTGAGCTTGAAAGCAACCAGTATCTCTTGGTCTCCAGATACCACTTAAGATTCTAACAAACCAGAACCTTTGAAAACAAATTTAAACAAGAGTTTAATTTGTTTCTGTTTGGTTAGGCCAAGATTTAAAATATCTCCATCACATTTTCTTAGAGATCTTTGCCTTTTAGAGGAGGATGCCTGATTTGGCAATCCACAGCAATAAATCCTCATGTTCTAATGTAAAACCAGATGCATCATCGAGATTGCTATATTATTACCAAGTGGAGTACATTCTTTCATTCATAACATATTTAACAAGAGCCTACTGTGTGTCAGACATTGTTCTGGGGAATTGGAAATATCAGTGAACAAAAATATCCTGAAATTCCCCTACTCGTGGGACTGAAAATTTCTGGGGACTTCTAATTCTGGAAAGTGGGGTTATATTTCTATTTCCTAAATATCTTATCTGACATAGTACTGGCTGTTCCTTTATTAGCCTATGTGCATTGAATGCCTATTATGTGCTGACACTGAAGGACACAAAATGAATAAGTCTTGCTCCTTGCTCATGAGAAATCGCAGTACCCTAGTTCAGCCTGTTACAGCTGCTGCAGTGGAAGTCTGTACAGGGCCAGAGGAGCAAGAAGGGAACGGACAAGGCTAATTAGAGGAGATGCTACTAGAGTTGAATCTTGGAGGATAATTAGCTGATCCCCAGGTAAATGGAGACAGGTGTAGGGTTAATGGAAAGGATGGAATTCCAGGCAGAGACAATAGTATTAACTGGGGCAGAGAGAGAAAAAGCAGCCTGGTGTTTGGAATGGTGAAAGATCATAGATAGTTCTTTATCCCAAACCAGAGAAGGGTCCTGTGAAATCAATGTTCAAGGTTTCCTCACCATCTTCTTGGGGCAGACAGGTACCAAGCCAAAGACCATAGCACTTCCAAAAAGAAGTTCCAATTCTTTATAAAACACAGGAAAAATCAAGGCTGCATGCTTCTGTGAATAGAATATTTAACATTGTGTCAGGGAAGAAGGATTTTAGGGCTTGCAGGACAGAAATGATACAGGGCTCAGTCCAACCTATACTACCAAACCCCAAAGGAAAGTAAGTCATCGAATTTTCTGAAAAGCCCACTTTTTAGACTTACATGAAGGTTACTTTGATGGCCAGCCTTTAATATACCCTCAAACACATCGTTCAGTGATGGGCCTGTTTGTCTTCTCAGTCTTGCTCGCTGTGGGGAACTAAATATGCCTTTAATATTTATCTGTGCTGTGCAAACTGCTTCTACATACATCCCTTTGAGGGAAATAACCAAGATCAATGCAGGATGACATATACTAAATGAAGAAACAAACAGAAATATTTATTTCTCTGTCCACATACCACAGTGCCTCCTGAGGGTGAGAACAAATTGGCAGCAACAATACAGTATTCCAAGTGGGTATCGACTGTCTCAATGAAGACCAGTGATGTAAGGATTTTTTTTCTTTCATCATATGAGAGAAATCTATGCAAAAGTATAATAAAAGGAAAAATGACTTACATCTTAAAAGCAGTTTCTTCATCACTGTTCTGGGATTAGATGTTGCGAAAGTTGCTTTATTTGGGGTTGTAATAAGTCATACCATTGAGTACCAGGTGTTTTAAGCACTTTATTTATCTCATTAAACTCAGACTCTTCCAATTTAAGTATTATTATTGATATTGCACACGTTATGAAATAAGCGAGTTTGGCGGGGAGGAGGGCTCCCTTGCCTAACGGCTCAGAAGTAGTGGGTCAGTTTGCATTCAAGCAAGATTTATCTGGCTCCAAACACTATGCTATTTCTTCCATGAACATTACACTCTATGAGTTTGGGACATGACTGAATATGTACATATGTAACATATAAACATGAGTACTGCATGTCTTAGGTGAATTTCCCAGAAGCAAGGCTCTAGGCGAGGATCATGAGCAAATTACTTGTTAAGGAGAAACTAGTGAGGGAGACAGACAGACAGAAAATGAGAGCCAAGTAAAGCTGCACATTAAGACTAACATCATCCTACACAGGAAATCAGTACTGTAATATATGTTCAGAGCTGTCTTCCCCAGGTAAGGGCCTCCATGATCTTGCACTTGTACGTCACCGGAAAGGGCTTCCCTGGAATGATATAAACTCTTGGGCACCCGGCTCTCTGCAGAAATTATGTTATTGGCCTGAAGACAGTACCTGAAATAAGGCAAGAACTCCCCCAAATTGGGGGAAAAATGCATAGAAACATTAAAATAGATCTCAAAGGATGCACACAGAGAACTAAGTTCACTATAATATTTCAAAGTAAATTATCACAACCAAAAATATGAGCACAGGCTCATTTTCCAATAGATGGCTGCACAATCAGTACCAGTACCAACCCCTTCCTGACTAAACCGCAGACGGGATTCTGGATCTGCCCGCACTGCCCTTATTCATCGTATCTGGCATCGTGCGACTTCTGGCTTTTCCCCAAAGTCAAAATGACCATGAAATGTAAACATTTTGAATTGATTCAGGATATCTAGGCAGCCACGACAGCGCAACTAAAGGCACTCATGGAAGAGGACTTCCAGAACTGCTTTAGAAAGTGGCAAGAATGGTGGGACAAGTGCGTTCGAAGCGAGAGGGAGTATTTTGAGGGAGATTAATGGCAATGTGTCTTTTACTGTAATAGCTTTTTTTAAAATTTAAACGTTCACTATATTTTCTGATCATGGCTAGTAAAACAACTACTCAGTGATGGGCAGCTGCCATTTTTGTTTTTATTGTTATTTTAATTTGCTCTCTTGGAACCATTGATGTAGGCGCTGTTGGATCTGCCAGCAGTTTCTGAGTGTGGGCCGGGTTCGTGTTTCATGAAGCCGAAGAATAGAAACACGGACCAGGGAGAGGCAAAAAGTTTTAAAAAGAGGATAGTTTATTAGAGGCAGGAAAAGAGGTTGCAGCTCCCGAGCGGGAGGGGGTCCCAAATGGGGGGGTGCCCCGTGACTGAGGCAAAAGCTCTTACTTTTATACCTTCCCTTGCCTGCTTGGGGAAGGGGAGCTGTTTGAAGAAGGAAACTTGTTTGAAGAAGGGAACTGGCGCCTTCTAATGAAATTCATCTACCAGGTTTGTTCTGCTTGTCCATCCTAAAGGAATTAGGAAAGTAACCCACTCTTTATCTATCAAATCAGCTCCGTTTGTCAGGCCAAAATGAATTTTATGATTTGCCTCAAGGCCTTGTTACATTATGTCCTGGAGCAAAAGAGTGATTTCAAAACCTGAAGTTTTAGGATATGACTGTTTTTGTTTGCTCCACCAGGGACCTCCCTGTCTACCTAGGGATATGTTAGCTGTCCTGTATCACCATGACTTCCTGGGATATCAGTGACAGAACAGATTGAATTTGAATTCATAATTCTCTTTGGTAAACTAAGCGGGGCAGGACTATTGACCACTCTGTCAGAAGGCTAGCCCTAAAATCCGATTAGATCACCAGAGTTCTCCTTCCTTACTTTTCTCAGACCAATGAGATTTCAATATTCAAGAAAACAGCACCTACACAAGCAATGACAATATCAACTTTGACCTCTGCAGCAATTGTCTGTATAAGCCAAACCCTATAACTCTAGTTGAGGCTTAGATCACACAGAGAAGTGTGATATACTGACACGAGGTGACCTAGATTCTTCTTTTTATTAGTTTCAGGAGTACAAAACAATGTAATAGTTAGATATTTACACCCATGACAAAGTGATGACCCTCCTCCCCCAATCTACTATCCCTCTGACATTGTATAGCTGTTACAATTCCATTGACTCTATTCCCTATGCTGCACTCCACATTCTGTGACTATATATATATTTAATTATAGTTGACGTCTTATTCAGAACATGGACTTCTAGCTAGGAGGGTAGTGGGGGAGAGACTAGCAATGAACCAATGAAAAGCAACTACAGAACCCAGCAGTGTTCTTGAGAGAATTAAGCCCAAATGCCTTAAGGCATCCATTGTATAAAATTAATAAAATTCCCTCCTATGTACTTAGAATGGCACTATTTTATACCATGATGGGAAGAACAGAGGAATTGGACACAGAATCACTTTCTATGTTCTGTAGTAACTCTTGTAAGGAGCCTTAGTTGAGAAAGGCTAATGTAAACTAATGCTTCATTAATAGACATGCAAATTGAAGTTAGAGAGCATAAACGACTTGCTCAATCTGCAGTATGTAGCAAAGCTAATGGCAGCAAAGTTGTTTATTAAATAGCCCCTAGTGTTATATAAACTCATCTCTGGGAACCATCTTAAATCTTATTAATCTTTCCCTCTCTATCCCTTTCCCTCTCCCTATTTCTTCCATTCTCCCTCACTTGCCCCACTTCTTACTACCCCCCCACTCTGTATCTCACTAGCAATTGAGAGAGAGGGAGAGAGACAGAAAGAAAGAGAGAATCCGTGAATGAAACCTGATGCAGACCCACCACACACCAACACAAAAGAGCAGTAATGTTACGTAAGATACCTGATACTCAACAGTGAAAGAAGCTTTGGAGTTACCCACACTGGAGCTCTTTATGTACTGACGTCAGTGGCACCTCTACTCTGTGATCCCATAGCACCTAGTGCTGACACTCTCCGAGAATCTATCCCACTGGATCGTGATTGTCTGCTTTTGTATTTATCTTCCCACTGAATCATGATGTCAGGGAAACAAGTTTAAGATTTTCTAATCTCTATCTCCTAGCAGTATCTGGCACATAAAAGGCATCAATACAGAGTCAGTAAATAAATAAACCAACTAATGAAAGCCATTTCAGATATTGTAGGGTGAAGAGTTCAGATGGTTGATCTAACATGAGGCATGTGTACTGTCAAAGTGAGTGAACTTATAAATTTTTTACAAGACTTTGACATTAGAAAATATTGCAATATATATTTATTAACTTGGTCAAAACCATATGCATTTTATTTTGACATATAAAAAAGTAGGTGAAATAGTACGTCATCTAAATTAGCATTCAAAACAATGCAACACATAGAAGAAGGCTTAATTTTCTCATCTTTAAAAATGATAAATGACTCAGCTACATGGAGTTGTAGCGACAGAACATTCAAGTTGTAATAATTTATATGATAAATAAGTCCTATGGGTCAATGATTGAAAACTCAATTGCCTATAAGACTTATTCAGGTGATGTAAATCAGTAAATCAGGTTGAATGTGGATTTTTACAAGCTGAAGACTGAACGCACGTCCTGTCTAATTGGGGTAGTTGTGACTCAGCTTCATCCTATCGTTGGGGGAGTTTTGCAGTAGAAACCAGACACATGTCTGTACCTGTGAAATCTTAGCACTTAAATCTTAGCTATCATTGGTTACACCAAACAAATTTGCTATTGCTTGAATTTAGCCTGAGGCCCTAAGAGTCTAAACAACTATATGGGTGAAAAACAAAATTTGAGAGGTATGCAGCACCTACACATTGACTAAATTGAGTCAACTGGAAGATTTATGCCTCGATTTTTAAAAAAATTATTTGTTAAGCCGCAGGCACTTAATCTAAGTTTCCGCAAACAATGGGCATTTTAGGCACAGATTTTACCTCCTGGAAGATTACAGTTTGGAACAAAGTAAGTTATAAATACATACGCCACATAGAAAGAAAAACTGAATATATTTTTGGTGCCTAAATTGTGCGTGTTCTTCTATCACAGCCCCATGCAAATCTTTGTGTTCAGCTCTTGGTATTTATGACTTTAACTTGTGCAATTTCAATTATATGTTATCAGACCCAAAGGCCAATGATATGCAGAAAATTGTCTTTTTGCTGAGATATAAATGTGAAGTACAAATGTGGTGAGATCTATATAATTAGTGAGACAACCTAACCCATAGCCCAGCAATCCATCTCAACATACATTCATCTTTTTTCATTCTCTAATTATGTCATATACATAATATATTTTAAGGAAAGTTGAAAATATTATTTTTTAAAAAGCTACACTATTACTAGCTCTTAATACATGCAGACTGAAAAGCCAGCTTGTAGGGCTGGTATAAAATGAGAAAAGAAAGTGAGGTCTTCATCTTAAGTCAAACTCTCAGCAGCACGCCAGAGTTGAATGGCAACTCCTGGAATCATCTTCACTTGGTATTCAAGAGCATAGTTTCTCTTGGCACTCCTTGTATTTTACAGTTTACCTCTTCTCAGGCCCTTTTCCAGGCTCCTCTTTGTCTTCCCACCATCTAAATTCTGGAGTGGTGTAGAACTCAGTCCTTACTCCTCTGTTCACTATATGCTTACTCCCAGCGGATCTCAGCCTGACATATGGCTGCAAATAACACCCACATGGGGGGACACTCAAATCCTAATTGCCAGCCCAGACTTCTCCCCCACCGCCACACCAAGCTTTAGACCCATCCATCCTGCTGCCCACTCATTGTATCCCCTTGTTTCCTATTCTAAAATACATCAAGCTCAGACATTCCTCCCCAGCTGCTACCCCAAACATGCTCGTCCCTTAGTCTTCCCATCTTGATAAACTCCCACTCCTGGCAACCAGCCACTTAAGACAAAAGCCTAGATTTTCCTTGTTCTTTGCATTTTTCATACCACATCACAGTCTAACATCAAATACTGTTGGCTCTACCCTTGATATATATCTAGAATATGCCCGTCTCACCATCTCCAATCTAGTTTAACCTACCAACATCTTCTACCAAAACCATTTTCCTAGCCCATTACCTGCTTTCCCTGGTTCACCCTTCTCACCTCCCAAGTTATTCCCTTCATAGCAGGTGGAATGATTTGGTAAAATAAAAGTGTAATAGAGGAAAAGCTTAACTTTTTTTTCTCTATCCTCCTAGTTTCTTCAGCTAGGGCCTTGAAAATTGACTGACGAAAGACAGATTAATAAGAGAAAAACAAACAGAAATGTATTAATGCTTGCATTGTATAAACACACAAGAATACTTAATGATTAGAAACTGAAAGGGATGGTTTGAACTTGGACTTACATAGCATCATATCAAAAGCATAGTGACTTTTTAGAGAAGTGACAAGACAAAAGAAAGAGGCTTTGAGTTGGCAGGGGCAGTAAATCGTGCAAAGGTAAATATATAGGGGAAACTAATTAAAGATAAAGACAGTTTTAGCAAGATTTGCTATGTAGATTCCTCTGGTTCCATCTCTGGGCTGGTATGCATTTAGAGTTGTCTCTGGGGTGAGTAAAAATTTTCCTGCCCTTCCTGGTAGAGAAGGCTGGGACAGAGAACTTTTATTCTGTCTACTTGTTCTCAATTGTCTTTAAGTCAAAATAACCCTTAGGTGAGTGTGACATGTGTTAGGGTTGTATACTCTGAACTCCTTCAAAAAGCAGATCACTATTCTCCTCTGCTCAAAACCCACCTCAAGCTTCCCACATCTTTCCCTACTCAGGATGGCCATAAAGTTTGGAAACAGAGATAATATTATTTTACTGTACTGTTACATTATATTCAATAACATTTAGGTTTCTGTTTCCAGGCTTCTTATGTAGACATTCTGTGAAATACAAAATCTTTATCAAGACCTTTGCAAACATGCATCTATACAACAGAGAGCGTCACTTCCTCTCTTCCTCACCACTTGTCTCCCCTTTGTCTTCTACAGCCAACCTGATTTCCTGACGACCCCTTGAACATGCTTGGCTCATTCCTGCCTCAGGCTCTCTGCCCTTGGAGATATCTGATACGTGTAAGGCTCACTCCTTCTCCGTTCAAATGTCACCATATCAAAGAGGACTTCCCTGAGCACTCCATCACTCTCTGTCTCCTTAACTGACTTTATTCTTCACTGCCTTTATCGTCATCTGACATAAATGTAAGTTTCATGAGAATTCCTGATACTTAGTGCATGTTCAATAAATGTTTGTTGAATTATTAATATCTTAATTAATGACTCTTTAAATGTTATAAAGGACCCAAATAAGATTAATTTCTCAGTTTTAACTTATTGAATGTCATGGGCAACAGCATCCTATGGAATCAATCACAGAAGCTTCACAGTATGACTCCTCTTGTGAACATCAGGGCTCCTTCTATACTTGGAGCTCCTTGAGGAAAGCAACTATGCCTTACTCATCTTTATGACTCAGTACTAGCAAAATGACTTGCACGTAATAATCCTAATGACATGTCATTGAATGATTAAGTAGAATATGACCAACTAATATTTGGATCAATGGAAATAAAGAAAAAGGAATGTAAGAAATGGTTATATATCCTTTTTGGTATTGTTTGGAAAAGAAAAAAAACACACAAAACTGCCATATATATATATATATATATATATATATATATATATATATTCCTAAGATATACAGTTGTAGTAGTAGATATTGAAGTTGAAATTCAAAAGTGGACTTTTTGGTATACAACATAGTGGTTAGACATTTATATAACTTAAGAAGTAATCCCCCTGATCAGTCTAGTACCCACCTGGCACTATACATAGTTATTACTGTATTATTGACTGTATTCCCTGTGCTTTACTTTATATCTCCATGACTATTTTGTAACTACCAATTTCACTTTTTTCACCCTGAACCCTACACCCCTCTCATCTCTCACCAATAAATCTAGTACTCACCTGACCCCATACATAGTTATTACAATATACTTTTAACAATAATATTGTATTATGTTATACCCTACATCCCTATGACTGGGTAACAACCAATTTGTACTTCTTAATACCTTCCCTCTTTCATCCTCCCATCTGGCAAAGGTCAAAATGTTCTCTGTATTTATGAGTTTGTTTCTGTTTTGTTTGTTTGTTTGTTTGTTTTGTTCTTTAGATTCCACTTATAAGTGAAATCATATGACATTTGTCTTTCTCTGACTGACTTACTAAAGAATAACAAATAGTAAAAAGTTCACCAAACTGGGACATAGTTATTGAACCTTGTGAAAAGCCATATATATTTTTTCTCCTCTCATGATTTTTATTTCTTCTGTATATTAGTAGCATAGTGTGGGAGTGAGGGGAAATAATAAATTAAAGAGAAAAGAAGTGGCCTTTTTGTCTCTCCAAATAGGCAATTGAATACACGCCCATCTGTCCTCTCTTCACAGGGAGAGGCAAGAAAAAAGTCATAAGAGAGAGAAGCAAATGGAGTTTTTATGTTCTGGGATTTGTGGGATGATTTTAGGGGCTCACATTCCTGTTGATGTGTGATAATAAGGTATTAAATGATAAGACAGACGATGTCTCTACACTATACTCAGGTGGGTTCATCTTCTTCCAGGCACACACATTTCTCTTTCAAGAACCAGGTAAATGTTTCATAATTTGAAAACTGAAATTTGTAAATTGTGCTTTCTCTTAATCCAGCCTCCCAAATTCTGTGACCAATGCAGACTGAGGAAAGGGGGCAGCCAAGGGCGCTTAAAATGTGTCTGATCATCATTCCATCTGCTGTTTTCCCGCTGTTTCCATTCAGCAGAACTGAGACCAGTATATAAATGGAAATTACTGCCTTGGTGTAAGTCTCTCAAGCAGCTATAATAGTATGTTTCCTTAGATTCCTTTGTCACAGTTCTCCTACCAAGTAGGTTTGTTCATTTCCCACCCACGCCCCTGCCTTCCTTCTGTCAGGTGACTAATTGTGGATTTTAAAATGGACACTCACTCAGTTTGGAATTCAGAACAGCTAAGAGAAATGAGAAATGTTTGCTTGGTATTAACGAGAAATAAAAGGCAATCAGCAGGAATTGTATTTCTTGAACACAGAATTCACTCCTTTTTAAACTTCACTATGGATACTGTAATGGATGTCCCTCCTGTAGGGTGCATCTCCCCAGGGCTCAATGAAGGCACCTTGCTTCTCCTTCATGTCCTGCAATTCTCTACAGTAATGGGATGTGATGGAGGAGAACACTCACATGGAATTGGAGCAGGGAATTCAAGGCACCAGGTAACAGGCAAGGTCCACACTCAGCCCACATGGGATTGTAGTCTCCTTCTCCCTGTGTCCAGGGAAAAGACCTTTGTGCCTTTGTGCTTTTTCTTTCTTCCTTTACTTTCTCTGTCCAGGGTCATGGTGTTATCTAAAGCCCCTGCCCATATATATATATATATATATATATATATATATATATATATATATATATATATATATATGCTTAATTTATGTAACTCTGTGTACTGTAATTAGATCCCTTACCTTTCCTACATTTTCTCAGTGTTGTTTATGAACTTCAGCACATATGTTACCATAATATAAGGATATTGGATTTTGGGACAGAAACATGTAGATTTAAGTGGCACCAAGACATCAAAAGTGCAAACATCTGTCTGGGAAGTGTGACCAGGCCTTTAGCAGGGTCCACATACCTTAACTTTCCAAGAATCCTCAAGAAAGAATGAATGGGTACCAGATGGGAGCCCTGCAGAAATAATTACAAATATCTCTCAGGTAGTTCTGACAATGGCCCTTTTTATAGAGGAATGTGGTTTATTATAAGATTAGAAGTGGTTGAATGTGTCTGACAAACAATAGAACGGGAGGCAATAGTACTAAAATTCTTTGAATGTTTTTTCCTTCAGCTGGACATGAAACAATAAATATCTTGGGCCCATTATGTTAATGATGGTTCTGAAAGCCACTCTTCTTCTATCTTCTCCGTTAACTTGATGATTCTAGGAGTTCATGACTCTTATGGCTTAGGAGGAGGGGGAAATTATCTCAATAAACGTACGAGGACAAGAAGACCCAAATTGGCAGAGAAGATAAACACTATGCGTGTCTCCTCCTGTGATCACATCAAAATTACAGCTAAATTATAGAACACTCAACCTGGAGAAACATCTGAAATCTAGGTGAGCAGAAGTCCTATGACTAAGGCTGGAAAGAAGAAGCCATATCTGATAGGAGGGATGGGGACTTGAAAAGGGCCAGACCCAAACCTCATGTGTATGGCAGATGTGTATGACAGATGAAAATCAGGAGGAATATTTCATCTGCTGAGTCCCTCCCTGGAGGAGTGGGGGACACCAGGACCACAATGGACTCCCCAGTCTGAAGTACTTGTGCCAGGAAAAGGAGCCCCCACATCTGGCTGTGAAAAACAGTGGAGATTACAACTTTCTAAGTCCGGGTGGGACTGAAGGCTTTGGGAAACCCAGATGTCCTTTTAAAGAGCCCATGCACAGACTCACTCACTCACCCTGGGCTCTGGTGGAGAGACAATGACTTGGAAGTTGTCACAGACATACAGGGACAGACTGAGATGTGTGGCTTCAGGATGAGGACTGGAGGGAGAGTCACCACTGTCTCTGTGTAGAGTCCTCCTTCCATGTAGCAGCTTGCAGGTAGGTACTATCTTTCCTGTGTTGAGTCCTTCCTCATGAGGCCAAATATGAATCTACATTGGTGAGCTCTGCTTGCTCTACTTTAGGATTCCATCCCACCCAACTCTCACAATGCCTGAGGTACTTTCTCAGTGAGCAGCCAGCCCTGTCTGCATTGCAGTCTTTCTTGGACAATACTTCAGGGCCTGCAGGCACTAGGCAGGTGGCAGCTGGCCTCAGTGTTCCCTGAGACTTGCTGAGTAGCTCCAGGCTGAGCAGTGGCACCAAACCAGAATCTACATTAACCTGGTGAATACCACTCAACACACCATGGTGATTCACTGAGACACCACCTCACCAAAGTCACATTCTGCACAAAGCTCTATCAGTGGCTAAGCCTTACAAAGGCAGCAGGCAACAGCATGTCTTGGGGTGCCCTGGGCATTTTGTGGAGTTACCCCAACCCAATGGTACTGGTGGCAGTCATTCTCAGTTCCCAGCATGGCCTCTCCCACATGCCTCCAGACCCAGCATAGGTAGCACCAAACCATGGATAGCTTTGTAGCTCCTGCCTGGCTGGTCACAGGCAGTGATTGAACTGGGCCTGCACCAGAGTCCCTCTTGAGAGGCCTCAGAACCAACATACTTGGAGGTTGGATTCAGATCACAGCAGAGCACCACACAATTAGCCCCATAAGTGGCACACACAAAAGGCAGTCTCAAAAAGCACCAGAGCCCACTGGAGTAAATCTCACTCCATGAGGAAAGACTCTGCACAGCAGCCCATAAGACATGGATGTGGTCAAACCCCACAGCCAGTTAATCCTATCCACTGATGTGCCAATAGCAACAAAGGCTCAAATATAATTGGAAGGCACACACAAGGAACACTCCTGGAGCACTCACGACAGGTGACCCAGGAGACTGGGCCCCACAGGGCACCTATTATATAAGGCCACCTAGCCAAGACTGGAGACTTAGAAGATCTACCTAATACATAGATATAAACACAGAGAGGAGGCCAAAATGAGGGAACAAAGAAATATATCCCAAATGAAAAATCAGGAGAAAACGCCAGAAAAAGAATTAAACAAAATGGAGGCAAGCAAGCTACCAGATACAGAGCTCAAAACGATAGTTATAAGGATGCGCCATGAACTTAGTGAGAATGTCAAAAAAGAGATAACAAACATAAAAAGGACATAAAAACCATAAAAGTCAGAAGTGAAGAATATAATAACTAAAATGAAGAATGTAATAGAAGGAATCATCAGCAGACTAGATGACGCAGAGGATCAAATCAGCAATTTGGAAGACAATGTACTAAAAAACACTCAATTGGAAAAGCAAGGGAAAAAAAGAATTTTTAAATATGAGGATAGGATAAGATCTCTGGGACATCAAACACAACAACATTTGCATCATAGGAATACCAGAAAGAGAAGAAAGAAAGCAAGGGTTGAGAATCTATTTGAAGAAATAATAACTAAAAACTTTTCTAACCTGGCAAGGGAAAGAAACACATAAGCACAGGAAGCTCAGAGAGTCTCAAACAAGATGAATTCAAAAGTCTCACACCAAGACACATTATAATTAAAATGCAAAGGTTAAAGAGTAAGAGAGAATCCTAAAGGTAACAAGAAAAGGCAACTAGTTAATTACAAGGGAGCACATATAAAATTGTCAGCTGATTTCTCAACAGAAACTTTACAGGCAAGAAAGTAGTGGCACAAACTATGCAAAGTGATAAAAAGTAAGGAGCTACAACCAGAACTACTCTGCCCAGCAAGAGTATCATTTAAAATTAAGGAAAGATATAGAGCTTCCCAGACAAGAAAAAGCTAAAGGAGTTCATCACCATCAAACCAGTATTACAAGAAATGTTAAAGTACTTCTTAAGGATAAAAAGTGGAGAAAAAAAAAGCATAAAGATGAATAATAAAATGGTAATAACTACTTGTTTGTATCTATCAATAATCATTTTAAACATAAATAGATTAAATGTTCCAATCAAAAGACATAGGGGACCTGAATAGATAAGAAAAGAAGACACATATATACGCTGTCTATAAGAGAACAACTTCAGATCAAAAGATACACAAAGACTGAAAGTAAAGAGATGGAAATATGAGAATAGAAATGATTTTTAAAAAGCTGGGTTAGCAATACTTACATCGTACAAAATAGACTTTAAACCAAAGGCTATACTAAGAGACACAGAGGGACATTACATAATGATAAAAAGATCAATCCAACAAGAGACTATAACCTTTATAACCGTTTATGCACCCAACATAGAAGAAACAAAATATATAAAGCAAATATTGACCAACATAAAGGGAGAGATTGACAGTAATACTATCATACTAGAGGACTTTGACACCACATTGACACCATGGACAAATCTTCCAGACAGAAAATCAACAAGGAAACAGGATCCATAGATGATACACAGGCCATATAGATTTCACTGATATTTTCAGAGCATTACACCCCAAAGCAACAGAATAAACATTCTTCTCAAATGCACATGGGACATTTTCCAAGGTAGACCACATGTTAGGTCACAAAACAAATTTCAATAAATGTCACAAGTATGAAATCATACCAAGCATCTTCTCTGAGCACAATGATATGAAACCAGAAATCAATTACAAGAAAAAAACTGAAAAACACACTAATACATAGAAGTTAAATAACATGCTACTAAATAATGAGTGGCTCAACAATGACATCAAGGAATAAATACAAAGACACCTGAGATGAATGAAAATGAAAACACATGACCCAAAATCTATGGGACACAGGGAAAGTAGTCCTAAGTGGGAAATTCATAGCAATACATGCCCTCCTCAAGAAACAAGAAAAATCTCAAGTAAACGATCCAACTTTACACTTAAAGGAACTAGAAAAAGAATAGCCAGTAAAGACCAAACTGAGTAGAAGGAAGGAAATATAAAATGCAGAGCAGAAATAAGTGAAAACACAGAGTCTAAAGAAACAATATAAAAGATTAATAAAATGAAGAACTGGTTCTTTGAAAAGATAAACAAAATTGATAAACCTTTAACCAGACTCATGAAGAAAAACAGTGAGAGGACTCAAATAAATAAAATCAGAAATAAAAGAAGTGAAAACTGACACCAAAGAAATACAAAGAATCATGAGATAATATTATGAACAATTATATGCCAACAATTAGGATAATCTGGAAGAATGGATAAATTCATAGAAACCTACAATTTTCCAAGACTGAATCAAAAGAAACCAAAAATGTGAACTGACCAATTACCAACACAAAATCAAATCCCTAATTAAAAAACTCCCCACAACCAAAGTCCTGGATTGCACAGCCTCACAGGTGAATTTTACCAAACATTCAAAGAGGAATTAATGCCTATGCTTCTCAAACTACTGCAAAAATTTCAAGAGCATGGAAGTCCCCAAACCTCTTTTTACAAGGACATCATTACCCTAATTCCAAAGCCACACAAAGATATTACAAAAAAGAAAATTATAGCCCAATATTTCTGATGAACATAGATGCAAAAATTCTATACAAAATATTAGCAAGCTGAATTCAGCAATACATTAAAAAGTTTATACACCATGATCAAATGGGACTTATTCCTGCGATTCAAGTTAGGTTCAATATATGCAAATCAATTAACGTGATACATCACAAAAACAAAACAAAAGATAAAAACCATATCAATAGTTGTAGAAAAAACTTTGAAAAAATCCAGCATCAATTTATGACAAAAACTGTCAGCAAAGTGAACATAGAGGAAACATGTATCAACATAATAAAGGCCATATATAACAAACACACAGCTAACATCATACTCAATAGGGAAAAGCTAAAAGTGGTCCCTGGAAGATCAGAAATAAGACTAGAATGCCCATTCTCACCACTTTTATTCAACATAGTATTGGAAATCCTACCATAGTAATCAGACAAGAAAAAGAAATATATGACATCCATACTGGAAAGGAAGAAGTAAAATTGTTGTTATTTGCAGAAGACATGATATACAGAGAATCTGAAAGATTCCACCTAAAAACTATTAGCACTGATAAATGAATTCAGTAAAATAGCAGGATACAAAATCAATATTCAGAAATTGGTTGCATTTGTATATGCCAATCATGCACTGTCAGAAAGAGAAATTAAGAAAACAGTCACATTTACAATTACATCAAAAAAATTTAACTGTAAGACATTGAAGAAAGGAATTGAAAAAGATACAAAAAAACACAAGCATATGCCTCATTTATGGATAGGAAGAATTAACATCGTTAAAATGTCCACACTACCCAATCTATAGATTCAATGCAATCCCTATCAAAACACCAATGGCATTTTCCACAGAACTAGAAAAAATAATCTTAAAGTTTATATGGAACCACAAAAGACCCCAAATAGCCACAGCAATCTTGAGAAAGAAGAACAAAGTTGGAGTTATTATAATATCTGATATCAAACTATAGTACAAGGCTATGATAAAGAAAACAGCATTGTACTGTCACAGAAATAGACACATAGACCAATGGAACAGAATAGAGAGCCCAGAAATAAACCAATGATTATAGGGTCATCTAATCTATTACAAAGGAAAAAAAAAAATCAGTGGAGTAAAGACAGTCTATTCAATAAATGGTGTTGGGAAAATTGGACAGATAGAATCTGTAGGAAAATGCAAATTAAAAAAAAAATGAGGTATCACTACACATTTATCAGAAAAGCTAACATCCAAAATACAAACAAGAAAAAATGCTGGGAAGGCTGTGGATCAACAAGAACTCTCTCGTTCCTTGCTTATGTGAATGAAAAATGTACATAAACTTTGGAAGACAGTTTGCAGTTTCTTACAAAGCTAATATAAACTTATCATTGTGTTCCTAGGTGTTTACTCAAATAACCTGAAAACTTATGTTCACACAAAAATCCTTTACGTGAATGTTTATAGCAGCTGTACTCATATTGATAATTGCCCCAAGTTGGAAGCAACAAGATGTCCTTCAGTAGGTGAATAGATGCATAAACTTCGGAATATCTAGACAATGAAATATCATTCACTGCTAAAAAGTAATGAGCTAACAAGCCATGAAAAACACATGGAGGAACCTTAAATACTAAGTGAAAGAAGCTAGTCTGAAAATGTGTCATGTTGTATGATTCCAACTATATTACCTTCTGGAAAAGGCACAACTATGGTAACAGTAAAACACATCAGTGATTGGGATTGGCAGGGTGGGGGAAGGGAGTGAAGGCAAGCATAGGTGAAGAAAAGAAGATTTTTTAGGGCAGTGAAACTATGTTTTATGATACTATCTCTTATGGTGGATACATGACATTATGCATTTGAAAAAACCTAAAGGAACTGCACAACACACAAAGAATAAACCCATAAACTTTAGTAAGTAAAATGTGTCAACATTAGTTCTATTGTAACAAAAGTACCACACCAGTGCAAAATGTTAATATAATAATAGGGGAAACTGAGAGCAGGGACAGGGTACAGGGGGTTAATATGGGAACTCTGTGCTTTCTGCTCACCTTTTCTTTAAGCATAAAACTGCTCTAAAATTTGAAGTCTATCAATTTTAAAAAGTAATAATGGTTTTTAAAATGCAAATGCCTAGGTTCTCTCTTCAGAGACTCAGTGGGGCTGGGATAGGGTCTTTGAACTTGCCTTTCAACAAGCTCCCAGTTGATGCTGGTGTGGAGCCTAGGACTGCGCTCTGACAGCACTGGTTTAGCAGTCACATGTATGCTGACTGTTGTTTCTCGCGTACTGACCCATTTCCCCCTATGTCTTCATAAACTCTTCTGAATAGGGCCTATGTCTCCATCTTCTACTGTCTGTCCTACGGTGGCTCAGACAGGAATGGATGGTAGCAGAGTATCCACTGATAAGTGATTTCTGACTGACTTTTGCAGAAGGACTTGTTGGATGGATTAAAAACCTTCAGACTTGCCATGTTTTTTGTTGATGGAGCCCTATTCCTCAGGTTCATGTGTTCTGTAAAGGACACGTTATGCAGAAATACTACTCACACACCAAGATCAAGGGCTGGATGGACTTAGAGAACAGAGCTGGACACAGAACTCGGCAGTAGTCAAGGAATCAAGAACTAGGAGCCAAATGAGCTGCAAGCCACTAACCAGTTTGGCTTCACAGCCAGGCCAAAGCTCAATTCCTACTAGAGAGAGAGCCAGGGTTCAAGACACAAACTAGGAGGCTATGGTGAAAAGGGTCAAGTCCAGGAAAGTAGAGCTGAATTAGTAGAGTTGTTAACAGTACACAGAACATGACCAGAAAGTGACCCGTTCTCCTTTCTTGACCTCCAACAAAACCATGCAATCCTAAACCCTGGGGGGAGGGTGTTAGGAGAGGCCCTGGAAAGGACACCATGACCTGCCATCAGAATTATAAGGAATGTGAGGAAAGAACACTCCACGCAGAGGGTACAGCCATTGCACGGGCCATGGGGACCAAGCAGAAGTGAGCCGGGGGAAAGGGTACAAGGAAGTGAGAGGGGTAGGCAAGGGCTGGGTTATGCGGGGCATGTAGGCTCTGGTCAGGCCTTTGGGTCTCATTGCAAGTGCGATGGGTCACTGGAGGGATTGAGGCAAAGGAAAGCCATGACTTGACTTGCCCGGTGAGTTTCAGTCTATCCTTCAGATGGTGACACTAAGTATTCATGCAATTCTTGGTTCTGAAATAAGTGTTGAAAGAGAGAGTTTCTTCTCACATGCACACCTTAGTGAATTAGAAAAAATGTCCCTCTCTGCATAGATGTAAGGAGGACCCTGTATCTTTGTAAGAATCAGCCCTAACCACCACCACCCCAACCCCAACTCCCTCCCGTGGACACAGCCCTGCATTAGCTCACAAAGGAGAACAAGCTCTGCCTGGGGGCATGGACACGGTAGGCGAACCTCCTGCACAGGGGGTCAGAGCTCTCTCATATAAAAGGGTCAGTGCCACTCCTTCTTCGTGCACCCTGTGCCACCCCACCCCCAGCTGCTCCTGGGGCAGCACCGCCCCTTAGAGCGGCCAGACAGGAGTCACCCTGGCGGAAGGTGTGGCGCACAAGAACAGAGGGGCGAGCAGTCCTGAGAGCCATCCCACCCAGTCAGCTGTGCTTGGCTCCCTGAGCTTCAGTGTTCTTGTGTGTAAAATGGTGGTGGTGATACTGGACTTCAAGACTGGGGCCAGTATTGGAGCCCATATACCCACAGGAATTGGCTCATAGTGTCCGCGGATGCGGAATTATTGCTGTTATCTGAGCCAGCAGCTCTAAGAATACTAGAGCCCTGGAAAAGAAGTATTGAGGTCTAATGCACCGATTCTTGAGGTGCCTTTGTGAGATTATTTCCTGTTGTTATCGTCACTGCTTCTTTTACTTATTCACTCAACAAACACTCATCTAAATAAATTCTCATTATATTCCAAGTGGATGGGTATTTTGTAAAACTACAGTATTTTATGTAACACTACTAACACAATAAATGTTCCTAGAACAGAGAAGTTTATTCCTATAGAATAATATTTTTGGATAAGAAACAATATTTCAAAGGGTGGGCGTGAGTGGACTTAGCGAGTGGAATGGCATCCTCCATATTTCCCATGTGTCTGTGGGTGAATGGGAATTAAAAAGGCTTAGAGTCACCTGATCCTGAGTTCCAGCTTTGTATTGTAATACACCAACTCATTATTCTGAAATTTGATAAAAACAGGGTCTGAATCAAGCATTTACCTCCCTTTCAGGGTAACAAAATAATTGATGAAGAAAAAAATTCATCTTCTAGAAGAACGTTAACTAATGAATGTAGCAGGAATAACAGAATTATAGAATCATCCTTTTACACCTAGTGAAATAATCGCCCTGGACAATGATCAGCAATGGCTTCAAAACAACACGTAAAATGTTCTTGGGGATTTTTACAATGTATGGTTCAGATTGACAAAACCGGTCAATACCGGTTATCAACTTTAACATCTGTTGAAAGCAGACACCAGACAGTGTGTGTTTCCTGAAGTGATACAATAAAAAGTACACTGTAGTAACAATTCAGAAAAATATTTTGCCAAAAGAAAACACACTAATCTGAATCTAATGATGACACTAGATTGACTTGCCAGTTTATAGAGAATATGGGGACAGAGGAACACGTTAAACAAAATCAAGCAAAAGCAATCAGTCTGACTTATAATGTGGGAAATTTTAGAGAAGAAAAAAAAGCCAAATGTGTTCAACAAGTAGTTGGCATGAAAAGCGTGAAGGAAGAGAAAATGGTGAAAGGTAAAAAGAATTGTAATAGGTATATTAACCAGATGCAGTATATGGACATATTTGAGATCTTATTTGTTAAATAAAAAGCAATTCCAAAAAGATATTTTGAGACAGTCAAGAGAAAGTGAGCGCTAGTTGAGTATTAGAAGATACTAAGTAATTTATTACTGTTAGTTTTGTTTGTTGTGATAATATTGTTTATATTACTTTTACATTCATATCCATTGCAGATACATACTGCAATATGTACAGGTGAAGTGATATGACATCTTGGATTTGCTTGAAATTCTCCTTGCCCCCCAAACAGAAAATGAGGAGGAACATGGTGAAGGATGAAAGAATGCAACATATTGATAATTGATGAAGGCGGGTGATAGGTGCTAAATTAACACATGAATGAAAATGTTCATTGAAAAGGTGTCAAAAATCCAGAAACAGCAAAGTTAAAATCATCAGATCAGTAAAATAATGTCTAGTAAGTGTTTATTGTACATATAAGAACTGGGAGCTTTCAAATTCAAAACTGATATGAAGTTCAGGGGCATGACCTTATAGGGTGGCTTATAAAGTAAAAATGAGGATGTTGTTTAACTTTGGCAATGATTGCTTATTACATTGGGGGTTTCCAAACTGCAGAGGACTGGTTAAAAGTGATTAATTATCTCAAACCATTTTAGAAGGATGACTTAAGTTTCTTTTATGATTATCAGAGGCATTTACAAAAAATAACCTACATTTAGTTTTACTTCTGTTCACGAAATAAGCTAGATTTAATTTTGTTTACGTGGCTTAAATGGTTTTGTCTGCTCGGGGTATTTTCAACTTTGATCTCCATTTTGTATTTTACTTTCACAAAGGTAAAAGAAAAACACCTTCACAAATTAATTATTAGCTATGTGATATTGAACAAGTTCTAAATTTTCTGAGTTCTGATTTTCTCATCAATATAACAGGGATAATAATGTTTTCCATCCCATGATTATTTTGGAGATTAATGATTGTAATAGGCAAGGATCCTAGTAAATACTTAATAATGCAAAATTTCCTTTTAAATACCATAGAAGCCCTAAAGAAAACCTTTAACATCTTGTTAATACTAATCCTTTTACACAGGCAGATGCCATCTCAACAAGTCTTCGGATAGTCTTCCTTTTGAATGTGGTCTTAAAAATGTTATTACTTCAGGGCGTTGCTTGAGGACACAGATTCTGTCTCATTCATGTCTACATTCCTAGTATATAACACGGTACCAGCTGTGTAATGAAGATACCATGAGTGTTTGTTGGTTCACTGAATGAATGCTGCCTAATAATATAATACATTTAAAATATGGTCAATGAGCAAGTGGATAATATATAGACTATTAGAGCTGTAAGAAAAGAAAAAGTTGCTGAGAAGGATGAATATAATCTCTGGATTAAAATGCATGTTGGAAGGGAAAATGTACAACTGTAAGCTTTTTATCAGGAGCCAGGGGGACACAGGCAAGATGCATGTGAGACAAGGTCAGAGAAAGTAAGGTCAAGAATCTTCAGAAAAGGAGAGAGAGAGAGAGAGAGCGAGAGAGAGAGAGAGAGACAGAGAGAGACAGAGAGACAGACAGAGAGACAGAGAGACAGAGAGAGACAGAGAGAGACAGAGAGAGACAGAGAGAGACAGAGAGAGAGAGAGAGACTCCTTTTCAAAGAAAGCAAAACAACTTTTCAACATTCTTGAGGCCACTGAGCATTCTTTAAAGGATGAAACTTTACAAATTGCAGACAGAGATGTAGTTAAATCTTTGTTTAATACTGAAAAACTTCCCTTGAAAGTTTATTCTATTTAAAAGTTTTGCAAGAGTTAGTTTTAGGAATACCAAAAATAACAACCACATCTTCAAGAGCAGACAATGATAACCTATCTAAGTGAGGCATTAAGCTATAAGGGAAGAGCTTAGTAAAAAGACATAAAGGTTAGATTTTGAGATAGTATATTTAGGATCAGCCAGAAATGTGGAAAGATGGGTGAGATGTGAGAAGACCCGTTAAGTACATCACTTAGGGTTTGAAAGAGCTAGAACCAACACAACAGGGACTGTTAATGCAATGGCTCAGCAAAAGAATTTCATTTTGCTCCAAGCGAAAATGGATATTTCAAGTTGAGCTCCATTAAAGGAAAATGGCAGTGCAATAGAAAATGTGTTATAGACACCATATCTCATTATAAAGATGAGAAAATCTTTTTTGAAAGCAATATCAAAATCAGAAATGAAGTGATAAGAAATTAAAGGAATTGGAACATGATCTATGTTATGTTGCTATTTTTAAAACACTGTGTTGTAGAGCTTCTATTAGTTAATAATAGATTGATAATAGAGTCATGTTTAAAGTAATCGGTTCATCTTAAATAATGGGGAAATAATTTGTAACCCAGTAAATGCCCCCATGCCTCAAGAATTACGTTGGTGTATAGACAGGAACGAATGGGGCTATTTTTCTTTGCATATCATGTCAAAAACAGTGTTGATAAATGTGGATGCAATTTTGAACTATCTGGTGCTTTCAGAATTTGGAAGCCTTTTAAGAGATCTGATTAATTTAACATGTCAAATCTAATGGTGGATGAGTTCAATTTCTCCAAAGAACAATTAGTCAATGGAATAAATTAACATCAGATATTGTCAAATGCAAAATCATGCTCATATCAAAAATAAAACACTTTTACTGCTGTTGTTGAACTTGCTTCTTTGTTCTATGAAGGGCTTCTGTGACATAATTCCTTCACTGACCCCATTTGCTTAAAATAAGCTGCCATCAATCCTCACTTGGACCACTACAAAAGCCTCCTAATTTGTAGCTCTTTAGCCACAATCCCCACCTCCTGTCTGCTCTTGATATGCCATAATACCCACATATTTTAAAACCACAAAACTGAGTTTTTGAAAACCTTTCCATGACATCCCATTGCACTTGGGGTGGACAATAGGGTACCATAGATTCCCCTCAGACTCCCCCTCATACCACTTTCCCACATTCTCTGGCTTGCTCTCCTTCATTGGCATGTGCCATTCTATGCCCGTCACTGAGTCTCCTCACATGCTCTCCCCTCTTCCTGATATACTCTTTCTCTCCCTAACTTCCCACATAGTTAACTCCTTCTCACTCTTCAGACTTCACATCACATCTCAGAGACTCACTTACTCAAGAACAGCTTCTTGATTTCTCTGACTAGATCGTGTCCCTCTCTACTATGTTGTCACTGCCTCCTTTCACTCTCCACATCCTCATGATTAACCTTCAAGGTCCTCCATTCCTCCTTCCAAAGCAACCACTCTACCAAAATTATCCTTTCCAACATCACCATGCTTCTCCATGTTGTCAAATGCAATGACTTCTTCTCTGCCACTTGACATCTCATCAGCATCGACACAGTTGAAAGCTTCCTTTTTCCTAAACACTGGTTATCGCTGATATTTTAAGGACATCACAACTGCCCAGTTTTCCTTACATTAACCACTAGCCCCCAGCATTAGTTGTTATCTTCTCTTCCTTGGTTAGATCCCTTCATCTTAGAGCATATTGAGCTAAGATGTAGGCTCTCGATTCTTCTCTATCTATATTCTCCCCCTGTGTGATTTCAGGCAGTTCATAGATTTAAATGCAACCCACATGCCAAGGGCACTCACATGTATGCCATAGCCCAGACATCTTCAATGAGCTCCTGACTAAGTCTATTCAGGTATCTACTTTCATCTCTTGAATGTCAATAGTCATCCCAAATTTATCTCAATCAAAACAAAATACTTGATTACCATCCTTCACCTGCACAGTAACACACATAAGGCCACCCCCAATGTCAACAAATGATCTCACTATTCATCCAGTTGCTCAAGCCAAAGCCTAGGAGTCATTCTTGGTTCATCTCTCCTATTTTCCCAAACAACTAACACACAATTAATCATGATGCATTACTGGTTTTCTCTTGAAAACGTGTCCCATATCTGGCCATTTTTCTCTAAATCCATGTGGTTAAAGCCACCCTCATGTCTCCCCAGAACAATGTAAGTTTCCTCACTGGTGTCTCTTATTTCTCATTTCATAGAATCCATTCTCCACTGTTTGTCTGAGTGGTTTTACAGTAAGGCAGATCATATGACTCTCCTGGTTCAATTTTTCCAGTAGCTTCCCATCACACTTAGAATAAAACCCCTAAACCCTCACAGTACCCATAAGGCCCTATATGCCTACCTCTCTAGTCTCACTTTTTACATCTTTTATTAATTTCCAGGTATAGCAGCTGCAAGGAAAACCTGAGTTAAGTGCTGTCAGGAAGGTCAGAGAGAAAAATGGGGAGCATAAGAGAAAATTAAAACTAAATCTATATCTTTCTCAACAGAAATTTAATAAATCATAACTAAAATTAAAAATCAAGATGTAACCTTTAAGTGTGTTATATAGAAATATGTAGGGAAATACTGAAATAATCAACTAAAATCTAATGAAAATGATTTGTCTGTGAGACTAAGAATTAGGGCTAGTGATGACAAGAATCGATGCAGTAGGAAAGCATTTTTTTTTACCATACATTTGCTAGTACTATTGACATATTATTTTGAAAAAAATAAAAAAGTTTTGAAAAATAATTTCAATGAGGAAATGCAGCGAGAACTTTTGGAGAGACCAACAAAAAGGGGAGAAAAGGAAAACAATCTGTGGATAGTTTACAATTTCCAAACACAAAACAGAGAAGAGCCAGGAACATTACTGGTATTTGATTGAGGAGAGTTAAATTTTGGTTAAAGGATAAGCTGTGCATGCATCACTCTTAGTTGCTTTGGCAACCAGCTTCCTACTAATGATAAATATTTTATAATATGAAAATGCACATGCAAATTAAGTAACTAGTAATAAGGGGCAAAGCAACACAAGGCATAGACAAGGTGCACTTTGGTGGAAGGACCAGGGAAGGGTTGTTCCAAGTCAAAGGATGAGATAAATGAAAGGAAGAATTGAGGAGCTGAACTGAATCTGCTATTCCAGAACTTCCTGGAATAGATTATGTCTTTCATTAATTTTGGCAAAGCCATTATATGTAATCAGTAAATACTTCATGATTCCACACTGTCTCTACGTTACTGTAGCTATCACTGCCTTCAAGAAAACCCTGGAGGAAGTAAGATAGATGAATCTAAACTCGTTCCCCAGCTTCACAATTGCTTTTGCCAGATCCTGACATTTTTCAGTTGATCAACCAATATTTGTTGAATGAGTAAATGAATAGGTGAATGAATGGGTGAATGAATGAAGCTTTCGTTTAGAAAATGGCACAGCCAGGAGCTACCTTCTCCACTGGATTTAAATGCTATCAAAACAGATTGCTTCTCCCAAGCCGGCTATACTCACCAAGATCTTGAGTCCTTACTAAGAGTGGGGGTCATCTAGGCTTTTTGTCTTTTAAACTCAATATAGCCCATCAAAATTTGAAAAAGCTAAAATTCTACCTGTGGAAAACCAAAACTTAAATGAATAAAAGCTTAAAAGCTACTTCTATAAATACATATACATATATGTTTATATATATCTATCAGGGCATGTATGCATTCTCATATATAAGCAGCCATAGTGCGGCCCAGAGGTGTAGGACGTGATCACCTATGGCTTACTTAGAGAGGCACAAAATGGCCTTTCCACTCAAAAATGCCTCTTTCTCCAACCAGCCGTAAATCTGAAATGGATTGATCATATTTGTCATTAACAATTAATATTCCTCCCAGAAAACCGGTGCTAAAATTCAGACATATTATGTAATAGATATCAACACCAGTATACAAGGGGTGAGAGTGGTATGGGAGAAGGGTTCTCATCAGCATGAAATCCTTCAATCCACCACTGACTAGTTGAGTGATATGAAAGTTTCTTAACTTCATCGAGTCTCCATTCTTAAAGTGTAAAATAATTGAGTAAAATTCCAATTTTATATAGTTGTTGTAAGAACAATAGAATACTGGTAAAATGTAAGCCAACATGTAAATTTAGGTAATCTTGTTAAATGTATTATAGTTCCCATTAACATCATAGGCTAATGGAGTTACAAGGCAAGCTAGCAGACATCAGAGTCTTGAGATAGCAGAAGAGAAACCAAGCAAATTTTATTGACAGGAAGGATAGAGATACTGGGAAAAGAGCAGAGAAAATTAAATTATGGAGATGTGACAACATGGATGGATCTTGAGAGTGTAATATGTTACTCACTTTCCTCACTCAGTGATCCTGATTCTCAAAGAAGACCCCCACATCACAGCTGCAATGATCCAATTGTTGCTGGCTCTCCAGCTCTTTACCTCTACTTGAGTCCTTACAGTGCACACCACTGTTTTCCAAGCTGTGGGTAATGACCAATTAGTGAATTGTCATCAATTTAATAAGTCATAGTCACAATTAGCATTTTTTAAAATGAAATAGAATAAAATTGAAGAGAGAGGAAAGAAAATATCAAAGCACATTGTAAGTAACAAGGGTAAATATTATTTTGTGAATCTTTTGTCTTTTGTTCCAGTTAAATTTATTTGTGTGCATATTAGATAGTGGATAACAATGTTAAATCTATTTCTTACCACTGGTAAAAACTGAAAAAGTTTAAAAACCACTGTCGTATGCCATAAAGATACTAAGATACTTTTAGTTCCCTAGATAAGCAATACTGTTTCATATCTTAGGCCTAGGAAGATGCTCTTCTCTCCAATGGAATGTCCTTTTGCCCACCCAGATCAATATGGGGGTCTTTTCTCAATTACACACAGCCAAAGTTCAGTTACCTGTTCTGGGATTACAAGCCCTCACCCAAATATTCCCTTTGGCTCTCCCTAGGACAAAAATTATACTCTGTCCATATCTTGGTTTTATCTCATTGAGTTTAGAATCAATCAACTAATCATATCATATTTTAGTTACAATTAATTGAACACTGTTTGTCTGCCTACTAAATTCTTGACCTCTTAAAAGCAGAAACTATATGCCTCTCATCTCTTTATTCCAAGAACATGTTGTATTGTAGGTGTGTTTGAAACATTTGCTGAACTAACATATAAAAGATAAGCTGGAAAATAGCAAAGCCATCTTTGCTATTGAAAAGTGTTTCCTAAACTGTCATGCAACTAACTCTCAGAAGTGGGATTTGTTCAGTGATCACACAAAATAGGACAAAAAGCACCCACCGAGATGAATGTGCACGTCTCCATTCATCTGCCACTGATGAAACTCTGGAGTTGCTCATGAATGATTATCTTCAGAGTACAGACTTTCAATTGTCTGCATGAGAACACCTTCACATCTCAAATAAATGTATGGATGCTTAAAAAGAGAGCTAGTCAACCAGGCCAATATCCTTGACTCAAAAATGAAGGCTGTCCCTTCAAAAAGTAACAAAATGTTTTCTATAAACATGTAACACTTCAAATCAATATACATTATATTAAAGTCTTGCTTTTGGAGTTTTTTTGTTTTGTTTTGTTTTTTGGTTGTTTTTTTTTAATAAAACCTCAAAAGAGGAAAAGAATGTGTTGTTTCAGCTCCCTGAATCCCTGGGGAGACACAGGCCCCTGCATTCTACCAACATGGCCACAGGAAATAACCATCAAAGAGAAATGAAAACAGGTCACTGTTTCTATACCAGAGTGAGCATTTGGGCTGGTTTCTCTAGGATAGTAGCTACCACACAGGTTCCAGCTGCTCTAGCCTGCCACATCCATGAAATAAGATGCAATCAGGAGATGAGTAAATCACAACCATTAAAGCCCATCCCTCATTTCATCACAGGGAAGTTTTACCCAACTGCCCCATACTTACCCCAGAAGTCCTCTTTCATTAGCACAAAAGCTACAATAAACTTCCTAGAATTATTCAAATCAGTGGTCAATACCTGCTCTGGCTCAGTTCTCTCCAAACTTGAATGACATCTGAACCTCCTGGGGGTATTCCTGAAATGCACATTTCTAATTCAATACGTTTGAAATTCTGCATTTCTCACAAGCTCTTAAGTGGCTCCAGTGCTCTGGTCCCTGGAGTCTGATCCAAATCTTCATTGACTCATTCTTTCCTATACAGGGAAATGGCAAATATCTAAGGAGTAAGGGACACACATGATTTGCCTCTTTGCTTATACAAGGCACTGTCATCAATAAGCCTCTTTTAAAATTAAAATAATCTAAGAGCTGCCCCTTTTGAAAAGAGGGAAGAAGAGTAGACATAAATATAGATCCTACTGTGTGACAGTCACTGTGCAAAGTGCTGTCGCATTTAATGTAACAGTTCTAGTTGTAGCTCTCATTTTATCAAGCAACAAACTTAGACTCAGATATTAACTTTTCCTAAGTCATCATACAATTAATGGCCATAGTATGAGTTGAACTCAATTGTTTCTGACATCAAAGATTTTAGGTTCTCCATTATTTCTGCTTCTCTGGATATTAGTTCATATTTTCATTTCAATTCAGTTCAACAGATATATAGATAGAAATACATCAATTGTGTGTGTAGGGGGTGTGAACAAAAAACACAGAAGAGGCATACATACATGAAGAGGACCAATACAAGCCCTCCAATGAAAGACACATGAAGAGGTCATTCTGACATGTGGGCTAAGCTGTGTGATAGAAGCACTGGCTGAGAGACACTCTTAGTTAAAAATTCAGTTCTTGGAAGAGTTGACACCTCAGGTGCTTTTGAAGGATGAAAAAGAGTTTATTTGCTGAAAGAAGGTGAATACATTGCCCGGTAGAAGAGATAGCTGGAGGAAAGTCATAGGCCTATAACACCGATAGCATCTCATTTAAAGAGAATTTTTGGTTAATAATCAAGGCATATTCCTTCTTTTACAATGTCCAAAGATAATTAAAAATTATTAATTATTTTTTTAAAGTCCTGTGCTTTAAAAGATAGAAATATTATTTAGATGGGCATATTGACAACATCCCTTCAACTGTTTATTCAGCATATACCATTAGATTAAAAAATATGTTTTACTCATAATTTCTTAGGCTCCAGCTGATAAAGCAGACAAAAAGAAGTTAGTCCACACTTAAGCAGCATTGGACTTAACCTAGGTCCTGCCTCTCCTCTTGTACCTGAGATTATTGACAGTGATGGCATCCAATGAGATTTTTATTTTTCTTATTTTGGGCCCTGAGAAGTAGGCTTCCTCTACTCTCTATCAGAGTGCTGGGCACACAGCATTCCAATGACATCCCTCAAGATAAAAAGCCTGGAGAATATCAAGCTCATGGCTATAACTTAAATAACATAAACAAATAAGCAGTTCCCAGGCACAGGTTACTGAATTATGTGACAAAACTTCAACAAACGGCAAAAAAGCCTCACTTAGCACTTTCTCTGGTACATGTGAGTAGAGGACATTAGTCCTCTGGTCCCTGGGGTGCTGCAGCTCAGCAGTGATGTCTTGAGCACGTGGCTCCTGAGCCACCTTCTAACTATCATGTTCTAGGCCAAGACCACAGGAGCCCTTCCCACTCCTCATTAGCTTGGGTCTTCCCTCTATAACAAAAGTTAAATTCTATGAGGCCCAATTTTCCCAAAGTCTTCAAGTCAATCAAGTCTAAATTACTCATGGTTATAATGCCAGTGGAAAGCTCCACTAGCCATTTTTCATCTTGCCTTGCTCTTATTTACATAATGCTTCAAATATTGTGGTTTATTTAGGTAGCCTTATGGAAATGAATATAAAAATGGGATCCCTTAACTAGTTATGAATAGTAATCAATTGCAGACAGATCAAAGACTTAAATGTACAAGGATAAAAACTTGAAATCAGTAGTAGAAAACAGTAAAGGGTATTCTATGACCTCATGTAGGGAATAACAAAACATGGCAAGGGCAAAATTTAAGGAAGTAATTAATCAATTCAATCACATACTAATTTTAAAACTTCTCTTTATCTAAAGAAACAATATCAGGATGATCTATTAGAAAACTAGATGACAATATTTGGAGCTTCAAAATAGTACTCTCTAAAATATATACGGCGATCTACAATTCAGTAAGGAAAAGACATGGGCAAGGATGTTCATGATAAGGCTGCTTCTAATTACAAGAATCTGGAAACAGCCTAACTGCCCACCAAGGGGAAAATGGGCAAATAAACTGAGGTCTGTTCAGACATTTTAATACTACACAATACTTTGAAGGAATGAATTAGAACTATATCATAAATATAACACTGAATTTTTAAAAAGCAAACTTTCAAAGGATATATACATTATAATACTGTTTGTATAATATTAAAAAAGAGAACACAATGCCATACATGTAATAAATGTAGAGACAGTCGTGGGAATGATAAAACACCAAATGCAAAATTGTGATTTATGATTCCCTCTGGTTAGAGAGAAGGGTTTTGATCGAGGAAGGTAACACAAGAGACTTCAAATATTTTGTGCTATTTTATTTATTAAGTAAGAATTTTTGTACATAAGTACTTATTATACTATTCTGTGTACCATTGAATATTGTGAAAACATTTTCACAATATTATATTTTTAAAAGGAAGTTAAAAATTGAGCTGGAGAATTCCAGTCAAGATGGTGGAGTAGGTAAACATGTGCTTGCCACCTCCTGTGACAACATTAAAATTACAACTAAATTATAGAACAGTCAGCCTGGAGAAGCATCTGAGGTGTAGCTAAACAAAAGTGCTATAACTAAGGCTATAAAGAAGACGCTATCTCGAGACTTGTAGGAGGAGCAAAGAGGCAAAATGAACTGACACCACACCCATCTGTGGCAGTTGAAAATTGGAATGGATATCTTGACTCCACAGTTCCCCCTGGAGATCGAGGGGTCCCAGCAGCACACCGGGCTCTGCAGCCTGGAGCACCAGTGCCAGGAAGAGGAGCCCCAACTTCTAGCTGTAAAAATCAGGGAACATTCCATCTATCCAGGTGAGACAAAAGGCGACTGAAAACACAGACATCCTCGTAAAGGTCCTCTGCACAAACTCTCTAACTCTCAGGCACTCACCCTGGGCTCTGACAGAGGCACTGCAGTATAGGAGGTTCCAGAGTCATACAAGGAGGGGCTGAGTTGGGTGGCTGAAGAGTGAGGCCTGAAAAGAAAGCTGCCATTGTCCCTGTGTTGAACCCTCCTCCTGTGTAGCAACTGGGTGGATGCCACTTTGTTGTGTTGAGCCCTCTCCCACATGGCCAAATCTGAATCTACATTGGCCTGGTGAGCTCCACTCCATGCTGGTGACTCCCTAGGACTCTGCCCCATGCACAACGCAAGGACTTGCACAATGCAAAAGGCTTTTTCACAGCTGACAGTTAGCCTGAGTTGGCTCAAGCCACAGATTTTCTTGGATAATGCTCGGGGATCCAAGGACCCAAGACCTCAAGGTGGGTGGGGGCTGGCCTCAGTGTGCTCTGAGACTTTTACAGAATGGACCCAGGCTCAGAACGGGAGTCAAATCTGAATTTGCTTAACCTGTTAAATACCACTCACCCCATGTTGGTGACTTCCCAAGACCACACCCCACCCAAATCCCATATCACCCAAGGATCGTTCAGCAGCTGATCCTTATAGACAGCCAGCAGGTGACTGCAGACATTGGCGTGTCTTGTACCTTTTGCAGAGCTACCCCAGGTCCAAGACTTGTGATGGCCAGCCTTGGTTTCCAGTGTGACCTTTCCCATGCACCTCCAAGTCCAACATAGGCAGTGACCAAATGCAAATCACTTTGTAGCTCCCACCAGATAGCCCCAGACCAGTCACAGGCATGGCTGACTTTAGCGTGTTCAGGAGCCCCTCCCAAGAGGCTGCAAAAACAGCACACATGGTGGCTACCTTCAAACCACAACAGAACACCATCTGATTAGCCCCACAAACAGCATACCCAAAGAGTGGTCTTGGCAGGCAGCAGAGCCCACTGGGGCAAATCTGACTCCATGGGGTCAGCCCCTACTTAGAAGTTCGTGTGCTGTAGTCATGGCCAATTCTCACATCTGGTAAGCCTGAGTGTCAATCCCACCCACTGATGTGTCAAGAGTAATCAAGGCTCAACTACAACAGGAGGGCACACAGAATCCACACCAGAGACACTCCTGGAGCATCTGGCTCAAGTGACCAGGGACAAAGGCCCACAGAGCACTTAATAATAAGGACACTCAGCAAGACTGTGAAATGTAGCAGATCTACCTAATACATGAAACAAACACAGAGAGACAGCCAAAATGCGGGGGGGTGGGGGGGTGGGGTGGGAATGTCCCAAATGAAAGAACAGGAGAAAACTCCAGAAAAAGAACTAAAAAGAACTAAATGAAATGGAGGCAAGCAATGTACCATATACAGAGTTAAAAACACTGGTTATAAGGATGATTAAAGAACTTAAAACTTTAACAGAGAGATAGTAAGCATAAAAAAGGGCATAGAAACCATAAAAATAACAGTCAAAAATAAAAAAAATACAATAACTTTTATGGGTTGTGTGTGTCCTCCTGTTATAATTGAGCCTTGATTGCTATTGGCACATCAGTAGGTGGGATTGATCCACAGGCTGACTGGCTGTGGAATTTGGCCACATCCAAAAGTTATGGGCTGCTGTACAGGGGGCTAACCTGCAGAGTGGGATTCACCCAGTGGGCTCTGGTGCCCACTGAGACTCCCCTTTGGGTGTTTTGCTTGTGGGACTAATTGGGTGGGACTCTGCTATGGTCTGATGTCAGCCTCCAGGTATGTTTATTCTGGGTCCTCTTGTGCGGGTCTCAGGTGCGGGCCCATGTCTGCCATTGCCAGTGACCAGACAGGGATGACCTGGTAAGAGCTACAAAGCAATCCACCATTGGTCACTGCTTGTGTTGGACCTGAGGGCACATGGGTGAGGCCAAGCTGCGAACTGAGGATTGCTGCCTCCAGTACCAGGCCTGGAGTAGTTCCTTAAAAATCCCAGGACACTCTGAGTTCTGCTGCCACCTGCAGGCTCCTGTAAAGTTCAGCTGCTTATAGAGCCTCATGCTGTATGGTGGGTAGGAGAAGTCACCAAAGTGGGATGAGTGGTGTTCACCAGGTTAGTGCAGATTCTGGGTTGGTGCCAGTGCTGAGCCTGGAGCTACGCAGCAAAAGTCTCAGGGCACACTGAGGCCAGCCACCACCTGTCTGGGGCCCATGGGCCCTTGAGAGTTGTCCAAGAAAGAGGGCAATGAGGACGGAGCTGTCTGCTTCCTGAGAAACTGCGTCTGGTGTTTGGTGAGTTGGGTGGGGTAGGGTCCAGGGAGTAATCAGGGTGGAGTGAGAGGAGTCCAACAGGCCAATGCAGATTCAGATTTGGTCATGTGCAAGAGGGCTTAACCCAGGAAAGATGGCGCCCATCTGCCAGCTCTATGAGAGGAGAATTCTACTTACAGAAAGTGGCGACCATCCCTCCAGTCCTCATTCTGTAGCCACACAATTCCGTCTCTCCTTGTATTTCTCTGATGCTTCCCAAGTCACTGTCCTAGTTACTGTCCCAAGTTACTATCCCATAGCCCAGGGTTAGTTCCTGTGAGCGAATGAGTATGTATGCAGGCCCTTTAAGAGGACATCTGGGTTTCCTGCAGCCTTCCATCTCATCATTCCATTTTGAATTATCAGAATCACCACTGTTTTTAACAGCCAGATGTTGTGGGGGCTCCTCTACCTGGCATTGGTACTCTGTGGAGCTGTCGCTCTCCTTCTTTATTGGAGATCTCCATGACTGAGATATCTCTCCTGATTCTCAACCGACACACACAAGTGTGGGGCTGGCTCGTTCTCTGTCTCCGCCTTTCCTACCAGTGCCGACCTGGCTTCTTCTTTATATCCTTAGTTATAAAACTAAGCTGGTTCTCAAGTTGATTGTTCTATAATTTAGTCACAATTTTAATGTGGTTATGGGATGTAGCAAGCACAGCATTTTTCTACTCCACTATATTGGATCCTTTAAATGAAAACTTTCTTAACTTATAATTTTTATTTCCCAAAAACCTATAGTCAAGTTTACACTGAATTATGTAAACCTAAAAACAACTGTTACTAGTCATGATTAAACATTGTACCTTGGGCCTGGCTAATGTTATAAGAAAGAAAATGGTATTTTTTTGTCATTCTTGGTATACAACATAATCGTCTAGCTTGAAAAATACAAGAGAATTACTTGATCTATTATTAAAACTAATTGAGCTCAACAAGACAGTTAGAGTTAACATCAACTTAGAGAAATCAACAAACTCTTTTATGTACCCTAACGTCAGGTTTTAGGTAAAAGTAAATGTAAAACATAAAGAAAAAAACATTGTGGCACACACTTATCCTGTGCTAATAAGATATATTTGCTACTGACTGTCATAAGTGTGCATTATGTGAATATTTTATTTTCTTTGATCGGTATACTCATATATTTTCTTCTATGAAATGGCACTTGTATTTATCTGTGTGAGCCTGAAGGAATAAACCCCAAGGATCTGCAAGTATACCAAGTAATCCCAGAAAAAGTACAAACTTGGAAAAAGAGCAGCAAGGATTTGTCAGCAGAGCCATTCTCACAAAATAAGGCGGGGTATGGCTCAAGTATTTAATCAATACAGTGATTGATTTTATAACCAAATGGAGAGAGGATTCAAAAGTGGTTTCTCAATCTAAAGAACAAAATAAAGGAGCAAGCAAAACAGAAACTCATAGAAACAGAGAACAAACTGTTGTTGCCAAAAGGGAGGGGATTTGGGGAAATGGGTGAAAAAGGGGAAGGAGTTAAGTACAAATTGGTAGTCACAAAATAGTCAGAGGGAGGGAAAGTACGCCACAGGAAATATAGTCAATAATATTGTAATAGCTATGTATAGTGCCAGGTGGGTACTAGACTAATTGGGGGGCCAAGTGAGATTTAAACGTACATAATTTGACAGAGAAACAATAGGTTTCAGGAAAGAAAGAAGGAGAAAGGAAGGGGACGAGTAGAGAAGAGAAAAATGTGCAAAGAGTGCACTTAACACATCTTTGTTGAAGTAAGAAGGTTTTATCTTTAAAAGGGTAACTGTGACAGTTGATGAGTGACTCAGGTTAGATCCTCTTCAGGAAAACAGCCAAGTCTGATTTTCTAACTAAAAATTAGTTTGTTGATAACTCAGATTTTATAACTTCAGCCAGTTAGAAGTCACTCTTTTTCTTTTCGACCTGGAAAGAGTAACTGTGAAAAGGATTAATTCTGCTCCAAAAGTTGTTAGTAGCTATTTTAAATAATAACAAAAAAATGAATATAATTGCATAATGTAGCTCTTGGTCAGGCCAACAAATGTGTTCTTAAAGGCTTCCTGAGGTGCACTAACTTTTTTTGAGTACATCTATCACTCATATTTCTGGAACAAAGACTGGTCACTAACTCTTGCCTCCCTATGGAAGATGTCACAGACACATCATAGTGGAGAACTCATGCTTGTTTTGACTCCTTGTTCTCCATGAGACAATTTCTGAAGGAGGATAATGAACACAGTAAATCCAACTCAGCTTGATGTCAAGCAGTGCTCACCAGGGACCACTGACCAAACATTATGCAGCCACTGAATTATCCCAGACATAATTTCTAGGTCTTATTTGTCTAATTACCTTCTCAATAAAGGACTATTTACTACTACCGTTATTATTCCTGATTTTCAACAACTGAAAACAATGCACAGATAGTTAAGTAATGGACAGAAAGAACACTGTGTACCACCCCCTGACCACCGACGGTGACAAGGGACTCCCAGAGGCAGTCCACCCCCATACCCTCCTCCTCCCATTTAGTATCTAGTGCCTACAGTCACTCATGTATATCTTGTTGGTTCATTTTATAGGCCATGTGTGCAAACTAGGGGGTGCTCTCTGCCTGAAATCCCATTGCCCTTCTTCTGGTTCCCTCCCATCTTATTACCCTGACTTGGCTTAAGCAGGCAGCACCTCTGGAAAGCTCAGTGGTCTCTTCAAGGCTCTCAAGACGTCTGGCACCACTTCATTCTCACACCGCCCACACTGGATTGGCACTGCTTGTGGGTGAGCAGTCTCATCCACGCGAGGATGTGGTGTCCAAGAGACCCTTGAAGGCAGAGGCTGGGTAGAATCTATCCTTAATCCACACCATCCCTGATTTACAATAAGTACTCAGTGGTTATTTATTGAGCTGAATTAAACTGAAAAAAAAAGAATAAAAGTCTAAAAAAGAACAATTAGACCACTCTGTCTGTGTTAACTACTTCCTACTCATTCTAAAGTTTACCAAAACTTAGTTAGCTTTTGGAGGTTTTCCCCAGCTAATTCAAGCATTGATGAAGCAAAACGACAAGCAGACTTGAAACACCAGCCTCAATCCCAGACACATAGAAGTGTTTCTGAAAAACCCAGGTTTAGCTGCTTGCTGCACAGAAGCCAAAGTCCAAGATACACGGGTTGGTGGAAAGAAAAGGAGGTGTAATCAAAATACTGGCATTCCAGGAAGATGGTGGACTCCTGTCTCAAAAGCCATCTTTCCCATTCCTAGAACAGCCAGAGGTTTTGTAGGAACCTAAGAAGAGACTTAGCACAGGAAAAGGAGGGGTTAGGTGATACCAGGGTGTTGACATCTGGAAAAAACGCCTCCTGGGGGGTTTGTTTTGCTTCTAGATAGTGTTATCTCATCTGGTGGAGAATTGCAATCGAGTTTCAACCCGGTTATCAGTGTCCAGAGGTCTAAGGGCTGAAACTTCTTTTAAGTCCCTGTTCTGGCAGTTAACCAGATTAACGAGGTATGCATTGTAACCTTGGGATAAAGAGAGCAATTGAGTCAAGGAGGAGGGGAGGAAACAAATAAAAGACGAAAGAAGAAAAATAAACTGGATTGTTACGTCTTGCAAAATACACCATTACCCTTACAGTAGGCGCTTGATAATATTGGTCACTTGCTTCTTCTCTTCCTGCTCATATAAATGTGAACTGTCCTCCCACGCATCACAGCATGTTCTAGATTATTGTTGACCTCACTCCTCTCTTCTCACGACCCACAGCTCTTCCCTATGTACCTGATTTCCCCGGCGCAAGGCATCCCAGATTACTACTTTCAAATCCTCATTTCTGACCATGCATTCTGATTCTCCTCTCTGACTAACTCATTTCTTCTCTGTGGTCAGTTTTTTGTTCTGTTTCATCATCTGATTGCAGTATGAGATCCGAGCCCTAAGAGTGTTTTTCTATAGAGTAAAAGAGGAAAATTCATTGCACAGTAAAAAGGAAAATTGGGATAAAGAACACGCTTTAAGTAACGCAGTCATCACTACTTTCCCTCGAAGTAGAAACTGAAAAGTGGTAGCAGGTTTGTCATGCAGGGTGTCATGGGGGTTCTCAGCTCCCGCTCCCCACATAAGAACGCAGGACATGGTGAGGCCAAACAGGAACACCCATGGAGCCATAGATAGGAGAGTCATACCATTATATTCTCACTGGCGGCATCCGCCTCTCTGCAACCCGCTCTTGCTAGCCCAGCCACCATCTTCTTGCTAGCCCCCATTTTCTGCTAGCGTAGCCACGGCAGTTATATTAGTGGCCAATGTATCACTGGTCACAGCTGACAGCCAACTAGCCACAGCTGATGGCCATGCAATCACAGTTGATGGCCATTTACTACCTGAGTGAGCACCTTTCCACGTGAGGGCAAGAGCCGGGAAACCGCACTCCTGGTTCTGTCCCCACAAGGTTTGATTACTAAGGTGAGAGCTGGAGCTACATAGGAGACAGAAAACAAACAAACAAAAAAAACAAAACAAAAAAATAGTAAATACTTGAGAATAAACCCCAGATTTAGAGGAACCAGCTGATGTTGCACAACACTATGGACGACTATAGTCTTTCCAACTCAAGGTGGCAATGCCAAACTGTACAACCCCAACAGAATCTGGCAATATCTGACAAATATGGGCATGCACTCACCCTGAACTTCAGCCTCCCACTTACCTTGAATGCATATTTCAAACAATACAAAGAACTATATGCACCATGTTATTTATTGCAGCATTATTTGGCTTTTCAAAATGTTAATTTGAAAACTACCTAAGAGTCCAAGTATAGGCAGACTAGTGGAGTAAACTATGTTACGTACCTATGTTGGAGTAGTATGCAACTGTATAGAAGAATGAGGAAGATTTCTATGAACAAATATGGAGTGATTTTTCAGAAGACATTGTAAAGGTTTTTTTGTTTGTTTTAAAAAGCAAAGTGAAAATATTATATGTATATGCTATTTTTGGTAAGCTATAAAGAGAAATAAGAAAACATCCCTATATCTCCTTATCTTTATCAACAGAAACACAAAAAAGATAAACTAGAAAACAATGATTTTAGTTACCTACAAGGGCTTGGTAGGAATGAAGTAGTAGGGCATGTAAGTGACCTTCTCTGAGTATACCTTTTTATATAATTTTTCATTCAGAAACTTCTTAATGGTCTTAATATTAAAAAGATAAAGTTAAATCAACAAAGATGTGATGGGAAAATCTGAAACTGAAAGCAAACAGAAACAATGGAATCCTGTTGTATTTCAAAGAACTACTTTAACCACATTGAAGAAGGATGAAAAAAAAAAGGGGGGCCGGCCCGTTGGCTCAGGTGATTGGAGCGCTGTGCTCCTAATGCCAAGGTCGCTGATTCCATTCCCACATGGGCCAGTGAGCTGCGCCCTCTACAGCTAAGATTGTGAACAACAGCTCTCCCTGGAGCTGGACTGCCCTGAGCAACCAGAGATTGCTGCCATGAGCTGCTGTGTGCTGCTGACTGACCACCAACTACCTCAGCCAGGGGAGCGCACAGCTCATAACACCAACACAGGCCAGGGAGCTGTGTCCTACACAACTAGACTGAGAAACAATGGCTTGAACTGGAGTGGGGGGAGCGGAGGCGGAAGAAGAGGGAAAAAAGGGAAAAAAAGATGGAACTCATCCAAGTAACTTATAAACATGATTATGTGACCATAAACACTCAGTTTTGGATGAGATAGAAAAGAACTGCAAACAAATGCTAACTCCTCTTGTAGTAGATTTGTTTTTATAAGGTGCAGGCAAAGCATTTCTGAAATAATTTTAGATGTTGTAAGAATTGAACAAATTAGAAAATGTGTTGATGTAGATGGGAAGAAGGGACATGCAAATATGGAATGGTTGGGGGAGTAAGAAAACCCTTTGGAGACAGTTTGGATTTAGAGGTTCTGGTATGAATTCATGATTTCTAAAATGTGTGTGTGTGTGTGTGTGTGTGTGTGTGTGTATAGATATGCATGAAGATATGTATGCATGTGTGTATACTTGCATGCATGTATGTATATGTGTATATAGATGCATATAACGAGCTTGACTCTCTGAAAAAGAGACCCAAATCCCCCGCACAGCAATGAGTACACCTAGCTTCCAGGTATTGGTCTTGAGTCTAGTGAACACCAATGAGGAGGAATGGGTGCACATCATGTGCCTCAGATGATACCTGAGAACTACACAGCATCATACTTGCAGTATTCTGCCAGTATATAATGTATAACCAGATTCTAATTATAAGGAAACAGTCTCACATACCCAAAATGAGAAGCATCTTATTTAAAAGGAAAGAGGGAGCTATGTTCTTAGAATTGTCCATGTAGTAAAAGGAAAAGAAAGACTGTGGAAATGTCCCTGACATGACCTCCAACTGCAATATGTGATCCCAGCCGGGTCCTTAATTCATGGGTGGAAAATGCCAAAAAAAAATTATTGGGCTAACTGAAAAAAACTGGAATATAGAGGGCAGATTAGATAAAAACATTGCATCCATGTGAAATTTGTTAAAGTTGATAAGTGCATTGTGTTTATCTATAAGATTGTCCATATTTTTATGAAATAATAAAGTGTTTAGGGTTTAAAGGGCCATGGTGTATGCAATTAATTCTCTGTTAGTTCAGAAAAATAAAGTATATACAGAGGGTGCCGAAAAAATGTATACACATTTTAAGAAAGAAAAAAATTGTATTAAAATTTTAATACTCAAGATATACCAATAACAAAATATGAATACAAATCACGTTTGACTTCTGCAATTACAAGAAGTGCTCAAAGTGGTTACCATCAGCATAATTATCATACAGCTTTTTCCTTTCTTACAATGTGTATACGTTTTTTTGGCACCCTCTCTATATATATACCTATACACACACACAAACACACACACACACACACACACACGAGGTCTGCCACTTAAGTTCATGAACTGATCCTAGAAAAAGTGCTACATACCTCATTGCTGAATATGCCACCTTCGAAGTACGCCCCTTGGGAAGCTATGCACTGATGCCAGCATCTAATCCACCCGTCAAAGCAATTTTGGAACTCTTTTTCTGGAATGGTCATTAGAGCTGTCATCATATTACCCTTGATGTCCTGAATGCCGTCAAAATGTCTTCCTTTCAATATTTCCTTTATCTTCAGGTAAAGAAAGAAGTCATTGGGGGCCAGATCAGTTGAGTACGGAGGGTGCTCCAATACAGTTATTTCTTTACTGGCTAAAAACTCCCTCACAGACAGTGCTGTGTGAGCTGGTGCATTGTCTTGATGCAAGAACCATGAATTGTTGGCAAAAAAATCAGGTCATCTAACTTTTTCACAGTCTTTTCAGCACTTCCAAATAGTAAACTTGGTTAACTCTTTGTCCAGTTGGTACAAATCCATAACAAATAATCCCCCTCATATCAGAAAAGGTTAGCAACATCGTTGCAACAAATTCGCGAACTTAATTGTCAGACTATAGATATACTTTCACATAATATATATAATATATATAATATGTGTATATATATATATATATATATATATATATATATATATATATATATATAATATATATATAAAATTTTTCTGAGCCAATAGAGAATAAGTTGCCTATGAGGCAAGACATATAGCCTGGGAAGTTGACAACCCCTTCCAGGGTACAATGTGAGTTGCTTCACTGGTTACACAAGTAATATGTAAAGTAACTGTATCCAGTACCTGCAGCTGGAGAAAAGCAAGAACCAGTTTCTTCCTGCTAGGCTCATCCCTATGACCAGGACTTGACCTTTAGGCAATTATAATCTCATTTGCATTACAGTTATTAGGGCTCCCATCATGCATCTGATGACTTGACAGTTCCAGAGGAACCAACTAAGGAAGAAAAAGTGGGACACACACGGTACTGCGCAGGAGAGGAGATGAATAAGCGATGTCAAGGAGATGTCACAAATTTCCTCCCCGGGTGGGATAAATACTCCTGATCCTGACTTCCTAGGGGCAACTCATTTTCTGAGTTCACTTGCACTTTTCTCTCAAGTATGTACTTTTGTTTTCAATGAATCACTTTCATTAAACTGCATCTGTCTAGCTCTTGAATTGTTTTTTTCATGGAGACAAGAACCCAGCTACCGCTGCTCCAGGCTGAGTCTTCACTTGGACACCCCTGTGACCCTCCAGCGACACATACACCACGGCTCTTTAACCCTAAACACTTTATTATTTCCAAATAGTTTTTTTAAAAAAACAGAGAGAGGCATATTTTTTGGGGGAGGGTCACAGATCCTACTCACTAGTAAATACTCTTTAAGAATAACTATAGCTACCACTTGCTGTGTAACTGCTATGTGCTAGGCCCTGAACTAGGAATTTTAGACATATTTTCTTTCACATTCATAGCAACCATGTAACTCAGTCTCCGATTTTTTGCACTCTTTTTATTACTTTTGTATGATCATCTAATGTCTAGAACAACTAGTTATTTGTAGCTTTGCAATGAAAACTTGATTCTAATCACAGATATGTACATGTGTCCCCAATCTATTAAATCAATAGAAATATTGAAACTCTAGCCAATTCTCAATAAGCCCCAAAAGATATAGTGAGGCTAGTTTTTCCTTCTGCCGTCCCCAAATTCTAAGCCTGTACCAAGCCTTGTTTTTTCTAAATCTTTTATTTTACTATCCCATTGAAAACCCACAGATAACCATGTTTTCTATTCATGGCTTTCTCTCTAATCTCCAGAAAGTTATTAGAAACTGTATCAGTAGTACCTTGCATTCAATCATTCTATTACACAGAAATGTTTCCTTTCAAAAATCAGAAGTTGCACTCTGCCTTTTTCTAGCAAACTGTAAATGAAGCTGGTCATTTAAAAAGCTCTGCATGAAAAGCACATGGATAAATGTGCTGTCAGGAAAACAGAAAGATAGATCTAGAGAAAACCAAATATATTCTACAATCTAGTTTCCTGCTTTTACACAGGACTGCAACTTAACAAACAAACAAACAAAAATTTAAACCACTACGACAGGCCATTTCCTACTTTTAGCCAAGCTGTAAGTGTTATCAGTTAAAAAATAATTAATTTAGTTCCAAGAAGACCTTGGTTTAGGAGATTGTCAATTACCTTCACTTTAATATAGCTTTTAAATAACTGATTATGTCATTCATTATTTATGTAGATGATAATACAATTCATTATTTCACCACATAATTATCACTCAATGATCAGTGATGACTGTAAGAATGAAATCTCTGGTTTCAAAAACATTCCATTATGTAAGAAACAAGGATAATGAGTTTAATTATCTGACCTCATGAGTCAGAAAACTTCAGATAAAATATCTTGTGAAATAATAAACATTAGCATTCTACTTTGTCAACTTCGAGCTTTGCAACTGTCTTCCTAGATGAGAATAAGAGAATCAGAGAATTTTACAGCTAAGAGAAAACAAAAACGATTACCTCAACCCTTTGCTTTGCAGAAGAGGATGTTGAGGCCCAGAGAGGGACCATGATACCCTAAGTCCCTCAAAGCATGGTGCGTGAGTTACCCCTCTGTGGGGGCTAGAGTTGACTAACATCCCCTCCTGTTCTTAATACCAAGAGTTTTGACCCTTCCGCCAAAACTCTATTTTACCTTACTTCATTATATATTTTTTTATTCTAGCATATCTTATACTTAAAACACACACACATACACACACACACACACACACACACACACACACACACACACACACACTAGTGCACCCCTACTACATTAAGTTTAATTTAAATGTGCTAATGGATTGCAACCCACTGTTTGTTCTAAGCCATTGACAAGATCCAGCTCAGGTCTACTTCTTCCAGGGAGATTTTCCTAAGCATACACTCTTCCTCCTTATTAGTTGTAACTCAATGCATACTGTTGAAAAAAATGACTGACAAATTAATGGCTGGGAAAAATCACTGCACAGCATTTTTTCTAATCCTAGAATTCAGGAACCCAGTGTTGTGGGTTTGCCTTCTCTAAGCTTTTCACTGTCACTTGTCACTAGACACAGCTATGGACAAGTGGCCATGGTCCTCTCTCATGGGAATATACAGACTCCTCTGAGTAAAGACCACAAGCATAAGCCCCATGTCCATCCACCTCAGCAAGCCATAGAAGATGGTGGGACCATCACCAGGAGAAAGGCATGAAAGCCCTCAGAATGGCATGCTAATCTAAATCACACCTCTTTCACAGCCCGGATATCCTTCCATTCTCTCCATTTGATCTATTTCATAGTTCTAACCTTTCTGACAGGCTCTTCTCAATGCCTGGACTAGTTTGCTCTCTTTTTGTAACCAGATGAAGACTTCAATATTTAAAACTCAGCTTGATTTCACCCTCTCTGTGACATCTTCTTCAGTTCTCCTGAGAAGTTAATTCTGTGTTCTCTCATAATGACTGGCACTTGCACGCTGCATTATGATTTTTTTTGTGGCTTGTCATTTGACCAAACTTCTAAGTCTTTACCTAGAGGATAGACATGGTGTCTTATCTCTTATCTCTCCCTTCTTTTTCTTGAAACATCAAACATAACTGCCGCAATGCTCCCTGACAGTGTTCAAGAAATTAGTCATAAAAGATTATTATCCTCTGCCCAGAGAGCACTGTGTGGAAACCCATGATGCAGTACTGTTCTTTTACTTCAGTCACCACAGAAGGTCTAAGCCTCGTCCCTGAGACTCATCCCCTCAAAGCTTTACACCTACTATAAACTGACCAAACTCCCAACTTTTCTTAACCCTCCCACCTGATGACAAACTGTGAGTTCCAGAGGGCAAAGTCCTCTGCATCTTTACTCTCCCTAAATATTTCTTACACCTTCTTCTAACTGGAAGTGATTTCTCCCTGTTGACTCTGCTTCTCCTGGAATTATTGACTGACAGCTGAGTGTCTTCCATGCATGGGACAGGTGGCCTCTTTCTCCTCATAGCTGCTTCCATGTCATATTCTTCCCTTCTCGCTAAGACCCCTGGCCTCTCTGAAACACATTCTACAAAACTGTAAGCCACCATTCCTTATCCTTGTTGCAGTTGTCTTTTCTCCTCCTGGTCTCTTCCCCTCATTCATTGAAGAGTCTATCCCCTAGACCACTGTTTTCCCTTCACCATTACCTCCATATGATGCTTGGTGATTTCGAAATCCTGAACAATCCATTCAATATTCTGGCCTCTCTGTTCCTTTACATTCTCACTGCCAATGAGTTTGTCTTCTAACCATTGTCAGCCATTCATCCCTAGTGGGTTTTAAGCAAAATGACAAGTTATTAGTGAGTAATGAAGTTAGCTATACTATCAATACCATGCTGTTTTGATTATTGTTGCTCTGTAGTACAAGCTGAAGTCAGGGAGTGTGATACCTCCAGCATTATTCATTATTTTTGAATTGCTTTGGCTATTCAGGGTCTTTCATGGTTGCACACAAATCTGATAATTTTTTGTTCTATTTGTTTAAAAACTGCCATTGGGATTTTGATAGGATTGCATTAAATCTATTGCTTCTGGAAATATGACAATTTTAACTATGCTCATTCTTCCAGTCAATGAACATGGAATGTCTTCCCATTTCTTTGTGTCTTCTTCCATTTCTTTTAAAAAACGTCTTATAGTTTTCAGTGTATAGGTCCTCACATCCTTGGTTAAGTTTATGCCTATTTATTTTATTCTTTTTGTTGCAATTGCAAAAGGATTTTTTTTTCTGAGATTTCATTGTCAATATATAGGAATGCAATGGATTTGTGTACATTGATTTTATAGCTGGCAACTTTACTGTATTTGTTCATTGTTTTTAATAGCTTTTTGGTGGGGTATTTAGGGTTTTCTGCATATATCATCATGTCATTTGCAAAAAAAAAAAAAAAAACAGACACACAGACCAATGGAATAGAGTTGAAAACTGAGAAATAAACCCACATAAATATGGACAGATAATTTTTGACAGAGGAGCCAAAATATACAATGGAGAAAAGAAAGCCTCTTCAATAAATGGTGCTGGGAGAATTGGAAAGCCACGTGCAAAAGAATGAAACCAGATTACTATCTGTCACTGTATACCAAACTTAACTCAAAATGGATCAAAGACCTAAACCTAAGACCTAAAACAATAAACTGCATAGAAGAAAACATAGGTACAAAACTTATGGACCTTGGGTTCAAAGAGGATTTTATGAATTTGGCTTCAAAGGCAAGGGAAGTAAAAGCTAAAGTAAATTAATGGGATTATATCAAACTGAAATGCTTCTGCACAGCAAAAGAAACCATCAGCAAAATAAAGACACAACTGAGTGGGAGAAGATGTTTGCAAATAATGCCTCTGATAACGGGCTAATATCCAAAATATGTAAGGAACTCATACAACTAAAAAACAAAAAAAAACAAACAATCCAATTAAAAAATGGGCAGAGGACCTGAGTAGACATTTCTCCAGAGAACATACAAATGGCAAATAGACATATGAAAAGATGATCAACATCACTAATCATCAGAGAAATGCAAATTAAAACCACAATGAGATATCACCTCACCCCAGTCAGAATGGCTATCATCAACAAGACAAATAGTAATAAGTGTTGGAGAGGCTGTGGAGAAAAAGGAACCCTCATCCACTGTTGGTGGGAATGCAGACTGGTGCAGCCATTATGGAAGGCAGTGTGGAGGTTCTTCCACAAATTACGAATAGAATTACCATATGACCCAGCAATCCCTCTCCTGGGTATCTACCCAAAAATTCTGAAAACATTTATATATGAAGGCACATGTGCTCCAATGTTCATTGCAGCTTTGTTTACGGTGGCCAAGACATGGAAACAAACAAAATGGCCTTCCATAGATAATTGGATAAAGAAGATTGATATATATACACAATGGAATATTATTCTGCCATAAGAAAAGATGAAATAGTGCCATTCATGACAACATGGATTGATCTTGAGATTATTATGCTAAGTGAAATAAATCATAAAAAGTTGAGAACCATATGACTTCACTAATATATGGGATATAAAACTGAAAGCTACAAAGGAACAAGACAAACAAATAAAGAAACAAAAACTCAGACACAGACAGTAGTTTAGTGGTTACCAGAGGGTAAGAGGGGAGGCAGGTGGTTGAAGAGGGTAAACGGGGTCAAATATATGGTGATGGAAGGAGAACTGACTTTGGGTGGTGAACACACAATGTGATATGTAGACGATGTATTACAGAAACCTATTGTACACCTGAAACCTATGTAATTTTACTAATCATTGCCACCCCAATAAATTTTAATTAAAAAATTTTAAAAAGGAAATCCATTTTAAAATTATATAAAATAGAACAGGTATTATCACAGTACATTTTGTATAGTAAGGGTAATAATTGTTTCATAAAACTTTGTTTCAATTACATACATGTATACCGGATAGAGTTATAAAACACATATTTCTAATGTTGAGTCATGGTAAAAAAAAAAAAAAAAGTTTAAAAAACAGCTCTTTAACATTTGTACCATATTCTGTATTTCTATTTCAAGCATCTTACCCTCTAACTACGACCTTCTGTCTTCTTGCTCACTCTCTGTCATATCCCATCTCCAACAAGTCTTCAACCACACCAAGTCCCCCAATCCCTTAACTCTGCTCCCCTTTTCCTATCCTTTGACCATCTCACTACTCATGTTTGTCCTTGCCTAGCGGGGAGTCCACGGTCAGCCGTCATGACTGCTTCCTAGATGCTGACATTCTCAGGGACAGAAAACATACCCTGGTTAACTCTGTACTCTTGGTACCAGCACTGTGCTGGCGCACGACAGGTATTCAGATCATCTTTGTTACATTAACAAGGCTGTTAAATGAATGAAATAGAGTCCTGCTGAGCAGGCTGATGAGAGCCTTTATCATTTGTGTTTAATTTTGTTTATCACTAGATCCACACACCAGTTAATCTTCTCCATCATTACTCTTGTAATTTCTGCTTTACAGAGTTTTATTTCCACAGTTTAATTCAATAAAGTCAAGATGGCAGAGAGAAATATCCTCAACATTCCACTATGCCATGAGGAAAATTTCAGAGAGCAATTTCAGCCATAACTCTTTGATTATACACCTAGACTAAGAGAAAAAAAAAAAACCCTCAATGTCTATCAAAAGATTAATAAGCTTTTATATACAGTTCAAAGCTGTCAGGTATAGTTCATTAGAATAATAAATCTATTAAATCTTGGAAGGATTAACATCTCATTATCTCATCCTTGTATAAAAAATGAAGGTTTTATTATCTCAATAGCTTAAATAATTCTTACCATGCAATGCATTCTCTGTAGCTCATCCCCCACCCTCCCATAGTTTAGGCTTTGATATTAAAATTTTTTTATAAATTGAACATGATTCTTTAAGGAGAGCATCAGAATGTCAATCCTGGCCATGAAAAACTGATGGAAGCCTGAGTTTTAAATGGTTTTTCACATTTAATTCACTTGTGGTTTCACATTTTAATTCACATTAAAATGTGGTTTTTACATTTTAATTAATTTGTGTTTTTTTTCCTTAATACCTTTACTATCACAGTTAGCATTTAATCTTTTAAAGATCAAACGAAGATACAGAATACAGCACTGAAAAAAGCACTAGATTAGGAATCCAAAAATCCCTGGACTGAAGCCTAGGTCTTTCTCCATGGCTGACTCACTAGGGAAGCTGGATCAGTTCCCCATGTGGAATGTTTCTCTGCCTCACTCAAAGCTGAGTTCCAGCAGCTCTCCTCTGTTAGTCTCCCCTGATCACATCAGTCATGTGGACTCTTCTATTTGCTCGCACTTAACCTTAAAATTATCTCTTTTCTTGGCTTTATCACATTTTCCTGCAATCATTTTTTTTTTTTTTTGCGTCATTTTAGTGTCTGGCACATAATAGATTCTCAATAAATATTTGTTGAGTGAATAAAAATTAATGTGTCTCTCCACATTAACGCTGGTGTATAGTAGGTATTCACTGCATGTATTGATTTCAGTGAAGGATTTGGGACACGATTTTTATTTCTCTTCCAAATGAGAAACCAAGAGCTCAGAATGGTTCCAAAACTCATTCCAGGCTATAGAGGTAGTGAGTCCTGGGGCACTTGATTTGAACATAGGCCCTCCTGGTTCCAAGCTTCCACACATCCCACTATGTCAGCTGCATCCTGAGTGAGGCAGCCTTGGGCATCGCCTTGGTGCCATCAGAGACTGTACAGACATTATGGACCCATTGGAGTACCTCCAGGAGCACTAATTGTGCATGTGAGTCACAAGAGTTGCTGAACTTGCTGATGCCTTTCTTTATCAGAACTACTGAGTACTGAATGCAAATCCTTTCCTAGGGCATATCAGCATGTCCTCAAAAAGATGAGAGGACACTCTTCTTTCAGGAAATGCTCACAGTGTTGATGAGGAGCCATTGAAAGAAAGACATAGCAATGCCTGCTCTTGGTGACATCATCTCACCATAGTCCCCTCCCAAAGCCATCAGGAGGAGAACTGTTAATGGCATTGCTAATGATTTTCTGGATCGCAGAGATGGGCTGCTCCATCATTGTTGCTGAAGTCAGCATGACCATTACACGTTTATTAAAAGATAACATCATTTCATTTTACTTTGTCAGGTAATTTTATATCTAACACAAAGACAGTGTCTAAACCAGGGGTGTCCAAACTTTTTTCAACGTTTTTCACCAAGGGCCATATTCGGTAAAATACACGAACAGCCAGGCCACTTACTCGAGGTAAAGTACGTATCGTCTCACCTGATTTATTTAAGTAAACTAAATATATTTTTGGAATTTGCTGTAGGCCAATAAAAAATGGATTGCGGGCCGCAGTTGGCCCGCGGGGCGCAGATTGGACACCCGTGGTCTAAACTATAACAAACATCTGTAAAGGAGAAAAATGATCATGTCACTTCACTGTGCCACATCCTAACATTAAAGCCAATCTCCAAACAGATTGTAAATCCAGATTGAAAAGCTGCTGGTTTGCCCAATTGAATGAGTTTCTTGGTTTGTTTCCTTTCATTCAGACTTGATAATAAGGTCCTCATCAATTCACCCTGACCCAAACCCAGTCCTGCCAGATGATGCAGGTTTGCCCTTGATGGATCACTGATGGGCATCTTGTCTTCAAATACAGCACAGCTTACTTTGGGTAGCTTCTTTGAAGTCCAAGTATTTATTCTCCTTCAGGTTTATCTAGTTAAGCTTTAGCAGGGGTGTGCATCTTCGCTGAGTTTATATGTTGAGTTTTAATTACAACTTTTTGAAAAGTTTTTCCCTCTTCCAAATAGCATATTCCCTAGGCTAATATAGTACTTCAACCATGGCCTCAAGACAACTAGACATAAGGCAGTGGGGAAGGACACCTTTCCAGGTGTTATCTTCATTCTTTGTATTTGCAAATGACACATGGTGAGTCATTTTCTATGCACCTAAGTGTCTCTTTTCAAATAAATTTTATTGGCTAGCAAAGTTTAGAAAAATAAAATAACGCCATTTAGACAATCCACAAAGTTGACTGTAGGGATATTCCATTTGCTTTATTTTTACCAAAAAAAAACCACAAAAACTTTTACATCAACAAGTTTTATTTTTAATCTTAGTGTGTTTAAAATAGTTAATGTGGAGCTTCCAATTAAAGATGTTGGCATAAAGTATTTCTACTCCAATTTCCTCCTGAAAGCAACAGAAAACAACAAAAGTAATAAAAATGAAAATAGAAGAAGAAATTCTAACCCTGTCAACACATGTATAAAGAGGGTAAGTATAAGTATACAAACCCAGCTGTTAAAAGGAAATTATCATTCTTTTTATTTTTGTCTAACAGTTAAAACCCCACCCAGTGAAGCGGTGGAAAATTAATCTTAGTTGATTTTGGTTCCCTCAGACTTCCCCCAAGGCTATGTCCAAATTCCAGAGGTTTGTGTAGTACCAAGGAGATAAGTGTTTGTATTGTGTTGTCTATGGGGTAGGCAGGGGAAGTAGGGGAAGCCATCTAGAATTGAGTTTACACCTACACAGAAGAAACTACTATGTCTGTGCCTCAAAGATCCTCAGTCATCGGTACACATGGGTTGCTCTTGCAAGGCTGGCCTCTAGGCCTATTTGCACCCTCCTTTCTGCCTCTCTCTGATGTTCCTCTGTGAGACCTAGAGGCATGGCTATGATGTTGCTGCTTCTGGGCCACTCTGGGTCCTAGAAGTTACGGTCAGACCAGCTATTGCTGAGATGCACCATGCAGTATGCCCCCTTGGCAGTCAGCTACTTTCCTCCACTCTGTGGGAAATGGGTGTACATCCCCTCTGCTCTTGTTGTGTCCAAAGCTTCTGGGTCTTGCTATGTGCCCAGGACAAGAAGCAAGACAAGGGAGGAGGGCACAGAGCCCCTTTCTCTAAGCTGCACAAACTCTTCACTTTCATCACTCCTCTCAGCCACATCAACTTGCAATACTTGGGGAAATGGTTTCTAGTCTGGAGACAGAGCGGGAGAGCGAGGGACACATTTTCTGCCATTCTTAATAATTTCCTCTAATGCTTTAGGCTTTTGGAACACAAAAGCCACAGTCTGTCAGACAGAGATATATGATTTCTATTAATATACAAATAATTTGTAATAACACAATAAATAAAACAATGCCTTTCAAAATTCACCCATGTTATAACATGTATCTTTGTTTCCTTTTGTAGCTGAATAATATCCCACTGTATAGATATATTACATTTTGTTTCTCCATTTATCAGTTGATGGGAATTTGTGTTGTTTTCACCCTTTAGTTATCGTGAATAAAAGTACTATGAACACTTGTGTATAAGTTTTGTTTGAACCTGTTTTCAATTATCTTGCGTATCTACCTGAGAGTGGAATTACTGGATCATATGTTAAGTGAAAAACAGTCAGACACAGACAGCCACTGATTGTATGAGTCCATTTATAGGAAATATCCAGAATAGGTAAATCAATAGAGACAAACAGACTAGTGTTGCCCGGGGCTGGGAGCAAGGTAAAACGAGGAGTCACTGCTTAATAGATGGGAGATTTCCTTTCAGGGTGATGAAATGTTCTGTATTTAGATAATGGTAAAAGTTGCACAACACTATGAATGTATACTAAATGTCATTAATTGTATAATTTAAATGGCAAATTTTATGTCAGGTATAGTTACCACAGTCTAAATAAATAGATAATATATTATATATTTCATATATGTGTGTATATATATATGTAGATATATGTGTATACATATATGTATGTATGTAAATATACACATATATATCTCATACATATTTTATACAATACATATTTCACATGATATAAAATAAATTATATATAATATAAAATGTATATTTATATAACATAAAACAATTATACTCTTTTTGGAAGAAAGTAAGAGAATGGTTAGTTGTTTATTAGCTCATTTCTTATACCAGAGACTCAGTGGGGGCTGTTTAATACTGAAAACCAAGAAATAGAAGTTTGAGTACATTATTTAAACTATAAAGATAATCACATATGGCATTATGGTTGGGTCATGGTACTTGGGATACACACAAAAAAGCTGAGGTTGGAAGGTGGGAGGTGGGGGTGGGTTTCCCCTGAAAGGTAGAAAAGAAGCAAATCAAAAGTCAAAGTTTACAGAAGCAAAGGGCAGTACAAGGAATTATATCTGCATTAATTCTTTCATCATTCATAGCGGGACATCAGTAGATACTGACAGAGTTTCATAAATCAAGGAACATAAGGTTAACTATATTATTAAAAGTTATCAGAAAAAATAATAACAAAACAAACACAAAACAATATTAACAACTAAACTGAAAACACAGCATAAACTTTCCAGACTCTCAGAAAGAATACATGCACAAAGCAGAGCAAAGAAAAAACAAAATATGTACCAAGTTGCGGAAAACAAACTGAAAATATAGGTTAAATCCAGTAAACACATCAAATATAATTTTCATATAAATAAATGTTAATAAGATTATCTTACTGTTTAAAAGAATATTTCTCAGATTGCATAAAACATAAAATCTACCCACATGATGTAAACAGGACACACAAAAAAGACTCATAAATTTTTAAAGAAAAGCAATGGGTAACAATAAACAAGCAAACAGAAACAAAAAGATTCAGGAGTCAACTATAATGTCAGTCCTACTTGAAGCAAAGCTTAAAGCACTAAGTGAAAGCAAGAAATGAACTTATTAATGATAGAAGGCATAATCCACCTGCAGGACTGTCATAAATCTTCATGCAAGAAAACAGAAACATTTATGAAGCAAGAACTATGAGAGAGACAAATGGAAATACAGAACTAGTGTGATGTTTTCACTCAATGTTCTCCCAGCCATCAAAAATAAAGTAGAAAAAAATAAATTAGACTATTACAAATCTAAATTACCCTATTAACATGTTATATCTAATGGCTGTATCAAGCTATAAATCATGAAACTAGAGCAATAACTTCTTTTCAGATGCACAAAAACATTGCTTTTATTTGGCCATATATTTTGCCACAAAGAATTTAATATACCCTACAAATTAGCCTATAATCTCTGAGCTCTCAGATAACAATATAAAATTTAGAGATTAGAAATTAATAGTGCAAATAGACAATAAAACTATCAAAACATCAATATTTTCTGAAAACTCGCCTTTAAGTAATCCTTCATTCAAATGGAAAATAAAAAGTAAAATTATACAGTATTTGAAAAATATTAATGTGAATAGCACTAAGTATCAAAATATAAGGCTTATAAATATCTGCATTATTTAGAGCAAACAATTCATAATAATACAGTAAATAACATAATGCTTTTCAAGGTTTGTCTATGTTGTAACATGTATCAAGACTTCATTTCCTTTTGGGGGTGAATAGTATTTCATTACATAGATATGTCACACTTTATTCACCGATTTATCAGGTGAAGAATATGGGAAGGAAAATTTGTAGTTTAAATACTGAATTTCTAAATAAAATTTAATTAAAATAATTTCTTCATTAAAATAAAAAGATGAAGACATGAACAGCAAAACAATACCGAAAAAGCAAAATATAGAAGGTAATTTTTTAAAAATTACAGCAAAAAGTTAAGAAAGCAAAAGAAAACTATTGAAAAACTTAATGGAGGATCTTTTTCTAAGCCAGAGGAGACTACAAGATGGCAGAGTAGATAATTGATGTGCTTACCTCCTCCCTTGACCACAATTACGTCTAAATTATAGGAAAATAAACTTGGACAACCATCTGAAATCTAGCTGAACAGAAGTCCAAAAGCAGGGGATATAAAGAAGAAGCAACATTGAAACTGGTAAGAGAAGCAGAGACATGAACTAGGCCAGGCTCACACCTGTGTGTGTCGATTGAGAATTGAGAGGCATATCTTGGCCACAGAGGCCCCCCTGGAGGGGCGAGGAACACCAGCCCCACAACAGGCTCCCTAGCCTGGAGTACTGATGCCAGGAAAAGGAATCCCCACAATATCTGGCTGTGAAAAACACTGGGGATTCTGATCATTTGGGTGAGTAGGAAGGCTGCCGAAAATCCAGACGACCTCTAAAGGTTGTCTGGCAAGGCACTCACCCTGGGCTCTGGTGGAGGTATGGTGACTTGGGAGGAATCAGAGACATACAAGCAGAGACTGAGTTGTGTGGCTTTAGGGAAAGGACTGGAGATACAGTTGCCATTTTCCCTGTGTAGAGCCTTCTTCCCATGCAGCCAAAAAATGGATGGCATCTTTCCTGTGTTGAGCCCTCCTCCAAGTTCAAACCTGAATCTTCATTGGCCTTGTGAACCCCACTCTCTCCAACTTAGTGATTACCTGGGATCCAACTGCACCTAACACACACTGCAAGAAGATCTTTTCTGGCCAAAAGCCAGCCCACCTGTGTTGCACTCTTTCTTGGACAACTCTCGGGGATTCATGGGCCCCAGGCAGGCAGAAGCTGGCCTCAGTGTGCTCCGACACTTTTGTTGAGTAGCTCCAATTCATTGCTTACGTCAAACCAGAATCTACATTAACCTGGTGAGCAGCATTCATCCCAACCTGTTGACTCCATGCCACCCCACCTCACCCAACTCATGTAATGCAAAAGACTCTATCAACGGCTAAGTTTTACAGGAGCCAACAGGCAGCAGCAGGCCTTGGGGTATCTTGGAATTTTCGCAGACCAACCTTAGACCCGGTACTGGGGGCAGTCATTCTTGGCTCACAGCATGGCCTCTTCCATGTGCCTCCAGGTCCAGCACAGAGAGAGACCAACTGCAGATCACTTTTCACCTCCTACAAGGTAGTACCCTGCTGGTCACAGGCAGTGGGTGACCTGGGCCTGTACCAGAGGTCCTAACATGAGGCCTCAGAACCAACACACCTGGAGGTTGGCTTTGGAGCACTGCAGAGCACTATCCAATTAGCCTCACAAGTGGCACACTGAAAGGGAAGTTTCATCAGGCAACAGAGCCTACTCAGTAAAACCTATTCCACATGGTAAGCCCGCTCACAGCAGCCCATAAGATGTGGATGTGGCCAAACCCTTCATTCAGTTAGCTTGAGGGTCAATCTCACCCACTGATGTGCCAATTACAATAAACTCTCAACTATAGCAGGAGGGCAAACACAATACACACAAGGGACATTCTGGGAGCCCCAGTGCAGGTAACCAGGAAGACCATGCCACTGGGCCCCATAGAACACCTATTACATGTGTCCACCTTGCCAAGACTGGGAGACATAGCAGATCTAGTTAATACATAGAAACAAATACAGAGAGGCAGCCAAAATTAGGAAATAAAGAACTATCTCCCAAATGAAATATTCAGAGAAAATTTCAGAAAAAGAACAAAACAAAATGCATACAAACAGCCTACAGTGTTCAAAACAATGGTTATAAGGATGCTCAATAAACTTAGGGGGGAAATGGATGAATTCAGTGAGAACTACAAAAAAGAGACAGTAAGCACAAAAAGGGCACAGAAACCATAAGAAAGAACCAGTCAGAAGTGAAGAATACACGAACTGAAATGAAGGATGCACTAGAAGTAATTACCAGTATATTAGGTGAAGCAGAGGATAAAATCAGTGATTTGAAGAAAAACTAGCAGAAAACACCAAAATGGATCAGCAAAAATAAAAAAAAGAATCAAGAAAAGTGAAGACAGTTTAAGAGACCAAATGACATGAAACCAAAGAGGCCCACACAAAGACACATCATAATTGAAATGAAAAATATAGAAGACAAAGGGAGACTCTTAAAAGCAGCAAGAGAATGGTAACTACTTGCTTACAAGGGAGCTCCCATAAGATTATCAGCTGATTTCTCAACAGAAACTTTGCAGGCCAGAAGGGATTGGTACAAAATATTCAAAGTGATGAGAAACAAGGACCTACAACCAAGACTAATCTCCCCAGCCAGGCCATCATTTAAAATTGAAGGAGAAATAAAGAGCATCCCAGACAATAAAAAGCTAACAGAGTTGATCACTACCTAACCAGTATTACAAGAAATGGTAAAATGAATTAATTAAGAAGAAGAAGGGGTGGGGGAAGAACATAAATATGAATAACAAAATGACAATAACTGTGTATCAATCAATAATCACTTTAAATATAAATGGATTAAAGTTTTCAATAAAAAATGGATAGCTGAAAGGATAAGAAAACAAGACCAATACATGTGCTGTCTACAAGAAAACCAATTCAGATCAAAAGACACATAGACCAAAAGTAAAGGGATGGAAAAATATATTTAATGTGAATAAAAATGGAAAAAAAAAAAAAAAAAGCTGCAGTAGCAATACTTATATCAGACAAAATACACTTTAAAAGAAAGCCATAATAAGAGACAAAGAGGGACATTACATAATGATAAAGGGATCGATCCAACAAGAGGATATGATCCTTGTAAACATTTATGCACCCAACATTGGAGCACTTAAATATATAAAGCAAATATTGACCAACATAAAGGGAGAGACTGCCAGTAATACAATCATAGTAGGGGACTTTGACGCTCCATTGACATCAATGGACAGATCTTCCTGACAGAAAATCAAAAAGAAAACAGCAGCCATAGATTATACACTAGGTCAGATGGATTTAATTGATATTTTTAGAGTATTACACCCCAAAGCAGCAGAATATATGTTCTTTACAAGTGCACATGTAGCAGTTTCCAATATAGGCCACATATTAAGCCAAGTCTCAATAAACTTAAGAAAGTTGAAATCATACCAACGTCCTCTCTGACCACAATAGTATGAAAGTAGAAATCAATTACAAGAAAAAAATTGAAAAACACACAAACATATGGATCCTAAATAACACACTACTAAATAATGAGTGGATCAGCAATGAGATCAAGGAAGAAATCAAAACATACCTTGAGACGAATGAAAATGAAAACACAATGACCCAAAATCTATGGGATACAGGGAAAGCAGCTGGAATAGGGAAATTCATAACAATATAGCCCTACCTTAAGAAACAAGGAAAATCTCAAATAAGCAAGGTAAACTTACAGTGAAAAGAACTAGGAAAAAAACAGAAAACAGCCAACAAAGTCCAAAGAAGTGATAGAAGGAAGGAAAATAATCAACATCAGAGCAGAAATAAATGTAATGGAATCAAACAAATAAAAAAGACCAATAAAACCAAGAGCTGGTTTTTTGAAAAGGTCAACAAAATTGATAAACCTTTAACCAGACTTATCAAGAAAAAAGGAGAGAGGACCCAAATAAATACAATCAGAAATGCAAGAGGAAGATTGACAACTGACATCACAGAAATACAAATGATTATAGGAAACAATTATGAACAATTATACACCAACAAATTAGACAATCTGGATAAAATGAAAAAAATTTCTAGAAACATACAATCTTCCAAAGTTGAATCAAGAAGAAACAGAAAATCTGAACTGACTGATTACTACGAACGAAATTGAATCAGTTATCAAGAATATGCCAACAGGGCCGGCCCGGTGGCTCAGGTGGTTAGAGCTCCGTGTTCCTAGCTCCTAAGGCTGCCAGTTCGAGTCCCACATGGGCCAGTGGGCTCTCAACCACAAGGTTGCCAGTTCAATTCCTCGAGTCCTGCAAGAGATGGTGGGCTGTGCCCCCTGCAACTAAGATTGAACACGGCACCTTGAGCTGAGCTGCCACTCGAATGCCTCAGTTGGTTGGAGCGCATCCTCTCAACCACAAGGTTGCCAGTTCAATTCCTCGATTGAACTAAGATTAAACACGGCACCTTGAACTGAGCTGCCGCTGAGCTCCTGGATGGCTCAGTGAGTTGGAGCATATCCTCTCAACCACAAGGTTGCTGGTTCGACTCCCTCAAGGGATGGTGGGCTGTGCCCCCTGCAACTAGCAACGGCAATTGGACCTGGAGCTGAGCTGCGCCTTCCACAACTAAGACTGAAAAGACAACTTGAAGCTGAATGGCACCCTCCACAGCTAAGATTGAAAGAACAACAATTTAACTTGGAAAAAAGTCCTGGAAATACACACTGTTCCCCCAATAAAGTCAAGAGGAGGAAAACATCCCAAGCTCATTTTATGCGGTCACCATTACCCCAATTCCAAAACTGGAGAAAGCCATTACAAAAAAGAAAATTATAGGCCAATATCCCTAAACATAGATGAAAAAATCCTCAACAAAATATTACCATACAAAATTCAGCAAAAATAAAGTGTTCATACACCATGGTCAAGGGGGATTTATTCCTGGGGTGCAAGATTGCTTCAATATCCACAAATCAATTAACATAATATTTCACATAAACACAATGAAGTATAAAAATCATAAGATGATATCAATAGATGCAGAAAAAGCATTTGACAAAATCCAGCATCCATTTATGATAAAAAACAAAAAAACAAAAAAACAACACCTCTCAGCAAGGTGGGAATAAACAGAACATACCTCAAAATATAAAGACCATATATGACAGATGCACAGCTAATATCATACTCAATGGGAAAAAGTTAAAAGCTCTCCCTTAAAGATCAGAAACTATACAAGGATGCCCACTTTCACCACTTCATTGAACATAATATTGGAAGTCCTAGCCACAGTAATCAGACAAGTAAAAGAAATACAAGACATCCAAATTGGAAATAAAAAGGTAAAACTCTTATTATTTGCAGTTGACATGACATACAGAGAATCCAAAAGATTCCACCTAAAAACTATTAGAACTGATAAATGATTTAAGGAAAGTAGCAGGATACAAAATTAATATTCAGAAATTGGTTGCATTTTTAGACACCGATAATAACCTGGCCAAAATAAAAATTAACAAAAGAATCACATTTGCATAAAAATACCTATAAACAAATTTATCCAAGGAAATAAAAGGCCACTTGAAAAATTATAAGACACTGAAAAAAAAAGTTGAAGAAGACACAAATAAATGGAAGCATATACCATGCTCGTAAGCAGGAAGAACTAACATTGTAAAATGCCCATATTACCCAAAGCAGTCTATAGATTCAATGCAATCCCTATCAAAATACCAATAGTATTATTCACAGAACTAGTACAAATAAACTTAAAATTTATATGGAACCACAAAAGATCCTGAATAGCCATAGCAATTTTGAGAAAGAAGAACAAAATTGGAGGTAACGTGCTACTTGATACCAAACTATACTACAAGGCTGTAGTAATCAAAACATCATGGTACTGGCATAAAAACAGGCACAAAGGTCAATGGAACAGAATAGGAAGCTCAAAAATAAACTCACAATTATATGGTCATTTAATCTGTAAAAAAGGAGGCAAGATTATACAGTGGTGTAAGACAGTCTATTCAATAAATGGTTTGGGAAAATTGGACAGATACATGCAAAAAAAAAAATGAAACTGAACAACCTTTTTACATGATATACAACAATAAACTAAAAGTGAATTAAAGACTTAAATGTAAGACCCAAAACCGTAAGACTCCTGGAAGAAAACATAAGCAGTAAACTCTCTGACATTGCTCTTAGTAGTATATATATATATATATATATATATATATATATATATATATATATGTGTGTGTGTGTGTGTGTGTGTGTGTGTGTGTGTGTGTGTGTGTGTATATGTGTATGTGTATGTGTATGTGTATGTATTTGTGTATATATATGTCGTGTGGGAGACCCTGCTCGCTGCACCATTTGTCATGCGCGGAGGCCTGCTTGCTGCGCCATTTTTCAGGCGGGGCAGCCTGCGGGGTCTCTGCTCCTGCTCCCCACACAAGAATGCAGGATATGGTGAGGCCAAAAAGGAACACCCACGGAGCCATAGGTAGGGGAGCCATACCACCACGGTCTCACTGGAGGCTGGGTTCACTGGACGTGCAACCTGCCGTCCGCCTTTCCGCTAACCGACCAACCGACAACTCTCCACTCTCTCGACTCTGTTCCTCTCCTCTCTTCCGCTCTCCTCAGCTCTGCTCAGCTCTGCTCGTCTCCTCGGTAATCCTCGGCAGTCCTCGGCTCTCCTTCGTAGCCGCAGCAGTTATACCAACGGCCAATTGGCTAACCGGCCACAGCTGATGGCCAATCAGCCACAGCCATCCACCACCCGAGCCAGCACCCTTCCACGTGAGGCCGAGAGCCTGTAAACTACTCTCTGGGGCTCTGTCCCCACAATATATATGTATATGTATCTATATACACATGCATATATATACATATATATATATATATACATATGCATATATATACATATATATATATACATATATATATACATATATATATTTATATGTATTCTGATCTATGTCTTTAGACAATGGAAACAAAAGAAAAATAAACAAATGCACTACATCGAATGACAAAGTTTTTGCACAGGAAACCACCAACAAAACAAAAAGAGATCCTACTGAATAGAACATATTCACTAAGAATGCATACAATAAGGTGTTAATATCCAAAATTTATAAAGAACTCATACAGCTCAACACCAAAAAAACAAATACTCTAAGTAAAAAATAGGCAGAGGACCTGAATAGACATTTCTCCAAAGATGCCAACAGACATACATGCTCAATGTACTAATCGCCAGAGAAATGCAAATTAATACCACAATGAAATACCACTTCATACCTGTCAGAATAGCTATCATTAATAAATAAACAAACAAGTGTTGATGAGGATGCGGAGAAAAGGTAACCCTCATGCATTGTTGGTTGAATTGCAAGTTGGTGCAACCACTATGGAAAATGGCTTGGAGGTTACTCAAAAAAACTGAAAATAAAACTACCTTATGACCCAGCCATTCTACTTCTGGGTATTTATCCAAAGAAATCCAAATGCTAATTTGAAAAGATATGTGCACCCCTATGTTTGTTCATTGCAGCACTATTTACAATAGCCAAGATATGGAAGCAAAGCAAGTGCCCATCAATAGATGACTGGATCAAGAAGATGTGGTGCAATACAATGGAATACTATTCTGCCAGAAAAAAAGAATGTCACCGTTTGTGACAATATGGATGGACCTAGAGGGTCTTAAATGAAATGTCAGACTGAGAAAGACAAATACCATATGATCTCATTTATATGTGGAATCTAAAGAACAGAATAAACAAACAAAACAGAAAGAGGCTCATAGATACAGAGAACATACTGATGGTTGCAGAGAGGTGGGTGCTAGAGAGCTTGGTGAAAAAGTTGAAGGGATTAAGAAATACAAATGTGTAGCCACAAAAGAGTCACAGGGATGTAAAGTACATCATAGAGAATATAGTCAGTAATGTTGCAACAACTATGTATAGTGCCAGGTGGGTACTAGACAGATCAAGGGGATCACTGCACAAATTATATAAATATCTAACCACTATGCTGTACATCTGAAACTAATTTAAGATAATATTGAATGCCAACTCTAACTAAAATAAATAAATAAATAAATAAATAAATAAATAAATAAATAAATAAAATTTTCTTCTTAGGAAAAAAATGTATAAAAGAAGCAAAAAAGGAAAGCATAAACTTATGGCATTAAAAATGAGAAATGATTACAGACACAGAGAGAAATTAAAAGAATCACAAAATAATGCTTTATTTATTCCTATATAAAAATGTTTGCGGAATTGGATGCAATGAATGTTAATCTAAGGTACTGTAAATAGCCAATTCTCACTGACAAAAAACAAAACATCTAACAGATCAATTGTCACAGAAAAATTTGGAAAAGGTTTCATAAAATTATGTCCCCACCAAAAGAAATAGAATTTTTAATGACAAATGAAAACACGTACAATCTCACTCCAAATTAAAATATTAAAAACTAAGTTTAAAATTAAATACAATTTCCAAATATCAGAAGGCAAAGATTAAACTATTTGCTAATTTACATTGTGGAAGGCATTTTGATCCCCTGGTGTTGAGTATGAAAGTTGTTCAGCATTTGTCGAGTGTAGCATGGCAATAACATTTAAAATGCTAATTTCTTTGGCTCCAAAATTCTGCTACTAGTAAATTATTCTACACATAAAGCTTCCAGGGTGCAAGAAAATATGTACAAATATATAAAATGAAGCATTGTTTGTAACAAGAAATGAAAACATTATGTACATGCTCATGAATAGGAAAATGTTTAACAAATTAAGGTCCATCCAGCAATGGAAATTTATAAGCCAGTGAAAAACAATCCTGTCAGTTTGACAGGAAGTGGGCAGGAGAGGATTCTGGCAATATTCTGTTTCTTGATCTGGATGCTGGTGACATGGGTATGTTACTTTGTTAGAGTTTATCAAGATGTATACTTATGTGCATGTTTCTGTATGTTGTCATGTCATATCACATATAATATCATGTCATATCAAATCGCAGAGGCCAAATAAACGGTTTCTTAAAGTGATGGAGGGTAAATATTGAAAGCTTGTGGGCCACACAGTCTCTGTCACAACTACTCAGCCCTGCCATTGTAGTGGGAAAACAGCCATAGACAACATGTGAATAAAGTGGCGGTGTTCCAATAAAACTTTGCTTATAAAAACACGTGGTGGGTCTGTAGCCATAATTTGCCAACTTCTGTTATATAGTATCATATTTTGCTATGTATAAATGTGCACTTTTTTGCCCAAATTTGGGAGGGAAAAATAAAGATGTGCATTATTCATAGGTAGTACTAATTCTGTATCTATATAAATGTTTTAATTCTTTTATTTATGCTTATGAGTTAAAGGTGTAAATCTGGAAATCAGTAACAATATCCATATGCAAAACACCCTGGAATGCAATAATCACTTTTGTTGAACTTACGACAAACTTACAACGAAAGTAATTTGGCTAATGACTCAATGAAATGAAACGAAGAGCGATGTAGTGTTGTCCACAGAGTAAGTGACTGAGTTGATGACCTAGGTGATGCCGACTTTATTACCACAGGGTGAACAGTGCGACATTTCTCTTTGTACACTTTAGGCGGGAGCTGGCAATCTAGCTGATATTTTTACAAAAATTATTGGAAAATTAAAATGAAAGATATTTTTCCCTGAAAGTTTGGGCCAAAAATGTGGGTGTGCATTATACACGGGAACACATTATACACAGCAAAATATGCTACATAGAATAAATATGTAGGTATATACCATATTATTCTATAATTTCTTTTCAAAAAGCATGAAATGCATCTATATTTGCTAATAGGCTAATAAAATCTATGTCAGAATAATTAGTCTATCTAGAGCAACGTATGTATACTCAAAAAGAGGATGGATAAAGTATGTACTCCTACGTGCATGTTTATGGGTGCTCATGGGAGAAACGTTTCTGGGAGTGTTCATAAGCCCCCACTCCAAGTGGTCACTGGTGAAGGCCACTAGGGTCTGGGCTTGGAGAGAGGCTACATTTTTATTGTGCATATGCAGGAATTATTTTCACGCATAATTATTCTAAACCTCAAAATGTGGTCTGACCAGTTTGGTCTTATATAATAGATTTATTTACCTAGTATTAAATTTTCTAAAAATGATAATTTCTCCTATAAAATGGTAACAAAACAACAATCTCTAAGATAATAGCATTTTTCTATATGTGTGCAAACTTGTCCATCATATAACAAGTGAAAAAAACAACACTGAAAATAGGTTACTAAGAGCTCTTTGTTTCATGAATTTATTTTTTCCTTTATTTTTCTAAAATTTCATTATCTCTTTAAAAAATACCATTTTTTCAATTACTTTTTTATTTATTTCCATAGGGTGTTATGAAAATAAACTAAAAAAAGAGGAGAATAAAATATAAAACATATACAGTGTCCATTAATAGGTATCTTTTAGTGAGTCACAAATATGCATTACGTATTTAGTAGGTATGGTCTTCAGTTTCAAAGTTATCAGGATAGATGCCATTACAGAAAAAAATCAAGATATCTCTTTCCTTAATGACATATAATAAACTCAATTATGTATTTTCATAATCACCACAGAATGGAATATCCTTGCAAACTAGGTATCCTTCAGCATCAGTTGCACCTGTAGGTCAACTGAGGAAGGCATCTGGGCAGAGGCCATGTGCAGGAAACAGACTTAAATTTAAGGTGTATGAGTCTAACAGGTGAAAAATGAGAGGACTGAAACCTAAAAATCGCTTGGGAGCCAGTACTTTTCTGGTGAGTGGTTAGTAGAAGGCTTAGTGGAAGATGCATGGAGGTATAATACAAATCCAGTGGAGATAAAAGTAATACAGACAAAGGTCAATGTCAGGACCACACAGCACATGTCGGGGTGGCAGTAGGTAGAATCAAGATCACAGTAACAAACAAGGCCATATGTGCAGCTTTATCACAGTGTCCAATGTCTCTTTTCTGAAATATATTTGCTTTCATAGCATTCTCAAGTTTCTCAGGGATTTACAGAAAATTCTACATCATTAAAGCATGGAAACAGAGCAGTTAAAAAAAATTGAAGATGTTAGTGAAGTTGCCATCTATTCTACAGGTTTTCCCATTTTTTATCAAACTCATGGGCTCATTTTGTCATAAAATACTTTGGTACTCCATGATATTGTAGCTCTTTACTAGGTTCTGTAGAAGGAAATTAAATACATAGTTATAAACTATCAGATTGAAATGAAGACACCCACAAAATTCTCCTCCCTTAAGTACTAATCTTATCTATCTTTAACTTGAATGACAGCATATCCTGTCTGAAGTCTCAAGGGGACATTGACTCATGTGCATGAGTGACTGACGACTCTGGCGGAATTGTAGAAGTCAGGAATGCCAGCAAGACATTTAGCATCTTTGGCCTTATTGTGTCCCACCTGTTCTCTGCATGAAGAGCCCATCTTGCACTTGAGCATCGGCTCATTCCAGTGTCCCCTTTGGTATGAAGCCAATTTGAATTTTTTTTTTCACAGGTGAAAATATATTTGTCAAAAGAACATTCCAATAAAATAAAGGGCAATAGTTAACAGGGTTAAAAGTCAAACTAAACTGTCTGGAAACATGGAGGTTTAATTGATTCAGAAGACTATAAAGGTGTTTACTTGTCTTTCATTGGAACTATTACTACAGCGCTTAGAAGGCTAAACTTAGCATTTTCAAGGGAAGGAATCTCAGTACCTCTCTTAGGGATCTGCTCAGAAATGACTTTCTATTCCATGTGGAGGCCTAGAATGACAGTGAGGGTATCATGGCCAAGGTACTGATTGTGACCTTCAAGCTGTAAGAAATATACTTGAACTGAAAATGTACTTCTCTACCTGCTTTAAGATGCAAGGTCTTAGCCCCAGTACAAACTGTGGAAAAATGTGAAATTTTTCTAGAGGGAATCCTTAATACCTTATTTCAGAGCGATGAAGTCAGGAACTTAAAAGCCAGACATTTTTATGCGTCTTTATGTAATTAGGAGGTAGTACAAGCTGTGGTTGATAGATTTTCTGATATTCCCTGTTGCAAGTGAAATAGGACCCCAAAAAATGAATTGGAATTTTTTTTCTTTAGCTCTATACCTTTTCTGTTCAATATGGTAGCCATTAGCTAAATATGGCTATTTAAATTTAAACTACTTAAAGTTTATAAAATTAAAAATTCAGTTTCCTACTTGTATTAGCTATTTTTCAAATGGTCAGGAGCCATCGTATTGAATAGCAAAACTACCAAAAAGTTCTATCACTGAAGAAAGTTCTACTTCACAGTATTGCTGTGTAGCACAGATTATTATTTCTAATATCTTACATTTGCACTGAGCAACGTCATGAGATTAGTATCACTATTTGTATTTTATAAGCAAAAAAAAGCATGATTCAAAGAGGTAACGATAACAATGAAACAGAGCAACTATTTAATGAGGTAAATGCATAAAATAATATAGAAAGCAGTTACCAAAAATCTTTACTAAATAAAATGCTATTTGAAAGCTTTTGAAATTGATTCCATTGCAGTGAGTGGGGACTTGCAAAAAAGCAACAAAAGAACGAGACTCTCACCTAGTTTTAAACAGAGTCATCTGACTTCTATCAAGCGCTTTCCCAGAAACTTCACAGAGATGAGCACTTAAGATAGAGCACCAGTAAGTTGGTCCCTCACCTCTGTCTCCGCAATAATCTAAATTCCCCATTTAGTATTTCCTTTTTTTTGTATTGTTTTATTAGTTTCAGGGGCACAAGACAAAGTAATACTTAGACGTATATCATTTATACATCTCCCGCCATCCACTATCCCTCTGACATCACACAGAGCCCTTACATTTCCACTGTCTTTTTCCTAATGCTGTACTCTGCTTCTTATAAGTATATACATACATATATATACATACAGACAGACAGACAGATATATATATATATATATATATATATATATATATATATATATATATATATATATATATATATAATTATAGTTGACATTCATTATTGTTCAGCTTCAGGTGTACAGTGCAGTGATCAGGCATCTACATCATCCCTGAGGTGGTCTCCCAAATGGGACAAGTGTCCATCGGATACCCTACAAAATCTTTACAACATTATTGATTACATTCCCCAAATTAATTTTCAAAACCCCATGGCCATCTTGTGGTTACTGACTGTTTTCTAATACCCTCACCTTCCCCCTTATCCCCACCCCCCTCCCATCTAGCAACCCTCACTTTTTCCTCTATGTCTCCAAAACTCTTTCTGATTAGTTCATTCACTTATTCTTTTATTTAGATTCCACATATAAGTGAGATCATATGGTATTTGTCTTTCTCTGTCTGACTTATTTCACTTAACATAATGTTCTCTAGGTCCATCCATGTTGTTGCAAATGGTAAGATTTCTTTCTTCTTTATGGCTGTGTAATACTCCATTGTATAAATGTACCACAGTTTCTTAATCCAGTCGTCTACCGATGGGCATTTCGGTTGTTTCCATGTCTTGGCTATTGTGTATAGCTGCAATAAACATAGGAGTGCATAAAGTTTTTTGAATTAGAGTTTTGGATTTCTCCAGATAGATACCTAGGAGTGGAATTGCTGGATCATAAGGTAGTTCCATTTTCAGATTTTTGAGATACCTCCATACTGTTTTCCATAGTGGCTGCACTAATCTGCATTCCCACCAACAGTGCATGAGGGTTCCCTTTGCTCCACATCCGCACCAGCACTTGTTGTTTGTTGATTTATTGATGATAGCCATTTTGACTGGGGTGAGGTGGTAGCTCATTGTGGTTTTTATTTGCATTTCTCTGAAGGTTAGTGAGGTTGAGCATATTTTCATATGTCTGTTTGCCATCTGTATGTCCTTATTAGAAAAATGTCTCTTCATGTCCTTTGCCCATTTTTTAATTGGGTTGTTTGTGGTTTTTTTTTGGAGTTGAGTGAGTTTTTTATAAATTTGTGATATTAACCCCTTCTGAGATATATAATCTTTTCCCATTCAGTAGGATCCCTTTTTGTTTTATTGATGGTTTCCTTTGCTGTGAAAAAACTTTTCAGTTTGATGTAATCCCACATGTTTATTTTTTCTCTTGCTTCCCTTGTGTAAGGGGCTTTATCAATAGAAATCTTACTCCGGGAAATGTCTGTGAAGTTTCTTCCTATATTTTCTTTTAGGAATTTGATGGTTTCAGATCTTACAGTTACGTCTTTAAGCCATTTTGAATTTATATTTGTATGTGGTGTAAGGAGGTGGTCCAGCTTCATTTTTTTGCATGTGTCTGTCCAGGTCTCCCAGCACCGTTTATTGAATAGACTGTCTTTACCCCACCATACATTCTTGCTTCCATTGTTGTAGATTAAATGGCCATATAGGCATGGATTTATTTCTGGACTCTCTATTCTGTTCCATTGATCTATGGGTCCGTTTTTATGCCAGTACCATGCTGTTTTGATTACTGTAGGGTTGTAGTACACTTTGATGTCAGGTATTGTTATACCTCCCACTTTCTTATTTCTCAAGATTGCTGAGGATATCTGGGGTCTTTTATGGTCCCATGTAAATTTTAGGATTATATGTTCTATTTCTGTGGAAAACGTCATTGGTAGTTTGATAGGAATTGCCTTAGGCAGTATGGACATTTTAACTATATTAATTCTTCCTATCCATGAACATGGTATGTGTTTCCATCTATTTGTATCTTCTTTCATTTGTATATTGCCTTAGTCAGTATGGATATTTTGACTATATTAATTCTTCCTATCCATGAACATGGTATGTCTTTCCATCTATTTGTATCTTCTTTCATTTCTTTCTTCAGTGTCTTATAATTTTCTGAGTACAGATCTTTTACTTCTTTGATTAAATTTATTCCCAGGTATTTTATAATCTTTGGAGCAATTGTAAACGGGATTTTTTTTTTTTAATGTCTCCTTCTGATGTTTTATTATTGGTATATACAAATGCAACTGATTTCTGAATATTAATTTTGTATCCTGCTATTTTACTAAATTCATCTATCAGCTCTAACAGTTTCTTGGTGGAGTTTTTAGGGTTCTCTCTATATGTATAGTATCATGTCATCTGCATATAATGACAATTTTACATCCTCCTTACCAATTTGGATGCCTTTTATCTCTTTTTCTTGTCTGATTGCTGTGGCTAGAACTTCCAGCACTATGTTGAATAGAAGTGGAGAAAATGGGCAAACTTGCCTTGTTCCTGATCTAAGGGGAATGGTTTTAGCTCTTCCCCATTGAGTATGATGTTAGCTGTGGGTTTATCATATATGGCCTTTATTATGCTAAGATATGATCCCTCTATTCCCACTTTCTTAAGGGTTTTTATCATAAATGGCTACTGGATTTTATCAAATGTTTTTCTGCATTTATTGATATGCTCATGTGATTTTTATTTTTCATTTTGGTAATGTGGTATATCACATTAATTGATTTGCAGATGTTGAACCACCCTTCATACCAGCGATGAATCCCACTGGATCATTGTGTATGATCTTTTTAATGTATTGCTGAATTCTGTTTGCTAATATTTTGTTGAGGATTTTTGCATCTATGTTCATTAGAGATATTGGCCTGTAATTTTTTTTTTTTGTGGTGTCTTTGTCTGATTTTGGGATTAGGGTGATAGTGGCCTCATAAAAAGTGTTTGGGAGTCTTCCCTCCTTCTGGATTTTTTGGAAAAGCTTGAGGAGAATAGGTGATAATTCTTTTTTGAACGTTTTGTAAAATTCACCTGTAAAGCCATCTGGTCCAGGGCTTTTGTTTGTTGGGAGATTGCTGATTACTGATTCCATTTCCCTGGTAGTAATAATTCTATTCAGGTTTCCTGTTTCTTCTTGAGTTAGACTTGGAAGGTTGTACGCCTCTAGAAAATTGTCCGTTTCTTCCAGATTGTCAAATTTGTTGGCATATAGTTGCTCATACTAATTTATTATTATTATTATTATTATTTTTGTATTTCTGCATTTTGTGTTGTCATTTCTCCTCTTTCATTTCTGATTTTGTTAATTTGGGTCCTCTCTCTCTTTTTTTTAATGAGTCTGGCTAAAGGTTTGTCGATTTTGTTTATCTTTTCTGAGAACCATCTGTTGGAGTCATTGATCTTTTGTATTGTTTTTCTGGTTTCTATTTCATTTATTTCTGCTCTGATCTTATTATCTCCTTCCTTGTACTCCCTTTGGGCTTATTTTGCTGTTCTTTTTCCAGATCCCTTAAGTGTGAAGATAAACTGTTGATTAGCGATTTTTCTTGTTTCTTTAGGTAGGCCTGCAATGCTATGAATTTCCCTGTTAGGACTGCTTTCGCAGCATCCCATAGATTTTGGGTCATCGTGTTTTCATTTTCGTTTGTCTCGAGATATCTTTTGATTTCTTCCTTGATCTCCTGGTTGACCCATTCATTACTTAGTAACATGTTATTCAGCCTCCATGAATTGATGTGCCTTCCAGTTTTTTTCCTGTAGTTCATTTCTAATTTCATAGCACTGTGGTCAGAGAAGACAATTGGTATGATTTCAATTTTCTTCAATTTATCAAGACTTGTTTTATGGCCTAACATATGGTCTGTTTTGGAAACTGTTCCATGTGCGCTTGAAAAGAACATGTATTCTGCATCTTTGGGGTGAAATGTTCTTAAAATATTGATTAAATCCAAGTGGTTCAGTGTGTCATTTAAGGCTTTTGTTTCTATATTGATTTTCTGTCTGGAAGACCTGTCCCTTGTTGTCAGAGGTGTGTTGAAGTCCCCTACTATGATAGTATTACTGTTGATCTCTGTCTTTCTGTCAGTCAATATCTGTTTTATATGTTTAGGTGCTCCTATGTTGGGTGCATAGATATTTACTAGGGTTATGTCCTCCTGTTGGATCTATCCCTTTATTATTATACAGTGCCCATCTTTGTCTTTTAATATGTTCTTCATTTTAAAGTCTATTTTGTCAGATATAAGTATTGCAACTCCAGTTTTTTTCTCATTTCCATTTGCTTGAAATATTTTACTCCAACTTTTCACTTTCAGCCAGTGTGTGTCTTTTGATCTGAGGTTAGTCTCTTGTGTACAGCATATACAAGGGTCTTGCTTTCTTATCCACTCAGCCACCCTATGTCTCTTGATTGGAGCATTTAATCCATTTACATTTAAAGTGATTATTGATAGGTACATAATTATTGCCATCTTTAAATTTGTAGTTAGATTGTTTTCATCTTTCTTCTATTTACAGAAGTCCTTTTAGTATTTCTTGCAATGCTGGCTTGGTGGTAATAAATTCCTTTAACTTATTCTTTTCTGTGAAGCTCTTTATCTCTCCATCAACCTTAAATGACAGCCTTGCTGGATAAAGCAATCTAGGTTGTAGGCCACTGTTTTCCATGACTTTAAGTATCTCCTGCCACTCCCTCCTGGTCTTCAGTGTTTCTGTAGAAAAGTCATTTGATAGTCTTATAGGAGTTCCCTTGTATGTAACCCTCTGCCTTTCTCTTGCTTTTAGGATTCTCTCTTTGTCTTTAACCTTTGCCATTTTAACTATAATGTGTCTTGGTGTGGACCTGTTTGGATTTATCCTTATTGGAACTCTGTGCACTTCCTGGGCTTGTATGTTGGTTTCCTTCACCAGGTTAGGGAAGTTTTCGAACATTATTACTTCAAATATGTTCTCAATCCCTTGCTTCCTCTCTTCATCTTCTGGTATTCCTATGACGTGCATGTTGTTGTGCTTGATGTGATCCCAGAGGTCTCTTAAACCATCTTCATTGTTTTTTATTCTTTATTCTTTCTGTTGTTCTTTTTGGGTAATCTCTTCTAACTTGTCTTCTAAGTCGCTGATTCGATCTTCTGCTTCGTCTAACCTGCTGTTTATTCCTTCAAGTGTGTTCTTTATTTCAATAATTGTGTTTTTTAGTTCTAACTGGTTGTTCATTATGATTTCTACATCCTTCTTTATGTCGTCTCTAAGCTCCTTAAACATTCTTATCATCAGGTTCTGAACTCTGTCTCTGATAGGTTGGTTACCTCTGTTTCATTTGGTTCCATTTCTAGAGGTTTCTTCTGTTCTTTTATTTGGAACATGTTTCTTTGTTTCCCCGTTCTGGCTGACTCTCTGTGTTTGCTTCAATGTATTAGGTAGATCCCCTAGAGTTCTTAGTTCTTGCTGGCTTATCTTATGTAATATGTGTTCGTTATATTTGACTGGCACTACTTGGTTCTTCTCCTCTGCGTGTGCTCCAAAGGTGACTCTTGTGTTGTGTATATTGTCCAACTTGAATTTTTAGTTAACAAAGTTTTTATGTTTCTAATCAATCAGTACCTAGGTTCTTCTTGTTGCCCAACCAATCTTTATATTTATAATCTGATAAAACATCCAAAATATCTTTTCTAATATTAAAGACATTGAATGTGGTGGAAAAATCTCAATTACTTTGATATTTAAAGAGTTAAATGTAATAGTTGTCCATCTCTTTCAGTGACCAGTTATCTCCTAAAATACCACCAAGACACAAAGATGGTCATGTATTTTCAGGGTAGACTCCTCTCAAACTCCAAGTATGAACACTTAAAATTATAAGCATGTGTTGAGCGCTTCCTAGCTCTCCATTGTTTGCATGGATTGTATTTCATCCTAATTGTAGTCTTAGAAATAGGTGCTATGCTTCTCCTCATTTCTCAGATGAACTGTGTTGCAGAGAAGTGAGCTACATTCTCAGTGCCAGCTAGCGGCAGAGGTGGGATTTGAGACCAACCCCTGGACTACTGTGCTCTACATCCTCTTTGTCCAAACCAGGTGTAAGAGTGCTCAGAATTACCAAACATTTTCCAATACATATGGATGAAATCTTGTTAAGTTTTGCGCTATGAGGTTATTTGCTGTGGGAAAAGTCTCTATTTATTGGTAAGTATTATTTACACGATCCAGTCAATGCACATAAATGGTGTTACTAGGTATCTTACGCAGTTTTAACTCCCCCCTGCTATTTAGTTGATACTTTGCATTTATGAGATAAACGTTTTTTCTTTTTTTAGTTATAATAACTGGAATTTATAGATTATCCACTATGTGCCATGATTTTCTACATTATCTCTAACTACAGGGATTATCATGTTCCTTTGACAGATGGGAGAACTGAAGCTCTGAGGGGGTAAATGGCTTGCTCACCCCAGAGACAGCAAGGCGTTCAGCCACCCTGGCCAGCTGGGAAGCCTGAGCTCATTTGACTGCCCATGCAGCCCCCTCCTCAAAACAAAGTATCTCCCTTCCCCCTGACCATTTGTCATCCTGTATTACAGAAGTCTGATATGGGACTATAACACATTCCTTTCAAGTTATAAAACAGAATGATAGCTACTATCGTCTTTAAAAAAAAGGGATAATTATATAGATATTACCCTTAGCTACACATTTTTTAAAGAGGTCAGTGTTAATTTCCAGACTGACTTTCCTGCTCTACTACCTCTGGTGCCTATGAGTCCTACCAAGGTAGCTGGGACTGCCAAGGACTCAGGCCAAAGGGAATGGGGTCACTGCAGAGTTTTTTGCAGCAATCTTTGCAAAAATCTCTTTCTGGCTTTTTCCCAGGTTGGAATAACCCTGACAATAGCCTTCTGTCCTGATAGAGTTGATCACTGTGTTTACAGAAATTACAGATTGTTCTGCTGTTGCATGGAAAAAGGAATTCCTGTTTCTGGTGCTTAGAAACCCACGAGATATTCACAGCTATTTTACCTCTCTCCTGACTGGCATGATCCATGGCTACTTTGCCAGGTTCCACTTGAGCTCATTTTGATTAAAAACAGCAAGAATTCACAGGTCATGTTTGACTGCTTATTTTGAGACTTTGCCCACTGCCACAGCCACGTTCTCTGTAAATTCTTGTTCATTACTCACAGCAGAATTTTCCATTTGACACATGTACATTTTAATGCATAAGGCACAGGTTAGTATGACATGCTTCATTTTTACATGGAAACTACTCAGTTTGAACCATATCTACATTGTAGTGCTCTGCCTGAGTATCTAAAATAGAATAAAGCAGTCAACTTTCCCCACAAATCAGTATCCAAGTGGTGGGGGAAAAGTACAGACAGAGTAAATTATGTTTTATAATGAGATAAATCATGTAATGAGATAACTCATGTATTACACCCAAGGCTGTGGAATTGTGAGGTCATTATGTGTGCTGATATATATATGCATAGAGAGTTCGTGTTGAATCTTCCTCTGTAATTCCAGGGATGGACCCTATCATATAACCTAAAGCAAGGCAATTTTCATGGGCATTCTACCACATGGAAATTTATCTTTTCTTATTACCTCTTATGCTGAGAATGAGATACTAGGTTTAAGAACCAGATCAACAATCATCTATGGGCCTTTCACAGGCAACTGGATCTGAAACTGTGGGCTCGGGTCTGGTGACACCCTGGAATTTCTTTCGGCTAAGGACTGCTATACTTTATGATACAGCTAGTGGATTGACAAGGAGAAAGTGAATCTCAAACTTGGAGGAAGGAAAAGATGAAGACAAAGGGGAAGAGAGAAGGAAGAAGGCTAAAACCAGGGGAGAAAGGGAGGAAGAGGAGAGGGAAAGAGAGATGTGGAAGTGGTGGGGGAGAAAACCAGTGAGTCAGTTAAATGTGATTAAACGTTGTACATTTCCGGTTCATTATTGAAAATATTTTACATTTCTTATCTATTCATTTTCAATGCATTAACATGCATTTTCTAAAGACTAACTGAAAAGTAAATTTGATTAGAGATCCAGTTAAAGCAAAACAAAATAAAAAGCCTGACAAAAAAGTTTAGTTCAGATTTTGGCAGTTTGCATACGTAGTCCCAACATAGCTTCTGTTTTACTTGTTAATTTAAAGTATTTGGTGTACTCATGCCTTCTCATATATATACACTATCGCACATGACCAAGATGAAGCCTTATAAACTGTATACAAGCAACAAGTGTTAATTGATTGTCATCTGTTCTGCAAAAGACATCCCCAGAGGCCTTTGGATGCACTTCTGATATTTTCTTAAGGAAGATTTAAGAACCAGAACACTTATGCAACCACCAGAAGATTGTACTATTTCAGATACAGTTAAACATTATTGTGTAAAGGTTTTATGGCCTATATACCATAAGCAAGCCTGTGGAGATTCTGTCTAACAGATAAAAAGTGTGACGATACTACGTAACAAATGGCATACCATTATTACTTTCTTTGGTGTTTATTGTAATGGAATAAACTATGATGAATCCTTTAAGTTCTCATGCACAAATCCACAGTATTTCCATGGTGATTTACCAGGAAATAATGCACAACATTTTTACAACTCTGCCACATCGCAGAGAGCCAGAGAAGAAGCATTTTAATGGGACAATAGTTTTTCAGCCTCTATTGAGAACACAGCCACTATTGTATTTTGTACTTCAGTGAGGTCTCCCATCTTCAATGTGTTTTCCATGCCAATTACATTTTATTGATTTGATACTCCTTCTAATTCTCCTGACCTAAAGAAAGCATTCTTCAATTCTATATTCCCTCTAGTCATTGAGCCATCTTTGACTCCAACCATCAGCCCATATGAATCTCCTACTCTAAAAATTGCTGATTATAGTAGTGTAGCATTTACAAAGAAGACGGAGTTGTTTGATTCAAGAAGCTTACTAAACGCAATAGAAGAAGGGCTTGTGTTGACTGAGCATCTACTATGCATGGCAGGTAATTCAATCAGATCCACTCTTTATTATTGCGTGTAATCCTTACAGAGACTACAGTATAATGTAGATGTCATTATCATCATCCTTTATTGGAGGAAGAAAGGGGTATTAGAACCCACAAATAAATTGTCATGACGAAACAGCTAGTGGATGCCAGATCAGGGATTTGAAACCAGCAGTGTCTGACACACAAGCCCACACATTACATCATGTCTCCCTACTGGCTTAGAGTAAAGAATTCATAATACACATAAAATCCATCACACACAATCAGAGAACTACAATAGAATACAATTAATTGACAGATATGTTCATGAGGAAAAAGAAATCAGTGTGATACATTAGCCCGGGAAGACTAGTTGGGTATGAAACATACAGATAATTTTATTGTATTTAAGTTTTGTTAGTCATATTTTTAGTCAGCATTATTCTGTCTTTTCAACACTCTTCCACAAGTCCCCAAATTTTTCAGCATATGAGGCAAAACTTGCAAGAATGTGAGGCTGAAATAAGTAAATGAAAATTAAAGTGCAACAACCTGTCTTATTTTACAAGACACAGAATTTTAGAGTTAGAAATTTCAGAGACTTTTTTGTCTGAAAATCTTTATTTTAAGCTGAGAAAATTAAAGCACACAGACTAAGGACATTTTTTTCCATCTTTAGCAAATACAAAGTAGAAAAAGGAAGCTAGGTTTTTGATTCTCAGACCAACTTTTCCACTGCATTATAATGAAAACTTCTTAGTCCCTTAACTTACTAATCCAGTTATCAAACAACTTAGAAGCCACAATGACAATAAATCAAGGTGAGTTAACCCTTGATTTAATCACTCATCTTTTACAAGAAATAGAGCAGGCTGCTCTGAAGCAACCACATCTTTCATCTGTAATTTCTTACCTCTTTGTCCTGAGTCAGGTTCACTGGTACTTTGTTTGGTTCACACTCCTGCAGGGAGGGTGTAATGACACTGGGCAGGTAGAACCAGTTCATGTCAACAACAGATGTTTATTAAGGGTCCAAAGTGTGTCAGGCTCAGCCCTGCATTCTAATAAATCAGCATCACCTAATGAGGAAAGAGATGTGAAAACAGGTAATTAATTAGGTGATTTTAATACTTTATTTAATCAATTCAGCAAGTATTTAGTGAGCCAAGCATTAAGCTAAACCATAAACAAAAACAATTATAGTTCCTTCAGTCTACAGATTGAATCATCACAAAACAAGTAAAAATTTGCTACTGGGACAAGTGATAGGAAAGAAAAGTGCCACAAAAGGAAGCCACAGAGTGAGTCTACCAAAGTGTGGGACGTTGAGGGAAGTGTCCCCTATTTAAAAAAAATATGTGTCTGTGTGCATGCACACACTGTAGAGCTCTATAACACAAACCAAAAATTTAAAGTTGGTGATACAAGTGTCACAAAGAAAAATGAGGGGAGGAAGGATTAGAGAAAAAAGCCACGGGGGAGGTAAAGTTTAGACAAAGTTGAGGATGAGTTTGTGCACATCACACCTGCCTGGAACCATGACAAAGAGTAAAGGTGAGTCCAACCAGATGAACTGTCTCCTTGGAGATGTTTTGATATAAAGTCATAACTTTCACCAACATTTTACCTTTGCTTAATTTAGTAAAACTTAAGTCCTTAATAATAATTTTCTATAGGAATAAATCTTGCCTCCTGTTAAACCATAATACTAGGACTTCAACAATTTGAAAATAACTCTCGCATAATTTCCTTGGAATAAAATACTCTAAATCATTTCTGCCCTTACAAATATACAAGGTATTTCTTTTGACTAAAAGGACTCTAATATTAAATAGTAACTTTTTTGAAGCTAAGTGTTCTAGAATGATAGAACTTAACCTTAGCATGAAAAGTTAGAAGGACAAATTTTAAACCACTACCACTTCCACTAATCACAGATCTGTCCCAGGGCCTGCTGTCCAGCTCAGTAACACCCTGCAGACAATAGGAGCTCTGAGGGTGTTGCTGTAATGGGCTGACAATAGATGGAGTATCCAGCACTCAATAAAACTGAGGGCAATAGCTACAATTTGAATAATCTAAGAATTCGTTAGAATGAGTAGATTTGAATCTAACAGTTATAATCCAGAGAAAAGAAAAGAGAAAAGGGGTCAATATGGTTCAACAACAGAGGTTATTAGAGAAAATAAGAATAACGATTATAAGTAAGCAGATGAAAAACAAAACAGGAATTAGACAAAGGTCTTCATCCAAATTCTTGGGTGAAGCTTTCTGCTATCTGAAGTCATATACTTGTTACAAACATCTTGGGTCAGTTGTCTACTTCCAAAGACCACTCCTTTTCAAGGATCTCTAAGAATATGTACTTTGAGGTTCTTTTTGGAGTAGACTTCCAATTATGTGGAATTCTAAGTTGCTTCCTTAGTTGCAAAGTTGTAAACCCCAAAATTGACTTCCTGTAGTTGCACAGCTATACTTATTGTTAACAGAACATATTATGGTCCCTTCCAACATGATTCAAGAATGGTTGCTTTTTTTGTTTGTTTGTTTTTCCCTCTGATATGTCTTCCAATACATAAAATCTCATGGTTGAAGATCATTAAGAGGCTGTTCAGGAAGATATTGTGGGAAGACAGATTAAACTGCTGGTGATAGCCTGGGTATAGTACATGAGTTCTTGGCAATATTTTGCTATGTCTGCATGCAGCATGGCAGAGTCTAGTATCGGAAGTAAATTTTCAAGTGAATGGGACTTCCAGTTACCAACTAATAGGGGGATAGCCAATAGGAACTAAAAGGAGTGCAGTTTATGGTCATAAGGGGTATTTCAGAGTAGCTTCGTCCAAGGGAACTCAAGAGTTTCTAAAAGTTCTGCTAATTTTAATTAAGGATATTGTTGATTCTTTTGATCATTCTAGAAGATCATGGTAAAAATAATGTAGATTTTGACTAAGAGGTAATGCCTTACAGGGTTTTTTGTAATGCTTTTATAAGTATGCATTTCATGCACTTGATATGAAAGTTTATATGCCCAGGTTGAAAACACAAAATCAATCAACTCTTTTACTGCTGTAAGGGCTGTAGTTTTTGACAAGGAAATGCTGCAACCCATCCTGAAAATAGAAAGACAATAGATAAAACACATTTAAATCCAATGGAGGCTGAAAGTTAGATAAAATCTATTTGAATATGTTCAACGAGCCCTTGAGGCTTTGATTTCTGGTCATGTCCCAATTTTACGGGTTTTCCAGAATTATGTTCTGACAGGTGACATGTGACTTCAAAATCACCTGAGCTGTATTTTTGAAGTTTCCCCACGAATATTGATTTAAGATAGTAATCAATTTGTCTATACTGTAATGTGTAATTTCATGGAAAAAATTAGCTAATATGGGGTCTGACAATTAAGTTCACGAGCTTGTTGCAATGATGTGGCTAAACTTGTTTGATACCAGAGGGATTATTCATTATGAATTTGTACCAACTGGGCAAATGCTTAACTAAGTTTACTATTTGGAAGTGCTGAAAAGGCTGTGTGAAAACGATCTGAACTTTTTGCTCACAATTCATGGCTCTTGCATCACAACAATGCACCTGCTCACACAGCACTGTCTGTGAGACAGTTTTTAGCCAGGAAAAAAATAACTGTATTGGAACACCACCACCCTCCACTCACATGATCTGACCCCCAATAAATTCTTTCTTTACCCAAAAATAAAGGAAATACTGAAAGGAGACATTTTGATGGCATTCAGGACATCAAGGGTAATATGATGACAGCTCTGATGGCCATTCCAGAAAAAGAGTTCCAAAATTGCTTTGAAGAGTGACTAGGTGCTGGCATCAATGCATAGCTTCCTAAGGGGAGTACTTTGAAGGTTACTATAGTGATATTCAACAATAAGGTATGTAGCACTTTTTCTAGGATGAGTTCACGAACTTAATTGTCATACCTTGCATATATTTGAAATAATCTGGTACCACCAAATGGATATCTTGGTAGCACCAGAGATTATCTGAGAGAAGGGTGCAAAATCAGGAGCTAATCACTGATATTTTATAGTGACCTCTTTAACTCCTTTGTGGGTTTATTTATGATCATAACCTTGGTTAAGGCTACTTACTTGACATAATGATCTGCTAGAGCATTTGCTTTACCTTCCATTATCCCTCTTTTCATGGGCCGCAACCTTTATAATAGCCACTTCTATAGGAAGTCAAGTGCAGCTAAAAGTTCCTAAAGTTATTATCTATTTTTGGAAGAGGTTCCAGCAGAGGTTAAAAATTCCCTTTGTTTCCAAAGCATCCCAAAGTTATATACTGTTCCAAAAGCATGGTTGGTGTCTGTATATATGTTTACTCTCTGTTTTTGCCTACTGGAAAAGTGCTAGTAAGTGCAATAAGGTTTTTTACCTGGGTTGATTTTACCTCACGAAGAGAACTATATTCCAGAGGACAGAATAAATTGGTGATAGCATATTCTGCTTTGTAACTTTCAGTTTCGGCTTTGAGGAATGATCCACCAAAAAATACCGTTAGGTCAGAGTTCTCAGTGGGAGTCTCTAGTAAATCTGAGTGAACTATACAATGTGCCCTAACTGAAGAAAGGCTATCATGATGTTTCCCTTTCTCTTGTAGGAACAGGAGATGGGCAGGATTCAGGGTGTTGCATCAGTAGGTAGTAATGTGAATCACATGGGAAATTTGGATCTTTTAAGTCTTAAAGACCTGGGAAAAAATAGGAAGAGGCTTCATTGAACCTCCAGCCATGGCTGTCTAGGTATATTGTTGCCCTCCCTAACTGAAAGTAAAAAGGTATTGACTAGTCTGGTCTAGAGTTACACTGAAAAAAAAAAAAGAGCAAAGTTACACTACAGTAAAGCAAGTGGCTGCAGACAGAATTGATGACACTATTGGTTTGGGGGTTAAGTATGATGACAGAGTGAAGGACAACGATTTTGTTGATGGCCTTGAAGTCTTGAACAAATCAAAATCTTTGTCCCTTTGATTTGGTTACTGGCAGGACAGAGTGTTATAATGTCTAGAACATAGTATGAGAAGTGCTTTGGAAAAAAGACATTTAACTATGGATTTGAGCCTTTCCTTTGTTTCTGATTTCAAAGCATGCTGAGGAAATTTGTGTAATCATTTGGTGGATCTACCTGAGCTTTAATAGATTCTGTTCCAATTATTTTTCTTATTTCCGTGGAATTTTTAATCCCATAAATTGTCACTTATGGTGTCAAGATCTTGATTTGGGGTATATATCAAAATCATGGAGAAGGCAAAAAATATATCCAGAGCAGAAACCACCCAATTATAAGTACAGGAGTCCTCTGGAATGTTAAGAGATGGTCTCTCTGATATGCATATCATATTACAATTCCATTTGCAAAATATGTCTCTCCCTATTAAATGTGCAGGGGTGAAATCACGGAGCGGGAAGGAATGTTTTTCAGTCAAGGGCTAAAATGTTACCCATGAAAGTTGGGAGATTGGGAAAATCTATGGGTTGTTTGAAATACCTACCATCTGTTTGTATGTTTACTCTGAGGAAAAGTTTGAGTAATTGTGTCAGGGTTTACTGTAGGAAGAGCAGCAGCCACATTCACCCGGGATTGACAAAGTTGATCATCTATATTTATAGTTAATTCACTTTGAGTGTTTAAGGGTAAGATAGGAGAGTGGTTGCTTTTTCCTTCCTTGGATTACCCTCACAAATCTGAATTGAAGGATTTTTCTTTGTCTTGTTTTTACTTCGTAAGATAAGATGATCTTTTTTCCAGTGCACCTTCTGTTTACAATATCTGCAAGTGTCTTTATCAGAAGGTGATCAACTGGGCCAGTGTGCCACCTAGCTATTTGACCTACAAGCATACATTTATTTGGGGTCCTACTTTTTTTCTGTAAAGTTCTTTCAAAATGGTCTCCCAGATGTTGTATTTCAAATAAAGGGGATAACTCTAATTTAATTTCTGTTTTTGAGTTAGTTCTCCAATTTCAGATTTAATTTTTATTGACAAAATGAAATTAAATGGTCGCTGTTATATTGGTTCCTTCTTTAACTCCTGAATGTTGTTGGAAAATGTTTGCTTGTTTATCCTGGAAATCAACTAGAGATGTGTGTTTTATTTATTTGTCGTGATACCAAACTAAACCAGAGTTCGTTTACTCACACACACACAAACTGAAAGAAATGTACAAGCAGGAGTTTACAGTAGAGGAAAAAATTACTTAATTAAGATTGACACCAACCTGGAGGACGAGTGAGCTTGTGTTCCAAAATGGCTGGCTTCCCAATGGTTTACTACAAGAGGCCTTATAGAGCAAAAATCCTAAGTCATCATGAGTAAGGGGTTTGAGGTGGTGGGTGAAACTAATTGGTCAAGAGTGACGTAAGGGCATAACTCATGATTTCAGGTCTTGAAATTAGCTTCAGAGCCCGCAGTCTGGCTTCATGGGGACATGGCCAGGGGGTCATTCTGCTTTGGGCTCAGGAGCTATAACACAACTTGGGGCATGATGTTATCTTTAGCTTAACAAAACCATACCTTGTGACCATTAGTCAGGGCCTAGCCATTGTTTCTTGCTGCTTCAAGGAGGTTTTTTGTCTGTTTGTTTTGTTTTTTAATTAAAATTTATTGGGGTGACAATGGTTAGTAAATCACACAGGTTTCAAGTGTACAATTCTATAATACATCATCTATATATCACATTGTGTGTTCACCACCCAGAGTCAGTTCTCCTTCCATCACCATACATTTGATTACATTTATCTTCATCTAACATCCCTTGCTCCCTTATCCTCTGGTAACCACTAAACTATTGTCTGTGTCTACAAGGTTTTTTTCTTTGTCTTGTTCCTTTGCTGCTTTCAGTTTTATATCCTACATATCATTAAAATTGTATGGTTCTCAACTTTTTCAGTCTTATTTCGCTAGCATAATAATCTCAAGATCCATCCATGTTGTCACAAATGGCACTATTTCATCTTTTGTTATTTTCTTATGGCAGAGTAGTATTCCACTGTGTTTATATACCACATCTTCTTTATCCAATCATCTGTCAAAAGGTGCTTTGGTTGTTTCCATGTCTTGGCCACCATAAATAAAGCTTCAATGAACATAGGAGCACATATATCTTTATGGATAAATGTTTATATATTTTTGGGGGTATAATATCTAAAGATTCCACCAAAAACTATTAGAAACAATAAACAAATACAGTAAAGTTGTTGGCTACAAAATCGACATACAAAAATCCATTGCATTCCTATATACTAACAATGAAATCTCAGAAAAAGAAATTTAAAAAAAAACAAACGTTTGCAATTGCAGCAAAAAGAATAAAATACCTAGGGATAAACTTAACCAAGGATGTAAAAGACCTATCATGTTTCCCCGAAAATAAGACGAGGTCTTATATTAATTTTTGTTCCAAAAGAGGCATTAGGGCTTATGTTCAGAACATGTCATCCTGAAAAATCATGCTAGGGCTTATTTTCCATTAGGTCTTATTTTTGGGGATACACGGTATATGCCGAGAACTATAAGACTTTTTTAAAAGAAATTGAAGAAGACAGAAATGGGAAGACATTCTACGTTGATGGATTGGTAGAATCAATATGGTTAAAATAGCCATATTGCCCAAAGCAATATACAGATTTAATGCAATCCCCATCAAAATCCCAATGGCATTTTTTAAAGAAATAGAACAAAAAACCACCAGATTTATATGGAACCACAAAAGACCCCGAATAGCCAATGTAATCTTAAGAAAAAGATCAATGCTAGAGGTATCACACTCCGTGACTTCAGCTTGTACTACAGGACAACAATAATCCAAGCAGCATGGTATTGGCAGAAAAACATACACACAGACCAATGGAATAGAACTGAAAACCCAGAAATAAACCCACATAAATATGGACAAATAATTTTTTTTTTAATTAAATTTATTGGGGTGACAATTGTTAGTAAAATTACATAGATTTCAGGTGTACCATTCTGTATTACATCATCTATAAATCCCATTGTGTGTTCATCACCCAGAGTCAGTATGGGACTATATGAAACTTAAAAGCTTCTGCACAGCAAAAGAAACCATCGACAAAATCAAGAGGCCACCAACTGAATGGGAGTAGATTTTTGCAAACAGTACCTCCGATAAGGGGCTAGTATCCAGAATATACAAGGAACTCATGCAACTCAACAACAAAAAAACAAACAACCCAATTGAAAAATGGGCAGAGGACTTGAATGGACAAATAATTTTTGACAAAGGAGGGAGTTAATGATTAGAAAGGAAAGAGCAGAGGCTTAAGGAGCATGCTGAGAAGAAACTAAATTGAGTGCTGGGGCTACATGATAATTCAAAATCACACATTAAATCAGGACCTTCAGTTTCATTCATGATTACACTGCAGTCCAATCAATTTTTATTGTCAATTCTTCACATATGGCTTTTAGAAGATCTAACTTTTCTAGACATTCTTTTTAACCTTCAAGTTTATTGTAAAAAGAGGCATCCTGTAGATCCCTTTAGGTCAGTCTAGTCAACTTTTTACAGCCAGAATTTAAACCTGAGGTTCAACCAAGTTTCATGTGCACAAGATGATATGTCAGTAACCTTGGATTGTATGCACCCAAAAAAATCTAAATTCTTCTGTGAACGGTTGTATGTCTTGACTATATTTAAGGAAATCCTTAATTCTGTGTAGTTCCAACTAGAATTTAAACTCCAATTCTGTGTAGTTTAAATTCTAGTTGCCTGAATAGCTGTCTCATGGGAGGAATAGATCTTTAGAGGCAACAGGCATTTTGGAGTCCTAGGATAGTTTAGCAAAAACGTAGGGGGTCTGGACAAGGGTAAGACGGGGGAAGGTGTTGACAAAGGTGAGGAAGGAAAGAGATCAAAAGGATTGGGGGAAGGAAAAAGAGTTGGATGTAGAGAAGCAGTTGAGGACAAGAAGGGAGAGAATTTACTGGGGAAATGAGTCTAGTTTGTTGTTGCCTAAGTTAGTCAAATTTCTCATTAGCTTTGACCAAACACTCTTAGTGAAGCAATTTTTTAATCAGAATTTCATCTGGGGGCTCTTCACACCAATCAAACAATGCTGCCCATTGTCTTGATAAATCATATTCCCTTTTTTTCTTAAGGTATCTCTCAAATGAACATTTTTGTTCTACTCAAGTCTTCCCCAGAGTGGCCACTGAAAGCCCAAATCGCCTTTGGTGAAGTTATGCCATTTACAGATAGGGACAAGAATAAGATTGTAACAAGAGTACATGTAAGAAGCAGGAGATTTCCCTGGAGGACAAGAAGACTTAGACTTAGACAACCCATGTGAGTTGGCAATGGGCAGCAGAAATGTGATGCTTGTGCCCTGCAGGTCTTGAGTCCCAACCTGATGGTTGTCCTCTTCCAAACGCAGACCTGACAATCTGTGTCCCCAGCAGGAAAAAACAAGCAAACAAACAAACAAAACCAGAAAGAAAACTCTCTCTGTCCCGCCAAGAATGCGGGACAAAAATATGAGATGGAAGAAGACCTATACCCAGTTTCATTAGTCACAGCAACATTTGTTCAAGTTCGAGTGGAGGGGGGTACATTGCAAACCATAAATTCACCAGCCTGTGAGGTGATTTTAAGCAACAGCCTTATAGGGCCTCTGCCTATGTTCTACTCTGCGATTCTTCTTATAACAAACAACACTGTTAGACAGCACAACACAAAACAGAAACACAGAAGAGAGCAAAAAGGGATGAAAAGGAATGGCCTGAATCCACTAAGGAAGCCACTCAAATGAGAACCAATAACAAAAATCAGGTATCGAACCAAGAAAAGAGCTGAGGAGCCTAATGCAGAGAGCTGAGTTCAGACCACGTCCTGACATTTCAGCATTGACTCGACAAGCCATGAGCAGAAGGCACAAATATTTCATGTGTACCACACCTGGTTGATGGCCTGAGCCTTCCAAGCTTGTTGGCGTAGAGGCAGCCTTGCCTTCCTCTGAACTGGGTTTGGTGTCGTTCTTTCCATTTCTTGAAGGATGACATGTGTTTGCAGCTTCATAGTACTATCAGCACATTTCTTCCCATTAGAATCCCAGAAATCTGGCAGCCTTTGTTCATTTCATCCCGGCTCTGTCCTCTTCAGTCCGTGCTGGCAGAATTTCTGCAAAGGTGGTTGATGGGATACATGAACCATAGACTCAGTCTCTTTAGCAAATGGTTGTCCAGCCACACCCTTGATCCTGCTTCCAGATCACTATCTGGATAGGCTTGGGAACTTGTAAATCAAGTCCTGTTTGTTTGTTTGTTTGTTTGTTTGTTTTTTGTTGTTGATTGTTTTGCTTAGGAGTCCCTTCTTTAGTTCATCTCTCTCCTCTCCCATTTTACTCTAAGCAGCAGAAGAAACCAGGCCACAGCTTCAACATTTTGCTTAGACATCTCCTCAGCTAAATATCCAAGTCCATTGCTTTTGAAAAAGCAGAAAACAATTCAGCTAAGTCTTCTGCCATCTTTTAACAAGGATCTCATTTTTTTCAGTTTCCAATAACATGTTCCTCATTTCCATCTGAGATATCAGCAGATGCACTTTTAACAATGATAGAGAGGGTGCCAAAAAAAAGTATACATATTTTCAGAAAGGAAAAAACTGTATTAAAATTACACTGATGGTAACCACTTTGAGCACCTCTTGTAATTGTAGAAGTAAAACGTGACTTACATTCATCTTTTGTTATCAGTATATACTGAATATTACAATTTTAATACAGTCTTTTCCTTTCTTTTTTTTTTTTAATTAAAGTTTATTGTGGTGACAATTGTTAGTAAAGTTATATAGATTTCAGGTGTACAATTCTGTATTACATCGTCTATAGATCTCATTTTGTGTTCACCACCCAGAGTCAGTTCTCCTTCCGTCACCATATATTTGATCACCTTTACCCTCATTTACCACACCCCTCCCCCCGTACTCACTGGTAACCACTAAACTATTGTCTGTCTCTATGAGTTTTTGTTTCTCATTTGTTTGTCTTGTTCTTTGGTTGTTTTTGGTTCATATACCACATATCAGTGAAATCATATGGTTCTCTGCTTTTTCTGTCTGACTTATTTCGCTTAGAATTACAATCTCAAGATCCATCCATGTTGTCACAAATGTTCCTATATCGTCTTTTCTTACCGCCGAATAGTATTCCATTGTGTATATATACCACAACTGCTTTATCCGTTTATCTATCGAAGGACATTTTGGTTGTTTCCATGTCTTGGCCACCGTAAATTAAGCTGCGATGAACATTGGAGCACACTTGTCTTTATGTATAAATGTTTTCAGATTTTTTGGATAGATACCCAGGAGAGGGATTGCTGGGTCATATGGCAATTCTATTCGTAATTCTTTGAGGAACCTCCACACCGCCTTCCATAGCGGCTGCACCAGTCTGCATTCCCACCAACAGTGTATGAGGGTTCCTTTTTCTCCACAGCCTCTCCAACACTTGTTGCTATTTGTCTTGTTGATGACAGCCATTCTAACTGGGGTAAGGTGATATCTCATTGTGGTTTTTATTTGCATTTCTCTGATGATTAGTGATGTTGAGCATTTTTTCATATGTCTATTTGCCATTTGTATGTCCTCTTTGGAGCAATGTTTCTTCAGGTCCTCTGCCCATTTTTCAATTGGATTGTTTGTTTTTTTGTTGTTGAGTTTCATGAGTTCCTTGTATATTTTGGATATTAGCCCCTTATCGGAGGCACTGTTTGCAAAAATCTTCCCCCATTCAGTTGGTTGGCTCTTTATTTTGTCGATGATTTCTTTTGCTGTGCAGAAGATTTTAAGTTTGATATAGTCCCGTTCATTTATTTTAGCTTTTACTTCCCTTGCCTTTGGAGTCAAATTCATGCAATGCTCTTTGAACCCAAGGTCCATAAGTTTAGTACCTATGTTTTCTTCTATGCAGTTTATTGTTTCAGGTCTTATGCTTAAGTCTTTGATCCACTATGAATTAATTTTGGTACGTGGTGACAGATAGCAGTCCAGTTTCATTCTTTTGCACGTGGCTATCCAATTATGCCAGCACCATTTATTGAAGAGGCTGTCTTTTCTCCATTGCATGTTTTTTGCTTCTTTGTCAAAAATTATCTGTCCATATTTAAGTGGTTTTATTTCTGGGTTCTCAATTCTATTCCATTGGTCTATGTGTCTGTTTTTCTGCCAATACCATGCTGTTTTGATTATTGTTGCCCTGTAGTACAAGCTGAAATCAGGGAGTGTGATACCGCCAGCATTATTCTTTTTTCTTAAGATTGCTTTGGCTATTCGGGGTCTTTTGTGGTTCCAAACAAATCTGATGATTTTCTGTTCGATTTCTTAAAAAATGTTATTGGGATTTTGATGGGGATTGCATTAAATCTGTATATTGTTTTGGGTAATATGGCCTTTTTTTTTTTTAAATTAAATTTATTGGGGTGACAATTGTTAGTAAAACTACATAGATTTCAGGTGTACAATTCTGTATTACATCATCTATAAATCCCATTGTGTGTTCATCACCCAGAGTCAGTTCTCCTTCCATCACCATATATTCGATCCCCCTTACCCTCATCTCCCACCCCCCACCCCCCGCCCCCCTTACCCTCTGGCAACCACTAAACTATTGTCTGTGTCTATGAGTTTCTGTTTCTCATTTGTTTGTCTTGTTCTTTTGTTGTTTTTGGTTTATATACCACATATCAGTGAAATCACATGGTTCTCTGCTTTTTCTGTCTGACTTGTTTCGCTCAGCATTACTCTCTCAAGATCCATCCATGTTGTCACAAATGTTCCTATATCATCTTTTCTTACCACCGAATAGTATTCCATTGTGTATATATACCACAACTTCTTTATCCATTCATCTATCGAAGGACATTTTGGTTGTTTCCATGTCTTGGCCACAGTAAACAAAGCTGCAATGAACATTGGAGCACACGTGTCTTTATGGATAAATATTTTCAGATTTTTGGGATAGATACCCAGGAGAGGGATTGCTGGGTCATATGGCAATTCTATTCGTAATTCTTTGAGGAACCTCCACACTGCCTTCCATAACGGCTGCACCAGTCTGCATTCCCACCAACAGTGTATGAGGGTTCCTTTTTCTTCACAGCCTCTCCAACCTTGTTACTATTTGTCTTGTTGATGATAGCCATGCTGACTGGGGTGAGATGATATCTCATTGTGGTTTTGATTTGCATTTCTCTGATGATTAGTGATGTTGAGCATTTTTTCATATGTCTATTTGCCATTTGTATGTCCTCTTTGGAGAAATGGCTCTTGAAGTCCTCTGCTCATTTTTCAATTGGGTTGTTTGTTTTTTTGTTGTTGAGTTGCATGAGTTCCTTGTATACTCTGGATACTAGCCCCTTATCGGAGGTACTGTTTGCAAAAATCTACTCCCATTCAGTTGGTGGCCTCTTTATTTTGTCAATGGTTTCTTTTGCTGTGCAGAAGCTTTTAAGTTTCATATAGTCCCATTCGTTTATTTTAGCTTTTACTTCCATTGCCTTTGGAGTCAAGTTCATAAAATGCTCTTTGAACCCCAGGTCCATAAGTTTAGTACCTATGTTTTCTTCTATGCAGTTTATTGTGTCAGGTCTTATGCTTAAGTCTTTGATCCATTTTGAATTAACTTTGGTACATGGTGACAAATAGCAGTCCAGTTTCATTCTTTTGCACGTGGCTATCCAATTATGCCAGCACCATTTATTGAAGAGGCTGTCTTTGCTCCATTGTATGTTTTTAGCTTCTTTGTCAAACATTATCTGTCCATTAAGGGGGGGCGGGGGGGTGGGGGGTGGGAGATGAGGGTAAGGGGGATCGAATATATGGTGATGGAAGGAGAACTGACTCTGGGTGATGAACACAGAATGGGATTTATAGATGATGTAATACAGAATTGTACACCTGAAATCTATGTAATTTTACTAAAAATTGTCACCCCAATAAATTTAATAAAATAAAATTTAAAAAAAAAAACAAACAAAAAAAAAACTCCATTACCAAATTCCAAAGCCACATTCACATTTTCAGGTATTTATTACAGTAGCACCTCATTTCCTGGTACCAAAGCATGTTTTAATTTGCTAGGGTGCCCAACAAACTACTACAGATTGGGTGACTAAAACCAAAGAACTTTATTTTCTCATGTTTCTGGAGACGAGAAGTCCAAGATCAAGGTGTGAACAAGGTTGGTTCCTTTAAAGACTGCAAGGGAGAATCTGTTCCAGGCCTTTCTCCTAGCTTCTGGTGGTTTGCTGGCCATCTTTATCATTTCCGGGCTTGTAGATGCATCAGCCCAATCTCTGTCTTCTTCTTCGCATAGCATTCTCCTTGTGTGTCTGTGCCCAGATTTCTCCTTTTAATCCAGTCATATCAGATTAGGAAATCACCCTACTCTAGGATGACCTCATCTTAATTAGTTACATTTGCAATGACCCTATTTCCATGTAAGATCACATTTTGAGGCACTTAGGGGTTAGGACTTCCACATATGAATTTTGGGGACACGATTCAAACTATAACAAACTGTTACTTCAGGTATGTTTTGTGATTTTTAAATATGTCCTTCTTTCCTAGAAATTAAAAATGTCTTAACATTTAATAAATAGAATCTAAATTCATGAAAGAAAATTTCTACTTTAATGAACACCACGTATTTTCTAATTAAAGCTTGGTGTTACATTAATATGCAAAGAGAAAACTAACAAAGACTTGACAATCTCCGACATTTGAACCAAAATTTATCTCTGTGATTCCAAAGAAGTATTAGAATGCAATATAGCTAGCTAGAAAGGTTATGTTTATAGTTTCATAGCTATAACTGTAAAATTGTTATATTTGAGTCTTCCAATACTCAAAATAAAAGTGAGTATGTATCTGGACAATTAAGACATGCAGTATATTTCACAGCAAGTCAGCAGGAAGATAAAAGACCAAAGTTGTAGGGAGAGATTCATTGATTTGTCTAAGATTACTCAGGAGAACCAAAAGCAAACACGTCTTCTAATTTTAACCCTCTATGCTTTCTATCATACAATACTCCTTGTCTTTACTGATTCAACATGGAATACACCCAAAGAACAATCTTCATTAGCTCACAGTGAGGGAAAGTCTTTGACCTCAGTCTTCTCACCTGTTCATACAGGTAATCTTTGAAAAGCAAAGGCATCTCTGAAAAGAAAAGACAGCATTATATTATTCAGAGATGTTAACAGGGGCTCTCTATCATGTGACTGGAACTACATCTGAAGAGAATTTTCCTCATTCACAAAGACCACCATTCCCAATTTTAACTGAAAGATAGGCTTCCTAAAAATGTTCATTAAAATAACCTCTGGACTTTCTCATCTTTCAATGAAAATGCGTAGTTTTAATAAGATATTTTCGTAGTCTGTTATAGTTTATTTTACATATGTGCCTATAGTTATATTTACATTTCAAAGCACTTTACATCCCTGTGAAGTTCAGCAGGGTTTCTTTCTCTTCATTTGATTAGTGAATAGTTGAGACAAAGAAATGAAGCTAAATTTGTCAAACATCATTATGGTAGGCTAGTAGCAAACAATATAGCTAGCTATAGGGGTACTGGTTAATAGGAAATTAATTAAAGACCAATTTATTAATAAAGTCAGCTGGGTTGGTTTCCGGACAATACAGTTATTATGAGCCCACATAGCTCCTTACAGGACTTCCTAAGTTCTTAGTTGCCTCTTGGTTTGCGCCCACCTGTGAAGAATTAAATCACTTGTTGTCAAACAAAGCATATTCCACAAAGCACTCTTCACCTAAATTTTTAAAAAGCAACAGCTGCCTTCTTAGGGAATGCTATTGTTACTTTTGTAATTAATGCAAGGTGGCCAGCTGGCCTCTAGACTAAACGACTTTATTTTACTCTACTGGGAAAGCCACTTAAAGACATGAGAATTTTGAAGGGATTCTCCATAAACTGGGAAGAATGAAAAGAATTAAAGATATGATTGTACAACCTGAGCAACATACAGGCAGACTCGTGAACTAAATTGCAATTTCTAATGTAGATGTTTGCAAAAATAAGAATACAATGAAAAAATAGATCATAATAGAACAAAAGACTAACAGACAGCATTTATTAAGGGCTTACTCTGTGCCAGGCACTGATCCAAAGCTTTTCACGTGACATACATTTGTTCCTCACAACAGTCCTGGGACATGGGCACTGTTATTATTAGATGTCTACAGATGAAAACTTGCCCAAAGTCACAGAGCCCCTGCCAGCAAAGCCAACTATCAGATCCAGCAGTTTTACCTAAAACCACAGGCTAAAATCAGGTTTTTGTGCAAATGCGTTTGTAGATGTCAGAGGAAAAATAAAAATTTTGATTGTTGAAGATGCAAATAGAATGACAGATTACTGTGTGAGCATTAAGAGTTATATTTAAGGAGCTTCTGGTGAAACATTGAAGTGTGTTTTGTGTAAGTGAATTAAAAAGGAAGACAAAATGGTATTGTTACTGTGCTGAAGGTCTGGCTGCTCGCCGCACAAAAGCCAAAACTCCAGAGGTGAAGTTGGTGAAAAGAAAAGCAGGCTTACGCAGAATGCCAGGATGGCAGACTCCTGTCCAAAGGCAATCTCACACCTCAGCACGGCCAAAGGGTTTTATGGGCACATAAGGCGAGACAGAGCAAAAGAAAGGGGAAGTTGGTCAGGCAATTCCTGGAAAATGGAGCTTCCTAGAGGCTGTTTTTTTTCAGGGGTAGGGGTAGATCTCATGCAGATGTAAAACCTTCTTTCAAGTCAGTGTCCTGGAGGTTTCCTTGAGGAACCAGGGTCATTAGCCTGGTATTCTATCACCCTAAGGTGTACCATCACCCTAGCTGAGTATGTTTGTTATGGAGCAAACAGAACCATTGAAACTGGTACGCACAGTAAATGTACAGTAGACAGAGTCATTAAGGTTTGGTGGGAGGGAAGCAAAGCAAGGGAAAACTTTCAAAAGTTCCAAGCTAAACTACACTGTTAAATCAAATTATGCTAAAGGTTTACATCTCAAAATAGAAGACGTGGTGTCACTGTTACAGTATGACCATCTTATATTTAAAAAATGCATCTATAGATAAATGGAGATAAAGGCAGCAGTATACCCTTAAACAAGAATAGATTACCATTTTAAATTGTTGTGGGGCAACATATTCTTTAAACATAGAGCTATGGAAAGAATGTTTTATTGGCTAGGAAAAGAACAGAGAGCTATTGCAGGTGTTTGATTCTAGATGTTATGAACAGAGTTGAGGATGCCAATTTGATGGTTGTGATTGCTTCTACTACTATACAAGTTAAACATCTTATTGAAAGGTTTTTCAGCAGAACTTCCTATTAAAGAAACAGGTCTAGACTTCTGAAAAGCTGAATCTTTGGAAAGAACATTGTCTAGAAAGAACTCCTAGAATAATAAATGTGTATGTAATATATTTATACCTCAGTGTTAATGTCAGGTTTGTGTTAAGTGATGATTAAAAATAGCTGGGAAGTTGAACTAAGCCAAGTACCAATTGTAACATAATATTATTTGTTTAAGGCATATTATAAATCTTGTTTACAATATGGATACAGTAAATACTTAATACTAGGAATGCAATTATTTTAATAAAAGTGTTTGAGGGTAGGAAACAAAAACCACTGTGGTGTGTGTGTGTGTGTGTGTGTGTGTGTGTGTGTGTGTAAACATATCTGAATGTGGAAGTGATTTAACTCTCATATTTCTCACTTATCCACATTAACATTACATTTCTTTTTTTTTAAGTACTTTTTTCTTTTTAATTTATGAGGGAGGAGGAACAGGAGTTTTTGGGGGGAACAGTGTGTAGTACTTCCAGGACTTTTTCCAAGTCAAGTTGTTGTCCTTTCAATCTTAGTTTCAGGGGGCGCAGCCCATCATCCCTTGCGGGAGTCGAGGAGTCGAACCAGCAGCCTTGTGGCCCATGTGGAGATTGAACTAGCAGCCTTCAGCATTAGGAGCATGGAGATCCAACAGCCTGAGCCACTGGGCCAGACCAGCATTACATTTCTTAAACCAAATATTGTTAAGTAATCATCACCAACCTCCTTGCTCATAAACTCAAACCTATTCCACGCTGACAATATTAGCTGCAATTGAGTCTAGAATAATAGTGACCGCTGCAAAGTCCAACTTAAAAATATTTACCTAAGGAAAGAGAGAAAACTGTATTCATCACTATTGAGACAAGGAGAATAAGGAAAGTTGACATGCCTATAGCAGCTATTCCCTACCAAAAACAAAAGAAAGAAAGAAGGAAGGAAGGAGGGAGGGAGGGAGGGAGGGAGGGAGAGAGGGAGGGAGGGAGGGAGGGAGGGAGGGAGGGAGGTAGTGAGGGAGGGAAAGAAAGAAAGAAAGAAAGAAAGAAAGAAAGAAAGAAAGAAAGAAAGAAAGAAAGAGAAAGAAAGAAGAACTCAGAAGTGGCAGAATATAAGCATGGTTTAGATAAAATTTTTAGAGGAAAGAGGTGAATAGGCCAAGATCTCTACCCAGGTCGGCAAAAATGTCCATATGGGGACAGACCCTGAAGACTCAAATTTAGAACGCACAGAAATTGTGTGCAGAGGTCTGGGCTCACACAGTTCATGAAATTAAAGATTTGAGTCATATTTACCTACATATTCAGGTGAAAAAGCACCCTAAGTGACATCTAAGCACCACAATCTTAAAACTCAGAGACTGGACCCCAGTCCAATGCAATGTGGATGAAATTACCTCCCTAGAGCTGAGCCAAAGTGCACATTCATCCTGACGGCCAAACCAGCAGTTCTACAGGTCATGGAAGAGAGATGACCATTCCTGCATGGGCTGTGTCGATGCTTGGGTCAGAGGACAGTGGTGACATAACCCTGAGATGAATAAGAAAATGTGAGAGAGTGATGTCCAGGTCAGAGCAGGTAGAGAGCAGTACATGCAGAACATTTCACTTGTGTCCGGGAGAGACTAATGGAGGACAAAAAAGAAACTTAACTAACCAACCTAAGGAAACCCTGAAAATTAGTGGTTAATGCAACTCAATCCTGAAAGGAGAAAGGAGAACATTGACCACACAACTCAGAATAATTGAGAATGTTCTTTATCCTATTTCACTTGCTGGGACAGACGTACCCAGAGCCTGGCTCCTGCTAAGGGGTAACTACGAGTATGAAGGAAGCCTAGAAGCTACTGGTCACAGGTACATGGATGCCAGCCTAGGTAAGGCATCTGAGGGAAGGTAGTACCAGATTGAAGAGAAGGATTTTGAGCTGTGCTTAGAATGTGCCACCGAAATGTTCCAAGGGAGGCAGACTTCAGATGTGGAGTAGCTGTGGTGATTAATATAACAATTGCATGGTCTGGAATTAGAATTAATACAAGGTCAAAAGTCATAAATCACTGTCTCCAAGGCAGAATATTTAATGTTACTCAATCAGCCATGAAGGAGTGTGGATGGTGCCATGATCCACATGGCAGTTTTCTGAACTTGCAGCAACAGGAAGGATGAAAGACTTCAAGGTGTGAAACTTCCTCAGACGTTCCCAGTACGCTATATACCAACCTCTCATGGTTGCAATTGGGAAGATAAGATCCAAATGGAGCAAGACAGTAAGGAAATGATTGACAGTGAGACAGAACTAGAGAAATGAAGCCTGCACAAAAAGGCGGAGATTTTCTGCTCCCATAGTCTGCATTGGAACCCTCACCTGAGTCTAGCAGATATAACAATATGGTGGTGGGGGGGGAATATGCACTAGGATGTTAGGAAATTGTATGAAAGGCAAAATAACCTGGCTTGATTTATTCTTGAAAGAAAAAAATTCAGAGGAAGTGGGGAAAGCGTCATAGTGGTGGAGGAATAGCAGAAGAAATAGATTCTACTTCCCAAGTGGCTGCTCGGGGTAGGGAAGGTCACCTGCTGGTAAAGGAAGTTAAGGAAGTCAGTGGTCCATGAACGGACAAGTGGGGAGCACGCAGGAGGCTGCAATTGTCAGCAGTGACCTCCACCCCCACATCCTTAACAAACTCTCAGCACACAATGCTTGGCTGCAGAGTTTCTCTTTATGGAAATCACCTAAACAGCACACGCTGAGCCCGGGTTATCATGGGGGTGCTATTGAGGTGACATGAACAGCAAAGGGAGTAGAGATGGGGCCCTCTCCTGAGAGAAAAGCTGAAAAAAATTCAGAGTGTTGGAGTGCCCAGCACTTTCACAAGCCCATGAACTTGGAGGTTTGAGCAGGTTTAGCCAAATTTTCAGGGGCAAAGGAGACTTCTGAGTTTATGAGATTCAATTCAAAAAACGAAAAATAGGTTCTGCCACTATCTAATTCCCTGCTTGGCCAGAATGAGAATTTGTTTAATGTTGATTAAGTGAGAGCTGACTTTTGGTTTTAAGCTTTAAGTACCTGCTCTGCGCATGAGACTGTGCTGGGGGCTATGTCTATGTTTCTAAGCACCTTACATTCCTTTTGGGAAGGCATTGCCTATATTAGGGGTCACCTGGCCACACAGTGTGGAGAAGTACTCATGGAGGACAGTGGAGTCAGTGCTGGGCTGCAGGAAACGGGGCTGCACCCAGCCACAAGCTCCACTGAGTTTGGGGATTCATCAGACTGTGGAGGTATGGGATTTGTGTGTGTGTGTGTGTGTGTGTGTGTGTGTGTGTGTGTGTGTGTGTGTGTTGAGAAACAAGGAAGATGTTTTCTATTCCATACCACAAACTTGTGTCTAGCATTTTGTTAAATATATGTCAATATAAATACTTTCCTTTGTGATCCTACATATATACTTTTTACTGGAGTGCAATTTATATATAATAAAGTGTATGTATGGGTTCACTAAGTTTTGACAATTATATGCATTCACATAACTGTTACCCCAATCATGGTATAAATCATTTCCCAAACCTCAGGTAGTTCCCCCCAGCTAAGCGCCAACCCCAAACCAAACCACCACCCCAGCTCTGACTGCTATCACTTTGGGTTACTTTTGTTTGTTCTTGAACTTCACACGCATTCTTTGGTGTGGGCCTTCTTTTGTTCCACATGAAGTTTCTGAGATTTGGAGCATCTTAGCCAGTGCCTTGGAAGGAAGACTCCATTTGGGAAAGCTTAGAGGAATTTAATAAAGTGGCTACAAAGTTGTGGGCAGAGTCAGGAATGCACCATCACCCTAGCTGGGTAACAACCCAGACCAGTACCAACCTAAAGAGTACGAGTATGGAGCAGTCCCCTGACCTAGAAGAGAAAAGATGGCTACATTAGGCAGAGTGACCATCAGTCAGTGACACAGCCAGCCTGGGCAACCAGGCAGGAAAGAAGCCAGGACAAATTGCATTGAGGCGCTTGCCAGGCAATCAGGTTTGCTCTTCAGCAAACCATGTGGAAGGAGTGGGTGGGAAAGAAATGAAGAACTCATCCTCTGAGAGGCAACTGGACAAGAACTGACTGTAGAGGACATTGCTAAGGGACAAAGAGTACTGACAAGAGAACAGGGCCGAGGGTAAAATCTTAAGTCTCCTGTGTACTCAGCTATTCAGACACAGTGCAAAGATACAAGGGCTCAGCAATGGCCAAGTTACTGTCAGGCTGAGCTTTTTGGTTAGAGGGCATTTCAGAAATATAACAATACTCCTTAAACCATAGATGGCAGGTATGCATACGAAGCACTGACAATTAAGTTCATGAACTTGCTGCAATGATGTTGCTAACCTTTTTTGATATCAGAGGGATTATTCATTATAAATTGGCACCAACTAGACAAAGAGTTAACCAGGCTTACTATTTGGAAGTGATGAAAGGGCTGTGTGAAAAAGTTAAACGACCTGAACTTTTCCCCAACAATTCATGGCTTTTGCATCACGACAATGCACCAGCTCACACAGCACTGTCTGTGAGGGAGTTTTTAGCCAGGAAACAAATAACTGTATTGGAACACCTCCCAACCCACCTGATCTGGCCCCCAGTGACTTCTTTCTTTACCTGAAGATAAAGGAAATATTGAAATGAGACAATTTGGTGACATTCAGGACATCAGGGTAATATAACAACAGCTCTGATGGCCATTCTAGAAAAAGAGTTCCATAATTGCTTTAAAGGGTGGATTAAGCACTGACATCAGTGCACAGCTTCCCAAAAGGAGTACTTTGAAGGTGACCTTAGCTATATTCAGCAATGAGGTACGTAGCACTTTTTCTAGGACGAGTTCACGAATTTAATTGTCAGACCTCATAGGTTCCTTAAGTCAGAAGTTGCCAACATTATAGACCATTCTTTATTTGTTTAAATCATCAGAAATTGTGCTTCTGGGAAATGCTATGCCAAACACTTATTAAATATGCAGCCTTGCCTTTTGTTTTGTGTTTTTCTTAAGGGTAACAATTAACCTTTAAAAAGCCTGACCTTTCCAAAAAGGCAGACAGACCTGTTGGCAGGAACTCTCTGAGGTGTTAGGTAAATGTTTCAGAGAACCGTTTCTTCACAGGAAGCATGGATTTTGAGCTGCAGTGGTTTCCTTCCCCTAAAACTCTTTGAAATTATTCACTTTGTTCATATTTTTAATTTGTGAGATGAAGCCATCAGGTGGAGTCATGGGGTTAGCCCCTGGCACAGTGAGAATACCACATCTCAGAGGAAGGAGGCCAAGCCTTCAATACAGGTGTCTGCTTCTTTCAAACTCACCAGGGGCACATGCACAGTGGCAGAGATGGATTTTAGATTTCCTAAAGTTTATTTGCAATCACCACCTCAAGGTTCAGTCCGATCCCAACCAAGAGCAGTGAGAAAGCAGCCCAGCCGCCTCCACCTGTTCCATTCATGCCACTCACCACTGAGGTGACCTTTCTACTTGGACATCTCATGATGTCGTTTCCTGATTAAAACCTGCAATGTTAGCATGTTTATCCAGGATGCAATTAAGGTCCTGTGATCTGGCCTCAGGTGGCCTCTACATACACATCACATGCTGCAGATGACCGTTCATAACAGGGACTCTACTCTGTCCTATTCATCATGTAAACTGCTCCCAGGTCCCGCTAAACCACATACAAAGGAGCCCCTTAAGGAATGTTTATGTACTCAATATCAGAATAATTCAGTGATGAGAGCTTCTGCCCAAAGTTTACACCTACAAAGTACACAGGCACACTGACTACTCCTGGATCACTTCTGGAAAATGAAAATAATCACAGTAAACGCTGTGATGTCAGCAATGATGGCACACATAAAGCTGTTTAGCTGAAGAGAGCCTGAGGAAAGGATGATTTATGGATTTAGGCAGCATTAAGGGAACCAACAAAGGATGGGAAGCATCCAGGCCTGAAAGGGCAAAGGGAGAAAACAGAGCCCCTAAGCCCAAGAAAATACTTGGCAGATGCTGTCTCTACACTGACACTGACAGTTCTCAGACTGTGGCACCCAAAACAGTAGCATCAGCGCTACCTGGAAACTCGTTAGACAGGTAAATCCTTAGTCCCCATTGCAGATCTACAGAATCAGAAACTCTGGGGGTAGGGCATCTGATCTATGTTGGAACAGCCTTCCAGATGATTTTGATACACAATAAAGTTAGACAACCTTTGCTCTAGACTCCAGATCAATGGTTAGCAAACTACAGCCAGTGGGCCACACCTGGCCTCCTGCCTGTTTTGTTATAGCTCATGAGCCAAGAATAATTTTACATTTTCAAATGGTTACATTTAAAATGGTTAGAGAAGTAAGTCGCATCCTTAATTTTGCCTCTTGGGCCATAAAATGTAAAATATTTACCATCGGGCACTTTGTAGAGTTTGCCTACACACAGTCTATGGGAACACAATTAGGAAACAGGGCAGGAGCAACCTGCTTTCTGTCTCCTGCCCCAGTGCCTCCATGGGCCAGACATGTGGGAAGCCAGAGAACGAGGGAAGAATTCTCAGATCTGAGCTCCTGGGACATGAGGCAGGGCAGAGAGAACCAGAGATCATCTGGGGGAGCCATGTGTGTTGGGGGTGGCAAAGAGAGACTAGCACACAACACACCTCTGCTATGCTTTCAGACTTCACAAAGGCTGCTGTCCTCTCTTACAGTAATATGTCTCCTCTAAGAGAGGCAGGAAAGCCATGGATGAGGACAAAGGCCAGTCACACTACAGGGGCAGGAGAAAAACAGGAGGGAAAGGACCACTTATCGAAGTGGTTAGACCAGAGGCTTTGAAGCCAGGGTTTTGTTCCTGTCTCCTCTACTTAGAAGCTGAGCAATCTTAGACAAGTTACTTAACCTTTCTGTGCCTCAAATGACTCATCTGTGAAACAAAGGAAAAGAATAGCACCTACCTCACTGATATGTGTCATAGATAAAGCAAAACAAGGCATATCAAGTACATACCAGAGGGGGTGTATTACCCAGCACACATGGAAAGATATCACTCAGCCAGCCTTGATCCAGCACGTCCCTACATCATGCTGCACGCTAAGTGGTAACAGTAGAGAGATGAGTAAGGCAGAGGTCCCACTCTCAAGGAACTCAGAGTCTAGTGGGGAAGAGAGAAAGACAGACAACAGGATCTTCAAAAAGAGAAAATGGCCCACTCTCCTGCAAGGCAGAGGGGACTTCTCAGAAGAAAGCCATTCAAATTCAGTCTTGGGAGTGGCTAGCAGGGAAGGACTTTCTGGGGAGATGGAATGGCATGCAAAGGCACCTTTGCAAGGTGTCTTCAGGAAATGGCAGCAGCTCTGCATAACTGCATCTTGGGTTCCTATTCCTGTTATAGGGGGTGGAGATGAGGTCAAAGATACAAGGAGGGACAGATTACAGGGGACTTTACGTGCCATAATAAGGAGTTTGCATCTAACAAATGATAGAAAGAGTGACAAAATCACTGAACAACACTCAATATGGAGTATGGGGAAAGGAATGAGAGCGTCCTTGTTGGCACAAGCAGCAATTATACACCCAGATTAAAGCACACCAGTGCCCCGGACACAGTGGTGAACACACGTGGTCGAACACCCCACAGGACACACATGAACACACACATCTTGGTTAGATGATGAGCTCCCAGAATGAGGGGTGGCCGCGCACTCTGTGATCCGAAGTGGGGCTGCATGGGCACATTGCCAGGGGTCAGTAAAGCTCTCCCAAGATGTACGTTGGACAAAAATACCCTCCTCTCACCAGCCCAAACACGCAAGAAAACAAATGAAACGGATTCATGAACTTGGAAGGCCAGCAAAAATCATATTCTCTTATCAGATAATGAGAATGGTCTTCAAAAGCTGGGCATAAAAGCGAATGTATTAAAAACACTGATCCCAGACGTGATGGGAAATGCAGCATCATCACAAACTGCTTGTGATCTTAAAAAAAAAAAAGAAGATACTCCATAAATTCCAGACACAATTAGAAATGTTAAGGTAATGAAGTCATAGAGGGAGAAAGAGGGAAGGAATATAGTGGTTATAGAAAGATAGTTACCATTGATTTCTACTTTAACAGCAGCAAGGCTAATCCAGCTGAACTAGGGACTCAACCAACATACCAAATTTTAACCTAAGCCTCAAGAGCAGAGTTGGCTGTGTTGAACATGTCAAAATTCTGCTCATATCAATTTAAAATAACTTCCCCTCTTTTTGTTTTGTGATGAATTAATTAACAAACTCAAGTGAAATAATTATTTGATCCCACAATCCTCCCATAAGTACATGGGTTATATGCCAAATACTCCAGGTCCACTAATGGGAAAATCCAACAATGGATGGGTCACAGCAAGGGAGGCAGAAAGGAGACAACCTGCCACTGGAGGACCACTCCGCTCCCTATCTCGTGATGCACCAAGATGATAGAGGAGCTGGCTGGACATGAGGGGTTTCACTGATGGACAGGTGGTGTTTGTTCAGGCGTCAGTGTGGATCAATGCATTCTGGGATAAGAAAAAGGCAACCAGAAAACAAGAACCAAATTTCACACTTGTGACATCCAGTGTGTCACCATATTCACACTTGGAAGAAATCATTAAAGAAGGGGGTAGGTGGTGGATACAAGGATATAAAAGGAAAAGCAAGCATTAAGTGTCTCCTTCCCCCATCTCCAATTCAACTTTTAAAAATTGCCAAGTCCTGCAAATTCTACCTCTTAAATATAGCTACTTTGTCAGCTCTGCCTGCTGCTTCACTGCCACTTTCCTCGTTCGGGCCTCCGTGCTGTCTCCCCTGGGTTGTCTGGAATGCCTCCTTACCCATCAGCCTGGGACCAATCCTGTGAAACTCCCACCCATGCTCCCTTGGAGGATGGCCACAAGAATGGATGCAAAAAGGAAAATTATGTTCAGAGCATTACCGGGAATGACATTTGTACCTCACTTCTTGTCTTCTTGAAGGAAAGAATTCAATTAAGAGACAGTTTGTGCAGCAAAGGACAGCAAGAAGTTTATTAGTAAAAGTACTTTCTGAAACATGGAGTGGGTTGACCCCCGAGAGGGAAGCAGCCTCCTTACATTGTGTTAGTGTTTTTATCTCTATGGATAGAATTGTCTCTCCCTCTCCCTCTCTATTATCTTCCCCTCTCTCTGCTGAAGTGGCCCTCCTCCCTTCTGGTTCCCAAGGTTGTTTCTCAGGGCATAAGCATGAACCCATCAATTTCCCATAATTTATTTGAGAAGCTCATCAAAATGGCCTTGAGAAGTAAGATGTGTATCCTGATAAATGGGATGGTTTCCCTCCCTTTCCAGCATTTTTCCTTCTTCTAACGACATATCTTATTCTCAATATATTGCTGAGCAAGCAAGGTGGTTGTGCCCTACGTAGGAGCAGCTGCCAGAGGCCTCCTAACCGGGGCCTGCTCCCTCCTTCTGCTCATTGCTACCTGCCTACCTAACCTATCAAGAGCTCTTGCTTAACATTCTCCAACTGCCCCCATTGCCAACCATAGCCCTCTAGCTTCTTTTGCTGCCACCCTTATCTGCCACCAACCTTCTCACTGGATCATCTCATGATCCTGGTCCACTTCAGTTCCCAGAGCACACACATGGGGGCTTCTCCCTTTCCACGCCTGGATTCATGCTGTTCGCTTGGCCTGCAGTGCCATCCTCCTGCTTATCCATCTGTCAACATCCTGTCTGTCTGTGTTAACCAGGGAAGTCTAGCTGCTGTAACAAGCATCCCCAAATCTAAGTACCCCAATGCCATGAAGGTTTGTGTGTTCACTTCACCATTCAGTGCAAGTTGACTGAGGGACATTCAGGGATAAGGGTCTTGCCATCCAGTGGCTTGACATTGCAGCATCCCAGAGTGCTCTATGGCATCTTCTGCAGGCTCTGATAGGCATAGGAAGAGACAGCTGGAGGACTGGGTGGAAGGGCTTATGGGCCTGCATGCATGGAGGGGAGGCTGGTGTACCTCATTTCTGCCCACATTCCATACACTGGGAAATGGAGCATGTGTGTGTGCCCAGCGGGAAAAAGTCACCCTTTGAGGACAATTAGCCTGTGTCTGTGCAACTTCTTCTTATGGCCAGGCACAACACAATCTGCTTCTGAAGACTTTACTGCCTGCTCCCTCTCCTCTCAGTTGCACTCAAGCATCTTTCTCTTCTATTGCAGCCACCAGACGTTAGGAGCACTGATGCACTGACTGAGTCTTCACATCTGTACCCCACGCCCCTGTGACCAAAATGAGCCATAGTGTGTGCTTGAAAATGCCTATTTGCCTTTCAAATACTGCAACAAAGTGAAAGAAAACAGAACAGTTTATGCATATGAGCATGCGGGAGGGAAAGCAGTGGATTTTTCAGGTGCCACTCTACAGCACAGAAAGGCGCCAGATAAATAGGTGTCCAAAGACAAATAGGCGCCAGATAAATAGGTGTCCAAAGATAAATAGGCGCCAGATAAATAGGAAGCTGAGATTCCAGGCAATGATTCCAGATCCCTCTTTCAGATGACGATGTAATTAGGAGTTGAACACAAGCCTCCCACACCCAATGGTATAGAGGACACAGAGGACACAAGGACTGTTGAGCCTGAGAAGAATATACCTGCCCAAATGGACTCCTCATGTTTAATTGGGCCCAAAGTCATAACCAGAGCCTAGCAGCCATTGTTCACAGAGGCCTCTCACCCAGGCTGCATTTCAATGAAAAGCTACAGATGGGGTTGCCAAGCCTCCTATACTGTGCTTTTGCTGTCTGAGTCAACTTTCATCAGAAATCTCCTAGGATTGAAATTCGACCAATAGAACTGAGACTTCCCTCCTCCAATTGGGGCTGTGCAGCTATAACATCATTTGCAACTTCACCAACTAATCAGAGCTGCTCCATTCCAACCAATCAGAAAAGTGCTATTTGGACAAAACTGTGAGGATTTGGAGTCCTCATTTGTATAGAAATGGGCCAATCAGGGACCGGGGGAGGGTACTCTTCTCTACATACGCCAGTTTCACCTCTGCATTAATGGAGCACACTTTAAGTTTTCATCCAAGACTGAATTTCCCTGGTTGGAGCTGCAACACCAGAGTTGGAACTGTAACACCGAAGCTGTCTGGCTGGAGCTGAGTTGTGACACTGGAGCTGTAACTCCCAGGCCACCTAACTTGAGTTTTTCAATAGCTGTACTGTTTCACAGTTTTGCTGTTTTCAATAAATAAAATCTTTCCCAATCATTCATCCCAAATTAGGGACTCCTGTTTGAGTTGAATTAGCAGCAATGGTCTTCAATTGACTTTACATAGTGCAATCTGAAGCAACAGCCCAACACGTCTCCTGACACCATCCTGAACCAATACATTTGTGTTTGCACAAGCCCCTTGGGCTCAGTTGTCTTCCAAGTGGTGACAGAAGGGATTTGAGTAAATCCTTTAAGATCCAAGATCTCCCATGCTTTCTGTTGAGGTCTTGGAGACTATGTCATTTAGGACGCTTATCCATTGATCTTGGTTTCATATGTTTGGACCAAGAGGACCCCTACATACAATTTAGATTTGGTGTGTAAGAAGGGTTTCCTTTAGTCATATTTGACACCTGACAAGATATCCTGCAGAAAGGGAATCCTCCATCATGGTGGTACCTACTGTGAGTGTCCTCTAGTTACATTTGGTACTGGGGAGAGAATGCTCCAGATTGGGACTCGGCCTTCTCTCTAAGGTTGGTGGTGACACCCACACTAATGGGCACTCAAAAGGATGCTTTCATAAGGAGGGGTGCGTGTGAGGACCTCGTGCCACAGGCACTCAGGGGGATGCTGACTATAAAGAAGAATGCAAAATGGATAACCCATCCTCTAAAATTCTCATGTAATAAGCCGTCTCCTGGTGGCAGAGAAGAGGACTTTGCCTGATTACATGTACAACAAAATTATGGTCCAGAGAATTGTACTTGACTAGGCATCTAGATAAAAATCATATAGGATGATCTTAAGCTTTGTTGGCCAAGACAGGACTCCTTTGGAACCCCAGAGCTTGCCTATTTGTGTGCTCAATTAGAATAAAGGAAATAAGGTACTGCCCCAAAATAATGGGAAGCCTTCTTTAAATGGTATTTTGAGATCTCCAAAGTAAAACAAACTGAATGGTAGACATATTTGTCATGACTTCTGTGTCCTCCTTTTCCCCTCCCCAGTTTTGTGCCCAGGCTTCACCTCCAGGGCAATCTTCTCTTGCTGTTTCGGAAAATTCGGCTCCTTTAAAATTCGAGCCTTCTGAGACCACTCTCTTTGCTTTCTGAGCTTTCCGACTTTATTGTGTACATCTGCTTTTCATTCTCTTCTGTTTGTATCTGACATGTCCTCCTTGAGGGGCACATTTACAGGAGAGGATCTCAGACTTCTCAGAGACAATGGAATACATTATTTTATTTTTAAAACAGCTTTACAGAAATTCTTACAGCATGCAAAACGTTGAGCTATGTGAGTAAAATCATAACTTAGTCGACCTGCCAGAAACATAATTTGGAACCAGTTTTCCTTTTGACTTTTGTATTATTGTGATGTCTGTGTGTTTATGAATGTCTATGAATATATGTTATAGAAATGGCATATTTATACCACTGGATGCTATTGCCCAAAATTTACTTATAATTTCAAAATTAGGTTATAAAAGAGCCCTGTTCAATTGGCTTAAAACAAATGAATGCTCATAGAAAATGAAGAAATAACAGAAACTAATCCAACTGCTTTTCAAATGCATGTGTTCTAGGATTAATTTTTAGTGAACAGAAGCAAGCTTAAAAATGTTGGTTTAAATAAAACAGGCATGTCTTTAGAGATAACAGCTAAGGTGCAGACAGAGCTGACTTTATCTTGAAAAGCTAACTCCATCTTGACGCTATTCCACTATCTTATGAATCTCTTAGCTCTCCTTGGCACCCAAGCCTCCAGGTATCAGATCTGTTGGTTCCCCCTGACTACCTAGGCATTCCTTTCCTAACACGCAGGTCCATTTCTAAGGAGGGGGCAAAAGAAGATGGTTTAGTGGCAGTCTGAATGTCCTGCTGCCCCCACCCCCCACCAACCACATTTCTGTGTATAAGTTTCTTATTAAACTCATTAACCACCAAGTTGGATTTGTCTGCCTTGTTCTTTTGCCTTTCAGCACTTTCACCATTTGGAAGTTGCTTTGCCATATATGGCCTTTTCACAGAACAATTAGTGAGGTAGGCAGGAGACCAAAATAATGGGCCTTGGGAAAGAGGCATCTGTAGGGGATACCCTGGGTTGGCCATTTACTTCCATATGGGAAGGGGTGGCCTGTATGCTAGATGCATGTGGACCGCCGCTTGAGTGTGGGGACACCCTGAAAACACTGACTGATTTTATGCATTTGTTTGAAGAAATACACTTTACACACTGTGGCAAAGGAAAAAAAGTGCATGGCTGCAGCTGTGCACTCGCCCCTTTTATGGGCAGTTTGGCTAGCCACTGATGCCCAGCTATAGGCAGAAGCCAGCGTTAGAAATTAGAAGAGGTAGTGAAACTAGAAAAGAATGTCTACAACTCTGTTAACATGGGGACAGGCTAATAAATATAGTGGGTGGAAAGTTTCTTTGAATATATCCTGCTTTTTTTATGGAGGTCACGGGGTCCCTGCATCTGTTTGTTTGTTCATGTCTGTCTATATATATGTGTTGTAGATGTGTGTTATTTTCTCCTTCCAGATGGTGTTGCTAATTTGTAAAAGAGCTATGTTTAATTGGCTTGAAAACGAATAAGTGTTTATAAAGATTGGCTATTCTAAAAACTCAGAAATATAGAAACTAACCCAAATGCTTTTCAAGTTTATGTGATCTAAGATTAATCTTTAGTAAATAAAACCTAGTTTAAGTTTGTTTGTTTAAGTAGAACAAGCATGTCATTAAATTATGTAAATGCTAAGAATTCTAATTAAGACAAAAGGAAAATAATATATATTTTCAGTAATAGGAGGATAGGGTGTGGAGATGTACTTTTGAGGGAAAGAAAAGTAATTTCATCCTTAATTGAGGCTGGTTGTTTCAGAATAGGGAACAATAAAACAGGACAAAGATCTGAACGTAAAAACAAAATTGTAAAAGGTTTGTGAAAAGGTATCTTGAGAAAGGAAAATTTGCGTGGTCAAGCTAAATAAGATTAGAATTAATTTAATTAAGTGCATGAATTTAAATATCAAAAGTAAGCTGATGCAAAATTGAAGTGTTTTTCTTGACCTGGAAATGGCTTTGGGGCATTCCAGAGAGCCCTTGGAATACCTCAGAAGATCTATTTTCTCTCTCCTTGCAAAGGCTGTTAAACCAACTAGGCTTATTTGGTGTTTTGAAATTACCTGGGGAACATTGTCAAATAAGAAATAACATTGAATTTTCTTTATGTTGTATTTGTATGAGAATATGTTATAAGTGTTCCATAAATTACATAGAATTCTTGGAGATCTCAGATGCCCTGGCATAATATATGTGTCATCAAAATTGAGACCCACACTAAAAGGACTGAACCTGAGTAACAGATTGTGGCACCTGTGGATGAAGTACATTCTGCTTCTGCAAAAGTGACCCCTCATTGCCAGGCTTACCATCCTGTTGTCCTTGTAACATGGCAACAGTCTGCTGCCTCATTCAGAGAAATTAAGAAATATAGAAACTCAAAAATATAGAAACTATAGAGAAATTAAGATGGATAAAAAATTTTTTAAAAAATGTTTACAAATTAATGAGTAGTCAGGCCTCTGGGAGACCTAAGACAGCCACTTGTTTCTTCCAGGCTCAATGGCAATCCCTATTGTTCAGTTTTTGTGGTCCTTCATTCACCATCATGTATTTAAGCTGAACTTCATTCAAATGCCACTTATAATGGTTCCTCGATATGTCCTTGTTGTATGTATATTTTCGGGATGAGTTGAAGCTTTTCTCTCCTGCAAGGCTGATGCCCTCACAGTGGCAAAGAAACTGTAGAAAATGTGGTTCCCACTTGGGGCATACCTTCCAAGTGCTCCCTCAAGGCCATTTACATAGACCCACCATGTGCCATGGGACATGTCACTGTTTGCCTTCCCCACCTCTGTGAATTGAGTTCATTATATTGATGACATAATGTTATGTTAGCCAGTGAAGATTTGCTTGTGCCATGGAATTTACTGGACTCCATACAACAGAGAGGATGAACAGTGAATCTGTAGAAAATTTAGTCTGGGCATCACAGTAAAGTTTTTGAGAGTCCTATGTTCAGGTAAAACCTACACTGTCACCGAGGCTATCATAGACAAAGTACAAGCCTATCTCATACCAAAAAATGTAAAAGAGCTGCAGGCTTTTGTGGGAATTCTGGAGTACTGGCAAAAATTATACCCCATTTAGCTCAATGCTTTCACCCATTATATCACCTAGCTAAAAAGGGACATCCATGGAACTGTGGAGCCAAACAACAGACTGCCTTTGAGAAAGCAAAAATACTGGTCAAATTAATTAAAGCTTTTGGAATCTCACAGGTGGGACTGACATTTGAAGACATTTCAGAAGCCCCAGAAGGCATGGGCTGGGCATTAAGGCAAAAACAGCAAAAGGAGGGAGTGTCTCACTTCCTTCACATAAACTTCCTCAAAGACTGTCTGATCCCATCCCTATGACCCATGTATGTTGGTTCCTGAAACAGGCCCTCACTTGGCACTAAGCAAGTATGTAAAGCATTTTTCCCCTTATCTGGGGTGGGTCATGCCCCAGTAATCCTAACCATCCTGCCCTGTCCTATATAACCACTTAGCACCTGCCACATGACATGGAGGATATCCATGTTACCTTTCCACTGCCCAAGATGGGCCTCAGATGTAAGTTCCCTTAATATAAACTCAATGTAACAATGGAGTTGACAGCCTCTTTCTCCAGTCTCTCAGCCCCAGGAAATTTTACATAACAGCTAATCACTTTGAGGTCTTGTGAAACCTTCACTGAGTAATCTAAAATTGATTTTTTTAATGGTTTCATTAAAGAATAATAGTATAAAATGTTCTAGGTGAACTTTTCAGTAAACACTTCTCCAAAATCGTTTGATTACTTGAAACCTTAAAGCCTGATAAGATAATTTACATGGTAGATTGAACTTTAGATTTAGATTAAACTTTCAAGATGAGCTGAAATTAGAAAAAGGCATTCAGTTGCCCACTGATCTCCTAGCTTTGCAACTGGCAGAACAAAAGGGAAAGTAGGATAGTAAGTTTAGAAAAATTGTTGTTCCATTTGCAACACTAGAAGAGCACAAGATACCTCAGATTAATAGCGAGACACTTGTGACGAAGCCTGATTAGGATGATGTGGTGACGGAAGATGATCACATATACAGAATAAGATGTGTGTGCTTGGTCAAAGAAGGTATAGGGATGGACATACATTTTTGTTGAAGGAAAAGAGTAATTTTGCCTTAAGGTAAGATGATTATTCCAGAACAAGAAAAAAAGGACAAAAGCTGAAAGATTTATGAAAGTTGCGGAAGGTTTGTGTATGTTGCAAAAGGTTTATGGAGAAAGAATCTTTAAAAAAAAATCTGTGGGAGACATCATCAAAATGGCAGCATGAGGTGAGCCTCTATAAGCTCCCCTGGAATTTACAACTAATCGAACAACAATAACTCCACAAAGGACTCCCTGCACAGCAGACAGGCAAGACGAAGAGGCCCACTACCGAAGTCACCTAAAGGTGGGCGAATCATGCGAATAGGGGAGGAAGGAAGGGAGAAGTGCGGAGACGGAGCCTCGCGCACAGTATGCAGACCTCGCTCAATTCTCCGAGCTCGCTGCATCCCACAACTACCGCAGTTGTGGGAGAGGGAAGAGCTCGGACTGCCAGGGCTCTGATTATGGCCCACAGGGCTGAGGGGGCAGCATATAACACGGATGAACCCAACACTCACGGCAGACACCTTGGAGAAAAGACTGAGGGAAGAAGGCTGAAAACGGTGGTTTAAGTCCTCACTGCTGAGCAGAGAATGGAAGCCTTAGGCACTGAGACTAGAACCTCCCTCCCTACCCTCCCAGAGCTCGCCTCACCCCCACCTGCCTGGTGCTAGAAGCAGAACAGTTGCAGTGTCAGATCAAAAGAACAGAATATTTGCTGTTCTGAGAACGGTGGACCACAGACACAGATTCGCAGCACAACTAGTTCTGGCAAAGGGGAGGGAGCTGTGGAAGCAGGACAAGCTGTGGTGCTGGTCACTGCCATTGCTCTAGGCCACCTCTCCCAACTCACCCCGCTCCTGGCCCACGTAACTGAGCGGATCCCTGCATGAGTAAACAGAACTGCTGAAACATACGGGCTCTGAATCTGCTGCAAAAGGAGCTATGGAACTTCAAAAGCTCTGCGCAAACCCACACGGACACTGCGCCCTGTGACCCAGGTGAACTATTAACAGAGGAGAAGACCGTCTCCCACGGAATCCCCCCATTGTGTGAGAAGCTGGAATAGTACAGAAAAAAACATAGCACTTCTGTGTGAGAGAGAAAAAAAATGCTGTAGTTGGAGAAAAAATAAAACATTCTACCAACAACTACTGGAAAACAAAAGAAAGACCTCTTCCTATCAACCTGTTGCAGAACCCACTCCTGTAGATGTCTAGGAAGAGAAATAATAAATCAGTAATTGCCATGAATAACCAAAGCAACAAGATACCTCAGAAAGAAAGTGAAAAGTCTCCAGAAAAGGAACTTAAAGATATGGAAATATGTGACTTAAATGACAGAGAATTCAAGACTGCAGTTCTGAAAAAACTCAATGAGATGCAAGAAAACACAGAAAGGCAGTTTAACGAACTCAGAAATTCAATCAGAGAACAACATGAGCATTTTGCAAAAGAGATTGAAATTTTAAAAAAGAACCAAATAGAATTTCTGGAGATTAAGAAGTCAATAGAATAAATTAAGAATGAAATAACCAGCTTAGGTAGTAGAGTTGACCAGAGGGAGGAAAGAATCAGTGACATCGAAGACAGAAACCAGGAAATGACACAGATAGAAGAAGAAAGAGACTTGAGACTTCAAAGAAATGAAAGAACTCTACAAGAACTTTCTGACTCCATCAGAAAGAGCAATATAAGAATAATGGGCATACCAGGAGGAGAAGAAAGAGAAGGGAACAGAGAATATATTCAAACAAATTGTCCATGAGAACTTCCCAAACTTGTGGACAGAACTGGATCCTTGTATCCAAGAAGCAAATAGAACACCTAGTTACCTCAATCCCAACAGGCCTTCTCCAAGGCACATTGTATTGAAGCGATATAAAATCAACGACAAAGAAAGAACCCTCAAGGCAGGCAGGGAAAAGAAGACGGTAAACTACAAAGGAAAGCCCATTAGATTATCACCAGATTTTTCAGCAGAAACTCTACAAGGCAGGATGGAGTGGAACCAAATATTCAAACTATAGAAAGAGAGAAATTATGAGACAAAAATAATATATCCAGCAAAGATATCCTTTAGATATGAAGGAGGAATAAAAACCTTTCCAGACATACAGAAGTTGAGGGAAATTTCTAATACATAACCTGCACTACAGGATACTAAAGGAGGCTATTCGACCACCATCAACAGGGACAATTTGTGGCAACCAAACATAAAAAGGGGGAGAGTAAAGGCCTGAACCGGAATATGGGAATGGAGAAAGTAAGCGTGCTGAAGAAAGTGGAATACTCTAAATATCAAACTTTCTTTTACATAAAATTACTGGTAACCACTCAAAAAAAAAAAAAAATCCAGAACTGAAATATATACTGTAATAAAAGAAGAAACAGAGGGAAACATCATAGAATACCACCACACAGAAATAATAGACAACAACAAAAAGGCAAAGAAACAATGGAGACACAGACTTACCAGAAAACTAAAGATAGAATGACAGGAAATACTCACATATCAATAATCACCCTAAATGTAAATGGACTGAACTCACCAATAAAAAGGCACAGAGTAGCAGATTGGATCAAAAAACTAAACCCAACCATATGCTGTCTCCAAGAGACACATCTCAGTTTCAGGACAAGCATAGACTCAAAGTGAAAGGGTGGAAATTGACACTCCAGCAAATGTTACCCAGAGAAAATCAGGTGTAGCCATAATGACATCAGATGAAACAGACTTCAGGGTGAAAAAGTTTACAAGAGACAAAGATAGACATTTCATAATGATAAACGGGACTATACAGCAAGAAGATATAACAGTCATCAATATTTATGCCCCCAATCAGGGAGCACCGAAATACACCAAGCAACTACTAACAGAACTAAAGGGAGAAATTGACCAAAACACAATTATACTAGGGGACTTAAATACATCATTGACAGCCATGGATAGATCATCCAAACAGAAAATAAATAACGAAATAGCAGCCCTAAATGACGCATCAGATGAAATGGACATAATTGACATTTATAGAGCACTTCATCCTAAAACATCAGACTATATATTTTTTTTCTAGTGTACATGGAACATTCTCAAGGATAGACCATATATTGGGACCTAAAATCAGCCTCAGCAAATTTAAGAAGATTGAAATCATACCAAGCATATTCTCTAATCACAAGGCTTTGAAATTGGATATCAACTGCAAAAAGAAAGCAGGAAAAAACACAAATACATGGAGATTAAACAACATACTTTTAAAGAACGACTGGGTCAAAGAAGAAATTACAGGAGAGATCAAAAGATACATAGAAACAAATGACAATGAAAACACATCCTACCAAAATTTTTAGGATGCAGTGAAAGTATTTTTAAGAGGGAAATTTATCTCATTACAGGCCTATCTCAAGAAACAAGAAAACTCCCAAATAAATAACCTCATGTTACACCTTAAAGAACTAGAAAGAGAAGAACAAGTGAAACCCAAGGTCAGCAGAAGAAAGGAAATAACAAAAATCCGAGCAGAACTCAATGAAATAGAGAACAAAACGACAATAGAAAAAATTAATGTGACAAAGAGCTGGTCTTTGAAAAGATTAACAAAATTGACAAACCCTTGTCTAGACTCACTAAGATAAAAAGAGAAAAGACACAAATTAACAAAATCAGAAATGAAAAAGGGAAAGTTATCACGGAAACCACAGAAATACAAAGGATCATCCAAGAATACTATGAAGGACTATATGCCACCAAATTCAACAACCTAGAAGAAATGGACAATTTCTTAGAAACATATAGCCTTCCAAGGCTGAACCATGCAGAACTGGAAAATCTAAACAGACCGATCACCAGTAACAAAATTGAATCAGTCATCCAAAACCTTCCCAAAAGCAAAAGCCCAGGATCAGATGGCTTCACCAGTGAATTCAACCAAACCTTCAAAGAGTATCTAATACCAGTCCTGCTCAAACTCTTCTAAAAAATTGAAGAAGAGACAGTACTCCCTAACTCATTTTATGAGGCCAACATCACCCCGATACCAAAACCTAGTAAGGACAACACAAAAAATGAAAACTACAGACCAATATCTCTGATGAATACAGTTGCAAAAATCCTAAACAAAATTCCATCAAGTCAAATACAACAATTTACTAAAACGATTATTCATCACGACCAAGTGGGGTTCATTCCAGGGGCACAAGGATGGTTCAACATACATAAATTGATCAATGTGATACATCACATAAACAAAATAAAGGACAAAATTCATATGACTATACCAATTGATGCAGAAAAAGCATTTGACAAGATACTACAAGCATTTATGATTAAAACGCTTAATAAAATAGGTATAGAAGGAAAATACTTTAACATAATAAACATCATATATGACAAGCTCTCAGCTAATCTCATAATTAATGGTGAAAAACTGTAGCCCTTTGCTCTACGTTCAAGAAAACAACAGGGCTGTCCCCTATCACCTCTGCTTTTCAACATAGTGTTGAATGTCCTTGCCAGAGCAATCAAGCAAGAGAAAGAAATAAAAGGCATCCAAATTGGGGATGAAGAGTTAAATTGTCATTCTTTACAGATAACATGATGCTATATATAGAAAACCCTAAAGACTCCACCAAAAAGCTATTAGAAACAATCAACGAATACAGTAAAGTTGCCGGCTACAAAATCAACGCACAAAAGTCCATTGCACTCCTATATACTAACAATGAAATCTCAGAAAAAGAAATACAAAAAACAATTCCTTTTGAAATTGCAGCAAAAAGAATAAAATACCTAGGAATAAACTTAACCAAGGATGTGAAGGACCTATATGCTGAAAACTATAAGACATTTTTGAAAGAAATTGAAAAAGATACCAAGAAACGGAAAGATATTCCGTGCTCATGGATTGGAAGAATCAATATAGTTAAAATGGCCATATTACCCAAAGCAATATACAGATTTAATGCAATCCCCATGAAAATCCCAATGGCATTTTTTAAAGTAATCGAACAAAACATCATCAGATTTGTTTGGTACCACAAAAGACCCCGAATAGCCAAAGCAATCTTAAGAAAAATGAACTATACTGGAGGTATCACACTCCCTGACTTTAGCTTGTACTACAAGGCAACAATAATCAAAACAGCACGGTATTGGCAGAAAAACAGACACATAGACCAATGGAATAGAATTGAGAACCCAGAAATAAAACCGCATAAATATGGACAGATAATTTTTGACAAAGATGCTAAAAACATACAATGGAGGAAAGATAGTGTGGGGACAGAGCCCCAGAGAGTGATTTACAGGCTCTCAGCCTCACGTGGAAGGGTGCTGGCTCGGGTGGTGGATGGCCATCGGCTGTGGCTGATTGGCCGTCGGCTGTGGCTGGTTAGCCAATTGGCCGCTGGTATAACTGCTGCGGCTGTGGAGGAGAGCCGAGGATTGCCGAGGAGCCAAGCAGAGCCAAGGAGAGCGGAAGAGGAGAGCCGAGGAGAGAGGAAGAGAAGAGAGGAACAGAGTCGAGAGGGTGGAGGAGAGTCGTCGGTCGGTCGGTTGGCGGAGGAGCGGATGGCAGGTCGCACGTCCAGTGGGCCCAGACTCCAGTGAGACCATAGTGGTATGACTCCCCTACCTATGGCTCTGTGGGTGTTCCTTTTTGGCCTCACCACATCCTGAGTTCTTGTGTGGGGAGCGGGAGCAGAGACCCCGCAGGCCGCCCCGCCTGAAAAGTGGCGCAGCAAGCAGGGTCTCCCGCACAACAGCCAGACTCTTCAATAAATGGTGCTGGGAGAATTGGATAGCCACGTGCAAAAGAATTAAACTGGACTGCTATCTGTCACCATGTACCAAAATTAATTCAAAATGGATCAAAGACTTAAGCATAAGACCTGAAACAATAAACTGCATAGAAGAAAACTTAGTTACTAAATTTATGGACCTTCAAAGATCATTTTATGAATTTGACTCCAAAGGCAATGGAAGTAAAAGCTAAAATAAACGCATGGGACTATATAAAACTTAAAAGCTCCTGCACAGCAAAAGAAACCATCGACAAAATAAAGAGGCAACCAACTGAATGGGAGAAGATTTTTGCAAACAGTGCCTCCGATAAGGGGCTAATATCCAGAATATACAAGGAACTCATGCAACTCAACAACAAAAAAAACAAACAACCCAATTGAAAAATGGGCAGAGGACCTGAAGAGACATTTCTCCAAAGAGGACATACAAATGAACACATGAAAAAATGCTCAACATCACTAATCATCAGAGAAATGCAAATAAAAACCACAATGAGATATCACCTCACCCCAGTTAGAATGGCTATCATCAACAAGACAAATAGTTACAAGTGTTGGAGAGGCTGTGGAGAAAAACGAACTGTCATCCACTGTTGGTGGGAATGCAGACTGGTGCAGCCATTATGGAAGGCAGTGTGGTGGTTCCTCAAAAAATTATGAATAGAGTTACCATATGACCCAGCAATCCCTCTCCTGGGTATCTACCCAAAAAATCTGAAAACATTTATACATAAAGACACGTGTGCTCCAATGTTCATTGCAGCATTGTTTACGGTGGCCAAGACATGGAAACAACCAAAATATCCTTCGATAGATGAATGGATAAAGAAGTTGTGGAATATATGCACAATGGAATACTATCCAGCAGTAAGAAAAGATGACATAGGAACATTTGTGACAACATGGATGGAACTTGAGATTGTAATTCTAAGCAAAATAAGTCAGACAGAAAAAGCAGAGAACCATATGATTTCACTGATATGTGGTATATAAACCAAAAACAACAAAAGAACAAGACAAACAAATGAGAAACAAAAACTTATAGACACAGACAATAATAGTTTAGTGGTTACCAGAGGGTAAGGGGGGTGGGGGGGTGGGAGATGAGGGTAAGGGGGATCAAATATATGGTGATGGAAGGAGAACTGACTCTGGATGGTGAACACACAATGAGATTTATAAATGATGTAATACAGAATTGTACCCCTGAAATCTATGTAATTTTACTAACAATTGTCATCCCAATAATTTAATAAAAAAAAAGTAATTTGTATGGCAAACTAACCAAGATTGGTATGCACTTATTTAAGAGTATTTTAATGCAGAATTGGAATTTGGATTTCTTTCTCTGTTAAAAGAACAAGTTTTCCTATACTATCGGTATGCTCTTAATAGAAAATCATAAAGGGAAAGTAAAGTTTTTATATATTTTATTAAAATTAGTTCCCATGATCTGCATCATCACGTCTTTGATGGGTTAGATAAATCAAACCTTTTAAATACTAAAATAGCTAGATTTTGCTTCTAATCATTTAAATTGCTTGTGAAGCCTTTAATTGTCACCATGATTAAATAGTTACCTAAAATAAAGGAACCACACTTAACAAAGGTGGAAATGAAACTAATTAGGCCTATTTAAGGTTTGGAAGGTATATTCTAATCCACTTGCCCCCCTCTAAAGGATAAAAATGTACTAGCGATGATTTGTATGTATTTTCATTGTGTAGAGGCATTCTCATGTCAAATGGCTACAGCCATAGTACCTGCCAAAATACTTCTAGAAAGGATTTTCCTACTTGGAATATGCCCACAGAACTCCAGAGCCATCAAGGACACTTTACAAGACAAATTCTAAACCAGATATGCAAAATTTGGCCTACATTGCAACATTTCCATTGTGTTTATCAATCCCAAAGTCCTCTGGTTTTATAGAACAAACCAATGATGTAATTGAAATGCAAATGGTAAAATTCATTGGCTTTTTAAAACTGCCTTGGCCTAAATCCCTTCCCTTGGTATTGCTTAACCTGAGATCTATTTCCTTTGGTACATATTGATTGTCCCCTTTTAAAATTGTTACCACAAGACCTATGAAGCTGCATCAGGGAATGTACAAACCTGCTTTATTAAGGAGACTTTCTAACTTATTGCAAATAACTTATAAAGGCTCTTGAAATTAATGCGAGCTCATAGAGCAACCATTACACATTGTGCTTCTGGAAGATAAAGATATCAAACATCATGGCCTACAACTTGGAGATGTGGTCTGTTGAAAAAGACATCTCCACAAGGACTCCTAGCCGCACTGGAATGGACCTACTGGGTATTGCTAACTAACCCTTGCACTGCAAAGTTAAAAGGTGTTGACTTAGGAGTTGATGTTTTTCATTTAAAATGGTTCCCACATGTGCATCTCATTTACCTGACTGGATATCCCAGCCTATAGGAGATGTCACATTAAAGCTATCCAGAGCAGACAACTGCTTAAACAAAAAGCAGATAGACTTTCCCAAGATCCAAGACCAGGCCAGTAAAGTCAGCTTCTGCTATACAAATTCTTATGTTTATTTCACTATTGTCATAATGTTTGCATTCCTGAGTATATTAATGATCTTAATTCTCTTGCAACAAGCCAGTCACCTTCCCTATGTTGTAGACGGTATGTTCTAGTTATTCCTTATCATTAACTCTTGACTACATTGTACTTCCTAATTTTTGCTGTTTTAACTCTTATAAAAGGTGCCGTGGCATAAAAGTATAATGTACAATGCTTTCAAACCTTAGCCTCTGCAGGCACCTGCCTGAGGACTGGATTGCCACCCGATGCCTATTCCACATCTGGTAAAACTTACGCTCCCATAGTTATTCCTATCAGTAATGTCTAACATCCCTCAACTTTACTGTTGACTTTACAAAACTCCCTCTGTAAAGCCACTATAACAGGAAAACAGCTCTATTCAGCACACTCTTGCTTTCCTGCCATTGATGTTGACATTCCAGTAATTTCACATACCACCCACTGGGGAAATAATTAGTTATTAAAGAAAAATTGTAGCCATTAAGGAGTAATCATCACCTCACATTTCCCTCGTAGGAGGAGCTGTTTTGGACTTATATGCATTGTCCCTTTTTTCTGTCAAGTCAATGAAGACAAATTTGTAGGTTCTGGTAGAATGAAGTGCTTCTCATTTAATGAAAAGTACATTATGTTAAACGTATAGTTTCTTTTATCTTGCTAGAAGGATTGTTAACCCATATATTGATATTCGATCCATTATTCAAGTGGAAAAGGCCTGCATTTCAATTGAGGTGGTAAGATAAAACTGATGGCTAAGAAAGACTGTTGTATATGATCTTTATGAATGTTTTAGAATGCATATTGCCCTTTTCCTAAATACTTTAAGCTGTATTTTTTACTTCACTCTCTGTGTTAATTGCAGTGTTCAGTATTTTGAAGATTCCTTCCCTTTGTGAGTTCCCTGTCTTCTACTGCATGCCAATGTTTAAAAATTGAAATTCATTTTAAGTGATGGCAGAGATAATAAACACAACATTTTAAATATCTATTAGTATTGATAACATTTAATGTAATTTTAAAGGTTAATGATTCTATAAATAGTGTTATTAGAATTAAAGTGTGTCATGTGATGGATTGGTGTTTTCTTTGAGCCAGAAAGAAAAATCCTTTTCCAGATATCATTCACCAAATGGTACTCATACCCGTTATGCTTTAGTAGGTGCTATAGAGGATACAAGAAACAAATGAGTCCTGGTCTTATTCACTAAGAAATTTTAATTTAACAGAAAAGATTGAACTGACAATAAGGAAACAATCTGACTTCATTGGCAGCTGGGCTTAACTTCTCAAACATTGATCTAAAAATGTTTCAATCAGAGACATAACTTCATGCAGGAAGGCTTTTTTGTACCAAACCAGCAATGTTCTGGAACATAGAAAATTCAATTAAATGAATCCGTTAGAGCACCTACCTTAGCATAAATGCTGCCATGAAACTAGTGTCAAATTCATCAGAATGGGTAAAAATATTAGAGAAGTTGAATTGTATGGGGTCTTTACCCTCATAAATTTGAGTTACTTGCTTAATTGGTATAATTTGCTACATGTTAGTACTACGTTCATAAAGATTTTGTCCTGTTAAAAACCACCACAAATTTTAGAAACAGATAGACATATAGTAAAAGGTTATTATGCCTCTTTGGAAATCTGAGTGTGAGTCTGGTACTTCTGTGCATGTAAACTGTAATATTTCTGAATCCTAATACTATTTTATACATATAACAAATAAACCCTGTGGTATAATTTTAAATGGCACCAATAAGAACCATACAAGACTGATTTTAGATCCTGATTTCCATCAGTCCCATTCCTCTTAACCTCTCTTAGATGTAGCCAGATCTTAATAATTCCAAGATGTTGGCAGGGAGAATTTTGAGATTAATATGAAGACAACCACTTTCTTAGAATTGAGGGTTCATGGGCAGGTCTTAGCACTGCTCAATTAGACTTAGTGGTGTAAACTCCAACCAGAACAGTTAACAGAATGGCTCGTTAGGGAACTAGAGTCATCAGAGCTCAATAAAGATACATAGATTCTCTAGCTCGAGTAGTCCTTGAAAATAGAATTGCTTGATTATTTGCTTGCAGCTCAAGGGGGAGTTTGTGCCATAGCCAATTCCTGCTATACTTCGATAAATACCTCTTCCCAGGTAGAAATAGAAACATCCAAACTCCTTAATCTTGCCAAATGCCTTAAGAGGCATTCCAGTTCTGCTTCTAGTGCCACTGGCTGGTTAGGATTTAAATTTTCTGACATTTTTAGTTGGCTCCCAACTGGGCTCAGAGCTGTTTTGAGCTCTGGACTGCAAATTGTTCTACTCATCATTCTTCTAATTGTTTCATATACTTCACTGTCTCGTTACTGATGTTCTGTATAGCAAAATGCTTAAAGCTCCCTAAAAAACCTCGAGCAATGGTTGCGTGAAAGACAGAAATGATTCATCAAGCCATTACATCTCTTCTGTGTTTGTAATCCATGACAGTTAACACTTCTACTCCCAATGCCAAATGCCTTTTTGTCAATTACCCCTGATTTCTTCTGATGTTACATATGGAATGCCTTTGTTGTACATTAACCTTTTCCAAATGGTTTGATAACTGAAAAGCTTCTTTGATTTGGCAGGTACCTGAGAGGCCTCTCATAAGCAAATGGCTCTAGTTGCTCTTTTGGCTACTGCCCTGCCACAGGATTCCCACAGAAGGATTAGACGGAACTGGCAGAACAGTTAGCCAAGCCACCCCAGCACCAACACGGGACAAACGGACCTTTTTCATCCTCAATGCTGTCAATAAGTTTTGACGGAATTGGCAAAATGTTGACCCTGAGAATAATATACCTGCCAAAAAGGACTCGTCGAGGTTAATTGGGCCCAAATTCATAACCAGAGTCTAGCAGCCATTGTTTACGGAGGCATCTCACACCTGCTGCATTTCAGTGAAAAGCAACAGACTGGGCTGCCAAGCCTCCTGCACTATGCTTCTGTTGGCTGAGTCAACCCTTTTAAGAGAGCTCCTAGGATCAAAATTCAACCAACAGGACTGAGATTTCCCCTCTCCAATTGGGACTACACAGCTATGTCCTCATTTGCATCTTCACCAGTCAGAAGGACTCCTTTCTGACCAATCAGGATGGTGATATTTGGACCAATCAAACTGTGAGAATTTGGAGTTTTCATTTGCATAGAAGTGGGCCAATCAAGGACCAGGGATGGGCACACTTTTTTTTTTAGGAGAAATTGGTTTTATTTGTTTTTTACTTTTTATTTTGAAATAATTTCAAAATTATAGAAAAATTTCAAAAATCACACAAAGACCTTTCTATTGTCGGGACTCTGATTTATCAGTTGTTTATATTTTGTCACATTCCCTCTTTCTGTATATATGAATATATTATTATTAAGACACTTAAGCGAATGTGGCATTCAACATGCCTCTTTTTTTTTTTTTTTCACTCTGGAATGGCCCTTTTATTTTAATTTATAAAATTAACATTCTGCTATTTTTTTTGTTCTTTCTTTTTATTGTATTAGTTTCAAGTATACAAAAAACATAATGAATAGACATTTACACCCCTCACAAAGTAATAACCAACCCCCAAGTTTACTACCCATGTGACATTGTATAAAGCTGTTACAATACCATTGACTATGTTCACTATGCTGTACTTTACATCCTGTGAGGATATATATACTGAGGGTGCCAAAAAAATGTATACACATTTTAAGAAAGGAAAAAACTGTATTAATTGTAATACGTACTCAATATATACCGATAACAAAAGATAAATACAAGTCACATTTCGCTTCTGCAATTACAAGAGGTGTTCAAAGTAATCAAAGACACTTCTGATTACTGTGAACTACTTTCTGAGCATAGATAACATCTCTTAAAATCTGTATGCATTTTTGGCATCCTCAGTATATATACATACATATAAAAATATATTTATTTTACATATATATATATATATATATATATATATATATAATGTATATATTTAATTATAGTTGACATTCAATATTATCCTACTTCAATTTCAGGTGTACAGTGCAGTGATCAGACATCTATACAATCTGTGAAGTGATCAGGACTTATCCCCCTGATAAGTCCAGTACCCATCTGGCACCATACATGATCTGTACAACATTATTGATTATATTGCTCATACTGTATTTCACATCCTCATGATTATTTTGTGACTACTAATTTGTACTTTCTAATCACCACACCTTCTCACCCACTCCCCCAACCCCTCTTCCATCTAGCAGCCATCAGTTTTTTTCTCTGCATCTCTGAGTCTATTTCTGTTTTGTTTCTGCATTCATTGTGTTCTTTAAATCCCACATACAAGTGAGATCATATGGTATTTTTATTTCTCAGTCTGACTTATTTCACTTAGCATAATATTCCCTAAGTTCATCCATGGTGTTGCAAATGGTAAGATTTCATTTGTTTTTATAGCAGAGTAATACTCCATTATATAAATATACCACAATTTTTTTATCCAGTCATCTATTGATGGGTATTTCAGTTTTTTCCATGTCTTGGTTATTGTGAATAGCACTGCAATAAACATAGAGGTGCATATATTTTTTTGAATCAGTGTTTTGGATTTCGTTGGATAAATTCCTAGGAGCGGAATTGTTGGGTCATAAGGTAGTTCAAGTTTTAATTTTTTGAGGAACCTCCATACTGTTTTCCTTAGTGGCTGCACCAATTTGCAATCCCACCAACAGTGCACGAGGGTTCCCTTTTCTCCACATCCTCGTCAACACTTGTTTGTTGATTTATTGATGATAGCCATTCTGACAGGAGTGAGGTGCTATCTCATTTTGGTTATTATTTGCATTTCGCTACTGATTAATGACATTGAGCATCTTTTCATATGTCTGTTGATCATCTGTATGTCCTTTTTAGAGAAATGTGTCTTTATGTCCTCTGCGCAATTTTTAATTGCTTTTGCTTGTTTGTCTGTTTGTTTGTTTGGTGTTGAGTTGTATGAGTTTTTGTTTTTAATAAATTTTGGATATTAACCCCTTATCAGATATATCATTGGCAAATATCTTCTACCATTCAGTAGGATGTCTTTTTGTTTTGTTGGTGGTTTCCTTTACTGTGAAAAAAACATGTTAGTTTGATGTGGTCCCACATGTTTGTTTGTTTGTTTGTTTGTTTGTTTGTTTTTGCTTTCCTTGCCAAAGGGGATATATCAGGAAAAATATTACTAAGGGTAGTGTCTGTGAGTTTACTTCCTATATTTCCTTCTAGCAGTTTTATGATTTGGAGTCTTATACTTAAGTCTTTAATCTATTTTGAGTTTATTCTTGTATATGGCATAAGAAAGTGGCCCAGTTACATTGTTTTTGCATGTATCAATCCAGTTTTTCCAGCACCATTTATTAAATAGACTGACTTTATCCCAATGGAAATTTTTGCTTCCTTTGCATACATTAAATGACCATATAGGCATGGATTTATTTCTGGGCTCTCTATTCTGTTCCATTGATTTATGTGTTTCTTTTTATACCAATACCATCTTGTTTTGATTATTATAGCCTTGTAGCATGATTTTATGTCAGGTAGTGTGATGCCTTCCACTTTGTTTTTGTTTCTCAGGATTGCCATGGCTATTTGGGGCCTTTTATGGTTCCATATACATTTTAGGATTATTTGTTCTAGCTCTGTATAAAAGGTCATTGGTATTTTGATAGGAATTGCATTGAATCTGTATATTGCTTTAGGTATTATGGACATTTTAACTATATTAATTCTTCCTATACATTAGCATGGTATGTGTTTCCATTTATTGTATCATCTTTAATTTATCTCTTCAATGTCTTATAATCTTCTGAGTACAGTTATTTTACTTCCTTGGTTAAATTTATTCCTAAGTATTTTATGGGTTTGTTTTTTTGTTTGTTTGTTTGTTTGTTTGTTTGTTTTTTAATTAGTTTCAGGTGCACAAGACAAAGCAAAACTTAGACATTTATCATTTATATCCCTCACACTGTGTGAACCCCCCTCCCCCCATCCACTATCCCTCTGTACGTTCCCAAAACCTCTCACCTTCCCCTTATTCCCACCCCCCCCGCCCCTCTAGCAACCCTCTGTTTTTCCTCCATGTTTCCAAAACTGTTTCTGATTAGTTCATTCACTTATTCTTTTCTTTAGATTCCGCATATAAGTGAGATCATATGGTATTTGTCTTTCTCTTTCTGACTTATTTCACTTAACATAATGTTCTCTAGGTCCATCCATGTTGTTGCAAATGGTAAGATTTCTTTCTTCTTTATGGCTGCGTAATACTCCATTGTATAAATGTACCACAGTTTCTTAATCCAGTCATCTACTGATGGGCATTTCGGTTGTTTCCAGGTCTTGGCTATTGTATATAGTGCTGCAATAAACATAGGAGTGCATAAAGATTTTTGAATTGGAGTTTTGGATTTCTCCGGATAGATACCTAGGAGTGGGATTGCTGGATCATAAGGTAGTTCCATTTTCAGATTTTTGAGATATCTCCAAACTGTTTTCCATAGTGGCTGCACCAATCTGCATTCCCACCAACAGTGCACCAGCGTTCCCTTTTCTCCGCATCCACGCCAGCACTTGTTGTTTGTTGATTTATTGATGATAGCCATCCTGACTGGGGTGAGGTGGTATCTCATTGTGGTTTTTATTTGCATTTCTCTAATGGTTAGTGAGGTTGAACATTTCTTCATATGTCTGTTTGCCATCTGTGTGTCCTTTTTAGAAAAATGTCTCTTCATGTCCTCTGCCCATTTTTTAATTGGGTTGTTTGTTTTTTTGGAGTTGAGTTGAGTGAGTTTTTTATAAATTTGTGATATTAACCCCTTATCAGATATATCATTGGCAAATATATTTTCCCAATCAGTAGGATCCCTTTTTGTTTTATTGATGGTTTCCTTTGCTGTGAAAAAGCTTTTTAGTTTGATGTAATCCCACATGTTTATTTTTCCTCTTACTTCCCTCGCGCGAGGGGATATATCAGTAAAAATCTTACTCCGGGTAATGTCTGTGAAGTTTCTTCCTATATTTTCTTCTAGGAATTTTATGGTTTCAGATCTTACATTTAAATCTTTAAGCCATTTTGAATTTATTTTTGTATGTGGTGTAAGGAGGTGATCCAGCTTCATCTTTTTGCATGTGTCTGTCCAAGTTTCCCAGCACCATTTATTGAATAGACTGTCTTTACCCCACCGTACATTCTTGCTTCCATTGTCATAGATTAAGTGGCCATATAGGCATGGATTTATTTCTGGACTCTCTATTCTGTTCCATTGATCTATGGGTCTGTTTTTATGCCAGTACCATGCTGTTTTGATTACTGTAGCCATGTAGTATAATTTGAAGTCAGGTATTGTTATACCTCCCACTTTGTTCTTATTTCTCAAGATTGTTGAAGATATCCGGGGTCTTTTGTTATCCCATATAAATTTTAGGATTATATGTTCTATTTCTGTGAAAAATGTCGTTGGTAGTTTGATAGGAATTGCGTTGAATATATATATTGCCTTAGGCAGTATGGACATTTTAACTATATTAATTCTTCCTATCCATGAACATGGTATGTGTTTCCATCTATTTGTATCTTCTTTCATTTCTTTCTTCAGTGTCTTATAATTTTCTGAGTACAGATCTTTTACTTCTTTGGTTAAATTTATTCCCAGGTATTTTATAGTCTTTGGAGCAATTGTAAATGGAATTGCTTTTTTAATTTCTCCTTCTGATGTTTTATTATTGGTATATACAAATGCAACTGATTTCTGAATATTAATTTTGTATCCTGCTACTTTACTAAATTCATCTATCAGCTCTAATAGTTTCTTGGTGGAGTCTTTAGGGTTCTCTAAATATAGTATCATATCATCTGCATATAATGACAGTTTTACTTCCTCCTTACCGATTTGGATGCCTTTTATTTCTTTTTCTTGTCTGATTGCTGTGGCTAGAACTTCCAGCACTATGTTGAATAGAAGTGGAGAAAGTGGGCAGCCTTGCCTTGTTCCTGATTTTAAGGGGAATGGTTTTAGTTTTTCCCCATTGAGTATGATGTTAGCTGTGGGTCTATCATATATGGCCTTTATTATGTTGAGATATGATCCCTCTATTCCCACTTTCTTAAGGGTTTTTATCATGAATGGCTGCTGAATTTTATCAAATGCTTTTTCTGCGTCAATTGATATGATCATATGATTTTTATTTTTCATTTTGTTAATGTGGTGTATCACATTAATTGATTTGCGGATGTTGAACCACCCTTGCATACCAGGGATGAATCCCACTTGATCATGGTGTATAATCTTTTTAATATATTGCTGAATTCTGTTTGCTAGTATTTTGTTGAGGATTTTTGCATCTATGTTCATTAGCGATATCGGCCTGTAGTTTTCTTTTTTTGTGGTGTCTTTGTCTGATTTTGGGATCAGGGTGATAGTGGCTTCGTAAAAAGTGTTTGGGAGTCTTCCCTCCCTCTGGATTTTTTGGAAGAGTTTGAGGAGAATAGGTGACAATTCTTTTTGGAACGTTCTGTAAAATTCACCTGTAAAGCCATCTGGTCCAGGGCTTTTGTTTGTTGGGAGATTGTTGATTACTGATTCAATTTCCTTGGTGGTAATCAGTCTATTCAGGTTTTCTGTCTCCTCTTGAGTTAGCCTTGGGAGGTTGTATGCATCTAGGAAATTGTCCATTTCTTCCAGGTTGTCAAATTTGTTGGCATACAGTTGCTCATAGTAATTTCTTAGGATTTTTTGTATCTCTGCGGTGTCTGTTGTCACTTCTCCTCTTTCATTACTGATTTTATTAATTTGGGTCCTCTCTCTCTTTTTTTTAATGAGTCTGGCTAAAGGTTTGTCGATTTTGTTTATCTTCTCTAAGAACCAACTCTTGGATTCATTGATCTTTTGTATTGTTTTTCTGGTTTCTATTTCATTTATTTCCGCTCTGATCTTTATTACCTCCTTCCTTGTACTCCCTTTGGGCTTATTTTGTTGTTCTTTTTCCAGATCCCTTAAGTGTGAAGATAAACTGTTGATTAGTGATGTTTCTTGTTTCTTTAGGTAGGCCTGCAGTGCTATGAACTTCCCTCTTAGGACTGCTTTCGCTGCATCCCATAGATTTTGGGTCGTTGTATTTTCATTTTCGTTTGTCTCGAGATATCTTTTGATTTCTTCCTTGATCTCCTGTTTGACCCATTCATTATTTAGTAACATATTATTCAGCCTCCATGAATTTGTGTGTCTTCCAGTCTTTTTCCTGTAGTTCATTTCTAATTTCATAGCACTGTGGTCAGAGAAGACAATTGGTATGATTTCAATTTTCTTAAATTTATCCAGACTTGCTTTGTGGCCTAACATATGGTCTATCTTGGAGAATGTTCCATGTGCGCTTGAGAAGAACGTGTATTCTGCAGCATTGGGGTGGAATGCTCTGAAAATATCGGTTAAATCCAAGTGGTCCAATGTGTCATTTAAGGCTGTTGTTTCCGTATTGATTTTCTGTCTGGAAGACCTGTCCCTTGTTGTCAGAGGTGTGTTGAAGTCCCCTACTATGATAGTGTTACTGTTGATCTCCATCTTTATGTCAGTCAATATCTGTTTTATATATTTAGGTGCTCCTATGTTGGGTGCATAGATGTTTACTAGGGTTATATCCTCTTGTCGAATTGATCCCTTTATTATTATATAGTGTCCATCTTTGTCTTTTAATATTTTCTTCATTTTAAAGTCTATTTTGTCAGAGATAAGTATTGCAACTCCAGCTTTTTTCTCATTTCCATTTGCATGGAATATCTTACTCCAACCCTTCACTTTTAGCCTGTGTGTGTCTTTTGATCTGAGGTGAGTCTCTTGTATACAGCATATACAAGGGTCTTGCTTTCTTATCCATTCAGCCACCCTATGTCTCTTGATTGGAGCATTTAAACCATTTACATTTAAAGTGATTATTGATAAGTACATAGTTATTGCCATTTTTAAATTTGTGGATAGATTGTTTTCGTCTTTCTTCTATTTACAGAAGTCCTTTTAGTATTTCTTGCAATGCTGGCCTGGTGGTAATGAATTCCTTTAGCTTATTCTTTTCTGGGAAGCTCTTTATCTCCCCGTCAATTTTAAATGATAGCCTTGCTGGATAAAGCAACCTAGGTTGTAGGCCTTTGTTTTCCATCACTTTGAGTATCTCCTGCCACTCCCTCCTGGCCTTCAATGTTTCTGCAGAAAAGTCATTTGATAGTCTTATGGGAGTTCCCTTGTATGTAACCCTCTGTCTTTCTCTTGCTGCTTTTAGGATTCTCTCTTTGTCTTTAATCTTTGCCATTTTAGCTATAATGTGTCTTGGAGTGGACCTGTTTGGGTTTATCCTGGTTGGAACTCTCTGCACTTCCTGGACTTGTATGTTGGTTTCCTTCATCAGGTTAGGGAAGTTTTCAGACATTATTACTTCAAATATGTTCTCAATCCCTTGTTTCTTCTCTTCACCTTCTGGTATTCCTATGATGCGCATGTTGTTGCGCTTGATGTTATCCCATAGGTCTCTTAAACCATCTTCATTGTTTTTTATTCTTTTTTCTTTCTGTTGTTCTGTTTGGGTGATCTCTGCTAACTTGTCTTCTAAGTCGCTGATTCGATCCTCTGCTTCATCTAACCTGCTGTTAATTCCTTCAAGTGAGTTCTTTATTTCGGTAACTGTGTTCTTTAGTTCTAACTGGTTGTTCGTTATGATTTCTACATCCTTCTTGATGTCCTCTCTAAGTTCCTTAAACATTCTTATCATCAGTATTCTGAACTCTGTCTCTGACAGTTTGGTTACCTCTGCTTCATTTAGTTCCATTTCTGAAGGTTTCTTCTGTTCTTTTATTTGGGATATGTTTCTTTGTTTCCTCATTCTGGCTGACTCTCTGTGTTTGCTTCGATGTATTAGGTAGATGCCCTGGAGTTCTTAGTTCTTGCTGGATTAGTATATAATAAATGTCCTTTATATTTGACTTGCACTACTTCGTTCTTCTCCCCTGCGTGTGCTCTAAAAGTGACTCTTGTGTTGTGTATATTGTCCTGTTAAAGAAGATCCTTAATTGCTTTTCGCTTGTGAGTAGGTGCAGTTAACTCCTAGGCTGACTAGTTGTGAGACTTGGCTTTGCCCACGCAGGGTATTCTGCTGCGTGAGGATTGACCGCTTAGATGTGGTTTGCCCTTTGGCCTCTATGTGCCTGTAAAGAATCCCCTCTGAGTGTGTCACTTGTAGGTCAAACCCGGTAGTACTCTGGCTTGGTCTGGAGTTGGCCGCTGGGTATGTTGAATCTTGTGCCTCTTAAGCTGGGCACTGGTAGGGCAATTACAGAACAAAGCAAATCACCAAGCACAACAATAACAACAAGGAAAAAGTCAAATACATTCACATGTAAAAAAACAATCGACAACCGCCACTCGACACAGGCAAAGATGTCAGAAATATAAAGACAAATCAAAACAGAACAAAAAAAAACAGCGCCAGTTGTGGCTTAAGCCCACCAAGTAATCTCCAGGTTGTTCTCTGCTATAGCACAGAGTCCCCACTCGACACAGGCAAAGATGTCAAAAATATAAAGACAAATCAAAACAGAACAAAACAAACAAACAAACAAACAAAAAACAAACAAACAAACAAAAACCACAGCACCAGTTGTGGCTTAAGCCCACCAAGTAATCTCCAGGTTGTTCTCTGCTATAGCATAGAGTCCCCACTCGACACAGGCAAAGATGTCAAAAATATAAAGACAAATCAAAACAGAACAAAAACAAACAAACAAAAAACAAACAAACAAACAAACAAACAAAAAACACAGCGCCAGTTGTGGCTTAAGCCCACCAAGTAATCTCCAGGTTGTTCTCTGCTGTAGCACAGAGTCCTCACTCAACACAGGCAAAGATGTCAAAAATATAAAGACAAATCAACACAGAACAAAAAAAAACAAACAAACAAAAAACAAACAAACAAAAAACAAACAAACAAAAAACAAACAAACAAACAAAAAACACAGTGCCAGTTGTGGCTTAAGCCCACCAAGTAATCTCCAAGTTGTTCTCTGCTGTAGCACAGAATCCCCACTCGACACAGGCAAAGATGTCAAAAATATAAAGACAAATCAACACAGAACAAAAAACAAACAAACAAACAAACAAAAAACAAACAAAAAACAAACAAACAAAAAACACAGCGCCAGTTGTGGCTTAAGCCCACCAAGTAATCTCCAAGTTGTTCTCTGCTGTAGCACAGAATCCCCACTCGACACAGGCAAAGATGTCAAAAATATAAAGACAAATCAACACAGAACAAAAAAAAAACAAACAAACAAACAAAAAACAAACAAACAAACAAAAAACACAGCGCCAGTTGTGGCTTAAACCCACCAAGTAATCTCCAAGTTGTTCTCTACTGTAGCACAGAATCCCCACTCGACACAGGCAAAGACGTCAAAAATATAAAGACAAATCAAAACAGAAAAAAAAAAAAAAAAGACAGCGCCAGTTGTGGCTTAAGCCCACCAAGTAATCCCCTGCGTATTGTGCAGGTAGAGCCGGTCACCTGATGCCCAGAGTGACTCTGAGGCTGCAGCTTTAGATGCGTGGGGCTGAGGGGTCTGGACAGTAGGTTTTACAAAGTCAGTGCAGTTTCTGCCCTTGCCGGCACATATGCACACCGAGAATAGCACCACCAGCCCTGTGTCCAGCTCTCCTGAGTCTTAGGGCACCTCTTCCCTGTGTGTGTGTGTGGCCGGCAGGGAATTCCTCAGCTGCTGAAAGCTGAGTGCTGTATCTGCCACTTACTGCTGATCCCTGGGAGTGCCTCCGCTGATGTAATTGCCCCGCCCTAGGCAGGCCAGAAAGGGTGGGGGCTGGGGATGGAAAGAGGGGTCTTCTCTTTCCCAGCCCATCTGTGTCACACCCCACCCACAGGCCAGAAACGGTGGTATCTGGGGGTGGATGAGTCTTCTGTCTCCTAGTCCAGGGCAGACCACACTCTTCTCAGCCTCTTCCCTGTACCAAAGCCAGCGGCCAGTCTTCCCTTAGCCCAAACCCCAAGGCTCCTCTGTAATCTGACACTGCTCTTAGATCAGGAGCCAGTTTAAGTCTCTGGAAGGGTGGGGGTAGGATTGGAAGAGCGGGGGGAGGGGCCCAGGTATGGAGTTTAATAGCCTCAAATGCTAGATATCCTCCCTCTGCGGGGGGGAGAGGTCTGCTGTGGGACGCAAAGTAGAGTCCGCCACCTGGCTTTTGTGTTCTCTCTTTTGTCCTGGGAACCCCTGCGTCTCTGCAGCTGGGGATGTGTTTGCCCCGCTCTAGGCTGGCTATAAAGGGTGGGGGCTGGGGATGGAAGGAGGGGTCTTCTCTTTCCCAGTCCCGCTGTCTTAACACTCTTCCCGCAGGCCAGAAAAGGTGGTGGCTGGAGGCGGAAGATTCCCAGCTCCTAGCCTCCTCCCTGGGCCCGCCTGTCTTCCCGGAGCCGGGGCTCCAAGGCGCCTCTGTAATCTGCCGTTGCTCCTTAGTGCAGGGGCTAGATCAAGTCTCTAGAAAGGCGGGGGTAGGGTCGGAAGAGCGGGGGAAGGTGCCCAGGCACGGAGTCTGTGTTCCTTGTCCGGCCCAAGGACCAACTGAGGTTATTAGCTGAAGTTAATGCTGGATATGCTGCCCCTGCAGCGAGAGAGGTCCGCTGTGGGACGCAGGGCAAAACGCCCACCTCGTGGCTTCCGGGCTCTCCTCCGTCCTGGGATAACCTGCGTATCTGTAGCCGTGGGTGTGGGCTGGAATTTCACAGGCACAGGTGCGGAGCAGATTTCCACAACCCGAGGGTGGGGGCCGAATTTCTACCGCCACAGGTGTGGACCGCGAATCCAACCCGCGTCCCCACCGCCGCCGCAGGTGCGGCGTGTCTCCGCTCCGCTCCCTTGCTTCTTTCCCTGCTCGCCCAATTTTTCCCCACCTGCAAGAAATCCCTGCGCGAGTCTCTTCGCTGTTCTGCGTGATGAGCAGAGAGTCCTTTGATGGGTTATAAGCTTCCCGTTTCTGATAAGATCCGACGGAGAACTCAAAAAGTGCGCCCCGCTGCCGCCATTCCTATCTGTTTGTTTGTTTTTTGATACAACTCTAAATGGGAGTGTTTGCTTAATTTCTCTTTCTGGTAGTTTGTTATTGGTATATACAAATGCAATGATTTCTGAATAATACTTTTGTATCCTGCTACTTTACTAAATTCATTTATCAGTTCTACTAGTTTTTTGGTGGAATCCTTGGGGTTCTCTATATACAGTATCATGTCATCTGCAAATAATGACACTTTTACTTCGTCCTTTCCTATTTGGGTGGCTTTTATTTCTTTTTCTTGTCTGATTGCTGAGGCTAGAACTTCCAGTAATATGTTGAATAAAAGTGATAAAAGTGGGCATCCTTGTCTTGTTCCTGATCTTTTTTTTTCTTTTATTCACTTTGTTTGTTTTTAATTAAAGTTTATTGGGGTGACAATTGTTAGTAAAGTTGTATGATTTCAGGTGTACAATTCTGTAATACATCATCTATATATCACATTGTGTGTTCACCACCCAGAGTCAGTTCTCCTTCCTGATCTTAAGGGGAATGCTTTTAGCTTTTAGGAGTGGGCACTCTTCTCTATATAAGACTGCTTTATGCCTGCCTCAATGGAGGTCAGTTTTAGTTTCCATTGAAGACTGCGTTTCCCTGGTGGGAACTGTAACATTGGAGCTGGAGCCGTAACACAGAAGCTACCTTGCTGGAGCAGAGAGGAGCAGAGCTGTCTCACTGGAGCTGAGCTGTGACACCAAAGCTGAGCTGTGACAGCAGAGTTGTACCACTTGGGCTTCCTCATCTGAGCCACGCCACCTGAGCTATTCCACAGCTGTGCTGTCCCACAGCCATGCTATTTCATAATTGAGCTGCTTCACAAATGTGCTGTTCCACAAACAAGCTGTTTCACAACTGAGCTGTTTTCACAGAATAAAGTGCCTCCTCTCATTGTATCACAAACTTGCAACTCTTGTTGGTGTTGAATTGGTGGTGATGACCTTCAGTTGAAAATGGAAAAAGAATATTTCTCTAAAACAGGGTATATGCCAGATCAGGCAGCCAGTTGTCAATCAGATTTCCCCAGAACCTGGCAGCAAAACAGATAGGTTTCACTGACTTCTGCATGATTCCAGGTGAAGGCCCTGTTCCAGGTCCCATTCTCTCACTGGAACCAAACAGGACTGTAGAAAAAGAGGTGTAATGTAGTACTGTATCTTCTTCCTATGAAGAGCAAACTTTCTCAGCCATTCTGCCCAAATCCTATAGGCTCAGTTTTGTGAGGACTGCTCCATTCATCCTAAAAAGTGTGTAAGAAATTTTGGCATTCAGAGCAGCTGAATAGCTCGGGTGAGGTGATTCATTTTTAAATTAGAAACACTTACATATTAATTCATATTCTCCCCATTTTTTGTTATTACTTCTGGGCACTCAAATTATTTTGCCCTGTTTTTATGAGGCCCCCACTTTTGAGCTCCGAGAAACTATAATTGTCATTCAGACTAAATTAATAGGAGTTTTATTGGCTCATTATTTTTGACATCTGGTTGGACGTGCAAACCAATAACTATTAGGTAATAATTGCAGTAGGCTCTGATTAGAAACTAATAACATTAGCAATAAACTTTAAACATGGTTGCCATGAGGCTTGATCAAAAGGAAAGGGCACAGAACTGCTCACATGCAGAGAAGCTGGGGCAGTTGAGAGCACCCATCTCCTAGTTCTGGCCCAGTCAGACCACCAGCATATTATAACTGTCATCAGCAAGAAAATCTGATTCCATAACAGGAAATAAAAATCATGATAGACAAAAACTGCAGTGCTTGAATGGAAATATAGCAAAAGAAGTACTCTGTATTTCCCACATTTCCAAATAATGCACGAAGATTTTTAATATTCTTCTTTCAACATTTGCCTTACTTCTTCAACAAATGCATGTAAAATGTGCTCTTGCCTTAGTAATTACTGACATTTATTGAGCACTGACTGTGGGCCAGGCCCTCTTCTAAGCACTTTACATACATTAGTGTGTGCAATCCTCATAAAAAGCTGTAGGGTTGACACTGTCATTATTCCACTTACAGATCGGGGACCTGAGGCACAGAGAGAGAAAGTGACATGTCCCAGGCCACATAGCAGTACACCCACAGCAATAAAATTGAGGCTCAAATCCCAGCAGTAATACCCATATCCTTTAAACACTACTACACTGCCATTCTTGCTTTCAGTTTTTAACAGGTGTTTATTGAGCACCTGCAATTTGCCAAGCATTTTTGTACGAGCTGTGGTTGAGGGAGAGCGTAATACAAAAAAAAAAAAGTAGATGTGTTCTAGGAAGTAACCCACTCACCTGAATTATTACAATAGCTTCCTAATTTCTGATCTCTCCTCCTTCTGGCTTTTCCCTACAAAGCAGCCAGCGGGAGCCTGTTAAAATGTGACTCAAGTTATGTCACTCCTCAGCTCAGAACCCTCCTCTAACTTCCAATCTCATTTATAATACAGGGTTCATTCAGCAGAATCATTCCTGTCCTCCCAGAGCTCCCCCTCACCTCCCCACCAGTCACCTGTCTTACAACTGCCCTGTTCAGGCGGAGGCAGCTGCATGACTCTCTTCACCACTCTGCAAACAGAGTTTCACCTTTTACTCCAGGGCCTTTGCACTTGACACTCCCTCCACCAAGAACACTCTTCCTAGAGTGCTCCTCCCATTATCTCTGTTTTCTGTCCCTTTTCTCATTCAGATTTTGCTCAAATGTCATGTTGCAGGGGAGCTGTCTCTGGACATCCTTTTAAAAACTGTACACCCTTTCCACAATGACATTTTCTTCCCCTTTCTTGTTTTATTTTTGTCCCTGGCATCATCTATTATCTAGCAGACCAGCGGGACTATATGTGTTAGTTAACTGGTTAGTTGGTAGGTTTGGGGTTAGTTAAATTGTGTATCTTTTTACCACTAAAATACATTTTATGAAAACAGCAGAGTGTGTCTATTTTGTTTATTGTTATATTCGCAGTGCCTAGAATGGTGTCTGGCATATAGTAGGTACACAACTCATACTCGTTTAATGAATAAATATATATTGCCCTGAAGGATCTTAACCCTTTCACTGCATTAATTGATTTCAAGTGTGTGTTTTTTCCCCAAAATGTGTTAAAAATCCACACACACAAAAAAAGTTGATATTTTGACTGTTTTATGCATATATACTCAAACTCCACACTAGAGGGAAAAGTTTTTTTGAGCTCATGGAGTAAACTCAAATGCTGCAGTCAGCAAATGTAAATATTCACTTGGATATATCCTAACATTGCAGCAAAGAGGTTAATCTGTTTAGAAAAATGAGCTGTACTTTCCACAGCCTTTGCCTGGAAAACAGTAAACATTATATGTACTACACATAAGTCAAAGCCACACAGCAAGTTAGTCTCAGGGTTAGTGCCTGGGGAGGATACAAACTGGAAGTCCCATGAGTCAACAGCAGGGTAAGGTCTTTCAAGAGGCAGGAATGCACATGTCTTGTGGGAGGAAATAAAGAGAGGAGCATAGAAGCAAAGGCATATATTTGGTTTAAATCCCAGCCTTTGTACTTACCAGCTCTGTGGTTGTTTCTCTGAGCCCGTGAACAGGTTACCCAACCTTTTTGAGTCTCAGTTTTCTTGTCTATAAAATGACAACAGTGTCCACCAAGTAGTGTTGTTGTGAAGACAAAATGGAATAACATATGCGAACAGCCTAACTTCACCCTCACATGTTGTGCCCAACAATGTAAACTGTACTTTTCCTTCCTTCTGAAACACTGAGAGGAGTGGCAAAAAGCAAGAGGGGTAGCCAAGATAGCCAAGATAGCCAAGGCAGAACCAGCTGGCCTTGAAAGATAACAGAAATTCAAATATGGGAAATGAATTTGTTTTCTGAAAGCAAAAATCTCAAGAGTTTAGTTCATTTCCTCCATCTTCAGTGAGGACCCAACAAATTCAAATAAGCCTGATGCCAGTAGGCGGTGTTAAGCTTAACGTCAAGTGTTGTCTGTAGCATCATTTTGCCCCTTACATGATACCAACATTTTTCCCTACAATTTCATAGCTGAGTGTGTTATGTCACCAACCACACTCCAAGTTCATCTGTGGGGACAGGTTCTGGTCCCTCTTTTGTATACCTAACAATTTCCATGCACCTAGCTATTGTACAGATACCAGTTCATTGATCCTCAAAATGACCCTATGAGGTGAGCACAAGGAACAGGGGATTAAGCTCCTATCTTACAGATGAAGAAACTGAGACTTAGTGTGATTCAGTGTTTCATTCGTGGCCCCAGGCCTAGTGAGCGGCAAACTCAGGACTAGAACCCAACGTCTCTGACTTAGGTCTAATGCCTGTTCCATTGCATCACGTAGCATCTGTATATCTCAGCACCATGTGCTCCTAGATGTGAATCAAACTGAATTGATGCACATAAAAGTTGCCAGACAGTTACTATCGCCATTGATTGGTATGTACCAGATGCTAGGAACAGTCCTAGTTACATTGCATACACTGTTCGCTTTTCTAAACCTCAACACAATCCTGTGGGTATTAGTGCTCCCCACCGCAGTCCTCTTTAAAAATAAGGAAATTGAAAAAATTAAAAAATAAGGAAATTGAGACCCAGAAAGGTTAAGAAACTTTATTAGGGTCATGCAGCTAGAGAGTGATAGAAGTGGGATGGATATCACATGGCCTCAAAACCAAACTCTTTCCACTGGGACACCCCTTAAGGCTGTGCAGAGAAGGGCCACATGGAGAGATTAGAGACCCCCTCCTCTGCAAATCTCGGCAGGAGGCCGACCTGGGCACAGGAAAGGAAGCTGACTGCCACAACCACTGGGTTTCTATTTCTGCGCCAAGGAGGTGGTGTTAAACACTTTGAACTGCATTTGAATGTCAGTTCCACAAAATGAAAGATCTTGGTTAACTTACCCAAACTTTGTGAATGTTGGTTTTCCAATCTATCATACGGGGCTGCTGGTACATGCCATATAGGGTTGTTGCAAGAATTTGTAAAGTAATCAGTGCAAATCACTCAACACAGAGATGGAAGGCACTTGATCCCTTTTCTCTCTTCCGACATAAAAGAAAGGGTGACACCAGAGGCTGAGCAGAAGAGTGTGGGACGAGAGGGGGATATCTTGAGCAGGAGCCACTAGAGACGGCTGGAGGGGAAACGGGCTGGGCTTTCTGAGAGAAGGCCCAGGAGAATGGCAGCAGTGCAGGGCAAACAGAGTGGGGAGGAGAGGCCTGAAGGCCTGACTGTGTCCACTCTTCCCCAACAGCAGGACCTGAGATGCTGATATTTCCAAACAAACCTATTTGTGGCTTTTGTTACGGTCTGTCCATGCTCAGGCCAGGGACACATACAGGACCCAGCCTGTCCAGACCTGTTATGTTATCTGTCACAGTCTAGAAGCCATGGCCTCAGACTCACCATCTCTACTGGAGTTTATTGAGTTCCACAATTGTAAACTGACCTCCCTCCTATTGGCTCCAGCCTCCAGCTTCTTACCAGGGCTTTGATTACCCTTCTTCCTCACCAAAATTGGACCTCTTCCTGTTTGAGGCAGCTTTGTACAATAGCTGGGAGGGGGTAAACTGAGGCACGTGGGGTGGCCATCTCTGTCCTTTGCCAGGCAGCATCATTACCTTCACCCATGGGTTGGAAGGACAGAGAGCCCAAAGGGGCATGAGCCATCTCACTGGCTTCCAAAGCTGCTTTGCTTTGTCACCAATGCCCCTTATCCCTCCATTTAGTAGACAGCTGCCTACCTGCCCATGCAGAAGTCACATCCCTCTCCTCAAACTTGGCCAGCTCGTTAGTCCCCAGGTTTGGTCTAATCTACATGGTTAATCATGAGCATGTCTGGTTCTGTTTTCCTCCCTCAAGGCTGCCATATTTAGTAAGGTTTATTAAGTTCCAGCTATGTCAGCAGTCTCAAGGTCCCTTCAGAGGCAAGGTGGAGCCCCGATGGGCCATTACGTGCAGATGTGAGAGGAACAGAAGCATCCAGCCAGGATAGTGGAATTGAAGGCTGCAGAAAGTTGCAACACTCCCTTTTCGGAAGACTCTGATGCCTTTTGAATTTTAATTTTGTTAAAGCATCAGCTTTTTGCAAAACCTTGACAAATGAAGACAGATTGACTGAAAACAAATCCTCCTGGAGGGTTTATAGTCTACAGCTAGTCCTACCAAGTGGCCTTGCTCCCTCCCCTCCTCCACACCACCCAGGCACCCAATGGTTCCAGAACCACAAGCACAGACAGCCCTGTGGCCGTCCATGGGACACAGAGTGGAAGGGAGGAATGGAAGTAGAAAGAGAACAAGGCCTTTACAATCAGGAAGTCCTGGGCTTGAATTCTGACTTCATTTATAACCTGGGTGATGGAGACAAACGGTTTCATCCATCTCTCTCTCAGTCTTGGTGTCCCAGCTATAAATGGGGGATAAGGTCAGTCCCCAAATGTGGTTGCAAGGATTAAAGTCCAGAGTTCAGGGGAAAAGAAGCGTTTTTTCACAAGTCAAAGAGATATTGAGAAAGATGTGGAAGGTGATGGAGTAGGTGCCCTTCCAGCATGAGACCAACGAAGGTAGAGAATCCTGTCATTGCTGTGCTCAGGCACTGGGGAGGGGGGCAGCTGTTTCCCTGCCAGTGCTGTCTCACCTATCAGCAGCACGGAGATCCCGGGGAACCGAGCCACTGCCATCAACACACGTCTTCCCTCAGAACGCAGGGCTAAAATTCCTCCAAAAGAGTTTTACTGTGGAGTCATAGCATTGATTCCTGTTGGAAAAGGTCAAAGAATAATGATTCTAAGGAATGGATGCAGTAATATCATCTCCCCATTTCCCAACCTGCCGTGACTCCCCGACAGGATAGAGTAAAACTCCTTACCAGAACTTTTGATTCTCTTTGAGATCTGGCCCCAATATGTGTGTCCAGACTCAGCCCTCACAACTTTTTATGACAGTATTACCACTATGACACCATCACTTGCCTACCTAGCTATCATTCCTCAAACCTGCCATGCCCTTCCACAGCTCCATGGTTATCCACTTGCAGTTCCTCTTCCTGAACCTCTTCTTCTGCTTGTCTATGTCATGAACTCAAGTGTTAAGTCCCAGCACAAAATCTCAGAATCCCTTGCAGGCAAATCTCAGAATCCCTTGCAGGCAAGTCTCTGGCTGGGGCCAAGGAAAAGTAGGGAAGGGAGGAGGCAACTGTCATTTTCTGAATATCTGTCACCATGTTCCAAGCACTGTGCCTGATGATTCACATAAATATACTCATCCCATTTTAATCTTAAGAACAACCCTCGGAACTATGTATCATCTCAATTTTGTAGGAAAGATAACTGAGATGTAAGAAGTTAAAATAACTTCTTGCCCAAAGTCCCACTGTTAGAAATATTAACAGGGAGATCTGACCCCAAACCCAGAGTGCTTGCCTTCCCATTGTATCACACTGCCCCCTTCACTAGGTCAAGCAGTCCCATGGCCATCTCTTGCTCTGGGCACTGGCTATGAACTCACTTCCTGTGTCTGCCCAGCAGCCACCAGAAGAGTAACTCAGCTCATCCTTGCTTTTTCCTCTCTTGGCCACTAGTGCCAACCAGTCCCAAGGACATTAGATTTTCCTGAAGGCACAGAAAATCTTCCATTGCCAAGAGTGTCTGCCTGTACTTCTTAGGTTAGAGAAGAAAGGAGGGAAAATAGCTACTGGTGAAAACAGACACACCAAGGTTCAGTTACATGGCAATACTTGTCAGGGAAGTGGGCAAACAGAATGGACACATTTCAGAGTCATTGGACGTCCCTCTCTGGACAGTCATTCTAAGCCTTCTTCGCAGGTTCTCCTTCTCCACTGTGCACAGGTTCTGTCCTGCTTCTTCTGGCCTTTTCATGCCAAGTTTGCTCCATGCTTCTTACTCTCTTCTCACAGGGCTCCAGATCCTGCTTTTGGCTCCCATACTTACCTCTCCAACCCTAACTTCCTTCACTCCAAACCTGTGATTCCCGCTGCTACCAGATATCCTCTCCAAAGTGTGCCAGAGGCACCTACAATTCAACAAGTCCAAAAACAACCTTGATAATCTTTCTTCCTCTTCAACAAACTTTCGTTTTCTTGATTCCTTTTTCTTATATGGCAATACTCATCAAAGTGTGCAAATCAAAAATCCAGCAATCATCCTTGATCCCTCTACCTCCTTCCTCACTCATATCCAATCAGTCACTGGGTTTTGCAGATTAATATATCTAATTTCATCTATCTCCCCTCTGTTTTAAAACCACTGCTGTAAATCAGGACAGATCTCTTCATTGGTCTCTCTGCCTCCTGTTTCATCCCCTCCACTTATGAGTCACAGTGATGATAGGGGCACCTTTCTGAAACACAAATCTGATTTTGGACTCTCTTACCTAAACCCATCTCTCCACAGCCTTCAGACTCCTTAGATAACACATGCTACCCTAAAGGATCTGACCATGCCTTGCATGTTTAACCTTATTTCCTATGACTGCTCCAGTCACCAATCACACAGTATGATTCACAGTTTCCCAACTTCCAAGCTGTTTCATGCTTGTCTTTGCACAGATGACCTCCTTGCCTGAGGTGCCTTTCTCACCCTGCCCCTGATCTGCATTTGGGCAACGCCTACTCATTCTTCAAAACTCAGTGTAATGGTGGCCTCCTCTGAAGAGCCTTGAAAGGTGCCAGTTTAGATTTAGAAGGTTCACCCCTACTTCCCGTAATTGCAGGTTCACTCCTGTCATAGAACACATTCCATCTTTCTGGCATCTGCTTTCACACTTTAAAAAACAGGAGCTCTGGTTGGTTCATCTTTATATCCCTCCTGACTACCATAGTTCCTGGCACAGGGGCAATTAACGCATGTTTACTGAATGCATGAAAGAGTGAATAAACAAATAAAGAAATGAATCCAGGGAGCATCTAAGAACTCCACCAAGGTGAACATTCTTAAAAGAAATGTTCCAATAGCAAAATCACTGTTTTCTTCTTTGTACTCACAGCTATCGAAACTCCCAGGCACTTCCACCTTCTCTCTTAAGCAAATAAATTTGGGCTTCTGGCTACACTGGCCCTGGCAGGATGAAGGGAAGGAGGCGTCTTCTAAATGGTGCATTTTCCTCTCTTTGTTTTTATTCCCTGTAAAACCTTAATTCAAAGTTCAGATGTACCTGGGGAGAACCAAATGCCAAGTATGTCCCATATAGGAATGTGGAGTCCCTCATACAGAGTTGTGAAAAAGACACTTGGCATCAATGTATCCCCCGGTGACTTTGCTTAAAGCTTTCTTGTAGTTTCCCCAGACATTCAGAGTCAAAGGGTTTTGAGGTACCCAGAAAATGCATTTTTAGGAGCAAACACTGGCAGTGTTTCTGATGCAAGTGGTGTGTGAATCACTTTTAAAACACTGCTTTAGGTGTTTAGAAAACAATCCTAAGTCAAATGTAATTTGCTATGATTTTCAGAGGCCCGCTCTGTAGTGAAGTGCTCTGAAGATCAAATATATTTGATTTTCTGTTCAGGACTAATGGGAGCAATCACTTCTCCTCAGCTTGGAGAGCCCATTAGGAGAGCAGATGAGCTAAGTATTTAGAAGATCAAGATGTGTTTAGAACATTGTTTACAAAGACTTCCTGCAGGGAGGACTAAAAACAATACTACTCCAGAGAGAGAGGGAGAGAGCATATTCCCATAAGCTCACATACACACGTGGACACCTTTGTCTCACCTTCTACAAACACATTATTACTGGTATTGCTTTTGTCCTCCACTTGCATTGTTTATTCTTGTCTGTGATCTTGAAGTGAGTGACATGCTCTCTGGAAGTAATCTCTTCCTCCAGATTGATAAGTAAATAAAGACTTCCTCTTCTCAGAGTAATTGCTTTTTTTTTTTTTTTTTTTTTTTTGGTCAAAATGCATACCACTCTGTTATGGTGGCAACTTTGTGATATGATTAAACCTAATTGTTTTACCTGCAAATGGAGGAGAGTCACTAACATGGCATCTTCCTTTTCTCTTATCCACTGACAAAGCTCCACCATGTGAAGAAAATCATTAAGGTAAACTAGCAAATAAACAGAAGCCATGCCAGGAGAAAACAATCATTCATTCCCTCAGGAAGAGTTCAATCCCATCACAATAAAGTGCAGAAATTTCAGATTGGAATGTCTATTGGGGCCAGGCAGATGACAAAAACTAGTGAGACTCAGCCAAGTTAACAATAAAGAAAATCAATGAAACAAAACAAAACAAACAAAAAAAAGACCTGGGGATATTGCCATTACATTGATATGCTCCCTTTAAAAGTATTCTGAGTGTTTCCATACTTTCAGATTTTTTCAGAAGAAGTAGGAAATTGAGACTTTGATATTTTCAAATTTAGTAACTATTTTAATTTAACATACAACGTGGGCCAACAAAACCAATTTTTTGGTCAAATATGTGGTAGGACCTCCCATGAGCATCTGCTGAACTGAAGGGACATTCAGTCTAGCAGGCCATAGTGACCTGTGGCCATGGACTGGAATCAGTGCATAATGAGAGTGCTCTTGATATTTAAAACTCTCAGTTTAATGAAATTATCTTAGAGGTCTTAAATGTATACAGCTACTGGAAAAAGAGTAATACTCTTTCTTTCCCCCTGCAGGATGGTGGTGGTGGTGATATGGAGGGGGCTTGACAGTTAACTTCTCTGACCCTCAATTTCTCAAAACATAGAATAGGAAAGACAATAATCCTTATAGGGATGTTGTAGGGATTAAAATGTGATAACAGAAAACTTGGAGGCAGAGTAGAAGCCTCTGGATAGATACTCCATAAATCTTAGTTCCCAGCTCCAGTCATGTGACTTTGGGCACGCCCCTTCACTTTTCTGGACTCTAACTGCACAGATGCTGGTTTTGGACCATGTTATCTCTGTGGCTCCTCAGGATGTTGCCATTCTGGAAGGCCCTGATGGTGGCCTCATGCACCCTGGCAGTGCTGCGCAATGAACATCTTGCTCTCTATAACTAAGATGGCTTTACTAACATAGTTTCCTTGGAATTGAGATCTGGCAAAAGAGTCACTGGTGATTTAACTGTGTTTAAATAGAAAATATTCAAGACCTTCAGATCCCCCACAATGCTAGCTGAAGGACAAAAGGTTGTCAGTGAAGTTAGGACATAATTATAACATGTAAGGTTAAATGCACCCCACTCCATAATCCTTCCTGAATAACTGCAATGTTTCTAGCCAAACTGGAGGCTGATAATTAACTTGCCTTGAGGTTGCTAGGGAAGCATTAACCAGCTGCACAGGATGAGTGAGGGAATTAAACAATAGGACAGGAAAGAGACAGTCATGTCTTTCAGCAAATAACTTAGTTAACTAACGCAGGGAGGCCGGAGATCAGAGCCCAGGTCACCACCAGGAGGGGCTTCCATTATAGGGACGTCACAACTGCAGCTACACCTGAGTGAAGACTCATTCATTACATCTCCTCTGGCTTCCTCCTGTACATTATGCTACTGTCATACAGCAGTCTCCCCTATCCATAGGGAATACAATCCACAACCCCCAGGGGATGCCTGAAACCACACATAGGACCAAACCTTACATAAACTATGTTTCTTTTCCTATACAGACATACTTATGAGAAGTTTAATTTATAAATTAGGCACAGTAAGAGATTGACAACAATAATTATAAAATAGGACAATTATAGCAATATACTGTAAAAAAGTGATGTGAACTTGGCTTCTCTTTCTTGTTCTCAAAATATCTTATTCTGTACACAGTGTGGATACACTTGGCAAGGGGATGATTCACATCCTGGGAAGGACAGAGCAGGAAAACATGAGATTTCCTCACACTACTCAGAATGGCCATGATTTAAAACATGAATTGTTTATCTCTGGAGTTTTCCATTTAATATTTTCAGACTACAGTTGATGGCAGTTAACTGAAACCATGAAAAGCAAAAGCACTGATAAGGGGGCCTAGTGTATTCAATCATTTCATGTCCCAGGTACTAATTTTCGCTGGAAAACAACACAAAATCTCTCACTGGTGTAACAGTACAGATTATTCTTCACTCTTGTTTGTCCTGCCCACAGGCTCAGTCTACATCTGCTCTGCATGTCTCTCATCTTCCCGGGACTAGGCTCTATAGCACAGCCCTTTCACAGTAATGGCAGAAAGTGTGAGCACGGCCAGAAACACACAGGGTTTCTTAAGGCCTCAGCTCAGAATCGGTACGCTGGAAACTTCTACCCACATCCTTCACGCCAAAGCAAGTCAGTCATACAGGGGGATAGACTCCTCCCACAGTGCAGCAGGGGAGTGAATAGTTGCTGAACAGTAATCTAATCTACCACACCCCTTGAGACTCTGAGCCTTTGAGAACAGGGACCATTCTTCAGAACTAATAGTTGCCTATGCCCTCTCAGCCTTGTCATGTGACCAGGAATGTGTGAAGTACACAGCAATCTGGGGGAAGTTGGAAGCTTGGGGATCCCCAAGACCTCTGTTGTTCTGTTGATGTGCATGCTGTGTTATTGTCTATTACATACCTTTTCTTAAAGTGAAATGTGGTGCTGGGTGAAGCCCGTTGTGTCTATGAGTTCAGCAGTCAGTGTGAACTGCAGATCACTGCTGCTAGTTGGACAGAGTAGGTAGCATGGTCCTAACCAGTTCTCAAAAAGGGAAAACACTTGTCCAAGATTGCACAATTGTAGGTCCTCTTGATTGCCTCACCCTTCTCTCTAACAGAACTCCTCTGGCTGGGTGCCACAGGGGAAGGTGGATCTAGCTCAGCTTACCCATGAGCCAGTCATGGAGGTCTCCTTCCCCTTCCTGGTGATGGCTGACAGGTAGGTAGCCGATCAGCTAGCCAGTGAGACCTGAGGGGAGGTCCTTAGGGGCTCCCGGGAAAGTATTACTTTCTCTTTTAAGGAGAACTTGGGAGAGAAGGCATCTTTCTGCCCCTGGAGATTCCTATGTCTGAATGTGATACCTGGAAAACAGTGCCATCTTATAAGCAAGAGAGAGCCATCCTAAAGGTGAAGCTGGCACTGAAGATGCAGAATGAGGAGACGCTCCATGACACCATCATTGAGCGTCTAATCGTAGAAGGTCTGGAGCTGCCCTATAACTAAGCTTCTTGTTATATGCAATAATCGTTTCCCTTATCATTTCAACAAGTCTGGGTCACTGTCTTCTCTTATTTACAGCCAAAGTCACCTTAACTTCTGAGGTCAGTAAGTGCTGGAGCTGAGGAGATAATGGCTTCCCCAAGCCCCAGGGGTATCTGGCAGAGTCACTGACCTAGCAGGGTCCCTAACATCAGTCTAACATCATGGGATCATTTGTTCTGGGAGAAGGAGTCCAGACAGGCATGAGGGAAGAAAGTTCTGATGGGTCAGCGCAGTCCTCCCAATGGGGGAACAGAGGCCAGAGGAAGGCAGCCATCCACGCAGGTAGGAGTTTTCAGTTGCATCAGGCCAGGAATCTCTGAGGCCACTAGTTGGCAATGAACTGTTAGCCTACAGTCATCTGACAGTATCAGTTTTGAGAATTCTTAGTGAATACTATTCTTATTTTGGGAAAAATTCTGGCATACTAATAGGGCCTATGTGTGTGGGGATATAAGACAGGGAAATTCAAAATGTACAAGCTATAAAAATTCTAACCACTGGGGACATTGGAGATCCTCAAATCACACTGAGTAGATAACTGCCAAATTGATCTACACTAAGGACCAACTCTGTACAGGGGAAAAATATTTTTCCGTATCTTAGAATGAGGTGCTAACTGCATAATTGACTTACACCTCGAATGTAATAATGCAGTCTTTGAAAGAATTGAAAGTAGCTCCTGAACTGGAGGTGCTTTTCCACAGGAACATTAGCTGGTATTGTGTGATAATAGCTGTCACAGGGTGATGAGGTGAGTCAGTTGTTTCTTACATGTATGTATTTGATTTCTATGTTTCTTTTATTCTAAGATGCATAATCCATGTTACCAAACAGAGCCGGACTACTGATGAGTCTCCTTTTGAAAGCTATGCTAATTTGAGACATTCTTACCAAGTGCTCGTCACCGTCACTGGTTACGAAGAATGTTGATGATCTATTTCTCAGGAGAGCTCTGAAAAGGAGAACAGTCACCCATCTGTCTGAATTTTTTTGCAGGGTAACAGGCCTGTCAGCAGCCTTGAAGATGGATGGGCTGACCTGTAAAGGTCCTCACTGTTATCAGTCACTGATTGATGACAAAAGTGTGAGCATGGAGAGAAGAGTTTGAAAAGCTTAATTTTAAATGTGACTCTGAAGGAAGAATGTTGACTCTGAAGGAGGGAACTGCTCTATAACCACAAGCTACCAGAGGGCATTTTGTTTGGTTTGGTTTGGTTTGGTTTGATTTGGTTTGGTTTGGTCTTTCCTTTGTACCTTGGTGTTTCATGCACAACAGTGGACATGCAGACAAAGAATTCCCTCAGATACTCTTCTACCTATCTCTATTGCACGTCAGTCACCCAAGGTATCTTTCCAGGGCAGCAATCATAAGTAACATGTCGATAACTTGTACCACTTATGAGGTGTGATCAAACAATATGGTGAATGCTTCAATAAAAAAAATTGTTACAGTAAAAGATGCACGGCCATTAATCTCCCTCAAAATACTCCCTCTCACTTCGAACACATGTATCCCATCATTCTTGCCACTTTCTGAAGCTGTTCTGGAAGTCCTCTTTCATAAGTGTCTTTAGTTGCGCTGTCATGACTGCCTTGATGTTCTGAATCCATTCAAAATGTTTTCCTTTCATGGTCATTTTGACTTTGGGGAAGAGCCAGAAGTTGCAGGGTGCCAGGTCCGGTGAATAAGGTCGATGTGGACACATCACAATGTTTTTATTTGACAGAAATTGCCATATACCACAAGCAATATGTGACATGGAGCTTTTCTGTTGTGATCACAAAATATGGTGAATGCGGCTGCTGAGTGCCATCCAACAGAAAGGCAGGGATCTTCAAAATGGGAAGTGACGCCTCGAACCTTAGTAACAGTGTGTGACAAGTTTCAACTTGTTCAGTGCAGTCAGTCAGGTGTGAGCTACAGTCGAGAGAAGGTGTGTTTTAAAGTGTGCTGTAAATCATCCTCCATCATGACAATGCTCCATGTCACACATCACTTTTGGTATATGGCAATTTCTGTCAAATGAATTATCCTCATCCACCTTATTCACCAGATCTGGCACCATGCGACTTCTGGTTCTTCCCCAAAGTCAAAATGGTCATGAAAAATTAACGTTTTGAATCAATTCAGCCACAACAGTACAACTAAAGACACTCACAAAAGAGGACTTCCAGAAAGTGGCAGGTACGATGGGATAAGTGTGTTCTAAGTGAAGGAGTGTATTTTGAGGAGGATTAATGGCAATGTGTCTTTTACTGTAATAATTTATTTTTATTTGAGCATTTACCGTATTGTTTGATCACACCTTGTATTATCACCAGCAATTCTCCTTGTAATGGCTACAGAATATATCCTTGTCTTTAAGATGAAAAAGCATGCATCTCCAGTTTACCAAAGCAGTGCTTTATTCCTGGTGTTTACATTTTTTTAAAAAAACTTCCTTCCAGCTTGGGTTCAGGCAGTATTGAGTGCTCGCCTGGGGATCACTTTGTCACCTTAGGGAGGGAAAAGACAGGAATCTACATATAAAGGCTGCAAATCTCAACTGATGTCCTCTCCATTGGCTTAAACCACAGGGTCTTAGTTTGGCCCTAAAAATCTTACTTGTAGTCTCGTATATTTAGGGGAAAGATAGCAGAAACTAGAAGTTATTGCATATTTACAATGAACCAGGTACATCTGGTATATGCTTTTGCAGGTAATTTTCAAGAGAGAGTTAACTTCCAAGAGAAGTTAAATAACGTGCAAAAGGTAAATAACACATACAAGTAAGATTCTTAGGCACCAACCACATCAAACACTTTTCGTAGATTATTTCATTTAACTGTTATATAAACCCTAATCAATAATTAGTCCACTCATTCCCATTTCCGTTTCATAAATGAGGACTTTGAAGCTTAGAGAGATTACATAATTCACTCAGAAAGGTGGAAGGGCTGGGTTTAAATGTCAAAGTCTGATGATAGGGACACAGATTCCTTTTGGGTCCCTGCAAAATTAATTGAAGGAAGAGCCCAGTTCCCAGTCATGTGTGTCTGACCCTACATTCTTTGTACCTTATCACACTGCATCTTAGAATGAAGATAATGCAATTGTCTGCAAATTGAGATACATCAAACTTTGCCATGCAAATTCCAGATACTGAATCTCAAGAGATTAAATGGACATTAAAGACACAAGCACAAGGAGCCTTCCGTACCCATCACACCTCTGTTCTATTATTTCTCTTCCCACTCCACTGTAAGTCCTGTTTCCCACTCAGGAAGAGAGAGGGTGCTTGAGATAGAAGGCATCAAAAAGGTGCATGACCCATCTGAAGTCAAACAGCAGGCCAGCTGCCAGCCATTATTGTAAGCCTGCCTTTCATCCTAAGTAAGCCATGGTTCTTTAGCCAGGGCTGGGAATCAGAACCACCTGCACCGACAGTCTAAAATAGAGACCCCCATGCCTCATCCAAGACCCTTATTCAGACTCTCCAACGTGGACCACAGGCATCTGTACTTTTAAAAAATCTCCCCAGGCCTTTGGGTGATTTTTTCTGTATATTTTTGCATTATTTGAATCCTTTACAATAAAAATAAAATCAACTACTCTTTCTGTAACAAAATAAAATAATGACAGTGGTGTGTGTGTGTGTGTATGTGTGTGTGTGTGTGTGTGTGTGTGTGTGTGTGTGCAGTTTTCAAGCTTCCCAGTCCCCTCTAATGAGTGACCAGATTTGAGATCTTCTGGTGCTATTCCATCTATTCCAGGACTTTGCTGCTCAAAACTCTTACCCATTGCTTTTATTAAGCCTTTGAATGAAAATCAAAGAAATAGTATCTACCCTGACAGGCAAGCCCAAAGAAAGAAAGGATACCTATAGTAAGCATCAATGAAGGTGTGGTTTAAAGTGAGAAAAGGGCACAGGCTTTGAAGTTGGAAAGGCCTGGGTTTGGATCCTCACTCTGGCATTCACTGCTAGCTCAGTATTCTCGGACAAGTAGTTGAATTGCTCTGAGCTCCACTCTCCCTGTCTATGCAATGGAGATCATTTCTACCTTGCAGAAGCATGCTGAGTATTCAACACAATAGTGTGTGTAGCGTATCTAATGCATACCCAATGCCAATAACAGGTAGCCATTATCGTTAATTTCATTGTTACCAAAATTAATATTTTGTTAGCATTGATGATGACCTTTCACTTCCAAAAAATGAGTGGGAGGAAAGAAAAGAAATTTCAGGAGTCTTTGAATGATTAAAAAAGGGCAGCTTGCAAAGTATTCAGGGACAGAAAGTTCTGCAGTTCACTGCAGACACTTCTCCAAGCTCCTCTGGATCTATTTGACCCATTTTCCTGTATGTTGAGCACTCACAAAGAAAGGTTCCATGTTTGCTCTGTAGCTGGAACGAGGCCAAGTATGTGGGCAGCACTCAACAACACAATTTTATCTCCACTCTCTATTTAGAGCTGTCTTGAGAGAAGAAAATCAACCACTTTCCTGGTCATCTTTGTGGAAGAAAAGCAGCATCAAAAATTGAAAGGTGCTTGTTTAACTGTGATCTTGTCATATTTTGCAGTGTGTATAGAATTGGCTCATACCAAATGGTGAGTGTAATGGCACCAGAGAAAGGAATAGAGAATCAGTCGGAAGGTTCCATCTCTTCCACATGGATTAACAGTGGGAATTTAGCTGTTAAAGTCATCCCATCATATCATAACAAGAGGAGGGCATCCAGAAAGCTCCTGGTGAAGATAGATGCAGAGGACATCACTCTGATGGATGACAACGGGCTCTGGGAGCACCTGTGGAAAGCCAGCCCCAAGTAGCAGGAGGAGGAAATAACAAGGATGGATTCACAAGATATATTGCAGCATAAAAAAATCATTCTTCAAAAAACAAGTGGAGTTTCTATAAAAATGACACCAAACAAATGGTTACAAAGTGGAAAACCTCGGTCAGTTTAGTTTGCACGAAGCAGTCCTGAGAGTCCCAGAGACCCTGCCTTTCGCCTGTCCTCATCCTCCAGTACAGAAAAGCCCTCCTGGTGCCCTCCTCACTCTCCCAGGTGTTCGTCCCCAGACCCAGATGGCCTCATTGCATAAGGGACTGAGGAAAGAATGTTCAACTAGGTGATAGCTAACAGCCCCCAACAAGAAAGCTTGGTTACCAGAGACCTGGTCGGGGAGTGGGGAGAAGACACTCAGCTAGAAGAGAAAGGAAGCCCAGGGCCCAATCCTACCGATGTGATAGAGAGAGGGAATTGAGGTAAGGCAGGCAGCTATGTGATTTTTAATGACCTCTTATGCCACCTTTTATTGATGTGGTACCCATTTCCAGGGTGGCCCTGGTCCAGAAAAGCACGTGATAGACTCAAAGCACACATCATGAAACCCTAAGACCCAGCCAGGAGTAAGGAGAGAGACATAAGGAAGCCCCAAATCCAGCACTTTTCTATGGCTTTCAAAGAAAATTATTTTTATGCTGAACCCCTTTAATTGTCTTCTCAGGATGCTGATACTCCAACTCCTTGAAGTATATATTGAAGTACAGGTCAGTCAACGGTAGCCATGGGTAATCATACCTTTCCATCGGATTTCATATTTTGTTTCCCAGATAAAAGGGGAGGAGGGGACTGCTTGCTCTCTATTGATCTTGAACTTGCTGAAATAACAAGGATGATTTTTTTTAAATCCCTAGTATTTTTAAGATCCTGGTCTTCCAATTCTTGTGGTTTTATTTTCCTTTGTCTTGGCCCCATGAGGGGGAGAAGGTAAAAGCCACCTCAGGGAGAAGGTTGTATGTGATACAGAGTCCCTGTCAGACAGCATGGAGTAAGACACAGTCCTTTAGGCTCCAGGAGGGAACCTGAAAGAAGGCAGCAAAAAATGGAAAGAGACAAACCCTCTCCTCTACTCTCTTCTTCTTTCTACTCTACTTATATGACCAAATATGAAACAGAATCCGAGACAAGTCTGAGGAGAATACTAGAAAAGTGAAACTTGTTTTGTGCTTCCCCAGGCACAGATGGAATACTTCCAAGAGCCCTTAGGGAATTACCACATCCAACGTGACATCACTCCGGCCATGGATAGGAAATGATAGTGACAAAGCATGTCAGAAGAGGACAAAAGCCACACTCAGTTTTCCCCAGAGCAAGGATTAGGATAGCAGAGACTCCTCAGTGTCCCGTGGGCCTAGAGCAGGTTGCCAATGGTAGATAGGACACAGATAATGACGGCCAGGCTCCGGAGGCAGCACACTGAGATGCAAGACCCCCACCCAGAAGCATAAAGTGGACCACCCATGAGGGAGGGGAGGAGGGCAGGTTTCCAACTCGGGGCTGCTACAAAGTGGTGGTGCCTGAAGACGCTGAGTGAGCTAGACTCCTAGCACCAGAAGCCAGATGGAAGGGGACACCAGCAACTCAAGCCAGCACAGAACCAACAAAGAGCTTTGCCAGGTCCTGTGGGTCCTGTGGGATAAAAACACCACCACCCCCCCAAACCAGACATGGCTATTCTCACCCAGAAGCCCAGTTTTAAATCAGACTAGCCACACCACACTGTTGATCTGTGAAGGACACAGCGACAACAAGCAGATCCGGGCCTTGTACACAGCTGCCTTTTAATAAATAACACTCGATATGAACTGGCTCTGTATCAGTTACAGAGCTTAGCAGAGGCCTTGGCTGTGTAAACAGAGTAGACATGTACTTATATGCATACAAAGGCCATGCATAGCACTAAGTACATGCATGTTAACAAAACCTTCTTAGATCTCTTTGTTGAAAAATCTAAATAATTATGGGTCAGAGAAAGGCTTGCCCCAAAGCTCGAAGGACTTTTTTTTCAATTCTTTTTATTAGTTTCAGGTGCACAAATCAATGTACTAGTTAGACATTTATCATTTATATCCCTCACACAGTGACAACCCCCATCCCCCATCAACTACCCCCTCTGACATCGCACACAGCCATTACATTTGAAGAACTCATTTAAATGCTAGCCTTTGCTTCCTGAAGACACATACCAGCTTCTTCATTCTATGTTTCTCTCACAAGGTCCGAAATAGTGGGGGTTGGGGGAAAGCGTTTATTCAGCAGGCCCCATCCTCCTTGCAGCAACTTTGCAAAGCAAGCTGTGTTAATCCCAGAATAATCAGCAGCCTTTAAAAAATCACCCAAGGACACACGAGTAAGTGGGAGGGTCAAAATGTGACCCCAGTTTCTTTCCTCTATATACTGCCCACAACTGGGTGTTAGAGGCTTCAGCTACTCAAAGGTCCTACTCACAAACCATCCGGTGCTCATTTATTCACTGGTTCACATGGCCCTTCACTGCAAAGGGCTCTGGAAATAAGCAGCTTGTTCCTAGGGGAAGAGCACATGATTTCACAGTGACTGTTCAACCGCAAGCATGAAGTCTAGAAGATAGCAATTTTATGCCTATAATTAGACTGTACTATACATTAGCTGAAAACTATATGATAAAATTAACTAACCCCCTTCAGTTTTTATCATGGCAGTATTGGATCAAGCGGAAAGGTTTAAGATTATTTTTAATTGAAATGGACTTAGTATAACTGACCCTAAATATTCCCAAACAGTGTGCTCTGGAGGAGAAAGTAAAGGTTACTTAGTTTTGTTGAAAGTGTTCTTTGCTTTTCCTGAGGCCCAAGCTATAGCGAGGTAGCTTTGGGCCTCAGTGCAACAGTGAGTCCTCTAACCCCATTCCAGCGCTACCCACCCTTATGCTCTATCATTCTGCCCCTAAAGCTCCTCCAAGGCCCTGAGGGAAGAAAGAAGTACCTGAAAAGGACAAAGCAGTGTCGTGGTGTCGTGGATGCTCCCGTTCAGCTGTGCCCAGGACTACATGGTCCCACCCTCCTCGGACTGGTCACTTGTGATCACAGGAGCCCAGGGTACCCAGCGAGTCCTCTATGGATCCACACAGATAGTCTTCTCAGCGCTGTGAGATGGGGGTCTCTGTGCTGTTCTGTAGAACTGGCAGAATTCATCCAAAAGGCTGATAATAAGTTACCTCACTTTCTCCTGTCTGGCTAAGACAGCCTAAACCTAGAGTAACAAACTAAGAATATTCTCTGTAATAGCTTAAAAATATCCTTATGAACAACTTTTCAGGAAAGTGGTAAAAACAAGTCTGAACAAGTCACTGGCATAACCATTGCATTAGGTGATTTCTAATTGTCTGTACAAGTTGGGAGAAGAGCAGAGAAGCCCCTCCACCACATTTAGCCAGGGAAGGGCAGGCAGCAGTGGCCCGGGAGTACATGGGTTCCCCACGGTACAGTTTGAAGCTGTCCTGCGGACCAGTGCTGATGGCACTGCTGGGGTTCACGCAGCACCTGCAGAGCCCAAAGATTTCTGCCCTCAAGATCTGCTTTGGAAACATAACTCTGAAGTGCATGTTTATAGAACTTTCTTTAAGAATTCTTCAAGGATATGTCAACAACGTTTGAGCAGAGAAAGTTTTAGAGAAATCAACTTTCTTTGCTGTAAAGATATTGTCCCACCAGTAAGTTTGATCTGCATTTCTATAGCCAGGGTTCCTTCTCCATTCAGGGCAAAGCCTCAGAGAACTGTCAGAGAAAAATCTTTGAGTGAAATATGCTGTGCTGTTTTCAGGAGTGGATTTTAGGACTGCTGTAGCTTTGAGGTTGTACTGCAGTGAAATACACAATCCGGAATCATTTGGGAACAGATGTTGATAGAGAGCCACGAGTGTGCTTCCTCCCTGATCCATTCATTCAGCAGAGTCTCTTGAAGGGGACATGTAAGCACCCCGATCAGGAAAGGCAGGGACAGCTTACTCATCTCAGTATCCCTAGCACTTAGCAATATGCCTGACATGTAACAGGTATTAGAAAAAAAGTAAATGAATAAATGACTGGATATGCAACCTACACTTTGTTTTCCCCATACAAAATGGGGGACAACTATTATAAAAATATAACTCCTGCCAACCTCACAGGATACCTGTGAGCATCAGGAAATAGGATAAGCCTACATTCATCTTTGTGTCTTCTGGACAGCCTTTTCAGATCTACTCCTTCTTCATTCCCCACTTTGCTTTTGAAATCAGTACTCTGTATTAGGATGTATTCATTGGGGGGTCTGTCTTTGCTCACAGACTCGATGTTCTTGGATGGCAGGGCACGGCCTCATGGTACAGGTGCTCAGGGGTTGATGCTGAATGGGTCCTGAAGGGTACTCCAAGAGATCATCTCTCTGAGCCCCAATCCTGGAGACCATGTGCTGCTGGGCCCCTCAGACACTTGGGCATCAGTGGAAACTGATTGACACCTGAGCGACAGTGGTAAGAAATCAAGTTAAACGTCTTCATTAGGAATGTCAGATGCATGAAGGAGCAAATGTGGAGCAGGGAAGAGTGGCCCGAGGAGCCATAGAATGAGGCTCTGGCGTTATGGTCTGGGGGAACAGTTTCAGTTCTACAGAAAATTAAGCTGCCTGGGCTGGGTAGAAGGCAGAGGGGCTTGGGCTGTTAGCATCCCAACGTCTCACCATTAACACCTACTTCCTTCAACTGCTAATGAGACCTGTGCTCTCTGGCTGTTAGTGGAAGAGTTTGTCAAGATGAGAAATCCACTCAGAAACATTTTACATCTTTCACACAGATGGCTCATTGACAATATAATTGTGCCAGAAGCAGAGGCATTCAAGCACTCCCCAGGCACTGTGCAGCAGTTTGCACAACACTTACCAAACTTTTTGCACTACCTTGATTTGCGCAAAAGGAAAATGGGAGCAAGATACCCTGAGACCTTCATCAAAGCAAAAGATGCCTGAATATTGTTCATCTTCAGCAGGAAAAGGTATTCCCAATCTCATGTTATCTTTTTCAAAAGAAAAAAAAAAATGCTTTCTTGTTTTAAAGGCATTAGTAATCGACATGGCCTAATAAAGTCACCCTCTACATCAGGGTTGGCTAATACATGGCAATTATAGCACCAGCCCTCCCTTCTGTATCCATGATAGATGTTGTTACCAATTATGGCATACCAGGACTTGGACAAAGAATCATTCTTAACACCATGCTTCCAGTAGTCATTCCAATCCAATGATATCCATAATTAAGACTTGCCATTAATATTCTAGATGCTTCACGAGTTAACTTTGTCAGCTAATCACTTGCTGTCCCCCATATGCATTTGATATTTTTCCTTCTTGTCCTTCTGGTAACAGAACCCTAATTTACTTTGAGGAAGCATCCACCCTCCATACCTTCCCATTTAGTGTGGTACAGCACAATAATCCCACCCTTGTCTATGGAGATGTGCACATGAGCTAGGTCTGGCCAATCAAAACCCTGAATCTGCCCAGCCACAGAAATTAGAATAGAAACATTCATGGGTTCTAACCTGGTCCAAAAAGACTCAGTCTCGAGACCTAAGCCAGAACTGCCAGGAAAAGGGACCTTATTTCTCTGCTGGACCTGAGCTCATGAAATTGTATGCCTGAAGCCACAGAGGAAAAATACCTGCCTAAGGGTGATACCAAGTCAGAGATTACCTGAGATGAGTAGGAGATGGAATTTGAGTCTCCACGAGTTGTTACATCATTTGATTCTCTGTTTTCTTATGTTTTTGAACCTAGATTGACCTCTGTACTTTTCAGTTTTATGAGGCAATGAAGTCTATTTTTTTTTTTTTTTTTTTTTTTTTTTTTTTTTTTTAATTAATTAGTTTCAGGTGCACAAGACAAAGCAAAACTTAGACATTTATCATTTATATCCCTCACACTGTGTGAACCCCCCTTATTGCAGCACTATATACAATAGCCAAGACCTGGAAACAACCGAAATGCCCATCAGTAGATGACTGGATTAAGAAACTGTGGTACATTTATACAATGGAGTATTACGCAGCCATAAAGAAGAAAGAAATCTTACCATTTGCAACAACATGGATGGACCTAGAGAATATTATGTTAAGTGAAATAAGTCAGAAAGAGAAAGACAAATACCATATGATCTCACTTATATGTGGAATCTAAAGAAAAGAATAAGTGAATGAACTAATCAGAAACAGTTTTGGAAAAATGGAGGAAAAACTGAGGGTTGCTAGATGGGCAGGGGGGTGGGGATAAGGTGAAGTCTATTTTTAAAACACAACTCAAGCTGGCTTGAGTTGAGTTTCTGTCACTTATAACTGAAGCAGCCCCAAATGATACAAGCATGTACTTCAACAGGGTGCTTTTCTTCATTGGTAATGGACTCCAGCAGGAGAAAGCTCATATAAAGTTGGCAGCACCCACCCTAGATGACGTGAGTCACAGAACATTTCTGAAAAGGCAGTTCCACGTCTTCTCCACTCGCAGGAAGTTGGAGCTCAGCTCGCACTGCCCTCGGAAGAAGTAGCCGTAGAAGGGCGGTTACAGAGAAGAGACTACAGAGGGAGGCTTTTCAGTTGGTACCTCGGAGCCTCCCGGCAGTGTAACTCCTGGGCACAACCAAGCCTTCTGGGCTAAGTGGGCACGGTGGCTTTGATTTGCCAACTCAAGCTCCATGGATGCAAGGTGAAACAGCAAACGCATGATCTGGTCACTGTCCGCAGCGTAGATCTGGACCACTCACCCTAGCCTGCTGCTCGAGCTCAACTTCACTTTCCTCCTGAAGCCTCTGGTTCAGCCCTTCACTGCACCTTTCATTGTCTGCCCTATTTCAATCCTCAGTGCCATCTTCCTGCCCAGCATTGTGACTCCTGATATCTATAATTTAGATTCTGCAACTATAGGATTTGGCCCAGCTGTGGGATCACTTTCTTTGGTGAAAAGCTCCCATTGAGCTTAGTCTAGTTCCTTAAAAGTGATCTTGACACAAGTCCACTGTTTTTAAGTTCACTTTGAGGTCTTTGATTTCTGTATATGAAGGTAGGTTGGGGTTTTCCTGGACATTATGGCTCCTCATAGACATAACTGAGTCTGCTTCTGATGATGCTGAATGAGAATCTCTCTTCCCTATTATTATAAAAGCCATAAAAATGCCAACATTTTCCCTGTTGGTGCAACATTGAGGGTTAAAATATTAATCATGAAAAATCATGCATGCATTATTCATAATTCAGACATTCTGGGTACAGATGCCAAGAAAGTATACATATTTCTAATGTTAAATCCTTATTCTTTTCCAGAGAGCTCATATTTCATCCATCATACCAAAGGGGACATTTGGGCTTATTTCTCAGCATGTGCCAAGATAAAATAATGCAATTTAGCCTCACTGTTAATAACAGATGCCCCTTTCTGGGCACTTTGTCAAAACTTCCTAACAAACACATGTGTCTCACTCATTCCTTGGCTCTAGCTCTCTTCTGGCTTTCACTGAACACATCCCATGCCCAAGAGAAAACACATCAGTGAGAAAAAGACTTCTGTGTTTCTATAAACAAAAACAAACATAGCTAATCCCGTAGAGAATTGTTTCTTTTACCAGCTTTCAATAAATCTGTGAAAATGTATTAATTTTCAGGAACTAGTTTCCACCAAGATATAAGGGACCAACTATATCATTTTTCTGTCCTAGGAAACTGCCTTTTTAAGCAAGAACATTTATGAAACTATTTCTAGTGAGATAAGACTTTTGCCCAATTCAAGGTATTTTCTTTATTGCCTTCATACCCTCCCAAATAGTAAGTTCACAGAAATCCTCCTTCTTTCCTCTATCACTTCATTTTCTTCTCACAAGCCTGCAGGTGTGCCTCTGTCACACAGGGCGACCTGTGGGGTCTCTGCTCCCGCTCCCCACATAAGAACGCAGGATATGGTGAGGCCAAAAAGGAACACCCACGGAGCCATAGGTAGGGGAGTCATACCACTATGGTCTCACTGGAGGCTGGGTTCACACAACGTGGGACCTGCTGTCCGCTTTGCTGCCAACCGACCGACTCTCCTCGACTCTCCTTGACTCGACTCCCCAACGCAGCCGCAGCAGTTATATTAGTGGCCAATGGCTCAATGGTTACAGCTGACGGCCAACTAGCCACAGCTGACGGCCATCTACTACCCTAGCCAGCACCTTTCCATGTGAGGCCGAGAGCCTGGAAACTGTTCTCTGGGGCTCTGTCCCCACAGCCTCTTTCCAGGTCTTCAAGCTGGATATTGCCTGTCAGTACTTATCACTAGTTCTACTATTTTAAGTTCTCCCATATGGCATAGGGGCAGAAGGCCAGAAACCGTATTTCCCACACTCTTTAGCCAGCTTTGTTCCTTTTTCAACTCGTCCATTGAGAAGCATTCCCAAAAGATTTGGGAGGCGGAAACGAGCAGAGCAGTCATGGCTCCAACAGCCGCCAGGTCAAGGCCTCTGACAGACAGCAAGCAGGAGGCTCTGCAGCAGCTTCTAGAACCTCTCTTCTAAATCATGTCCTTTGACAATGATCTGCTGAGATTATCAACAGCTCTTTGTGCCCATCTCCCTGGAATTTGCCGAGTTCTGACTAAGGTTATAAGTCTGGGGCAATGTAAGGTTGTGAGGCTGGAACTTGAGAGTATCTACATCCCCTTAGAGGTGAACTGCCAAAGTTAGAACATTGCAGAGCGTCCATACTGGGGCAGACTGCCATTTCCAGAGGGGAGAGGAGAGAGGTCTCTTCTAATAAAGAAGGCTTGGCCCAGAGTGTAAGTTTGATATGTCAGCCTTAATCAGAATTCAAACAAATGCTCCCATTCTCATTCTCGGTCTTGGTATTTCTCAATCAGCACTCTAACTTTCATATTTAGAAAGTGGTTAGGCTTAATGTCAACTTGAGTTATAATACTACGACCTATAGGATCAAACCATGCCTGGAAGGAGAGATGGCCACAGGTATAGATCTACTTTGATTCATAAGCAGTACCAATGGTTTGGCTATCTGGTTGAAGTCTTGAAAGGTGATGTATCAGAGAAATGGTGGCAAAGATACCTGAGGAAGTAGTTTAATGAACCTGTCAAAATGAGCACAGAGTGTGGAGATATTTGTATTCCATACAACTCTTTACTAAAGGGCACCTACTGCAAAGGTGGGTCTCAATAACATAGTAGAGAAGTTAATCCATTCTAGACAAGTCAGCCTCTTTCCCCAACTACTCCAGACTTGCTCCATGGCTCCTGGGCAGTGTGGCCAGGACAGAGATGGGAGTTATGCATCAGTTCAACAATACAGATCTCTACTGGCTGCTATGATTGCCAAATGCCCCACCTGCCAAAGTCACAGATGGAAACCATGCTCACAATATGACATCATTCCCCAGAGAGCCAACCACACACCTGGTGGCAGTTAAATTATACTGGGCCCTTTCTAATGAAATATCAGCTATTTGCTTTTACTAGAACAGACGTACTATGGATTTGAATTTGCCTTTTCTGTCCCTGATGCTTCTGCTGGACAATCATCCCTGAACCTACTGAGTGCCTTTGTTATTACCATAATATCCCTTCCATATAACATTGTGTCTCACAAACACACAAAAAAAATCCATTTCATCAGAATAAGTGAGACAATGGACTTGTGCCCTCGGCATTCACTGTTCTTACCATTTTCCTCATTATGCAGAAACAGCTGACCTTCTAGAAAATTGCAGTGGCCTGTTAAAAACTAAGTCATGGCACTAGCTCAGAGACACCACTATGCAGAGTTGGGAAGCAATCTCATAAAATGCAGCATATGCTATGAACCAGCAGCCAGTAAAGGACTCTTTCCCCAACAACCAAAATATAAAGGTGGGAGATCCAACAATGAAAGTGGAGTGGCCACCCTCACTGTTACTCCTCTAACTAACTTACAAAATTTTTCTTCACATCTACACAACTTTGAAGTCTGCTGATTTAAAAGGTCCCTGTTCTCAAGGTAAGCATGCTTTCACTGAAGGGACACAACAATTGTACCATTAAACATTAACTTGAGATGGCTACATGGCATTTCTCAGCTCTTCCTTCACCTAAACCATAAAACAAAGAAGGGGGTACTGTAGCAACTTTAATGATATCTCTTGATTATCAAGGAGATATGCAGCTGCTGTTAAACAGTGGGAGCAGAGAAGAACGTATCAAGAATCCAGAGTGTTCCTGAGAAGCATCTAGAGATTACATGCCCAATGGCAAGCATTATTCAAAAACTACAACAACCCAATGTAGTCAACACCAACAAGGTTACAAACTCTTCAAAAGTAAAGATTTAAGTCATTCGGCCAGGTAAAGAACTATGATCAGCTAAAGTGTTGGATAAAATGAAGACAAAGAGGGAAAAGGGAATTTCAAAAGGATAGTGAAAAAAATAAATTACAAATGCCAAGGATGGCCTCATAACCAGTTGCATAAACAGGGTCTGCAGCAACTATGCACATCTCTTGGTTATTTATATATGTGTACATATTATCCAATTTTCTTTTCCACCTTCTATTTCCGTACCATTTTATATATTTCGGTGTTTATTTAACCCCATAATTTAGTCTTTAAATGATAAGATATCAAAGGAGAATTATCAAAACATTCTCTGTATCTATGAGTTTGTTTCTGTTTTGTTTATTTTGTTTACTAGATTCCACATATAAGATGGAAGGGGCGTTGGGGGGATGGTTGAGAAAGGTGAAGGGATTAAGAAGTACAAATTGATAGATACAAAATAGTTTGGTGATGTAAAGTATAGAATAAAAAATATAGTCAATAATATTGTAATAACCAGGTATGGTGTCAGATGGGTACTAGATTGATCGGGGTGATCACTTTATAAGTTATATAAATGTCTAATCTATTTTGTACATTTGAAAAAAAAAAAAGGAGAATTATGACTGATATAGAAGGGCCATGAGCATCCCTTAGAGCTAGGTGCTGGGACTGCTGGGACTTTGTTTCTCCTATTTCATGAAGAGAATGAGAGCATTGTTGTGGTCAAAGAGATAGTTGCACTGGTATTAGGTAGAAGTATGTTATGTCTGTTAGTATTGTTCTTTGGGAGTTTAAACATGAATAGAGGTGTGTTTATGGATGCTGCGGAGGCAAAGATGTGGGCTGTGCTAGATGACAGCAATGGCATTCAGCACCATCCTCCTCTCTTAACCTCTGCCCTGTCGTGCAACGGCTAGATGCTTGAGAAGCATATTTCCAAAACTCTGCTCAAATAGGGCTCCCATTAAGACTGCCAAGGAGGGGCACTCTCATGAGACTGGAAAGGCAAAATAGTAATAAAGTGCAGGCAAGTTGTCTCTGATTATTAGCAGACATAAAGTTATTTTCATCAGCTCCCAAGTGACCCTGAGCACAGAATGTGAATTCCTTATCTCTGGCACTTAGTGAGAAATTAGAAAATACTCTTTTGACTAGAAGGATGCATAAATAATTAAATAAATAAATACGTAATGTATAGGTGGGTGGATTGATGGATGGTTCGGTGAGTGGATGGATGGATGAAAGACGGAAGGATGGATAGATGGATGGATGATGAATAGGTGGGTGGATGGATGGATGGTTGGGTGAGTAGATGGATTGGATGGATGGATGGATAGAAGGAAGGAAGGATGGATGGATGGATGGATGGATGGATGGATGGATGGATGGATGGATAACGGATGGATGGAATGGGTGGGTGGGTGAATAGGTAAGCGGGTGGAAGGATGGATGAATAGAAGGTAGTTGAGGCAGAGACTATATATCATACAATTAAGGAATTTGATGTCTTATGGAAAATTTGAATAAAAATAAGCATAGAGGGATCAATTGATTATTTTGGTTCTGTTTTAAAGATAAACGAGAGAACATGTAAAGTTAAAATAATATTTAAAGTTAAAACAGAAATCCCCAGAGAGGAAGAATTCAAATTTTCTAGAGAGAACAGTAATCACAATTAATGCAAATTCTCTGAGTGGATAAGACAATGTGGGCTCAACAGTGAAAAGCATCTTTAGAAAGGACAGCCCTGAGCCTTTCTCCAAGGAGAATGGAGAAATAGGGCACCGGTGGATCTGCCTACTAACCTTTGTATATCATCACTATTCAAATACATTTTCAGTGTTGATATGAAATGTGGAGAAACAGATTTGAGCTCTAAAGAAGAAAGAACTTTTCAGCCAGTGGATACAATTAACCATGAAAGTGAGAGCCTCTGACCACTAGTAGCATCCATGTAACAGCTAGATGGCCAAATATGGAAAATACTATGAAAAGGATTCTTGGCTTGTGTGGGAGCCGAATAAGAATTCTAAGATCCTTTACAAGACCAAATTTCAAGGTTCCTTTCTAATCTCCTGGGGTTAATTTGATGCTTATGACTGGCCTGGACACAGAGACTTACCTTCAGAAAGACTGTGTACGATGACAGCTAGTAGGGGAGTTATTTTTAGATGAGGGGCCCATCCCAGCTCTCCTCAATTCACAACACATAAGTAGTTGCCTCTTCTGCATATGCAGGAGGGAGGACGATATGAAGAGTGTCTGCTAAATGAAGTAGTCTAATTAATAAAGCAACTGTCAAGTGCCTGCAATGCTAATTTCATCTAGCTTCTTTCTCACACTACCCAAACAGGCAATCATCTCACCAAAGTGAAGTTGTTTCTAAATTATCTTTTAAGAGGAAGATAAGTGTACAAATTGCAGTGAAATAAGGGGAGTGCTGGAGGTTAAAACAATATCTGAAAATCAGAATTTGTTCCTCAGATCTTTCTTTTTCAAAGATAATCTCAGCCCTGCAATACCTCTGAGGCTGGAGAACAGCAGTGGAAGTGACTGCTCCCTGTCCATGCTGGGACCCTTCTCCACATAGCGTTCAGATTCAAATTCAGAGGTGTCCTGCTGAATGAACTCTCCAGCAGAGCCAGAGTTTAAATGCCTACTAACAGTGGTGTTACTTTCTTTGAGCTAACTGGGCCTCTGGAATTCTAGTCACTAATTCTGACCCAAAAGGTAAGACAGGTAATCCTGGCATAGGTTTGGGTTTCAATCCCACTTGTACTGCTGTTCCATTGTGTGGACTTGCAAAAATTGCTCAACTTCTCTGAGCTCCAATTCTTCATCCATAAAGTGGGGACAATGTTTTTACAGAGTTATGTAAAGATTAAATAATATGTGTAAATCTCTGACTACAGAGTCTGTCACATAGCAGGCTCTCACAAAAATATTATGTTACTCACCCACTAACCTTAAAATCATCAATAACTTGAAAATCCAAAGGTCTCTTACTTTTCCCCAAGTGCTAGCTAGCATTTCTTCATTCTTAAGTGGTATTTGCATGTATAAATTGTTAAGGTTAATAACTACAGGCTCATTAATTCATTCAACAGACATTAATTGAGAGCCAAAGACGTGTAACTCATGCTGTGACTCTAGAGATAAATGAGACATATGTCCTGTCCTTAAGGAGTCTATGTTGTTTCTTCACCTATGCCAAGCAGCAAAGTTAAATTCTTTGGTTATTGTCATAAGAGCCACTTAGGGCTGTACCATCTCTGTACTTGTAAGTGTTGGTGCTGTCATCTGGCCCCTGACACAAGGCCATGTTAAAGAATTGAAATGTAGTCATTGAATATAGCTTAGCAGCCTGAAAAAATGTTTTTTAACCAAGCTGAAAACTAAATAGAACAGTTTTCTGGAATGCGTGTATTATAACACACAGGTTTTCAAAGTGTCATATCTACAGGCATTGAGCAATGTTACTGTGGGGTGTTGGTCGAGACCTAAAAATGCTTCCTTTTGATCTACTCTTGAGTGACTCATTCATTTATTTCTCATTCAACAAGTATTTGTTGAGCAACTACTCAGTGCCAGACACTATGCAGGTGCTCTGAAGACAGAAAATATATTGATGGTTCCTGTGCATGAGGCACTGAGTGTCTAATGGAGCAGACAGACAGGTGATATGCAGAAATGGATGGTGCAGTGCCTGTGGTGCTGTGATGGGGGTTGGAGAGCACAGAGGAGGGCTCTCCACACAGGATGGAGGCCATCAGAAGAGGCGTCACAGAGACAGCAAGGTGAGCCGAGTTTGGGATGCAGACCAGAGCGAAAAGCGAAAGGATCCTCACGTGTATAGACTAAGAGGCATAAAACAGGGCAAGACACTGGGATGGATCCCCAAGGTTGCTCCAGAGTCTGAATGTAAAGTTCAGGCAGAAGGTAATGCAGGGAAGTACATGAAAGTCAGACCACTCACTTCCTCCAGACAGCCTGAATGTGTGATACTGTGTCAATGATAATTACAACAACAGAAATCTGTCACCCCCTTTATCAGATGCCCTACGAATGAACAGCTTGGATGACTTTCAATGGGTGATCCCTACGTTCTTGGTTGGATCTTCACCTAGACAATTGGAAACCACCTGACTATTGCCTGCCCTATGCACTAAGCTTAAATCCAAGAAATGTTTGATGTCTATGCCATCTCTATTCTTTTCACCAGGCACAGTCCACCTGTACCAACTCTTTCCAGGGCCACAATAGTCACCACTACGTCTTCCAACTCACAGCTAATGTCTAGTCACGGGGTCACTCTCCTGGTGTAGCCACTCTGGGCTCAGAGGTGCCTACCACCTTGTGTGTTGGTCTGGTTGTCACCCGGATTGTCATCAGCAGCTTTTTAATTCCTCAGAGCAGGTCCAGCACAGCTTGGCGGAAGGGCAGAATAGAGGCAAAAATGCAGGGGCTTTTGGAGCCAGAGTCTGCTTCTCCTTTGCAGGGTCCAGATGCTGGTGGTATGAGGTGAGACTGGCCCTTTACAAATCCAAACCTCATTTTCCTGACAGGTAAAATGGGGACATTGGGAAAGGCCACCACCCGGCAAGTCCTTGGGCAGGAACTTGTCTTCCTTTCTGCCACAGTTCTAATCCCCAGTGATTATCTGGCAGATGGAGAAAAATCCTGAAATGCTTATAAAGGACTGGATAATGCAGAATGCCTGATTAGTATTTAGCATTGAGGAAGTGTCCCTCTGTTCCCTGAAGGAGTGGCAAATCCTCCCAGTGATAACTCTACCTAGAAGAGTGCAGGTGAGAGAAAAGAGAATGCTCTAACACCCTCCCCCCAGAACCAGTCTGTTCTCATCAGAGCCAGGGGATTGTGGGAAATCCCTTCCCAAAAGGCCTGCCCAGCCTTTCTAACAGAAAACCTTTAATTTGTCCTAGGTGTGGCATAAAAATGAAACACACACCCGAGAAACAACAAACCCCCATTACCAACAGGTGTTTGCGCTGTGCTCTCATCTTCTGGCTGCCCCCTTTAGACGTAGCTTCAAGTTGTGGCTTAACAATTAAACTAAAATGTGTTGAGTGAGTGAACAAGCGATTAAATTTATCCTAGGAAACAGTCAGTTGACTTCTATTTCATGGGGGAAAAAAATCAACTATTACCCTTGAACCAGACTTTGCCTACATTATCTCATGAGGTAGTCAGAGGAATACCTTTCAATGCCATCTCTGATCGATGAGGAAACTGAGGCTTGGGGAGGCCAGGTAGTTGAAAAGCAGAAGAACCTGGAACACAACCTATGCCTCCTGACTCCCAAAGGTTGCTCCTCTCTCTGCATGCACAGAGCTGCCTCCACCAGCACCACTGGGAACATGTAGGTATTGTTTAATTTCAGCCCATTAAGAAAGAAAATTGCATTATTCTAGGTTCAATAGTTCTGCATACTATGTGGATATCGCTTTTCCTTTCCACTTTAAAAGTGACACCAGGGGTTTTCTGCCAGCTAAAAGTACTAGATCCCTGTTCAACAGGGAATTGTTTGTATAGAAAAATAATATTATATATATACATATATATTATATTTATGTATATATTATATATATATATAGTATATACTTTTTTTTTTTTTGTCTTAGAGCAGTGCTAAGCTGAGGTTAAAGACGTGCTATTATCTTCCTCATACATATTGACCATCCTGTACTTCTTGCTGCCATGCAGGAGGCGAATTTGAATCTACATTGTTGTTAATGGAAGAGTCAGATAACAGACATTTCTTAATCCAGCAGCTCAAATTTCAGTGGAATGTAACTATTCTGTCTGGAAAACAGATATAGCATTCCAGAAACATGATATGAGGATGCAGATTAAGGGAAAAGTTCAGTTTGTACTTACATGGCAATGAAGAGATATCAAACTGTACACCAGAATATTATGAATTTTGAATCCAGTGGGAAAAGAAATCTTTTTTCCTGGAGGGATGGATGAATGACACTAATACCACTGTGACTCACGAAAGGCAGTGGGAGCGCTGATGGTACAGAAGGAAACACAAACATAAAAATCTAGTGTAAATATTTGGGGCCAAGACTAAAGTGAAGGTGGAAGGGTTACTGTTGACAATGTGAATATAAAAATATCAATGTGCAGTATAATTATATATAAAATGGTTGTTAACTTTTACAATGCCCATATATGTTTATGTAATGTCAAAGCTTACACATCACCAATCTTTATATCAACTTTATATTGTCATTCTGAGAAAAGCACCATATTTCCTGGAGCTTATTGTAAAATAAAAGAGAGGTTCTGGTCATAACTGTCCTTCAAATGTGTAGGTCACGTCTCCTCTGTATGTAAATGATGTCAGTGCAACAAACACAGGCATAAATAACTCACCAGTGACACCAGAAATGGCCAGATCAGCATTGTCAGTTCAACCGACAGCAGAAACAGCATGAAAATCTTATCATGGCATCCAAATGCTTTACCCTGCTCCCGATGTGGGAATGTGGGGAAGGAGAAGTAGATGACCACCCACTTCCAGTAGCGTGGTCAGGAACAAAGTGTCCCTGGCCCTGAGTTGAGGACCAACCACTAGCTGATTTGGCAACTTTTAAACACATCAAACATTCACTTTATATCTTCATCCATAATAGAGGTTTGAGTGCATGTGTAAGACAAAACCCAAAAATCCCATGGAAGACTTTCTGAGATACCCAAGCAGAAATTATGCATCAAAATGAGGGCTATCCTACTCAAAGAGATAACCTGAGAGGGTGGCACACTTATTCCAAGGATGAACTTGTCACAACCATTTGTAGACTTTGTCACCTGCAGCTGTCCTAACAGCAATACCCTGCAGGAAGATCAGCCACAGCTCTATGGCCTGTGGGGCTGGGTTTAAATTCTGACCCCATCACTTACCAGCCATGTGACTATAAGCAAGTCACTTAACCTCTCTGGACTCCGTTTCACCAATGAGAAAAGCAGTATCCATCTAATGGTGTTGTGAGGACTGTAGGTTCAGGAGTAGCGCAGGGACTGCTGTATAGGAGATAATAGATGACCAGTTCTCCTTCTTCCTTCCCATCTGAGTTCATTTATGAGTTGCACAGGGAAGCAGCCTTGTAGTATCTGCCTCACACATCAGCCATGATGTGTTGTTATGAGGATTGATGAGACACTAGATGTGAAGACATTATGAATATCTCATTTATCACACAAGCATTCTATGAGCATTTTTATATGGGAGATACTGTTCTAGGTGCAGATAAATGTATTATGTAGATGAAATAATCAGCATCATACCATCATGGGGGGACTTTTCTCAGTCCTCCTCATCTTTCAACTTTGGTCCATAAAGAAAGTAATTCATGCTTCTCTTAGGTGGAGAGGTTCAGAAAAAGATCTTCCACCAGCTCTCGCTTCACTCTAATTTGCTCTTCTCCATTCCAAAAGTAATAGTAAAAACATGGCCTTTCAAAAACTTACTTTGTATTTGTCACTCATTTAAAGGTTTCACACACATTAACTGATTTAATTCTCATAACAACCGTCAGCAGATGGCACTATTATAGTCCCATTTTACAGATGAGGAACTAGAGGCAGAGACTTGTATATCACTTGCCAGCAGTCGTTCACCCAGCCAGTAAATGGCTGAGCCAAGGGAGCCCTGGAGAGAGGACACAGTCATGTTTGCTTTGCAGACCCAGAGAACACTTACTGAACCAGCCCATGGCAAGGAAATGGAGCCAAGAAGAAGGGGCAGGCCCACCTCCTCCCCTAGCTGTGGCCCAGCAGGGGAGCTAAGTGATAGTCAGGTGCACATCTACAAGACAAGTCCAGGTGTGCACGTGCATGGCAGCAAGAAGTACAGGATGGCCACTTGGAGGTGAATGAGGAAGATGACACCCAAACCCTGCCTTTCTGGTTGTGCAGTTCTGTCTCAGTAGTTGGGCATGGGGGAGCCTGGACTCCAGACAACCAGATTAGCCCTCATTGTCAGACGACACTGCCGAGTGGCGAAACTCAGTTTCTGCCTACATCCAAATGCAGTTTTGCCACTCACTTCTCAACTACGGGCTATACTCAGGCCTGGGTGAAGAAACCATACCTAGCCTCAAGCCTATACTCTGTTCTCCAATCCAGGGTTGACTTGAGCTTTGCTTTGGGGTTCCTGGAACTTGACAAGTTTAATAAAGCTGTGTGTCATTTTCCTTTAGACCATATACCACTCTAAATGCCTGAGAGTAAACTATTGGTTTGCTTTGGTGCCTAAAAGAGATGACATCGAGGTTTGTTATACTTGTTCACAAGCCCAGTGGTTCTCACACTGTGGTCCTCAAGCCAGCCACATCAGCATGAGCTGGAAAATTATGTGGCCCATCCCGGGCCTCCTGAGCCAGACACTCTGGGCATGGGGCCCAGCAGGCTGTAACTGAACAGGCCTCCCAGGTGATTCTGACGTATGCTCAAGTTGGAGACTGATCACAGAGACCATCAATCAATCAATCAATTTGACCAGGCCTACCAGGCACTGCAAACAAAGCCTTGACAGACTTTTCAGGGTAAAGGCTGCCATAGATGAGCCTCCATCTATGCCCCAGCACATAAAGAAATAAATATCCTTATACAGGAACCAGCATGGATTTTACTGATACAAACACAGTAATCATATCAGCTAGTTCTTTGGAGAAAATGCCTGATGGTGCTTTCCAATTACTTCTGATTGCTGTATCGCTTATTTCTATCAAAAACCCTGTTTTAGAAGAGAAAGGACAGCAGGAAGCTTTGCAGCTAAAATAAGTGATTGTCACTTTTTTATGCTCTTCACCTCTTCCCACCAGTCTGTTGTTTTGTCCTAAGTGCACACATGAGTACACACTCGTGCAGACACACACTCATGCACATACACGCGCACACACACACACACACACACACACACCTCCAAACACTCTGCCAGGACAAGACTCCAAATCTATCAGTTAAGGTAAATCTAGCAGCAATTAGATTCCAGGGCTAGAATGAAAAGGCACTTCATGCTCTGCTGAATCATTCCTCAGGTCATGAAGAACAAGAATGATAGTCCGATTAAACACATAACATATTCTATTTTTTACAAAGACTTTCCTTTTGGAGCAGTTTTAGGTTTCCAGCAAAATTGAGAGGAAAGGACAGGGGTTTCATGTACACCCTCTTCCCTTAACCCCAGGCACAGCCGCCCCCATTATCAACGTCCCCCACCAGAGGGTACATTTGTCACAACTGATGAACCTACACTGATACATCATAATCATTCAAAATGCAAAATTGACGTTAGGGTCACTCTTGATGTTGGACATTCTGTGGGTTAGGAGAGATCTGTAATGACATGTGTCCATCATTATCGTATCACACAGAGTATTTTCACTGCCCTAAAATTCCTCTATGCTGTGCCTATTCATCCCCCTTCCAAAAACAAATAAATAAACAAACAAAAACAAAACCCTGGCAATCACTGATCTTTTTACTGTCTCCATAGTTGTGCTGTCTTCTGTTTTAAAATACATGTAAACTCCAACAAGCAGCATTATAAGCCTGAAGACAACATAGGCAGGACCTACAGATGGATTTTCTGTGTTGTATCCAATCTCCTACCTCGCCCTGTGCGATCTCATGAAATTGAGATTCAATTCGAGCAATAAACTATTTTAATGGGTAGATCAAGGCCATAGTTGTCTGGACTGGCCCCTGACTCTGCTATGAGCTCCTCAGGAACGGGCGCTCCTCTTTGGGCGCCGCCGCATCACTGAGGACCTTGGACAGCTCCCTGCTGCGCAGGCCTTTGACTCTCTGGGCAATCCTGTCTTCACTTCTTTTGGATTGAGAAACGGGCCTGTTTTCTCGCCTTGGTCATAATTGCTAGAATTAGGTTCAAGAAGATGTCACTGCTGCCACTCTCTGCCCACTGAGGTGGTCAACCCCAAACCACGCTAAGACAAGCCTGAAAGTATCCGCAGCTCCTGACTCCCTTGCTGTTTCCAAAAACAAACCAGAATGCGAAATACTAGGGGAAAACAGATTATAGAAATCACTAAGAGAGATGAGAACTTGGGACTTCTGCCTTCTGCTTCCAGTTTGGGGAGAGGGTCTTACTAATCCTCTCATTCTTCTGACCCCACCTTAATGGAGGGCCATGTAGACCTCTTCTTCTTCTTCTTCTTTTTAAATTTTTATTTGGGAATATTGGGGAACAGTGTGTTTCTCCAGGACCCATGAACTCCAAGTCGTTGTCCTTCAATCTAGTTGTGGAGGGTGCAGCTCAGCTCCAAGTCCAGTCACCATTTCCAATCTTTACTTGCGGGGGTGCAGCCCACCATCCCATGCAGGAATTGAACGGGCAACCTTGTAGTTGAGAGCTCACACTCTAACCAACTGAGCCATCTGGCTGCCCCTCAAGCAGCTCAGTGGCAGCTCATTGTCTTCAATCTAGTTGTGGAGGGCTCAGCTCACTGGCCCATGTGGGAACAAAACCAGCAACCCTGTTGTTCAGAGCTCACACTCTAACCAACTGAGCCATCAGGCCCCCCCTTAGACCTCTTCTTAGTAACCATAATCTTAGCCTAAGGACAATGTCCACTATTTATCATCTACCCTATGACAACAATGTGCTAGAATTTAATAGATATTATCTCATATACTCCTTGCAACAATATTGTGACAAAGATATTATTACTTCTATTTAACAGATAATGAAACTAAGGCCCAGAGAGGTGAAGGGACTTCCCCAGATCACAGGAGCCTAACAAGTTCATTTGGATTCTCTGCTGTGCCTGTCTGTCTCTTCCTGCCTGAAGACACAGGTCAGAGCCCTGGGTGAGCTCTCGTCTCAAGTTTATTTCTCAGGCAGCCCCAGCCTTGGTGACATTACTATGTTGAAAACCCTTCCGTGTACCCTTATAGCTTTCAGCATAAAGTCCAAGCCCTTGTAAGAATTTTGGGAACATAGCCCAGCCCCTCTCTCTAGCCTCTTCTTTCTTTACTCCACTCCCTTCCACCTCCTTCAGACTGAACCACGTGCTCCATGCATTACATGAAAAACTGTGCTATTGTCTCCTCCTGGTCTTTGTCCCTACTATACTCAATGGCCATGTTCTAGGCCCTTCATCCATGCACTGGGGCTGAGCCCATGAGACAGTGCAGGTCTTTCTGTTTTCTAATCTCAAAAGGTTTCAACTCCAATTTACCATTATTTCACAAACCATTACTGGTGTATTGAAACAAGCCAGGAGAGCCTGGCTAAAGCCATAGCTTATAAGGTTGTGGGGTAGGGCTGCCCTGCCCCATCTTTTGCCTGGCTGACTACTCAGATCTCAGTCCAAATGTTGCCTCCTCCAGGAAGCTGACCTTGACGTCAGTGCTGGGCTAAGTTGCCTTCCGGTAGTTCCATGACACAGGCTCAGTGTTGCCCAGCTATCATACTGCACTTACTTGGCATGTGTGTGTCCTCACTGGACTATAAACTCCTTGAAGGCAGGGCTTGATCCTATTCACTGCTCTGTTTTTGATGGTCAGTTACTCAACCTTAATAAACTACATCTATGTACCACAATAGTGTGAGTCTATCCCTCATCAAGTTATTATGTTAAAATGAGAGACTTAGTGCAAAGCACTTAGCACAGTATCTGGCATATAGGGAAAAACTTAGTACATGTTAGCTAGCTATTTAGTTTTAATACCCAACACGTTGTTAAAAAGATGAATCAACGGGAAGATTGGCAGCATTAGTGCAATGTGAAGCATACATGCCACAAGGGACAGCCTGTGGGCAGAGGCCAGGTGCTGCCTGAATGAGTTGTCCAGGTCTCTCCTATTCCAATCACGTTTAATTTTGAGACACATGAATTAACCTCAAACCATTAAAACTAGAAAATTTACCTCAATCAAGCAGTTGTCTGCCACAGAGATTGATAGGAGGTGGGAAATGCTGGCAGTAAAACTACATTTCTAATTAGCTAAAAAAAGTGGTCATATGTGCATGTGTAAAAAGGTCTTCAGACAAATACCTGTGTTATGTCATTCTCGCAGAACTGGTTACTGGCAAAGTGCTGCTTTACTTCTGCATTTCAACAGGTCTCCATTTCTTAAAAACTTGGGTAATATTGCTCCAGAATATGACTGTTTGCTGAAGGAGACTTCTTTTCTGTCCCTTTCCTGTCTCTTTTCTGGTTTTCCTCCTCTGGCATGACTCGCTCTGTGGGCAGTGACTATCATCTTCTAACGATTTCTCTCCCACACTCACAGGGCTCACCAATCCCCTCACTAATGAAGTGGGTGGAGCACAGGTGGCTTGAGTGGTCCTGATAACAATGGCGGGAAAAAGTCAGCCAGCTTCTTTTGGGGACAGGAGAGGAGTTACTATATGAGAACCCACTCAGGATATTGGGTCTCACTGGTATGGAAAGAAGCCTGAGTGAGGGAGATAATGGTGGGAAGAGAATTATTTTGTGATCTAGATACCAGCATCCCAGGACAGCTTGTGGGTACACAGCAACATAAATTGAAGCCCCCAACTAACCAGGAGTGAATCAACATAGAAACACGAAACAGTACAGTCATGTGCCACAGAATGATGTCTCAGTCAACGCTAGAGCACATACAAAACAGTGGTCCCACAAGATTATCATGGAGCGGAAAACTTCCTGTCACCTAATGACGTCGCAGCCATCCTAACATTGCAGTGCAATGGATTACTCATGCGTTTGTGGTGATGCTGTGTAAACAGACCTACTGCACTGCCTGCCAGTGATAAAGAAGGATAGCAAATGCTATTACGTACAGTATGTAATACTTGATAATGATAGTAAAGGACTGTTTATGTACTTACTATATTACACTTTTTATCATTATTTTAGAGTACACTCTTTCTACTTACAAAAAAAAACTTTGCTGTAAAAAAGTATCCCATGTTACACCAGCAGCAACCTCATACAACTCATGTCTACTGTCCCTTGATTGTATCATTTTCTCTCCTGTTTGATTTAATCTAGTGTTGTTTTATAAATTTAATATAGCCTAAGTGTACAGTGTTTGTAAAAGCTACAGTAGTGTACAGTGATGTCCCAGGCCTTCATATTCACTCACCACTCACTCACTGACTCACCCAGAACAATTTCCAGTCTTGCATTTTCCATCCATGCTAAGTGCCCTATACCATATTTTCACTGTACCTTTTCTATGTTTAGATATGTTTATGTACACGAATGCTTACCACTGTGTTACAATTACCCACAGGATTCAGTACAGTAACATGCTGTATAGGTTTATACCCTAGAAGCAATAGGCTGTACCATATTGCCTAGCTGTAGAGTAGGCTGTGCCATCTAGGTTTGTGTCGGTTTCACTCTATGATGTACACGCAATGACGAAATCACCTCAAAGTGCATTTCTCAGAGCGCATCCCTGTTGTTAAGTGACACATGACTACCTGGCACTTAATCAGCCATGACAGGGTGTAGCTCCAGGCCTTTCACAAGTCCTATTTCATTTGATGACCATGACAACCCTGCAAGATTGGGGTTATCATTGTCTGCACTTTACTGATGAGGAAATAAAGGCTGAAAGAAGGTAAGCCCAAAGCCAAATAAGTAATAAGCGCTAGCGCAGGGATCCCATGCCCATCTCCCTCCATCAGAACCCCATGCATTCAGGCCCCAGAAGAAAATCACTCAGAGAAAAATTACATCCTCCAAGAGCTTCAAAATTACTGTGAATGACACAGTTATGAAAAGTGATCACAGAAAATGTTGAGTGGTTGGGGCATTCCTTTGTTTTGAAATTGATATTAATGATAATGTTCATATCCCCAAAACCAAGTCTGAGGCCAGATTCATCCATGTACTGAGACTGGACCATGAGCCTACTCAGTAGTGCTTAGTTCTCTGACCTCTAAAGCCCTAACCTCCAATTCACCACCATTGTACTAACCAACCTTCTTGCCTACAAAAGCCTAGCTGAGGCCACACTTTAAGCAGGGGTGGAGCAGGGCTTCTACCTTAGCTTGACCCCTCTCTTAACACCTGAATCCAGATGCCCCCAACCAATGGACTTCTTTCTCTAGTTTCAGCTGAGTACCCTGTGTCCAGACTACACCTTTTTTGGGCTCCCTGCCTGCCTACAATGAAAAAAGGAAGGACATTTTAAAAGTCCTTTAGCAGAAAGGCATTCCTTCCTGATTGGTATATGAGCTGCAAAGAAATGGCCGATTGAACAAAAAAAAGATTCTACCTGAGGAGGGCCTTGGACTGATTATCCACATCCATCTCTCCTTCCCTTCCAAGCACAGGGAAGGTTTCCCTGCCCTGTGCAGTCAAGCAGGGTCATGACAGATCTGCAGGCTGGGAGCTGAAGTGATGTGCACACACGTAAGTCCTGGGGCAGACCTTGCAGCGTTCTCTTTCCTACAGCAGCTACCAGGATGCCCATATATCTCAGAAGGTGCAGCTCCCCCATAGTGGAGCCTCTATCAGCCTAGACCCATGAGAGAATGTGGGGGGCAGGGCCTCCTATCTAACACATGTAGAGTGAGAGATAAATAAAAGGACATGCACATGGCCAATAGACATATGAAAAAATGCTCAACATCACTAATCATCAGAGAAATGCAAATAAAGACCACAATGAGATATCACCTCACCCCAGTCAGAATGGCTATCATCAACAAGACAAATAGTAACAAATGTTGGAGAGGCTGTGGAGAAAAAGGAACCCTCATACACTATTGGTGGGAACGCAGATTGGTGCAGCCACTATGGAAGGCAGTGTGGAGGTTCCTTAAAAAATTAAAAATAGAATTACCATATGACCCAGCAATCCCTCTGCTGAGTATCTACCAAAAACATCTGAAAACATTTATCCATAAAGACCCATGTGCTCCAATGTTCATTGCAGCTTTATTTATAGTGGGCAAGACATGGAAACAACCAAAATTGTCTTTTGATAGATGATTAGACAAAGAAGACGTGGTATATATACACAATGGAATACTATTCGGCCATAAGAAGCAATGAAATAGTGCCATTCATGACAACATGGATGGATCTTGAGATTATAATGCTAAGCAAAATAAGTCAGACAGAAAAAGTCGAGATCCATGTGATTTCACTGATATGTGGGATGTAAAACTGAAAGCAACAAAGGAACAAGACAAACAAATAAAGAAACAAAAACTCATAGACACAGACAATAGTTTAGTGGTTACCAGAGGGTAAGGGGGGAGGGGAGTGGGAGATGAGGGTAAATGGGATCAAATGGTGGTGGAAGGAGAATTGACTTTGGGTGGTGAGCACACAACGTGATATATAGGTGATGTATTACAGAGTTGTACACTTGAAACCTGTGTAGCTTTGCTGGCCATTGTCACCCCACTAAAATTTAATTTAAAAAGAAAGACAAAAAGGAAAAATAGTATATTGAATGTCAACTGTAACTGAAAATTTTTTTTTTTTAAATTTAAAGTTTATTATGTTAAGGTTAAGCACTGAGATTTGGAAGTTGTTTGTTACTACTTCACAGCCAAGTAAGAGGTGTTCCCAGTCTGAGACACGTTCTCCCAGGTACTGCAGAGCTCCACAATGTTCCCATGTTGCCATTCCATGTTTACTGTCATTGGAGCTACACAGACACCTGTCATATCAGTCAAGAAAGTAGGTGACCCGTGGTTATCATGCTTTGTAGATGTAGCCAATAGCAAGTTATACTCAGATGTAAATAGTGACAGCAAACAGTAAGCTGTACAGTTTTTTCCTCAAGTGAGAGTTAATATTTAACTAGCACTTACCCTGTCCTCGATATGTTGAGAGTATGACTTCAAGTTCACAACAATTCTGTAATAAAAATAGGCATTAAAGTCCCCATTTCACATATTAGGAAACTATGGCTCATAGGGATTGGTTTATTCTAGATCACACGCAGAAATTGGGCTGTAGTTCCAGGCATCTCTGGTTCCAAAGTGGAAAACATTTCCCACTGTCTTATATGAGCCTGCCTACTCAGTATTCTTTGAATAAATAATAGATGAATAGATAGATGATAGATGACAGGTAGAATGTAGGGTTAACCATGGTCTCTTCCATAAGTAGGGGAGCCCAACTCAAAGAAAAAGAAAGCTGGTAAATATATGGGACAAAGATACATTTATCAAAAACAAGAGATTAAAATAAAAGCACATTGAGAGACAACCACAGTGCTTTGGTTTTGAGGTCAGGCTTGGCATTTAAAACCCGGGCTTCCTCCCACTTATAATCTAAGTGACTTTGATAAGTAACTTTACCTTGCTATGCTTCTTCCTTAACTGTAAGATGGCAATAAAATGCTGCAGACCTGCTTGGCTCCATGGCCACCAATCCCTGTGCGGAGGCTGAAGGCAGGGCCCCCACACTCCCTTGGTTTAGCTTAATACCACATTTGCTTCAGGCCCCTCTCTCAAAAGCACCTCTTAACCTTGATTTGATGAGAGTCACAGCTGAGGAAAACCTCATTATAATGGTATAATGATTATAATAATAACACTTTGAAATAAGTATTTTATTATTTACATTATCAGCCTAGCCCAGTCGAACATGTTTTAGGTGAACAGGAAGCTTTTGCATATGTATTAGCAAATCCCTCAGCCCTGCTGAGACCTGGGGAGGGCTAGCAGAGATAGATAGGCTATGTCCATACAACACAGTGAGAAAATAGGCATATACACATTCAGACCCTTAAAAGTCATGTGATGTGCCCAAGGTCAATTAGTGATACTAGCTGAGCAGGACAAGACTCTAAGTTTAATGGCACAGAGCCCAAGGTACACTTTCCAATAACCACAGAAAGCCCTTAGTCCCATGCTCACTGCTATAGATCTGAAGGCTGTGAGCCCCAGGAGTGCAGGAAATTGTTCTCCGTAGTATAGGGATTCCTACATGGTAGGGACTCAATAAGTATTTGTGGAATGAATGAATGAATAAATGAATGCATAGTGCCTTCAGACTGGGGTGTTATCCATCTCAGATGAAGCTGTGAAGATGTAACAAACATGTCATCCCTTCACTTTGTGAAGCCCATGAAAGAGAACCAATTCAAGTCGCTTAAAAAGACCATTCCCTGGTTCTAATGTCATTCTTCCAGAATTTAACATACACATTAATTGCTTTAAACATTTATCATGAATTACTCCTCAGGCTTTCCTTTCCATAGGCCCTTCAAAAAAAGTACTGGAAGATTGGTCCCCAATTCACTGTCCCGGACAGTTTTCCATTCTCTGCTCCATAAATTCAGTTTCTGGTGAACAAAAAAATATATATATGTCGAATTGGCCGAGAGTGACTCCCTGCAGGTTTGATAATGTGCCATGAAGCAGAATGCTACAGGCACAAAATTTCTTTGTACTCTAGTGTTTTATCTTTTAATAATTCATGCAGACTTCACATTTCAATGCCTAATGTATCTGTTTGTTTAGTATAAAAATAATGATATAAAATACTTAGCAGTTAAATTACTTGGCTTTTCTGCCTCTCTAAAGAAATCAAATTAAATTCAATCTCCAAGAAGATGTGTTGTGTTTATGCTGTGCCTTAACACACCAGAAGGATGGGACACCAGCTTCGAGTAGCACAGACCTAGGGAGCTGAGCCCAGCCTCCCACACGACTCTAGCAGCCCTCTATGCTCTGAGTTCTCTCTGCCCAGCCTCATCTCTCATCCCTCCAGCTGAGCAAAATCGCACTTCTTGTAGCTCCCCGAACACAGACTTATAGAGGCTGGCAACCAACAGAACTGGGTAGCAGGGAGGGCACTGAACAATAGGCCTGAAATCAGAGGATATTTACAACTCACCTTGGCCTGCAGACACCTCCCCTTATGAATGGTGCCATTGTGATGCTTAATCTGCTGTTTATATAAATACTAGACACACAGCATCTTTGGGCTTTTTCCAAGGGAGAATGAGGGGCCTCTGGAAGCTTTAGATCTGGCATTAGGGGTCTGTCCTTCATACACAGCTGTCTCTGACTATGGTCTATATGAAAATTTGCTGCCATCACCTTCAGTCCTTCAAGTCTTCCTTATCTTTACATTTAAGCCTTATCAATACAAAAATCAACACTTTGTATAACAGTAATACATGCTCATCATAGACAAAAAGTAAGAAAATCACCCAACATCCTACCACACAGAAGCAACCAATATCAAAATTTTGGTACTTTCTTTCCAATTTTTTTCTCTCCATGTAACTTTTACTAAGTTTTAATCATAAGGCAGGTATATTTTACACCCTTCCTTTCAATGCCACTGCAGAATATTAATATTTTCCTATGATAAAAACTCCTAATTATTCCTGAACACAAACAATAGTCGCTTTCTCATTTCTAAGCCAAAAGTGAGACTGAGCAAAAAGTACCTAAGTACTAAGATGCTCAAACTATTCTTCATGACAGCCAAGCAAACCTAGAAAATAAATTAAAAATTCCCTGACAGTGTGTCTCTGTCTCTGCCTCCAGTAAGAGTTTCCTGGTATGGGTCATCTCTGCATTGAAATGACCTTCATCCCCAGAAGGCCACCCCTGGCCATTCCTGAAGGGTACAACGAGTAACCTGTCTCCTCTTCTTACATGCTCCCAAGCCCAGGTACCAGTTCCTTAAGCAGCTATGTCGATTTATTCAGAGTCTTTGAGCTAGCTTGAGTTCCTTCAGCTACAGAGACCCACAAAGGGCCATGATATTCTTAGAATATACTTCCAGTCTGCATAGGATGTTTTTAGCAAAATCTGACATTAACAATGACTGCCCAGCGTAGATACCCTGGGAAATAAAAACACATTCTGTTTTGTTTGTGCAAAAGTATTTTTCCCATAATGCTATTGTTTGATCCCAGTAAAATAAAAAAAAATGGGAGGAGCAGAAAAGAGAAAGTGTTGGTATTTATAATAACAATGACGTGAGGGTGATGATGAGGGTGACAATGAGGACAAAAGCCTGCCGATGTCCCATAGCCAAGACTACAAGGAACATGGCTATCGTTGAACAAAGTTGGGCTTATTGCCTCATTGCAACAAAGGAGAATGCACACCATGGAGAGCAGGAGGACGTCTCAGTAAGAGGATGGTAGAAAGGATTTATAACAGGATTTCTGCTTGTGTTAGGAGATTCGGGTGAGGGTCCCACAAAGGGGGACTTAGCTCTGAATTGGAATATTTCAGGAGGAAGGGGCATTCTATAATTGGTTATCTGGGTGATTCTTATCTATAATGAGAAAAGAACAGATCCAGGCTAACAATATAACTGGTAAACAAGCTACAGTCACTTATAATAGTCAGCATGCGGGACATTTTATAATTTTTATGGTTTTCACTACACTCTTCTTTTGTCTGCATTTGGACCTAGTTATAAAGTGATCGTGTTTCTGTCCATCAGGGTCACAGAGTTGCCTTGTCTGATGTCGGTGACTTGTGACATATTTTATGTTTACAGGAGAACACAATACCTGGTTGGCTCCCAGATCACAAGGGCTGCTTTTTTTCTTTTTCTAACCTTAGAAGAGTTGCTGTTATATGTATATTAAAATAGAGATACTGAGGCTTAGATGGGCTGAGAAATTGGTTCAGGTTCACACAGATAGAAAGCGACAGGAATTGAACATGAGCCTGACTCTAAAGGCCAATGCTCTTATCACTCACACTAAATCTCATAAGGATGGTTGTGGTAGTGATTTATCGTATTTTGGAATAGCGAATACATGTAGCATGGCACAACATTCTAAGTGTATAAAGGGCATGCAGTGAAAAGTAAGTCTTCCTCCCAGTCTCAGTCCGATCCCCCAAGCACCCTATTCTCCTCCAGGAGGTCACATCATTCCCATTTTTCCCAGCGTCTCTTATTCATGACACTGGCTTTGCAGCAGGCAAGTGCATTTAAAAGAATCATATTGCGAGAAACAGCGAGTGACTTATGACTTAACAAATTGCTTACCCATTCTTTGTCATTCCAAAAACTCTTTCACAAGGTTTCAGTAACTCAACAAATATTAATTAAACACATACTTTTTTCCAGGCACTGTGCTCAGCACTAGACAAGCAAACAATGAGCAGAGCCAACTGCTTGCCTCTGAGGATCTCACACTCTAGTGGAGAGGATGACGAGAAGGAATTGTGAGCTGTGAGGGATGGTGCAGGAAGCCTGGGGACAGCTGGGAGAGACTGATGGAGAACAGTCCACCTGGGTCCTAAAGGATGGCAGGAACTTATGGGGTGGACAGAGATGAGAAGAGAACTTCAAAGAGAGAGGTCAGTAAGAGTATGGAGGCATGAAAGACCACCAAAGGCTGGAACACAGGCACTTGGGGAGAGACAGAAGAAATGGCTGGAAAAGCAGTTGATGGTCCCATAAGGAGCCTTCTGCAACAAGCTAAGGGAAATTTTATCAGAGTTAAATACAATAGATGATGTGGAAAGAATTTGAAAAGTGTAAAACAGTTGGCAAGTGTACTGAATTAATGGGTAACCAGTTTTATTTCCTCAATTGTCACTGGTCATTGTCCTTCTCTGAGATGCTTTTTCTAATAATGGTTACCACCTGTGCATGCAGCTATTGAGGACAGAGCTCACAGAGGTCACTGAGAATAGAGATGGTGACCAACTGCATCCCTGAACCTTAATCACATACTCAGGACACTCATATCTGAGGCTCCATTACCAAGTACCACTTGGAATTCTCTGGTGTCCAGGTTCTATCAAAAGCGCATCTAGGATAAGTCATGTTTGAGAGAAAAGGCCTAAGGGTCATGCCATCTTCTCCCACATTAAAACATCCTGAGTGTGGCCTTTATAACAAGTTAGACTGCCAGAAACTATATTTCTGAACTGCATTAGTGGAGGCTCATGTAAATCCCTGCCCCCAGCTGTGCTAGCTGCAGTTCTTAACTGACTTTTAAAAATATATCAATATACAGACCCCAAAGATTCTCATTTATTGGGCCTAGGATCTGCCCAGGCACTGTTTTTATTTATTTGTTGTTTGTTTCAAAAGGTGGTTCTAAATGTGCAGAGTTGAGCATCACTTCTAAAAACAAAATTTGGGGACATTATTCAAAAGTCTCCATAGAAACTACCATATCTAAATCGATTCCTCTCTAGATTGTAAAAGTGCTTTTGAGGAGGTTGTTTATTATCCATACAGCTTTTTATCCTAAATCCAGATCTTTCTAGGACAGATTCTCATTAAAAACTCTATAACCCATCAAGATTTTTGCCCTCATTTCCAGGAAGTCCCAACTCAAATTTAACACATAAGAATACCAGTTTTGAGTGACGTCATAGGAATGGAGGCAGTGGGGCGCACCCTTTGAGTTCTCTTCCAGATCTTATCACAAACGGGACATCTATACCCCATCAAAGGACTCTCTGCTCATCACGCAGAACAGCTAAGAGACTCGTGCAAGGATTACTTGAAGGTGGGCAACTTGGGCAACCAGGGGAAGAGGGAAGGGAGCGGAGTGGAGACGCAGCAGGCATCCGCAGCTGCAGAGACGCAGGGGATCCAAGGATGGAAGAGAGAACACAAAAGCCAGGAGGTGGGCTCTTTCCCTGCGTCCCATAGCTGATCTCTCCCGCCGAGGGGGCAGCATATTCAACATTTGAGGCAATAACCTCAGTGAGGCCTCCAGTTGAGCCGTAGGCTGGACAAAGGACACAAACTCCATACCTGGGCCCCTCCCCCCACTCTACCAATCCTACCCCCGCCCTTCCAGAGACTTAAACTGGCCCCTGAACTGAGGAGTAGTGTCAGATTATAGAGGAGCCTTAGTGCTCAGGCTCTAGGAAGACTGGCGGGCGGCTCTGACCCAGGGAAGAGGCTGGGAAGAGTATGATTTTTGCTGGGCTAGGAGAGAAGAGACTCCTCCACCCACAGCCACCACCTTTTCTGGCCTATGGGAAGAGTGTGATATGGCTGGGCTGGGAGAGAGAAGACCCCTCCATCCCCAGCCACCACCCTTTCTGGCCTGCCTAGGGCAGGGCAATTACAACTGCAGAGGCACTCCCAGGGATCAGAAGTAAGAAGCAGACACAGCTCTGGGCTTTCAGCAGCTCAGCAATCTCCCGCCCGCCACACACACACACACACACACACACACACACACACACACACGGAAGAAGTGCCCTAAGACTCAAGAGAACTGGACACAGGGCTGGTGGTGCTACTCTCAGTGCGCATATGTGCAGGTAAGAGCAGAAACTGCACTGACTTTGTAGAAACTGCCACCCAGACCCCTCAGCCCCACACATCTAAATCTGCAGTCCCAATGTCACTCTGAGTACCAGGTGACCGGCTCTGCCTGCACAATACACAGGGGACTCTTTGGTAGAGCAGAGGACAACCTGGAGATTACTTGGTGGGCTTAAGCCAAGACTGGCGCTGCTTTTTGTTTTGTTTTGTTTTGTTTTGCTTTGTCTTTATATCTTTGATATCTTTGCCTGTGTTGAGTGGGGATTGTCGGTTGTTTTTACATGTGAAGGTATTTGATTTTTCTTTGTTGTTGTTGTGGTGGTGCTTGGTGATTTGCTTTGTTCTGAAATTGTCCTACCAGACTTCAACGTAAGAGGCACAAGATTCAAGATACCCAGAGGCCAACTCCAGACCAAACCAGCATACTACCGGGTTTGACCTACAAGTGACACACCCAGAGGGAATTCTCTACAGGCACAAGAGCCCATAGAGACCAAACCACATTTAAGTGGTCAACCCTCATGAAGCAGAACACCCTGCGGTGGGCGGAGCCAAGTCTCACAACTAGTCAGCCTAGGAGTTAACCCCACCTACTCACAAGCGAAAAGCAATTAAAGATCGTCTTTAACAGGACAATATACACAACACAAGACTCATCTTTGGAGCACATGCAGAGGAGAAGAACGAAGTAGTGCAAGTCAAACATAAAGGACACATACAACATAAAATAACCCAGCAAGAACTAAGAACTCTAGGGGATCTACCTAATACATTGAAGCAAACTCAAAGAGTCAGCCAGAATGGGGAAACAAAGAAACATGTACCAAATAAAAGAACAGAAGAAACCTCCAGAAATGTAACCAAATGAAACAGAGGTAACCTACCTATCAGAGACGGAGTTCAGAAGACTGATGATAAGAATGTTTAAGGAGCTTAGAGATGACATAAAGAAGAATGTAGAAATCATAATGAACCACCAGTTAGAACTAAAGAACACAATTATTGAAATAAAGAACTCACTTGAAGGAATTAACAGCAGGTTAGATGAAGCAGAGGATCAAATCAGCGACTTGGAAGACAAGTTAGCAGAGATCACCCAAACAGAACAACAGAAAGAAAAAACAGTAAAAACAATGAAGATGGTTTAAGAGACCTCTGGGATAATATCAAGCGCAACAACATGCGCATCATAGGAATACCAGAAGGTGAAGAGAGGAAGCAAGGGATTGAGAACATATTTGAAGTAATAATGTCCGAAAACTTCCCTAACCTGATGAAGGAAACCAACATACAAGCCCAGGAAGTGCAGAGAGTTCCAACAAGGATAAACCCAAACAGGTCCACACCAAGACACATTATAGTTAAAATGGCAAAGATTAAAGACAAAGAGAGAATCCTAAAAGCAGCAAGAGAAAGGAAGAGGGTTACATACAAGGGAACTCCCGTAAGACTACCAAATGACTTTTCTACAGAAACATTGAAGGCCAGGAGGAAGTGGCAGAAGATACAAAAAGTGATGGAAAATAAAGGCCTACAACCTAGATTGCGTTATCCAGCAAGGCTATCATTTAAAGTTGATGGAGAGATAAAGAGCTTCACAGAAAATAATAAGCTAAAGGAATTTATTACCACAAAGCCAGCATTGCAAGAAATACTAAAAGGACTTCTGTAAATAGAAGATGAAAACAATCTAACTACAAATTTAAAAATGGCAATAACTATGTAACCATCAATAATCACTTTAAATGTAAACGGATTAAATGCTCCAATCAAGAGAAATAGGGTGGCTGAGTGGAAAAGACAGCAAGACCCTTCTATATGCTGTATACAAGAGAGTCACCTCAGATCAAAAGACACACACAGGCTGAAAGTGAATGGTTGGAGTAAGATATTTCATGCAAATGTAAATGAGAAAAAAGCTAGGGGTTGCAATATTTATATCTCACAAAATAGACTTTAAAATGAAGAACATATTAAAAGACAAAGATGGGCACTATATAATAATAAAGGGATAGATCCAACAAGAGGACATAACCATAGTAAACATCTATGCACCCAACATAGGAGCACCTAAACATATAAAACAGATATTGACTGACATAAAGACAGAGATCAACAGTAACACTATCATAGTAGGGGACTTCAACACACCTCTGACTACAAGGGACAGGTCTTCAAGACAGAAAATGAATATGGAAACAACAGCCTTAAATGACACATTGGACCACTTGGATTTAATTGTTATTTTCAGAGCATTTCACCGCAAAGCTGCAGAAAGCACGTTCTTCTCAAGCGCACATGGAACATTTTCCAAGATAGACCATATGTTAGGACACAAAAAAAGTCTTGATAAATTTAAGAAAATTGAAATCATACCAATTGTCTTCTCTGACCACAGTGCTATGAAATTAGAAATGAACTACAGGAAAAAAACTGGAAGGCACACAAATTCATGGAGGCTGAATAATAGGTTACTAAATAATGAATGGGTCAACCAGGAGATCAAGGAAGAAATCAAAAGACATCTCGAGACAAGCGAAAATGAAAACATGACGATCCAAAATCTATGGGACGCCATGAAAGCAGTCCTAAGAGGGAAATTCATAGCATTGCAGGCCTACCGAAAGAAACAAGAAACATCGCTAATCAACAGTTTATCTTCACACTTAAGGGATCTGGAAAAAGAGCAGCAAAATAAGCCCAAAGGGAGTACAAGGAAGGAGATAGCAAAGATCAGAGTGGAAATAAATGAAATAGAAATCAGAAAAACAATATAAAAGATCAATGGATCCAAGAGTTGGTTCTTAGAGAAGATAAACAAAATCGACAAACCTTTAGCCAGACTCATTAAAAAAAAGAGAGAGAGGACCCAAATTAATAAAATCAGAAATGAAAGAGAAGTGACAACAGACACTGCAGAAATACAAAAAAATTTAAGAAATTACTATGAGCAACTGTATGCCAACAAATTTGACAACCTGGAAGAAATGGACAATTTCCTAGAGGCGTACAACCTTCCAAGGCCAACTCAAGAAGAAACAGAAAACCTGAATAGACTGATTACCACCAAGGAAATTGAATCAGTAATCAACAATCTCCCAACAAACAAAAGCCCTGGACCAGATGGCTTTACAGGTGAATTTTACAAAACGTTCATAAAAGAATTATCACCTATTCTCCTCAAGCTCTTCCAAAAAATCCAGAAGGAGGGAAGACTACCAAACATTTTTTTTTTTTTTTATGAAGCCATTATCACCCTGATCCCAAAATTAGACAAAGACACCACAAAAAAAGAAAGAAAAAAAAAACAAAACTACAGGCCGATATCTCTAACTAATATAGATGCAAAAATCCTCAACAAAATATTAGCGAACAGAATTCAGCAATACATTAAAAAGATCGTACACCAACCATGATCAAGTGGGATCCATCCCTGGTATGCAAGGGTGGTTCAACATCCACAAATCAATTAATGTGATGCACCGCATTACCAAAATGAAAAATAAAAATCACATGATCATACCAATAGATGCAGAAAAAGCATTTGATAAATTCCAGCAGTGATTTATGATAAAAACCCTTAAGAAAGTGGGAATAGAGGGATCATATCTCAACATAATAAAGGCCATATATGATAAACCCACAGCTAACATCATACTCAATGGGGAAAAGCTAAAACCATTACCCTTAAGATCAGAAACAAGGCAAGTTTGCCCACTTTCTCCACTTCTATTCAACATAGTGCTGGAAGTTCTAGCCACAGCAATCAGACAAGAAAAAGAAATAAAAGGCAACCAAATCGGTAAGGAGGAAGTAAAATTGTCATTATATGCAGATTACATGATGCTATATATAGAGAACCCTAAAGGCTCCACCAAGAAACTATTAGAGCTGATAGATGAATTTAGTAAAGTAGCAGGATACAAAATTAATATTCAGAAATCAGTTGCATTTGTATATACCAGTAATAAAACATCAGAAGGAAAAATTTTTTTAAAAAATCCCATTTACAATTGCTCCAAAGACTATAAAAAACCAGGGAGTAAATTTAACCAAAAGAAGTAAAAGATCTGTACTCAGAAAATTATAAGACACTGAAGAAAGAAATGAAAGAAGATACAAATAAATGGAAACACATACCATGTTCATGGATAGGAAGAATTAATATAGTTAAAATGTCCATACTGACTAAGGCAATATACATGTTCAACGCAATTCCTATCAAACTACCAACTTTTTCACAGAAATAGAACATATAATCCTAAAATTTATATGGGACCATAAAAGACCCCAGATAGCCTCAGCAATATTGAGAAATAAGAACAAAGTGGGAGGTATAACAATACCTGACATCAAATCATACTACAAGGCTACAGTAATCCAAACAGCATGGTACTGGCATAGAAACAGACACACAGATCAATGGAACAGAATAGAAAGTCCAGGAATAAATCCATGCTTTTATGGCCATTTAATCTATGACAATGGAAGGAAGAATGTACGGTGGGGTAAAGACAGTCTGTTCAATAAATGGTGCTGGAAAACCTGGATAGACACATGCAAAAAAATGAAGCTGGACCACCTCCTTAAACCATGTACAAAAATAAATTCAAAATGGCTTAAAGACTTAAATGTAAGATCTGAAACCATAAAATTCTAGAAGAAAATATAGGAAGAAACTTCACAGACATTACCCAGAGTAAGATTTTTACTGATAACATCCCCTCACGCAAGGAAAGTAAGAGAAAATAAACATGTGGGATTACATCAAACTAAAAAGGTTTTCACAGCAAAGGAAACCGTCAATAAAACAAAAAGGGATCATATTGAATGGGAAAAGATATTTGCCAATGATATATCTGATAAGGGGTTAATATCACAAATTTATAAAAAACTCACTCAACTCAACTCCAAAAACATCAAACAACCCAATTTAAAAATGGGCAGAGGACATGAAGAGACATTTTTCTAAAAAGGACATACAGATGGCAAACAGACATATGAAGAAATGCTCAACCTCAATAACCATCAGAGAAATGTGAATAAATACCACAATGAGATACCACCTCACCCCAGTCAAAATGGCTATCATCAATAAATCAACAAACAAGTGCTGGCGCAGATGTGGAGAAAAGGGTACGCTTGTGCACTATTGGTGGGATTGCAGATTGGTGCAGCCACTATGGAAAACAGTATGGAGGTATCTCAAAAATCTGAAAATGGAACTACCTTATGATCCAGCAATCCCACTCCTAGGTATCTATCCAGAGAAATCCAAAACTCTAATTCAAAAAAAATTTATGCATCCCTATGTTTATTGCAGCACTATACACAATATCCAAGACATGGAAACAACCGAAATGCCCATCAGTAGATGACTGGATTAAGAAACTGTGGTACACTTATACAATGGAGTATTACGCAGCCACAAAGAAGAAGTAAATTTTACCATTTGCAACAACATGGATAGACCTAGAGAACATTATGTTAAATGAAATAAGTCAGACAGAGAAAGACAAATACCATATGATCTCACTTATATGTGGAATCTAAAGAAAAGAATAAGTGAAGTAATCAGAAACAGTTTTGGAGACATAGAGGAAAAACTGAGAGTTGCTAGATGGGCAGGGTTGGGGATAAGGGGTTGGTGAGGGGATTAGAAAACAGTTGCTAACCACAAGATGGCCACGGGGTTTTGAAAATTAATTTGGGGAATGTAATCAATAATGTAAAGATTTTGTAGGTTATCCAATGGACACTTGTCCCATTTGGGAGACCACCTCAGGGATGATGTAGATGCCTGATCACTGCACTGTACACCTGAAGCTGAACAATAATGAATGCCAACTATAATTTTATATATATACATATATATATATATATATATATATATATATATATATATATATGTATATATATATATATGTATATATATATATATATATGTATGTATATACTTACAAGAAGCAGAGACAGCATTAGGAATAGAGACAGTGGAAATGTAATGGCTCTCTGCGATGTCAGAGGGATAATGGATGGGGGGGCAGGGTTCACACAGTGTGAGGGATATAAATGATAAACGTCTAAGTATCACTTTGTCTTGTGTACCTGAAACTAATAAAATTAATTCATTCATTCATTTAAAAAAAAATAAAGAATGCCAGTTTTAATGTCACAGTACCTCTTACTATCCGGGTGACTCAAGCACTCAATTCACTTATCTCTTAAATGGAGGTAATAATATAAACTGTCCAGTACTATGATTAGAATTAAATATAAACATAAATATACAGAATAGCATAGTACTAGGCCCATATGATCAATATATTTTATGAATAAAATGTAGTTGACTTGGCCTCTTGATTTGATAATTATTAGTTTGTAAAATAGAAATTATAGGTACTATTTTAAGAACTAAATTAGTACCAAGCACCAGCAGACTAAGTATTTATAAATGTTCATTGTTCTCCTATAAATAATTTCCCTGTCATAAGCAGTTTTGCCTTCGGTGGTGTTTCCTCTAAGTCCTCCAAACTAATATCAAAAATTGCCATACAGCTTTTAGTTCAACAAGCCTTTAGTGATCACTTACTATGTTCTGAATGCTGTGTAGACTGCTAGAGATGACATAGATAAACTAAATCTCACCCCTGCCTTCCCAAAGAGCGCCGATCCAGAGGGAGAGGCAGATGTGCAGACATGCCCCTGCAGACCAGTAGGGCAGTGTCCCACGGAATCCTCTCTGAGCTGCTGTCAAGACATTTTCATAGACCAGATAAACCGAGGGCCTGATAAGGAGTGTTCTCCTTACATGTGCACAGAGTGGACAGTAGCCATAAACTGGAGCCTGAGGCCCCACAAGACCTGCTTACAAAAATATAAAGGTCTGACAATTAAGTTCGTGAACTCATCCTAGTAAAAGTGCTGCATACCTCATTGCTGAATATCACTATGGTCACACTCCAAGTACTCCCCTTGGGAAGCTATGCACCGACGCCAGCACCTGGTCTACCCTCCAAAGCCATTTTGGAACTCTTTCTGGAATGGCCATCAAAGCTGTCATCGTATTACCCTTTATGTCCTGAATGTCATCAAAATGTCTTCCTTTCAATATTTCCTTTATCTTCTGGTAAAAAAAGAAGTCATTGGGGGCCAGATCAGTTGAGTAGGGAGAATGTTCCAATACTGTTATTTCTTTACTGGCTAAAAACTCCTTCACAGACAGTGCCATGTAAGCTGGTGCATTGTGGTGATGCAAGAACCATGAATTGTTGGCAAAAAGTTCATATGTTTCATAACTTTTTCACGCAGCCTTTTCAGCACTTCCAAATAGTAAACTTGGTTAAGTGTTTATCCAGTTGGTACAAATTCATAACGAATAATCCTTTTGATATCAAAAAAGGTTAGCAACATTGTTGCAACCAAGTTCACAAAGTTACTTGTCAGACCTCGTATATCTGTGGTTGAAGCTCTGACTCTTTGGTAATCTGTTCTTCCGACGTTTTACATCCATAATTAGTCATAGTGGGCAGAAACTGATGTGAACCTGGGTATTCCGAAGGCTAACTTCTTCAGATGAGAGACCCAGGAAGGAGAAATGATTTGTTGAAGGTCCCATGACCAATTAGTGCCTAAGTTGGCGTTTGAATTCAAGTCTGCTGACTCCTGCAGCTCTTCTAGCTCACCACAGGAAGAAGACTGCAAGCCCAAGAATGTGGGCAGGGGACGGCCAAGTCCCAGCCTATTTATCATTGAATCCCTGTTGCAGTGACTGGCATGTGGTAGGAACCCAGTCAAAGGGGGGATTTGGGGACATGGGAGAGAGGAATCCTCTGCAGGGAGATGGTAAGAGAAGGGTCGTGTGGGTATGGGTGTGGGGAAGGCAGCTGGGCTGCAAGAGGAGGATAATGGAAGGAGAAGATCCAAGGAAAGTCAGAAAGTCTTGCTAATTGCATAATCGTGTGGTTGTCAGGGCCTGGTGAGAGCAGGGCATTCATTGTCTCCAAGACAGCTTCCTCTTTGTCAAAGTCTTATGCAGGCACCACCAATTATCCACTGAAGGCCAGACACATTGTTTAAAGAGCCATGCCATGTGTAGTTTTAAGAAAAGGTGCCATAAAAGAGCACCAACAAAAATAGAGATGTTGAAATTTAAAAATTATATCTCAGCTCTACCTGTTGGTATAGTACCAGGGCCAGCAACCATAGCCTATGAGTCAAATCTGGCCCACCTCTTGTTTTTATAAATAAAGTTTTATTGGAACAGAATGATGTGAATCATGTACATATTGTCAGTGACTTCTTTAGAACAACAGCAGAGCTGAGTAGTTCCAACAGACTCTAGGGCCCACAAAGCCTAAAATATTTACTCCTTGCCCTCTAAGAAAACCCCTGGTATAGCTCCCAGTGTATCCTAGAGTAGTACATTTTCTAATAAGAAACAAGCATTTTTTGGTTGTCTAAATCCTTTGTTTTCTTGTGAATTCTGATCAAATCTTCAATTTAAGTTCCCCCAAATCACAAAGCTTCAGTTTGATGGGATACTTAGGTTTTTGACAGGAGGCATTTAGTTGCGATAAGCCCACCTCTGTTTCCTGGTTCTTCTCAACCCTGTACTCCAGCCCACCTACCAGGGAAATGCTCACCCACGTGTCCAGGGCCAGCCTAATCATCATCACTTTCCTGTAGCCTTCCCCATTTTCCTTCATTTACCCCCTCTTTATTCCACACACAATCTTACTGGACAGAATTAATCATTCCTTGAGATGTATCCTCAAAGCACATATCACACATGGTTACATTGTTTATATATTTACTTTTACAATATATATGTGTTTCTTCTATCTGTAATCTTTAAAAATGTGTTTCATTCATCATCTTCATGCCTTAGCAGACTCCCTACCATGTAGGAAATTATGGTGAAGCCAGCTTGAAAGGGAGGAAGTCTTAGATATTATCCCACCAACTTCTATCATTTTACAAATGAGAAAACAGACCCAATGTCAAAAGGCTGGCTAGCAGCAGAGCAAAACATGGCTGAATCCTGACTCTCCTGAGGGTGTCCCTCCACGAAATTTTATCCTCATTCTAGCAGATCACACAGGAATGCACAGAGATTCACGTGCATGTAACATAGCTGTTGTTGATGAATGGTAGCCATTATTTTAAAGGTAGCAGCAATGGGAATCTTCTTAAGGACGCATCCATTCCCCACTCTCAAGATGCCAAACGGCAGCCCTGGTCTCTGACAGCAGAGACGAGAGACAGCATGATGCAGCCACAGCAGTGCCTGGTGCACATGATGGACCAGTGGGCTGCAAAAGCGAACTCCTCGTTTTAGAAACCATTTGTGTGTTAAGCAAAAGAATAAAAAAGCTAACACCATGGCCAGTTATAAATGTACCCAGACAAAGACTTTACTTGACTCTTTCAGGCCAAAGGGGGAAAATGAGCTTTGTAATAGAAATTATAACAGAATGAGCTAGCCATGGTGGGAGGGAAGGGCGGAAACCCCGGAAGTGGTGTCATGAGGGGCGATGTGCAGTCCCCATCAGTGGATTGGCAACACCAGTGTTTCTCTAAAAGAGTAAGTGAATCACCTGGATTCAGTCATGGGGTCCTGGGGGCACAGGCTTACTAAGCATCACACCTTCCCTTACCATGCCTTACCTTTCTGTGTGCTCCACACCAGGAGCCGGCCCTCATCTGTCTTATATATACTTCATAACCTGCCCACAGTAAGGGGGCACACATGCCTTGCCTGGTCTCTTTCTGGGTAAACGATATGAGAAGAAGCAATGTTAACTCTCTGGTTAAACGTTATTGAGAGCTTTCTCTGTGCCCAGCACTGGACCGGGCATTAAATTGTGAATAAGGCAGTTTCTGCTCTCAGAGCACTCATGACCTGTAACCCCAAGATGCCCCTGTTGCTTCCGATGGAAGAATTGCAGTTGGAGACAGAGGGTATTTTGGGAAAGGCCCTCAAATTATTCCATACAGAAAGCATCCAGGTAGAGTGGAAAGACAACCTGTGTTAAAAGCCCAAAGGCATGGATAGAAGTGCCAGCCTACCTAAGCTAAGAGATCTCAGACAATTTACTTACATTGCAATATCTTCATTGATAAGTGGGGAGAATAACAGCACATTTGGAGCTGGTGGAGAGAATGAAAGAAGCTAGCTGGCATCCCTTAGTATAGAGCATGGTGCCAGGCCAGCAGGAAATAGCAGCACTGTTGTTATGTAAGGTCAGAGCAATAGAAGAGAAGACATTGAAACACCAAATGCCCCTGAATGTCCGCCTGGGAGACAGTGAGGACAGTGCCACAGCATAAAAGTAACCCCTCTACCACCAGCCCTGGGCAAGGGCCAGGCACACAGCAGTTCCTCATCCTTTTGTTTGTTTGTTTTAGGGAGAATACAAACTCTCCTCCCCTAGTTTGAAACACAACAGGCCCAGCAATCAGCACAAGTTTCTCTCCTGCTCCTACCATCCCACCTACAGCCCAGCCCCACTTCTCAGCACAGGCAGAGCTCATAGCTATTGGGTAAAATATAATTCTATTTATGTGGGAAAGCATAAGCTTTAGAATCAGACCCTCCTACTTTGAAAGTCCCAGGAATAGGACTTACTGGATCCATTTACATAACCTCCCTGTGCCTCAGTTTTCTCATCTATGAAATGGGAATAATGGAAATGCTACTCTCACAGGTTCACTGCAATGATTAAGTAATTTAACATATGTAAAATTCTCAGCATAGCGGTTGGCACAGAGCAACACCCAGGAAACATCAGCCACGGCTGCTACTGCTGCTGCTGTTGTTATTGTTGTTAGTTTTCTCTTGTTCAGGTGAAATGAATAGTTCCACCTTCAGAGGGTGGTTGTGAGGACCCAGTTATACATGCAGCTGCATGCACAGTGCTTGGTCTCCAGTCTGGGCTGAGTAAATGCTAGGTGTCCTCCTTCTAGACCGTATAATCCCCACTATTCATGTTTAAATTTGGTAGAGGATTTCAGGGTCCGTACAGACATAGTGTACATAGAGGCGCAGGCCAGCCCAGTGGCACTTTCAAAGTCTGAGGCTGAGGGAAGGAGGTTGAGATGAGAGTGAAATATAATTTAATCCAACAGGAAACCCTAGAGCCATATGACTTTCCTGTGGTGTCTTCTCAGGCCCAACAGGGGATCAGTGCCCCTCTCATCATCCACGCTGTGTCCCCAGGCGCCCCTAACACCTTGGCTCCACTCACCCTGTACCATGCAAATGGACTGGGTCAGCATAATCATTTTAATAAACAGCATGGGCTTTTTTGCTGTTCATTTGTTTGTTAGTTTATTTGTTTAGGGAATAAAGCATAACTGGCCAGACTATATACACAAATGGCTTCCTTGTCACCTTTGTTCATAGCTGCGTTAGCCGTCACTTGCCAAACTGCTCCTTTTCCTAAATAATTAATATAATAATAATACCACTTATTTTTGAGGGCTCGGTATGCACCCAGCACTCTATATCCATTATATCACTTAACTCTCACAAGAAGCTGAAAGATAGATATAATACCTCTTTAGAGAGAGCAAAACAAAGGCACAGAGAAGTTAAAAAACTTACCAAGTTTACACAGCTACTAAGTGAATAGAGGGGCCAAAACTGAGTTCTGACAGTCTGATTCCAAGAACGTCTTACCGGCCAGGCTCTCTGCCTTTTCAATGCAGAAACTGAGGCTTTGCTCTCCATGTTCCAAGCCACACAGGTGTCAGGTGGGACAGCTGGGATCTCAACACAGGGCTGCCCACACCAGCCCCACACTCTTCACACCAAGCTCTTATCTTTCTGAGAATCTGGCCTGACAGATCCAGTCCAGTTAAAAGGCATCCAACGAATGTCCTTATGTGGACACACGGACTTGTTCTATTTCTACCCTTGATACCAAGCCCATGAGGCTGGCAGCTCCCCCATGAAGATATTGCTCTAGCTTTATATCCAGGTAAGGAGGGGAATGCTCCAGGGGATTTCACTCAGCCTCTTCCGCTGGAATGGCCCTCCTTCCATGGGCCTGAAGCCAGTGTGGAGTTATGGTCATTGCTGACGATGTCTGTTCAGAGCACACATTCAGGGAATGGGGAAATAACCACAGGCTAGGTCCCTGAGCCAGACTGGTGGGCCTCTGCTTTTTGGGCTTTCCAGAAATGAGCATTCCTAAGTTAGTACTGAGCAATCCCCAAGAGGTCTGGGATGTCTCTCTCTCTCTCTTTTACTTGAACACAGTCACCCTAGTAAATGAACCCAGGACCCTTAGGGGATGGTTTGGAGAAAGATTTACAGGATGCATTTGTGGCAGAGCTGTGAGATTGTTCCTCAATTGAAGTCCCTCCCCCCTTCAATCAAGAAGCCCTGGCTCTGTGCCAGCTTAGTCTGAAAAATGGGTGAAAGTCTATGACTCTGCGTTGTGATGACCAAGTCGGGTTTCTAGCCAACAGACAGACCTAGAGCTTTCGTGTTAGATGGATCAAGTGTTATTTCAGCAGGCTGCCCATCCACTGCTTTCATAGGGACATTACTGCTAAAGATCACAGCAGGTCACAATATTCTGGTCACCAGCTTGTCCCTGCTGCCCACTGTGATAAGTAGTCACCCGGACTGAGGCAGGTGAGCCTTGCCACTTGGCTCCTGCCATTCCAGGATCCTGCCAGCCCCACTGAAATCAGTGCCCCCATCCAACTGGTGGCACTTTCCTCCATCATGCCAGACTTCCAGATGCAGGCACCCCAGGGATTCTCAAGGGTACTGATGGATTTCCCAATACCTTAGTGAAGCAATTGTCCACTGGTGCCCCTCAGGGTATGGAAGACAGCTCATGATAAATCCAGGAATGTTTGGGCATCTCAGCCTCATTTAAATAGGATGCACTGTGTGTGATTTTATTCAACCAATCAAGTGAACTATTAGATCTATTTCCAGCTGCACAAGCTAACACATAAAGTCTAAAATCTCCAATCAATAAATACCCTTATCAATAAATACCTCTCAATCTATGGTTAAATTCCAGACTCCTTCATCTAAAATCTTTACAATCCTTTTCCATGCATTCTCCAGTTTCTACTGATATAAATTAGACAAATTTTGCAGTTACTTTGAAGTACAAACTGTCTCAACCTCTCACAGATTTGTGTGCCTGTTCCCTGGAGCATGCTGAGATCTGATCCTGGTTATAGCTATATATATATATATATATGTTAGTTTTCTATATTTACCATAACAAATTCCCACAAATGTGGAGGCTTAAAACAGTACAGATTTATTACCCGACAGTTCAGTAGGTCAGAAATCTGACACAGGTCTCACAGAGCTAAAAGTCAAGGTGTAGGCAGGGCTGCATTTCTTTCTGGAGTCTCTAAAGGAAAATCCAAATCTGCCTGTACCTGTACCTCTTGGCTCACAGCCCCTCTTTCATCCTCAGAGCAAGCAGCACTGCAGCTCTCTCACCATTCCTCCATGTCACCCCCCCATTCTGCCTTTTCTTCCACTTTCAAGGGCCCATATGATTACACTGGGCCCACCCAAATAATCTAATAAAATCTCCCCATATCAAGATCCTTACCTTTATTATATTTTCAAAGTTCCTTTTCCCATGTAAAGGGACATATTCAAAGATGACAGATATTAGGATGTAGACATCCATGGGGGCCATCATCCTGCCTGTTGCGTGCGTAGGTCACCTCAGAGGCAATGTGTGGATATAGATGAGACTTGAGGGGAATGGGGCTTCTTCCCCTTGGACACATTCTTCCAGGCCTTCATGCAAGGGGAAGCCAGTCTCCTCAGACCAGCACAGGAAGTCCAAGGACTTGCAGACTCAATGTTCTCAGATTTCTCTTGGCCCTCAAGCAAGACTGACAATGCAAATACAAGAAATAAGACATTATTCTAAGGCTGCCACAGCTGCTCTCCAGTTATCCATCTTGGACTTGAGCAGTGTTTAGAGTCCTGAGTTCATCATTTTCTATCCATACATGCATCACTGCCCTCAGGAGCAGCCATTTCACTTGCAGTGCTGCTCATGGTCATCATTACCACCCAGGTGACCACATGCCGTGACAGGGCATCTGTGTCATTAGGATCAACATAGGTGGAAAGTAAGGGAAGTTCCTTGCTGCTGCATGGCCAGAATTCCTAGTATCCCAGTGTTGTTGCTCAGGAGCTCAGCACTGCATTGAAGGTGAAGGTCACCACCAAACCAGTTGCTAAAGTCTCCTATTGGAGGATTGGTTTCCTGGGACCAGGAACTATTAATGTTGCATGCTATGTCATCCTGTGTCTGTCAGAGTCTAGTCAGAAAAACAGAAACCACACTATGTATTTCAACAGAAGGAATTTAACATAAGGGATTGTTGAAAAGGGTGTTGGAGAAGCGAAAGTGTAAAAAGGGATGTCAGAGTGCTCAGGACCCACCCAGGGTGCTGATTCACTAGGAGAACCCGCATGTCTCAGCGCACAGTCTTACTCACAGCTGCGGTTTATTATAGTGAGAGGATGCAAAGCCCTATCAGCAAAGGGGAGAGGTGCGTGGTGTGAATGAAGTTGAGGGGAAACCAGGCACCAGCGTCCAGAGTCCTCTCCCCTTGGAGGCACACGGGACACAATTCATGCTCCCAGGAAGGAGTTATGACAACACAAGTAAAATGTCACCCAAGGAAGCACATGGGAGGCTTAGTGCCTGGATTCTACTGAGGCCAGTCACCCTCTGCTTAGCAAATACCAAGATCCCAGACTCTAGGAGGAAATCGGGTATTCAACATAAACCATATTGTGTGTACAAACTGCTTAGGCAGTGAGCCGCTCTTATCATTTAGGGAATGGTGGGGACCTTTCCAAATCTGAGTTCTCAGACACGGGCCAAGGGCCAACCTAGTAAGTAAGCTTCTATACAACCAGTGGTCTGCTGTGCTGTTTTGTGCACACAGGGAGATGTGACGTGGCACAGGACTAATGGCTGCAGGAAGCAGCCATCACCTGTGGAACTGGAGAGACAAACAGCAGAGGTTGGAACTCTCAGAACCTAGAAGGGTGGAAGAAAGTCCCCACCAAACTGAGACCCATGCATGTGAGGGGAGGGAGCTCTCCAGGTGGTGATGCTCCTTGGAAGGAGCCCCAGGAGGCCAGCCCTGCGGATGCTGGGAAGGCAGGAGCCTGGAGTCATCACGGCAGGTGGAGGAGCTCTGCTGGGGTGATGTTCACAGCAACAGAGGCAAATCCTTCTCTCCTGTCCTGCCTCCCATCTCCCTTTAGTACCTCCTATGGGTAGAGCCTAATGGGGAGCAACTGGCAGTACAGAAGCATGGTTTGCAGTGACAGCAGCACAGAGCCAAGGAGGGTGGATTTGGAGCTGGGAGGCAAGAGCTTCCTCACTGTGCCAGACCCTCTGCCAAGAACTTGCATATTTTATCTTTACAACAAACCGGAGAGGTAGGTCTTCTTGTCCTCATTTTAAAATGAGAAAATAGAGGCTCAGAGGGGGTAAGTGAATTTCTAAATGTCACCCAGGAGATAAGTATCAGGACTGGGTTCTAAACCCCTTACCTTCTCTACCATATCATGTGTATGCCAACCCCTACTGAGCTGTCAAGTCACCTGGCAGAAAGACATCAGAGCCGGAAGGGGAGAGAAGTCCCCCTAGCTGAATTAGATGCAGCAAGGCCTCAGAGTGCTGACCAAATACCCAAATCCCGCTGACCAACCAGGAGCAGACAAGCCCCTCATGGCCTGCTCATTCACACCTAGCATTCTACAACTAGCACGTGTTCACCTCCCTCTCCGACCTGCTGCTCACCCGGCCTCCACCAGGCACAACTGCTCTGCTGCCAGGAGTCCCCAGTCCCTTTGGCAGACACAAAACTGCTATCCAGCAGCAGGCACCTACATGCACTTCTCAGGGACAATGGCAAGAGACGCAAACCTATCAGAAGGAAATCCCAAATCACTGAGTCTTGGACAGCTGGGTCTTTGTGAAATGTTCAGAAAGGATTTTCTGTTCTTCCATCTCAGAGGACAGACTGATGATTCCTATAAGAAGGGTGGAATGGTTGCTCAGCCCTCTAGTGCGGGGGTGGGGGGGGGGACACACTGCCCTTGAGGAAGACACCTACCCACTTCGACTGAGTGGGGTCATGAAACTGTGACCACTACCCATGTACACACAAAGGCCGGTGCTGCCATGGAAACACAGTGCCTGCAAAACAGCACAGTGCCAGGATCACAGCCGCCTAAAGCTTCAGCAGTGATGTTCTTACAAGCAGGGACAGGGCTCCCAACAGGCCTAGGACAACAAAATTAATGGATTGGAAAGTGAGAATCTAACGTATGAGCTCTCAGAATCCCCCAGACTGGCTAACTCACTGAACACACGCGGCAACCCCATCTCTCCTCTGAGGTGGCTGGGACAGAAGAGCAGCCGGGAAAACAGACAGGATGTGGCCACCCCAGCTCCTTCAGCGAAGCAAAATACCATCTTCACACAAAGCTTCTTTGAATGTCAGTAAAACAAATAGTATTTACACAAACAACCTCCAAAACATAAACTGCATAATGAGAGAGCAAGGAAGCAGAAGTCTACCCATCACCCACTTGACGGTTAAATCATTTTTTATTGAATTCAAGTTTTATGGCCCATTAGAGGCCTGGAGGCAGAATTCTCAGGGATGCTCTTGGACTAATGAGTGTTTTGCAAATGGTTTTTCTAACAGATTCATTGTTCTTTTTGCTGAGAATCTTAAGAACCTCTGCTTTATGTAATTTGGCCCTGCACTTGAAAAACAACAGCAAATATTTTAATTGAACCTAATTTATTTCCATTATTAAGAGATGTTGCTGTTTTGTATCTTCCTAATACATCTTTTGACACTGATAAGAATATGCTGTCATCAATCAAAATGCTGCAACTTCCTACTCGTGTCTTTCCACATTGGCCAAATACCCTCTGGTGGTCTTCTCTCACCTCCTCCCTAAGGATGTGGGCCTCCCTTCACAAACCAGCAATCCAAAGAAAACAGAACTTCAGACGGTACCTCTGACATGTATTAACTCCCTTCAGATTTTCCCTTCTGCTTTTCTTACAAGTGTCAACCCAGAGAGGGTCATGAAGGAACAACCCAGCACCCTATAGAACTTCTCTTCCCTGCCAGGTAGGGCTAATGCTCCCATGCTAGACCACCCCCAGCCCCAGAGGGGGGCAAGTCCAGCTGCCAGGAGCCTCCTGGAAAAACTTCCCCTATAGCTATCAGAAGTCTGTCGGGATTGCTAAGCTAATAAGACGTGACTGGAAGAAGCTATTTTCCCTACTCATGTGAAGAACCAGGTGTAGCTATGGAGACACATTTAAATTTCACTCCTACACTTTTCAGTCATAGAAGCTGATAAATTCTCTATTTGCTTGTTAGTGTGAGGTGGGTTTGTCACTTTCACTGAAGGAGCCCATGGTACCTACAACTGGAAACCAATCCGTCAGCAACTATCTACTGAGTGCCTTCCACAGCGGGACCACTGCGCAAAGCTCTGGGAGCGCAGCGAGAGTCAAACTAGACATGCCAGACTCTAATCAAGGCACGTTCTCAGGGGCAGAAACAAACAGGCAAATTAACAATTAAATATATACTGTGGAAAGTGACAGTAAGTGCCCTGGAGAAAAATAAAACAGCATAACGTGATGAAGAGGGTGAGACAAAGAAAAACTTACTACAAGGCCTCCCTGCTTCAGAACCCCTTAGAGGTGTTGAGCAAGTTCCAGGTCTTGCAGACTAAGTGCAGTGTAAGGTTGGTTAGAAGTAGAATGGAGACGGGAAACATAAGTAAATGTATGTCAGGAATGAGTCATGTTAAAGAATTGCAAGTCATGTAAGTCACTGTAAGTCACATTGATTTAGATTTTGTCTCCAAAGACATGGGCAGCCTTTGGAGTGTGTAAGCTATGGGTTGGCTCGATGTGTGGGGGTTGGCTTGGAAGAATATCTGCAGTAGAGCAAGGATGGGGGAGAAAACCAGTGGGCTATTGCGGTCATCCAGGCTAGAGGCAGAGTGGCCTGAAATTCAAGAAGTGTGCCACTGGGGCAACAAGGGAGCAGATTCAGGTACCGGATGACATTATGGCCAGAGGACTTGATGGGAGACACAGTGTGGGTGGGGAGAGGGACCAGGCAAGGAAGGAATTAGGGTTTTCTCTTGGGAGCAGGTTGATAGTCCCTGAAAAATTACAGTAGGAAAAGAAGTTTGTAGGGGGTGAAAACAGATTTGGTTTGAATAATATTGAATTCAAAATTAATGGAGTGTCCCAAAGGAGATGCTCAGTATGCAGCTGGCTAACCTTTGATTAATGAGTGAAAGGGTATCCTCAGAACTCTGTGCTCCAATAACTCCACCTAGTTCTCACACCGCCAGTGAAAGGAATGAAGAGGACTCCATCCCAGCCCTATGTGGCATGAAGAGAACCCATACCCCCTTCTTCCCTTCTTTCTTCCCAACACTCACAGCGTCACCACCACCTTCTGACTTGAACCTACCAGCACTCACCTGAGTGTCCCAATAACCCAAGATCAGACTCATCCCATTCAGCAATTTGTGTCCTCTCAGCTGAGCCCATTCCCCACTCTCCACAACTCCTACCACACTCTCTTGAGTATTCAAGTAAAATCTTCTATATTCTTAGATTTTTTTCTGAATGCTTCCTTTTCTTTTTTGTTCCAGCAAGTCTCAGTGCTAGTGGCACTTATAATTCATTAGTTTGATTGATCATCTAGCCACTGTCCCTCAACCACTCACGCCTTCTACTATCATTACCATGTATATATCCTCAAATTATTCAGCCACGTTTCCCTTCGTTGATCTTTGCCAGGAAAACACCTGACCTTCGTTAAATCCTTCTGTCTACATCTCTGTACCCACATCCTGGCAGCCAGCTGAGTATGGCTGGCCAAAACACACCTACTGGTCTCACCTCAAGTTCATGATGGCTACCGTGTTTCCCCAAAAATAAGACTGGGTCTTATATTAATTTTTGCTCTAAAAAGATGCATTACGTTGTATTTTTCGGGGATATCTTTTTTCCATGTACAACAATCTACATTTATTCAAATATAGTCATGTATTCTTCTGGAACATCATCATAACGTACTAAATGCATCTGTCTGGCTGACAATCTTAACCCGGGCTTATTTTCGGGGTAGGTCTTATTTTCTGGGAAATGCGGTACTGCCCTCCATACAGGCTGCTATACCCCCAGTCCATTCGCTCTCAACTGACTTAGGGAAATACTGTACTTTCACCTCAAACTTGCAATTCCTCCTCGTTCTCTGCTGTGTCCCATTTCACTAGAAGATAGAAGCCAGCAAGAGGCTGCCACACACTCCTGCTCATCACCTAGTTCTGCACCCTGCCCTCTGACTTGTTCCTGTTCCGGCGTCTGGGCTCCTGCTACAGCCTGTCTTCTGATGTTGCACCAGGTCACATCCCCTCTCGCCTACCCAAGGGTATTGTTCCCACAACTCTCTCCTTTCTCTCCAACATCACCAGCTGTTTTATGTTTTACTGAGCTGGTCTCTACTGGACCAGCTCTATCAGTATACAAAGATAATGTTATTAGTCCAACCTTAAAAAACAAAAACAAAAACTTTTTCTGACCCTATGTCTGCCTCTAGCTACCTTCAACTACTCTACTCCCCTTTATAGCAAAACGCCTTGATTTAAATATATATATATATATATATATATATATATATATATATATATATAATTATATATATATATATATATATATATATATATAATCCCCATTTCCTCTCTTGCTACTCGCTCTTGAACATACTCATTCACTTAGGCTTCTGCTTCAGGACTGCAATGAAACTGCTCTTGCTCAGGGCACCAATAACCTCCACGTTGCTGAACCCAAAGACCAATTCAAAGTTCTCATCTTACCTGACCTTTCAGAAGAATTTGAAATAATCTCCCTCCTTCTTAACACATTTCCTTCCCTGCTTTCAGAAATGTGCTCTCTTAGTTCTCCTCCACCCCCCCAGGATGTGCTGCCTCTCTGTCCTCAGAGTTCCCTTTCCTATTTATACCTGCTCCCTAAGTGATCACCTCCAGTCTCACCAATTTAAGTACCACTTTCAATGTTATTATCTCCTTAATTTATCACCAGCTTGACCTTCCATTGACCTCCAGATTTATATATCTAACTGACCATTGGACTTCTCCATTTGGGTGTCTAATAGGCATCCAACCCAAAACTCAATGTTCACTTTCTCCAGCCTGTTCCTCCTCCAGCCCTCCCCATCTTAGTAATAGCATTTCCATTCTACCAGTTGCTGCCGCCAAAAAACATTTGGAGTCATACTGTACTAGTCACTTTCTTGAACACCCCATATCTAATCTTCCAGCAACTTCTGTTGGACCTACCTTTGAAGTCATGTGAAATCCACCCATCATCTCCCTCACTGCTGTCCTGGTCCAAGTGTATATTATCTCTAGCCTGGATTTATGCAGAAACTTGACGTCACTTTTCTTTTCCTTTGTCCCCTGATGTCTACTCACCACAACCACCAGAGTGATCACATCACCCCCGTTCTTCCACTCTTAGTCTTTCCCATAACCGCAGTAACATAAGCCAACTCTTTATAGTGACCATCAGGGCCACTGGCTAACTCTCTGACCATCTTTCCTGCATGGCCCCCTCACATTCTCTGTTTCAACTACATTGACCTTCATGTTATTTCTCAAACATGCCAAGTATATTTCTGCCTTTGAACTGTTTCATTTGCTATTTCTCCTGCCTAGAATGCCCCTCGCTGTTATCCACATACCTCACTCACTTCCTTCTAGCCGTTTCTCAAATATCACCTTTTCAAGAATGCCTTCCCTGATCATACAATACAAAGTAACACCCCACCCACTGCTATCTCTGTCTTCTTGCTTTGCTTTATTTTTCGCTATAACTTACACATAGTTGTTTATCGTGTTCTATATACCTCCTTGTCAATTTCTCTGTTGTCTCTCCCTCTTGAAACCTATCCTGAGTCCCATTCTACTGTGCTTTGATCACAGCTTACTGAATGCACTGGGATCGTGGGTAAAGGTGCTGGCTCCTCCCAGAAGTATTTGCCTGAAACTCCAAATGGTGGAATAAAGGTATTGTACATGTATCTCCTGGTGAGGATATACACTTGGGTCCAAAAATCACCTACTTTTAAGGTCACTGCTAATATGAACCACAAAGACTTGGAAAACAAAGAAGTTTTACCCAAGTCCTCTCCTGGATCTGTGATCTCTTAGATTAGTTACCAGAAGGAACGATCCTTCTCCCGTCATACCCTTCCCATTGGTGCCCCTCAGTGGACACTAATAAAATGCATACCAGGAGACAGCTGGGGAATCTGTGCACCCTCCTCTCCATCCTCACACCCAGTTAATTCTGGTCCTCACATCTCTGTTCTGGAGAGCTATAGCATGGACCTCTCCTCTCAGATTTGCCTCTCCTGCCCCCGCTTCTCCAGAGAAGAAGACAGACCTGCAAGTAAGAGAGTCAGCAAGCACCTCAGGCCTGTGCTTGCTCTCAGATTCTCTCACTAAAGCAGCAGAGAAAACCAGAGTACTTGCTTCCCCCTATAATTCAGCACATAGCTTGTTCTCTTTTAAGGTTAAGTTGCTGGCACTATAAAAATGATTAGTTAATTGGGTGTAGGCAGTGCAAAACAAAAGGGGGCTGTGAGCATGGACAGCTGCAAGTGTTTTCTCAAATTATCTCCATTAATGTTGAGAGTAAATTCCCAGGATGCTATGCCTTCAGAGCCTCTGCGCTGTCTTAGAAATTAGAAGCAACGTTAACTGCTTTTGCACATTCTCATGCTATTTCAGAGCCACGCCACCCACGAGGGTCACCCTGGGAAGCTCCAAACACAGGTGGCAGGAGCTTAATTCAGAGCTTGGGCTGTCACACCTCTAAAGCCTCCGCCAAAGCAGTGAAGATACAGCAGGGGTGGTGGGCTAAGGAGGGTCCTGTACTTGGTTTCTGGCACACCCTCCACTCAAGGTTGGCACAATGTTTCTTGTGAGAAGCTCGGCCCATGGCTGGCCCCTCTCACATCAACTCCATTTCACCTCACAGCTACTCATAGGCATGAAAGAATAGAAAATGATGGTTATTGTCTATTAATTGGCCTTGTGGTAAATCAACAGTGAATTGCTGGTGACTGGAAGAAAATTACTTATTCTTACTTAAGGGCAAAATATCTTTTTTCATCTTTTTGCCAGGGAAAAAGAAATGAGAAATGTTTAAATTAGTCAGTGGGAATAAAAGCAGTAAGGGGTGGAGGTGGGGGGTAAATGTCTTGCATCTGGTTTAAATGCAATCTTCTAATTATGAATTAGCATTTCAGTTATTATTGAAAAATATCATCAATTGCTAAATTACCAGTCTTTAGTCACTCCACTGAGAAGCGTTTATTTGCACCAGCAGCAATCAAGCTAATATTGCCTTTGGATTTCCCTTGGCATAGCTGCTAAGCATAGCAGAAAGGTCCAAACTAAAGTGATATTTTTTCTTTTATTTATTTTCTTTTCTAATTAAATTTATTGGGGTGACGTCGGTTAATAAAATTACAGAGGTTTCAAGTGTAGAATTCTATAATACATCATCTGTATATTGCATTGTGTGCTCACCACCCAAAGTCAAATCTCCCTCCGCCACCATATATTTGACCCCTTCTACCCTCTTCTACCTTCTCCCCTCCCCCCTTACCCTCTGGTAACCACTACGCTATTGTCTGTGTCTGTGAGTTTTTGTTTGTTTGTCTTATTCATTTGTTGCCTTCAGTTTCATGTCTGATTTTTGGTCATCGTATGCCTCCCCGCACCCAGCAATAGTGGGATGCTGGTGAGGATTGTCCTGCTGACAGCAAGCAGAAGTTTTGACTATAAATATCAAGCAGAGCCTTGAACCCATTTGTTTTCAAGAGTAAATCATGCCTTTGCATTCCATGGTAGAGCTATTTAGACACTAGAAAAAATTCCATGTATTAAACAAATGAGCATTAGCTGTCCTCCACACACATACACCTTTTCCCAGGTCTCCATTGGTTTCTGTCTGTAAGGCTGGAGGTAGGAGGAAAGTCTTGCAGCCAACCTGGATCCTAGAGTGCAGAGGAAAGATAGTGTTTACTTTTTTGGCTGGTTCTGGTCAAGAAAGGAGAAGGTTTGAAAGGACAGGTGAAGTGGAAAGAGCACTCTACAGGGTCAGGCAAACCTTGGTTCGATATTGATTCCACCTTCACAGGCTATGAGACTGAAGCAAGGTATGCAACTTCTGTGAGCCTCAGCATCCTCCCAGGTAGAATGGCTGAGTCATACCTACTCTAAATAGTGTTCTGAAGCTTCAGGTTACCATATGCATAGGGCCTTTTTATAGAGAAAGCAACAGAGGCCCAGACAGGGAAATAACCAATTGCCAGTGCACACACAGCAAGTCCCTGGTCTCGCCAGGATCAGAGGCTGCCTTTAAAGTTCTATCTTTGTACTGCATTCGCTTCCCGTGGCAACTCAAATTCCGTAGTTCAGTCACATTCACCCATGAAAAGAAGGAGGTAAATTACTTCATTAATAGTGTATTATATTGCTTACACATTGAAAAGGTAACTTGTTAGATATATTTGTTACATAAAAACAATATCATTAATTTCATTGTTTCTTTTTTTTTAATGTGACTTCTGGGAAAGTTAAAATTTGTTATGTGGTTTACCTTGTATTTCTATCGGATGCCACAGACTAACCCAGAATCAGATTTCCTCAGTTGTTTAAAAAAAAAAGCCTTTGTTTGCAGTTTAGCAGTTCAAACGGGCTGGTGTAGTTTAGAAAAACTCCCAAGTGATTTTCATATACTGCTCTAGTTAAGAACCATTGTTCTGAGTCTTTGGTTCAAGAAAAATGACCCTGCAATAACAGTGGATAGTATTTGTAGACGTTGTTTTGCAATCACTTGGTACCAGGCCCTTTACCCACACATCCTGGGTCCCTTACAGGGACATTGTGATTTCGAAGAAGACCCCAGAGGCAGGCACATGTTTCTCATGTGACCAATTTCATCACTCTTTAGTAATAATATTAGAACCACCTTGTTAAAGATATCTCATCCAGCAAATATTTATCCATACATGCTGGCCACTGTTCTAAACCATAGGTATTCAAGAATGAATAAGACAGTGAGATTCCTGCCTAACATGAGTTTCCATTCTGGTCAATAGTGGAACCAGTGAAGATGTATGTGTCTGGCTGCAGGAAACAGAAAACTGGAATAAAATGGCTTAAACAGATGTGTTTCTTCATGTACCAAGATGTCCAGAAGTACAGCAACTACAACTGTGGGTCCCAGGGTCGGGCTCTGCTCCTCTGGGGTTCTCTTGATCCTGCCCTGCTCCATCCAAACACTTAATTCTCAGGCCGCTTAGCAAGATGCCATTTTGCTACACATGCCATCTCCACTTCCTCACCCCCAGCTCTCAACGTAACCTTCTGTGATCTGTCTCTGAGCCCTTCTCTTTGGTCACAAGTCTCCAACCCCAAGTTCTAATGTCTTTTGTCATCCTGCGCTTCACCTCAATAGAACCCTTACTTCCCTGGTACCAGAGCAGGTTAGGGTTAGGGTCAGAATGAGGGTCAGAGTTAGGGTCAGAGTGAGGGTTAGAGTGAGGGTTGGGCTTCCTCCTGGTGAACCCTGCTTCTCTTCTTCCCTCCCTTCTCAGTTCTCCTGCCTTCTCCACTCCTCCACCCTTTACATGCTCCCCCTGAACAACTCATTCTCTTCCCCAACTTCAGCTGGAATAGACTCCCAGAGCTGGACCACCAGCCTCGCCCTCGACGCCACACTCCAGGCCCTGTTCTCAGCTGCCTGCTGTTACAGTGCCATTGATTCTTGCATTTTTGCTGCGCAGACACTGTGTTAAAGTCCGTTGTGCTCACCTTGCTTTGTGAAATGAAGACTAGAGAATATAGTGTTCACTATTTATGGGCAGCAGAAATGTGGACAAGAGAGCAATGTAACATCACACCCTGCTCAGCAGTTGCTGACCACATCAGTGTCTGGTGTCCGGTATTATTAAAATATGTCTCACAAAGCAAGACAAAGTGGATGAAGCAGTAAGAAGTCAATAAGAGGCTAGCCCCTGCTGTAAGAACAGAGCCTTTGAATAAATAAGTCAATAAGGCAACCAAGGGAGATGAGGGGACAGGCAGGCTTGCTCCTGGCCAAAGCAACTAGGCAAAAGCTTGAGGAGAAAGAGCCTAGTCAGACAGTGAGAGCACCACTTGTTCAAAATCTCAACCGCTGGGCTTCCCTCTTTGCACAGCCAAGCAGGCCTGGGACTCCAATAGCAGGCAAGCTGTGGTCCACCATGCAACCTGACTGTCCCACCTGTGCAAGGATGTCCGTCCTGACGGAGAACTCACACCATGAGAAGATTCCGCCTCATGCCCAAGATGAGTGACTCGGGCACTGAGCAATGTGTGCCTTACATCCTTCGTCAGCCACTTGGCCCAAGTCAGTAGGCCTCTGAATTGTAAGTGTCTGGTGCTGAGGGTGCCATTTGATTGGGTCGTGAGCTAGGAAGGATTGAAATAACCTGTCCTGCCGCTCATCCTTTGATAGCTCCAAATAACGAAGAAGGCACTCCAGAATTCTGGGATTAAATTGAACTCCACCTCTGCCCCCTAAAACCAGTCCCTCTCTCATACCTTCTCCATTTGAAATCACAGTACTACTTCTCTTCTGGGTTCAAAACCTCTCCCCCCTTGTCCATAACACAAGCACTTACTGATTAGTCAGAGCTACATCCCTCCATCCCTTCCCACTGCTTCTCATGTGATTGTTATAATGGCTACCTAACTGGAAACCGCAGCTCTAATCACACCATCCCTCTTACTTTCTGCAAAGTCTTGTGCTTCCTCCTGCCTCATAAAGCCAGAGCTCTCCACAGGCCACAGAAGGCAGCCTGAGAATGCATTCTCACAGGGGCAATGTTGGGTGTAGTGGTTCTGCTTCCAGGCCAACCTACAAGCCTGATGAAGAAGGACAGTCTGGGAAGAGAGGATTTTAATGGTAATAATTAGTCTAATGGGAAACTGGGACCAACTATGTGTCAAGCTCATTACATACATTTATTTTTTATTAATCCCTGTATCAAACATTGAAGTAGGTGTTCTTACTCCCACCTTCTATAAGAGAAAACTGAGGCTTGTGGAGGATGTCCTCAGAATCACACAGTTGGCACATGACTGATAGTAGACTCTAGCCTAGCTGTCCGAGCCTGTGCCGTGTTCTTGCTGCTGCTCCTTCTCTTCCCATCATGGCAGGCAGACAATGGACAGAGGACAGGGTGATATTTTATTCACCACTATATCCCCTGGGTCTCAAACAGGGCCTGGCACAGAGTAGGTGCCCATTACCATTTGTAGAAAGAATGAATGTTGGAAAGGGCCAGCACTGATGGCCAGTGACATCTAAAGGGCAATGGATTGTTGTAGCAAAAAGAACATGAAAGGCAATGTGGGTTCAGACTGTAAAGTGAAAGCTAAGAATTAATTTATATAGACAAAGGGAAGTCACTGCAGCTTTTTAATTAATGAACGCTCTTTTCAACAGCTGCACACTGAGTCTCTTACCAAGACTCTTAGAAGTAAAACTAATATGAGAAGGGTCCCTCCTAACAATTTCACTCCTTGTTAAAATTTTCTATGAAGGCTCCTTCTCAGCAAGACATGAAATCACTGATTTTTGCTCTATCTTCTCTGATTTGCACAGATCTATCCTTCTGAAAGCCTCAAATGTGCAATTGTCATGCTGCCATTAAGTCTCCTAAAATATTGATTTCAAATGTGAATTCCCATCCTCACTCGTTGCCTTCAAAAGGAGAAGTGTGTCAGAAAAACCAAATCTTATTTCCCCACCTTTTGCTCAGAGTTCAAACACACCTGTAAATTTAATATTAAGTTTAGGAGCAGCTGGCATTTCAACTGCAAACTTTTTAAGTAAAGAAACGGAAACCCAATGTGATGATACATTGTGTTCAAGGAACAATGGTACGGCTGCAAGGTTGGGTGCACTTTATTTTATGGAAAGGGCTCTGGAGATCCACAACCAGGGGGCTCTGATGCTGTTCCAGGCCTCACTTCCTTCTATCTGTCAGCTACCAGGAACCTGCCTCGTGCTCTCCTCTCACTCCCCAAACTGCTTTCTTGAAGATGACCCATGTTCCTTTAAATCTTACACGTCACAGTCTTTTTTGAGTTTATCCCCTTTGACCATTTGAACAAAGTCACATTTTGCCTTCCTCCTTGGAAGCTTCTTTCTCTTGAACTGGCCCTGTCTGGTCACTGGCCTCGTCTTCCACCTCCAGCTCACACCCCCACATGAGAGCCTTTCCCAAGATTGTGGGCTAGGCCCTTTTTCCCCTGCACTCTGTTTCTTTCTTTCTTTCTTTCTTTCTTTCTTTCTTTCTTTCTTTCTTTCTTTCTTTCTTTCTTTCTTTCTTTCTTTCTTTTTTAATTAAAGTTTATTGGGGTGACAATTGTTAGTAAAATTACATAGATTTCAGGTGTACAATTCTGTATTACATCATCTATAAATCCCATTGTGTGTTCACCACCCAGAGTCAGTTCTCCTTCCATCACCATATATTTGATCCCCTTTACCCTCATCTCCCACCCCCCATCCCCCTTACCCTCTGGTAACCACTAAACTATTGTCTGTGTCTATGAGTTTTTGTTTCTCACTTGTTTGTCTTGGTCTTTTGTTGTTTTTGGTTTATATACCACATATCAGTGAAGTCATATGGTTCTCTGCTTTTTCTGTCTGACTTATTTCGCTCAGCATCATACTCTCAAGATCCATCCATGTTGTCACAAATGTTCCTATATCATCTTCTCTTACCGCTGAATAGTATTCCATTGTGTATATATACCACAACTTCTTTATCCCTTCATCTATCGAAGGACATTTTGGTTGTTTCCATGTCTTGGCCACCGTAAACAAAGCTGCAATGAACATTGGAGCACATGTGTCTTTATGTATAAATATTTCCAGAATTTTTGGGTAGATACCCAGGAGAGGGATTGCTGGGTCATATGGTAATTCTATCCGTAATTTTTTGAGGAACCTCCACACTGCCTTCCATAACGGCTGTACCAACCTGCATTCCCACCAACAGTGTATGAGGGTTCCTTTTTCTCCACAGCCTCTCCAACATTTGTTATTATTTGTCTTGTTGATGATAGCCATTCTGACTGGGGTGAGGTGATATCTCATTGTGGTTTTGATTTGCATTTCTCTGATGATTAGTGATGTTGAGCATTTTTTCATATGTCTATTTGCCATTTGTATGTCCTCTTTGGAGAAATGTCTCTTCAAGTCCTCTGCCCATTTTTCAATTGGGTTGTTTGTTTTTTTCTTGTTGAGTTGCATGAGTTCCTTGTATATTCTGGATACTAGCCCCTTATCGGAGGCACTGTTTACAAAACTCTTCTCTCATTCAGTTGGTGGCCTCTTTATTTTGTCGATGATTTGCTGTGCAGAAGCTTTTAAGTTTGATATAGTCCCATTCATTTATTTTAGCTTTTATTCTCTTGCCTTTGGAGTCAAATTCATGAAATGTTCTTTGAACCCAAGGTCCATAAGTTTAGTAGGCTCCCTCATAGCTTCCATGGATAATCTGTCACCCAGTGCTGTCACCGAATTTCCCCATTTATCAATGGGGAAACAGGAACTGTCTCTCATATTTCCTGTTTCCCCATTGATAAATGTCCACCTTCCATTCTGCCCACTACGTCCACAAAGCAATATGTGGCTTCCCATTTCTGCCATCATTTTTTGCTCCTTTGAACACTTTTGTTCATGAAACATTTACTGAATGTTATGTTCCAGCCCCAGGATAGCCACTGAGGATACAAGGACAATAACACATGGCTTTGGTCCTCAAAGATTTTATTGAGTAAGTGAGACCAAAGTGGACATGTATGGTATTTGTTTGTTCGGAATCCCTTCTTCCAACAGCAGTACCTCACCTGTTTTCCTCTGTAGAAGCACACTGCTCAGCCCACGTAGTTCCATCCAGGCACGTGAGCCACGTCTGGACAATCAGAGTGTCCACACTACTGGCTATACAGTTGGCTCAGGGATGGGCATGTGACTGAGTCTGTTCAGACTTTTTGCTGAAACTACTAGAAAAGAAGTGCCCTTTCCTTGTTAGCATAGTCTGGAGCATCCAGGAACCATGTCCACCACCCCAGGGGAAGTCTGCCTGAGAATAAAGCTTAATGCAGAAAATCGAATGAATTGATAGGAAATATCAATCACCTTCCTGATGACACACCCTTAGACCTTGCTGCACCTGAAGCCAGATTCACTTCTTTTTTTTTTTTTTTTTTTTTTTTTTTTTAAATTTTGTTTTATTAAATTTATTGGGGTGACAATTGTTAGTAAAATTACATAGATTTCAGGTGTACAATTCTGTATTACATCATCTATAAATCCCATTGTGTGTTCATCACCCAGAGTCAGTTCTCCTTCCATCACCATATATTCGATCCCCCTTACCCTCATCTCCCACCCCCCACCCCCGCCCCCCTTACCCTCTGGCAACCACTAAACTATTGTCTGTTTCTATGAGTTTCTGTTTCTCATTTGTTTGTCTTGTTCTTTTGTTGTTTTTGGTTTATATACCACATATCAGTGAAATCACATGGTTCTCTGCTTTTTCTGTCTGACTTGTTTCACTCAGCATTATACTCTCAAGATCCATCCATGTTGTCACAAATGTTCCTATATCATCTTTTCTTACCGCCGCATAGTATTCCATTGTGTATATATATCACAACTTCTTTATCCATTCATCTATCGAAGGACATTTTGGTTGTTTCCATGTCTTGGCCACAGTAAACAAAGCTGCAATGAACATAGGAGCACACATGTCTTTATCTCTAAATGTTTTCAGATTTTTTGGGTAGATACCCAGGAGAGGGATTGCTGGGTCATATGGCAATTCTATTCGTAATTTTTTGAGGAACCTCCACACTGCCTTCCATAACGGCTGCACCAGTCTGCATTCCCACCAACAGTGTATGAGGGTTCCTTTTTCTCCACAGCCTCTCCAACATTTGTTACTATTTGTCTTGTTGATGATAGCCATTCTGACTGGGGTGAGGTGAGATTATTATGCTAAGTGAAATAAATCAGACAGAAAAAGTTGAGAACCATGACTTCACTCATATGTGGGATATAAAACTGAAGGCAATGAAGGGACCAGACAAAAAAATAAAGAAACAAAAACTCAGACACAGACAAAAGTTTAGTTGTTACCAGAGGATAAGGTGGAAGGAGGGTGGTAGAAAAGCGTAAAGGGAATCAAATATATGGTGCTGGAAGGAGAACTGACTCTGGTGATGAACACATAATGCACTATATAGATGATGTATTACAGAATTGGACACTTGAAACCTATGAAGTTTGCTGACCATTGTCACTCCAACAAATTTTAATTAAAAAATAAATTTAAAAAATGCAGCTAACATACAATATTATATTAGTCTCAGATGTACACAATAGTTATTCCATATTTATATACCTAAAAAAGCGGTCACCATAAGTCCAGCAACCATGTGACACCATACCACGCTATCACAATATTATTGACTATTCCCTATGCTGTACATTACATCCCCATGACTTGTTTTATACCTGGAAATTTGGACCTCTTATTCCCCTTCACCTTTCTCCCCCTGTTAAAATTTTTCAATTACAGTTGACATTCAATATTATTTTACGTTAATTTCAGGTGCATAGTATAATGGTTAGACATTTATATAATTTAAGAAGTGATCCCCCGACTAGTCTAGTACTCACCTGACACTATGCATAGTTATTACCATATTATTGACTATAGTCCCTATGCTTTATTTTATGTCCCCATGAGTATTTTTTAACTACCAATTTGTACTTCGTAATCCCTTCTCCCTTTTCTCCCTGCCCCCAACCGCCTCTAATCTATCAGACTAATAAACCTAGTACCCATTTAACACCATACATAGGTATTACAATATTACTAACTATATTTCTTATGCTATATCCTATATCCCCGTGACTACTGTGTAACAACCAATTTGGACTTCTTAATCTTTTCCCCTTTTCCACCTACCCCCAACCCCTTCCCATCTGGCTACCATAAAATTTTTCTCTGTATCTATGAGTTTATTTCCATTTTGTTTGTTTATTTTGTTCTTTAGATTCCACATATACCAGTATGCAAAATCACATTGCATCTGTCTTTCTCTGACATAGTCCACTCAGCACAATACCCTCCAGATCCATCCATGCCACCACAGATGGCCAGAATGCATTGCCTCCCAGGGCCAAGCAATATTCCACTGCATATATGTACAACCTACTCATTATCTATTCATCCATCATCTGAGACTCAGGCTGCTTCCACATCTTGGCCATTGTAAACAATGCTGCAATAAACATATGGATGCACATGTCCCCTCAAATTGCATTTTGGTTTTCTTTGGAAAAAACCCAGAAATGGGATAACTGGGTTCTTATTTGTCTCTTGTTATAAACTGTGTTTCAAAGTCTATTTTGTCTGGTATAAGTATTGCTAATTCAGCTGTTTTGTTTGTTTGTTTCCATTTTCAAGAAACATCTTTTCCCCATCCCTTTACTTTCAACATTTCAGTCCGAAGTGAGTCTCTTGTAAGCAGCATATATAAGGGTTTTGTTTTCTTATCCGTTTAGCCCTCCTATGTCTTCTCATTGGAGCATTTAATCCATTCACATTGAAAGTAATTATTAATAGATATATACTTATTGCCAATTTTATCCATATTTTTTATATTTTTTCATTTTTTAATTAAACTTTATTGGGGTGACAATTGTTAGTAAAGTTACATAGATTTCAGGAGTACAATTCTGTAATACATCATCTATAGATCACATTGTGTGTTCACCACCCAGAGTCAGTTCTCCTTCCATCACCATACATTGGATCCCCTTTACACTCATCAACCACCCCCTCTCCCCTTATCCTCTGATAACCACTAAACTATTGTCTGTGTTTATGAGTTTTTGTTTCTTATTTGTTTCTCTTGTGTTTTGTTGTTGTTTTTGGTTCATATACCACATATCAGTGAAATCACAGGGTTCTCTGCTTTTTCTGTCTGACTTATTTCACTTACCATTATATTCTCAAAATCCATCTATGTTGTCACAAATGGTCCTATTTCATCTTTTCTTACTGCTGAATAGGTCCATAAGTTTGTATCTATGTTTTCTTCTATGCAGTTTATTGTTTCAGGTCTTATGCTTAAGTCTGTGGTCCATTTTGAATTAATTTTGGTACATAGTGACAGATAGAAGTCCAGTTTCATTCTTTTGCATGTGGCTTTCCAATTTTGCCAGCACCATTTACTGAAGAGGCTGTCTTTTCTCCATTGTATGTTTTTTGCATCTTTGTCAAAAATTATCTGTCCATATTTATGGGGTTTTATTTCTGGATTCTCAATTCTATTCCATTGGTCTATGTGTCTGTTTTTCTGCCAATACCATGCTGTTTTGATTATTGTTGTCCTGTAGTACAAGCTAAAGTCAGGGAGAGTGATACCTCCAGCATTGTTTTTTTTCTTAAGATTACTTTGGCTATTCGGGGTCTTTTGTGATTCCAAACAAATCTGATGATTTTTTGTTCTATTTCTTTGAAAAATGCCATCGGGATTTTCATGGGGATTGCATTAAATCTGTATATTGCTTTGGGTAATATGGCCATTTCAACTATGTTGATTCTTCCAATCAATGAACATGGAATGTTTTTCCATTTCTTTGTGTCTTCTTCAATTTCTTTCAAAAATGTCTTGTAGTTTTCAGCATATAGGTTTTTCACATCCTTGGTTAAGTTTATTCCTAAGTATTTTTTTCTTTCTGCTGCAATTGCAAAAGGAATTGTTTTTGTATTTCTTTTTCTGAGATTTCATTTTAGTATAAAGGAATGCAATGGACTTTTGTACGTTGATTTTGTAGCTGGCCACATTACTGTGTTCATTGACTGTTTCTAATAGCTTTTTGGTGGAGTCTTTAGGGTTTTCTATATATAGCATCATGTCATCTGGAAAGAGTGACAATTTAACTTCTTCATTAACAATTTGGATGCCTTTTATTTCTTTCTCTTGCCTGATTGCTCTGGCGAGGACTTCCAACACTATGTTGAAAAGCAGAGGTGATAGGGGATAGCCCTGTCGTGTTCCTGAACCTAGAGCAAAGGGCTTCAGTTTCTCACCATTAATTATGAGATTAGCTGAAGGTTTGTCATATATGGCCTTTATTATTATGTTATTTTACTTCTATACGTTTTTTTTAAGTGTTTTAATCATAAATGGATGTTTATCTAGTCAAATGTTTTTTCTGCATCAATTGATATAATTATATGATTTTTGTCCTTTATTTGGTTTATGTGATGTATCACATTGATGGATTTGCATGTGCTGAACTATTCTTGTGCCCCTGGGATGAAACCCACTTGGTCGTGATGAATAATCTTTTTAATGCATTGTTGCATTTGATTTGCTAGAATTTTGTTTAGGATTTTTACATCTGTATTCATCAGAGATATTGGTCTGTTGTTCTCTTTTTTTGTGTTTCCTTGCCAGGTTTGGTATCATGGTAATGTTGGCCTCATAAAATGAGTTCGGGAGTACTGTCTCTTCCTCAATTTTTTAGAAGAGTTTGAGCAGGATTGGCATTAGATCCTCTTTGAAGGTTTGGTAGAATTCACCAGTGAATCCATCTGGTCCCACACTTTTGCTTTTGGGAAGGTTTTGGATGACTGATTCAATTTCCTTACTGGTGATCAGTCTGTTTAGATTTTCCAGTTCTTCATGGTTCAGCCTAGGAAGGCTATAGGTTTCTAAGAACTTGTCCATTTCTTCTATGTTATTAAATTTGTTGGCATACAGTCCATCATAGTACTCTTGGATGATACTTTGTATTTCTGTGGCATGAAAAAACTTCCCCTTTTTCATTTCTGATTTTATTAATTAGTGTCTTCTCTATTTTTATCTTAGTGAACCCAGCCAAGGGTTTGTCAATTTTGTTAATCTTGTCAAAGAACCAGCTCTTTTGTCACATTAATTTTTTCTATTGTTTGTTTTTGTTCTCTATTTCATTTAGTCCTGCTCTGCTTTTTATTATTTCCTTTCTTCTGCTGACCTTAGGTTTCATTTGCTTTTCTTTTTCCAGTTCTTTAAGGTGTAATGTGAGGTCATTTATTTGGGATTTTTCTTGTTTCTTGAGATAGGGCTCTAATGATATAAATTTCCCTCTTGAAACTGCTTTTGCTACATCGCAAATATTTTGGTAGGATGTATTTTCATTGTCATTTGTTTCTATTTATCTTTTGATCTCTCCTCTAATTTCTTCTTTGACCCAGTCGTTCTTTAAAAGTATGTTGTTTAATCTCCATGTATTTGTGTTTTTTTCCCGCTTTCTTTTTGCAGTTGATATCCAACTTCAAAGCCTTGTGATCAGAGAATGTGCTTGGTATGATTTCAATCTTCTTAAATTTGCTGAGGCTGATTTTATGTCCCAATATATGGTCTATCCTTGAGAATGTTCCACGTCCTCTATAAAAAAAAATGTATAGTCTGATGTTTTAGGATGAAGTGCTCTATAAATGTCAATTATGTCCATTTCATCTAATGTGTCATTTAGGGCTGCTATTTTGCTATTTATTTTCTGTTTGGATGATCTATCCATAGCTGTCAATGATGTGTTTAGGTCCCCTAGTATAATTGTGTTTTGGTCAAATTCTCCCTTTAGTTCTGTTAGTAGTTACTTGGTATATTTCGGTGCTGCCTGATTGGGGGCATAAATATTGATGACTGTTATGTCTTCTTGTCGTATAGTCCTCTTTACCATTATGAAATGTCCATCTTTGTCTCTTGTTATCTTTTTCACCCTGAAGTCTATTTCATCTGATATCATTATGGCTACACCTGATTTTCTCTGGGTAACATTTGTTTGGAGTGTCAATTTCCACCCTTTCTCTTTGAGTCTATGCTTGTCCTTGTAGCTGAGATGTGTCTCTTGGAGACAGCATATGGTTGGTTTTAGTTTTTTGATCCAATCTGCTACTCTGCCTTTTTATTGGTGAGTTCAGTCCATTTACCTTTAGGATAATTATTGATATGTGAGGATTTCCTATCATTCTATCTTTAGTTTTCTGGTAAGGCTGTGTCTCCATGGTTTCTTTGTCTTTTTGTCCTTGTCTATTACTTCTGTGTTGTGGTATTCTATGATGTTTCAGTCTGTTTCTTCTTTTATTACAGTATAGATTTCAATTCTGGATTTTTTTTTTGAGTGGTTACCCTTAAGTTTATGTTAAAGAAAGTTTGATATTTAGAGTATTCCATTTTCTTCAGCACTCTTACTTTCTCCATTCCCATATTCCGGTTCAGGCCTTTACTCTCCCCCTTTTTGAGTTTTGGTTGCCACAAATTGTCCCTGTTGATGGTGGTCGAATAGCCTCCTTTAGTATTTCTTGTAGTGCAGGTCGTGTATTAGAAAATTCCCTCAGCTTCTGTATGTCTGGAAAGGTCTTTATTCCTCCTTCATATCTAAAAGATATCTTTGCTGGATATATTATTATTGGCTTATAATTTATCTCTTTCAATAGTTTGAATATTTGGTTCCACTCCCTCCTGGCTTGTAGAGTTTCTGCTGAAAAATCTGATGATAATCTAATGGGCTTTCCTTTGTAAGTTACCGTCTTCTTTTCCCTGGCTGCTTTGAGGATTCTTTCTTTGTCGTTGATTTTAGACAGCTTCAATACAATGTGCCTTGGAGAAGGCCTGTTGGGATTGAGGTAACTAGGTGTTCTATTTGCTTCTTGGATTCGAGGGTCCAGTTCTGTCCACAAGTTTGGGAAGTTCTCATTGACGATTTGTTTGAATATATTCTCTGTTCCCTTCTCTCTTTCTTCTCCTTCTGGTATGCCCATTATTCTTATATTGCTCTTTCTGATGGAGTCAGAAAGTTCTTGTAGAGTTCTTTCATTTCTTTTAAGTCTCAAGTCTCTTTCTTCTTCCATCTGTGTCATTTCCAGGTTTCTATCTTCGATGCCACTGATTCTTTCCTCCATCTGGTCAACTCTACTACCTAAGCTGCTTATTTCATTCTTAATTTTTTTCTATTGAGTTTTTAATCTCCAGAAATTCTATTTGGTTCTTTTTTCAAAATTTCAATCTCTTTGGTAAAATGCTCATGTTGTTCTTTGATTGTGTTTCTGAGTTCATTAAACTGCCTTTCTGTATTTTTTGCACCTCTTTGAGTTTTTTCAGAACTGCAATCTTGAATTCTCTATCATTTAAGTCACATATTTCCATATCTTTAACTTCATTTTCTGAAGACTTTTCACTTTCTTTCTGAGCTGTCTTGTTGCCTTGGTTATTCATGGCAATTACTGATTTATTATTTCTTTCCTAGACATCTACAGGAGTGGCTTCTGCAACAGGTTGATAGGAAGAGGTCTTTCTTTTGTTTTCCAGTACGTGTTGGCAGAATGTTTTATTTTCTCTCTAACTGCAGTCCTTTTTTCTCTCCCACACTGTAGTGTTATGTTTTCTCTGTACTATTCCAGCTTCTCATCCAATGGGGTATTCCCTGAAAGGTGAGCTTCTCCTCTGTTAACAGTTTATCTGGGTCATAGGGTGCCGCGTCCCTGTGGGGATGCGGAGAGCTTTTGAACTTCCAAACCTTTTCCTGCACCAGATTCAGAGCCTGTGAGTTTCAGCAGTTCTGTTTACTCCTGCAGGGATCCGCCCAGATAGGTGGGGACAGGGACGGGGTGAGTTGTGAGCAGTGGCCCAGAGCAATGGCAGCGACCACCACCACAGCCGGTCCTACTTCCACAGCTCCCTCCCCTTTTCCAGAACTAGTTGGGCTGTGAATTTGTGTCTGCGGTCCACAGTTCTCAAAACAGCAAATTTTCTGTTGTTTTGATCTGACACTGCTACTGTTCCACTTCTAGCACTGTGCAAGAGGGGCGGGGCAAGCTCTGGGAGGGTAGGGAGGAGGCGGCTAGTCTCAGTGCCTAAGGCTTCCGTTCTCTGCAGCATTGAGAACTTAAACCACCGTTTTCAGTCTGAACATTAGGTTCAGCCGTGTTATATGCTGTCCCCTCAGCCTTGTGGTCCATAAGTGGAGCCCTAGCAGTCCGAGTTCTTCCCTCTCTCACAGCTGTGGTAGTTCCGGGATGCATCGAGCTTGGAGCACTGAGCTAGGTCTGCATCCTGTGCCCGCGTGGCTCCATCTCTGCATTTCTCCCTTCCCTCCTTCCCTGCTCGCGTGATTTGCCCACCTTTAGGTGCATTCAGTAGTGAGCCTCTTTGTCTTGCCTGTCTGCTATGCAGGGAGTCCTTTGTGGGCTTATAGCTGTTTAATTTGTTGTAAATTCCAGGGGAGATTACCAGAGGCTAACCTCACGCTGCCATTTTGATGATGTCTTCCTTTTTTTTTTTAGTGTGTGTGATTAAATAAGTCCCTCTAACATTTCTTTTAATACTGGCTTTGTGGTTATAAATTCCTTTAGCTTTTTCTTGTCTGGGAAGCTCTTTTTCTGACCTTCTCTTCTAAATAATAGTTATGCTGGGTATTGTCATCTTAGTTGTAGGCCCTTGCTTTTCATTATTTTGAATATTTCCTGCCAGTTCCTTCTGGTCTCCAAAGTTTCTGTTGAGGCATCAGCTGAAAGTTTTATGGAAGCTCATTTGTAGGTAACTAACTGCTTTTCTATTGCTGCTTTTCAGATTCTTTCTTTATCTTTAAACTTTGGCATTTTAATTATGATGTGTATTAGTGTGGACCTCTTTGGGTTCATCTTGTTTGTTATTCTCTGTGCTTCCTAGGATTGTGTATTTATTTCCTTTGCAGGTTAGGGAAGTTTTCCATCATTATTTCTTCAAATAGGTTTTCAATTCCTTGCTGTCTCTCTTCTCCTTTGGTACCCCTATGGTGTGCATGTTGTTACACTTGATGTTGTCCAAGAGGCCCCTTAAAACTGTCCTCATTTGTGGGAGTTCTGTTCTGTTTGCTGTTCTGTTTGGGGGTTTTCTGCTACCTTATCTTCTAAATTGCTGATTCCATCCTCTGCTTCATCTTTTCTACTGTTGATTCCCTCTAAAGTATTCTTCATTTCAGTTGTTGTATTCTTTATTTCTGACTGGTTCTTTTTTATGTCTTCTATATCTTTGTTGAAGTTCTCCCTTAGTTCATTGAGCATCCTTATAACTAATGTTTTGAACTCTGCATCACACAGATTGCTTGCCTCCAATTTTTTCATTCTTTTTCTGGAGCTTTGCTCTCTTCTTTTATTCTATTCATATCTCTTTGTCTTCCCATTTTGGCTGTCTCCCTGTGTTTATTTCTATGTATTATGTAGGGCTGCTATGTCTCCTAGTTTTAGAAGAGTGGCCTTATAGAGTAGGTGTGCTGTGGGGCTCAGTGACACAGTCTTCCTGGTCACCTGAGTCAGGTGCTGCAGGTATGTCCTTTGTGTGGGTTGTGTGTGCCCTCCTATTGTAGTTGAGCCTTCCTTGCTAGTTGCATGTCAATGGGAGGGATTGAACCTCAGGCTGTTGGTTGTGATGACTGGCTGTGACTGCAGTTGAGGAGCTGTTGTTCAGGGGCTGACACTATGGAGCAGGAGTCACTTAGCAGGGCTCTGGTGCCTGCACAGTCTGCCCTTTGGATATGTCAGCCATGGAAGCGTGATGCTCTGGCTTGGTCTGAAGCTGGCCATCAGGTGTGCCAGCCCCAGGACCTTTTGGGAGGGCACCACTGCAGGCCAAATTCAGCTGTAGTCTGTGCCCTCCCCAGGGCACACAAAGCAATCCAAAGATGGCTGCCACCCATGCTGAGCCTGGAGGTGCCTGGAGAGGCCAAGCCACAAACCAAGGCTGGCTGTCCCTAGTGCCTGTCTTGGAGCTGCTCATGTCTTGGAGTATGGGACATGCTCAGGTCAGATGCTGCTTATCTGGGTTTTGTGAAACTTGGAGGAGATTTTAGGAAAATCCAAAGCATGAGCCAAGGCAGGCCATTTATAGGGAAGAGCCACTAGAACTGGCTTGGGTTGTGTCCAAACGTTGCGTGGGGTGGGGTCTTAGGGAATCAGGGCAAATGAATGGTGTTAACCAGGGTGATGGAGACTCAGATATAGCATCTGCGTGTAACTGCACACTGGGAGAAGGAGGGCTCAACAAAGAAACTATGGCTTCTGCCACCTCTTCCATCTGGGAAAAAGCTGCCCCTCCTGTCCTCACCCTCAGGATAGACAATTCAGTTCTTCCATGCATGTGCTTGTCACCTTTCAAGCTGCTGCCCCAGTGCTGGAGCTCAGAGCCAGTGAGTCTGTCAATGAGTAAGCCCGCACATGGTCCCTTTAAGAGGAGCACTCAGAACTGCAGTCACCCTCGTCTCACTCAGCCACAATTTCTGCTGATTTTCACAAGAAGTTATGGGGACTTCTCTTCTCAGTACTGAGTGATACTGGTATGGGGCTGAGCCCCCTTGCTCCTCCAGGGTGAACCTCTGCAGCCAAGATATCCCTGCCAGTTTTTAATAGTCACACACGGTGTGGGACGAGCTCGTTCTGCATCTCCGCCCCTCCTACCAGTTTTGAGGTGGCTTCTTCTCTATGTCCTCAATGTAGGTCTTTGGTTCAGCTAGACTTCAGGGGATTCTCACTGATGGTTGTTCTCTAGTTTAGTCATAATTTTGATATAGTCCTGAGGGGAGGTAAGCACAGCATTTACCTACTTCACCATCTCGACTGGATCCACAATCACTTTTTTGGTGTGTGTGTTTTTTATTTTTATTTAAGCTGGTTTGGATCAGATCAATAAAGAGTCTTTTTTATAGACATAAAGAAATTAGAGTGGTTCCTGCTATGTGAAGAGAGTCACATGTGAGAAATGGATTTAGCCCAGAGAAAAGAGTAAATAACACATGGGGTAGAAAGGAATGAATAATGGGAGAGTAAGTAGAGCTCCACAGAAAAAAAAATATTTGAGTGTTAAAGGTAAGTAGGTAACAAGGCACAAACATGTGCAGAGATAAGGAGCATAAAGGCACGGACCCCCTAGGAGCAGAGCAACAGGAGATAAGAACCCATGGGAATCATGTCAGCAAGGCCAAGAGCACAGCCTTGTTCATGGGCCAAAGGAGACTTGATGGGCTTAAACAACAGAGTTGCAATCTGATTGGTGTTCCCAGAGCATCACTTGGCCATTTTTCAATGCCTGTGGACAGTACTAGGGGAAACATGCATGTTCTTGCCTTATATTTCTAGCTCAAGCACTCCTATTAAATATGAGATCTTGTGAGCAAGGGCTACATCTTACAAACCATTGAATTCTCTCCCCGCCCCAACACCAGTGTCTAACATGAACTGGCACAAACATGTTGTTTGCACAAGTGATGACACCTTATTTATGTGGTGTTACATGATTTTCAAAGCACATTCATCAGTTAGGCCTGTCTAATCTCCCAGAGGTAATTCCACCACGTATTTTTCTTACTGTTTGGAAACAAAAGCTTAAGGAACTTAGGTGCCCCACCCTAGGGCTCAGCCAGGTCTTCTGAGTTCCAGTGGGGACCCTCTATTCACCAGGCTGGCTCATTCTGTCCCACCTGGGCCAACTACAACCAGTGACCAGCAGGGCCAGGTATGAGAATTGCGGCCAAGGAGCAGTCAGTACACTTAACCAACCTAAATGTCACTTTCTTTAGATGGCCATAGATAGCCCTGTGTTTCCCTCTAATAGATTCTGGCGCTTTCCTTTTGTGACACTTACAATTTAAAATAATGTACTTATTAGTATGTTTGTATAACATTTGCCTCCTCTGTTACACTATACATACATTTTAAAAGAGCAGCGACTTGGACTCTCTTTTTTTTAACCACTGTATAAACAATGCCTGACATAGAATAAGCCCTCAATATACTTACAACTTGAGTAAATAAATAAATAAAGGCATGGAAATGGAGCCCATGACCTTGGGCTCAACGTCTCAGGTTCTCTTGAGCAGCCTGCAGTCCACTGATACAGTGGCAGCAGTGAGATTCAGACTTCTGCCGAGACCAGTTCTGAGGACCACAGCCACAGTACGCTTTATCCTAGAGCCTCTTCCAGGCCTCAAACTACCTGAGTGTCCAAATCTCACATGGGCGCTGCCTCTGGTGTGTCTCTTTTTCAGAGCTGACTAGGAAGCAATGCAGGTATAGAGCTTAGAGCTGCTGAACTCTCACCTGCTTTGTTCAGTTCACACCTGCCCAGACTCTGACTCTGCGTGATCTGTGAGGCATGTGTTTGGCTTATTCCGCGTTGTTTAACAATCTGCCTGCAAAGAAGCCTTCATAGGAGTCCTGAGCCATTGAGCTAGGTACAGCTTTTGATCTGCTCATCACAAAAGGTGAAACTAAAAGATAAAAGCTTGCTCAGGGACTGAGGTAATGGAGGAGTCCCTAGGACAGAGGGTCTGCAACCGCCAGGGAGCCTTCCTTAGCCTTTACCGGGCTGCCAGGCCTCTCTCTGAAATGCAAACATGGTGCTGTCTCCTTCCTGCTTAGAGCCCTGCAGGGGGCCCACGGCCCACAGCAGCTGCCCTCACCTGCTGCAGTGGGCACACCAATATGTTGCAATCACCTCTGAGGTGTGCTTCAAGTAATTTATTACTAAAATAAATTAAAATATAGGAATAAAATTTTTGTTTACAAAATAGAGCAATTAATCCTAAGAGACGGAGACTTTCTCACTCTGTTCTTGAGTAGGAAAGCAAGCAGGAACTAGCCATGGTGTGCATGAAACAGCTTTCGTGGTGTGGTTGCAAATGTGGCCTAGACCACTGACCCAGACAATGAAGTTCCCAGGAGGCCTCAGCATGGGCGGGACAACCTAAGCTCCAGCACCCACCCCTCTGAAGCAGGGCCTAGCTGGGCCCCTTGTGCTCAGAATGCCTCCGGGATGCCCTGTCCCCATCCAGGTGGGCTTCACACCCCCTGTGGCTGAGCTCAGAATGCCTCCAGGATGCCCTGTCCAGTTTGGCTCCTTATCTTAGAAGATCACCTTGTACATGCTTGCTAATTACAAACTCGATTGTGTAGCATTTTCCCATTTCCCCCCACCATTCCCAGACTGCTGGTGACACAAGAGATGCAATGACAGAAGAGGGCATCATGAAAAGAGAACAGACCTCCTGGATATCATGCAGTCTCTGAGAGAGTACCCTCATATTCCCTTAAATACTCCCAGCCGGTCTGAGAAATGTTAAGGCAGTTTTTTGAGGTGATAACCTGCTGCCCTCTCAGACCGCTGGTGCTCTGTTAATAAATGCTTATTCTATGACCCAACTCCTGTGGCGGTCTATTGGCTGAGGAAGCATGAGCCCCAGACTCGTTTGGCCTCTAGTTATACTTTCACCCTCCTCCTTGCCACTGTTGAAAAACCGACACTCCACTAGTCCATCCCCACTCCAGGTGCCCCTTCCACTGCTTTGCTCCTGCTGTCTCTGATACTCAGAAAGCCCTTTTCCCTTCTTCCCCAGCTCACACATCAGGACTCAGCCATGTTGCCTTTCAGAGTACTAGAAGCGCTTTGTCTCAGCTTCTTTCACTCCTCACCCCACAAATTCTTCTTTAAAATGTCTGCTCGCTCTTTCTCAGTCTCCTCTGCCAACTCTTCCTTCTTTATCCCAGCTGACAATTTTGGAATGCCGTGGGGCTCGCTTTTGAGATGTCTTTTCTTTCTTTTTCTTTTCTTTTATTTTTTTATTTTATTTTTTTTATTAAATTTATTGGGGTGACAATTGTTAGTAAAATTACATAGATTTCAGGTGTACAATTCTGTATTACATCATCTATAAATCCCATTGTGGGATCATCACCAAGAGTCAGTTCTCCTTCCATCACCATATATTCGATCCCCCTTACCCTCATCTCCCACCCCCCACCCCCACCCCCCTTACCCTCTGGCAACCACTAAACTATTATCTGTGTCTATGAGTTTCTGTTTCTCATTTGTTTGTCTTGTTCTTTTGTTGTTTTTGGTTTATATACCACATATCAGTGAAATCACATGGTTCTCTGCTTTTTCTGTCTGACTTGTTTCGCTCAGCATTACTCTCTCAAGATCCATCCATGTTGTCACAAATGTTCCTATATCATCTTCTCTTACCGCTGAATAGTATCCCATTGTTTATATATAACACAACTTCTTTATCCATTCATCTATCGATGGAAATTTTGGTTGTTTCCATGTCTTGGCCACCGTAAACAAAGCTGCAATGAACATTGGAGCACACGTGTCTTTATCTCTAAATGTTTTCAGATTTTTTTGGGTAGATACCCAGAGAGGGATTGCTGGGTCATATGGCAATTCTATTCGTAATTTTTTGAGGAACCTCCACACTGCCTTCCATAACGGCTGCACCAGTCTGCATTCCCACCAACAGTGTATGAGGGTTCCTTTTTCTCCACAGCCTCTCCAACATTTGTTACTATTTGTCTTGATGATGATAGCCATTCTGACTGGGGTGAGGTGATATCTCATTGTGGTTTTGATTTGTATTTCTCTGATGATTAGTGATGTTGAGCATTTTTTCATATGTCTATTTGCCATTTGTATGTCCTCTTTGGAGAAATGTCTCTTCAGGTCCTCTGCCCATTTTTCAATTGGGTTGTTTGTTTTTTTGTTGTGGAGTTGCATGAGTTCCTTGTATATTCTGGATACTAGCCCCTTATCAGAGGCACTGTTTGCAAAAATCTTCTCCCATTCAGTTGGTGGCCTCTTTATTTTGTCAATGGTTTCTTTTGCTGTGCAGAAGCTTTTAAGTTTCATATAGTCCCATTCGTTTATTTTAGCTTTTACTTCCATTGCCTTTGGAGTCAAGTTCATAAAATGCTCTTTGAACCCAAGGTCCATAAGTTTAGTACCTATGTTTTCTTCTATGCAGTTTATTGTGTCAGGTCTTATGCTTAAGTCTTTGATCCATTTTGAATTAACTTTGGTACATGGTGACAAATAGCAGTCCAGTTTCATTCTTTTGCACGTGGCTATCCAATTCTCCCAGCACCATTTATTGAAGAGGCTGTCTTTGCTCCATTGTATGTTTTTAGCTTCTTTGTCAAAAATTATCTGTCCATATTTATGTGGTTTTATTTCTGGGTTCTCAATTCTATTCCATTGGTCTATGTGTCTGTTTTTCTGCCAATACCATGCTGTTTTGATTATTGTAGCCCTGTAGTACAAGCCAAAGTCAGGAAGTGTGATACCTCCATAATTGTTCTTTTTTCTTAAGATTGCTTTGGCTATTCGGGGTCTTTTGTGGTTCCAAACAAACCTGATGATTTTTTGTTCTATTTCTTTAAAAGATGTTATTGGGATTTTGATGGGGATTGCATTGAATCTGTATATTGCTTCTGGTAATATGGCCATTTTAACTATGTTGATTCTTCCAATCCATGAGCACGGAATGTCTTTCCATTTCTTTGTGTCTTCTTCAATTTCTTTCAAAAATGTCTTATAGTTCTCAGCATATAGGTCTTTCAAATACTTGGTTAAATTTATTCCTAGGTATTTTATTCTTTTTGTTGCAATTGCAAAAGGAATTGTTTTTTGTATTTCTTTTTCTGAGATTTCATTGTTAGTATATAGGAAGGCAATGGACTTTTGTGCATTGATTTTGTAGCCAGGAACTTTACTGTATTCGTTGATTGTTTCTAATAGCTTTTTGGTGGAGTCTTTAGGGTTTTCTATATATAGCATCATGTCATCTGCAAAGAGTGATAATTTAACTTCTTCATTCCCAATTCGGATGCCTTTTATTTCTTTCTCTTGCCTGATTGCTCTGGCAAGGACTTCCAACACTATGTTGAAAAGCAGAGGTGATAGGGGACATCCCTGTCGTGTTCCTGAACGTAGAGCAAGGGCTTCAGTTTTTCTCCATTAATTATGAGATTAGCAGAGGGCTTGTCATATATGGCCTTTATTATGTTAAGGTATTTTCCTTCTATACCCATTTTATTAAGTGTTTTAATCATAAATGGATGTTGTATCTTGTCAAATGCTTTTTCTGCATCAATTGATATAATCATATGATTTTTGTCCTTTATTTTGTTTATGTGGTGTATCATATTGATGGATTTTCGTATGTTGAACCATCATTGTGCCCTGGGGATGAACCCCACTTGGTCGTGATGAATAATCTTTTTAATGCATTGTTGTATTCGATTTGCTAGAATTTTATTTAGGATTTTTGCATCGGTATTCATTAGAGATATTGGTCTGTAGTTTTTTGTTTTTTTTTTTTGTGCTGTCCTTACCAGGTTTTGGTATCAGGGTAATGTTGGCCTCATAAAATGAGTTAGGGAGTACTGTCTCTTCTTCAATTTTTTGGAAGAGTTTGTGCAGAATTGGTATTAGATCCTCTTTGAAGGTTTGGTAGAATTCACTAGTGAAGCCATCTGGTCCCGGACTTTTGCTTTTGGGAAGGTTTTGGATGACTGATTCAATTTCGTTACTGGTGATCCGTCTGTTTAGATTTTCCAGTTCTTCATGGTTCAGCCTTGGAAGGCTATATGTTTCTAAGAACTTGTCCATTTCTTCTAGGTTGTTGAGTTTGGTGGCATATAGTCCTTCATAGTATTCTTGGATGATCCTTTGTATTTCTGTGGTGTCCGTGATAACTTCCCCTTCTACGTTTCTGATTTTGTTAATCAGTGTCTTCTCTCTTTTTATCTTAGTAAGTCTAGCCAAGGCTTTGTCAATTTAGTTAATCTTTTCAAAGAACCAGCTCTTTGTCACATTAATTTTTTCTATTGTCTTTTTGTTCTCTATTTCATTTAGTTCTGCTCTAATTTTTATTATTTCCTTTCTTCTGCTGACCTTGGGTTTTACTTGTTCTTCTTTTTCTAGTTCTTTAAGGTGTAACATGAGGTTGTTTATTTGGGAGTTTTCTTGTTTCTTGAGATAGGCCTGTAATGAGATAAATTTCCCTCTTAAAACTGCTTTCGCTGCATCCCAGAAATTTTGGTAGGATGTATTTTCATTGTCATTTGTTTCTATGTATCTTTTGATCTCTCCTCTAATTTCTTCTTTGACCCAGTCGTTCTTTAAAAGTATGTTGTTTAATCTCCATGTATTTGTGTTTTTTCCTGCTTTCTTTTTGCAATTGATATCCAATTTCAAAGCCTTGTGATTAGAGAATATGCTTGGTATGATTTCAATCTTCTTAAATTTGCTGAGGCTGATTTTATGTCCCAATATATGGTCTATCCTTGAGAATGTTCCATGTACACTAGAAAAAAATGTATAGTCTGATGTTTTAGGATGAAGTGCTCTATAAATGTCAATTATGTCCATTTCATCTAATGTGTCATTTAGGGCTACTATTTCATTATTTGTTTTCTGTTTGGATGATCTATCCATAGCTGTCAATGATGTATTTAAGTCCCCTAGTATAATTGTGTTTTGGTCAATTTCTCCCTTTAGTTCTGTTAGTAGTTGCTTGGTGTATTTCGGTGCTCCCTGATTGGGGGCATAAATATTGATGACTGTTATGTCTTCTTGTTGTACAGTCCCCTTCACCATTATGAAATGTCCATCTTTGTCTCTTGTTATCTTTTTCACCTTGAAGTCTGTTTCATCTGATATCATTATGGCTACACCTGATTTTCTCTGGGTACCATTTGCTTGGAGTGTCAATTTCCACCCTTTCACTTTGAGTCTATGCTTGTCCTTGTAGCTGAGATGTGTCTCTTGGAGACAGCATATGGTTGGGTTTAGTTTTTTGATCCAATCTGCAACTCTGTGCCTTTTTATTGGTGAGTTCAGTCCATTTACATTTAGGGTGATTATTGATATGTGAGGATTTCCTGTCATTTTATCTTTAGTTTTCTGGTAAGGCTGTGTCTCCATTGTTTCTTTGCCTTTTTGTTGTTGTCTACTATTTCTGTGTGGTGGCATTCTATGATGTTTCAGTCTGTTTCTTCTTTTATTTCAGTATATATTTCAATTCTGGATTTATTTTGAGTGGTTACCCTTAAGTTTATGTAAAAGAAAGTTTGATATTTAGAGTATTCCATTTTCTTCAGCACGCTTAATTTCTCCATTCCCATATTCCGGATCAGGCCTTTACTCTCCCCCTTTTTGAGTTGTGGTTGCCACAAATTGTCCCTGTTGATGGTGGTCGAATAGCCTCCTTTAGTATTTCTTGTAGTGCAGGTCGTGTATTAGAAAATTCCCTCAGCTTCTGTATGTCTGGAAAGGTCTTTATTCCTCCTTCATATCTAAAGGATATCTTTGCTGGATATATTATTATTGGCTTATAATTTATCTCTTTCAATAGTTTGAATATTTGGTTCCACTCCCTCCTGGCTTGTAGAGTTTCTGCTGAAAAATCTGATGATAATCTAATGGGCTTTCCTTTGTAAGTTACCGTCTTCTTTTCCCTGGCTGCCTTGAGGATTCTTTCTTTGTCGTTGATTTTAGACAGCTTCAATACAATGTGCCTTGGAGAAGGCCTGTTGGGATTGAGGTAACTAGGTGTTCTATTTGCTTCTTGGATTCGAGGGTCCAGTTCTGTCCACAAGTTTGGGAAGTTCTCATTGACGATTTGTTTGAATATATTCTCTGTTCCCTTCTCTCTTTCTTCTCCTTCTGGTATGCCCATTATTCTTATATTGCTCTTTCTGATGGAGTCAGAAAGTTCTTGTAGAGTTCTTTCATTTCTTTTAAGTCTCAAGTCTCTTTCTTCTTCCATCTGTGTCATTTCCATGTTTCTATCTTCGATGTCACTGATTCTTTCCTCCATCTGGTCAACTCTACTACCTAAGCTGGTTATTTCATTCTTAATTTCTTCTATTGAGTTCTTAATCTCCAGAAATTCTCTTTGGTTCTTTTTTAAAATTTCAATCTCTTTCGTAAAATGCTCATGCTGTTCTTTGATTGAGTTTCTGAGTTCATTTAACTGCCTATCTGTGTTTTCTTGTATCTCGTTGAGTTTTTTCAGAACTGCAATCTTGAATTCTCTGTCACTTAAGTCACATATTTCTGTATCTTTAAGTGCCTTCTCTGGAGATTTTTCACTTTCTTTCTGAGCTGTCTTGTTGCCTTGGTTATTCATGGCGATTACTGGTTTACTATTTCTCTTCCTAGACATCTACAGGAGTGATTTCTGCCACAGGTTGATAGGAAGAGGTCTTTCTTTTGTTTGCCAGTACTTGTTGGTAGAATGTCTTATTATGTCTCCAACTGCAATTTATTTTTCTTCTCCCACACGGTAGTGCTGTTCTCTCTGCACTATTCCTGCTTCTCACACAATGGGGGGATTCCCTGGGAGACAGGCTTCTCCTCTGTTAATAGTTCGTATAGGTCACAGGGTGCAGTGTCCCGGTGGGTATGCGGAGAGCTTTTGATGTTCGAAAGCTCTTCCAGCTCCTGATTCAGAGCCCGTATGTTTCAGCAGTTCTGTTTACTCCTGCAGGGATCCGCCCAGATAGGTGGGGTCAGGGGCCGGGTAAGTTGTGAGAGGTGGCCCAGAGCAATGGCGGCAACCACCACCACATCCTGTCCTGCTTCCACAGCTCCCTCCCCTTTGCCGGAACCAGTTGGGCTGCGAATTTGTGTCTTCGGCCCACAGTTCTCAAAACAGCAAATTTTCTGTTGTTTTGATCCGACACTGCTACTGTTTCGCTGCTAGCACCGGGCAGGTGGGGGCGGGGCGAGCTCTGGGATGGGAGGGAGGGGGCGGCTAGTCTCATTGCCTAAGGCTCCATTCTCTGCTCGGCAGTGTGGGCTTAAACCACCGTTTTCAGCCTTTTTCCCTCAGTCTTTTCTCCGAGGTCTCTGCCGTGAGCGTTGGGTTCAGCCATGTTATATGCTGTCCCCTCAGCCCTGTGGAGCCCTGGCGGAGCCCTAGCAATCCGATCTCCTGCAGCTGCTGTAGTACCGGGAATCAGCGAGCTCGGCGTCCTGCGTCCTGCGCCCGCGCGGCTCCGTCTCCGCGCACCTCTCCCTTTCCTCCTCCCTCCACTCGCGCGAATCTCCCACCTGTAGGTGATTTCAGTCGGTAGTGGGCCTCTTCGTCTTGCTTGTCTGCTGTGCAGGGAGTCCTTTGTGGAGTTTTTGTTGTTCGATTCGTTTTAAATTCCAGGGGAGCTGTACAGAAGCTCACCTCACGCCGCCATTTTTCCGGAAGTCTGAGACGTCTTTTCTATCTGCAGTCCCTAGTGTCCTGAGGTAATCCCATGCCTTAGCTGCCTCTTCCACACCTCAACTTTATCTAGAAATCCACTTTCCAGTATGGTGGCCACTAGCCACATGTGGCTACTGAGCACTTGAAATGTGGCTGGGTTGAATTGAGATGTGTGGAAAGTGAAAAATATGCATCCAATTTTTAAAAATTAGTACCCAAAAAACCCAATCTCACTAATTATTTTATGTTGATCGCATCTTGAAATTGCAGTATTTTGGACATATTGGAAGAAATAAATATATTTTAAAATTAATCTCACATGTGTCTCTTTTACCTTTCCAATATGGCTGCTAGTGATTTTAAAAACAAGCTATGTGTCTCTCATTTGTGGCTCACGTATTTCCATTGGACAGCACTGTTTAGAGCACCAGACTCTTACCTTCTTCTGTTTACCTGACATCTCCACTAACACATCCAAAAGAAACCCCATGTTGAATAGGACCAGACAGAACTCTTGATTTCCTCCCCCTCACCACACCTCCCCAAATGTATTGTGTGTGTTTTTTCTCCTGGAATTGTCCACTTCTCAGTAAATGGTCCTACAGTTTCCCCAGCTGCTTGGCAGACGCCCTAAGAATTAATTCTTGAGTCCTCTCATTCATTCCTTACATCCAACCCACTTGTAGGTCCTGGTGATTGTACCTCCAGGCCCGCTTCCTCCTAGGCCCCTCGCTACCCAGCCTCAATCAGCAGCCACAGTGTCTATTCCCAACACCAATAAGGCCAATGCTGACAAAAACCGTCACTAGTGTCCAGTTGAACTTAAAATAGAATCCAAGTCCTCACCCTAGCTTACAAGGCCACTCAAGGCCCTTTGAGATCTGGCCCCTGCCCCCTTTGACCTTCATGTCCTGCCCCTGTGTCCCCTCTTGATATTTCTCACATGCATGCCAAGCTCATTTGGCCTTGTGGTTATTGCTCTTGCTGTTCACTCTGCTCAAATTACTCTTCTTGCTTCTCTTCAATGTGGCTTGATGCCTCATGATGGAAGGTTTCCTGGACCTTCATCTAAAATATCCCTGCCCTAGGCTCTCTAGCACAGCACCTTGTTTTCACCTTCCTAGCCCTTACCATGCTCAGCAGTTATCTTGTTGATCTATCATTACCCTTTCCTGAAGGCTGGTGTCACCATCCTGGGTAATGTCAGCACCACACAGATGGCCTCACAGTGGAGTTTTACTCACTTTTTTGACCTACTCATTTCCAGTGGTCCTTCCTTCCTCCACCTGACACTTTATCAAATCATGGTCAAAGTTATCTTGGTTACCTTTGTATTTCTGTTGCCCATTTCCTCCCCTGAAGGCTGGCACCCTATCTGGTATATACACTGCTATGCTCCCAGACCCTGGGGCAGTTCCTGGCCAAAGGAAGCACTCCTCACTGCTTGTTGAATGAATAAATGCACACAGAAATGCCACAACACACCCTCCTTTGAAACCCTCCCAAATTTGTGATTGTCTTCATTTAGGCAATTTCCATTATATATCTTTTTACTTATCTATCACTCCAGCAAGACAATAAACTAACAACAAGACTAGGACTGGTTCTTACTTCTTTTATCTCTTAGCACCCACCACAGGTCAGATATACAAGGGGTGTTTGGTTGATTGATGATGAATGATAGCTCTTGATTCAACCATATTTCTCAGAGCTAATTAGTTACTACAGGACACATTCCCAGAGGTGAGCCACAAAGATTGGAACTGATACTGTTCGGAGTGTCTGCAGGCTATCGGTGACCTCCTTCTCTACAGTGTGCCCCGTATGTGCAATACAGAGGCAGAGAAAGCCAGACTTTGAGAGAAAAAGACAGAGCAAATGTACAGATATGAGTGGCCTGCATTCCTCACATATTTTTACCTCCTGGGTCAACCCTGTCTGAGGCCTAACTGCATTCTTGTTCCTGGAGTCCAGAAATAGCTGTTTCCTTATAAGTTCTCTTTCTTGTTCACACCAGGTCTAGTGGACAAGGGCTTTTTTGCTCTGCTCTTTGCAACCAGGAATCCTTACAAAAGCAGGCCCCCAACAGAAAGAGAAGCCAGGCAGCCCCTGCTCCCCATGCTATTCAAGGTCTCAGGTTTGCAAAATGCAACCCAAGCCTTAGGAAAAGAAAAGGAGCTCTCCTTTGCAAAAGCACTGGGTCCTGGTACTGAGGCCTGCTGGGCACATACCTCCTTCTTTGTCCAATTCTATGACCCAGGGCAGGAGGACAATGTCTTGGGCTTTCAGGCATATTGAGGTGAAAAATTCATATGTATATTGGTTTATGCAGCAGGTAACTTCCTAAAAACCACATGTGAATCACATTTTTAAAAATTGAGTCCCATTTCCCCATTCACTATGGCTGTCTGATCGGATGCTTTCTCTTACTTTCTGATTTATCTCCAGTTGGCAGCAGTAAACTAAATGTAAACCCTAGCTTTACATTTCTTTCCTTCTGATAGGGTTCGTCAATCAATCAACAAAATTTTCATTCAGAGCCTATTATGTGTAAGACTTTGTTCATGATCGGTAAAGAGAATAGGGAATGCTCCAAAGGCACTAGGGGAGCCTGCTATCTGTGAATCCTCTATAAAACCATGTGAATAGCCAACCTCTTATTTATCTCTTCTATAAATTCAGATTTTCTTCTATCAGGTTTTTCCAAAGATATGCCCCTGTGTACTGAGCAGCCTATCTAGGTTGCCATAGAAATGGAAAGTCATAAAAGGATGTTTAGAAACGTAGGCGTTTCTATAAATCCTCAATAACAGCAATTGCAATTGTCTGGAGTCATAATTGAGAGCATTCGTCGGGTATTCCAAGAAGTAAGGACAAATAACTCACCAATCTGAATCTCCTGGAAAAGCAAGAGAAAAGTAGGAAAAAGTTAACAATATGCTTTAAAAACAAGTCATGTCAGGCCAACATAATTTTCCTCGTGACAGAAGAGAGACTCCTACAACTGAAGGGACCCCAGGTCAACCACCAACCTCTCTATGGTCTGGACATCCACGAGGCTCTGTCTCGTTATTTTGTGACATCCAAGAGACTTCATGACTTACCTCAGCAGCTCCTACCCAGCTTCACAAGGAAGAATTTGAATTATTTTCTGTCATTCATACCCCACCTGTTCCCACAAAGGATTCTGAGGCACTTTACAAAAGGTTGTGCAGCATCAAAACATAAAATTGAAAAGTTGAAACATCAGAGCAAAGGCTTACTTGAGAATTTTTTCTGCAAGTAACAAATGAATTTAAGCTAGCTATATAAGAAAAAGGGGGGGGGGGTTGCAATTAAAATAAATAAATAAATAAAACAAGATTTAATCTGTGGAACCCAAAAGCTGGAAAATAACAAAATCCCAGGAAAGACAGTACCAGCAACAAGGCTTTTTTCTGGATCCCTGCAAGTATTAACTGCCTGTCCCTCAACTCTATTTATCTTAGTGCACCTGCTTCTCTCTTCTTTCTCAAAGAGTAGCTTTCCTGCTACCTGCCTACATAGGTATTCGCAACCTCAAAGTCTGCTTTACTTAGGGCTCATGCCACCTAGAGAGACACTGACGCTCCCTGGGATCAACCCCAAATCGCCAGGAAAAGCTGATCTTTGGCCCAGCCTCTCACCAATGGCTGCCACTTATTCAATAATTAGCTGAGGCTGGGGTGGGCTTCTTAGTCAGCTCAGGTTGCCATAACAAAATGCCATAGATTGGTGGCTTAAACAACAGGAATTTGCTTTCTCACAGTCTGGAGGCTGAAAGTCCAAGGCCATGGTCAGTGTCTGGTGAGAGCTCTCTGCTTGTGTGGCAGACGGCCACTGTGTCTACATGGCCTTTCTCGGTGCATGTGGGTAGAGAGACAGAGAAGTTCTCTGGTGTCCCATCATAAGAACCCCACCCTCACGATCTCATCTGATCTAAATTACCTCCCAGAAGCCCCATTCCCAAATACCATCACATTGAGGGGGAAGGCTTCAACATACGAATTGGGGATGGGGCACAATTCAGTCCATAGCAGTGGCCTGGGGTCCACCACCAGGTGTGAGAAGGAGCAGCTAATGCGAGCTGGGCTGCAATTTCAAATATAACCATTGCAAACATTAAGGTAACATAGCTAAACAAAGAGTTAGTATGGAAACCAACACTGCCCACTTGCTAGTGGTAGAACAGAAATTTGGCCTGAGCTTCCTAGCTGCCAAAGTACATTGAAAAATTGGAAGCGTCACAAGTTTCCTGATATGACTAATACAAAAATAAACCATTTCACATGTGATCCAATGATGTGATCTGAGAGAAATTTCTCCTCAATGCTGAAAACACCCCATGTAGTGTACAGGTCCTTAGAGGTATCCCTACAAAACGTGCAGTTATAATTCCCTACAGTCATCTCATATAATGACCCTCAATGAGGGATAAAGGCATCATGCCAAACCTCAAACCAACATAGCTCTGGAGAAAAGTTCCATTATTATCCCCATTTCACAGACGAGGAACCTGAGGCAGAGAAGCCAATGAACTCTCCCAAGGCCATATATGTAGTAAGTAGCAGTGATCAAATTAAAATCCCCACACACTGACACAAGAGAGTATATTCCTGATCAACTATGCCAGAAAGAGAATCACCAGGTTGGATCTTCAGAAAGTGAGACCTCAGCTGTGCTCATTTTCCTGAAGCCTTTTTTTGTGACATAATCAGAAAGAGTTAACCAAAGTTGGGCTAGAAGGACCAGAGGACCTGGAATAGAGACAGAATTGCCTGGGCACAGAAAATCCAGCAGGTATGGGACAGCTCTGTCTCACAATAAAGACCTGTTACAGATGTGCATCCAAGACAACAGTTGGGTGAGAAGGGTTCTGGGATTCAGGGCTGGGTTTGGGATAAGGGCCGACTGCCAGGCTGCAAATGTCAGAGCCAGAATCAAAACCAAGCCATGGGAAAGAAGCATGAGTAAGAAGTGGCTGGTCAGAGAGGCAGAGACCAGATACCAAGACCCAGGATTGGAACTATAAACCCTAGGACCCAGCAAACAGGTTCTGGGTAGTAGGAGGAAACAGAGTCTGGAGGTTGCATCTGACACATGGGAATAAGCTGCTGGAACCTTCAATGGAATACCTTTAAGTCTGCATGCATTTGAAGAGAAGCAATCCCAGGCCACTGGAAGTCTCATGGCAGAAAATCTTCAACAGCCAGGAGTCTGCATTGAGGAAGCATAGCCACTTTACAAAGAACTTGGAGCACATGGCTTGGGAGCAGGTCTCCTGCCTATAGTAAGAAAGAAAACTAATAGGATGTAAGGTAGATGCCAGGACTTAAGCAATTAAGTCCTGCAGAAGGACTTAAGCACCCAGAAAAAGGAAGCATATCCAAGTGTCAGAGCCTTGGTGTTGACTGATGCCAATTGCAGGGATAATATAGTGATTTGAACAGTCGTCCTCAAAAAGACAGATCGAGTCCTAACCCCCAGTACCTGTGAAATTGAAATAAAGTTTGGAAATAGAGGTTTGCAGGATATCTAGATGAGATCTCCCTGGTTTTAGGGTGAGCCTTAAATCTAGTGATTGCTCTTCTTAAATAAGAGAAAGAAAAGGGGGATTTGACACACACAGCAACACAGAGGGGAGTAGGCCACTTGAAACTAGAGGCAGAGATGGGAATTAGGTGTCTCCAAACCAAAGAAAGCCAAGGATTGCCAGCAGCCATCAGAAGCTAGGAGAGAGGAATGGAATGGATTGTCCAGAAGGAACCAACTCTGTCAATACTTTAATTAATAATTGGGCTTCCTGCCTCCACAAATGTGAGATAATAAATTTTTGTGTTTTAAGTATCGGTTTGTGATACTGTCATGCAGTCTAGGAAACTAGTACCGATGGTAATTTATTTAATCTTATGGGTCAACTGTGTCAATTAATAGCTACTGTCCAGAGGACTCTGTTGAGAATTCTGAGGCTATTCAGGCTCCTCAGAAAAATGGGAAGTGATCGATTGGTGATGCCTGCTATGATATGGGTGAAGAATGGGGATGGCAGCGCATGAGTCACGTGATTACCCTATTTGCATGGTACTCACTACTAAAAATAAAAACATCAGTAACACATGATTCTGGCCCTCAACAACTTTACAGTCTAGCATCAGAATTCAGTCAGATCAAGCCTAACAGGTTTACTTAATATTCTTTCTGAATAAGGTTAAGATCAGTCACAATAGTTTTGACTTCAGCATAGAGTTGTCAGAAAGAAAAGCTCACAAAATAACATGTATGGGGAGAAGAGCAAGCCAGACATTCTACTTGATGTCTAATTCAATGGTGGTCAAGGACACTTAAGAGGACACTAATGTGTGGATGTGTGGCCTTCACTGTACATAAGTATAGTTCTGTTTGTTTGTTTAATTTTTTATTGGGGAACAGTGTGTTTTTCCAGAACCCATCAGCTCCAAGTCAAGCCATTGTTTACACTCTAGTTGTGGAGGGTGCAGCTCACTGGCCCATGTGGAAATCGAACCTGGGACACTGGTGTTATGAGCACTGCGTTCTAATCAACTGAGCCACCTGGCCGCCCCCTGCATATGTATAGTTTTTTAAATAAACACTAAAGGTGAAGGCTGCCATCAAATATTCGAACATCCTTTCATAGGAGCTAAGCCTATACCATCTCCCAGGGAAATGGGACCTGTAAACTTACTCTCCACGGGATGAAAGCTGACGCTCCTTGATGACTGCCAAAGGCCCTAGAGTAGAATTGTGTGTGGCATCCTCTAACCACATCACTCATCTTGTGTGAGTTACGGTGCTATACATGCCTTTTTATCTTTCTCCCTTCAAGGCAGTACTGCCCCTTTTTTGCATCTCCCTGGCTGGCCCCAGCACCTTGATCTCCTTTTCTTTTGATTTTTGTCTCCTGAGAAATTCATTCTCAGAACATTAAATCTGTCCCAGCCATGTCCCAGGGGACAAAATGGACAAATGTAGATGAGAGACATTAATTTCTCCATATACTCTCACACCTGTGGGCCTTTCCTCCTGTTGATTCTGCTGCCTAAAATCTATTTTCTTCCACCACCACCCACCACATGGTAAAATTACTCCCTCTCCAACCTCCAGCCCAAATTAGCATCTCTTCTGGGACACCCTGTTCACTTTTTCCAATAAGAATTAATGAGTCACTCCTCCGTGCCATAATGCACTCATTCCTCTACTTCCAAAATAGCATGATCCATTGCATTGTAGGTCCCCATCTGTATTTTTGTCTTCTATGAGCAGTTAAATCCCTGGGAAATGTGTCTTATTCAACTGTCACCCAGTTTCTAGCAATGTGCCTGGCAAATAGAGAATGTTCAATATGCTAAATATTCAACAATCAGGAAGTGTTGAACAAATGTGTGAACAAATGCTTCAAGGATAGCGATAATGATTTACTGGTGGCTTCTGAAGGGAGGCTGAGAGCCATTTGTTACAGGATTTTCTGGTTAAATATCACAGCTCTACCCTCCTTCCCCTGCTAGCTGCTTTTATCTGCCAATCTTCCAGTCACTTCTATCCATTCACTGAAGGCTGGTGTATGTTATCTTTTTCTACCCTGGGCTTTGCCATCACCCTGGGTGATGTCAGCATGGCCTCTGATTCAGTCTCTTGAGCTACTCATTTCCAGTGGTCTTCTATTCCCCTCCACCATTTCAGAACTTCCATTAGCTGTAAATGTTCTACTCCTAGAATCGCTAATGCAAGCACTTTCAGCCACCGTCTCATCTCCTTCCACCTTGCTTATTCAGCTACTCTCATTCTGACAGTTTTTAAACTCTAGTTTCTCCCAGGTGATAAGCCCTCTCCTTTCTTCATTTACCAACTCAACTTAAATTCCATGGTCCACACTTTAATATCACTTTGCCGATATCCTAAGATCTCTGGCCTATCTGTTGTCCGTTGTTTACACCATCCAGATAAAACCCAAGCCTGAGAAACCCAACTGGGTGCCATCTCCGTGCCTCTGTCCAAGCAGGAAAAGCCAATAGAGTATTTCAGATCAACTATACGTTCCTGACCTTTAACCTCAAGTGAGTTCACAACTCTGCCAAGCAAATTGACCATATCATCTCTTGTCACTCTATAGTAATTTTTTGTCCAAACTCTATCTACTCTTCTCAAGCTTCTGCCCCTGATACTCACCTATATTCTTCTCTCTCATCAGATAATCTTGCCTCCTACCTCACAGAGAAAGCAGATGCTATCAGACAGAAAACTCCCACAGCCAAACAATTCTTCCTGCAGGGGCATTAATCCAATCCTCCTTCACTCCTACAAAAGTGGAGGAGTTGATATCAGTACCTCTCCATCGGATCTTTGGATCCCACTGCCACCTACTACCTTCAGATTATTTAACTATTATTTACCCTTTTACTTCCAGCATTCACAGCCTTTCTCCAAGTGATCCTACTCTGCATTTAAGCATTTGCCCACCATCAACACCAGAACCCACTTTCAGCCACTGCCATATCCCTCCTCTCCTATAGAGTCAAATTTTAAAGAAGAGCTGTTTTTACCCACTGTTGCCATTTCTTCACCTCCCACATACACCACAACCTACTCTGATCTGTATCTGATGCCATCGCTCTACTAAAATAGCTCTGTGAATATCTCCGCTGAAGCCCATGCAGCTATGTTCAGTGGACACTTCCCAGGCTTCACCTTAATTGGTCTTTCAATAGCAGTTCACTATGCTGACCCTTGCTCTCTCCTGAAACACTTTCCCTTGGGCTTTCATGACCTAACACACTGTTGGTTTAATTTCTCCCTCTCTAGCTACACCGTCTCCATTTCCTTTTTAGGTTTATCCTCCTGCTCCAGCCCATAAATAGTGGAAATCCTTGAAACCTAGTTCCAATCATTCCTCCTTTTCTCAATTAACACTGTCTTCTATGCTCACATCTTTAGTTCCCACCAAAACAAAGAAGAATCAACATGTGTAAAACCACCCTCTCTTCTGAGTTCCAGGTCTTTGTGTAAAACTTCCTAATTAACACTTCCTCTTGGATGTCCCCAAAGTATCTCACACTCAAAGGATATAAAATGTAATATTTGCACTTTCCCTCTAGCCCCCCATTCTGATCTCTTCCAAGAATTGTATCTCAGTCAATAGTACCATTAACCACACTGTTGCTCAAGCCAGAAACATTGGTGTAATCCTGACACCCACCTCTTCCTCACTCACTGTATTAAATGTATCACCAAGCGCATTGGTTTTAATCTCCTAGTAGTTAGTGAACAATCTACTTTTCTTTATCTTCACAAACACCCTAATCCATCTCTTCTCAGCCCTGTACTCTGGAACTGCTCTAACTAGTCCTGCACACCACAGTCACAGATTTTTTCCTAAATGCAAATCCCATGCCCATCTACACTTCTCCACCTCCCAGCACTAAGTCTATAGTGAGGCATCTGTCTCTCCTCTGAACTACTACAGCACCCTTCCCAGCAGAACATGCACCCCATAGCACGTGTAATTGTTCATTATCACACACACACACACACACACATGTGCACGTGCCCAAAACTACTTGTGAGCTCTTTGAGGCAAGAGCCATGTCTTATTCATCTCTGGAGCCCTTGGTGGTACTCAGGAAAGGTTTATGGAAATGAACTAAACTGAAGTGAATTAAACTGAAGCCTTCATTTTTTCATAGTAGAAAATTCAGAGGGTCTGGTGTCCTTCTAAACATCAACTTGTCTCCATTCACTACTCAATACATGAGATAAAAGTTGACAATGTGTTGTTAAACTGCTCAGTAGTTCCTAAATAGTGGCTAAATCTGCTCAGCAATGACTTTGAGTGATGGAATGAGACAGAATTCATGTCAGTAGGAGTCACCTGAAGAAGAGGATGGAGAACACAGGTAGGTAACAAAAGGGGCTTTGGGCACTAGGAGTGGTGACCCTGCTGGACATCAGGGATGCAGGCAGGAGAACAAGGATTGTTATTGCACTTCTAGTAAATGTTTCCACTTGCATTCTCAGCTCAGCCTCCTCTCCTCCAATGACTCTTATGAGCTCCACCTCCAAGTATGCACTCGTCTCCTTGGCAGCAGATAGCAGCAGCAATAAGCCACAATGGCAAGCTAAACACTGACAGGTGGCCGGGAAATGTGCTCCTCTGCTCATTAAAAAGAAAACTTATCTTGGAGACCAAGTAAATGAATGGAAGCCTTGCAGAGACATCATGTTTTCATTGAGGCACAAATCTTACAAAGTGACTTCCAATGACTTTACCAGCAGATCAAATTACACAGAGAAGAACTTGCCTTTGCAGACGTGGCCAACGTTTCTTCCACTGAAGCATTTCCGTGGAACTGGCCCTGAAGTTCCATCTAATGATTAACATCTAATCTCCAGACCACCGATGATGGACTCCAAAGAAAAGATAGGCCCACAGATGGTCCACCCTCTGGCCTTTGGTGACACCTCCTCACTTGGCGCCCATCGCATTCTGAGCACAGCTTTGCACTTTCACACTGTTTTCTAAGGTCCCTGCTAATATCTGCTCCCATCTTTCCATTAATCTATGAGCTTCTCTGGGAGAGATACTACGTCTTATTCAACTCTGCAATTCCCCGGTGCCCAGCAAAATACCTGGTACTTAGTAGGTAGTTTGTCATAATGAAAAGGATACACTTTGACAAGATCCTGGACTTGAACTTTTCCACCCACATGATCATGGGCAAGGCATCTAACCTGTGTGGACCTAGTTTCCTTATTTGGAAAATTGTGTACCTGTATTCGGAGTAAATACAAGATCAAGCTTTAAGTACATAGAGCTTCTAGCACAAGGCCTGACACATACTAGGAGCTAGCATTAACTGAACTGCACCACTCCCAGGGGTTAACTTCCTGCCCCACTTCACTTGAAATATTGAAAGAAAATAAGGCCACTTTAGTTCAGAGATCAATTAAGTATTTGATATTTATGGAGGGAGAGAATTAGCACTCATTGAGCACTTCCATGTGCCAGGCACTCTGCCAAGAGCATTTCTCTCCACAGCCCTGTGGGTTGGACATTGTTATCTCACCTTGCAGAGGAGTAAATTGAGGCTTAGGATGTTAGGCCTTGATAAAAATAAAACAATTCTCACCCCAATAAATTTAATAAAATAAAATTAAAAAAAATAAAAATAAAGAAATAAAACAGTGAGTGTCAGAGCTGCAATATGGTCTCTGATCTTTGAGATGCTAGAGGGTCAGTTCTTTTTCTTACATCACAAAAACAAATGTGATCAAAAATCAAGAAGCCACCAATCTAGAAGGCCAATGACAGAAGAAGAAGGGCTGGGACAGCTCGGCTGGCACTCAACAAAGGAAATGCAGAAGGAGCCCTCCGGACAAGACAAGGAGAGGAATCATGCAGCTGACACTCCATTTCTCCTTGCCCTTTCACAAAATATTTGTCTATGGGATTAACAAGGAAACAGGAATAAATTACCCATTTTTACCCACTGGGTTTTCTATCTAAATGCACATAGGAAAACTTAAGTTCCCAGCTTAAAACACTTCAGTGGCTCCCCACAACCAAAACCCTTTACAATGGTGTTCCATTCGGTCTCATCCCTACCTCCCAGTTTACATTTGAACCATTCCAAGCTTGCAGTTCTCCAAATACACCATGCTAATGCTTGTCATTCTTTCTACTCTCATTCTTTTCACCTGCATAATCCAGTACTGAGATTATGTACCTGCATAATCCAATTGATTCTGTACTGAGATTTCACTCAGCTATCTCTTTCTCCAGGGAAAGTCTTCCCTGACCTGCTGACTAGGTTTAGCTCCGGTTTTAACCTCTGCATTTCTCTCTGTATCCCTACTGTTTTCACATTGTTTTATGAATATCTACTTAGACATTTACCTCCTGCATCTGAACGTGAGTTCTTTGAGGATGGAGAGTATATCTAATTCGCCTTTTTATTCTCATAATCTGCCACCACGCATCTGCCTCACACATAAAACAAACTCAAAAATATTTTTGAATAAATAATTATCATGTGTTTCTATCAAAAGCTAAGTATCCCAGGAAATGCACAAGAAGGAAAAAAAGCAACATGGCAGGTAAGAGGAATACTGTAGACCCAAAACAAATGGAGAATAATTTTATGGTGATTGAATGAGTAGCACAAACATGCAGAAATGCCAAATGAACTCAGTGTTTAATGAGTGGAATGTATCAGGGAAGCCTGCAAGGAAGCAGGGAGCCCATCTCTGCAAATGTGCGCCCATGTGTTTTAGTGACCTGAACACGTGTTGTGAAAGGGGTCCCACACTTACCTACTATAGTCTGGCCTGTCTGCTATGAGCTGCCTTCCAGGGAAATGCTAGGCTGAAAAAAAAGGAAGCCATCATTGATTGACCAGTTATCATGGACACATAACTGATGGAAGGCAGTGGTCAGTGCAGCATGAGGAATGATGCTAACTAGCGTAAGAAAGGAAGAAAACTAACCACTGACATTGGTGTGTCCTAGCTAAGTCTTTTTTAAGACATGAGCTCAGAGGTCTTAGGAAACAAATTCTCCATCTGTACAATGGGTATAATAATGACCAGTAAACGGTGCTCATGAATGTAACATGCCTACTACTACAGTGTCTCGTACAATCAATAAGCAGTAGCTATTGACAACTGCTCAGTCACTTTTCCATCAGTTTCTTTTATTTCTTGAAGCTGAGATTCCTCAGAACATGTTTGTTGAATGTGGGTGTGAGGAGACAAGTAGAAATTGTTCCTCCAGTGGAATCTCCACAGCTGTATTCATTTTCTCTGAAGTGCCTCTTTTATTTAATCCCTTATTATTCCAGTGTATCCATTATAACAAATACTCTTAAGAAGAAAGACTTGAATTCAGAAATAAATTGCATTCACAGATCACGCCTTTGAAAGTGCATCATTAGTGTTTAACTGGCAAAACCAGACAGAGAAAACAGATGATCCCATTGGAAAAAGCCAAATCGGATTTTGAAACGGCTTTGACTTGGTCCTTTTTCTTTTTCTTCCTGGCAAAAGGAAAGCAAAAATTAAATGGTTCCACATGTGATTTTTGTGCTTTGCAACAGCTCAAGACAGCGTCACGTTCCCGGGCTGCTCAGCTCTGTGGTCGCATTTATCCATTATCAACAGTGTCTCAAGGACGAAGCCTGGGATGAAAACAAACCCTCATATTTACAAACCTACATCAAATAATGTTAATATTTGTCTGCAGCCCCTCTCTCTATTTACAGCTGAAAAACAGCTACATACTTCCTTCAGCTTAGAATATTATTATATTTAAATTGTTTGTTCCTGTCATGCAGGGTGTCATGCGGGGTCTCAGCTCCCGCTCCCCACATAAGAATGCAGGACATAGTGAGGCCAAAAAGGAACACCCACTGAGCCATAGATACAGGAGTCATACCACTATAGTCTCGCTGGCGGCTGGGTTGGAGACACAGGAAGCAGGAGCCACATGATCTGCAATCCACACTCCACCCTTGCTAGTCCCCATTTGCTGCTAGCGTAGCCACGGCAGTTATATTAGTGGCCAATGGCTCACTGGTTACAGCTGACGGCCAACTAGCCACAGCTGATGGCCATCCAATCACAGTTGACAGCCATTTACTACCTGAGCCAGCACCTTTCCACGTGAGGCCCAGAGCCTGGAAACTGCACTCCTGGCTCTGTCCCCACAGTACCTCATATTGCTCTGAAATGTAGTACTACCAAACTATTCCAGATGACCACGGTGTCGTGCGGGGAGGCCTGCAGGGTCTCTGGTCCCCCTCCCCACATAACGCAGGATGTGGTGAGGCCAAAAAGGAACACCCACGGAGCCATAGGTAGGGGAGTCATACCACTACGGTCTCACTGGAGGCTGGGTTCACTGGACGTGCGACCTGCTGTCCCTTTTGTCTGCAACCCACCGATGACTCTTTTTCACTCTCCTCCATAGCCGCAGCAGTTATATTAGCGGCTAATTGGCTAACTAGCTACAGCTGACGGCCAATCAGCCACAGCTGACGGCCATCTACTACCCGAGCCAGCACTCCTCCACCTGAGGCCGAGAGCCTGTAAACTACTTTCTGGGGCTCTGTCCCCACACACGGGATTCAGTTAAAAGGGCTACAAAAGCAGAGCAATATCCAAAAAATAGAAATTAAATGTGTTTATCCTTGTCCCACCTAACAAAAGAATTATGCCACACGCTATGGTTTTTGCCTATACATGAGTGTCGTGCAGGGTGTCAGGTGGGGTCTCTGCTCCCGCTCCCCACATAAGAACGCAGGACATGGTGAGGCCAAAAAGGAACACCCACGGAGCCATAGGGAGTCATACCACTATAGTCACTGGATGCTGGGTTCACACGACGTGTGACCTGCTGTCCGCTTTGCTCCCAACTGACCGATTCTCCTCGACTCCCCTCCCTAACGCAGCCGCGGCAGTTATATTAGTGGCAAATGGCTCAAGGGCCACAGCTGATGGCCAAGTAGCCACAGCTGACGGCCATCTACTACCCGAGCCAGCACCTTTCCACGTGAGGCCAAGAGCCTGGAAACTGCTCTCTGGGGCTCTGTCTCCACAATGAGGCAAAATAGAGAAGCAAACAAAACCAGCCTCCCTTTTTACTGGTCCCCACAGCACCCCTCTTTCCCTGTCTTCTAGTTCCCACAGCCCTCATGAGCTCTCTCCTGCTCTCTAAAAGCACGTGTGTGTTACAGAAAGCCAAAGGTTCAGCTAAGGCTCCTGAATTCCATCATTCAGTCCATGGGCAAGATTGGAACAGAAACCACAAGAAAGACGGGAGGCAGAAGGCAGGCTGACCCAAAATGGGACATAGAGGAAAAGATCGGGGCAGAAACAAAGCAAGGAATCATGACATTTTCCTTAGGAAGAACCGAGTCCACAACTTGCTTTTACTGACCATGAGTTGGAGAAGCAGGCATGAGCACAAGGCTCTAGTTTATTCTAAAGATAAGAAATCCCATCCCTGTCCCTGTGTGCCCCTCCACCATTGAGGGACTGGGGTCGATCTCCAAGCAGCTCTTCCCCTACCCATTTCTATGGCTTTAGTTTAATGGTTTGAGCACAAGTTACCGAATCTATTCCTTTCCAAACTCCATACCAACAACCAAGACATGGAATAGCTGTTCATTCCTTGAAATCATTAGTAATTAAAGAATAAGAACATCAAAAATTATATACACACACATAAACCCACATGTAAACATACTTTTGAAGCTTCAAATATACTTATATTGTTCAGCCAAATATGATATATATTTACATTACAAAAACTAGCCACAATTATACATGGTAATACTTTAAGCTTCAGAAAACTTTAAGTCTCCCAAATCTAGCTACAGATAAGAAGCTAAAGATCCTGGCCTTTGAATGGCCAAAACAATAAACTCTAGTATAGAGTTCCTGATTGCCCTACACTCCCCTGAAAGTCTAAGGATCTAGTCCACTGAGTAGGAGACAGGGGTTGGGGGTGGGGAGGCAGCAAAACTCACTTCTTTAAAGCTCTGGATGCAGGTGAAATTCGAGAACCTATACACTGAGAAGCAAACAGTAAGTCTAAAATGAGCATGCACACATCATCAAATCTAAAGTTCATTTATTCAGAGAAGAGTACAAATGGCCAACGGGTGTATGAAAAAATGTGCAGTGTCACTAATTATCAGGGAAATGCAAATGAAAAACGCAATGAAATATCACCTATGCTTGTTAGAATGACTGTTGTTATTACAAAAAATATAACAAGTGTTGTTGAGATTTGGATAAACTGGGACCCTTGTGCACAGTTGGTGCGAATGTAAAATGGTGCAGTTACTATAAAAACCAGTACGGAGGTTCCTCAAAAAGTTAAAAATATAATTACCATATTATCCAGCAATCCTGTTTCTGGGTGTTTATCCAAAAGAATTTAAATCAGGATTGTCAAAGAGATATTTTCACCTCCATTGCACCATCACAATTGCCAAGATATGGAAACAACATAAATGTCCATTGATGGATGGATACCAAGGATGGATAAGCAATAGAATATTGTCACCATTGTCATTATTGTGGTGACTGTTGTTGCTGTTGTTTTGATATCGTGAAAGAGAAGATGCTGCACACATCTATGAAAAGTTCCCTGTTTGGGGTGTGTGTGTATTGGCAGGAATGAGGGAACACTGGGTGGATAACACGGTCAGGGAATGAGGCAGCAGGCAGCAAGCAAAGGCACAGACAGCAAACCTGCGTGATGGTTAGGGGCCTGCAAGGTAGATTAACTGGGCTAGAGTTTGAGGAAGACAGCGTGGGGGAAGCTGATGTCTTAGTCCATTTGGGCTTCTATAACAAAAATACCATAGACTGGGTGGTTTACAAATAATAGAAGTTTATTTCTTATAGTTCTGGAGGCTAAGTCCAAGATCAAGGCACTGACAGATTTGCTGTCTAGCAAGGGCTTCCTGGTTCATTAATGGCCATATTCCCATTGTGTCCTCACATGGCAGAAAGGGAAACACAGCTCTATGATGTCTCTTTTATAAGGACACTAATCTTACCATGAGGACGCTGCACTCATGACCTCATCTAAACCTAATTACCTCTCAAAGTTCCCACTCAAAGGTCCCACTTCCAAATGCCATCACACTGGGAATTAGGCTTCAACCAGTGAATTTTGGGTGGACACAAGCATTCAATCCATAGCAGCCAGAAGGCAGGAGATGCCAGATCACAGTGGGCCTTGGAAGTCATGCTATTGAGGATGAACTTTACCACGAAACTACTGACAGATCATATTTTTGCTTTAGAAATACCACTCCCTGGGGTAAGTCATCTGGAGGCTTCCAGAAAATGGCATCTTTTGCATTTTAGAGCAACACTATCCAAAAAATATAATGCAAGCCATACACGTAATTTTACATTTTCTAGTAGCCACATTATAAAAAAGTAAAAAGAAACAGGTGAAATTAACTTAACAATGTATTTTATTTAACCTACTATATCCAAAATATTATCATTTCAACAGGTAAGCAATATAAAAAATTATTACTGAGATATTTCACTTTTGTTTTCCATACTAAGCCTTTAAAATCTGGTGTGTATTTTACTCTTACAAAACATCTCAACTCTGACTAGCCACATTTCAAGTGGGTAGCATACTAGGCAGTACAGCTTTAAAACAAGAAAGATCATCCTCTAGTGACCTGGGTTTAAACAAGCACTATTTGGAGACAGCCTCCATCGAATGGAAAAATGCTTTGAAAAAGCATTATGAAGAAGGTGAGTGAGAGACAGATCTACCAGAACACTTCACCAATAAACCCTAGCTGACCGTCCTGAAACTTTAGGAAATGTTATTTGATTTGCCACACAACTGCCCTTCAGTCAAAACAAAATGGCATTCTCTGGTACCTTGGGGAAAGCAGGAGTCTGGGAAATGAAACATAGTTGAAATAATGCTGAAGGGACCTTAAGAGAATACTATAGGTGGGTCTCTCTTCCCCCTGGAACCTCCACCAGGAAGGCACTGAGGCCCTTGGTGTTCCCAGGATAGAACTGATCTTGCCAGAGAAGCACTCAGTGGACTAGAGTTCTAGGTCTTCGAGGGAACTAGAACCCTTTGATGACCAATATCTTGTGGGGACACTTGAATCTGCCCTGTCTCTCTGTGTATCACAAGAGAGTGGTGGGCACACCATGCATGTAGAGCTCTTATTCCTTCCCCTTGAATTATAAGAAGCACTCAGTGAACATCAGGTTTCCATAACCACACTCTTAGTAAAGAAGTTCTCAGATTCTCATTATAAATACTAATGGAGCTGGAGCTGCCATGCCAGAGGAACTGCCTTGCGTGTCTTATGCCCCAAATCTTTGGAATGTTAAAACAGGGCAAAATAATCTTGGACTGGGACCAAAGCAACCTTGTGTCTCAAAGACTGTGTCAATGATAACAAGGAAACAGCTGTTATGACTACAGGACTGATGACTACTGGACTGACAATTAAAAACGTTATCTAGAATTAACATCACTCTGGTATATGCAGCAATAGAAAGGCCTTCCTTCTATTGAAGTAATTGTTTCCCCTCCCCTTCTCATAAAAACTGCTTGCTTTTAACTCCTAATTGGAACATTATTTGGCCTTCCGCCTGAATCACTGTGTGCCCAATAGCTATTCTTGTTGATCTCGAATAATCACTTGTTGCCTCTTACTTTGAAAGGTCTTTTTATTTTTTAAATTAGTTTCAGGTATACAAAACAATATAGTGATTAAACATTTATATACTTCACAAAGTGATAACCCCAATAAATCTATTACCCATCTGACAGTAGTTATTACAATAGTTATTACAATATTATTGACTATATTCCCTATGCTGTACTTTACATCCCAGTGACTATTTTTTATTATAGTTGGCATTCAATATTATCTTTTTTATTACTTTCAGGTGTACAGCATATTAGTTAGACATTTATATAATTTATGAAGTGATCCCCGATAAAAACCACAGTGAGATATCCCCTCACACCTGCCATCACCAATAAATCAACAAACAAGTGTTGGTGAGGATGTGGAGAAAGGGGACCCTTGTGCACTGTTGGTGGGACTGCAAATTGGTGCAGCCACTGTGGAAATCAGTACGGAGGCCTCTTTATTTTTAAGTTAACATATCTGGCAGCTACCAAGGGACCTAAACTGGCCTCACCTTCCTGGTCAAGCATCCCTAGAACCAGCATGGTACCTATAGAGGTGTTCACTGCTTCCATCAACTGCTGTCTCCTTGACTGTGAAGCTCTCTTAGGTTCATGGACACACACTCCCACCTCCTTGGTTAGTAGAGGTCAAATACCTTTATCTGAAATCTGGAGTTTGTGTTCTCTTTTCCCCTCAGGGAAGGGAGCTTTCCCTCAAGAGGGGTGATAACCCCAGGTGCTGGCATGTGGCGGGATGCTATGAGAGCAAAAGGAAGCCATTTCCCAATGGGTAAGTACACATTTCATCCCACTCCCACAAAATGAAGTCTTTAATTGATAAACAAAAGCCTCCAAAAGAAAATAATTTTTGGTCATCTGAGCAGATACTTTAAAATTTCTTACTGTTTGTCCTAGCTAAAACCTGACAACATATATCAAAGAATCCAACAACTCTATGTTCAGAAATTTGGCAAAGTTAGAAGTCAAATAGGATATTCTAAGCCTCAGTAGATTTCAAAGGTCTTTCTACTGATAACCAGAAATGTAAACACAGCCACAGCTGCCTGAGACTAAACAAACCAAAGGAAAGAGGGAAAAAGCCTCTTTAATAAACACAATCAGCTAAAGTCTCCCTTGCCCAAGCACCCTCCCATCAGTCTCCTTAACATATTGTTTATCAAGGACAAATAAAAACCTTAATGCCTCAGCCATATGAATAAATAAGCTTACCTTATTTATTAAATTAATGTGCTTTTGCCTTATATTCCTGTCTCATGGCTGTAATCTAAAAAACAAAACTATCAGGTCTCTGGTTGTATCTGTCTATATACATGTGTATATGTCTACCTTCAAAGGAAATTAATAAAACTGTTTATAAAAAGAGCTCTGTGTAATTGGTTTAAAGGAATTAATTGTTTATATAAATTAAGAACTATAACAGAAACTAACTCAAATGCTTTTCGGGATCATGTGATCTGGGAAACTAATATTAAAACTGATTTAAATTTGGCTTAATATTTGGGTAAATATTTAATATTAAAACTGACTTAAATTTGGCAGAATTAAATTTATTAACTATAGCATAATATTTTTATTTTATCTGGGTTTACAAAAAATAAGCATGTTATCTCTGCTTACAAGGTTTGTCAACAGGAAAACAGCTTGGAATAATAATTGACTTTGTCTAATACTGTAACTGGAAGGCAAACTGAGCCTGGAGCTCATGCTGCCTGCACCGCTCGGCCAATAGATTGACACAGGTGTTGGGCCATACAATACGCATTTATTATCAGAGTGTTACTGGAGAACAGGCCCTTCTTGGGGTGGTGCCCGGGCTTGGTTTTAACCTGGTGGTGTCTGGGCTTGGCTCCCACACTCAGGGTCGAATCCAGTAGAGTCTGGGCTAGATTCCCACACCAGGGGTTGAATCCAGGCCTCAGGGAGGAAAACTGGGAATCCTAGCAGCTATGTTGCCGGGAGTGGGCCCACCTCAGAACAATGTCCAGGTGCTTGGCGTCTCAAACAAAGAATTGAACGAGACACCGAGGTAAACTGCTGAAAGTTTGTTAGAAGAGATAGTACACGCCAAAGAGTTTGGAATGGGCTGAGCACAAAAGAGTGGCTCAAAAGGCTCAAAGGGCTCAAAGGCTCAAGGGCTCATTATCAGAAGAAAAAGTACACTCCAAAGGGTTTGGAGTGCGCTCCCCAGCAAAAGCAAGGCTCAGGACGGACGCTCTGACTGGCGAGAACTTGGAGTTTTTATTTCCTTCTCCTTTGGAATGGGTTACTCCTCTCTAGGTGTGGAACCACTTGATTGGTACCTGTGACTGACAATGGCTAACGGTTATGGTAAACAAGGGCAAGTTTGGACAGAGAGGGGAGGTCTTTTGGGCAGTCATTTCCCATAGGCTATGTTGGACGCGCAGGAATATTACCTGATGTATCCACGTGTCTTAGAGACCCAATTCCTATCTCTAACTGCCTGCCTTATGTCCCCCTTGAGAGATGTGATCCCCGTAAGTCGGGACAGGAGATCACTTCTTCTGTATCTGCTTCCTGCTGAATATGCATAGTACGCATATTGTCCCTACCTGTTGCTGTTATGCTGTTGTCCCTGCCTATTGGGGATTCATGGGATTCTTGCCCTATCTGATCTTACATGAGAGGAAGGGGTCTCAAGATCCACCTGGAGGACCCTGTTGACCTCTGTGGTTGGGATGTACTGGAAATCTTGGTGGAGTATTACTTGGATTCCCCATGGCCCCTAGATGAGGAGAGATACATTTTATTTAATAGAGTTAAAAGTATTGTCCCAAGAAGCAGGATGCAAAGTCATTGACACAGGGTGGCTACGTGATGAAAAATTGTTCAGCTTCATGGAGCCTGGCCTTTCTTCCAGTTTAACGGGTCATTCAGTTATCGTTCACCTGGGAGCTAGGCCTGGAAAGAGCCATAGTCAACAGACATTACAACGACCATAGTTAACAGACATTAATCACAAGCTTTAGGATAATTACCTAAAGCAGGGGGTAGGAGATTTCTATGATTCAGGTTAAAAACAATCTATTATTAATGATTAAGAAACTGATTTGAAAAATGATTATAACCAGGGGCGATGGAGCCAAAATACTAGGGAAAAGAAATCTTAGAATTTCTCTATTGATAAGCCCTTTCGTTTGGCCCGTATCAAGAGCACTAGTGGTCTGAGAAGGCAGCAGATTAACATCTCCAAAAACTGCCCTACATTCTCAGACAGGCTTGGGGTGTTTAAGGGAAAATGAGGGCACTCTCCCAGACGCTGCACGATGGTCCCGGAGGTCTGTTCTTCTTCCTTGATGCCCCCTCTGTCATCCATCGTATCTCTTACGTGGCACGGCCAGCTGCCTAGGAACAGTGAAGGGAGTGACCTGGGAAGAATGCTAAGCAATAGAGTTTGTAGTTAGCAAGCATCTACAAGGTGATCTAACATAAGGAGCTAGAACCCAGGACAGGGCATACCTGATGCATTCTGAGCTCAGCCGCAGGGGATGTGAAGCCCACTCGGGTCGGGGCAGGGCATCCCGAAGGCATTCTGAGCTCAAGCAGCAGAGTGAAGCCAGCTGGATGGGGGCAGGGCTCCTACTACAGGGGGCCCAGCTGGACGCTGCCTCAATACCTCATAAAATGTTCATGATTAATATAAATATAATTGTTGAGAATTAATAAATTAAGTAGTTATAAATAAAATAAAAGTTTCATTGGTGAAACTTTTCAGCAATAATTGTCCTATGGTATGTATACTGAAAAATAGTTTCCTAAAGACTAGTAACTTAAAACATTAGAGTTTCACTAAATTGAAAGATAAAAATTATAAAATATATTTGCCAGTCAAGAGCCTATATTTTAGACATTATGAAATATATTCACAGATTTGCCAATTTAAAGAATGCCAATTGCTTACTTTTGGTTGACACTACACTAAAATTAAAGTTTCTAAGGGTTGAGAATTCTAATTAACATGAAAAGGATTGATACATGTTTTCAGTAAAAGATGGTATAAGGTGTAGAGATATGTTTTCATTAAGGAAACTAAAAATAATACTGTCCTGATTATTTCAGAATTTTACCTTATATTTTAAGCTGTCTAAAATTAAATTGCTTTTTTTGTTTAAAAAAATAAGCTTTAATATCAATAGTATGTGTATACAAAGCTAGAACTCAATATTATTTCTCTGCTAAAAGAACAACATTTTCCTGTACTATTTATATGTTTTTAATAAGAAATTATAAAGGGAAAACAAAAATATTACATTTTATTAAAATGATTCCCTTTGCTCTTTATCATCAAGTTTTTAATTGTTTAAGTAAACTGAGTCTTCTTAATATTGGAAAAGCTGCATTAGCTTATAAATATTCAACTTTCTGTATTTGCCTGTGTGGACAGAAAAGGGCCACATGTTAAACCTGACAAACTGAAGACACCAAAAATAACCACATAGGATGGTGTGAACATACAAGTTCCTAACTAAGGTGGGCCATGGTGAGAAGTCACATCCTTGGCCTGTAGCTTCCTTGAAAAAGTCAGTCTTTACCTTAAGTGAGCCTGTCTGTTGTCTTTTTGCATCTAAGATAATATACCCTTTGAATGTCAGAATAACCCCTTTCCAGACCCCTCAGGGGGCACAACCCACCACACCAGAGCAAGAGACTACAAAATCCCTCACTGTTAACTTGTTCCCCAAATATCATCTCTACCTGCTATAAAATGCTGTTAACTGTCCTGTACCCACCAATGTAAAAGAAGTGTGTGTCTCTCCATTTTGCTTTTTATCCAATCCCAGAGATTTCCCCATTTTGCTTTCTCCCACCCCCTTAATCTACAACCAATGGATTTCATGTAACCCTCCTCCTTTGACTCTAATATATAAAAGAAGCTGCAAACCGCCATTTTCCGTAGCATTTTCTCAATTCGTTGAGAATTTGCTTCCCGGCAATTGTCGTCAGTTTGGCTCAAATAAACTCTTATAAGCTTTCTCTTTGGCTGGATGTTTTTTTGTTGACACCTGCAAATCTACTATTGTCACTTTAGTTATATGAATAACTTAAACTTTGTGTCATAATGACCTATCATTCTATTTGATCAAATGTTATAAGACTTTTGATATGTTTGAGTAACTTTCCAAGATTAAAAAAAAAATTAAATAGAGTCATTTTCTTGAACTTTGAGATTTTTAAGAACTTTGAGATTTTTAAGAACTTCAGAAAGATCTCTGAAAGACCTCAAAGTAAATGTCTCTCTTTATAAAAAAGAAATATTAAACTAATTAGGTTTATTGGTATGTTAAATTACATGGGAATCACTGTCAAAAAGTTAATGCAAAAAACTTAGTCTTTCTCTGTCTATGAAAGTTGTAACATGTCTTTGAAATATAAACACCCAGGAATTAACCAAAAACATTGCCCATTGAAACTTAAGGGAAAAAAAGTGGCCTTTTAAAAATATGAACTGCTCTTTAATGTCCCATGCTAAAATTGGTTCATCAAAGAGCTACGATTTTTTACAAAACTACTAGAAAATATTAGAATAAGATAAAATGACTGTATATAAGAAATAGGATTATGTTTTGTTTTTGTTTTTTGGTGGAGAAAGGCATGAGGCATGGAGATATGCTTTTGTTGAGGGAAAGAAGAACAGAATATTTTTTTATTTTTTTATTTTTTTATTTTTTTTTGGAAAATAAGGGATATAAAGGACATGTTTGTTTTTTTAGTAAAGAAAGAAAAAGGAGAGTAATTTTGTCCTAAAAAAGAATGATCGTTTCCAAAAAAGAAAGGAAAACATAGGACAAAAACTTAGAAGTATATATAGGTTGCAGATTTGTGAAAGTTACAGAGGTTCATAGAGGAAAGATCTTGGGTAAAGAATTTTATATATGGTCAAGCCAACTAATGTGGGAATAGATAACTAATATATGTGTGTGTGTGTGTGTGTGTGTGTGTGTGTGTGTGTGTATGTGTACATTCACATGCTATGGCCATTTGTAAGTCTTTTATCATGTACAGACAAGTATTGTTTTACTCAGATACTTTTACAAAAATGTTTCCACAAAGATGTTACATCTTCAGATAAGTTCATGGAGAAGACTCTAACTGTCTAAAATACAGATTTCTAATCAACTTTCAAACACACAACAATTGGGTAGAATGCTAAGGAAAAACTGGATTCATAAAATGAACAAAAAGATCAAGATCAACAGAATTAATAATATGGGACTAAATGAACTGATAAGAATAATTATAATTTTTATGACTTTTATGTGAAATAGTACTGGATTTTAATCTTTGTTTTCCAGGTATAAAATTTTTTTCTAAGCTACTTATGACCTATAGCAATGTGGTAAATTGTACCTTTGGAAACAAAAACTAAAACATTTCTCTTTTCCTTCTTACCTAATTCCCCTAAAATTTCAGGTATTCATAACTAAACCATGTGTGACCAAATTTAAATATGTTCACTCTGAGATTCATGTTTCCCAATTTAAACAAAGCTCTTATACCTAACTGGATTCCTCAACCAACAGAGTATTTGAAATTAAAATTACTAGATAATGCAATGTCCTTATTAGATGACACCTGCTGTGGACAGCTAACTCAAGATTCTGGGCTATGCCTATATAATCTACACCTTCCTTAGTTTTTGCTTTTTTTCCCCTTTTTTTTTCTTACTCTATCTCCTTCTTATCCCACACAAAACAAACAAATTGCAACAACAACAACAACAACAACAACAAAATACACACACAAGAGGCCAAGAATTCTATAATAAGTGTTGTTTCCTTTTCCCCCTTAATTTCTGACTGGAAAGATAACTTAGCATTGGGCATCATCATTAGACCTACTTCACAGGTCAAAATATGCAACTGGTTGCACACATAGTCAAGGATGTTCAAATGGCTAGTGGGGTCAGCCCAGTGAAGGTACCAGATTTGAAAGAATACGTTTTCCTTGGCAAGTATTGTATTGACTGCCACAGGAATAGCCAACCAGAAAAATCTTTAAATTCCCTTGCATAAGTTATATTAGACAACAGAATTGTTCTTAACCATATCCTAGCTGAACATAGGGTTTGCTGTTGTTGATACCTCTTGTTGTATTTGGATAAAGCCCCTCTGGTAAAATAGAGATGGAACTAGATGAAATCCAGGCACAAGCCAAATGATTAAATACAGTGTCCACTGACACCTCATGGTTCTTTAATATCTTCTTCAGCTGACTGCCCTCAGGTAATCACCTTCTGGTTCAAATCTATGCTTCAAATCGGACCTAGCATTTTATTTGGCATTATAAAAATTGTTGTCTGTTATAAAACCAAGTTTGTATAACTTGTGTTAAAATGACACCATTATGATAAATGGTTGCTCAATGGTTCGAAATGGTCCCTAAGTTCTATAAGACTTCATATGACAAACTTCAAGAAACTACTGAAGCTGTTTGTCCTTAAAAAACATAGTGGTAAAGCTTCCTCTGTTCTAGCACTCTTGTTGCTCAAATGTGGCCTAAGCGTCCTAAGAAAGGAGAAAACTACTTTCCTCCTAAATGGAACATGACATACCAGAACTGAGCTTTCCTGACGAAGAAGGACCAACAATGGAATGACATACCCAAAATGAGCCACCTGACAATGGAGGACCGATGATGCTTTTAATAACTAGTCAGTGATACTTGCAAGGATAGCTCTTGATCAAAACAGGGAAAATATAAACAATAATATATACGGAGCCATTTTAAAAGAGAGCCGGAGCTACAATCCCAGAGGAACTGCCTTGCATGTCTTAAGCTCCAAACCTTTGGGATGTTAAGACAGAGCAAAATAACCTTTGGACTGGGCCTAAAGCAACCTTGTGTCTCAAAAAACTGCATGCAAAGATAACAAGGAAAAATTATGACTACTGATTGAAAATTTAAAAATTGTTTCGAGGTAACATCACTATGTTATGCTATCTGCACCAATAGCAATGCCTTCCTTCTATTGATGTGATTGCTCCCCTTCCCTTCTCATAAATACCCCTTGCCTTTGTCTCCTCATTATAATGCTATTTGGTCTTCTTCCTGAATAAGCGTGTCCTGAATAACTACGCATACTTACTGATCTCAAATACAGGCTTGTTGCTTCTCTCTTTGAAAGCGCTTTTATTTTTAAGTTAGCATCAAAAATCTGTTATTAGAAAACAGACAGATCAGGAAATTCTCCCGGATCCCAGAGCTTTCTGAGGGATCGAAGTGCTGCCTCTCCTCCTGTGTTGTGCAGTGGAGATAGTGCCTGGTGTGTTTTTCTGGCACAGTCCTGTGAGCAAAATGGCGCTTTCTTCTTTATCCTCCCCCAAAAGCAGAGCCATAGGACAAACATCCATATCAGGAGAATAACAATATTGAGCACTTTGATTCTGGCCATACTGTGTATTTTGCCAACACAGGTTAAAAAGGGGGGAAAGAAAGGACAAAAAGACAGGCATGAGATGTTTTACATAGGAACCACCAATGATAAACATAGGAGTCACACAACGCTCTTTGAATGTCCCCATCTGGTTTACAGAGATAACAGAAGCACCTTACCTTCTGTGATGGGGAAGGTGGTTTTGCCAAATGACAAGTTAGCCCTAACTAAGAAGGAATTCTAGGCAGTTATTTTCCTCATATGGGGCAAAAAAAAAGAAGAAAAACAGTGTCACACCCAAGCCCTCCTGCAGGTGTAGCCATATTCTCTTCCCCACTGCTAACTCATGTCCTGATAAACTCATCTAGATCTATGGCTTTAAGTGCATCCATAGATGGTGGTTCCTAAGTGTGTATCTCCAGCCCCCTGCCCATCCCCACTGCACCTCATCTTCTCATTCCAATCAACCATTTTCTCAAGCTAAAACTCTTAGAGGCACCCTGACCCATCTCTCTGTCAATCCACATCTAATACATCAGCAAATCCTGTCGGCTCAGACTATATCCAGGATCTGACCATTTCTTACCTCCTCGGCCACCATCCTAATCCAGCTCCACCTTTTACCTGGTGGCACAGGCTTTCTGACAGGCCTCCTCACTTCCATTCCTTCCCTCTGTGATCCACTATCCACACAGCAGTAAGACTCATCCTTGAAAGCCTAAATCAGATCCATGTCTCCCCTTGGATATCTGACAGGCAGGTCCCAAATGGACACAAATTGGCCATTCCTCTCCATCCCCTCCACCCCAGGCTTCCCCTCCTCAGCAAATGCCACGTTCATTCACCCAGTTGCTGAAGCCAAGAATCTTTGTCACTCTTATCTCTTTTTGTCCTCATCCCTCACACCCAATCTGACAGTGAATCACCTTGACTCTTCCTTCAAAACATGCCTAGAATCCAGCCACCTCTCACCATCTCACCACTATACTCCCAGTCCCCGCTGCCACCATTTCTTCCAGACTCTGCAGGAGCTTCTTAGCTGCTCTCTCTGCCCCATACTTGCCCCTATAATTAACTCTTCTCACAGCATTTATATTTAAACATAAACTAGAACATACTTCATCTCCTCGCAAACCCTCTAATGGCTTCCCAGTAGCACCAGGATCAAATTCAAACTTCCTACTGTGACTGACAAGGCCTATGAGACCTGGTCCTCCCAAATTGTCTCGGTTCATCACCAATTGATCTCTTTCCCAACACTTGGGCCTTCTGGCTGTTTTTTGAACATACCAAGTTCATTTCTTCTTCAGGGTTTTCATTCTTGCTATTCCTCTGCCTCAAAAACTCGCTCCCTTCACTCAAATGTCATCTCATCAGAGAGGCTTCTCCAACCATCCTATCTAAAATAGCCACCATGGACACCTCAACCATACTTTGGTCACTCTAGAGCCCTAGCCTGCCTAATCTTCCCCAAGCATTTTATAACATAACTGCCTGACATAACAATGTATATTTGGGAGGTTTATTTGCTCCCTGGCAGAATGTGAGCTCCACAACGACAGGTTGTTATCCTGTCTGTTCACCGCTGCATCTCCAGCATCTAAGAAATTGACTGATGCATAGTAGATGCTCAGTAAATATGAGTGGAATGAAGAATGAATGAATGAGGCAGGTAGTCAGAAAGAAACTATATAACTCACATACAAATAAAAGTGTAGCAAATGTATTCTTGCTCTCAACAATCTTATCCCCAAAATCTATAGTCTCCAATGCAATGGTTAAAAACCCTGGTTCATCCCACTGGCAACAAGCTACTATCATAGGGTAAGATCTTAGCTATGATACCCCAGAAATAATGCCAGGGGATTCATCTGAAAGTGAGATACTCCAGCACTGGAGATCAGGGGACATGACACATCATTACTTATGTTATAAATGTGTTCACTTTGATCTCAAACTTCTCCACCCTTGCTCACTTTTTTGCTGTCAGCCACCCTGAAGTCTTGAAAAGATTAGGCAGGATGGTCATGTATCTCCTTTTGAAAGAAAAGGAAAAGTTCCCAGTGCTACCTAGCCCAGGCTGAAAAGACTTTATCCCTAAGTATGTTTCTAGTAAGATTTTTCCTCCTACCCAACAAAACTCTAGGTTCAAACGCACCGCCACGGAATTGTTGCATTAGAAAGTACATTCATATTCATTAAGTCCAGCTTCTCCCATTTCACAGATGAGAAAACTGAAGCACAAAGTAATGATTGGCTCAACATTCCATTGCGAATCAGGGGTAGAGTCAATGCAATAACCTTGCTTTCTGCCTTCCACCCAAGGCGTACTCGTCATCCAACTGCTTCATCTGTCTCAAGCTTCTCCTGGGAAAACTCTCTGACTCTAAATGTGAGATAACTTGCAAGTTAATCATCTTGAATAAAATATTTCCATAACACCTAGAACTGAAAGTCATTTCTCCAAAATGTGACACTCTAGCTCACACCTTCACAGGCAGGCAATGCCTTACACAAACCCCACTACTGAAATTATCTCTTACAAGGAATCTGGCTTTGCCTCCCTGAAACTTTTATTTATTGTTGGTCCCAAGTGTGCCATCCTGAAGACAGATATCAGAGTAGTTACAAACATGTGGTTCCTTAGCAGATGAACCTTTTTCAAATCCTGGCTCCTCATATTACTACTTGTATGACCCTATATAATATTTAAAATGTCCCTGCAAGATACAGAACAGTCTGAATATGGCTCATTTATGTAGATTAAAAATATGGAAATAGGGGCCGGCCCAGTGGCTCAGGCGGTTAGAGCTCCGTGCTCCTAACTCCGAAGGCTGCCAGTTCGATTCCCACAAGGTCCAGTGGGCTCTCAACCACAAGGTTGCCAGTTCGATTCCTCGACTCCCGCAAGGGATGGTGGGCTCTGCCCCCTGCAACTAAGATTGAACACGGCACCTTGAGCTGAGCTGCCGCTGAGCTCCTGGATGGCTCAGTTGTTGGTTGGAGCGCGTCCCCTCAACCACAAGGTTGCCAGTTCAATTCCTTGAGTCCCACAAGGGATGGTGAGCTGCGCCCCCTGCAACTAACAATGGCAACTGGACCTGGAGCTGAGCTGCACCCTCCACATCTAAGATTGAAAGGACAACAACTTGACTTGGAAGAAAGTCCTAGAATTACACACTATTCCCCCAAAAAAATCCTGTTCCCCTTCCCCAATAAAATCTTAAAAAAAGAAAAAAATATGGAAATAGATACACCCATTTCATGGACTCTAAGTTGCACATGTAATCTTTCTTAAAAAGGGGATGCCTCTTCCAATCTGAAACCTCTCACAATTAGTGCCACCCAAGTGGCAGCGGCAAGGTTTGTGTGAAGAATGTCCATTGACACTTTACAGTAACACCAAGAAAGAACCAGCACTAAAGCATTCTTCAATCCTATGAAATATAATAAATTTGCTGGTAAGTGTGTATAAATTCATTCTGGAAAGAATCAAAGATGCATTTAGAAGTAGTTACCTCCAGGGAGAAGAATAGAAAGTGGGAAATGAGGCTTTCAGTTTCCATTTCCTTCCACTCTACACGGTTTGACTTTTTCAACCTGTGAAATGCACTCAATAGTAAGTGAGCCACTTGGGGGTTATTTTCTCCTTTGTACTTCTGTGATTTTAAAAAATCTTATTTTTTAATAGAGGAATAAGTGAAGTAAGTAATTAAATGCATCGTCTTAATTCTTGATCTTTCTTACTCTCAGCTTCTTTGCATTTGAGAAACTGGGAAACATTTCTAAAGATCCAGAGACAGACAGAAAAACACGGCAGTGTACTGCAAGGAGAACTGGGCCAGAAACAGAAGGCATGGATGGATAGCACCCCAAATTAGCAAACTGCACAGAGACAGTTACAGTCATGTGTTGTTGGTGGCTGCCAAATTTTCTACTACCCTTTTGGAAATCATTTGTCAAAATATAACAATTAAATATCCATGCCTTGACCCATAAAAACACTTTACTACAGTGTTTTTATTGTGAAGAAAGTTTATATAATATTTTAAAAACTCCATGCATAGAAATATTCACATTATTTCTTTTGATAGCAAAAATAATTGGCGATATCTCAATTTTACATCAACAGGTTAATGGTTAAGTAAAATATGATACATCTAGTGAATGAAAATTAATCCATAATAACATTATTAAAATCTTTATAAAAAGTATGATAACAAGATTAGATTGTTACAAAGCAACATATAAAATTATATAGAGGGTGCCAAAAAATGTATACACATTCTAAGAAAGGAAAACTGTATTAAAATTGTAATAATGTATACCGATAACAAAAGATGAATACAAGTCACGTTTGACTTCTGCAATTACAAGAGGTGCTCAAAGTGGTTACCATCAGTGTCCAGACACTTCTGATTACGGGGAACTACTGCTTGAGCAACAATGACCAAAGCGTCCACTTGTATACATTTTTTTTGGCACCCCCAGTATGTATACTACAATTGGATCAAAGAAGCAACACTTTTTTATGCAGAAAATTTAATGTTGAAGAAACAGCCAAATAAATTTAAACAGGGAAATATATATGGAATAAGCAAGACAGACACCCTAAATCTAGCATTCAATAGTTCATTCATTCATTTATTCAATTACTGTGGAATACGCACTTTCTTTGCAGTTCACACTGTGCTCTGAAGTACAATGGTCATGAAAACACACATGATCCTTGGTCTAAAGAAGCTTATGACCTAGTAACATACAGATGCTTCATTTTCCTAAGAATGTTAGCAGAACAAAGGAATCAAGTAAAATTAAGAGCTAACAGAATAAAAAGTTAACTCAAAAAGCTAGAAAAACAGTGGCAAAATAAAACCTAAAGAAAGAGGAAGAAATTATTAAATATTTTAAAAAGCTAGAAATAATGCATTCAAATCCTAAAAATTAGAATCAATAATAAGAATTTGTTTTGTGAGAAGACCCATAACACAGACAAATATTTCATAATGCTAATCAACAAAGAGGAGGAAAAACATTCAAAACTTTAGGAATGGAGGACTCCTGGTTCCCAGTCCTGCATTGAAAGGGATTTGAAGTTACCGTTCCCATCCTCACAAGACAGAAAGAGCTGAACAAACGGAAAACCAACAACGCTTCTTAGATCCATGAGAGAACTGAGATCACTGGGCAAACTGCTGCCCCAAGACAGCTGGACGGAGGAATCGCAACTTATGGAGCCGAAGCCCAGGAGGAAAAACCAGGGTGGGAACCAGTGTGGGGGAGGAAGAACAAACTGTAATTGACAAAATTCTAAAAAGTTAAAGACTACAGAGGGCCTAGCCTTAGGGAGTCTCCACACTTTTGTGAGTTTTCTCTCCAGGAGTTGTCCCAGGTTCTCACAGTGAAGACTGCAGAAAAATCCTCTCATAAGAGAGGGAGGGAAAGGAACCATTTTGAAACATGCCCAGAACATTCTGTTCGTCTTAACAAAATATTACGAGAAAGGTCTTACAACCACAGGCATGAAATAGGTGTTTATTTCAATAGGTGTTTATGTACAACTCTATGATAGATTTTAAAATCTGAGAGAAACGGTTGATCTTCAAAGACCTGGATTTACCAAAACTGATAACATAAAAGGAAAATGTAAATGGAACAAGGAAAATGTGTGGAGAAATAAGCTTTATCTTATGCTTCTGTAAGAAATAACCTGATATCATTCTTCTGGAATGCAATTTGGAGGACCATGTCAAAAATCTCTAAAACATGAATGCTCAGTGACCTATAAATTAGCCATATACAAATTTATCTTAACAAAATAATAAATAATAGTGCAAAAGTGTATTTTTCTACAGCCAAAGATATTTATCAAAATACTGTGTATAGTAGCAAAAACTGAGAACTTACATTTGAAATAATAATAATTTTGATAAATAAATGGTGGTACATCTATATAATGGGTTGCTATCCAGTCATTAAAAATGAGACTGTGAATACTTCTTGGTTCCAAAAGTTGTTCATGATATATTAGTAAGTGACAAAACGCAAGCTGACAAACAAAATAAATAGTGTGATCTCATTTTCTTTTTATTTATTAAAGCAAGAGAAAAGCAATTCCAAAGACTACATACAAATTGCTAACAGCACTTAACTCTGTGGACTTGAGTTATGGGTGATTTTTCATTTTCTTGTTCATACTGTACATATTTTTCTTTTTAGATTTGCATATTTATTAAATAAGTATAAAATATGGACACATGGAGAAACTGACCAGTAAAAACACTAAAATGTTGTCACTGTCTCATGTGCTGAAAATATTGGCTAATATTTTTAATTGTTATCCTCATACTTCAACAGTTCAGGAAAGTCTTTAGCGACAATCATTGATAATTGAAAAATAAACATAAACGATTAGGGTTTCCAGGGTGTAATGCCAACTCTGCCACTAACGATGTGAACACAGCAGTGACTTCCCTCCTGTACACTCATTTCCTCATCTCTGAAATAAAAGAGCTGGAGGAGACCTTTTCAGAGGCCCAGCTCTAATGTCCTTTGATGATATCTCTCCTAAGCAACCAGCTCTGTCATCCAGGGAATGGCTACTGCTGTTGCAAACTCAGTACAATGGCCCATTTAGAAACAGATTATGAAAAAGAAGGGGGGGGAAAAGAAAGAAACAAGTAATGTTAGTTTGTTTCATTACAACAGTTTAATAGGAACAACCATCCAAAAAATGGAAAATGTCAAGTAGGTTATTAAAGGCCTCCAGCAGGAATGGTTGTGCCTAGGCGTCAATATTAATTGGGAACACTCACCAGAAAGGAATATAGAGGAGCATGCTTGCTGCCACAGCTCAAATACCATTTTTAAGACATGATCATGTGAGAGGCTATTGACCCATAGCAGTTATGAATGCCTTCTGGGTTCAGTTGTGCCCAGAGGACCATTCGCTGTTCTTCCTCCAACAGCAAATGATACACTTTTGCTGTTCATTCAGTGTAGTTCTATGTTGGATTATTGATGCCATTCAAGGCCGGGTGCTGTGCTGGAGCCATGGATTCAGAAGGAAATGAGGCACAGACTCTCTCCTCACAGATCTCATGAATCCATAAAGAGAAAGAAAAGCAAAGAGCTAATTTGATATTATAGAGGAATGCATTATAGAGGCATGATAGGATCCAGTTCTCAGAATTCCACGATTATCTGGGCCCTGACAGGTGTGTAAGTATTAGTCAGATGTATTAGGAAAGATGATGTATTAAGAAAATGAGCAGAGAGCAGGCAAAAGGCCCTGAGAACTGTCACATGCCAAACAGGGAATCTACAGTGTCCACCCCTGCAAGATCTGGTGGGAAGGAGGCAGGGGTGGACCCTGCAAGTGTGCCAGGGCCAGAGGAGCATTATGCTAGGCAGTTTTCATTCCAAACACAGGAAGCAGACCCCCCCATCAGCTGGAAAACTGAGGACCAAGAGAATACATCCAGAGACCTGCCCTTGATCCCTCCCCACACCACCCCACTAAATACAACCCATCCTTAGGTGGCCTGCTATGAACATAATGGTCTTTCCACAAGCCACACCTCAAATTAAAGACTTCTGGAACAAACTAATGAAAGGGGGTGATATGAGGACATCGCTCCGGGTTGACACCCCGTGACTTGCCCACAACATTTCAAATGCCTCCCACTAGAGAAATGCAAAAGAGCAGAAAATTTGGTCTTCATGTTTCCAATTCTCCACACTTAGTTCTAATTCATAAGATTCTAATTGTTTCAAGGCCCCTGCTTCCATTTAAATTAAATCTGCAAAAAATAATTATCTGGTAATTTTCCAGTGGAGGAAAAATATAAAAAAAACCATGTTCGGAGATTTCCAGTCAAGATGGCAGATTAGGTAAATGCTGTCCTCACCTCCTCTCAGGACCATATTAGTTATAACAAAACTGCAGAAAAATCGTCATTGAGAATAACCTCAAGTCTAGGTGAACCAAAGCCCTACAATTACAGACATATAGAAGAAGCCACATTGAGAATTGTAGGAGGGGCAGAGACACAGAATGGGCTGGTCCGACACCAGCATATGAATGGGGAGGGATATCTCAGCAGTGGAGGAAACCCTAGGAGGAGTAAGGGATCCAAGTCCCGTACCACGCTCTGGGGAGCCCGGGTCCCAGTTCTGGGAAGAGAAGTCTCCATAACGGCTGGTTGTGAAAAACAGTAGAGTATGTGGCTGAGTGAGACAAAGGACAGCTAGAGTCTCAGGTGCTCCTCTTAGAGGGACTGCACATGGGCTTACTCACTGATAGACTCACTCACTCTGAGCTCCAGTGCTAGGACACTGGCTCGAAAGGTATTAGGGACATCCAGGGAGGAACTGAATTATCTGGGTTCAGGGTAAGGGCTGAAACGGCAGCTTTCTTCCAGACTCAGGAGCTGCTGGAAGCCATTGTTTCGTTGTTGAACCCTCCCCACTCCATGTGTGCAGGTACAGGCAGACACCATATCTGAGTCTCCATCAAACTGGTGATCAGCTTTCATCTGCCACACCCTAGTGATTCCTGGAGACCCCACCCCACCCAACTTTCAGGCACATCCAAGCCACTTGCAGTGGCTTTTCCCTATACATAGACTGCTTCAACACAGGCTGTAGATTTGCCTAAAACCTCTCAAAAATTTACAAAACCCAAACAAACAACATCTGCCTCAGCATGTCCCATACCTCTAAGTGAGCAGCCCTAAGCCCAGGACTAGGGATAGCCAGCCTCGGTTCACAGCTTAGTTTCTCAAGGCACTTCCAAGCCTTGGTGGCAGCTATCTGTGGATTGTTTTGTACCTTATGACAGGTGGCCCTGGGCAGGGCCAACTGCAGTTGAACATGGCCTGCAGTGGGCTCCCTCCCAGGAGGTCCTGAGGTTGGCACACCCAGTGGGAAGCTTTAGAACCAGCCAGACCATCATCCAGCTACCTCCATGGATGACACACCCAAAGGGTACACTGAGCAGGTACCAGAGTCCTGTTAAAGTGAATGCTTCTCCATAGGGTCAGCCCCTGCACGACTGTTCTTCACTGAAGTAATGGCAAGTCCTTACAACCAATCAGCCCAAGATTCAATCCCTCGCATTGACGTGCAAACAGCAACCAAGGCTCAACTACACAAGGAAACACACAACCCACACAAGGGACACACCTGCAGCACCGACTCAGGTGACAAGGAAGACTGTGCCACTGAACCCCATGGCACACTTACTACATAAGGCCACTCTTCTAAGATTAGGAGACATAGCAGCCCTACCTAATAAATAGAAACAAACACAGGGAGGCAACCAAGATGGGGAGACAAAGAAAATGTCCCAAATAAAAGAACAGGACAAAGCTCCAGAAAAAGAACTAAACAAAATGGAGACAAGCAATCTACCAGACACAGAATTCACAACACTGGTTATAAGGATGCTCAATGATCTCAGGGAGAATTTCAACAAAGAGATAGAAAACATTAAAATGGAGATAGAAAACACTAAAATAAAAGGATGAGTCAGACATAAAGAATACAATCACTGAAATGAAGAACATATTAGAGGGAATCAACAGTAGATTAGATGAAGCAGCAGATCAAATCAGCAATTTAGAAAACAAGGTAGCAGAAACCACCCAAACAGAACAGTAAAAACAAAAAAGAATCCAAAAAAATGAAGAGAAGTTCAGGGACCTCTGGAAAAACATCAAGCATAACGACATTCACATCATAGGGGTACCAGAAGGAGAAGAGAGAGAGCAAGGAATTGAAAACCCATTTAAAGAAATAATGACGGAAAACTTCCCTAACCTGGCGAAGGAAATACATAAAAGCCCAGGAAGTGCAGAAAGTCCCAAACAAAATGAATCCAAACAGACCCACGCCAAGACACATAATAATTAAAATGCCAAATTTTAAAGACAAAGAGAGAATCTTAAAAGCAGCAAAAGAAAAGCAGTTACTTACCAACAAGGGAGCTCCCATAAGACTGTCAGCTGATTTCTCAACAGAAACTTTGCAGGCCAGAAGGGATTGGCAGGAAATATTCAAAGTGATGAAAAGTAAGGGACTACAACCAAGTTACTCTACCCCACAAAGCTGTCATTTAGAATAGAAGGACAGATAAAGAGCTTCCCAGACAAGAAAAAGCTGAAGGAGTTCATCACCACCAAACCAGAATTAGAAGGAATCTTAGAGGGACTTCTTTAAGATGGAAAAAAAATCAAAAATATGAATAATAAAATGTCAATAACCATATACCTACCCTGTTTCCCTGAAAATAAAACCTAGCTGGACAATCAGCTCTAATGCATCTTTTGGAACAAAAATTAATATAAGACCCAGTATTACATTATTGTATTATATTATATTATATATCATATTGCATAAGACCGGGTCTTGTTTTACTATAAGTAGTAAAATAAGTAAAATAGTAAATAGGTAAAATAGTAAAATAAGACCCGGTCTTATATTAATTTTTGCTCCAAAAGACGTATTAGACCTGATTGTCTGGCTAGGTCTTATTTTCGAGGAAACACGGTATCAACAATTACTTTCAATGTAAACAGATTAAATGCTGCAATCAAAAGACAGGGGGGCTAAATCGATTAAAAAAACAACTCTTACATATGCTGCCTACAAGAGTCTCACTTCAGATCGAAAGACACACAGAGACTGAAAGTAAAGGGATAGAAAAAGATATTTAATGAAAACGGAAACAAACAAAGAAACAAAAATCTGAAGTAGCAATACTTATACCAGACAAAATAGGCTTTAAAACAAAGGCTACAACAAGAGACAAAGAAGGACCCAGTAATCCCACTTCAGGGTATTTACCTGAAGAAAACCCAAGATTCTACTTTGATGGGATGTGTGCATTTATATGTTCACTGCAGCATTGTTTAGAGTGGCCAAGATGTGGAGGCAGCTTGCGTATCTGTCAGTGAAATAATGGATAGTGAGTAGATGATATATATATATATATATATATATATATATATATATATATATATATATATATATGTATGGAATATTGCTTGGCCATGCAAGTGAATGGGTTCTTTCCATCTGTGGCAGCATGGGTGGACCTGGAGGGTATTGGGCTGAGTGGAGTATGTCAGACAGAGAAAGACAGATGCAATGTTATTTTAATATATGTGGAATCCAAAGAACAAAATAAACAAACAAAACAGAAATAAACTCATAGATACAAAAAACATTTTGATGGTTGCCAGATAAGAGGGGGTTGGGGATGGGTGAAAAAGGGGAAGGAATTAAGAAGTACACATTGGCTGTTACACAGTAGTCTCAGGTATGTAAGGTATAACATAAGGAATATAGTCAATAATATGGCAATAACTATGCGTGGTATCAGATGGGTACTTGACTAGTTAGGGGGATCACTTCTTAAATTATGTAAATATCTGTTATCAGGAACGATGTTTTCCTAGGATCTTGTCTTCTTGAAGGAATTCAGTCAAGAAACAGAAGTAACCAAATCTCAGAAGGCAAAGTTTATTTAAAACAAGTACACTCAGAGCATGGAGGGAGCTGACCGGTGGGTAACAGCCCCTCCCTGAAGTGTGTGAGGGATTTTGTCCTTGTGGGTAGGATTGCCTCTTCCCTCTTTCCTGTCTCCCACTTTTTCTGCTGAAAAGTCAGTCCTGTCCTCCCTTCTTGTTGTTCAGGGCTCAAGCATGAGTCTGTCAGTTTCCCATAATGCACTTGAGAGGAAGGAGAGGAAGAGGGGGTAAAACTGCAATGCAAATGAAACGATAATAGCATTATAATGAGCTGGGGTCACCTGAGGGTCAAGTCTCTGGGTTTGTGCTCATGCTCAGGGTTGGGAAAGTCCCTGCAGTCCTGAGCATCTGGATAAGCAGGATGTATATCCTGATAAGCAGGGTGCTGGTGACCACAAATTGGGGCAATGGTAAGGGGCCTTGGGGTGGTCCCTAAGGGCGGTTTGTGCCAGAACTAGTTCCTCCTACTCCTGCTTGTTTCTATCTTTCTACCTACTCTATCATAACCATATTATGCTGTACACCTGAAATTAATATAAAATAATATTGAATGTCAACTTAAATAAATAAATAGTGAAAACAAAGAAACAAACCATGTTCACCCTGTGCCTCAGTACCATTTGCTGACCCTCACAGTCCAGTACCAGGGTCTGTGCCTAACTGAGTGCTGGACAGGACACTGCTGACAGTCAAGGACAGAAGGCAGAGCTGACTCAGTGAGTGGTACACCTTAGCCTGAATGGGATTACTCCTCCTGGGTGTCAAGGAGCACGTGATGAGAGGAGCAGACATCACCAAGTAGACTCCAGCAGGACTATCAGGGGAAGAAGGCTGCCCATCCTTGATCACAATGCAATGCTGTGTTGTTGTTTTGAATGTTGTTAGTATCATTGATTCCCATCAACAAGCGGGGAGGCTTCAGAATATTGCAAAGAAGCTAAGAGGCCTCCAGCTCCCAGTGTGGATTCCCTCCAGCCATTAGATTGCTTTCATATTGGATTACACTAGGATATAGATGCCTATTGATGGAGTATGTCAGTGCAAGCAGCCAGCAGGTTTCGTGGGTCCAGGACAGAAAAGGAGAGGGAGCTGGAAGCTCTGGGGGGTATTCATGCTGACTCTGTGTTTGGAATCTGGCTCAGGCTCTGTAAGCCTGTGTTCTCTCGTGTCAGTCAGTGAGGGAAACTAGCAATACTTTTACTGATAAAAAGGACAGACACACCTGTGTCGCCCCTCCCCCACTGTCTGCCTTCACAGAAGAGCTGCTGCAGCCCTCCTGTGGCTGAGGAAAAGGCCAAGACAAGCACATATACCGGGGGTGCCAAAAAAAATGTATACACATGACTTGTATTCATCTTTTGTTATCAGTATATATTATAACAATTTTAATACAGTTTTTTTTTTTCCTTTCTTAAAATGTGTATACATTTTTTGGCACTCTCTGTATGTCTGTCCTGACATATCTGAGCCACTGAATCAAGGCCAGCAGGTAACTGCCTCCAGATTCCTTGTTATGTGAGAAAAATACACTACTACTTTAAAGCACAGAGTTGGGGGTTTCTGTTATTTCAGCCAAATTCAGTACTAACTGAGGGAACTTTGCTAGAATAATTCAACAAGACAATGTTTTGATTTTGTACAGCACAGAAACCTAGAAAACAGCAGGAGCTCACTATTTATTAGTCCTTCCTCTTACCAGTCTCTTTGAAAATAAAACCTCTCCTAGAGTTGAAGTACCATCAGAGGAGTGAAGGTCAATGTCGTGTTTACAGCATAGACTCACAACACATCAGACCACGAGGATTTAAAGACCATATGTGTTACCAGCATCTTACAGATGAGGAGACAAATGCCCAGAGAAGAAAAGCGACTTGCTCAAGGTCACTCAGGGTATGACCGGCTGAAACAACACACTCTCCCTGAGAAGCATCTGTGGACTCTCTCACCGGGAGGCCCAAACTCAGGAAAGGAGGAGCGGGACTCAGCACCCCAACTGGCCAGGAAAGGAGCTCCACCTCAGAATCTTCTTCCCAGCTCTACTCCCCTTTTCCTGCCATTTCCCAGTCTGCACCTCCAGGTCTCTACCTGGGCGGTTATGTCGTCTTCCACCTGCTTCCAGATTCTCTGTCCTGTAACCCATCTCTGGACCACACGCACATTTCATCCACCACCAAGGAGTTTGTTGACCCCTGCTTACAAACCTGGAATGACTCCAATAGAAGAAGGTCGCTCAGCCACCTCCTCGGTGGGACTCAGGCCTGGAGGCTGCACCGCCCCTGCAGGCTGCCTTCACGTCACGCGGAAGTCCACTGCCTGCGCAGCAGGTGTGGGCCGCGCTGACCCCACCGCTGCAGTTCTTCTTCCTGGCCCTACCGAAATGTGACCCATTTCTCAAGAGCCTCCACTTCCTCCCCTCCATGCTCTGAACCCCAGGAGGACTTATTTTCTGCACTAGCTATGTTGGCACTTGACATTTAGGGCTTCAGGCTTCTGCTTAACTCTTTGGTTACTAAATGCCCCGTCCCTTCACCTGGACTGCAAGCTCCTTATGAACACAAACTGCTCTCTGTCTATCATGGAAAGGAGCACGCGGGAGGATCTCGGTAGCACTAGCAGCAGCACATGCAGGAGTCACAATCCTCCCCACAAACGCATCCTGAGAACTTGCCAGGTTGTAGGCTAGCATCCCAGCGGGTGACGCGGCCGGCTTGCTGGAATCTTGAAAAGAATTTAACAGGGAGATTATTGACGAGTGTAAATCGGTGGGAAAGCATGGGTGAGAAACAGGAGAGGTGTCCAAGGATGGACTGGGGGGAAGAAGAGGGGACATTGAGGTCTAGAACCATGGAAAAGGACCCGGCTGGAGGGGCTGCAGCGGCAAGTGTGGCTGAAGAAGACCCAGTCAATGCGAAACCTCACACCACAGCAGGAGCGAAGCCAGGAAGCAAATGCTCAGACCTGTGTGTCCTCCCACCTCTCATCTGCCGGTAATGCCTCCCACTGATTGGCCACACTCAATGGGAAGCCAGAGGGCAAAGAAATCTAAATGATGGAGTCATAAGAGTTAGCCCTGCCCTCACCCTCCCAGGAGGAAGAGCAAGGTAAAGAAGGGTGTGGAATGTGTGCAGGAGGGAGAGGCAGAGAGGTTCAAATGAAGAATAGCCAGCACAGATAGGAACTGGCTAAGCAATTTGCATGCATTATCTCATTCAAGTCTTTATAATAATCCCTTGAGAAAAGGATTTTGATCCTCATTGACAAATAAAGCAACTGAGGCACAGGGAGATTCATTAACTTGTCCAAGTTCACAGAATTAAGAGTGGTTTATCCAGAATCTGAATGCAGTCTAATACCAGGCCTTGTATGCTTAACAATGCACTAAAATGCCTCCTGGAGTAAACAAAGGGATGAGTAAGGGTATTAATTAACGCAATGGTTAATTGTCCTTCGTGCATCAGTCCTTGCACTAAAAAGCCTAGAGAATCTTCATAATCTCATAATCTCCATCCTGGTGAATCCCCCCCAACCCCTCAGTAAACGCACAATCATAACCTAAAAGAGAGGTTTTCAAACATTTTGGTCTCAGGATCGCTTTACTCTTAAAATTTACAGAGAATCTCCAAAAGGGTTTGTTTATCTAAATTACATTTCTCAATATTAGCCAAATTCAAAATTCACGCAGAAGTTTTTAAAAACACAAAAGAACAAACACACAGAAAGATGATGTCATCCCATGTTGTGGAGATTCTGGAAAATCCATTGTACACTCATGAGAGAAGGGAGTAAAAAGGGCAACTAACATCTTAGCATTATGGAAATAGTTTTAACTTCAAGGACCCCCTTGAAGGATCGTAGGGACCTGCCAGTTGTCCTCAGACCAGCGTTTGAGAACCATCAATCTAGAAGATGTCTTTATCTCAGCAAAATAGTTCATATATAAACCATAGCCTTATATATTAGCAGCTTGAACTTGGTGACTCTAACCTCGTTTCTCCTCTCTCTTCTCTTTTCGGTCTCACTGTTACTGAGATCCTCCTCTATCCAGAGTTCAAGACACTCTCAGAGGCTGCCTCCCAGGACCAGAACCTAAAGAGGAAAGGCAGTTCCCATAGGGCTGCCCCTGGAGTGGTCACACATCAGGACACAGCCTATCCAGGCATATGCCAAGGAGTGGGTAATAGATTATAAACAGGGAACAGAGAAAACTCTGCAACCCCTTTACTCCCATCTATAAAACTGGTCATCTTGCTCACTGATATTTCTAGGCTCCCATAAACTCTGAAATGCACTCGGAAAAAAGGTGGATGAGATGCTGCATGGATTCACTTGATACGAAGTAGTTTCCTGTTTTATCTGATTTTGTATTTTATCTTTGTTGTATGCTTCTTTTCAGCTATTGGATTTTGTCCACCTATTTCTACCCTTCAGCAAGCATATTTATATTCTGCACTGAACAAAAAGATTTCATATCATAGCCTCAAATGTGAAACTATTCCGTGGAAAATGTATGTGACCTCATCTCAGTCTCCCTTCTCCCCAGGAAGAAATGAATTATCTTCTGAAGTTATTTCTGCCAACTCACACTGGGTACAACTCATTTCAAGCCAAGGATAGATACAGTTATGGAAACACCCTATCATCTTCAAAATCACCTGTATTACTCAATCATCAACCATGTGTTGAACACTATGTATGTTATTTCTAAGCTTCATAACAACTCCACCAAGGGAGTACCATCACCCCTATTTTATAGATGAAGAAACTGAGTTTCCAAGAAGTAATGTGCCTCATCCAGCTGGCAAGTGACTGAGCCACAATTTGAACCCAGGAGGTCTGACAGAGTCCAGAACCCATGTTAACCTAGTTTCCATGATGTCTTTTAACTATCTGTTTTGCCCTGATCAGCAGTAACCTACTAGTATGTTTTCCAAATACATCCCAAGTTGTTCACTGTCATACTAGCCTACTAACCACACTTCTCCTGAGAGCAGAACATAACTCTGGTTTGACGATTCCTGATATAAGTGTAACCCTGATCTGATAAAGGGCAGACCCACTGTGCTTTCTGGTGGCCACAAAGAAGACATGTTCATTACCTCCTGGGCTTGCAGCTGACCATTTTTTCCATGGACTGTAAGGAATACCATCATTCTCTTCTTTTCGCAGAGATGATTCCTTCTAGGCTTTGCTAATTACCTGCAGTCTGTTATTGGTGCCTGCAATTCTAATCACTTGTTTAAAAACAAATTAGGTAAATCTCTTTCTTGCTCAGTTTATGTGTTTTCCTTGGAGAAATGAACTCTCCCTGGGCATTTGGAGAAAATAAAAAAAAATAAAGAGCATGGAAGTTGAAAATGCCCAGTTTAATATAGTGAAGAAAAAGTTCAGAAGGACTCAAAAAATGCTTTACTGTCACCAAATATCAGCATTTCAAAAGTTCCTGCCAGCACATATTTCCCAGAGTCTTACTAAGTTAACACAGCAGACGGGAAAATGCTGCAGTTTTCTGACTCAGAAGATTGCCCTGACACTGGACCTCATTTAAGTAAATCTGTGCATCTGCTTACATGTGTTCATGGTGAGATGTGTGTGATCTGCAGACAGGTAGAAGAGGTGCATGAATAACTTGTGTTACCCGAAACCTATGCCCAGTAGACTTGACTTCCCTAAGTTCTCAAAAAATGTGAAGAACCAAAGACATTTAAACTCCAGATTAGATTCAGCTCAAAGGGAGCTGAGTAGAGCACATCTCCTATTCCTGAGGACTCCAGATGGCAGAGATGTGGCTCCTTTACTACCTGTTTCCTTTAGTTAAAAGTCTCAAGAGTGACATCATCAAAAAGGCAACATAGGTGATTTCCAACTTCAGTCCCCCTCACAAGAAGACTAACTAGTAACTAGCCATAAACTAGACACCATTGTGAAAATACCAGAACCCAGGGGTGAGGCTGAAGCAGCAGCTCCCTCCTGGCCATTCAGAATGAAAAGAACTACAGCAATAGTGTAAGAGGAGCAATTCTACTTTAGCCACCTCGCCCTCCCCCGGGAGATATAGGTCCAAACTGAGAGGGCCTTCCTGGGACTATAGTTTCTTCAGTGAGAAAAAGAGAGCCCCGGGTGAACATCCAGCTTTCCCAGCATTGTAAGAGGCTTCCCAGGAGGCCCACCCTCATCTCACCTCACAGGGGTCACTAGGGGAATCTGGAAGCTTGATCACTGAGATCAGATAGAGACAGAGAAGAGAGGTAGGGCTTACAGCAACCTATGCTCAGATTTTGGTTGACTATGTTCCTATTTGCAGTGGCACCTGAGCAGAAATCCTAGCCAACAGCTCTGTGAAGCTGCAGAGCCAAGTTGGTGGCTATGTCTGGCCAGAAAGCTCAGTAGGCAGTTCTGCTTGATTGGGTCCCCAGCCAATGTACCATACCACACATGGAGACTTTATGACCTGCCTGGACAATGAAGCAAATTCACAGCCCTGCCCAACTGTTAAACATAGCTTCTGGTCCCTCTCAACCAGGAAGTCTGGCCAGAGAACCCAGGCAGCCACAGAGTCCCATCCTACCACCCCACTTGGATAAGGGGCCACACCAGCACTACTGTGCAAGTGCTGACCTTAGCCTCTGGCCCTGAATAACCATGGAGACTGAGAGTGACCCTGGGCAGCTCCAGAGCCCAGCTTACAGCCTAGCCCAGCAGTGAAGCCCAACCTGCAGTCCTTCCCAATTGCTGGGCATAGCCAGTGACCTCTCCCAGGCAGAGAACCAATAACCCTGCCCAATCACAGAGCATAGCCTGTGGCCCCCCAGGCAGCCCAGACAATGACCCCACTTCTCTGCAGAGCACAGTTTCCAACCCCACTTAACTGGGGATATAGCTGGAGCCCTCACCTGACCAGAAAGCCTGGCCAATGATCTCATTTAATAGCAGAGCGTAGCTCCTAGCTCACTGAACCACAAATCTCACATTGCAACCCTTCCCAACTTTGGGGCATAGCCTGAGACCCTGTCCAGTTGAAAAGCCCTGAATAAAGCCCTGCCTGAACATGGAGTCCAGCCAATGGCACCATCTAATCACAGCCACAGCCTGAGGCCCCACCCAACCAGGAGCAATTGCGGAGCCCAGCCATGCCTTGCCCAATTGTACAGTATAACTAGTGGCACCACTCTGCCAGGTTAAACAGTCTGTGACTCCATCTGACCAGAGGTGATTGCAGAGCTCAGTTAGTGGGTGCATCTGACCCCATAGCACAACCAGCAACCCTGCTCAACCAGGTAGTCCACTCAGCATCCTCATTTAATCTTAAAGCAGAGCCAGCAGGACCACACAACCATGGAGCAGAGCCAATGTCATTCTCCCTGACCTCAGCACACAGACAGTGGCCTCAACCAGCAAAAGATTCTGATAGCAAGCTCTTCTTGACCACAGACACTACCAGCTCACCCATCCGTACTCCAAGCTGAGCCGATTGGTGAAAGCCTTTCCCTGTGGAAGCAAACCTATAAATCCTGGAAGAGAGGACTATTTATTCATATACCAAATGCAAGGATACAAGGATCATGAAAAATCAGGTAAATATGACACACACAAAAATGATGTTAATAAAAATAAAAACAGAAAGCTCCAATAACTGACCCTAAAGAAATAGAGATTTATGAACTATCTGACAAAGAATTCACAATAATCCTCTTAAAGAAATTACTAACAATTGTCACCCCAATAAATTTAATAAAATTAAATTTAAAAAAAAGAAAAAAAGAAATGCAATGGTAGGTGGGTCTAAGATAGTAGAATAGGTGAATGCTGAGCTTTCCCCCTCTTAAGAACACATAGAATGTACATCTATATAGAGAGCAATTCCTCTTGAGAGACAAGTGAGAGCCAATGGAACAAATTCTGCACAATGAACAAGAGAGACCACATGGAGAAAGTTGGGGAACTGTGAGAGCTCTCCGGGAGCTGAGGAAACTTTCCAGGACTGGAGGAACCAGTGAGTGCCATTGTTTGTGTTTCCCTTGCACTTGGATAGCAGGCAGGAGCTCAATCCAGGTTCTCAGGCCAATCTGCAGGGCCATCCCTCCTGGAGATAGATCCAGAATGAAAAAGAAGGCATCATAGACTGCTTAGAAGGGTTCCCTCCACCCAGAGATTGATCCAGCATTCATGGCAGGGTACTGCTGCATGCACCCACTGGGCTGTGTGTGCACCCATCTGGAGAGAGGACAGAATGAGCCAAATACTGCGGTACCCACACACAGAGCTGTTCAATCCAAAGAAAGTGAAGAGATAGTGAGGTAATGCTGTGTGCACACATGTGGCTGTTCCACCCAGCGAGAGTGCAGAACTAGCAAAATGCTGCAGTACCCTCACACAAGGCTGCCCCAACCAGACGAAGTGCAGAAATAGTGGGGTGCTTCTGCACATACGAGGGGCTGCCCCACCTGGAGAGGACGTAGAACTAGCAAAGTGTATAGTGCATGCAAACAGGGCTGTCCCATCAGGAGAAAGTGTGGCGTTAACAGGGTGTTGCAATACTAGCACTCAGAGCAGCCCCACCCAGATGAAGCTCAGGTAACGGACAAGTGAAACAACAAGGCATGCCATGCAAGCACCAGACAGCGCATCACACACTAGGCAGCCTGCCCAAATCAGAAGGACAAGGAAGCAAGCAACACGCCAGGCTACCCTGCCCAGAACCCACTCCCTCTTGCCAGGCAGCACACCAGGCACTGCACACCCCTGCCCTGACTATAGCATGTCTGCCAAAACATGTCTGGCACACCATCCACCCAGAGGCCACTTGTTCAAGGTTGGGAGAGACAGCTATTTCATCTAACTCATAGGAACAAACACAGAAAGTCAAACTGGGAGACAGAAGAATATGTCTCAAATAAAAGCATAAGAAAAAAGAAACAGAGGAAAACTCTAATAAAATGGAGATAATTTGCCTGATAAAGAATTCACAGAAACAGTCACAAATGCTCAAGAAACTTGAGAATAGAATAGAGGAACTCAGAGTATACTTCAGCAAAGAGTTAGAAAATACAATAAAGAACCAATCAGAGATGAAGAATACAATAACTGAAATGAAGTATACATTAGAAAGAAATGCAGATTAGATAATACAGAAGAGCAGTTAGTGACCTGGAAGGCAGAATGATGGAACTCACCCAATCAGTACAGCAAGATAAAAAGGATTAAAAAATATATATGGATAGTAAAAGGGACTTCTGAGATAACATCAAGTGGTCTAACATTCATATTATAGGGATTCCAGAAGGAAAAGAGAGAGAGAAAGTGTGCAGAAAGTACATTTGAAGAAATAGTGGTTTACAACTTTCCTAGTCTGGGGAAGGAAACAGACATCCAGGTCCAGGAAGCACAAAAAGTTCCAGAGAAGATGAGCCCAAAGAGGCCCACACCATGACATATTGTAATTAAAATGGCAAAAGTTAAGCATAAAGAGAATCTGTAAGGCAGAAGAAGGAAAAAACTCACTACAAGGGAAACCCCATAAGGCTATTAGCTGGTTTCCCAGCAGCAACTTTACAAGGCAGAAGGGAGTGGCAGGAAATATTTAAAGTAATGAAAGAAAGGAACCTATAACCTAGAATGCTGTATCAGGCAAAGTGGTCATTCATAATTGAAGGAGAGATAAAGAGTACCCCAGACAAGCAAAAACTAAAGGAGATCAACACCATTAAACTGGCTTTATAAGAAATGATAAAAGGTTTTCTTTATGCAGAAAACGAAAAGCTATAACAGAAATAAGAAAATATAGGAAAGAAACAATCTCACTGGTAAAGGCAAATATATAATAAACACGTTGAATCTACCACTTAAAGAGCTAATATGAAGGTTAAAAGGCATAGTAGCAAAAATAACTAGAGCTACAAAAAACAGGGGATACACAAAAGAAAAAGATATAAAACATGACATCAAAAACATAAAGAGTGGAGGGGGCAGTAAAAATGTAGTGCTTTTAGAATGTGTTTCAACTTAAATGCCTAGCAACTTAAAGTAGATTGTTATAGATATGGATGGATATATATGAACCTCATGGTAACCATAAACCAAAAACCTACAAAAAGTAAACACACACACACACACACACACACACACACACACACACACACACACACTGATGAGAAAGGAACCCAATGAAAACACTAGAGAAAACCAGCAAGTCAAAAAGAAAGAGATCAACAGAAGAAGAAAGGGAAAGGGAAAAACAACAAAATAAACCAAAAAAAACAATGAACAAAGTGGGAATAAGTACATACCTATCAATAATTACTTTAAATACAAATGAATTAAATCCTTCAATCAAAAGGCATAAGGTGGCAGAATGGATTTAAAAAAAAAAAAAGACCCATCTATATGCTGCCTGTAATAGACTCACTTTAGATTGAAAGACACACACAGAGACTGAAAGTGAAGGGATGGTAAAAGATATCATATGCAAATAGAAACAAAAAGCTGGGGTAGCAATACTCATATCAGACAAAATAGACATTAAAATAAAGAATGTAAAAAGAGAAAAATAAGGACATTATATAGTGATAAAGGGGTCAATCCAAGAAAAGGATGTAACAATTGTAAATATCTATGCACCTAAAACAGGAGCAACCAGCATATAAAGCAAATATTAATGGACATACAAGCAGAAATTAACACTAATAGTTGGGGACTTTAATATTCCACTTACCTCAATGGATAAATCATCCAAACAGAAAAGTAATACAAAAATAATGGCCTAACATGTCACATTAAACTTAATAGGCATGTATAGAACATTTCATGCCAAAACTTCAGATCACACATTTTTCTGAAGTACACATGGAACATTTTCCAGGATATACCACAAACTAGGTCACAAAAATAAGCCTCAATAAATTCAAGAAGATTGAAATTTATCAAGCATGTTTTCTGACCACAATGGCATAAAACTAGAAATCAATGATAGGAAGAAAACTGGGGATAAAACACAAATATGTGCAGATTAAACAACATGAAACAACGAATAGATTAAAGAGGAAATGAAATAGAAAGTCAAAAACTACCTTGAGACAAATGAAAATAAAAACACAACATTACAAAATTTATGGGGTGCAGCAAACACAAATATGAGAAGAAATTGCATAGCTATATGAGCCCACATCTAACTTTACACCTAAAGGAACCAGGACACTTTGGTCAATGTTGCTCAAGCAGTAGTTCACCATAATCAGAAGTGTCTGGACGCTGATGGTAACCACTTTGAGCAAGCACCTCTTGTAATTGCAGAAGTCAAATGTGACTTGTATTCATCTTTTATTATTGATATATATTGAGTATTACAATTTTAATAGATGTTTCCTTTCTTAAAATATGTATACACTTTTTGCCACTTTCTGCATATAGTCATAGAATGTAAAGTACAGCATAGGGAGTATAGTCAATGATACCGTAATAGCTGTGTATGGTGTCAGAGGGGTAGTAGACTTGTTGGGGTTATTGCTTTGTGAGAGGTGTAAATGTCTAATCACTACGCTGGTTGGTACACCTGAAATTAATAATAATAATTAAAAAGAGAAAAATAATAGTAAAGAAAATGGGAGAGAGAGAGGGAGAGAGAGAGAAAATGCAGCCCAGGCAGTTCAAATCCTCACTCCAGCCCTGGCTAGTGAATCTCATTTCTCCTTGTAGATCTCTTTTGTAAACCTTCTGCAAACTTTTGTGCTGATTTTGTGTGTGCTGACATCTGTGTAGTGTGTGCACATTGGTGTGATATGAGGGAGTTCCCAGGAATGCGATGTTCTCCAAAACAAAGCAAAACAGAATGCGCTTAAATCCCTTCCAGAAGAACCACAACTCTTCTTTCACACCCCAGGGCTTCAGATGCTGTCATCTGAGATTTCAAACCATGCATTGAAAATGAGAATTCAAATGCCATAACTTGGGGGTGGTGTTTTTCCTTCTCACAGCTAATTAGCTTAGAAACAGAGAAAAGCCAAGTTACTTAGGAGGAGGAACCATGCTTGTCACTCAGTGAAGATTCTGAGGCCTGGCCTTATCGTGTTTGAAGATTCATGTCACATGATAGATTATGGAATTTGATGCCACCCAAGGGAACAGCCCAACCCTTGGTCCCTCTGTACTTCCCCTATATCACTTCTGAGACAAACACTTATGCCTGACAAGAAAACCCAGAAACCATTTCAGTTTGTGTTTAGTCAGCAAAGAAAATGACCCATGGCTATCACCCTGAAACTATCTTGACTTCAGATGGAATTTGAATTTGAATTGTACAGTGCTGCAAGGGTGAAAACAAGTGGACAGAAAGCACAGCTCTGGCATACTGCCAAGCACTCACTTCATGCAGGTCTCTAACCCTCATGTCCCCACTTAAGGGAAAGCATTAGGGTCACATTCTACAGATGAAGAAATGAGAACATACAGGCATGAAATGCCATGCACAGCTTTACACTGTGGGTGAGCAGTGGGTGGGATGTGAACTTGGATTCCTAAATCTGTACTCCTTTCACTGCACCAGGAAACTCTGTATGCTGATCTTCACATTGAGATTCTGACATCTGACATGGACTTTGACCTTGAGTGGCAGACTCTGCCCTTCACAGCAACAAGTCAAGAGGCTCAGCTCCAAAGCTGAATTGGTTCAGGCCTGCAACAGTGAGAAAGGAATGGTCTCTCACCTCCAAATCAACCTTTTGTCCTCTGCTTGGTGACACTAGGACTGAGACTCAACTGCCATTTTCCCTTTATCAGATGGCTTCTGCCCATAGGGGCCACTAGAGGGAGACTGGAAGACAGACGCTGGAGAGAAGTGTGCTCAGCCCTTTGGCAGGCTGGACATGCCACGGGAGTGGCCCTGTTTCCAGTAGCAGATACTGATTCCAGTCCCCAGCTCCTTTTGGCACATCCAGACCCAAAGTCATCTTGACTGCTCAGGTGCCAGCCAGACAGTGTTCTTTCCTCAGGAGCCTGAACTTCCCAGAGACCCTCCTCTGAGATTCTAAGGTATCAAGGCACCTGCTATAGCGGGGCAGCACCCAGTCTGCAGGGCCCCTTCTCTGAGCTGTTAAGCTGTAATAACCCTAATCTGTTGCTTTATTCCCATATCCTTGGTGGTGGACAGTGCTTTGCACATCTTCACCTCTGTCCTACCTCAATGTTCCCTTTTGGCTCCTTTGCTGGACTCCAAGACCTGTAAAAACAACTCCCCATATTAAATCCCCTTTGTGAAGTACCTGGTGTTGTCTTCATTTTCCTGACCTCATAAAACTCTCAACTCCCGGCACCATCTAAGCAAAGAGCATCCCAAAGGTGAAATCCAAGCTACAGACCTCCCAATAGAAAGTCCTGCTGTGTTTGCTTATGCCCAACATGCCTTTTCAGAGCAATGCTGTAGCTTTCATTCTATCCATCAGTGATTTTTTCCTTGGCCTCAGAAGCTAAATTCACGCAATCCTGCTGCCCAGTCCTTATCTCAGCCCCACTAAGCTGCTAGCCTCAGGCCTTGCCTACAGCTCCCTAGAAGCAATTTCACCAACTTCTAACTGCTCTTGGCAGCTCTAGAGCCTCATTTCTGTTGCCCTTGGCACACGGGTGAAAAAGGGCTGAAACCTCCTGTTTGCCAGGAAGGGCTATGGGTAGGCCAGCAACCAGCAGCACTTAGAGAAACGGTGCATGTAGGACATCACACAGACAAGGTGGAGAGAGAGAAGAAAAGGCATGCTGGGTCCTTCCACATGCTCCAGCATGGCTGTCATCCCACTCCATCATAGTATCTCCCTCTCCCATTATGTCAAGTCCCTTATTTAACCATGCTTCCTCTTCCATTCATAAGACTTGATATATAGGAATTACATAATCAAAATCTATTACATTTTAAAAAATTAAGGGTTTAATGAAGAAATGCTATCAAGTTGCTTCCAACCTGGTGAGACTGGTAGAAAAGTTTAGATTAAACTTCCTTTCAAAATGAAATTTCCAGGTCCCTGACCTATTGACACAGAGACTGTCTATAGGCTGAATTGTGCGCCTCCAAAATTTCTATGTTGAAGTTCTAACCCCAGTGCCTCAGAATGTGATGGCATTTGGAGATTGTGCCTTTAAAGAAGTAAGTAAGGTAAAATGAGGTCATATGGATGGGCTCTAATCCAAAACGACTGGTGTCATTATAAGGAACAGAGATTAGGACACAAACACACACACCAGAAAGGCCATCCAAGGACCAAGGAAGAAGATAACCATTCACCAGCCAAAAAGAGAGGCTTCAGGAGAAACTAAGTCTGCTGACACCTTGACCTTGGACTTCCAGCCTTCAGAATTCTGAGAGAATAAATTTCTGTTTTTTAAACCACCCAGTCCATGATATTTTGTTATGGAAGCCCTGGCAAACTAATGAAGTGGCCACATATTCCAGATTAATATCCAGGACCCAGTGTAAGTGGATTTGTAAAAAATCAAGGACTAAAATGCTGGTTGGCTTAAAGTGAGGCCATTCAGAGAAAGTTCCTTCAGAACCTATGAATTTGTGCTGAATGGGGTACAAGGTGTGCCTCCTTTATGCTAAACCAGCTTTCACCAAAATTCAAACCCTAAGGCTGAATGAAGAGCAGCTGAACACTCTAGTGGGAAAGGATAGTCAGAGGCATGACCGTTGCAAAGTCCCCAATGCTTGGGATTCCTCTTCTGTTTACCATTGCCCACATCCCATTGCCCAACCCCAAAGCTCAGGCTGCAAACACCTTCTCTACTTTTTAGCTTTGGTGAAGTCATTTACTAACTTTTCTTGAACTTCTAGTAGTTCTGTACAATGGCGAAAATAAAATATACCTCTCAAGGTACTTGTGTGGATTATATTTGAAAGGACTACACCAATTACGGAACACAATGCCAACGTAAGCCAATATTTACATGATTACAGTTCCTTTTCATTGCAAGAATGTGCAAAAGTAATGGCACCAGGAAAAAGTACTGTAGCCACACCTTAGGAACAAGCACAGAGTCAGTATTGAAATCAGTCTCAAGTGCCTTACAACACATAAACGCTAAGAAATTGAATGAAGTTGTTGAGCCACTGATTTGGTTCCTGATGAGTTAGTCATAACTTTCCCCCACCTCAGAACTTTGACTTTTATAAATATATAGGCCTGGGGTATATATTTTTTACCCTGAAGATTATAATACACTCTTGGCCAGCATAAGCATTGCCTTCACTTCTGAGCTGCTTCAAAAGCCGCTGAATATGGAAACCTCAGCCAAGCAGACCCTGCAGCCTGTCCCCAGGTGAGGAAACTGCATGCATCTAATGGAGGAATAGGTCCAGGAGTCCCTGAGGATGGAGACAGTAGTCTCACCCCAAAAGGGGGTGCGGACACAGCTGCATAACCCCTGACAGGTGCCAGATTAGTGCTGGTCAGGCCACAGCAACATTTCTTACCACTCATTCCCTTGGAAATATGTAGTGATTTCAGCTGAGGAGATGCCGGCTACACTGACATCCAGCTCCACTAATTCATCCCTACAGGCAGGAGAGAATCTGTCAGTCAAATATCAGGATGTGACTCATCCAATCACCTCAAAAGGCAAGTTCAGCCTATTGGTGGTCCAGATGCCTCTGCATGCCAGGCAGGGCAGCTTTTAGGCTGGCATAGGGACCTCTTTTTAAAGACTGCCTTACATTTATAAAAGGGACTTAGAAACATCGATTTACACCAAGTAATAAAATTTTAATTAACACTCTAACTTATAAACCCGGCACGTTGTGTGAAACAGAACATAAACCCAAAGCAATCATTCTTTCAGGACTAGAGAATTATCCATGTGGTTAAAATGGTGAACTAACTCATCTAATGGCTTTATTCAGCCAGAGTGTATGCTTTCAGAGGTTTTGAAGGAACAGCCTCCTTGTGCGTGATTCAAGGATGCATTCTCTCCTCCATCTCCAAAGTGGCTACATTGAGTGTTACTGAGTCCACACAAGAACCGTGCGTCTCATATCATTCTTCCTATGGTAGCAAGACCCCACTGGTGCACTGGGATGTCGAGAGGCAATATCTAGACGCAGGTATTCCAGTGCCTTTGCTCAGGTGTTCTGAGGAAGCACGGAAGTGAACCGTGGGAAACTGCACACGTAAATTGGGAGAGAACAATGTTTGAATCCAGACCTGCCCGTTCTCCAAGTCTCTGCTTCCCCCTTTACCATGGGCTGAGTTGAGAGCAGTGTCTCTGAAATTCACATGACTTGTCTGCCAGAGCACTGGGGTTCTCAGTGAAAAGTAGGCATTAGCAGGTGCCAGCTCCCTTTCGTTATTACTCTCTTGCTGTATTTTCTTTGGATATCACATAAGCATAGCGCCATCTAAAGTGGAAAGACAGCAAACCACAGCATCAGTAACCCTGTTAGGAGCTGGCTTACTTCAAAATTATGGAAGCTATCTGTAAGAGAATTAATATGTACTCTGTCCTACACATGCCATCCGTAACTTCTACGAAACACCCAGCACTTTCTTGCAATCAGGGAGCTCTAAATTTTGCTTTCACCAATATGCACTTCAACCTGAAATGGTAAATCACTTTATAAAACAGAAAAGCAGTCCATTCTTTAAATAGGCGATGAATATATGATTCATGTTTGGGACATGATGGTGAAAATCCTTCAGTTAATCTGGTGACGTCACCTTGGCAGCTTCGCAATGGTTTGAAATCTGTTCCTGCACTTCCTAGAAGAACTCCCCAGACCTCAATTTACTGAGATATTGTCCACCCCCAAAACACTGTCACTGTCAAATTTCCTAAGTAAATTTACTTCGAAGAACATGTGAAAGAATTAGGAAATAAATTCATCTTTAGTTCTTTCCCTGGGTAAAAAGTATATTTCATTTATAAATCCTACTAGGATGGATACAAGCTTTTATGAATATTTTTCCTAGAAAAAATACGACTGAGTATCTGGTTAATTTGCAATCATCAAACAAACAAAGAGTTCTTTATATTTTCTCCTAATTAGAAAGGCACCAGGAACTCCCCACACCTCTGAAATATACTTCCACTGCAAGATGCCTAAAGTCCAGTCCTTACAAGGATTCCTTTGGGTTAAGCATTGGATCTTCCTGCCTCTCCTAAAATAAATAATCTTAGCAGGTATCAAATTAGTTCACTAATGCCTAAGTTTAGTTTAAGAAGCACACACTTGCATCTGCCCTGTACTAGGTCTGAAGGGATGAAATGGATATGAAACGTGCATCTCCTTGAGAAGCTTACCGTCTAGTGGGGAGGCAGGCATATACACCAGTTGTTACTGAGCAGTGTAATCGGCGCAAGCAGTCACAGTGTGAAATAGTACAGAGTGGGCAGCGACTAGCTCTGTTGATGGGGGTAGGGAGGAGATTCAAGGTAGAATGAAAGTCAACCAGGATATTTTTTATTTTTATTTTATTTTATTAAATTTATTGGGGTGACAATTGTTAGTAAAATTACATAGATTTCAGGTGTACAATTCTGTATTACATCATCTATAGATCACATTGTGTGTTCACCACCCAGAGTCAGTTCTCCTTCCATCACCATATATTCGATCTCCCTTACCCTCATCTCCCACCCCCAACCAGGATATTTTTTGAAGGCAGAAGTCCAACAGGCAGACAAGGTGAGAAATGCCCTTCAGAGAGAGGGAGCAGCAGATGTTCCCACTCAGATGTGAAAATCTGCATCAGTATTAACAAACTGCAATTCATTTGAATTTGTCTGGGACTTAAATAGGGTAGGTTTGCTAGAGTTGTTTTTTCCTCTGCCTGGGTGGGATGTAGCAACATAGGATGTGAGCTGGGTGTGGGAGAAACTGCTGACAGAGGGTGACTAATCCCGAACAGGGGGTGGGACACCCACAGAGGAATGTCACACTGATTCCCCAACTTCACTGACAACTGACCCTCATGGTGGGGGTGGAGGGGTGGAGAGAGAGAGAGAATCACAAAAGCATAATAAAGTCAAGGTCAGAGGTGAATCCAACCCTCTTCCAGCAACATCACATGCCCACTTCTTAGCTGAGGGCTCGCCACCCAGGGACACACAGCCGCAGCCACACCGGAAGCTGAACCCCAGCTCTGAGTTGCCCTCGCCCTGGCCGCAGGTCTCTGTGGCTCAGTCCACCTGGTGCTCCCTCGCCATACACCCAGAGATCCACTGAAGCAAAGGATATCACACAAGTCCTGTCCTCCAGGCTGGGATGACAGAGCATGTCCCAGAACCTGAGGCTGATAAGATAAAGGGACAGAGACCGCCCTGAGAAGGACTTCCAGAAGCAGGACCTGGCAAGACTGGGAAATGAATAGTTTGCTTCTGGCCCTCCTGAGTGTCTGGCACAGCCCTGAGACTGAGGATTGAACCATAGCAGCCATCACCCAGAGGAGGTGAGCCCAGAAGCTGAGCAGGGCCTGGATGCCTGCGTCTCCAGCCTCTCTGACGTCACCAGTGCTGATGTTTGATGCCTGCTGGAATATGTCCCATCATCATCCCTGGCTTTTCCTGTTCCAGGCCACTGAAGGCCACTCCTCCCCTGGGCCAATCCCTGATCTCAGGGACCCCTAACAGGCTTGCCATGGTCCCCAGATGAGACAGAATATCCCTTCTACACCAGCCTTAACCCTGGGTTTTCTCCACAACTGTGATGTCTCAAACACGGTCCAATATGGTAGCCACTGGCCACATGTGGCTAGTCAGCATTTGATGTGCGACTGGTCCAAACAAGCATAAGATACATACCGGATTCAAGACTTAGTGAAAAAAAATGCAAAATACCTCATTAATAATTTTATATTAAGTCCATGTTGAAAACAATATTAGATTAAATTAAACTAGAAATTATAGTTAATTCTGACTGTTCCTTTTTAATCTTTTTAATTTGGCTAATAGACGCTTTCAGATTGCACACATGCCTCCCACTGTGTTTCTACTGGATGACACTGCTATGGGGCAACCAGTTCTCATTCCCCACCTCCTTATGCTTCTCTCCCAAAAATCTACGAGCACTTGCCCAGTGTGTGCTTCATGTTTGGCGGGGTATGAACACAGACGCCAACGTGCACAGATAACCTGATCACACCAGGGGCAGCAGGACGACACTGTCCCTCCTCCCAGCTCTCTGAGAAAGGAGGCAGCCTGCCTTTCTCTCCCCCTCACGGCTCTCTCCATGGAGTCCTCCTCCCCTAAGACCTGCTGAGGAGCAGAAGTCGATGTCCCAGCTCCTCCTTTCCTTGTCGCCCTGCAAACATCCAAATCTGAAGGAGGCCAAACTGTAGGTCTGAAGAACAGAGCTTTGGCCTCAGAGGCCAAGAAAGTGGGCTTTGGATAGAGCTCCCACCTTGTTAGCCGAGGGTCTTGGGCGAATGACAGCATCTCTGAGCTCCAGTCTCCGACACCATCAGAACTGGGGCTCTAATGAGAGGGTCCTGAAGACCTGGCATGACGCCTGCTTCTCAAGAAGCCCTGCGTTCTGGACCTCCTCCCTCCTCTCTGAAAGAGACATTTCAGACCTTTGCAGCCGAGAAATCACAGGAATACAGAGGAGCTGACTAGGTGAGAAATGTGTGAAGGATGGAGGGCTGCTGAGTTCAGTGAGGAAATGGAGAGCCCCACAATCTGCACTTGCTTATGAGACCCAGACACACTGCTTTGCTCAGTCAGCCTCATTGTCACCAGTTAGCTCAAACCAACACATGGGTTATCTCAATGGTAGAAGTGGAATTTTAAGGAGACACAGGGAAGATTCTTGTAAAGAGGGAAGGAGAGAGGAGAGCAGAGACTGGAGAGGCCAGGAGAGGCAAGGAGGCAAGGAATGAAAGAGCGTTTTTTTGCCTAAGGCTGGCCCCTGATGTCACAACTGTAACAACAACCTCACTGACATGAGGCCAGGAGCACTGATGTGTCCCAGCTCCTGATCCAAGTTTTATATGGAAAATATGGGGATGGGGGTCATACGTAAAGCCAACACACTGTTCATCCAGGACTCATGGGATACTATCAGATATCGAATGTTAATTTTGTCTCCGCCTGCCTCCTGTCAAATTCATGAACTGGGAGGAGTCCTTTCCCTGACCCTGGGCAAAAGTGTAGGCTATTTAAAGAATTTTCTGATCTCTCTTTGGTAATAAAACATTCTAGGACAGTGAAGTCTCAAATACAGTCACAGTGCAGAGAGTCAAATATAATAAGCAAAATGTGGAGCCTGGGTGAACCTTAATTCTTCCCCTGTCCCAGAGAGAATGTGCGGGGGGGGGGGGGGAGGGAGGAGCTGGGCTTTCTTTTCTGTCCCTCCTTTAAAGTCCACCTGCTATGCTCTCGGAGGCCAGGTTGGGAGCCCCATTCCTGCCCTCTGAGTGTAGAGCAAAGAGAAGTAAAGTGAACAGGAAGGATTTTCTGAGGCCATATTGTCATCGGATGGCTTTGTGTTCTCCGGCCTGCCAAGGTTTAGAGCTGTCTCCTCTGTCATGGGTGCTTTCCTGACTTCTTTGCTGGTAGTTCTTGTGGCCTTGCCAATGCCTTATCCTCCACCTGGGTGAGCCCACCTGGCTTCTGGATGTTCGTGGACCCCCACACTGACTCTGCCTGGTGGGATCCATCACTCCCCCACATGGTCCTTTTGGGCAGGTTATAAAATGGCTCTGGTCCAGCCTTGTCTTCAGGGGGCCCACCTTCTCCTAGTTCATGAGAAACAATCTCACTGTCTGTGTACTGAATATTCTGGAAGGCAAGATTGCCTAATGGCAGCCACATTCTTTAGACCCCATGTAGCAGCTGACCAGTTGACCAGCGGCCATATCTAGAGGGGTGGGAACGGAGTTACTATGCCCCTTGCTGCAGAGGACACAGGTCATACTTGCCAAATATCCCATTGAGCCCCTCTCTTGACTTGAAGTGAAGTGGGAAAGTAAAGCTCCCTGCCAATGAGGACAGAGATGTAGAGCCATCGCCAGAGAAATCCCTCTCCCCAGTCTTCTCACTGCCTCTGCTCTCTGGACACTTACATCTTTAACTTGGGTGCAGAGTTCAAGAATCAGGTAACCAGCTCTTCACCACCTACTTTAAAATTTTTTCAAATTGTTCTTTGTAGAATATGTCATCTATTGCTTTCAAGGCTCGAAAAGAAACTGAGATCACAAGAGATCCAGCTTCATAACCTGCTATTTATACTTATATTTCTCCCACCATCTCCATCAAGGATTTGTAGCACTTACTATATATACAAATTCAGTAAACTAGCATAGAAATACAATTTTTAAAAATCAGAATCAGAAAAATTGATAGACTAGTATAACAATACCAAGGGAAAGATAGTTTGTTGCCCTACTGTCTGCATATTAGTCTGCAAATTTGGTGCAGAGCTTCCTGGCAGTCAAAACAAAAATGCATAGTATATTCATTATTCAGTTTAAATTTCCATGTGAGAAAATTTTAGTGGTTGTTTGAGGATAAAATAAAGCAAATGTATATATATATATATATATTTTTTTTTTCTTTTTCAGATTCTTGGTTCTAAAGGAATGCCTCCCCCAGATCTTCTTAGAGTGGGCATCAAGAAATGCAAAGAATCTGTGAAAACATCTCTACAGTTAACACAAACCATCTCAGTGACAGCAACTCTTAGGAGGCCACAAAAATGTGGTCTGGCACTATGGCTCAGTATTGAGAATATTATATGAATGATTTCAAACAAGCATGCCAAAAAGGCAGAGTTCCTGCTATTGAGGAAAATAACTGCTTTGGCCCAAAATGAACCTACTTCATCCATCAATTATGATAGAATTCATTTCAGGATGCGTGTCTGAGAAAGGTCCTGGCAAGAGTTGGGGGTGGGAGAGATTTCTCACTGGTGAGAGAATGAAAATGGATTGCTGGATAACACAAAACTGGGCTCACGATTCCTCAGTCATGAAGGGAACAGCAAATGATTTACCAGTGTTTGGTCCTGGCAGCCCCCTCAAGATAAGAGTCTTCACATCTAACCTTTTCTCGATGAACAAAGAGACCACAGACAAACCCAACCACCAAATGTCACCAGGAGCCAGAAGCAGCCGCTGTCTGGGGAGATTTGATGGAAGGGGTGGGTACAGGAGGGGCTTGGTCTTGGGGGCTGTGCTGATGCTCTGTGGCAAGTGTCCGGACCCTACTCCTCACATCGCCATAGCACACACCCTTTGGTGCCCCCTGCTGCCTGGTATGCTGAGCAGATAGGCTCCAGCACTTGGTCCTGTCAGTTGCATTTAGACTTAATAGAAAGAGACAGACTGTACAGCCCCTGCCATGCAAACTAATTGCTCCAGTGCCCAGCACCTAGCTGAACCTCGTGGCAAAGAAGCTGGGCATCCTGAGGAAACTCAGCCACCTTCCCGAGCATTAGGAAAAAAGCTACAAAATCGCACATTCCAATTCCAGAGACTTCCAGAGACGGTCCCGCGTTCCGTTTTTGGGGGTGATGGCATCCCACAGCACAGCTGCACTTAAAGGTTGGGGCAAACATAGCCTTATAATTTGGTCAAGGCCCAGGGCCTTGCATGAGAGATGCCAGTGACTACGGGTTGATTGACTGTATCTGCCTCACAGGTCTGTTGTGAGGATGATTGAGAGGAGGCTTGTGAAGCACTCGGCATGTTTCTTGGCACACGGTAGGGGCTGAACCCCGTTCCTCTGACCAGTTTGCCTAACAAACAGGATTCTGGGTGTAATCAGAACCTTGCTTCCCTGTTTCTGCTTGTTCAAACCCCCTCAAAAAGTCAGTGCCCACACATGCTACCAGACACCCTCAGGTACACAGTCCCAAATACACTCTCAGTTCAGTAATAAATAGGTCCCGTTCCCTGAAATATCAAAACTCCATTCTTAATTAAAGTGGATCCTCCCCCTCTACCAGCTCAGGTATGTTGCAGGCCAGTGGCTGGAGGTGGTAAGGAGGGTGAGGAGTTGGATGGGCTTCCCTGGGTCTCCATCTTTCCCTTTCATAAGCCTATCTGCCATGCTAATTAAGGTATGTAACCAGTATGGGAGCTGGGGAAGGACAGAGAGGTAAAGGGGCAGGAAAATTCCCATTTCCACTAGTGTTCTTTTGATGGCCTAGATCAGAGCTCCCTACATTTGGCAGAGGTTTGGAGACAACTCACGGGGATTGTGTATGAATTCTTCAGAGATCCCTGTCCCATAGTGTAATCTTGTACCTCAAGTTCCCGTGATGGGAAAATGCATCTCTTTTCAGCACCTCCTCAGCCTTAGGCACCTGGAGGTTCCTGCAGCATCTTTCCCCACTGCCCCGTCCTAGGAAACTTCTTGGGCGTCTCGCCACAGTTCTTCTGCATGTGTGGCCAACACTTTAACCCATTAGAAACACCAAGTATCCCAACTGTCTCAACATACAAAGTGCAGGATGTCCCCGTGCAGCCACCCCACTCTACTCTTCCTTCAGAATGTTTTCTTCTTTCTCATTATGAAAGCATCTGTCCATCATATTAAGTTGAGAGTTTGCAAATGCATAATCTGCAGTGTGTTAAATCCTCCCAGGTACAATCATTTAAATGTTTGTGAATGTGAATTCCAGCCAAGCACGACATTCATTTCTCCACACAGCCAGTGGGAATGCGAAAACCCGGTGACAGCCTTTGGACAATGGCCATAACAGGTAAAAGAAAACAGCTTGCTTTATGGAGTTAAATTGGTTCAAGTTTTATAGCTGTTTGATTGCTTATGTTACTGAGTTTGTTCACACCAATTTGCATGTAAACGCAACTATTATGAAGAACAAGAGGCAAAAGAGTTTCAGCCAGGTGTCCCCGATGAAGAAAAACTTTTCAATGGACAAATTCCTAGTAAGAATAGACAAGCCTCTGGCAGAACTGTGGAGAAGGAACAGCATGACGGCAGACAAAACCAGCTACATAATTTGTGGGGACCCTTGTTCAGATTCTGGAGACAGTGACAGCAGAGCACTGCACCAGTGGACTGCAGGTCAGGACACTGGCTTGTCTGTAGGAGAGGGAGGAAAGTGACATTGGATGACCACTGGACTTGAAGAGCTCTTCCAGAGCTGGTAAATGTGACACTCACGAGAACCCCGGGAGGTCCTGATGTTTCAGTGAGGAAAGTCAAAGCTGTGAGAGGCTGGTGCTTATCTGGAGCACCCAGCCACCAAGTGGTGGGTCCGAAATCCAAATCCTGCTTTTCCACTGTAACTCACTGCTTCCTTTCCTGTCCTCTTCTCCATGCCTCCCCACCCTGGCCACTCTGAACCCTGCCAGCAGAAAAACAGGAACCAACCTGCTAGAAGTCATTGATAGAGCCGCCCACACACTCTGAAGAAATCGCCTTTTAAGCTGTATCTCATGGGAAAATGAAATGTTTGGTTCCCTGTGACAGAAAGTTCCCTCAGCTGTGAAGATACAGGAGCAAAGTTTGAGAGGCTGGCCCTTGGAGTGACTGCTCCCTTGGCCTGTGGTGGCCTGAACTTGCAGTTGGACGCTTTACTCCCACTGCCTCCTGACACCCCTGGCTGTCCCAGCCCCAAATGGCCACGTTCTGCTGTCCCTACTGGCAGCTCCAAAACCCCACTGAAATGCCAAAAAAAAAAAAAAAAAAAAAAAAAGTCCCGCACTCTTAAAAATAATCCCAGCTTTAACTTCAGTGGAAACATTAACTTGTCTCTTATAGTTCTTCAAATATAAACCTAATTGGAAAGCAATGTACTGCTCAACACTGGACTGAGGGCTTCGCTTTAGTATCTTCCCAGCCTCAGATTATATTAACTGCTAATTATTACTTTTCTGCTTCTTATTCATGCAGAAAAAATCGATACTTTAATTACAGACTGCTTAGTAATATTTCTTTATCTGTCCTTCAATGGCACTGCAGTTTGTTTAGATGGAAACATCTAAAGATTTTTATATCCCCTGGAGCAGTTTCTCTTTTAAATACTTTCAGTGCTACACAGTCACTTTAAAGCAATAAGCACACCAAGGAGATGTAGCATGAAATTACATTCTGTCTCCAGAGCTTTTGTAATTAAATAAAAATGTGTCACTTACAAGGTTATAATTTTTGATCAGTTCATTTTCTGGAAGAGATTGGTGACTTTATTAATTAATTACTATTGATACAGTGTTCTTTAAGAATCACCAGGTTGGAGAGATTGGGAATTCTTCTTTGCTAAAAGCATCGGTCATTCCATGTGATGATGTCAGGCAGTATAATGGCAGGAACTCATGACCTTGGAACCAGGTGAACCTGAGCTTGATGTCAGCTGACATTTCCCACCAGGGTGACCTTGAGCACTTTACTCAATTTCATTGAACCTCAATGATCTCTTCTGAGAAACAAGGATAGTAACATCTCATAAGGTGTTGTAGGGATTAAACAGGTTTACACAATGTCTAGCACGTTGATATTTTTATATTATTATTATCAGTGACACCAGAGAAATACGGAATGCTGACTTCTCTCTTGAATATGGTTCCTAACATGTTTCTCTTGGGGGAAATTATAGCAACTACCATGACTATAGACTACAAAAGTACCAGTGAATCACTAATCACAGGTGTTTGCATTTTTCCAGGATACGATATATATTTCTTCTTGTTTTTCAGCCTAAGCCACTTTTGGCAATAGAAAGAAATGCATCTGAGAGCAAAATTTTTTTTGCCAAAATGAGAGGGGGGATAAGAAATGGAGGTAAAGGAGCCCAGTCTGGACACTCTCTCCTCTCACATTCCCCAACCCTATGTAACGCAAGGTCCTACTGTGAGTGAGGCAATGCCTCTTGTTTTCTCTCCCTTCTGTGAGTTTTTTTGGGGGTACTCTAACCCAATGAGGCAAAGATGTTGTTGTTTTTAATCTCAACAACTGAATGTGACCTTCTCCCTCTAGACAGCAATAAGTGAGTTCAGTAAGGGAGGGCTGGAGAAGGCCCCATGCAGATGGCATGGTTCTCTGACTGTCTTCTTTGTCCTGCGATTGGTGCCGTGCTGCCGTGACAGCTTCATCCTCTTGAAGAAATAGGATCTGGAAAGGAGTGTAGCACTGTGACTGAAGCCTCCCTGATGGGTCTGTGTCGTGCGGGAGACCCTGCTCGCTGCGCCATTTGTCATGCGGGGCAGCCTGCGGGGTCTCTGCTCCCGCTCCCCATACAAGAACGCAGGATATGGTGAGGCCGAAAAGGAACACCCACGGAGCCATAGATGGGGGAGTCATACCACTATATTCTCTCTGGCGGCACTATACTCTCACTGGAGGCTGGATCCACACTGTCCGCAAACCGCCATCCGCGCCTGCCAGCCCAGCCGCCATCTTCTTGCTAGCCCCCATTCTTTCTCTCTTCTCTCCCCCTCTCTGCTAGCGTAGCCACAGCAGTTATATTAGTGGCCAATGGCTCACTGGTTACAGCTGACGGCCAACTAGCCACAGCTGATGGCCATGCAATCACAGTTGGCCATTTACTACCTGAGCCAACACCTGTCTATGTGAGGCCGAGAGCCTGGAAACTGCTTTCTGGGGCTCTGCCCCCACACTCCACCCCTACAGGCTCTCACCTCACAATCTATGCGACAAGCGTCTTCCGCGAGGGAACCTGTGCGAGGAGCCTGGGGGTGAATGCAATATCCTGGACATAGCCAGGCTCTCTGGGCACAGCCAGGGTTTCTCAGGGAACCACCAGTACTTCTGGGCACGGCCAGACTTCCTGGACTTCTTAGGGTACCACTAGTTTTCCCGGGCACAGCCAGGGTTTCTCAGGGCACCACCAGTACTTCTGGGCACGGCCAGACTTCCTGGACTTCTTAGGGTACCACTAGTTTTCCCGGGCACAGCCAGGGTTTCTCAGGGCACCACCAGTACTTCTGGGCACGGCCAGACTTCCTGGACTTCTTAGGGTACCACCACTCTCTCTCTGGGAACAGCCCGACTTCCTGGACTCAGCCAGGTCTCTCAGGGCACTGCCACTCTCTCTGGGATACAGCCCGACTTCCTGGGCACAGCCAGGGCATCTTCAGGGCACAGCCAGACTTCCTGGACTCAGCCAGGGCTCTCAGGGCACTGCCACTCTCTCTGGGATACAGCCCGACTTCCTGGGCACAGCCAGGGCATCTTCAGGGCACAGCCAGACTTCCTGGACTCAGCCAGGGCTCTCAGGGCACTGCCACTCTCTCTGGGAACAGCCCGACTTCCTTGGCACAGCCAGGGTATCTTCAGGGCTCAGCCAGACTTCCTGGACTCAGCCAGGGCTCTCAGGGCACTGCCACTCTCTCTGTGCCTCTCAGGGTACCCTGCTGGAACAACAGCGACTCACAATCAAGGTGCTTACATATTCTCAATGGCGGCCAGTCAAGAGACAAAAGCAAATATCCCCCAGTTCCACTAACAACAGTTCCCAAACAAACAGTCAAGTGGTCCATTAAATTAGGGATGGAAGGCAATTCCCCATAGTCCATAGTCATTCACCAGGGCTGTCCTGGGGGTGAAGGATGACCGTGACCTCACCCTCATCTCCCAAGGAGGACTCAGCAAGCGTTTCCTCCTGGGACAAGTCCCGCATCCGGGCTGCCTGACCAGGAACTTCCCGGCCCACAGGGCTGCAACGACCTTTGCTTTCTCTGGCCTGTGCTGGTTGGGGAACCGTCCACATCTTTCCACCTCTCCACGGGGCTCCATCTGTCCAGCAGCTGCATGGCTTTTCCTGTGCTGGTGGGAGAACCGTCCACGTCCTCCCACCCCTCCACGGGGGTCCAGCTCTCCGGCAGCTGCTCCTCCTGGTCTTCCAGAGACTGAGTGTTCATACACACAAACCGCTCCACCATCCTTTGGAGAGCTTTGGCTGGCACCATATCCTGCCGACTACGCCATGTGTCGGGAGGGAGACCCTGCTCGCTGCGCCATTTGTCGTGCGGGAGACCCTGCTCGCTGCCCCATTTGTCATGCGGGGCAGCCTGCGGGGTCTCTGCTCCCGCTCCCCATACAAGAACGCAGGATATGGTGAGGCCGAAAAGGAACACCCACGGAGCCATAGATGGGGGAGTCATACCACTATATTCTCTCTGGCGGCACTATAGTATACTCTCACTGGAGGCTGGATCCACACTGTCCGCAAACCGCCATCTACACTTGCCAGCCCAGCCGCCATCTTCTTGCTAGCCCCCATTCTTTCTCTCTTCTCTCCCCCTCTCTGCTAGCGTAGCCACAGCAGTTATATTAGTGGCCAATGGCTCACTGGTTACAGCTGACGGCCAACTAGCCACAGCTGATGGCCATGCAATCACAGTTGGCCATTTACTACCTGAGCCAATACCTTTCTATGTGAGGCCGAGAGCCTGGAAACTACTTTCTGGGGCTTTGCCCCCATAGTCTGTGTCATGGAGTCTCCATCCAGATACCACTCTTGTATTGGATGTGTGGTTATCTCTTCAGACCCTTCTCACCAGCCAGTCTGGGGTTATATGTCCTGTGGTGCCAAGAAGGGCTCAGAGGCAAGCTGGAGGTAAGGGACCAAGTCACCTAGGAACCTGCACAAGGGCCCCAAATGTGAATTCACAGCCCTATTTTCTCTGAGTCATACCTCTGCCTGCTGACTAGCACTTACGGTGGTTAAACTGAACTGCTCAGCACTACCACTGCCAGCTGTGTGATCTTTGGTTACTAAGTTCCAGTCCTGTCCCAATCTACCTTTTTAAACAGATCTACACGTTCATTGCAAACCCACTGCTCTCTCCACCATTCCGTCATCCATCACCAGACCATGCTTACATCTGCTTTACCAAGGCACATGGTTGCCATAGCTGAGACAATCTCATCCTCCTCTCCAAACAGTGAAATTCCACCCATTCTTTGAAATCTGTTAGTCCACCTCCTGCAGGAAGCCTACAGTTGCCCCTGCAACTTACAGAGCTCTGTCTCTGGGTGCCAGGTTCTGTTCAATGGTTTCATCTGTTTCCGTGGATGCCCTGCTGGCATGGTCACATGCAATCAGAAACCACTTCCTAAGATTCTCGGGGACCTGCTGTTTCAAAGGTTTCTGTTAGAAGCAATGTGCAGATAAATGACAGCTGCTAGGCTAGGGACCTCCTTGATTCCAGAATATTCCATCCTTGGCAAAGAAAGCAGGAATAGCACAGTGTCCTAACCGAAGAATTAGACATGGTCATGTTGACCCTCAATGACATTGCAGCAATATCCTGTTCTTGTCATAGCAATTGGGACAAAGTCCATTCCCACAAAAATGGATTTCCGCTTGAAAGGAAATTGATGGCCTAACCTAGAATCCTACTGAAGAAGCAAGATAGACCTTATTTGAAAACCAATTGGGGTAAAACCTGCCAATTCCCCCTTTAGAATTTGCCTCCTAACAAAAAAAAACAAAAACAACAACAACAACAAAATTACTCCCTGGCCTCAAAAGCATCCATCCACCTTTATCTTTCACTTCTATTTCACAAGCTTGGCATTCTCATTAAAATGTTCTTTCATTAAAATCCATTTTCACAGCAGATGGACAAGAGAGACACTGCTGATAGATGGTGCCATCCTCTGCAGCTGGAGCCATTTCTGGTGCTACTGCTACTATCGTCAACCATAGGAGGGCCCCATAATGTCACCCATCTCCCCTGTGCCTCATTCAGGCCACACACCTCGGGTTATAATCCCGTCCCTGACATCTGTTGACAGGGGTTGGCCCTGTGTATAATTCAGTCAACCAGCTAACAGACCAGAAAGCACGTGCTCAGACCTGGCTGGGAGTGGTCCAGTGTTGGAGGTGTAGCCATCCATTCCCAAATATCTACAGGAGACCCGTGATTTCTCCAGCACCAATTTTCTAGATACCAGGGCATAGGGTAGTAAATGTAACCAAAAGGTATAATCTAGTGGGAGAGACAGGTGATTCATAAATAACAATGAAGAGCCCACTTCAGGTAGCGATTAAGAGCTACGGAAAAAAATGCAAGCAGGTGACTAGGCGTGTGTGACAGAGAAAGTGGTATAAAAGTTAGTCGGTCCTCTCCCACATGGAATTAACATTCTAGTTGTGGAAAGCATTTGACTCAACAATAGTGACCCAAAGCATTCTGAGTGTGGTTGAGACAACCAGGGCTTTAAACTTCAGAGCAAGGGATGGGAGACAAAGAAGATCGCATTGTTAGAGATGGATCATGGAGGAGGAACACCTGGAACCAATCTTGAAATATGAGTAGCACGGAGAGTTACCAAACCAAGCACATTCCATGAGCCAGGCTATACCCATTTTATAGACAAGGAAACTGAGACTCACAGAAATTGACTTGTCCAAGGTTTTGTTGCTCATAAATATTGGTGCCAAGTCTTTATTCCCCAATAGTCATGTTTCACCATGTGAAAATATGGTGTCCTTGGGCCTCAGATGAGCAGTCAGCATCCACATGTGTGTTTCAGATGGCAGGTAAACAGGAGGTATTCTCCTAGAAAAGGGGAGTCTCTCTGGAAAATCTGTAGTCCAGTTCTGGAAGCCCCACTGTCTTCTGTCAGGCTCAGATGGCTGCAGCCTTCCCATGAGCTCACCTGAGTGACAGCTCTGTGGCTTTTCAGCTGGCAGCAGCAGTAGCAGCAGAGGCAGCTTTAGGTGATTAAACAGCCTAGGGCAGAGCTTGTCAAAGAACTCCCAGCTCTACTGTCACTAAACATATATAACTGTCACCCAGCCATCATACACCAACTCCCAAGGGAAGATGGTGGGCCAGAGACCACCATCGGCTGATGGAGGGAAAGAGGGCACTGAGACAGGTGGGGCTGCTGACTCGAGCAACGCAGGTATGGAATTCTAGGTGTTTAGGGCTTGGGGTATGTTTTTACTTCTTTTAAAATCAACTTTATTAAGTTATAATTTACACACAATAAATACAACTATTTTCAATAGTATTCAATGAATTTTGGCAAATGTACACACACACACAAACACACACACACACACACACACACACACACACGCACTCAAAGATGCTAGTGCTTCTGTCAGGCCCATCTGTAAAATGCACAGCGCTATCAACTAGAATCTCACCACTTGCGTAGTGGCCCAGGGAACTATCTCCGATGGCTTTATGAACAGTTTTCGGGATCTACACCTGATAGACACTATAAGGACTGGGCCATCAAAGGTCCCCAGAAACCACACAGCCAAAGGTCTCTATTCATCTACCAGTGGACAGAGAAGGTGCTCCGAGCCCGGCTGTCTGACACGCAGCAGAGTGTAGTGGGGAAGAGCACTGAGTCTGGAACCAGGCTATAAATCTCAGCCCACCTCTTACCCCCTGTAGTGGAGGTAATGTTCCCCCTCCCCCTATAATGGAGGTAATGATAGCGCTTATCTCATAAGGATATCGTGAGATCGCATAAGGATATCGTGAGGTCTCATGAGGTGTGTGAGGTGCTTGTAAGTGTGGCGATAGTAAGTTGTGAGTGTTACATAAGCACTACCATCATCTGTGGTCCCAAGGATGAACAGAGGAGGACTCAGTCATTGCACAGGCCTAAGGAGAGAAAAAAAAATGGGGGCAAGAAAGAATCATTACCTTAGTGTGTTGGGTCCTTAGCTTTCAATTTAATCTTCTTCAGAGAAGAAAATATGGGATGTTCTTTTTGGCCGTTGGTGTCCAAGATATTCAAAGTGTGTAGGTAGGAGGGGTGGGATCTCACCAGAAGCTGAATTTGCCAGTACCTTGGCCTTGGAAATCCCAGCCTCCAGAACTGTGAGAAAATTAATTTATATTGTTTAAGCCACCTAGTCTGTGGTATGCTGTTACAGCAGCCCGAGAAGACTGGTACTAGCTCCAGCACTTCTCCCTCTTCCATCTTGTTCCTCCCCAGGATCTCCTCTCCTCATCTTCTTCCTTATTTTTTCTTGTCACTTCAGCCACTGCATTTTGGTAGTTGAGAGTGAGGTTTCGCTGTCTATCCCAAGAGACTTTTCAAAGTCATTGTCCAATTGGATACGGCGCTCCCCCTGTAGGGAGTTCTGCTGCATACACTTGTGTCTGCTTCTTGACATCTCATTAGATAAACCGTGTTACTTCCTGTTGGACAAGAGTCCCAACTGGGAAGCCCAGCAAGCTCTCATTCCAGTCCGCAACTGGGCCACAGGTCTGAGTAAATCCACAGCATTTGACGTGTGTGAAGTCATGTGTGTGAGTTAGAACAGACTAACTAACGTGCAAAGATTGCTTAAAAACTGTTTTGACCCCAGCATCTACTTGTTGCTCTAAGAGCAGTGTGAACATATCACTTCATAGGATACAAAGTGATGGGACTATGTGGAAAGGGTGGACTACCAACAACAGATCATCCTTGGACAATGGGGCACACTTGGCACTGTGTGCAGGGAATTGCTCTTATTTTCCCACAGATTAGTGAAGAAATAAACATAATTAGTCTTTTATCCAACCTATGGCAAGTAATAGTGGTGGTAATAACCAATTCAAAATAAAAAGCCATGGCTAACTATTCACATGGGAAAATTTGACCCAGAATATTGGACTTTGTGGCTTTGTGGAATGACCACAAAAGGAAACTGACAATGTAACATTGGCAGAGGCCATAATCAGTAAGGTTTTTTTATTAATAATAAAGCTGTCCAACAAATTAAATCTCCAAAGCAAAATATGTGTGTGTGTGTGTGTGTGTGTGTGTGTGTGTGTGTGTATATATATGAAAAGAACTGATTTAGATAAACAGAATTTTAGAAAAATAAAAGTGGAAACAATTTGATGCAGTTTAACCGCACTTCATAAAATAATTGACAAAAAAAATTAAATTGGATAATAGAGTTTAATCTAAAAAATACATTTTCAATGAATATTCCTCAAAGCGGGTATAATTCTTACTCAAATATTTGTATTCAAAACACTCAGTGTAGGGACAGGAGGGTGGGGAATGGGGTTCCTGGAACCAGGTACAGACAAAGTAAACATTTTACATTAAGACCAAGCTGAAGCAACACAGCATATTCAATTAATAGTTGTAGGATGGACTATTAATTAGCTAAAAGCAGGTAGCTCTGCCTCTCTGGCCTGCCTAGTCAAAAGACTTCCCTTCAGAACACACTTTCAGTACATATGTGGCCACCACTACCAACATCAAGACTCCACACCCACCAAGCTCAACATCTCTGCCACACTCGGTAGCCCCACTCAGAACACGACATAGCCCAATTTTGTCAGCTAGGATTCTCTTGAACATAATCTAAATATCTTGATTTTGAAACTGTGGGGAGGGGACAACAGCTGATTTTGAGGCACCTGAGAATCACTTCATTGTTTCAAAATGTTTTACAGTTTTGCTGTAGTAAAAATGTGTTCAAAGGGGAGAAAAGACAAGTATTTCTCCTGTGCTCTTCATGTAGGCCTCACAAAAACCTCCCCCACGATAATCGGTATTATTCCTTGTTGAGATGTCTGTCTCCTCTGACTGTCAGCCTTTTGAAAAGTTGGGTAGGTCACCAGCCATGAGCCATGTCTGACACACAGTAAAATTTGACTATTTTTCTTGAGTGAACGGGTAAGTTCAAGGACTCCCCCCCAAAAAAAAAAAATTGACAGAAAAGTAAATAGATTAAAATTTCCTTTCAAAATAGAAAACGTACAGTTCTGGATGGTTTGATTACCGTGTTTCCCTGAAAATAAGACCTAGCCAGACAATCAGCTCCAATGCGTCTTTTGAAGCAAAAATTAATATAAGAACTGGTCTTATTTTACTAAAACATAAGACTGGGTCTTATATAATATAACAAAATATAATATAATATAATATAATATAATATAATATAATATAATATAATACAATATAATATTGGGTCTTATATTAATTTTTTGCTCCAAAAGACGCATTAGAGCTGACTGTCTGGCTAGGTATTATTTTCAGGGAAACACGGTAGCAGCAAGATGAGAGATCCATTAAGAGCCCATGTATAGAACAAGAAGAAAATATTCAGGTGAATTAAATCCACCAGCCAGAATCAGCTGGCCATTGAAGGCCGAAAATACCAGTAAGAGGACAGTTTGTTGAACACCCCCATTCATGAAGGTGTGCCAAGGACATAATGTGCATTATCAAGGTGAATGCCTGCAGCCCCACTCTGGGGCAGCCCATGTCACAGAAAAGGGACTGAATTTCAGAAAGGAAACTTTCCTGAGAAAGGTACAAAAATAAATCCAACTCATGGTTGTCGATCAGAGCTTTGCATAAGAACAACAGTGGAGCTTTCTATAAACACAGGTGCTGAAGTCCCATCCCACTAAAGGCTGTGACTTGTGGGTCTGCAGTGAGTCTGTGGCATCTGTGATGATTAGAAAGCTCCCAGAGTAACACTGATGCTCATAAGGTGGGCATCAGAATCACCTCGAGAGCATTAAAATGCTCGACCAGTCCAACCAGAATCTCCAGTTACATTTTAGTATCTTTCATCTGACCATCCATATCAAATGTCCCCATTCAAACAGTACCCAAAATCGTGATATATGATCAGAAACTCTGGTCTTTATGTCTAGTGGCTCTTTGAATCTCTTATGCTATAGTATTGTAGCAGTATTAACAGGATTTTATGTAAAATTGGGATAGACTCCATGACCACAGCTAAATATATAAAGCATAAGCAACCTACCTTCTGGGTTTTGAAATGGTTACTCTTTTTTTTTTAATTAAAGTTTATTGAGGTGACAATTGTTAGTAAAGTTGCATCGATTTCAGGTGTACAATTCTGTAATACACCATCTATATATCACATTGTGTGTTCACCACCCAGAGTCAGTTCTCTTTCCATCACCATATATTGGATCCACTTTACCTTCATCTACCACCCCCTTCCCCCCTACCCTCTGGTAACCACTAAACTATTGTCTGTGTCTATAAGTTTTTGTTTTTTCATTTGTTTTCTTGTTGTTTTGTTGTTTTTAGTTTTATATACCACATATCAATGAAATCATACGGTTTTTTACTTTTTCTGTCTGACTTACTTTGCTCAGCATAATAATCTTAAGATCCATGCGTGTTGTTGCAAATGGTACTATTTCATCTTTTCTTATGGCAGAATAGTATTCCATTGTGTATATATACCACAGCTTCTTTATCCAATCATCTATCAAAGGACACTTTTGTTGTTTCCATGTTTTGGCCACCATGAATAAAGCTGCAATGAACATTGGAGCACATATATCTTTATGAATAAATATATTCAAATTTTTGGGGTAGATATCCAGGAGAGGGATTGCTGGGTCATATGGTAATTCTATTCTTAATTTTTTGAGGAATCTCCACATTGCCTTCTACAGCGGCTGCACCAGTCTGCATTCCCACCAACAGTGTATGAGGGTTCCTTTTTCTCCACAGCCTCTCCAACACTTGTTACTATTTGTCTTGTTGATGATAGCCATTCTGACTGGGGTGAGGTGCTATCTCATTGTGGTTTTTATTTGTATTTCTCTGATGATTAGTGATGTTAAGCATTTTTTCATATGTCTATTTGCAATTTGTATGTCCTCTTTGGAGAAATGTCTATTCAGGTCCTCTGCCCACTTTTTTAATTGCATTCTTTGTTTTTGTTGTTGTTGAGTTGTATGAGTTCCTTATATATTTTGGATGTTATCCCCTTATCAGAGGCATTGTTCGCAAAAAATCTTCTCCCATTCTGTTGGTTGCCTCTTTCTTTTGTCGATGGTTTCTTTCACTGTGCAGAAGCTTTTTAGTTTGATATAGTCCCATTCATTTATTTTAGCTTTTACTTCCCTTGCCTTTGGGGTCAAATTCATAAAATGCTCTTTGAATCCAAGGTCTATAAGTTTAGTACCTATGTTTTCTTCTACGCGTTTTATTTTTTTAGGTCTTATGTTTAGGTGTTTGATCCATGTTGCATTAATTTTGGTACATGGTGATAGACGCAGTCCAGTTTCATTCTTTTGCATGTGGCTTTCCAATTTTCCTAGCACCATTTGTTGAAGAGGATGTCTTTTCTCCATTGTATGTTTTTGGGTTGTTGTTTTTTTTTTTTTGTAGTCAAAAATGATCTGTCCATATTTATGTGGGTTTATTTCTGGGTTTTCAGTTCTATTCCATTGGTCTGTGTGTTTATTTTTCTGCCAATATCATACTGTTTTGATTATTGTAGCCCTATAGTGCAAGCTGAAGTCAGGAAATGTGTTACCTCCAGTATTGTTCTTTTTTCTTAGGATTGCTTTGGCTATTCAACATATTTTGCGGTTGCATACAAATCTGATGATTTTTTGTTCTATTTCTTTAAAACATGCCATTGGGATTTTGATGGGGATTGCATTAAATCTATATATTGCTTTGGGAAATAAGGCCAATTTAACTATGTTGATTCTTCCGATCCATGAACACGGAATATCTTTCCATTTCTTTGTGTCTTCCTCAATTTCTTTTAAATATGTCATAGTTTTCAGTATATAGGTCTTTCACATCTTTGGTTTAGTTTATTCCTAGGTATTTTGTTCTTTTTGTTGCAATTGCAAAAGGAATTGTTTTGTGTGTGTTTTTTTCTTTTTATGAGATTTCATTGTTAGTGTATAGGAATGCAATGGACTTTTGTACATTGATTTTGTAGCTGGCAACTTTACTGTATTCGTTTATTGTTTCTAATAGCTTTTTGGTGGAGTCTTTAGGGTTTTCTATATACAACATCATGTCATCTGCAAAGAGTGACAATTTAACTTCTTCATTCCCAGTTTGGATGCCTTTTATTTCTATCTTTTGCCTGATTGCTTTGCTAGGACTTTCAATATAATGTTGAAAAGAAGAGGTGACAGAGCCCTGTGGAGTTCCTGAACCTAGAGCAAAGGGCTTCAGTTTTTTACCATTAATTATGATAGTAGCTGAGGGTTTGTAATATATGACCTTTATTATGTTGAGGTATTTTCCTTCTATAACTATTTTATTAAGTGTTTTAATTATAAATGGATGTTGTATCTTGTCAAATGCTTTTTCTGCATTTATTGATATAATCATATGATTTTTGTCCTTTATTTTGTTTATGTGACATATCACATTGATCGATTTGCATATGTTTACTCATCCTTGTGCCCCGGGGATGAACCCCACTTGGTCGTGATGAATAATCTTTTTAATGCATTGTTGCATTTGATTTGCTAAATTTTTGTTAAGGATTTTTGCATCTGTATTCATCACAGATATTGGTCTGTAATTTTTTTTGTTTGTTTTGTTTTGTTTTGTTATCCTTACCAGGTTTTGGTATCAGGGTAATGTTGGCCTCCTAAAATGAGTTAGGGAGTATTGTTTCTTCTTCAATTTTTTGAAGAGTTTGAGTAGGACAGGTATTAGATACTCTCTGAATGTTTGGTAGAATTCACTAGTGAAGCCATCTGGTCCCAGACTTGTGCTTTGGGGAAGGTTTCAACTGACTGATTCTATTTCCTTACTGTTGATCGGTCTATTAGATTTTCACGTTCTTCTTGATTCAGCCTAGGAAGCCTATATGTTTCTAAGAACACATCTATTTCTTCTATGTTACTGAATTTGGTGACATATGATTCTGCATAGTACTTTTGGCTGATCCTTTGTATTCCTGTGGCATCTGTGGTAATTTCCCCTCTTTCATTTCTGATTCTTTTTGTTTGTGTCTTTTCTCTTTTTATCTTAGTGAGTCTAGCCAAGGGTTTATCAATTTTAATAATCTTTTCAAAGAACCAGCTCTTTGTTGCATTATTTTTTTCTATTGTCTTTTTGTTCTCTATTTCATTTAGTTCTTCTCCGATTTTTATTATTTCCTTTCTTCTGCTGAACTTGTGTTTCATTTGTTCTTCTTTTTCTAGTTCTTTAAGGTTTAATGTGAGGTTATTTACCTGGGATTTTTCTTGTTTCTTGAAAACTGCTTTCACTGCATCCCAAAATTTTGGTAGGATGTATTTTCATTGTCATTTGTTTCTATGTATCTTTTGATCTCTCCTCTAATTTTTTCTTTGACCCAGTCATTCTTTAAAATTATGCTGTTTAATCTCCACATATTTCTGGGTTTTCCTGCTTTATTTTTTTTTATTTTTTTTTTTATTAAATTTATTGGGGTGACAATTGTTAGTAAAATTACATAGATTTCAGGTGTACAATTCTGTATTACATCATCTATAAATCCCATTGTGTGTTCATCACCCAGAATCAGTTCTTCCATCACCATATATTCGATCCCCCTTACCCTCATCTCCCACCCCCCACCCCCCGCCCCCCTTACCCTCTGGCAACCACTAAACTATTGTCTGTGTCTATGAGTTTCTGTTTCTCATTTGTTTGTCTTGTTCTTTTGTTGTTTTTGGTTTATATACCACATATCAGTGAAATCACATGGTTCTCTGCTTTTTCTGTCTGACTTGTTTCGCTCAGCATTACTCTTTGCAGTTGATATCCAATTTCAAAGACTTGTGATCAGAGAATATGGTTGGTATGATTACAATCTTAAATTTGGTGAGGCTAGTTTTATGTCCCAATATATGGTCTATCCTTGAGAATGTTCCATGTACACTAGAAAAAAATGTATAGTCCGATACTCTAGGATGAAGTGCTCTATAAATGTCAATTATATCTATTGCATCTAATGTGTCCTTTAGGGCTGGTATTTCATTATTTATTTTCTGTTTGGATGATCTATCTATAGCTGTCAATGATATATTTAGGTCCCCTACTATAATTGTGCTTTGGTCAATTTCTCCCTTTAGTTCTGTTAGTATTTGTTTAGTATATTTTGGTGCTCCCTGATTGGGGGCATAAATATTGATGACTGTTATGTCTTCTTGTTGTATAGTCCCCTTTATCATTATGAAATGTCCATCTTTGTCTCTTGTCACCTTTTTATCCTGAAATCTGTTTCATCTGATATTAGTATGACTACATCTCTTTTTCTCTGAATACCATTTGCATAGAGTGTCAGTTTCAACCCTTTCACTTTGAGTCTATATTTGTCATTGTAGCTGAGATGTGTCTCTTGGAGACAGCATATGATTGGGTTTCGTTTTTTGATCCAAACTGCTACTTTGTGACTTTTTATTGGTGAATGCAGTCCATTTACGTTTAGAGTGATTGTTGATATGTGAGAATTTCCTATCATTCTATCCATGGTTTTCTGGTAAGATGGTGTCTCCCTTGTTTCTTTTCCTTTTTGTTGCTCTCTATTATTTCAGTGTGGTTGTATTCCATGATTTTTCCCTCTATTTCTTCATTTTTTATGTTATGTATTTCAGTTCTGGATTTTTTTTTTTTTTTTTTTTTTTGGAGTGGTTACCATTAAGTCAATGTAAAAGAAAGTTTCATATTCAGAGTATTCCATTTTCTTCAGCATGCTTGCTTTCTCCATTCCCTTGTGTGGGTTCAGACTTTTAGTCTCTCCCCTTTTATGTTTTTATTGTCACATATTATCCCTATTTATGCTGTGAGTATATTTCTGCACTACAGTAGCAAGTTGCCTTTTTCTTCTTTTTTTAAGAGTTTGTTTCTTCTTCTTCTTCTTTACCTTGTATGTTATGTTTAAGTGTATTGTGTCCCATTGGGTATAGGAGTTGCCATTTCCTGCTTCTGTCTGTTCAAAATAGTTCACATGGATTTGTATTCTTTTGCTTTTTTATTTCAAGTAGAATAGCTTCCTTCAGTATTTCTTGTAGTGCAAGTCATGTGTTAGAAAATTCCTTCATCTTCTATATGTCTGGAAATGTCTTTATTCCTCCTTCATATCTAAAGGATATCTTTCCTGGATATATTATTCTTGGCTCATAATTTCTCTCTTTAATAGTTTGAATATTTTATTCTACTCCCTCCTGGCTTATAGAGTTTCTGGTGAAAAATATGATGATAATCTAATGGGCTTTCCTTTGTAGATTACCATCTTCTTTCCCCTGGCCGCTTTAAGGATTGTTTCTTTGTCATTAATTTTTGAGAGCTTCAGTACAATGCACCTTGGAGAAGGCCTGTTGGGATTGAGGTAATTAGATGTTCTATTTACTTCTTGGTTTCAAGGACCCGGTTCTGTCCACAAGTTTGGAAGCTCTTGTCGACTATTTTTTTGAATATATTATCCGTTCCCTTCTCTGTTTCTTCTCCTTCTGGTATGCCTATTATTCTTATATTACTCTTTCTGATGGAGTCAGAAAGTTCTTGTAGAGTTCTTTCATTTCTTTTAACTCTCAAGTCTCCCTCTTCTTCCATCTGTGTCATTTCCAGGTTTCTATCTTTGATGTCACTGATTCTTTCCTCCATCTGGTCAACTCTGTTACCTAAGCTGGCTATTTCATTCTTCATTTCTTTTATTGAGTTCTTAATCTCCAGAAATTCTATTTGGTTCTTTTTAAAATCTTCAATCTCTTTGGCAAAATGTTCATATTGTTCTTTGATTGTGTTTCTGAGTTCATTAAACTACCTGTCTGTGTTTTCTTACATCTCGTTGAGTTTTTCTAGAACTGCAATCTTGAATTCTGTCATTTAACTCACATATTTCCATGTCTTTAAGTTCATTTTCTGGAGACTTTTCACTTTCTTTCTGAGCTGTCTTGTTACCTTGGTTACTCATGGCAATTATTGAACTATTATTTCTCTTCCTAGGCATCTACAGGAGTGGGCTCTGCAACAGGTTAATAGGAATAGGTCTTTCTATTGTTTTCCAATAGGTGTTGGTGGAATGTTGTATTTTCTCTCTGACTGCAGCCTTTTATTCTCTCTCACGTTGTAGTGTTATATTTTTTCTGTACTATTCCAGCTTCTCACACAATGGGAGCATTCCCTGGAAGTTGCACTTTTCCTCTGTGAGCAGGTTGCCTGGGTCTCAGGGCACCACCTCCATTCAGGAATGTGGAAAGCTTCTGAAGTTCCAAAGCTCTTCATGCACCAGATTCAGAGCCCGTATGTTTCAGCAGCTCTCTTTACCCCTGCAGGAATCCACCCAGATAAGTGGGGATAGGGGAGGGGTGGGGTGTGAGAGGTGGCCCAGAGCAATGGCGGTGACCACCAGCACAGCCAGTCCTGCACCCAAGGCTCCTTCCCCTTCACTGGAACTAGTTGAACTGTGAGTCTGGGGATGCCGGCCACCGTTCTCAGAACTGCAAATATTCTGTTCTTCTGATCTGACACTGCTACCTTTCTGCTTCTAGCACTGGGAGGGTTGGCATGGGGTGAGCTCTGGGAGGGTGGGGAGGGGACGGCTGGGCTGAGGGCCTACTCCTTCTGTCCTCTGCTTGGCAGTGAGGGTTTAACCCCCTCCATTTTCACCTTTCTTCCTTCAGTCTTTGCTCCGAGGTCTCTGCTGTGAGCGTTGGGTTCAATTGTGTTATATGCTGATCCCTCAGGCAGGACTGTGGGCCATAAGCAGAGCACTAGAAGTCTGACTTCTTCCCTCTCCCACAGCTGCAGTAGTTCCAGAATGCAGCGAGCTCAGAGCACCAAGCTAGGTCTGCATCCTGCACTCTCCCAGCCTGGATCTCCACACTTCCACCTTCCCTCCTCCCAGCTCACCCAATTTGCCTATCTTTAGATGATTTCAGTTGCATGACTCTTAGTCTTACCTGTCTGCTGCACAGGGAGTCCTTTGTGGAATTATAGTTGTTCAATTTGTTGTAAATTCTAGGGGAGATTTCAAGAGGCTCACCTCACGCTGCCATTTTTATGATGTAATCCTGAAGAGGTTATTCTTGATCTCTCTTTTTTTTTCTTTTTTTTTTTTTTTCTGCCCAGGGACTTTCTGGCAGTATCACTGTTACCTCACTTGTAAAAGCAATACTCAAATGCTCTATATTAAATAGATTCACATTAACAACATAAAGTTTTAGATTCTTTAGGGTTAGTGTAAGTTTCTAAGTTTCTAAGTCAGCTTTCTGTTGTGTTTCATCTCCTTCACTTGCATTTTATTTGGTGTTTATCTAAAGAAAGGAAAGGGGAAAGCAAATATGAATTGTACTATTTGTACTAAATTTTGGGGATTTACTGGTAAATTTATTTCAAGGTAGGGTGTTAGGAAAAGGAAAACTTTGTATCTTAGGCTGAAAGTCTGAATGATTAACACATTTGTCTTAATGATGGTAGTTTGTTCACTCCTCCAAATGGATTTGCTTTGAAAACAAATGAAGGGCAGCTCTCCTCCTTTCCTCCACTATGGCTCAGGTGTGGCATGCTCGGTTGACCCTGTTGGATCCCAGCTGGAGCAGTATGCTACCCTCATGTTCCAGAACTTGGTTCATTCCTTTCTTGTATCCACCAAAGTTGACGCAAAAAACTACATGATCCCAAAGAGATACCTAGTTAATTCCAGCTGATGGGAAACCAGAAACTGTAAATCAATGGCTTGATATTACAGCAAATAAAAAAGGGGCTTGTGAATTTTGATTAAAAAGAAAAAAAAAAAAAGAAAAAAGAAAAAGCATCTCCAGGAGGAGACCAAGTGCTGAGAGCTTAGGGATTTCTAACAGCTAGGGTCAGAACCCCTGCAAACCAAAGTCTGCCATCCTTCCTTTTCACCACAGGAACAATCATTGGCAATGATTGAACCACAGCTCTATTAAAAATGCGGTATTTAGTAATAAATGCTATTGTCAGTGTCTCCGAAGAGAAACCTGCAGACTCTGACCAATAAGGACCTAGAAGGCAGGAACTACATTGCATGCATCTCTGTGACCCATCACTTAATACTGAGCTGATGCTAATTGTTGTTAAACACTACCATCCACTGAGGACATCCCATCACAAGCCTAATAGTGGCATTGCCACAAAGCAAAGTCTGCTACCCTAGAGGGATGGGAGAACACTAGGCCCTGCTCCTCCTCCAGGCAGCCCCATCTGGCTCTAAGGGTCCTGGAAGAACTCGGCTTCTGAAAACATCGTGATGCCTTGAACCAACGTGGAGCCATGCCTGAAGGTGGTGCTGACCCATCCTCACAGCCAGCATTTGCCAAGCACACTGCAAGGCAACAGCCTGGTGCCAAATGCCTGGCCCACCACCTGCCAGGAGGAGACAGGAAAATATCGGGTCTGCCCAACCTCACAGAGGAGGGTTAATGTGGTACAGATGGCTAATGGCCCTGCTGGGCCCTGGAACATGGGAGCCTCACGCTGACAGTGTGCTCAGGTTTCTCAACTCTCTGGAAATTCAGCACTCTCTCTTCTAAGCCTCTTTTGGAGAGGCACGGAAGTTTGTGAGTGATGATGGAGAACTGATGAGCCAGGCGGGCTTTCCTCACAGTCATCCCATCGTCATGAGGGAGGAGTCATTCAGTGCTAGCACCATCAGGAGTGCTTGGGGCCTGGTCATTGCCAGCTGCTGACAGGTGCAGGTCAAGAGGAGCAGGCCCCAGGCGTGGTTCTGTCCCTGGCACACTGAGAGGTGAGACGTGCATGGAGCACGTGAAAGGTTACATTAGGGACACAAAAAGAGCAGCAGATCGCAGGCTTGGTTCAGACCCCAGCACTGCTGTCTACTAGCCATGACTTTGGGCAAATTACCTTCTCAGCAACTCTGCTTCTTCCTTTATACAAGGGAGATTAGAATACCTACCTCATTTCTGGAATAATTAGGGGGAGGTGGCAAAGGGCCTAGTACATAACAGGTGCTCAACAAGCAATAGCTGTTATCATCACCCAGCTATGCTCTCTGCTGAGCACCGACTTACTAAATATTTGCGACTTAAGTGAATGAATAGATGGGTGAATCGATAAAAAGAAACTTTATAGGGAGACAACTATTCTAGGAAAGAGCAAATGCCTTCACACAATTTGTAAGCAGAGGTCAACATCCAGAATTTCAAAATAACTGCAGCTGCCACAAAGCACTAACTGTCTGTGAGGCACGGAGCTGAACAGCGCCCCCTGCAACCGCTGGATAGAGCACTTGGTATATAGTGTTTATTGATTCCTCAGACAGAGAAAACAAAGCTCAGAGAGGTTTTTGTTTTTCATCTTACATGCTTCATCAAGCATGGTCTACAGAGCTCAGCAGGAGTGACAGTGCCCACAGGACCCCATCAGTGCCCTAAGAGGCATGGCTTACCTCCTATATATATGCGTGCTTTATGGGACACAAGGTTGGTTATTTAGGTCCTGTTAGGTGCCTAGTGCACAGTCAACACTCAAACACCATCCAACAGCTAATTGGTTGGGTTGCAGATAACTCAATCATTTATTCACAATCACAAATACTTTTTACATTTATGCTATATGCCAGGTTTTATTATCTATGCTGCAAATTTAGCATTTAACAAAACAAATCAATTGCCTATCTTCATGGAGTTACACTGTAATGAGAGGAGGCAGATAATAAGCAAATAAACAAATAAGTCTAAAATGTGTCAGGTACTGACAAGTGCCATTTTTTAAAAATGTAGGTTAAGGAGGCAGAGAGTGACAAATTGGCAGAGCTAGTTTCTGCAGAGTGGTTAACAAAGGCCTCTCTGATGAATAGTGTTGGAGCAGAGATTTCCTCACAGTGGGGGAGTGAGCCAGGTGGATATAGCTAAGAAAAATGTCTAGGAGAGGATCTGGACTGGAATTGTCCTGTGGAGAGAAAGGAGTCAAGTGGAATTAGAAAGAAGACAGCAAGGGGCTGGAAGTAGAAATGAGGATAGCAGAGGCACCCAAGGGGACAGCATGCAGGCCCAGTGAGGACTTGAGATTTCCTCCTCAGTTCAGGGGAGACCCTGTAGGGCTTGACCAGAGGAATGGACCAACCTGACTCGAAGATTTGATCAGACTCCTCTGTCTGCTATTTTGAGGACAGACTGTGAGGGTGCAAGAAGGCAAATTAGTAAGCTATTACCAAGAACTGTTTATCAGGATTTGAACATATTAATTTATTTAATCCTTGCAACAAGACGATGAGGGGCTATTGTTATCTTCATTTTATAAATGAGAAAACTTAGGCACAGAGAGGTTAAGTAGCTTGTTCAGAATCACACAGCCAGTAAGCAGTTGACCCAGGATTTAAAACATGCAACATGGCTCCTGAGTCCATGCTGCTAAATATTGTGCTGTACGGACCCATTCAGTGTAACCCTCTGGGGAGCAGGAAACAGAGAGCTGTCTTCCTAACACAGGCAAGGGAACTCACTCATTTAGAAATCCTGGGGTGAACATGTAAACCAAAAGGAGTCTATTACTTATTTATCTCTTAAAATATATTTTGAAAAGACTCAACTAAGAAAAGAGTACATTAACAGTACTTAAGCTTATGATATCTTATTCCTATCACATCCCTAGGAAACAGATATTATCATCTCCATTTCACGGATGAAGAAACTGAGGCTCAGCAAGATGAACTAACATGCACAGGGTCCTACAGCAGGGATTCAGCTCTCACCCTTATTCTAAAGACACTCTCTTACCATCCATCTTCCAAACAGTCCTTGAAGGAAAACACACACTGTGCTGTCAGCATCAGGGGTGGAGGGGGGGAATGCTTTGTCCACACTAGACAACCAGACTAGTGGCTTGAGACACAAGAATAAAAGGGAAAATTTTTGTAATCTATTCTGGAAGCTAGAGCATTGGCAAAACCTTCCAAGACTGGGAAACTGATATTGCCCCTATGGAACCAAGCTGACAGCTGCCACCAAGCTCTTCCTGGTAGTGAAATCCACTGGGAGGACGAATGGTGGCACTCTCAATGCTAAGTGAGAGGGTGAGAGGGTTCCAATGAGGAAACATCATCCTCGCTGGTTTGCCAGAGAGGAGACATCATCCCTCCTGCCTGTAAAACTGCAATGGATTTGCACCTGGAGGAGCATATGTAATTCCAACCTTAATTGCAATAGAACAAAGCTACAGAAGGGCTACTGCCCTGAGCAGAGAAACCCAAATCTGGTTCAATCACAGTCAGCATGTACTGAGCCCCGAAAATGAGCCAAGAACAACCTAAGAGCTTTTCATGTCATTCAATCTTAAACTAGATTAAGTATGTTTTCTCTCCATCTGACGTATGCTGAATCTGAGGCAAAAGAAAGCTAACGATGTCCCCCAGAGCCACATACTGTGTTTCCCCGAAAATAAGACCTAACCGGAAAATAAGCCGTAGCATGATTTTTCAGAATGCTCGTAATATAAAATAAGCCCTAATGCGTCTTTTGGAGCAAAAATTAATATAAGACCCAGTCTTATTTTCAGGAAAATATGGTAGGGCTAATTTCATATTACGAGCATCCTGAAAAATCATGCTGGGGCATATTTTCCAGTTAGGTCTTATTTTCGGGGAAACACGGTAGCTGGTAAGTGGCCTATTTGAGATCTGAAGTCCAGCTTCTTAGAAAGCCATACTCAATTCACTTTGCCAGAGGTCAGACCAAACCCACAGATCAGCCTTTCCCACACATCCTGTTCATATGGGCACATTTACCTGCCTATGGGGGCTCCTCACCACTCCCCAGCAGGCCCAGCAGTGCGGGCAGATGGTGCAGTGACTGCCTCTTTCCCAAACCCTCTAGGCTCCCTTCCACATTCCAGACCTTGCTCTTCCTGTTGCTGACCATCCCACTCATTACCATGCCTCCCTCAGGCCCCATAAGCTGCCATTCCCGGAGCATTAATCCCAGTTATTTGTCCACAAGTTTCTGACAGCTAAACCTTGAGCAACAATTGACTGCAACAATCAATAACACAGTTAATAATTTTCTTCCTTGTACTGTCTTCCCATAATTTTGCTTCCCCAATTAGGTTATGACATCTCTGACCTCTGCCAGCAAATGGTGGGAAGGGAGAGGAAGAAGTGAAAGTGTCAGCTGACAACTATCACACGTGCCCAGACTCCGGTACTTCTAGGAGGTGAGCAAACCAAGAGGAAATACAATACGTAAGTATAGAGTGTTGGTGGTTTACAGCCAACAGTTGGGACTGGGCAAGCCTATAATGCAACAAGAAAGGGAGCTGTGGGGCATATATGGCACCTATGGCCTCAGAAGGATGAGTTAGCCATGATGTTGTACCCTCGGACTCATCCACCAACCAGGTCAAGTTGTAAATAAAACCTACCAGATATATCTGAAAATATTTCACATTTGTGTTACTCCAGTGACCCCATGGAAGGTACAACCACTTGAAGAGGTAATCCTTGGGCTAACAGAATTACAGAGTAAACTGGAAAGAGACTAACACGATGGCAGGGTGGACAGGAGCCCAAGCTGCTGCCTCTGACTCCTGACTGTCATGTCCACTAACTGTGAAAATGAGGGCACCTGCTCTGTGCTTCACTTTCCTCATCTCGAAAGTGAGTTTAATAAGTTATAGGTTAACACTTATTAACCTTTTCTAAAAATTCCTTTCATATAGTTAGGGCTCAATAAATACTCTCTATTGCCATTTTTTTCTGTATTTTCTATGCATGGAAAAGAAAAGGATGACTGTGATTATTTAAAATCATTATTACCAAAGTTGAAGAAAATTATTCATAAGTTTGACCTGATTTCTTATATTTCAAAACTGTTTACTCACTTTTAACTGGTGCAAATGTATGATTAATCAATCCCAAAATTCCTGTACAAATAGACATCTACCCATATTGTTGTTCCCATCTCATCTATGGGGAGCCAAATGTAAATTTGCTAACAATTTCCACCTCAATGTCTGAGCAATCGCTGTCATCTCCCACACACATTCATTGTATACATTCCCATGTGCAAGTGTTTGTCAGCAGAATGGAAAATAAGAAAAATAAAAGCATGTTTGTTCACATTACTCGAGTCCATTAAAAACACAAGAATATTCTGCAAAATTTTCAATGGATAATAATATTAGCGTTGGCCCCATGATTTGCTGCTAATGCCAAAGTTGCCATTCAGGAAGGGGACATTAATTTATTTCTGGGAACATGTTACAGTGACAATCTAAGAACAAAGTACCAAAGAGCTGTATCAGTGAGAACTGTCCCCTTTATAAAAACTAAAGCACTAGTTTTTATAAAATAATAAGAAAAACTAAGGCTCAGAGAAATCTACGCTCAGAAAGATTAACTAATCTGCATAAAGTCACACAGTGAATTTCTGTTTCCAACAAGAGCAAGCTAGATATCTCAGACAAATCTTTCAATTAAAGACAATTTTGGGAGACGTCATCAAAATGGCAGCATGAGGTGAGACTCTCTAAAGCTACCCTGGAATTTACAACAAATCAAACAACAATAACTCCACAAAGGACTCCCTGCACAGTAGACAGGCAAGACGAACAGGCCCACTACTGAATTCACCTAAAGGTGGGTGAATCGAGCGAGCAGGGAAGAAAGGAAGGGAGAAGGAGAAGTATGAAGACAGAGACTCGCAGGCGCAGGACGCAGACCTAGCTCAGTGCTCAGAGCTTGCTGTATCCCAGAACTACCGCAGCTGCTGGAGAGGGAAGAACTCAAACTGCTAGGGCTCCGCTTATCGCCCACAGGGCTGAGGGGGCAGCATATAACACGGCTGAACCCAACGCTCACGGCAGAGGCCTCAGAGAAAAGACTGAGGGAAGAAGGCTGAAAACGGTGGTTTAAGCCCTCACTGCCAAGCAGAGAACGGAGCCTTAGGCACTGAGACTAGCCGCCCCATCCCTACCATCCCAGAGTTCACCCCACCCCATCTGCCTGGTGCTGGAAGCGGAGCAGTAGCAGTGTCAGATCAAAAGAACAGAATATTTGCTGTTCTGAGAACTGTGGACGCCAGACACAGATTCATTAGCAGCCAAACTAGCTCCGGCAAAGGGGAGGGAGCTATGGAAGCAGGACAGGCTGTGGTGGTGGTCGGCGCCATCACTCTGGGCCACCTCTCACAGCTCACCCCGCCCCTGGCCCCACCTATCTGGGTGGATCCCTGCAGGAGTAAATAAAACTGCTGAAAAATACGGGCTCTGAATCTGGTGCAGGAAGAGCTTTGGAATTTCAAAAGCTCTCCACGTACCCACACAGACACTGCACCCTGTGACCCAGGAAAACTATTAACAGAGGAGAAGCCCATCTCCCAGGGAATCCCCCCATTGTGTGAGAAGCTGGAATAGTGCAGAGAAAACATAGCACTACCATCTGAGAGGGGGGAAAAAGTCTGCAGTCGGAGAGAAAATAAAACATTCTACCAACAAGTACTGGAAAACAAAAGAAAGACTTCTTCCTATCAACCTGTTGCAGAAGAGACTCCTGTAGATGTCTAGCAAGAGAAATAATAAATCAGTAATTGCCATGAATAACCAAGGCAACAAAACAGCTCACAAAGAAAGTAAAAAGTCTCCAGAAAAAGAACTTAAAGATATGGAAATATGTGACTTAAATGACAGAGAATTCAAGATTGCAGTTTTGAAAAATCTCAACGAGATTCAAGAAAACACAGAACGGCAGTTTAATGAACTCAGAAACACAATCAAAGAACAATATGAACATTTTGCCAAAGAGATTGAAATTTTCAAAAAGAACGAAACAGAATTAATGGAGATTAAGAACTCAATAAAAGAAATGAAGAATGAAATAGCCAGCTTAGGAAACAGAGTTGACCAGATGGAGGAAAGAATTAGTGACATCGAACATAGAAACCTGGAAATGACACAGATGGAAGAAAAGAGAGACTTGAGAGTTAAAAGAAATGAAAGAACTCTACAAGAACTTTCTGACTCCATCAGAAAGAGCAATATAAGAATAATGGGCATGCCAGAAGGAGAAGAAAGAGAGAAGGAAACAGAGAATATATTCAAACAAATTGTTGAAGAGAACTTCCCAAACTTGTGGACGGAACTGGGTCCTCGAATCCAAGAAGCAAATAGAACATCTAATTACCTCAATCCCAACAGGCCTTCTCCAAGACACATTGTATTGAAGCTGTCTAAAATCAACGACAAAGAAAGAATCCTCAAGGCAGTCAGGGAAAAGAAGATGATAACCTACAAAGGAAAGCCCATTAGATTATCATCAGATTTTTCAGCAGAAACTCCACAAGCCAGAAAAGAGTGGAACCAAACGTTCAAACTATTGAAAGAGAGAAATTATGAGTCAAGAATAATATATCCAGCAAAGATATCCTTTAGATATGAAGGAGGAATAAAGACATTTCCAGACATACAGAAGCTGAGGGAATTTTCTAATACACGACCTGCACTACAAGAAATACTAAAGGAGGCTATTCAACCACCATCAACAGGGACAATTTGTGGAACCCAAAGCATAAAAAGGGAGAGAGTAAAGACCTGAACTGGAATATGGGAATGGAGAAAGTAAACATGCTGAAGAAAATGGAATACTCTAAACATCAAACTTTCTTTTACATAAACTTAAGGGTAACCACACAAAAATAATCCAGAACTGAAACATATACTGTAATAAAAGAAGAAACAGAGGGAAACATCATAGAATACCACCACACAAAAATAATAAACAACAAAAAGGCAAAGAAACAATGGCGACACAGCCTTACGAGAAAACTAAAGACAGAATGACAGGAAATCCTCACATATCAATAACCACCATAAATGTAAATGGACTGAACTCACCAATAAAAAGGCACAGAGTAGCAGATTGGATCAAAAAACATGGAAACAACCAAAATGTCCTTCGATAGATGAATGGATAAAGAAGTTGTGGTACATATACACAATGGAATACTATTCGGCAGTGAGAAAAGATGATATAGGAACATTTGTGACAACATGGATGGATCTTGAGCGAGTAATGCTGAGCGAAACAAGTCAGACAGAAAAAGCAGAGAACCATGTGATTTCACTGATATGTGGTATATAAACCCAAAACAACAAAAGAACAAGACAAACAAATGAGAAACAGAAACTCATAGACACGGACAATAGTTTAGTGGTTGCCAGAGGGTAAGGGGGGGGGAGGTGAGGGTAAGGGGGATCGAATATATGGTGATGGAAGGAGAGCTGACTCTGGGTGGTGAACACACAATGGGATTTATAGATGATGTAATACAGAATTGTACACCTGAAATCTATGTAATTTTACTAACAATTGTCACCCCAATAAATTTAATTAAAAAAAAAAAAAAAAAAAAACTAAACCCAACCATATGCTGTCTCCAAGAGACACATCTCAGCTACAAGGACACGCATAGACTCAAAGTGAAAGGGTGGAAATTGACACTCCAAGCAAATGATACCCAGAGAAAATCAGGTGTAGCCATAATGATATCAGATGAAACAGACTTCAAGGTGAAAAAGATAACAAGAGACAAAGATGGACATTTCATAATGGTGAAGGGGACTGTACAACAAGAAGACATAACAGTCATCAATATTTATGTCCCCAACCAGGGAGCACCAAAACATACCAAGCAACTACTAACAGAACTAAAGGGAGAAATTGAACAAAACACAATTATGCAAGGGGACTAAAACACATCATTGACAACTATGGATAGATCATCCAAACAGAAAATAAATAACGAAATAGCAGCCCTAAATGACACATTAGATGAAATGGACATAATTGACATATATAGAGCACTTCATGCCAAAACATCAGACTGTACATTCTTTTCTAGAGTACACGGAACATTCTCAAGGATAGACCATATATTGGGATATAAAATCAGCCTCAGCAAACTTAAGAAGATTGCAATCATATCAAGCATATTCTCTGATCACAAGGCTTTGAAATTAGATATCAACTGCAAAAAGAAAGCAGGAGAAAACACAAATACATGGAGATTAAACAACATGCTACTAAAGAACGACTATGTCAAAGAAGAAATTAGAGGAGAGATCAAAAGACACATAGAAACAAATGACAATGAAAATACATCCTACCAAAATTTTTGGGATGCAGTGAAAACAGTTTTAAGAGGGAAATTTATATCATTAGAGCCCTACCTCAAGAAACAAGAAAACTCCCAAATAAATAGCCTCATGTTACACCTTAAAGAACTAGAAAAAGAAGAACAAATGAACCCCAAGATCAGCAGAAGAAAGGAAATAACAAAAATCAGAACAGAACTAAATGAAATAGAGAAAAAAAGACAATAGAAAAAAATTAATGTGACAAAGAGCTGGTTCTTTGAAAAGATTAAAAAAATTGACAAACCCTTGGCTAGACTCACTAAGATAAAAAGAGAGAGACACTAATTAACAAAATCAGAAATGAAAAAGGGGACATTATCATGGACACCACAGAAATACAAAGGATCATCCAAGAATACTATGAAGGACTATATGCCAACAAATTCAATAACGTAGAAGAAATAGACAAGTTCTTAGAAACATATAGCCTTGCAAGGCTGAACCATGAAGAACTGGAAAATCTAAACAGACGGATCACCAGTAACGAAATTGAATCAGTCATCCAAAACCTTCCCAAAAGCAAAAGTCCGGGACCAGATGGCTTCACTGGTAAATTCTACCAAACCATCAAAGAGGATCTAATACCAATCCTGCTCAAACTCTTCCAAAAAATTGAAGAAGAGACAGTACTCCCTAACTCATTTTATGAGGCCAACATTATCCTGATACCAAAACCTGGTAAGGACAACACATAAAAAGAAAACTGCAGACCAATATCTCTGATGAATACAGACACAAAAATCCTAAACAAAATTCTAGTAAATCGAATGCAACAATGCATTAAAAAGATTATTCATCACGACCAAGTGGGGTTCATCCCCGGGGCACAAGGATGTTTCAACATCCGCAAATCCATCAAGGTGAAACATCACATAAATAAAATCAAGTACAAAAATCATATGATTATATCAATTGATGCAGAAAAACATTTGACAAGATACAACATCCATTTATGATTAAAACACTTAATAAAATAGGTAAAGAAGGAAAATACCTTAAAATAATAAAGGTCGTATTTGACAAGCCGTCAGCTAATCTCATAATTAATGGTGAAAAACTGAAGCCTTTTTCTCTACGTTCAGGAACACGACAGGGCTCTCCCCTATCACCTCTGCTTTTCAACATAGTGTTGGAAGTCCTCGCCAGAGCAATCAGCAAAAGAAACAAATAAAAGGCATCTAAATTGGGAAAGAAGAAGTTAAATTATCACTCTTTTCAGGTGACATGATGCTATATATAGAAAACCCTAAAGACTCCACCAAAAAAACTATTAGAAACAATCAACGAATACAGTAAAGTTGCTGGCTACAAAATCAACATACAAAAGTCCATTGCATTCCTATATGCTAACAATGAAATCTCAGAAGAAGAAATACAAAAAACAATTCCTTTTGCAATTGCAGCAAAAAAATAAAATACCTAGGAATAAACTTAACCAAGGATGTGAAGGACCTATATGCTGAAAACTATAAGACATTTTTGAAAGAAATTAAAGAAGACACAAAGAAATGGAAAGATATTCCGTGCTCATGGATTGGAAGAATCAACATAGTTGAAATGGCCATATTACCCAAAACAATATACAGATTTAATGCAATCCCCATCAAAATCCCAATGGCATTTTTTAAAGAAATAGAAGAAAAAATCATCAGATTTGTTTGGAACCACAAAAGACCCCGAATAGCCAAAGCAATCTTAAGAAAAATGAACAATACTGGAGGTATCACACTCCCTGACTTTAGCTTGTATTACAGGACAACAATAATCAAAACAGTGTGGTATTGGCAGAAAAACAGACACATAGACCAATGGAATAGAATTGAGAACCCAGAAATAAAACCACATAAATATGGACAGATAATTTTTGACAAAGAAGCTAAAAACATACAATGAAGGAAAGACAGCCTCTTCAATAAATGGTGCTGGGAGAATTGGATAGCCACGTGCAAAAGAATGAAACTGGACTGCTATCTGTCACAATGTATCAAAATTAATTCAAAATGGATCAAAGAGTTAAGCATAAGACCTGACACAATAAAGTGCATAGAAGAAAACATAGGTACTAAACTTATGGACCTTGGGTTCAAAGAGCATTTTATGAATTTGACTCCAAAGGCAAGGGAAGTAATAGCTAAAATAGACGAATGGGACTATATGAAACTTAAAAGCTTCTGCACAGGAAAAGAAACCATCGACAAAATAAAAAGGCAACAAACTGAATGGGAGATTCTGCAAACAGTGCCTCTGATAAGGGGCTAATATCCAAAATATACAAGGAGCTCATGAAACTCAACAACCAAAAAACAAACAACCCAATTGAAAAATGGGCAGAGGACCTGAAGAGACATTTCTCCAAAGAGGACATACAAATGGCAAATAGACATATGAAAAACTGCTCAACATCACTAATCATCAGAGAAATGCAAACCAAAACCACAATGAGATATCACCTCACCCCAGTCAGAATGGCTATCATCAACAAGACAAATAGTAACAAATGTTGGAGAGGCTGTGGAGAAAAAGGAACCCTCATACACTGTTGTTGGGAATGCAGATTGGTGCAGCCGTTATGGAAGGCAGTGTGGAGGTTCCTCAAAAAATTAAGGATAGAATTACCATATGACCCAGCAATCCCTCTCCTGGGTATCTACCCAAAAATTCTGAAAACATTTATACATAAAGACACGTGTGCTCCAATGTTCATTGCAGCTTTGTTTATGGTGGCCAAGACATGGAAACAACCAAAATGTCCTTCGATAGATGAATGGATAAAGAAGTTGTGGTATATATACACAATGGAATACTATTCAGCGGTAAGAAAAGATGATATAGGACCATTTGTGACAACATGGCTGGATCTTGAGAGTATAATGCTAAGCGAAATAAGTCAGATAAAAAAAGCAGAGAACCATATGATTTCACTGATATGTGGTATATGAACCAAAAACTACAAAAGAACAAGACAAACACATGGGAAACAAAAACTCATAGACACAGACAATAGTTTAGTGGTTACCAGAGGGTAAAGTGGGTGGGGGGTGGGGGATGAGGGTAAGGGGGATCAAATATATGGTGATGGAAGGAGAGCTGACTCTGGGTGGTGAACACACAATGGGATTTATAAACAATGTAATACAGAATGGTACACCTGAAATCGATGTAATTTTATTAACAATTACCCCAATAAATTCTTAAAAAATTATAAAAATAAAAATTAATAAAAAGCCAATTTTAAAAGCTGGACAACAGGCAAAGAAGAAAACAGAAAAATCCAGGATGGCAGAGTAGATACTTGCTGTGCTTGTCTCATCCCACAAACACATCAGAATTACAATTAAATTATAGAGCAATCAACCTGGAGAACCACCTGAAGTCCAGCTGAACAGATGTTTTATAACTAAGGATATAAAGAAGAAGCCATGTCAAGACTGGTAGGAGGGGTGGAGGCATGTAACAAGCTGGCCCCAAAACTCCATGTAGCAGATGAAAATTAGTAGGGATATCTCAGCCATGGAGGCTCCGCACATAGGAGCAAGGGACCTAGCCTCACACCAGGCTCCCCATCCAAAAGTACTGGTGCCAGGAAAAAAGCCCACACAACATCTGGCTGTGGAAAAACAGTGGGGATTCTGACTGTCCAGGTGGAATGGACAGTCAGAATCAGGAAACCCAGACATCCTCTTAAAGGGCCACCAAACAGACTCACTAGCAGGTCTCACCTTGGGCTCTGGCAGAGGAATGGTGACTTGTGGGGTGTCAGAGGCATACAGGGCAGACTCAGGTATGTGGCCATGTGGGTGGCCTAGAGGACAGTTGGCAATTTCCCTGTGTGGCGTCCTTCTCCCATGCAGTTGACAGGCAGGTGTCATCTTTCCTGGGTTGAGCCCTCACCCTAGGCTAACAGCCAAATCTGAATCTGATTGGCCTGGTGAGATCCACAGCTCTGCTCTGCTGACTCAATGAGACCCCACCACACCCAACTCCCTACTGTAGGAGGCATTCTCAGATGCTGAACATTATCAAAGCTGGTGCCTTGCAGCAGGCAGCAGCAGGCCTCGGTGTGTCCTAGCTTTTTGCAGAGCTACCCCAAACACAGTAATAGTGGAAGCCATCCTCAGGTCATAGCGTGGCCCCTACCACACACCTCAGTTCAACACAGGCAGTGACCAACCCTGGATTGCTCTATAGCTCCTACGAGGTATTCCCCAACTGATCACAGGAACTGGCTGACCTGGACCTCTTCTGGAGACCCTCTTAAGAGGCCTCAGAACCAAAATATTTGGAGATTGGCTTCATACCACAGCACAGCCCTGCCCAATTAGCCCCACAAGTGCCACACCCAAAAGGCAGTCTCAACAGGCACCAGGGCCCACTGGGGCAAATCCTGGTCCATGTGGTAAGCCCTCAGCATAGCACCCTGTAAGCTGTGGATGTAGCCAAACCCCACAGCCAGTCATCCTGAGGATCAATCTGACCCACTAACATGCCAATATCAAGCAGGGCTCAAATATAATAGGAGGGCTCACACAACCCACACAAGTGACACTCCTGGAGCACCTGGAGCAGGTGACCAGGCAGACTGTGCCAGGTCCCCAAAGGGCACCTACTACACAAGACCAACCAGCCATAGACATAGCAGATCTACCTAATACATAGAAACGAACAGAAAGGCAGCCAAAATGAAGAAACAAAGAGATATGTCCCAAATGAAAGAACAGGAGTAAACTTCAGAAGAAAAACTAAATGAAATGGAGGCAAGCAATTTACAAGAGACAGCATTCAAAACACTTGTTAAAAGGATGTTCAAAGAAGTTAGTGAGAACTTCAAGAATGAGATAACAAGCATAATAAAAGACACAGAAACCATAAAAAATAAAACAGTCAGAATTGAAGAATATAGTAACTGAAATGAAGAATGCACTAGAAGGAATCACCAGCAGACTAGATGAAGGAGAGGACTGAATCAATGATTTGGAAGACAAGGTAGCAGAAAACACCCTATTGGAACAGCAAAACATAAAAATGAATTTAAAAAGAAATGAGGATAATTTAAGAGACCTCTGGGACAACATCAAGCATAACAATATCCACAACTTATGGATACCAGAAGGAGAAGAGAGAAAGCAAGGAATTGAGAACACATTTGAAGAAATAATAACTGAAACTTCCCCAACAAGGCAAATGAAGTAAATATACAAACCCAGGAAGTGAAGAGAGTCCCAAACAAGATGAACCCAAAGAGACCCACACCAAGACATATCATAATTAAAATGCCAAAGGTTAAAGACAAAGAGGGAATCTTAAAAGCAGCAAGAGAAAAGCAATTAGTTATCTATAGTGGAGCTCCCATAGATTGTCAGTGGATTTCTCAACAGAAACTTTGTAGGACAGCAGGGATTGTCAGAAAATATTCAAAGTGATGAAAAGTTAAGGAACTACAACCAAGATTACTCTACTCAGCAAAGCTATCATTTAGAGTTAAAGGACAGATAAAGAACTTCCCAGACAAGAAAAAGCTAAATGAGTTAATCACCAGCAAACCAGTATAACAAGGAATTATAGAGGGACTTCTTTTTTTTATTTATTTTATTTTATTAAATTTATTGGGGTGCCAATTGTTAGTAAAATTACATAGATTTCAGGTGTACAATTCTGTATTACATCATCTATAAATCCCATTGTGTGTTCATCACCCAGAGTCAGTTCTCCTTCCATCACCATATATTCGATCCCCCTTACCCTCATCTCCCACCCCCCACTTTAAGAAGAGGAAGAAGAAAAAGATTAGAAAATATGCGTAACAAAATGGCAATAACTACATATCTATCAACAATTACTTTCAACATAAATGGATTAAATGCTCCAATCAAAAAACATCGGGTAACTGAATGGACAAGAAAACAAGATACTTACATATGAGGTTGGACAATTAAGCTCACGAACTCATCCTAGAAAAAGTGCTACATACCCCATTGCTAAATATCACTACAATCACCTTCGAAGTACTCCCCTTGGGAAGCTATGCACCAATGCCAGCGCCTAGTCCACCCTTCAAAGCAATTTTGGAACTCTTTTTCTGGAATGGTCATTAGAGCTGTCATCATATTACCCTTGATGTCCTGAATGTCATCAAAATGTCTTCTTATCAATATTTCTTTTATCTTTGGGTAAAGAAAGAAGACATTGGGGGCCAGATCAGGTGAGTAGGGAGGGTGTTCCAATACAGTTATTTGTTTACTAGTTAAAAACTCCCTTACAAACAGTGCTGTGTGAGCTGGTGCATTGTCGTGATGCAACAGCCATGAATTGTTGGTGAAAAGTTCAGGCCATTTTCATCTGACTTTTTCACGCGGACTTTTCAGCACTTCCAAATAGTAAACTTGGTTTGTCTAGTTGGTACAAATTCATAATGAATAATCCCTCTGATATCAAAAAAACTTAGCAACATCATTGCAACAAGTTCTTAATTGCCAGATGGTGCCTACAAGAGACTCACTTTAGATAAAAGACACACACAGACTAAAAGTAAAGGGATAGAAAAAGATATTTCATGAAAATAGAAACAAAAACAGAAAATGCTTGGGTTGTAATACTTATACCAGAAAAAAATACTTTAAAACATAAGCTATAACAAGAGACAGGACCTTGTAATTCTACTTCTGAGTATTTATCTAAAGAAACCCAAAACACTACTTCGAAAGGACATGTGCATCCATATATTCGTTGCAGCTTTATTTACAATTGCCATGATACGGAGGCAGTCTGGGTGTCCATCAGTGGAAAAATGGATAAAGAGGTGGTACATATATACAATAGAATATTATTCAGTCATAAAAAAGAATGAAATTTTGCCATCTGCAACAATATGGATGGACCTAGAAGGGATTATGCTGAGTGGGATAAGTCAGACAGAGAAAGGCAAATGCCATATGATTTCACTAATATGTGGAATCTAAGGAACAAAATAAGCAAACAAAACAGAAACAAGCTCATAGATACAGAGAACATTTTGATGTTTGTCAGATGGGAGCGTTCTTGGGGGATGGCTGAAAAGGGGGAAGGGATTAAGAATTACAAATTTTTAGATATAAAGTAGTCATGGGAATGTAAAGTATAGCATAAAGAATATAGTCAATAATATTGTAATAACTATGTGTGGTGTCAGATGGGTACTAGATTTAGTGAAGTGATCACCTCATAAGTTATATAAATATTGAGTGAATATGTTGTACATCTAAAATTAATAGTGTATATCAAATGTAATTGAAAAAATAAAATAAATAAAAAATTAAGTGGATTAAAATTAAATAAAGTTTAAAATTCAGTTCGTCAGTCACACTAACCACATTTTAAATGGTTAGTAAGAACATGAAGCTAGTGACTCCTTTATTTATAATTCTCAACTGCTTTTTAGTTTTCTCTGCAATATGTATACCATATGAGCATTTTATTTCTCTGCATTTTTACTAACAAACTTAGTTTAAACTAATATGTGTTTTGTGTTTCTTTCCACCTAGAAGAATATTATGTGAGGTCAAGAACCGTATTTGGCATTTTTGCCCTGAGGCTTACTTAGTAAAAGTTTAATTGATTCCCTAATTAATTAATTAAAGGTTCTAACTTTATTATTTTTTTTCCATTTCAGGTGTACAAAACAACATAGTGATTAGACATTTATATAACTCACAAGATGATAACCCCAATAAGTCTGTTACCCATATGACACTGTACATAGGTTTTACAATATTATTGACTATATTCCCTATGCTGTACTTTACCTCCCTGTAATTATTTTTTATACTTGACATTCAATATTATTTTATATTAGTTTCAGGTGTACAGCATATTGATTAGACATTTATATAATTCATGAAGTGATCCGTCCAATAAATCTAGTACTCATCTAATACTACACATATTTTTATAATATTATTGACTATATTCCTCCTAATACACTTTACATTGACTATTTTGTAACTACCAATTTGTACTTCTTAATCCCATCACCTTTCTCACCCAGCCGCTCAATCCCTCTCCCATTTCGTAACCATCAGTTTGTTCTCTGTATCTAAGTCTGTTTCTGTTTTGTTCATTCATTTATTTTGTTCTTTAGATTCCACATATAAGTGAGATCATATAGTATTTGTATTTCTCAGTCTGAGAAATACTTAGCATAATACCCTCTAGGTCCTTCCATGTTGTCACAAATGGTAAGATTTCATTCTTTTTTATGGCACGGTAATACTACATTTTATATAGGTGCCACAATTTCTTTATTCAATGAACTACTGATGGGCATTTGAGTTGTTTCCTTATCTTGGCTATTGTAAGTAGTGCTACAGTGAACATAGAGGTGTATATCTTTTTTGAAATTAATATATTAGATTTCTATGGTAAATACCCAGGAGTGGAAATGCTGGGTTATAGGGTTGTTCCATTTTTAATTTTTTGAGGAAACCCCATACTGTTTTCCATAGTGGAAATTTGCAATTCCACTCACAGTGTACAAGGGTTTCCTTTTCTACACGTCCTTTCCAACACTTGTTGTTTGTTCATTTATTGATGATGGACATTCTGACAGGTGTGAGATGGTATCTCATTATGGTTTTGATTTGCATTTCTTTGATGATTAGTGACATTGAGCATCTTTTCAAATGTCTGTTGGACATACAGATGTATGTCCTTTTTGGAGAAATACCTATTCAAGTCAACTAACCGTTTGTTAATTAGATTGTTTTTTTAGTGTTGAGTTGTGTCAGTTCTTTACAAATTTTGGATACAGAGATATAATTGGTGAATATCTTCTCCCAATCAAAAAGATGTCTTTTGCTGAGCAACAACTTTTTAGTTTGATGTAATTCTATTTGTTTATTTTCTGTGTTTTTTTTCCGTTGCCCAAGGAGATGTTTCAGTAAACATACTACTAAGGGTAATGTCTGAGAGCTTACTGCCTATGTTTTCATCTAGGACTTATGGATCTTACATTTAATTCTTTAATCCATTTTGAGTTTATTCTTGTATATGGAGTAAGAAGATGGTCTAGTTTTATTTTTGGGCATGTATCTGTCCAGTTTTCCCAACACCATTTATTTCATAGGCTGTCTTTACTCCAATGTATATTCTTGCTTCCTTTGTCACAGGTTAAATGACAATACAAGCATGGATTTATTTCTGGGCTCACTATTCTGTTTCATTGATCTATGTGTCTGTTGTCATGCCAATACCATGCTGTTTTGATTACTATGGCCTTGTAGTATAGTTTGATATCAGTTAGTGAGATGTCTCCAGCTTTGTTCTTCTTTCTCAAGATTTCTGTGGCTAGAACAGAGGGTCCAAGATGGTGGATTTGTAAAACAAATAAATAAATAAAATTTTCAACAACAACAAAAATAATTCCTGTGGCTATCTGGGATTTTTTTGTTTCTTATAAATTTACTATTATTTGTTCTAGTTCTGTGAAAAATATCACTGGTATTTTGACAGGGATTGCACTGAATCTATAGATTCCTTTCGGTAGAATGGACATTTTAACAATATCAATTACTAGTGACGTCATTGGAATGGCAGCAGTGAGGTGGTCTTCTTGAGTTCTCCTCCAGAACTCACCACAAATTGAACATCTATAACACATCAAAGGACTCTCTGCTCATCACACAGAACAGCTAAGAGACTCGTATGAGATTTACTTGAAGGTGGGCAAACTGGGCGAGCAGAAGAAGAGGGAAAGGAGTGGAGCCGAGACAAGGCTCACATATACGGCTGCAGAGATGCAGGAGGCCCCAGGACAGAATAGAGATCACAAGAGCCAGGAAGTGGGCTCTTTCCCTCTGTCCCACAGCTGATCTCTCCTGCTGAGAGAGCAGCATATCCAGCATTTGAGGCAGTAACCTCAGCTGAGACCTCCAGCTGGGCCCTAGGTCAGACAAATGAAGTAAATACTATAGGTGGGCCACTCCCCCCACTACACAATACTACCCCTGCCCTTCCAGAGACTCAAGCTGGCCCCTGAACTGAGTAGTGTCACATTACAGAGAGGCAGTAGCACTCAGGATCTAGGAAGATCTGGTTTGCAGCTGTGACCCAGGGAAGAGGCTGGGAGAGTGTGACACTGCTGGGCTGGGAGAGAGAAGACTTCTTCATCCCCAGCCCCTGCCTTTTCTGGCCTACCTAGGCCAGGGCGATTACAACTGTAGAGACATACCTAGGGGTCCCCAGCAAGTGGCAGAGGCAGCCCGGGGCTTTCAGCAGCTCAGAAATCTCACGCCACACACACACACACACACACACACACACACAAACTTGCACAGAAGAAGTGCCCTAAGACTCAGGAGACCTGGGCACAGGGCTGGTTGTGTTACTCTCAGTGCGCATATTTGCAGGTAAGAGCAGAAACTGCACTGACTTTGTAAAAACTACCATCCAGACCCCATAGCCCAACTCATCTAGAACTGCAGTCCCAGGGCCACTGTGGGCACCAGTTGGCCAGCTCTGCCTACACAAGATGCAGAGGACTCTTTGGTACGACAGAGGACAACCTGGAGATTACTTGGTGGGCTTAAGCCAAGACTGGTGCTGCTTTTTTTTTTTTTTTTTTGCTTTTTTTTTTTTTGGGGGGGGTGCTTTGTTTTTTTGTTTTGTTTTGTTTTTGTATTTTTGATAGTTTTGCCTGTGTTGAGTGTGGGTTATTGGTTGTTTTTACATGTGAGTGTATTTGTGTGTTTTTTCTTTTTTATTGTTGCGATTTGCTTTGTTCTGAAATTGCCCTACATCAGGGCCCAGCCCAAGAGGCACAGATTCAGCACACCCAGAGACCAACTCCAGACAGAACCAGAGTATTACCAGGTTTGATCTACAAGTGACACACCCACAGGGAATTCTCTACAGGAGCAAGAGCCCATAGGGGCCAAATCTCATTTGAGCGATCAACCCTCACGCAGCAGATCATCCACTGTGAGCAGAGCCAAGTCTCACAACTAGTCAGCCTAGGGGTCAATCTCACCTACTGACAAGCCAAAAGCAATTAAAGTTCAACTTTAACAGGACAATATACACAACACAAGGGTCACTTTTGAAGCACATGCACAGGAGAACAGGGAAGTGGTTACAACTCAAATATAACGGAAACATACGACATAAGATCAGCCAGCAAAAACCAAGAACCCTAGGGGATCTACCTAATACATTGAAGCAAACACAGTGAGTCAGTCAGAATGGGGAAACAAGAAACACCTACCAAATAAAGAACAGTGGAAACCTCCAGAATTGGAACCAAATGAAATAGAGGTAACCAGCCTATCAGAGACAGAGTTCAGAAAACTGATGATAAGAATGTTTAAGGAGTTAGTGACGACATAAAGAAGGATAGAGAAATCATAATGAACAACCAATTAGAATTAAGAATACAATAACTGAAATAAAGAACACATGTGAAGGAATTACCAGCAGGTTACATGAGGCACAGGATCGAATCAGCAAGTTAGAAGACAAGTTAGCAGAGATCACCCAAGCAGAACAACAAAAAGAAAAAAGAATAAGAAACAATGAAAATGGTTTAATGGGCCAGCCCGGTGGCTCAGGCGGTTAGAGCTCCATGCTCCTAACTCCGAAGACTGCCGGTTCGATACCCACATGGGCCAGTGGGCTCTCAACCACAAGGTTGCCAGTTCAAGTCCTCAAGTCCTGCAAGGGATGGTGGACTGCGCTCCCTGCAACTAGAAAACAGCAACTGGACCTGGAGCTGAGCTGCGCCCTCCACAACTAAGACTGAAAGGACAACAACTTGAAGCTGAACGGCACCCTCCACAACTAAGATTCAAAGGACAGTAACTTGACTTGGAAAAAAGGCCTGGAAGTACACACTGTTCCCCAATAAAGTCCTGTTCCCCTTCCCCAACACACTGTTCCCCAATAAAGTCCTGTTCCCCTCCCCCAATAAAATCTTAAAAAGAAAATGGTTTAAGAGATCTCTGGGATAACATCAAGCACAACAACATGTACATCATAGGAATACCAGAAATTGAAGGGAGGGAACAAGGGATCAAGAACATATTTTAAATAATAATGACTGAAAACTCTAACCTGATGAAGGAAACTGACATACAAGCCCAAGAAGTGCAGAGAGTTCCAACCAGGATAAACCAAACAGGTCCACACCAAGATACATTATAGTTAAAATGGCAAAGGTTAAATACAAAGAAAGAATCCTAAAAGCAGCAAGAGAAAGACAGCAGGTTACATACAGGGGAACTCCTATAAGACTATCAGCTGACTTTTCTACAGAAACTTTGCAGGCCAGGAGGGAGTAGCAGGAAATACTCAAAGTGATGAAAAACAAAGGCCTACAACCTATATTGCTTTATCCAACAAGGCTGTCATTTAAAATTGAAGGAGAGAAAAAGAGCTTGTGAGAAAAGAATAAGCTAAAGGAATTCATTACCACCAAGCCAGCATTGCAGAAAACATTAAAAGGGCTTCTGTAAGGAGAAGAAGGATGAAAACAAACTAACAACAAATAAAATTTAAAAAATGGCAATAACTATGTACCTATCAGTAATCACTTTAAATGTAAATGGATTAAGTGCTATAATCAAAAGACATAGGGTGACTGAGTGGATAAGAAAACCAGACCCTTGCATATGCTGTATGCAAGAGACTCACCTCAGCTCAAAAGACACAAACAAGTTGAAAGTGAAGGTTGGAGTAAGATATTTCATGCAAATGGAAATGAGAAAAAGTTGGAGTAGCAATACTTATATCTGACAAAATAAACTTTAAAATGAAGAATATATTAAAAGACAAAGATGGGAACTACATAATAATAAAGGGATCGATGCAACAAGAGGATCGATTCAACACGACCCTAGTAAATATCTGTGCACCAAACATAGGAGCACCTAAATATATAAAACAGATATTGACTGACATAAAGACAGAGATCAATAGTAACATTATCATAGTATATCAACATAAAGACATAGATCAACAGTAACTGACATAAAGACATAGATCAACAATAACATTATCAAACCTCAACACACCTCTGACAACAAGGGACAGGTCTTCCAGACAGAAAAAAATACGGAAACAGCGGTATTAAATGACACATTGGACCAGTTGGATTTGATCGATATTTTCAGAGCATTTTACCCCAAAGGTGCAGAATACATGTTCTTCTCAAGTGCACATGGAACATTTTCCAAGATAGACCACATGTTAGGCCACAAAACAAATCTTGATAAATTTAAGAAAATTGAAATCATACCAATTGTCTTCTCTGACCACAGTGTTATGAAATTAGAAACAAACCACAGGGAAAAAATTAGAAGACACACAAATTCATGGAAGCTGAATGTGTTACTAAATTATGAATGGGTCAACAATGAGATCAAGGAAGAAATCAAAAGATATCTCGTGACAAACAAAAATGAAAACACGATGACCCCAAATCTATGGGATGCAGCGAAAGCAGTCCTAAGAGGGAAATTCATAGCATTGCAGGCCTACTAAAGAAACAAGAAAAATCATAAATCAACAGTTTATCTTTACATTTAAGGGATCCAGAAAAAGAACAATACATAAGCCCAAAGAGAGTCCAAAGAAGGAGATGATAAAGATCCAAGCAGAAATAAATGAAATAAGGACAAAAAAAAAAAAAAAAAAAAAAAGATCAACGAATCCAAGAATTGGTTTTTAGAGAAGATAAACAAAATCGACAAAACTTCAGCTAGACTCATAAAAAAAAAAAAAAAAGAGGGGACCTAAATTAATAAAATCAGAAATGAAAGCGGAGAAATGACAACAGAAACCACAGAAATACAAAAAGTTTTAAGAAATTACTATGAGCAACTATATGCCAACAAATTAGACAATTTGGAAGAAATGGACAATTTTCTAGAAGCATAGAAACTTCCAAGGCTAACTCAAGAAGAAACAGAAAACCTGAATAAACTGATTACTACCAGGGAAATTGAATCGGTAATCAACACGCTCCCAACAAACAAAAGCCCTGGACCAGATGGCTTAACAGGTGAATCTTACAAAACATTCAAAAACGAATTATCACCTATTCTCCTCAAGCTATTCCAAAAAATCCAGAAAGAGGGAAGCCTCCCAAACACTTTTTACGAGGCCGTTATCACCCTGATCCCCAAATCAGACAAAAACATTAGAAAAAAAGAAAACTACAGGTCAATAGTCCTAATGAACATAGATGCAAAAATCCTCAACAAAATATTAGTGAATAGAATTTAGCAATACATAAAAAAGATCATACACCATGATCAAGTGGGATTCATTTCAGGTATGCAAGGGTGGTTCAACATCCGCAAATCAATCAATGTGATACACCACATTAACAAAAAGAAAAAGAAAAATAATATGATCTTATCAATAGATGCAGGAAAAACAGTTGACAAAATTCAACAGCCATTTATGATAAAAACTCTTAAGACAGTGGGAATAGAAGAACCGTATCTCAACATAATAAAGACAATATATGACAAACCCACAGCTAACATCATACTCAATGGGGAAAAGCTGAAACCATTCCCCCTAAGACCAGGAACAAGGCAAGGTTGCCCACTTTCTCCATTTCTATTCAACATAGTTCTGAAAGTTCTAGCCACAACAATCAGACAAGAAAAAGAAATAAAAGGCATCCAAATTGGTAAGGAGGAAGTAAAATTACCATTATATGCAGATGACATGATATTATATAGAAAGAACCCTAAAGACTCCACCAAAAACTAGTAGACCTGATAAATGAATTTAGTAAAGTAGCAGGATACAAAATTACTATTCAGAAATCAGTTGCATTTGTATATACCAATAATAAAATATTAGAAGGAAAAATTAAGCAAACAATCCCATTTACAATTGCTTCAAAGACTATAAAATACCTGAGAATAAATTTAACCAAAGAAGTAAAAGATCTGTACTCAGAAAATTATGAGACACTGAAGATAGAAATTAATGAAGATACAAATAGATGGAAACACATACCATCCTCATGAATAGGAAGAATTAATATAGTTAAAATGTCCACACTGCCTAAGGCAGTATACAGATTCAACACAGTTCCTATCAAACTACCAAGGACATTTTCCACAGAAATAGAACATAGAATCCTAAAATTTGTATGGAACCATAAAAGACCACAGATAGCCACAGCAATCTTGAGAAATAAGAACAAAATGGGAGGTATCACAATACTGACATCAAATTATACTACAAGTGTACAGTAATCAAAACAGCATGGTAGTGGCATAAACACTGACACATAGATCAATGGAACAGAATAGAGAGCCCAGAAATAAATCAATGCCTGTATGGTCACTTAATCTACGACAATGAAAACAAGAATTTATAATGGGGAAAGACAATCTATTCAATAAATGGTGCTGGGAAACCTGGACAGACACATGCCAAAAAATGAAGCTGATCTACTTCCTTACACCATATACAAGTGTAAATTCAAAATGGATTAAAGATTTAAATGTGAGACCTGAAACCATAAAACTCCTAGAAGAAAATATAGGACCAAAAAAAATAAAAAAGAAAATATAGGACGAAACTTTACAGACATTACCCGGAGTAAGATTTTTACTGACATATCCCCTCAGGCAAGGGAAGTAAGAGAGAAAAATAAGCATGTGGGATTACATCAAACTAAAAAGTTTTTTCACAGCAAAGGAAACCATCAATAAAACAAAAAGGGATCCTACTGAATGGGAGAAGATATTTGCCAATGATGTATCTGATAAGGGGTTAGAATCCAAAATTTATAAAAAACTCACTCAACTCGGCTCCAAAAAAACAAACAACCTAATTAAAAAATGGGCAGAGGACATGAAGAGACATGTTTCTAAAGAGGATATACAGATGGCAAAACAGACATGAAAAAATGCTCAACCTCACTAATCATTAGAGAAATGCAAATAAAAACCACAATGAGATACCACCTCACCCCAGTCAAAATGGCTATCATCAATAAATCAAAAGTCCTGGCAAGGATGTGGAGAAAAGGGAACCCTTGTGCACTGCTAGTGGGATTGCAGATTGCTGTAGCCACAGTTGAAATCGGTATGGAGGTATCTCAAAAAACTGAAAATGGAACTACCTTATGACCCAGCAATTCCACTCCTAGGTATCTGTCCAGAGAAATTCAAAACTCTAATTTGAAAAAATGTATGCACCTCTATGTTTATTGCTATACACAATAGCCAAGACATGGAAACAACTGAAATGCCCATCGGTAGACAACTGGATTAAGAAACTGGTACATTTATATAATGGATTATTATGCAGCCATAGAGAAGAATGAAATCTTACCATTTGCAACAATATGGATGGTCCTAGAGAACATAATGCTAAGGGAAATAAGTCAGACAGAGAAAGAGAAATACCATATGATCTCACTTATATGTGGAATCTAAAGAAAAGAATAAATGAAAGAATTAATCAGAAACAGCCTCAGAGACATAGAGGAAAAATTGAGGGTTGCTAGATGAGAAGGAGGGTGGGGATGAGGGAGAAGGTGAGGAGATTAGAAAGCACAATCGGTAACCACGAGATTGCCAAGGGATATGAAAGTCCGTTGAGGAATACAATTGATATTGTTGTAAAGATTTTGTAGTGTATCCGATGGATACTTCTCTTATTGGGGGACCACTTCTGGGATGGCATAGATGCCTGATCACTGCACTGTACACCTGAAGCTGAAGCTGAACAATAATGTCAACTATAATTTTATGTGTGTGTGTGTGTGTGTGTATGTGTGTGTGTGTGTGTATTCACAAGACGTGGAGTACGGCATTAGGAATAGAGATAGTGGAAATGTAATGGGTGTACATGATGTCAGAGGGGTAGTAGATTGGGGGAGGGTGGTTATAACTTTGTGAGGGCTATAAATGATAAAATATCTAAATATTACATTGTTTTGTACACCTGAAACTAATGAAAAATAAAATTAAAAAAAAAACACAATATTAATTTTTACCCATGAGAATGATCTATGCTTCCATTTATTTGTATCTTTTTTAATTTCTTTCTCTAATGTGTTATAATTTCCTGAGTACATGTTATTTATTTCCCTGGTTAAATTTATTCCTAGGTATTTTTTAATGCAATTGTAAGTGAGATTTTTCTCTTAACTTATTTTTGTGATAGTTTATTATTGGTGTATGAAAATGCAACCAATTTCTGAATATTAATTTTTCATCCTGGTAGTTTGTTAAATTCATTTATCAATATTAATAGCTTTTTGATGGAATATTTGGGGTTCTCTTTATATAGTATCATGTCATCTGCAAATAATGACAGTTTCAGTTACTCCATTCCAGTTTGGATGCCTTTTATTTATTTTTCTTATCTAATTACTGTGGCTAGAACTTCCACTACTATGTTGAATAAAAGTGGAGAAAATGAGCATTCTTGTCTTGTTGTAGATCTTAAGGAGAATGCTTTTACATTTTCACCATTGAGTGTGATGTTAGCTGTTGGTTTGTCATTTGCAGCCTTTATTGTGTTAAGACATGTTCCCTCTATTCCCACTTTGTTGAGAGCTTTCATCATTAATAGAGGCTGGATTTTTGTCAAATGCTTTTACTGCATCTATTGACATGATCATATTATTTTTTTTTTAATTTATTGGGGTGACAATTGTTAGTAAAATTACATAGATTTCAGGTGTACAATTCTGTATTACATCATCTATAAATCTCATCGTGTGTTCACCACCCAGAGTCAGTTCTCCTTCCATTACCATATATTTGATCCCCCTTACCCTCATCTCCCACCCCCCAACCCCCTTCCCCTCTGGTAAGCACTAAACTATTATCTATGTCTATGAGTTTCTGTTTCTCATTTGTTTGTCTTGTTCTTTTGTTGTTTTTGGTTTATATACCACTGATCACATGATTTTTATTTTTCATTCTATTTATGTGGTGTATCACGTGGCTTGATTTCCAGGTATTGAACCAACCTTGCATTCCAGGGGAAAAAACCCTTCTTGGTAGTAGTGTATGACCTTTTTAATGTCATGCTAAATTTGGTTTGCTAATATCTTGTTGAGGAATTTTGCATCCATGTTCATGAGGAATATCGACTTATAATTTTCTTTTTTTGTAAAGTCTTTGTCTGGGTTTGGAATCAGGGTAATGGTGTCCTTGTAGAATGAGGTTGGGATCTTCCCCTCCTCTTGAAATTTGTTGGATAGTTTGAGAAGAATAGGTGTTAATTCTTTATTAAATGTTTAGTAAAAATCAACTGTGAAGCCATCTTGTCCAGAACTTTTGTTTACTCGTCCAGGAGCTTCTTGATTACTAATTTGATTTCATTAGTAGTAATTGGTCAGTTAAGATTTTCTGTTTCTTCTTGATTCAGTCTTGGAAGAGTGTATGCTTCTAGGAATTTATCCGTTTCTTCCCAAGTGTCTAATTTTTTCACATATAATTGCTTGCAGTATTTTCTTAATTATTATTATTGTTGTTGTTGTTGTTGTTGTTGTATTTCTGTGGTTCTGGTTGTGACTTCTCTTCTTTCATTTCTGATTTAATTTATTTGTGTCGTCTGTCTTTTTTTTTTTTTTTTTTTTTTTTTTTTAAGAGTCTGGGTAAAGGTTTATCCGTTTTGTTTACTTTTTTCAAAGAACAACATGGATGGACCTAGAGAACATTATGTTAAGTGAAATAAGTCAGAAAGAGAAAGACAAATACCATATGATCTCACTTATATGCGGAATCTAAAGAAAAGAATAAGTGAATGAACTAATCAGAAACAGTTTTGGAAACATGGAGGAAAAACAGAGGGTTGCTAGAGGGGTGGGGGGGTGGGGATAAGGGGAAGGTGAGAGGTTTTGGGAACGTACAGAGGGATAGTGGATGGGGGGAGGGGGGTTCACACAGTGTGAGGGATATAAATGATAAACGTCTAAGTTTTGCTTTGTCTTGTGCACCTGAAACTAATTAAAAAAATAAATAAATAAATAAAAATTAAAAAAAAAAAAAGAACAATCTCTTGGTTTCATTGATCTTTTGTATTGTTTTTAGCTTCTATTTCATTTGTTTCCACTTTTGATCTTTATTATTTTTTTCATGCACTCACTTTGGGCTTTATTTTCTGTTCTTTTTCCAGTTCTCTAAGATGTTAAATCAGATTGCTTATTTGAATTTTTTTGTTTTTGTTTTTTGAAGTAGGCCTACATTGCTATGAATTTCCCACTGAGGATTGCTTTCGCTGTGTCCCATAGATTTGGGACCATCGTACTTTCATTTCTGTTTGTGTCAAGGTATTTTTTGAGGTCTTCCTTGATCTCATTGTTGACCTATTCATTATTTAGTAGCATGTTATTTAGCCTCCATGTGTTTCTGTGTTTTTCAGGGGTTTTTCCTTGTAGTTGATTTCATACCACTGTGTTCAGAGAAGATGCTTAATATGATTTCAGTCTTCTTAAATTTACTGAGACTTGTTTTGTGGCCTAACATGTAGTCTATCTTGGGAAATAGTCACTGTGCACTTGGAAAGAATGTATATTCTGCTGCTGTGAGGTGAAATGCTCAAAATATCAATTAAATCCATCTGGTCTAGAGTGTCATTTAAAGCCACTGTTTCATTGTTTATTTTCTGTCTGGAAGGCCTATGCATTGGTGTCAATGGGATGTTAGTATTCCCTGCTATGATTGTGTTACTGTAGACCTCTCCCTTTATCTTACTCAATATGTGTGATATATATTTAGGTATTCCTATGTTGGGTGCATTACTAGGGCTATGACCTCTTTTTGGATTGATCCCTTTATCATTATGTAATGTCCTTCTTTGTTGCTTATTATAGTCTTCATTTTGAAGTCTATTTTGTCTGATATAGTTATTGCTACTCCTGTTCTTTATTTGTTTGTTTGTTTGTTTTCATTTGTGTGAAATATATTTTTTCTTCCCTTTACTTTCAGTCTATGTTTGTCTTTTGTTCTAAGGTGAGTCTTTTGTAGACAGTATGTGTATGGGTCTTGATTTTTTATCCATTCAGCTACCCTATGTCTTTTGATTGGAGTATTTAATCCAGTTACACTTAAAGTGATTATTGATAGGTACATAGTTATTACCATTTTATTATTCATAATTTTTTGTCTTCTTTTGTTTGTTTTTCCCCTTTTCTTCTTAAAGAAGTCCCTTTAACATTTCTTGTAACACTGGCTTGGTGGCAATCAATTTCTTTAGTTTTTTCTTGTCTGGAAAGCTCTTTATCTCTCCTTCAACTTTAAATGATAACCTTGCTGGATAGAGTCTTCGTTGTAGGCCTTTTCTTTTCATCATTTTGCATATTTCCTGCCTTTCCTTTCTGGCCTGCAAAGTTTCTGTTGAGAAATCATCTGACAGTCTAATGGGAGCTCCCTTATAAGTAACTAGTTGTCTTTCTCTTGCTTCTTTTAGGAATCTCTCTTTGTCTTTAACCTTTGCCATTTTAATTACGATATGTGTTTGTATGGGACTGTTTGGGTTCATCTTATTTGGGACTCTCTCCACTTCTTGGGCTTGTATGTCTATATCCTTCACCAGATTAGGGAAGTTTTCTGTCATTATTTCTTCAAATAGGTTCCGATTTTTTTTTTTTAATTGGGAAATATTGGTGAACAGTGTGTTTCTCCAGGGCCCATCAGCTCCAAATCGTTAGCCTTCAATCTAGCTGTGGAGGGCGCAGCTCAGCTCCAAGTCCAGTTGCCGTTTTCAACCTTTAGTTGCAGGTGGTGCAGCCCACCATCCCATAGGGGAATTGAACTGATAACGCTGCTGTTTCAGAGCTCACGCTCTAACCAACTGAACCATACGGCCACCCCTAGGTTCTTGATTCTTGGTCCATCTCTTTTCCTTATGATACTCCTATGATGCAAATGTTGTTACCCTTGATGTTGTCCTAGATATCCCTGAGACTATTTTCACTTAAATTTTTTTTCTTATTGTTGTTCTGATTGCATGTTTTCTGCTACCTTGTCTACTAAATCACTGATTTGATTGTCTGCTTTATCTAATCTGCTGTTGATTTCTTTTAGTGTATTCTTCATTTCAGTTATTGTTTTCTTTATTTCGGACTGGTTCTTTTTTGTGATTTCTATGCCCATCTTTATGCTTAGTATCTCTTTGTTGAAGTTTTCACTAAGTTCCTTAAGCATTCTTAAAATCGGTGATTTAAAACTCTGTCTCTGGTAGGTCTGTTGCTTCCATTTGATTTAGTTCTTTTTCTTTCTTTTTTCGTTTCTCCTGTTCTTTTATTTGGGACATAATTTTTGGTTCCTCGTTCTGGTTGCCTCTCTGTATTTGCTTGTATGTATTAAATAGATTTCTTATTTCTCTCAGTCTTTGCCAGGTAGACTTATGTAGTAGGTGTCTTGTGTCGTCCAGTGGTGCAGTCTCCCTAACTACCTGTGTGTGTGTTCCAGGAGTGTCCGTTGTGTGTGTTGTTGTATTCTCTTATTGTAGCTGAATCTCAATTGCTTTTGGCACTTCAGTGGGTGGAATTGACTCTCAAGCTGACTGGTTGTGAGGATTGGCTATGCCTGTATTGTATGAGCTGCTGTGGGGGGACTGACCCTTCAGAGGGAAATTTGCCCCTGTGGGCTCTTGTCCCTGTTGAGACAACCCTTCAAGTCTGCCACCTGTGGGGCTAATTGGGTAGTGCTACAGTGTGGTCTGCAACAGGCTTTTTGGCATGTTATTTCTGGTGTCTCTTAGTAGGGACTCCCATGCAGGCCAATTTCAGTCTTGGTTGTGACTGTTCTGGGGCTGCCTGGTAGGAGATACAAAGTTATATGCAGTAGGTTACTGCCTTTGCTGAATCTAGAGTCATGTGGGGGTTGCCCTGCTGTGAACCAAGGCCAGCTGCCAATATATTAGGCCTGGGAGAGCTTATCAAAAGGCCCAGCCCCTCCTTAGGCCCATTGCTACCTGCCAGTTGCCCATAAGGCTCAGATGCTAGAAGAGCCTCCTTCAGTATGAAGCTGGTTGACCTGGTGCTGACAGTGTCCCTGGCAATGCCACCCGAGTTGGACAGGACAGGGCCCCAGGGAGTCAAGAGATGTGTACAATGGTTTTTACATAGTTAATGCATATTTTGTTTTTGTGACAGTGCTAAGCCTGTGGCCATCCTGAAAAATGCCCAGAGAACACTTCAGCCAGCCATCACTCACCTTGAGCCTGCAGAACTCCAGAGCCATCCATGAAAGGTTGCAGCACAAGCACAAGGTGCCCACCACAGAAAATTTCCCAGGCCTTTGTGGGCCCCCTGATGCTATACAAGCATCCAGCAGCTGGTGGGATAGGACCAGTAGCCCAGGAGCTGAGAGTGCCCCTATAAATGCCACAGTAGCTGGGTGGGGCAGGGTTCCAGGGAGTCACCAAGGTGGTGTGTGCAGATTTTACCAGACCAATGCAGTCTCAGATTTGGTCCTTTGGAGAAGTGTTCAACACAGGAAAGATGGTGTCCTCTTATAGGCTACACATGAGGTGGGGTCAACACAGTGATAATGGCAGCTGTCCCTCTAGCCTCACCCAGAAGTCACACAACTCAGTCTTTCCCCATATGTCTCTGGCGCCTCTCAAGTTGCCACCCCTCTGCTGGTGCCCAGGGTAAGTGCTTGCAGATGAGTGAGTCTGTGCATGGGCCCTTTAAGAGGATGTCTGGGTTTCCAGCTGCCTTCTGTCTCATCAGGATGGACAGATGGAATCGTCACTGATTTTCACTGTCAGATGTTATGGGAACTCCTCTTCCCAGGACAGGACCTCTGGGCTGAGAAGCCCAGTGTGGGGTGGAGACACATCACACTTCAGGGGGGCACCTCTAGTGCTGAAGTGTGCCTCCCAGTGTTCACCAACTACCTATGGGTTTGGGGTCAGCCCGTTTCATGTCTCTGCCCCTTCTGCCAATCTTGATATGGCCACTTGTTTATATCCTTAGTTATAGGGGTTCAGTTCAGCTGGTCTTCAGATGATTCTTGAGGTTGATTGTCCTATACTTTAGTTGTAATTTTAATGCAATCCTGGGAGGTGGCAAGCATAGCATTTACTTATTCTGTCATCTTGGAACTGATCCTATTCTGTTGTCTAATAATATAAAATTGAGTTGGCAGATTGAATGGCAGAACCATCAATGTCAAATGTAAATTTCAAGTAAAAATTCTTAGAGAGAGAGAGAGAGAGAGAGTGGAAAGATATTTCACTTTCTCTACTTGTGGCACATCCTTGAAATGGTTAATGTGGAGGGGTGCTTCAATTTCAAGTTTAAGAAGCTATACAAATGCTTGAATTAGAGGATTGAGAATCTGGAATTACACCTACTTTGATGAGCTAAAATCCCTATCTTTGTTATAAAGTTGTTAATAATAATCTTGTACTATGCTTTTGCCCCAGAATAAGGTATGGACTCTGTCCACCAAGATCTTTAACAATTATCCAGAGTCACCCATAAAAACATGCGTTCCATCAGTCTGAAATGTCATGTTGTTCATGGCATGGTTAGAAACAAGGAAGAAACAAAATCAGAAATGCCTTATGTATCATGCTTTATCTTGAAGCATTAGAATACCACCCAGAAAATTTTAAATAAGGATGGGATAAAAGAGAGAAAGGGTGCCCAGGATGCCTCAAAAGTGAAGAGATGCTTTAGCTAATGTTTGAATTTTGGAGGTCCTTCTAAATTCTCTGAATTAGGTGCAAAATCACATTGTTGCTTGTCTGTCCACAGTTTTCATGAAATGTTGATTCCTATGGAAAAGGGTTTAACCCATATATAAATGTATGTAAAAAAATGTACACCTTTTTGAGCTAGGCTTAGAAATTGGCATTGCCTGCTTCCATGATAACAATGGGAATTGTTGCTTCAACAAAATCATCTAAAATTTGCAAACCGGAGCAATCTCTCTCTTCTCTATAACAGTCATTCATTCAACAAAGAATTAATAAACTCTTACCATGTGGCAGACACTGCTATGGGTACAGAGTTTTCAGCTATAACTAGACAGACAGCATCCCTGTTTTCATGGAATTTGCATTCTAGGAGGAAAGATAGCCAATGAAGACACACACAATAAATATACAGAATAATTTCAGTTCTACAAAGAAAATAAACCAGCTTACTTGGAACAGGGAAGTTAAGGAAGATGAGTTGGGGAGACAGTTAGCTATTTGAAAAAAGGTGATTCTTGAACAACAAGAGAAAGCTAGCCCCAGGAAACCTAGAGCAACACCACTTTCCAATAGAAATTTCTATGAGGATAAAAATGTTTGATGTCTGTGTTGTCCAATATCCTGGCTTCATGTGGATATAGAGTACTTGAAATGTAGTTATGGCAAATGAGGGACTGGATTTTTAATTTATTTCACTTTATTCAATTTATGTTTCAATACACGTGACAAGTGGCTTTCAGATCTTGAAGAAAAGAATATTAGCAAGAAGAGGGCAAGTGCAAAAACATTTGTGGTGTGCTTGAGAGAGAAGCTAGCATAGTTGGAGCACAGAGAATAAGTTGGAGAGAGGTAGGCAGCATCTGTATTATATAGTACCTTATGTCCTGTGAGGAGATGGTTTTCAGTCTGTGTAGAATTGGAAGCCATTGGAAAGGTTTAAATGGAGGCATAAACTTAGATCTTATTACCTAAGACAAGAGTTGGCAAACTTTTTGTAAAGGGCTAGGACAGTAAATATTTTAGTCTTTGCAGAACACATAGTCTCAGTCACTAAATACTGACATTGTAGCACAAAAATGGTCATAGATGACATAGAAGCACATGAGTACGGTTGTGTTCTGATGGCCTTTTTGTACAACAACAGCCAGCTGGTGGGCTGTAATTTGCCAAACCCTACCTAAGATCCTGTGGCAAACACTGCTGGCTGCCTACTCCATACTCTATTTTGCCTTCATTATTTATAACAAAATCCCAAATTTGCTAAGGGTAACAATACGCTCACTATCCTAGATCCCCTCAAACTAGAATTGGCAATTAGACTCAATTATGACCAATGATATGTAAGTGGGTATCTCTAGATAGGGCTTGTAGAAGAACTTTTTAAGATGGGCAGCCTCAGCCAGCATGCTTTCATTCAACCTTTTGCCCTTCTCTTTTATTCTTCCTGTCTTGACCTCAGATGGATTTAGAATAGCCATCTTGTATATATGAGTCAACATAAATAAGGATAGAGGCTACATGCTAAGGATAGCAGAGAGTAGTAGAAAAAGTGTCCAGTCTCTCCTGAATTATTTAGTAGTCGTACCAGCTATGGACTCACTTCCTCTGTAAACTCAGACTTTTCTAAATGAATACACTACAGCAACTGAATGCCTTTCTAGCTGATACACACAGATCTTTAAGAAAATATGATTGTTGACGTGATGGGACTGATGTGGGGGTAGAGGATTGTCATGATATTAATAAAATATAATGCATCATAAGATACTGCTGCCTAGCAAACAAAAAACCTCTTGGCTTATAACAGTAAGTATCTAGCTCTTAAGCATCTGTGGTCAGCTGGGGTGATTCTGTTATATTGGCTGTGCTCAAGTTGAGTCCATGTCTGCTGCACATGGCGCTCATACACCTTGGATCAGCTGGCTAGCCAGGGCAGGTTCTTCTCATAGCAATGGCAGAGGAGTAGGACAAACAAAATATGCAAGGCTTCTTAAGGCCTGGGCTTGGAACTAGCAGACTGTCACTTTTGTCCACATTCCATTGGCCAAAGTAAGTCATATGACTGAGTCCAAAGTCTGGGACCAGGAAAGAACATGCGTGCTACATTGAGTGAAAGAAACACAAATTACAGGGAAAATGGCATGGATAAAGTGAGGGTGAAGAACTGGGGCCGATAATTTGATATACCACAGATAGAGAACATGAAGAAGGCAAAGCCAACTGGAGCAGATGCTTTGGTCACTTTGTGAAATCTTGCTAAGTCCTAAGGATTCTCAAGACTCTCGATTCTTCTCTTAGAAGAAGGAATAGGAATTATGACTTTCCCTTTCAATTATTAACACGTTGCGTACGGATCACGAGAATCTTCATTTTTTTCTGAGCCATGCGTTAAGGACGGATAACGAGAATTCTCGTTTTTACTGTTGACTCGTTTTACTTTGCACATTTTATTGAATTTTTTGTGTTTCGTTAATATCTAACGGGCAAATGTCATTAATGAATAAAGTCTGCATCATATGTACACTTTTTAGAATTCATATTTTTTTTTTCTAAAAAAGTAGTGATTTTGAATCGGATACATTTTTTCACCCATGAGTCATTTCACGTGTTACATTCACAACAGTGGATGTACAAATAAACAGAGTTTTCCAGAACTGTAATGATTTGTTTATAACATTTGGAACCTTAGTATCCCTTAGGCAATTTTGAATTATGTTATTTTTGGAAAAACACCGAATTATTTTATTTAACTCTTCAGTGATACCTCATGAAATACATATTGTAACCTCGTCAATGCAAAGTTATAGGAAGTTGAACGGAATTATTTTCGTATTATTGGCCATAGTTACACAACAATGCTACCATGCATTGCTATGTTCAACATGTCATGCATTGCTATGCAACAATGCTACTCGGTACATATGAAATTCGGTACAGATGCAATTTTTGCCGTGTCCCACTGCACAAAGGAAGCTGCTTTCTGCAGTATCACACCAGGAGGGATTACTGACATCATAGGTGAGTAAATCCTAAAAAATTCCATAGAAAAATAATAAATGACATAGAAGCATTTACGCTTTAAAGAGAGGAGTGCATTTTAAAGTAGTTTCTTTTAAAAACCTGCCAGAATAGAGGGGTATGAGGGATTTAAACCCCGCCGTACGCAACATGTTAACATGTTCTACCAAAAATCATCCACAAACTCCAGAAATCTTAAGCTATTCTATATAGTCTGATATTATTTCCAGACCCTAAAATAATACATGTGGCATAGGAGTGCTCAGGAAGCAGTTGTACTTTCCATAAGCATCCTTTTCATTAAAAATAATAACCCTACAATACCCTCAACAATAACCTTTAGCAATACAGACGCTTGCTTGTGTTTGGTCTTTGACAAGCCCTGATATAGGCAACATTACTATGTAAGAACTATGTATGTGCATACTGCTATATAGTACTACCTGCTAAGAATTCTTCTAGGCATTTATAGATTTAACAGATTCAGTACTGTAGTAGGTACTATTATTGCCACCATTTTTCAGATGGACCCTGAGGCACAGAGGTTACCTACCTTGCCCATATCACAGAGCAAGTGGCAGAAGTAAGATTTATACCAAGGCAGTCTGGCTCTAGAGCCTGTGCATGTAACCACCATTTAAACTCCTCATAAAATAAGAAAACAACACTAAGATCCATGTTACTGGAATGTGGAATGTGATCCACATTGACACCCATTACTTATTCAAAGCAACTGAGCTCCTTTAAATCAACAGGTCTGTCCAAAACCAGAAACACCACCTGGTGAAAACTATTGTCTTTTCCTTCCTTTTCAGGGAGATTAGAATCATTAAATTATAGAGACAATGATAGTTTAATTAAAAGACAATTGTGGTATGGGAAAGTTTCATTTGAAAGAGTGAAGTACTGGTTATTAGAACCTCCCAAGAGGGACCAGCTTAGCGATGGCTGATCAGATCTTGGAAGGATGTCACTGTTGGAGGCTTTAATTCTTGGACATGAAAACATGTGCTATCTCTCAGTGCATCATTAACTGAATCACCTGGGGACACTTAAAGTGGCAGTGGATGACAAGCTTTTGCTCCTGCAGAATTGCTGATTTATAAGGCAGTTGGTAATATGTTTCTGCAGTGGAAAGGATGTAAGAGTGGGAGATGAAAGAACAGTTAACTGGACTCTGAGGTCAGGCACTTTCCCAAGGTCACAAGCCCTCCCTTGGGTAGGCACTAGGGAAGCAGGGCTGGAATGGCACCTGCCCCCAGGGAGCCCCACCAAGTGGAGGAGGCAAGGATGAAACTATTACATCCACACTGCTTGACAGACAACATGGAGGGTCTTACAGAACAGAGAAGAGAAAATACCTCACTTGGAAGGGGGAAGAGTAGGTATGGCTCTGAAGGTTAGCATGGCCCTGCTTTCCTCAAACAGAAGCATGGCACTAAGGTGGCAATAGCTGTAAAAAATATAAATATAAACAGAGCCACTTTAAAATGGAGCTGGAGCTGCCATTCCAGAGGAACTGCCTTGCACATCTTATGCCCCAAATCTTTGGAATGTTACAGCAGAGTGAAATAACCTTTGGATTGAGATGAAAGCAACCTTGTGTCTCAAAGAACTGTTGGCAAGGATAACAAAAAAGCAGATATCATTTCTACCGCACTTACAACTATGGGACTGAAAATTAAAAACATTGTTTAGAATTAACAACACTATGTTATCTTATCTCTACCTATAAAAATGCCTTCCTTCTATTGATGTAATTGCTCCCTGTCCCTTTCTCATAAATAACCCTTGCATCTTGTCTCCTAATTGGAACACTATTTGAGTTTCTGCCTGAATCCAGGCTTCACGCATAGCTATTCCTTTTGATCTCAAATAAATGCTTGTTGCTTCTGACTTTGGCCTTTTATTTTTAGGTTAACACATCTTAAGGGCAGAGCTTTTTCTATAAACACGTGTTATTATCATTATTCATTTTGCTAGTCTTCACTCAGCAAAATCAAATGACTTCGAATACAAGAGAACTGCAATCATGGGAGCCCAGCCCTTGGTTTGCAAGTGAAAAAAATCAAGATTTGGGGAGGTCAAATTCCCAAGGTAAGAATAAGAAACTAGACTTAAACCCGTTCTCTAAACTACTGAGCCCCTTAGCTATTGATTAACATTCAGGTGTACTGACTTGTGAGTTAGCCTGAAACCAACCTAATATAACCCTGCCTTCCCATATATGCAGCCTTAAAGCACGGTATTTACAAGTGTGGGAACAGAGCCAGGAGTGCAGTGCCCAGGCTCTCGACCTCACGTGGAAAGTTGCTGGCTCAGGTAGTAAATGGCCATCAACTGTGATCAAATGGCCATCAGCTACGGCTAGTTGGCCACTGAGCCATTGGCCACTAATATAACTGCTGTGGCTATGCTAGCAGCAAATGGGGGCTAGCAAGAAGATGGTGGCTGAGTTAGCAAGAGCAGATTGCAGTTAGCAGGGCGGATTGCAGCTAGCAAGTGAGGTTGGTTGGTTGGCAGAGAAGCAGTTGCAGATCATGTGGCTCCTGCTTCCTGTGTCCCTAACCAAGCCGCCAGCGAGACTATAGTGGTATGACTCCCCTAGCTACAGCTCCGTGGGTGTTCCTTTTTGGCCTCACCATGTCCTGCATTCTTGTGTGGGGAGCAGGACCAGAGACCCTGCGTGACTCCCTGCACGACACTATGCAGCATAATCTCAGCTGCTGTGAGTGTGTGTGTACACATGAGCACGCAAATGTGCACAAAACCAACATATGATTTTGATGGAAGGCAAGGAATTGTATAAACAAAAGGTAGAGGAATGTTTTGGATTGGTAGAGACATGTGAACCAAAGTACTGATGCAGAAATGAGCCGGACATACACAGAGCAATGGCAACAACGGCTGGAGAGTGTAGAGAAGCCGATGGAGTGAAACAGGTGACCTGGGGTAAGGGCAGGGCTAGGACTCAGACACATGTGGGTTTAAATCCCAGTCAGCTGTGCCACCTGGAATAACTTCTTAACAGCTAAGTCTCATTTATTTATTGATTTCTTCAGCAATATTTATCAAACACCTGCAATGAGTGAAAATAAGTACTGGAGTACTAGACTCTATGGAATTGACTCAGTGTTCCTACTAATCAAAATGAAGACAATAGTACCTACCTAGCAGGGTTATTATACAAATTTAGGTAACATGCTGTTGTATGGCCCATCATACATGCTTGATAAATGGTACCAATTCTCATAAGCTGGAGCCATAGGTGGGGGACCAATATAAGAATTTATATTCAGGAATTTGGGTGGATTCCTACAACTCAGAAAAGGCTCAGTACAAAGCAGAAATGAGAAGAGTCTCTCCTCACTATCTGGCTGTCCCCCCCAGTCCAATCCCCATCACTTACGCAGCTCATAATCTTACAGCATGTGATTTTCAGTACATGTTGGGAGCTTGTGAGCAGTAGGCAAAAACACAAAGCTGCCTATTAGCCTAAGCCATTTCCCATCCTGAATGGTTTGGTGCTATCAGTGGGAGCAACATCTCTGTGCCATGCAGCCATGAGTTTTTTCTAGATGGTCAGGCTTTATTTAGTAAAACCAAATGAAGGAGAGTCAGAACTTTTTTTAAAAGAAAAACAAAATATTGTCAGTAAGAAATATGAGCCTCACAATAAACATCAATGTCTTAGTGCTAAAGCCAAGATTTAAAAGAATGCTGCCTTTTGTTTAAAAAAATGTGACATAATTGTGTCCTATGCAGAGCAGAAGAGAAGGTCTCCAAGGAGGGTTGATGCTTGCCATCATTCCAGAGCACCCTGGAGTACAAAGAGGCTCATCTGGAATTTAAGAACCAGCCAATTGGGGTGTCAAAAGTTTGGCTTATGAATGAATGGGGAAGACAAAGATGTCCCCAGAAAGGAAGAAACATCCAAACAGAACTATGGACTTTCAGAGGTGTAAGAGACTTCAGTAATCAATAGTCTGCAGAGAGTTGGGGCAACTGGGAGAGACCAGAAGAGCGAAGGAAATTACCCAAAGGAACCCAACCAGAAAGCACCATATCTTAGCTTGGGTTTCCCCAGAGAGCAGAGCCTGAGACAAAGGCTTGGGTGCAGGCAATTTATGCGAGGGGTGGTCCCAGGAAACACAGGTTAGGGAGACTGAGACAGGGAAAAAGGAAAGCCAACCTAAAGGGCATTTGCCATGGTCACTGCTATGGGCAATGGGAGCTCATATTCCAATAGGACCGCCTGAGAACTGCCCTGAAGGAGTATCTGCCGGAGAATGAAAGGCAGAAGCATTTGTCCATCAGGTCCTGTCTGCCAGTGGTAGAGGACTGTCCCTGGAACTTTTAATTCTTCTGCACTCTGCACACACATTGACTGAGCAAGCTCCTGCTAGCTCCATTAATGAAAGTGCCCCAGTGCAGAAACCCAATACAAGGGACACATGCTTAAACCCAGACACTACCAGCAGAAAGTTCTATCAAAGCCTGCATTGAACTGTCCACCCTGGCCATGGCTGGACTCAGAGGCGAGCTCAAAAGAATGCAATCTGGGGCACCAGAGGTGTCTACTACAAACAATTGATTTTGAGTTGATCCCCTAAGGATAAACCATATTCTGTGAAGTCACAGGGGTTTGAAATGACCTAGAAAATTCCTGAAACACTTAGGGAGCCCTTTTTTCTATCACCACCATCTAACCAGGTACTCAAAGCTCTAACCAGAAACTCATTTACATATTGCCTTGAAGACCAAAAATGTAAAATTCCGCCATGTAATATTTTGACTCTACTTAGGGGTCACAAGGTGATTTTGAACCCTAATGTTAACAGGCAACTCTGAGCTACTTGATGGCACAGCCAATACCGTGTCCTAAGAGTATGTTGAGAGAGGAATTTTTCACCCACCAAAGCATCCTTAAAGCCAGCTTTGATGTCAATATATAATAGAGATCTAAAAGAAAATAGGTCAATTCTAAAGGAACATTTAAGCAGCAGAAGCCCAGAATCAATGTTATCCTTTTTTTTGTTAGGCTGTTCCTTAAGTTTGTAAAGGAATCTCAGATTATGAATTAGATGTAGAACCAGTGAGGTGTCTGAAAATGTCAAAAACGTGACAGGCAATGCCAAAATTCTGTCATATCTATTTGCAAGGTGCACATGAGCAACCAAACCCACCCTGTCATTCAATTTTATTGTTCCAGGAAGGCTGCTTGGTGCAATGCCATCCCTCCTAAACTGAGCTGGGCAAGCTTCCCAGGGAATGAAGCTGCACGCCAGAGGTGCTGCAAAATGCTTGATAAACATGCATATATTCCAGGACCATCCATTCTCTTTAAACATATCAGGGGGTTATATTTCAAAAGATATATTATGGAGTGGAATGCCAAACTGATATTAATTTTTAAAATAAAACCGTAACTTTAAAGAATTTTCATGCTATTATGGGCAATTTGAGCAGCAGCCTTCAAACCCCCTGGGAGTATGAACTCACTGTCCTCTGCCCATAGACTAATTCTGAGGGAAAGGGTTAAAAAGACTGGGGAGGGAAAAAGCTCTCTGGAGTCAGAGAGAGTTGAATTCAAAAGATTCTAACAGATTCATTTTTGGTGAGATATTTAACTTTTCTGAGCCTCAGTTTTCTCATCTGTTAAAATGTGGGTAAAAATGCCTACTTCTTAGGGTTGCTGGGAGAATTAAATGGTATACTATAATAAAATATATAGCGTATAATTGGAAATGATAAATACCTGTTTGCTCTCTCATTTTTATAAGGTGAAAACAAATGGAAAAACAGGTTCAAGGAGGCCTTAATTAGAAGGACAATGCTAGGTCAGTGAGCTAAGGATCTATGGCATCCTGACTGCATTAGTGGACAATTTTTCACCCTCCTGCCCCCACCTCCTCACCCTTTGCTGTGTGAATTTGCAGTGCCCTCCTACTCTGACACTGACCTTGGCCATATGACTGGGGTCTTCGTCTGTTTGGGCTGCTACAACAGAATGGTTTATAAACAACAGACATTTATTCCTCACAATTCTAGAGGTGGGGGGAGTCAAGGCACTGGCAGAGTCAGTATCTCGTGTGGACTCACTTTCTTGTTCACAGATGGCTGTCTTCTCCTTGTGTCCTCACGTGGCAAAAGGGGCAAGGGAGCTCTCTGAAGTCTCCTTCACCTGGGCACTAGTCCCATTTATGAGGGCTCCATCCTCATGACCTAATCACCTCCCAAACACTTCGTCTCCTAATACTATCACACTGGGGGTTAGGGTTTCAATGTATTCATTTGGTGGATAAGACATAAACATTCAGTCTATGGCAACTGGCTATGGATAATGGGATGTTAAAGGACATGACAAAAATAGAGATTTTAAAGGTGTTTTCGCTCTCGGTTTGCTCTGCTTTTGTCTTCTGTCATCACCTTGAGACGGACATAGTTGGGCTTGCCTGCTGGAAGAGAAGACACAAGGGCCGTAGAGCCCAATTGTCTCAGTTGTCCCAGCCAAGGCCATTCTAGGTAAGCCAACATCCAGCTGATCCATGGAAACATGGACGAGCCAAGTCAGGGTCACCTCAGCAGCCTGTAGCTGACCCTTGACACAAGAGGAAGCCCAACCAGAAAGCTGAATAACTGTTTCTTGTAGAGTGCCCCTGTGCTGTTCTGGGTATTTGTTACACACAGGTATTATGGTGATAGATAGCTGAACCAATGTTACAGGATGAACTATGTCCCTCCAAAATTCATGTTGAGGCCTTAACCACTTTTACCTCAAAATGTGACTGTATTTTGAGAGAGGGCCTTTCAAGAGGTAATCAATTTATTATGAGGTCATTAGGGTGGATCCTAGTCCAATCTGACTGGTGTCCTGATACGAGGAAATTTGTACACACTAAGGGACACCAGGGGCCTGCATGCCTAGGGCAGAGCCCATGTGCGGACACAGTGAGAAGGAGGCAAGCCAAGGAGAAAAGCCTGGGACACATGCGTCATGGTGGCCCTCAGAGAACACCAGCACTGATGGAAGCTCCATCATGGACATCCAGGCTCCAGAACTGTTAGAAAATAACATTTTGTTCTTTAAAGCACCTAACCTGTGGCGTTTTGTCATGGCAACCTGAGTTGAGTGATCACTGGGATCCCTGCAGTTTGGTCAAGAGGCCGGCTCTCTGCTGGGCACTTCACATGCATCGCTCATCCAGTCCTCACGACAGCCGTGCGTGACTTGCCTAAGAACCCCGTGTACAAGTATGGGTGAGACCACTCAGTCTGGGACATTAGACGTGGTGCAGTGCCACACAGCCGAGTGGCAGGCCCTGCCCTCTCACAGGGGTCTCCACAGCTGATGCTCCTTCCAACGTGCATAACCAGGAACTGAGGAGCAATAGACAGTTCTACCGACATTTTACGTTTTCCCATGTCCAAATGAAATTCTCAGAATGTTTAAAAAACAAACAACACCATAATTTTCATGGTAATGCTAAGCACATGTCAAAGTATTACTTAACTGATCAATGAAGAATCCAGCAGATAGACTCCCCAAAGAGAGCTTTGCTAATGTGAGTTACAGCTATCAATGTTTGCCATAGTAAAAATTAAAACTAAGAACTTTTTAAATAGTTATAAATTATTTTTAAATAAGAATAATAAACCCATTATATGTTAATGTAAATAACATATTTTTATGAGAAATGTATTTTCCAACAAGAATATTTAGTGAAAAAAGCGGGAATGTTTCACATCTTTGTACATCTCTTTATTTTCTGGTTTTAGTAGAAGACATCTGGACTCTCACATCTGCTTCTGCACCCAATCTGTTACTGGATGATGGTAAGAGAGGCCATGGCCCTTCCAACCCTTGGCTGGACCATCGCTGGACTCTTGCCAAGGGGACTTCTTTTTCTAAGGCAATCCTGCATAGAACTGATAGCAGAGGATTTTCTGCAGGCATCATTCCCAGGAGCTGGCTGTTAAATCCTGTGTGGCTAGAGGGGGATTGGATAGTACAACACAGTGCCTACCACAAACAGCAGTTATAACAGAAGAAAAGGAGGAAAGGATGGGTACAGGTATGAACAGGTGTGGATGTTAGGTGATGGGGAAGTCTGATGAATTCACTTTTTTCTGTGAAGAGGCAGATCCTCCACTAAAAGCATGGGGTGTATGTGTGTGTTTGTGGTAGAGTGTATGGTCCTGAGAAACTTAGTGATGTCTTCGAGATTAGTAATCAAGTGTTTATAGTAATATGACTTTTGCTCTATTGGGGACACACGTCTATTCAGTTACAGGTAGGGTGAAAACAGTTTGCAACTTTCATGCAGGCTTAAGTTTTGCCTGGTAAGGTTAGAGTGTTAGAAAGATGTGCCGTGGAATCCAAGCTCTGTAAGAGAGCTGATGGTAGCAGAGGCTGAAATCGTCAATGGCCAAGAAGCCTTGATAAGACTGAAGAACTGGCATAAAGGAAGTAATTCAATGAGCAATCAGAAGGCCAGAAAGTTGCAATCTGATAGTGGGATACTGGAATTAGCAACTCTGGATATGGAAAAATTTAGGGTGAGCTCTATTGCATAACCAGTCAGTAGGTACTGGAGGTGGAATAGGGGAATAATTATAAGAGGTGAGGGAGTGACAGAACTAAGAGATCAGTTTATTGGAAGGTTCATCTGAGTAGATGGGGGACTCCCCCAGTATCTTGGCAGGCTGGGAGTCACGAAGGCAGACAAGAGCCCTACATAGAAAACTTCTATATGAAGAAAGAGTGGAGTAGCCATAGGTATGTCTGATCACTTCCATGAAACCTTAACATTAAAATAATTACAACAAATCATTTCACATGAGTTATTTAATTTGACTTTCACAAAAGCTCTGTGGGATAGGCAGGGAAAATACTTTCTTCCTCCATTTACTACCAAGAAATTGAAGTTCTACAAGCTTGAATGAGCTTCCAAGGACTGGGCCTGGAAACCTAACCAGAGGTCTCTGTCTCCTCCAGAGACCCTCCCAACACACCCCGAGTGGAAAGACCATCCCTCATGGGCCTTTCTTCTTGTTGCCCTCAGGCTCCTATTCCCTTATATGTCCTCTCTCCTATCAGCGGTGAGGTTGGTAGCAGTAGGAATTGTATTTCACATGGTACCATAAGTGTCAGTGAAGGAATTCTGATGCCTCCGTTTATGCTTTTTACCCTAGGGAGAGAGAATCTGCCTCTTTCTTCATTCACATTAGGGCCAACTTACAATAATTATTTCCACTGAAAATATGGATGTTGGCAGATTTAGGGGAGAAGGAATATCAAGACAAAAGTTTATATTTTCTACATTTGTGTGCTTTGTACCACACACTGCCATTGATACTGAGGAATACCGAGGACAACCAAAGTCCTGCTTGTCGTCTAGACCAAAATGACATGCTAACACATTGGGTTAGAAGGAGAACAGAGAGTTCATAAAAGATAGAGGAAGAAGCTCCAGACTTTCCTATAAGGAAAACACAAAACTTACAGTTATCAATAAAAGAACAATTAAATACCCCAAACCCATGTGTTCCACCCATGTGGTGGCTGATTTCCCAAACAGAAGAGGCACTCTGATGGTCAGACAACGTCTGTAAGAGTCCGGTGAGTCTGGAAAAACCTAAGATGCTCAAGGAAAATAATGTAAAAGCAAGAGATAAAAGAAAAACAAATAAATTAAAGGGAGACAAGGACAAGACAGCAGTGGCTGTTGGAGCTGCACTGACTCCAGGAGCGGATTATTGGAAGTGAAGCCGCCATGTGTCTGGTGGGGAACACACACTGCAGAAGCTCCTCAGCAGCTGAGCATTCTCCATGCCAGCTGTCCAGCACTGCTTCCCACGAGCAGCCAGATGGCCTCACTCCCTGCTCACGATCCTCAGTGTCTCCTTGCCTTTAGGATAAATCCACACAGGAGTCTTCTGATCTGGCTCTTGCCTCAACACAGCCTCTTCCAGTCTCATCTTAGGATACTCTGCCCTTCACTTACATGTTTCAGTCACACTGACTCAACTTTTCTGCTTCAGGACCCTTGCACATGCTACTCCACCTACCTAGAAGGTTCTTCATCCCACCCACCCCTGCCACACTGGTTATCTCCTACTCATTTTGCAGCTCTCAAATAAAATGTCCCTTCTTTGGCAAAGTCTCACCTAATATTCAATGTGATGAAATCATTCTATTGTAATCACTTATTACACCCTGAAGTTTTCTTGCATAACTCATATCGAAATATGTAAAGGTACACTTATTTTTGTGATTGTTAGTTTAATGTCTGTCTCCCCAACTAGACTACAATTGCCACGAGGCAGGAAACATGGACATTGGTGACAGCTGTACCCCAAGCAGGCAACACAATGCCTGTCACCAAGCAGGTATTTATAGAACATTTCGTGAAGAAATAATGGTAAAAGAATTGTTCTGGCAGCAGAAAAGGCCAATGTAAGGAAGAGCCTGGAAGAGGAATGGCTTCAGGGACAGATAGTCATCTAAACCTCAGAGGATCTGAAGAGCCCAAACTTAAGACAGTCTCAGCTGTGGGCTTGAGGGGCGATGAGGAAAATCAACATCTCAACAGCTTATGATATCTCCTGTTTAAAAGTCAAAACCTCAGCGACTCTGGGTGGTACATTCTTGGATGTTGTTCAATTACTCTGCTTCCTGTCTAACACATGACCCTCCTAGGACTCCAGGAGACTTCTAGCTAGTTGGGAAGGAAACATTATCAAGAAGAGAATAATAGGTAACGTAACATCAAGAGAACAAATGGAGTAAGGGAAGCACTAAAAGTAACAGACGTATAAGATTGTCCTGGGCTGAGTAGTCAGAGATGTCATGGAGGAGGGACATAAGCCAGGCTACAAAAAACGGGTATGAGTCACCTCAGTGAGTAAAAGAGAAAAACTCCTATAGAAAGAGATTGGCACACGGTGCGGGGAGGGCAAAGTAAAGGTCAGTGTGATGGGAGAACAGGACTCCTCCTCCCCTGGGGGAGTCTGGCACAGACACAGAGGCCAAATAAGTGTGTGAGAGGTGAAGGCTTCAGCCTTGCAATGGAGCTATCCATTCGAAGTTCTTTAGAACTCTTAGTCCATCTTGTTCCGGAGCAGATTTAACGTCCCAGCACCCACTTATGGGGCACTGGGCATAACCAGGCTCTGTGCTGAGCTCAGGGAATAGCCGCACAGAGTCAAGAGGCCCGGTTGGCTCTACAGCAGGTAGATTACAGCTCTGAGGGGAGAGCTCGGCTACCGCAGGGCTATCTGCTGGCTCTGCCTGGACAGTAGCGTGTCCTTCGGCCAGAGCATTTCTTTTTCCTTTTCATTTCTTAATTAGTTCCGCCTAAAAGTTTCCTTTAGGCAGAACTAATCCTCTCCAATTAAGAGACTACAGTTCCCACCTTTTTCCCTTGCCTTTACCCATAGTGACTTCCCACCATCTGCCTGTCCCCTGAGTGCCACCCCCAGAATAGAGAAAGAATGTGGGATTTGGAGCCAAACAGACAAGAGTTCCAATTCTGCCATGAACTGTACAACCCAGAGTCAGTGCCTTAGCTTCCTGAGTCCCTTCCTCCTTAAAATGGGACTTTGGACCCTGAATTTTACCACCTAGGGAAAGGTCTGAGGCCAGGGAAAGGTCTTCCCGGCCGGGGCTGATTGTTAAGGGACAAAATCAGGCTAAGCTTAAGGGAAAGTGTCTCTCACTTGCATCAGTGGAAGAGTGGACTAGACATCCTGGGAATTCAAAGAAAGGTCAGTGGCAGAGCAAGGAAATCTTAAATGTGTTACCCAATCCTGTGAGAGCCAGATCACAGAGCACAAAGAAATAAGAAGCCGGGAGATGTGACCAAGGAGTGTTGCCAGAGGATGGCAAACCCAAACAGATTCCCCAAAGAGAGAGAATCACAGCTCTTTATAAGGTCTGGAATTGCTTGGGTGCAGGCAGTTCACTGCCAGGGGTCCAAATGGAATGATGCACCAAGCCTACTGCTTCCTATGACCTCTACCATGTTGATAGAAGGTTATTTATCATCCTTTACTTGCAGTTGTCATATTTTGCTCCTCAGCTTTCCTGTGTTATTTCCAGGTTTCTTCCATGGTGGAAAGTAGTCACTTCCAGCCCCCTGTGGAAGCCTCCCCTGCCTGTGGGCTGATTTCTCTGTAGAAATAGTCACAGGGCTCTCTTTTTAATGCCTTAAATACACTCTGTAGCTCCTAATTATCCAGTACAGATGCTAATTTATTCCTGAGGGCTGGTATTGTCTCCCCAGCAGCATCACGAGTCCCATAAAGGAAGAAACATGTGCCACATAGGGTTAAACACCCCACAGTTGGAAAACACTTCAGCATGACCTGGCAAAGATAGACATGCACACATCCCACAATCCATCAATTCCTGTCTTACTTTCACCCTAGAGAAGCATTTGCTAATGCTCAGAAGGAAAATACAAGAGTGTTCAGAGCAACACTTTTACCAATAGCAAAACACAAGAAACAACTTAAGTGGTCCTCTTCCATAGAATGGATAGAAAAATGCTGCCATATTCATTCAATAGCATAGAATACAGCAATGAAAATCAATACAAGCATACACACCAACATGGATGGATCGAAGCACAAGGTAGAATGAAGGAAGCCCACACAAAACCGTAAGATTCAATCAACATAAAGTCAAAAGCAGGTAAAACGAAACACTGTATCGATGAGGATTGCGTGCAAATGTAATGAAATGATAAAGGAAAACAAGGAAATATTTAACACAAAATTCAGATGGATATTTATTTCATTGTTAGTTCTTAAACTGCAAACACCATTGCATATGGTATTTTGTGATGTAGTGCCCAATTTAAAAAGGAAAAAAGAAATAACTCGATAGCACTCAGCACAGCAATGGAGATAGAATTGTTTTGTTTTGATTCTAATAAAAAGAAAGTCTTTGAAGATAAAGGATGAACATGGTGAGGATAAAAAACAACATGTGAAAAGAAATCTGTATGTGATATGTGACAGACTAGAAAATTATACAACATGAGACAGATGTTAAAAAAAGAAAAAAAATTCTCACCGCCATTATTTTCCAAATCCCAGTCAAACATAAAACAAAAAGAACATCTCTCACTACCATTATTTTCTACATCTCAGCTTATCTTCCTCTTGAACTTTTATTGACTGCTGGGTACCTATAAATTCTCCATCTTGTCAATTGAAAGTATTTGCATTAGCCTTCCTGAGTGTCTCCTCTCTTCAAGAATATCACTCTCCTTTCTACTTCCCCAGATAGCATGTGGGTGCTGGGAAAGGTTACAGACCTGGTGCTCTGGCACAGTGGTTGGTGGGTGTCTGTAGCTGTGGTTCTTTCCAAGACTCAGCCTTCTTGCCAGAGCTGCTATTTCTCAGGGAACCCAAGGCCTGCATCACTCCCATTGGATCCCCACCTTCAAGCAACTGCTTGCCCAAGACCCTGGGAACATGGGAATCACATCTCACACCAACCTTCAAGCATTTTTTCATTTCTTTCTGATGCCATGTGAGAAGTAGTAACCCCTCAGTTTATTCCTAAGAGGTGTGTAGTCTTTCCAGGCCATGCAAGGACAAACCTTCTGCTGGAACCCCGCACACCTTTCTGGAAGCCACTGTTCACCGGCCTCCTCCCCACCAAAGGACAGGGCACATAAAGAACACTGGACTCTACGTTCTTGTCCTCCACTCTGCCCAGCTTAGTCCCTCGTATGGGAACATTCTTCTTGCCCAACCATCGTCTCGAAGGTCAACATTTCACCTTCAGGTTCTTGATACGTGATTAGTAGTGATATGGTTTGCCTACAATTGATAAAAGATTCAAACAACAAGATCTTTCCATTCACCTAAACATTAGCATATCAGTTTTCTATTGCTGTGTAATAAATTACCACAAATGTAATAGCTTTAAACAACATGAAGTTATTGTCTCACAGTATCTGTGGATCAAAAATCCAGGTCCAACATTTGTTACTATTTGCCAAAGGGTAAGGGGGGTGGGGGGTGGGGGGTGGGAGATGAGAGTAAGGGGGATCGAATATATGGTGATGGAAGGAGAACTGACTCTGGGTGATGAACACACAATGGGATTTATAGATGATGTAATACAGAATTGTACACCTGAAATCTATGTAATTTTACTAACAATTGTCACCCCAAAAAATTTAATAAAATAAAATTAAAAATAAAATAAAATAAAATAAAAAATCCAGGTCCAGCCTGGCCCAGTTGTGTTCTCTTCTCAAAGCCTCTCCAAGCTGAAATCCAAATGTTGGTTGGACTGCACTCTTACCTGGAATCTCCAGGAAAGAATCCACTTCTAAGTTCACCCAGGTTGCTGGCAGAACTCGGTTCATTGCAGTTGTAGGACTAAATCCCCATTTCTTTGACACGTGGACCTTCATCTTTAAGCCAACAACCACGATTTGAATCCCTCTCATGCTTTGAACTCTGACATCCCATTCTCCAACCAGTTGGAGAAAGATCTCTCCTTTCAAGGGAGCCCACAATTTAGATTTGGCCCCCCTGGTTAATACAGGATACTCTTCCTAGCTTAAAGTAATGAATCGGTAACCTTAATTGCATCTGCACAGTCCATTTTGCCATGTAATGTAACATACTCATCAGATAACAGGCAAAGGTCATGGGGCCAGAGCTCTGCCCTGTGAAGTCCTCAGGACCAGGCTGCTTCCATACCTCTCCGTCATCCCAGGAAGGAGCCCTTGTCCTCCATGGTACAGGAGGCAGCGTACACGTGACAAGGCAGATGGGCACAGGGTTCAGTCTGACCAGGTTCTGAGGAAGGTTCCCAGCAGCTGCTGCATGATTCTGCTGCCTTTGTCTTATGGGTCTGACTTTACGGCTTTGTAACATCTTCACCGGGCTACAAAGGAGGCTGGTAAACTAGCTTAATTCTGGGTGAAAGAAAGGGAGAGTGGTCAATCAGGCACAATACGTAAAAAGACACAAAGCTTTATGAATGGGACTATATCAAACTAAAAAGTTTCTGCACGGCAGAGGAAACCATCAACAAAACAAAGAGGCAACTAACCAAATGGGAAAAGATACTTGCAAACAATGCCTCCAATAAGAGGCTAATATCCAAAATATATCAAGAACTCATGCAACTCAGCATCAAAAAAACAAACTATCCAATTAAAATATGGGCAGAGGACCTGAACAGGCACTTCTCCTAAAAAGACATACAAATGGCCAACAGATAATGAAAAAATTGCTCAACTTTACTAGCTATTAGGGAAATGCAAATCAAAACCACAATGAAACACCACTTCACACTTGTTAGAATGGCTATTATCAACAAGACAAGTAATAACAAGTGTTGGAGAGGCTGTGGAGAAAAAGAAACCCTCATACACAGCTGGTGGGAATGTAAATTGGTACAGCCACTGTGGAAAGCAGAATGGAAGTTTCTCAAAAAAAAAAAAAATTAGGAATAGACTTACCATATGACCCAGCAATCCTTCTTCAGCATGTCTACCCCAAAAAATCTGAAAACATTTATCCATAAATATATCTGTCCATTGCAGCTTTATTTACGGTGGCCAAGACATGGAAACAACCCAACCAAGTGTCCTTAGATAGATGATTGGATAAAGAGGATGTGGTATATATACACAATGGGATATTACTCAGCCATAAGAAAAGATGAAATATTGTCATTTGCAACAACATGGATGGATTTGAGATTATCATGCTAAACAAAATAAGTCAGAAAAAGTCAAAAACCATACGATTTTACTCATAGGTGGGATATAAAACTGAATGCAACAAAGTAACAAGACAAAGAAACAAAAACTCATAGATACAGACAACAGTTTAGTGGTTAACAGAGGGTAAAGGGGGACAGGAGGATGGTAGAAGAGGGTAAAGGGGGTCAAATATATGGTGCTGGAAGGAGAACTGACTCTGGGTGTGGAGTACAAGATGATGTATTACAGAGTTGTACACTTGAAACCTATATAATTTTACTAACCAATGTCCCGCCAATAAATTTAATTTAAAAACCTCACAATTCAAGGAAACCCAGTTACAATCCCTTTTCTCTCTTGTGAGCTTGGTTTTCAAGGCTTTAAAAACCTTTGTTTTGAAACTGAAGCAAAAAATAGGCATTTTTGTTCCAGGCTGTGTTCACCCCCTTTTCCCCGGGTGATCAGCCTCAGCCTATAAACCTAGAATTACTGGCAGAAAAGCCAAAGGAAAGGAGGTGAATTTGGGAGAAGATAATTCTCGTACCACATTTGAAAACAGAAGATACAGGAGGGACTGTTGTCTCCAAACGTGCACTCCCACCACTGTCCAGAAGTGTTTGACTTACAGCGTTCCTTATGCTTGTACAAGAGTAAAGGGAGGAATATTGCAAGACCATCTTTCATGCAAGTACTTGGTCTCAAGCTTTGCAAATATAATTCCAGTTGCAAAGCCTAAAAAAACCAAGCGTTTTTTTCTTTTACAAAAAAGGAGAAATGACATCCAATTATGTCGTGCAGTTAAAACCCCTCCAGGACATATTATAGAAAAATCACAGAAATGAAACCTACAATGAGTGATTTTTCAGCCATGTTTAAGAAATACAGTGGAATAGAGCCCATCACAAGTTGGCAGTCACCCTCAGTCACAGAACCACATAACTGTTGGAGGTGTGGCTCCCAGTTAGGACATGTAGGGAACACCTAGGCTGGAGTTCAGTTCATGGGGCTAATGGAAACCTAACTCCTAGCGCAAGTGGAGATTTCTTAATGCAGACTCCTGCCACAAGAAGTTCGTTTTTATTCCTGATATCTGCTTCTTAGAAAATGTCATAAATTAGTAGTTTCTAAACTTAGAGTGGCCTAGAGGGGAAAAAAAAACACAGAAAGTTAATTCTGACTAGTCTAAATGTGAAAGCTGTCTCAGTCACTTTCCAACTGTGAGAGTTTAGCAAAACAATTGAAACTGTGAGCTTCGGAGTCTCCACTGCAGGGATGGCAATATTAACATGCATGTCCCATTCCCAGAGTCCCACTTTGAAGTTGTAGCACATTAGCAGGTCTCAGTGCAGTAGATAGTGACTGCTGCTGTAATGTCAAATCAGGATGAAACGGTTATTAGAAGGAGGTATGGCCAGGCCCAGCTGAGACAATCCAAGCCACTGATCTAAGACTCACTGAGTATGACAGAGGGGGGGAGGCATCAATGTTTAGTGGCAGAGTGAGATGGCTGTCATGTGACATTCTGTCCAGGCGGCAGGGAAAACCCTAGGTAACTCTGCATAAAAGGCACAGCCACTTTATGTATAACAATGCTCAGGAAATGCTGAGATGTAAGGGCTTCACCCACTCTGATTCTGATGAAAATGGGCAAATAGCAGATGCTGTTTGATACCTAAGTCTCATTCCTTATCACAAATGTCCATGACAAGAGATCTCCATGTCCCTATGCACCTTCCCCCACACTTGATGTGACCAGGATGACCCAGGCAGAGGAGGAACACACAGGTATCTGGTATCCGGTGCTGGACCCCGTCCTCTCAGGGTCAGGGCTGGCCTTCAGCCTCTCTCACCAGTTCCCAGGAGGTACCCGTGTTGCACATCTGGGGGCCACAGCGGAGAAGCACCGCCGCAGGCAGAGTCGAAGGCTGCGTCCCACTGCTACTCACGCTCATACAGCCTGTGAACTATGAAGCTTATTACATGTGGGGGAGCAGTATTTCGTAACACTTGAAAAGCGTATGGAATTCTCCTTTCAGTGTCCATATAGATAAAGATGTATTGACATACAACCGTGCTCACTTATATACAATCTGTGGCTGCTTTTGCACTTCAAGGGCAGAGCTGAGAAATTGCAACAGAGACTGTATAGCCCACAAATGTTTACTATGTAATTTTTTATAGAAAATCCTTGCTCTAGGGTAAGCAATGGCCTGCCAGACACCTGAGGGGGAAGAGTTATGCCCAGTGCTCTGGATTCACCTGAAGATGGACACTTTGCAAAGAATGACTTATTTAAAGCTTAGGTATTAATAAAAGGAAAAGACTTATTTTTAATTTCTTTTAATCTTTCTCTTTCTGTTTATATTCAAAAAAGAGCAGGCAGAGAACTGATAAAAAATATGGCAATTTATGTAAAATTAATGTAACAAGAGCTTAAAGCAAACGGATTTATTGAAGAAACCCACATAATCAGCAGCAAATAGAAAGGGGAAAAAATATAGGAACCTGTGATTCCTAGCTGGTATTTCATATATATATATATATATATAAATTAGTTTCATTTTAGTTTGCCTTTAAATGATAACAAATCTGTGGCAAATTATTTCAGACTTTTTCTATCAGACAAAAGGAAGAGAAAAATGCACTCACTGAAGGGAAGCTCAACAAGAAGCAAAAAGGGATAAACTTCCCTAAGACTATTTACAAATGCAGTCGATGAAACAGAATTTTAATGAATTGTGCCACATAATCTAGTGGTTAATGAGCTGCAAAAGCCTTTGTCAATTAAGGGGACTGGGAACTAACTCTTTCAGATTCAAGATCAATAAGAGAACTCTGGGCTCTGCACAACCCACAGGTGGAACTCTAGGGACAAGGAAGTTGTCAGAGGTGCTCCCTCTGCAGAGAGCAGACCACAGTAGCAAGGCTACCACCTGTCTCCTGCACCCCCTCTTCTTGAAATCCTGACTTCAGACCTGAGAAAGAGCCAAAGACAGTTTGGAGATCAAACAGCACAGCTTCTGTGACCTGCCAATACAAAATGACAACACAAAGGCTTGAATGACTCTAATAATAGCTGCCAATACTGGCATTTTTGAAGCTGTATTGAGTTCAGTTGCTGTTGTGGACTTTGGGAGGGGCTGAAGCCCTTGACATTCAGTGTTCTTGATTTACAAAGGTAATGGCTGTTTAGGGATTGATCACTGACCTAAGGCTTCTTGCTAATGCTGCCTTTCATTGTACATCTTTTATCTGCTCTTTTCATTGCTCTGGCTCCAAATAGGTACACTCTTTTTCAGAGGCCTGGGATATGCAATTATTGTATTATCCGTCTCCATTCCCCAGAGTTGTTGCTGTGGAGATACAGTCATTGCTATGGACCTAATGCTACAGAAGAGAAGAAATCCCAGGCGGAAAAGGCCCATCGCTCAACAGTAGGTCAACAACGTCTATTGAGCTCCTACTGAGTGGAGACAATAGGAAATCTTGGGAAGGTGGAGACTAATGTGTTGTCAAAACCTGCCCTTAATTTGCTCTTAGACTACTGGAAGAAATAGACACTTGTATTCATTAAATAAATTAGTAGACAATTGGGTTATAAATTTTTGGTGAGGCAGAGGCCTTAAAAAGATTTTATTTCCTGTTAGGGGCCAATTGAATAGGTTTCAATTAAATGGCAAGAAATGTGTATTTTCAGACCCACACCAAACTAAGGGGAGATATGCCTACCATGCCATCCTCCTACACCCCGTCTCTGAGCTTACTTAGAGGCAACTTCCGCTGTGCTTATATTTCCATCCATGAAGGTTCTCTCTCTGAAATCAAGATATGGGACCTTTAGCAAAAGCCACAGGAAAGCAATTTGGGGGTGGGGGGGAGGTGAGCTTATAAAGTGTGAAAAGTTAAAGTGATGCTGAATGTTACATTGAGTAAGTTGCCACAGGCAATCCTATTCTGTCAACAGACTGTTCCACCGGGCTGCAGTCACGACACAGGTGAAATGTGTTACCATATGGTGATGCCAAGAAGAGGGCAGTGAAGGAATCATCCAGCAGCCAGTCTTATATTTAGTAAACTTGATTGGACTACGGAGAGATGGAAAGATGTAGCCCCTATCCTCAAGGAGTTTACGGACCACGTGGGCAGACTTGCACACAGGTATTCATACCAGAAAGGAAATGATGCAGTTCCTGTGAGCAGGGTGTAGTTGAAGACCAGAGAAAGAACAGCTGAACCTGCTTCTTCTGCAGGAAGATGCTGAATGCAATAGCCACCCTCCTGGATGGGGGAAACCAGTATTCCAGAGACTGCCATGAAGGGACGGGGAGGGGCTCATCCATGAGGAGAGGCTTTGGACCCCACAGCCCAGTTTTGCCCTCCTGCGGTTACCTTTTCCTGGGCTCAGGGACAGGGGACAGGTGCTTTTGCAAATACGGCCCAAATGTGATGTGCAACCTTTCCCTCAGGTGCCAGTACATTCAGATGAGACTCAATTCAAATGTGTCAAAGGTAAGGGGTAAAAACCAACTGTCGTTGAAAATAGTCCCAGGTTACCAAATGTGACAACCTGGTCTTTTGCTCACAGCCCTACTGTCATGCGGGAGACCCTGCTCGCTGCGCCATTTGTCATGCGGGAGACCCTGCTCGCTGCGCCATTTGTCGTGCGGGGTGGCCTGCAGGGTCTCTGCTCCCGCTCCCCATACAAGAACGCAGGATATGGTGAGGCCAAAAAGGAACACCCACGGAGCCATAGGTAGGGGAGTCATACCACTACGGTCTCACTGGAGGCTGGGTTCACTGGACGTGCGACCTGCTGTCCCTTTTGTCTTCAACCCACCGACGACTCTCTTTCACTCTCCTCCACTCTCCTCCGTAGCCGCAGCAGTTATATTAGCGGCTAATTGGCTAACTGGCTACAGCTGACGGCCAATCAGCCACAGCTGACGGCCATCTACTACCCGAGCCAGCACCCCTCCACGTGAGGCCGAGAGCCTGTAAACTACTTTCTGGGGCTCTGTCCCCACACCTACGTCCGTCCCCCAGGAGCTTCTCTCTCCTGGCTCTGCCTTTTGTCCTTGTGGTGGCACCGTGTTGGCCTCACCACAGAGGAGCCCATGCCAGGACATTTCTTCAGTCCTGAATCAGAGTGAGAGATGTTTTCACAGAGGGGACTTTCCTGCCTATAGTTCAGCTCTGGGAGTCCTCTTTTATGAGTGTCTTTAGTTGTGATGTCCTGGCTCCCTTGTTGTCCTGAATCATTTTGACTTTGGGGAAGAGCCAGAAGTCTCACGGTGCCAGATCTGGTGAATAAGGTGGATGAGGACACACCATAATATTTTTATTTGACAAAAATTGCCATATTCCAGAAACGATATGTGGCATGGAGCATTGTCATGATGGAGGATGAAATAAAGACACTCATGAAAGAGGACTTCCAGAACTGCTTCAGAAAGTGGCAAAAATGATGGAATAACTGTGTTCAAAGTGAGGGGGAGTATTTTGAGGGGGATTAGTGGCAATGTGTCTTTTACTGTAATTTTTTTTTAATTTAAACATTCACTGTATTTGTTGATCACACCTCGTAGGAGCACCTGTGATGGGTCAGGTACAGTCTCCACACTGAAGAAGCAAAGCCAAGTGAGATGTGAGCCCTACTGTCAGAGAGCTTACCATCAGTGAGGGAGGTGCACCGGAGAACCAGGATCCGCACACACAGGAAGTGAGCAAGGGCAGGGCAGTGGACACTGGATTGTCACATGGGGAAAGCAGCATCCAAGCAAAGGGAGGGAAGTCATAGAAGCAAGAAATAGCATGGCCCCTTCCGAGCAGCAGGGGCAGCAGTTTTGGGTGGGCTAGGATGGGATGATGTTATAATGCCAAGCAAGAACCATTTCACAAAGGATCTGGTATAACACACTGAGGAAATGAAAGCCCAGAAATGGTTTAAGCAAAGAAAGATTTGCATTTTCAGCTCTGGGGAGTCTGGGTGGGGAGAGGGACACAAACTGGAGGACAGTTCTGGGACAGCCACAGTGGTCCTGGTGAAGATGCTGTGGCCAGCAGAAGGGCAGGGAGCCTGCAGCAGGAAGGGAACGGTGTGCATGAGCAGCATTCAAGAAATCAGTATGAGGCATTTGGCAACTGACCAAACTCAGGTTTGAAGGAAACTCAGGTATGTTTATGCTCAATCCTTCCTGTCATTCTTTGCCCAGGGGCTCCCCAGCCTGAAATACCTTCTCCTCCCTCTCATGCTCCAGGGCCGAGAACTTCTCACCTCCTCCAGGAAGCCATCCTAGCCACCTCCTCCCGCCCTGCTCTCTACTTTCTCAGTGGTCATTGTCATGAACACCCAGTGGGAACCTGAACAAGGCTGTGTTGCTCTTTTCCTCATTGTTCCACGTGCTGGTCCACTGTGAGTTCCCAGGGGTAGACTGCCAGGCCATCTCTCATCCTGCAGTGCTTCACAGGCACCTTTCACCTCCATCAGTCTTACCCTGTCCCCATTTGCAGAGACAAGTGCCACCCAGCAGTTACAGTGGATGCAATAATAGCTGACTACAAATCATCATCATTTCTTTTAAGAGCCAGGTATAGCAGCATGCTAGGGTGAGATCTGTCTATGTATGTATGTATGTATGTATGTATGTGTGTATGTACATGTATGTATTTGTTTACCTATCTTATATTTTACATATTATATTATACATTATATGTTATATATTATTGTCCTAACAATACTCCTTCTGGGTAAAGAAAATTACCTATTTTTCAAAGACCCAGCACCAAGTGTTAAAGTGTTGAAAACAAACTGTGAAGGGCCTAAGATTTCACCCTGCTTGCAAGTTACCAAATTGGCTGTCCCCATTTTCTGTACACATACTAACAGAGACACAAGACTCCAGGGGCAGAGACAAAGTCCGATTATTTATCATGGCAAAACCAGCAGCCAGAGCTGTTTCCTATCTTGTGTCACAGGAACGACAGGGTGAGGGCTAGATGCTCTCTGCACCTGCAGTGGGTACATCACAGGATAGGAACCCCAAATGAGAAAACTCTGATCTTAGATGGGGCTGCTGATAACTGCCAATTCTCAGAGATGAAATAGAGAGAGAGAGAGAGAGAGAGAGAGAGAGAGAGAGAGAGAGAGAGCGCTTTTTTCACTTAGAATGCAGTAGCTAATCTCTCTAGGGAGAGGAGTGGGAATTTACTACCATGGACTGTCCCCAGAGAGGCATCTCTAAGCTTCATCACCCCAACTTCCAAGGTCGGTGCCTCTTCAAAAATGCTGGAACAGATAGTCTGGGAAATGTGGAACTACCATGGAGAGTTGCCTTGAGATTCCAAATCATTATGGGTTATTCCCAAACTTGTCCCCAGATGTGTCCATGATGATTCTGTGGTATATAGTAACTTATTCTAGGGCCCATATTATCCTTCCCAAGGGCTGGCTCTGGGAAACCAGAACAAGTTAGTAATGGTCACTGTCAGTCTAACCCTTGCCATGTGCTATGCACCATGCCAGGTGCTTTGCAAACATTGTCTCCAATTCTTGGAACAACCCAGTAAAGTAAGTGAAATCATTACCACTTTAAAAATGAGGAAATTATGGCTTGGAGGTGAATGTCTTCTCATTTCTACATTGTAAGATGTGAAGGCATGGTTCCATGCCAACTCAGTCTGATTATAAAACCTGTGTTTTTCTTCTACTCTTAAATCCTTGTGAGCCAGCTGGGTCCATGCAGAGGTCAGGCTTCGCCCTGCCTCAGTAGAGACAGTCAAGTAGCCACCTTGCTCACTACTAATGAAGAAGAAAGCCGTTACTTACCCAGACCCTTCCTAGCACGATAGCCTTTAAGAATAGCAATTAAGAGTCTACACTTTATAAGCATAAAAGGACAAGTGCAGGACAAGATAAAAGGAACAAGCTCATTAGCTTAAAATACGAAGCTACATTTACTACAAAAAAAGAATTTTTTAAACCCAAGTGAGTGCGTTAAGACAATAATACGACATCCAGGCAGCTTCCTACATGCATATGAAACATAACCACAGCATTATGATCACATATGCCAAAGCTCTGTGCCATAGTGCCATTGCCTTTCCAGGGACTGAGCAGATGGATGGGGCCAAAAGCAGCAGTTGATGGTGCAGAGGCCCCTCTGCTCTGCCCCTGCAGCCTGTGCTGCATGTACCAGTCCTGTCCCAGCCAACACACATCACGGTCAACAAGAACTTTGGACCACAGTCTAACTGGCATGCAAAGAAAATCCTGAAAATATTTGTTTTATGATTACTGTTTTAAAATCTCTACCATCCAACTAGCACTTTTCTTTCTTGAGGTCAAAACCATCAGTGGCACCTGCTGGGCATTTCATTAAGGCTTATTTGAAGACATTAGACATCTGTCAGGTTGGAAAACAGAGCTGCCTGTGTAAAAAGGACAATGGTTGTGCACCAGTCATGGAGAAAAGTCCAGCTCACTCCAGGTGACTACTGTCATAGGAGCTATCAATTTTTGGCTGCTGCCCTGGTTCAAAGCTAAGCAATGAGTATGTCATCTGTATTATTCCACCATGCACCAAATACCCTTGAGGACCTATTTGCAACGATCCTCAATGGAATGAAGATTGATGGGAACATTAGATTTTCCATGGCCACTTGCAGATGGGGTTGCAGTTTGCATGAGCGGGGGCTGCAGACAGCGTGCAGAGCTCATACTCATCTCACGACTCCCTGCTCACTCACCAAAAACGAGCTTCTTCATGACTCTTCCAGTATCCTTCGGTCTCCTAAGTGAAGAAGTTAAAGCAGAAGAACTTACTTTTCCTATTTCTTTCACCCTCCTATTTTATCCTTTACTCTGGCTGAAGAGCAACATGTTTCACTGGAACAATTTATGGCATGAATTGGTAAATTTAGCTAACTTCTTACACCTCCCTTACCTTCCTGGTGACAATCACATTTCTCCCCTATTTAATCACCTCATTTATTCCTGAAACCCCTAATGCTAAGTGAAAAGCCACTAACAGGAAAAAATATTTTAATGGGAAATTTTTTTCAACTTTGACAGAAAATCACTCTACTCCTGGAAATAAGTTTAGGTAATAATAAACAATTTGAAAGTTTGCACATAAAACGCAATGCAGCGAAGCAGGAAGTGAAGCTTGTTGGTGGCTGTGGGCGGGGAGGAGGGCTGACCGGGGTGGCCTTTTGAAAATAGTACAGAGTCAGGTGGCACACCAATATCAGGCAAGCTTGGTGATGACTTCCTTCCCCTTAAGACAGATGCTAGAAGATGATTCTGGTGTGGGAGGCATGTCTGTAGAAGCTGTGGGATGTGTAGGTGAAAAAAAGGGGGGAGAAGGGGCTTCAAAGTATGAAGAATAGCACACGGATTCTGCAGACTAAAGAGATGCAGAAAATCTTATCTCTTTATCCCTCTTGCTTACATATGCGCACTCACAAAACAGTTTGTGTTCATCCACAACGGCACAAATTTAAATTGTCCCACATGGTATTCTCTGACTAGAAACTATTATGTCAATGTTGGGTGTGTGTCTGCTGGAACTGCAGTGCCCAAATGCCACTTCTTATTTAGGTAGCATATTTGAGGGTGAGAAATCTTTATACTGGGAGAAGAAAGAGTCATTATTCAAAAAGCAGCATAATTTCCCAAGAGCTATATGGTAAAAGTCATTAAGGGAACAATTAGGACTGTGCTGAGCAGGGCGGCTGCCTGCCCTGGCCCCTTGGAGTTCCTGTTCCCACCTGCAACCCTCTGCAAGGAGCACAGAGGGGCCGGCCAGCCATCGGCAGCCACAGGGGTCTCACTTATAAACTGAAGTTGTTTTCTGCCTTCATCTCCCTGTTTATCCCTTTGCCTGTAAAGTACCCAAACTAGCACCTGATAGGTGCTCAATAGTTGGATGCTTTTGTTTACTGAATAGCTTTTTCATTCATATCAATAAAGAACCCCCACAGATACTAAAACTTCCAAGGCAATGCACCAGCAGCAACCCCTGGTAACTTGTTAGAAATGCAGGTTCTCAGGCCTCATTCCGGATCTACTGAATCAGGAATTCTGGGGCAGAGGATTCATGTAATAACAAGCCCTCCAGATGACTCTGTGTCGTGCGGGGAAGCCTGCGGGGTCTCTGCTCCCGCTCCCCATACAAGAACGCAGGATATGGTGAGGCCAAAAAGGAACACCCACGGAGCCATAGATGGGGGAGTCATACCACTATATTCTCTCTGGCGGCACTATACTCTCACTGGGGGCTGGATCCACACTGTCCGCAAACCGCCAGCCCAGCCGCCATCTTCTTGCTAGCCCCCATTCTCTCTCTCTCCTCTCTCCTCTAGCGTAGCCACAGCAGTTATATTAGTGGCCAATGGCTCACTGGTTACAGCTGATGGCCAACCAGCCACAGCTGCTGGCCATGCAATCACAGTTGATGGCCATTTACTACCTGAGCCAGCACCTGTCTATGTGAGGCTGAGAGCCTGGAAACTACTTTCTGGGGCTCTGTCCCCACACTCTGGTACACACTGAAGCTTAAGAACCTCTGCTTTGAGGAATCAGGAGACATTTAATCCAAAATTCCCTTAGAGACCTAAGATATTAAACTAGAGAAGTCAAACCAAAGGCCCTTAGAAGAGGGGTCGCATTCCTCTGACTTGCTGGCTAACTTGTGCATGAATCTCTTAAAGGTGCTGATTGTCCTGTGATTCACTAACAGCTTCAAGTTTAACAATAGAGGCTAATCAGTAATTCTTCTCAATGTTTTCTATAGACAGAAAAATGTAAGAAACTTGGAAGTGTCATTATATTAACCTTAACCCACCCAAATTACCATGTGAAGTCAGCAATAAACTCATTGAGGACATAAAATTATAGTGTTTTCACCTTTGTATCCTAATAGTGCAGCACAAAACTGGCCTGGAACTCATCATGCTTGTTGAAAAGTGGAATGTGGGGGAAAGTGGAGTTGCTGGTGTGAAGTTGTCTGTATCCATAAAGTGTCTGTGCTTTACTTGCTATAATATGTACCATTGATTTCAGCCCATCCAAGAATGAAACTTCAATGACACCAAAAGAAAACATATGGTTCTCTTGTAACAATGAGGCATTATGCAGACATAACCTAAATTTGAAAAACCTCTTAAAATAGAAACCTTGATTCCATCTGTCTCTTGGAAAAGAAAAACTCATAATTGCTTGTAATCATGTTCATTTACCATTTTCTCAAATGCTTAACAGCTGGTGAGGGGCGGAGGCCAGAAGAGTGGGACGGGACATGGATAATTGATAAAAGTCATTATCCTGCCCTGATTTTAAATGTTATCTGTGCTTAAAATGTCAAATCCATGTACCCGCATTCATCAAGTGACTTGCCCATGACATGTCATAACTGAATCTACTAGGCCAGCCCACGGATTTATTCACCCTCAGAGAATTCTAAAGAATAAGCAATCTCAACCTGGCAAAACTACCTCCTTTAAATGACTTTCTGAAAGCGTTGACTAAGGGAGAACAATTTGCAAGGCCAGTTCAACTGATAAATAGCAATAGATGGCAAATACTAATGTCTTAACGTTCAAATTGAACTTTGGCTGGGAGTAAAACCAGCAGGAAGCTGGACCTGGTATACATCTATTTCTGCCAGGAATGTAGTTGATCACCTATCGATGTGTGTATTCACAGGTATGCTTCAGTTGTAGAGTGTCTTGTCACTCACAGAGGAGAATCTGCCTTAATGAGGTGATAACCTGTCTCCACTTCTCAGAGTTGGGTGTGAGGACCACAAGCCCAGACCAGGCACACTTATCCCAGCTCCCAGACTCACAGAGCCAGACCTCTTGAGTGGAACCAGAACTGTATGTTACCAAATGCTCAGAGGACTCTGAGGCAGTTCAGGGCCATTTCCCTGCCGCTCACTCTGGGTATCTGCACCTGTCTGCATCGCTGAGGTAGGTCCTTCTTGACCAGTTAACTCTCTGCAACTTCACCTAGAGGTAGTGTTTAGTCCACAGCTATATGAGGGCAGTAATTGTCTTGTCGAAAGTAGCTAAACACACACTGCTGGAATGAGTGGTACCTGGGGAGTTCACTTCACCATAATGACAGAGCATCCTGGAAATGGCAGTCACTGGGGTTGCTGGGTGGCCTCCTTGTTCTTCCTCTTCAGAAAACGGTGAAACACATTAGCCCTACTGCTAAGAGCATGGTCTCTGTCCTCAGCTCAGCGGATGTCTTCTGGTGACCGTCAGGCTCTGCTAGAGGTCCTTTCCCCATCCGTTCTCCCAGCACACCAGCCTGCTCAGTCAAAACCCTATTATTACACATGAAAAATCCTCAGTCTCTCCATCATTAATTCTCAGACTTAAGTAGATGGAGTAGGAGGAATAACAATGATAGTTGAGATTCAGGCCCCATGCAAGGGCTTTGCATGCATCTCTCACTTAATCTGCACAACATCCTTCTGAGCGACTAGTTCTGCATCTATTTTGTAACAAACAAATGCCCAAGAACACACAGATGGTCATGCTAATATAACAAAGCGGTTTACTTTGGAGCACAGGTTGGGAGTCAGTGTCCCTAGAGTCCAAATCCTGACTCTACTTTTAACTATTGAATGTTGAATATTTACTTACTGTTGAATATTTACTAACTGTGCTCTTATTTTCCTCACCTGAAAAGGGAGGAACAATAATAGAATAGTTGTGGGGTAGATGAGCTAACCCGCAAAACGCTAACATTGCCAGCTCATGATGGGCAATCAGTAAACATTGTTGCCATTGTTGGACACTATTCCCAGGAGGTGAGTCTCTGCAGCACTCTCTCCAACTTATGTGCAAATAACCCACCCCCCAGGGGGCAGCTTCCCTTCCCATGTGAGCTCAGTGGCGCTGAGCCGTGCTCTGGCCTGAGTGCCCTCAGCGCCCAGGCCAGTGACCGTCTCCCGTTTTCTTCCCCTTTGTGCTGCATTTTGCCCACCGGGGGCCATGGGAAGGGGCTGCCTGCTGACTTGGTGAGAAGCGTGACTTCTTGGCATCAGCCTTCACTAAGAATGGATTTTCCTCTGTTGCACAGAAATGAAACTGCTGTGGCACTTTCTCTCCACCTCCTTTGAATGTCCTGCCAACCCCATCCCACCCCCCCCCCCAGCAGCGTTTCACATTCACATCCATCAGCCTGTCCTCAGCCCCACTGCTCCAAACGCCACTGGAAGAAACCACTTGGGATTGGAACTACTTAGGAAAATGGACTTGCCCTCATTGTGTCCCCAGGTATGTGAGCAGCAGCTGGGCTACAGAGAAGACAGAAACCGGTTCCTAGCTCACCAGATGGGATGTTCTCTCTCCCTTTAACCCCACTCATTCTCCGAGCGCAGGACCAAGGCCTTCCTCTGCATGAAGCTGCCCTGCCCACTGCGGCCTAAACAGACCCTCCCTTCTCTGAAGCCTATGAAACTTCTACTATTTTCCCACCCAACTGGTCTGAATTACTTCAACTTCTCAACTGTGTTTGCCTCTCTCCTCTGAGCATGTAGGGTTTGGGGCCATATTCAGGGACGAGGATAGCCTGGATCAGGTGTGGTTGGAAAGAATTCTCAAAATCCAGACATTGAGAAATATATATATATATATATATATATATATATATATATATATATATATATATATTTTAATTTGGGCAAGTTGGCCTTGTCAGCCACGGTTGGCAAATATGTAAATAGATACAGCCTTTTTGGAGGGGAATTTCTGTCCTTCCAAATTTAAACTATGTCTGTGCTTCCACCCTGCAGCTCCCCTTCCGGTGTGTGTCTCAGAAAACCTTGCACTAACAGTCATATTCAGAGCCATTCACTGTATTCATTGTTTATAAAGGCAAAAAGTTAGAAACCACTCAAATCCAATCCATAGGAGAGTGACCAAATTATTCTGGCACACTATGCTAAAGTTAAAGAAAATGGCATTGATCTGGGTGTACTGAGAGAAAGCAAATTAAGTTAAAACAGAGATCAGTAAACACTTTCTATAAAGGGCCAGATAGTAAATATTTCAGTCATTGTGGGCCATGTAGTCATTTGTTACCACCACCTGATTCTGTCCTGGTAGTGCCAAAGCCGCCATTGACAATAAGTAAATGAAAAAGCTGGCTGTATTCCAATAAAACTTTACTTACAAAAACAGGAACTCATAGACACAGACAATAGTTTAGTGGTTGCCAGAGGGTAAGGAGGGCGGGGGGTGGGGGGTGGGAGATGAGGGTAAGGGAGATCGAATATATGGTGATGGAAGGAGAACTGACTCTGGGTGATGAACACACAATGGGATTTATAGATGATGTAATACAGAAATGTACACCTGAAATCTATGTAATTTTACTAACAATTGTCACCCCAATACATTTAATAAAATAAAATTTAAAAAAAAAAAAAAAAAAAAAGAACTTATCCAAAAGGGAAAAAAAAAAAAAAAAACAGGTGTGAGACAGAATTTGGCCCACAGGCCACAGTTTGCCAACACTTCAGTTTAAAAAAAAAAAAAAAAAAAAAAAAAAAAAGAAAGGCACAAATTGCAAATAATATAGATCTGTATATGTTCTTATTATGTATATACATACATTTCAAATGTCTTGAAGGATTATAAAGAAAAATAAAATCATTAGGCCACCTTTAAATAACAGCTTGAGGAATTTGACACCTGCTTCTTTTATGCATGACCTCTATCTCCCTACAGCCTTCATTTAGACAGCAATTCTAACACATTATTCTTCTAAGAAAGTATTCAGTGAGAATTTTCACCCCCTCCCAATGAACAACTGGTAGGCACCACATCTCAGAACTCTCCTGGCATCAGAATGGCAGGGCCAGCCCAAACAGGGGCCAAAGGCAAACGCAGCTTGCTGGAGCGGGGATATCCATACCTGCCTTTTGCTTTTAAAGATTCCAGAAGCCAAAAACAGGAATTTTTTAAAGGGCAATTTGAAGAAATTAAAGTGCAGAATTACTGCCTATGACCTGCATACATGCTCATAGTTGAAAAATTGCTTGACTTGAAAATGACCAAGGGGGCAGTGAATGCCAAGCAAGGCAGCAAAAAGACCTGTTCTGCTTCAGGAGGATGAAGGAGGGCAGGCGCTGCCCACTGACACTCTGCTAGGACAGCCTCCAGCATCTCCTCTGAAGGGATGGAGCTTGCCACCTGGGAGGAAGGGGCGCCAGGCTGCCAGGGCGAACTCACAGCCTCATGCAGTTAGAACCTTCTGCAGCACATCAACTAGTTTCTGACCATTTCCTTCTTGAGTCAGGGAAGGGAAGGAAGGAAGTTGTGAACAAACATGAAGCTCATGAGTGGGAGGGTGTGAACCCATCATAATGTTGAAGGAAAGAGGAAAAGTAACTCACTGTTTTGAAACAGTGAGTGAAGCAGCAGAGGCTGACCAAAGCATCTTGACATCCTTATCCCAGTTTTACTTCCCACAACTCCAAGAGATAGGGATTAACATTCCTATTTAATGGGGCTGAGGGGTATTGAAGCAGAAAAGTTAAGCAATTTGGCCCAGAGTCATGAAATTAAAGGGAAAAGGAAGAGAATGAAAGAGAAATAATAAGAATCACGATAGTAATAACAGCTGTAAAAATTACATCTGCAGCCGTTATGGAAGGCAGTGTGGAGGTTCCTCAAAGAATTACGAATAGAATTGCCGTATGACCCAGCAATCCCTCTCCTGGGTATCTACCCAAAAAATCTGAAAACATTTAGAGATAAAGACACGTGTGCGCCAATGTTCATTGCAGCTTTGTTTACGGTGGCCAAGACATGGAAACAACCAAAATGTCCTTCGATAGATGAATGGATAAAGAAGTTGTGGTACATATACACAATGGAATACTATTCGGCAGTGAGAAAAGATGATATAGGAACATTTGTGACAACATGGATGGATCTTGAGAGAGTAATGCTGAGCGAAACAAGTCAGACAGAAAAAGCAGAGAACCATGTGATTTCACTGATATGTGGTATATAAACCAAAAACAACAAAAGAACAAGACAAACAAATGAGAAACAGAAACTCATAGACACGGACAATAGTTTAGTGGTTGCCAGAGGGTAAGGGGGGTGGGGGTGGAGGTGAGGGTAAGGGGGATCGAATATATGGTGATGGAAGAAGTGACTCTGGGTGATGAACACACAATGGGATTTATAGATGATGTAATACAGAATTGTACACCTGAAATCTATGTAATTTTACTAACAATTGTCACCCCAATAAATTTAATTAAAAAAAAAAAATTACATCTGCTGAAGCTCTACACTTTAACCAGATCCATCACTTCCCTATTTTCACGTAAGCATCTCCTAAGTGACAAGGCCCAGAAGAGGAAGCTCATCTGATAGCTCCACAGATGAGACTTCCAATGCCCGTCTCCAGGTCAGGGTTTTGGGCCTGGACCACAGCCAGGACACTTGCACTGTGCAACAGGCTACAGCTCTCACAAGAGGGGCAGCTGAAACAATTCTACCCACCAGTGTCTCAGCATCTAAGTGACTCCCCCCACCAGGACTCTGGCATTCTGGTCTACTCATATGACAAAGAGCCACCTGAGGGTCCTAACCCATACTACTCATTTAAAGCAGCCTAACTCATTGGTGAGGGTAGACCATTTTTCTAATCATCAGCCCTGATCACCATAACCTCAGACCAGTTAGTCTAAACGGTTGCTTTCTGTAGCAATTCAGAATTATCTGGCTGAGGGGTCTCTTTCTCTTTATATACCATCATCATCTTCTGTTCCTATACCCACATTTGTTTTCCTGGATTCATCTTATGACAACCTAAATGTTTGCCAAGAAGAATCTCCTTTTTTTTTATTGGAAAGCAGCTAGTGAGCTAGCTTACTAGACTTTATTGTAGACACTGAGGGGAGATTACATCACACCTTCCACAGCAACCGCTCTAAGTTCTTTATTTGCTATTTTGGTTCTCAAAGTCCCTCTCTGGCCACCCCTGCCCTCAGGGGGCTGCTTGTCTTTTCCTGTGTAAACCTAAGCTTCACTGGCCCCTCCTTCCTGGATCTCTCACCCCCAATTTCAAATTCCTCTGCCCTGTAATGTTCATGGAATTTCTACCCTTCCCAGTTTGTAGCACTGCCCTTGTGCACCATGTGCATCCAAACGAGACCCATCCTTATGGAAGAAAGTTGATGAACCATCTTCTGTTACTACACATCTCATACCCCAAACAGCTCATCAGGGCAGCTCTTTCAAACACAAATGTTACTCCCCCAGGAAGAATTCAGGTGACAGAAGTTGTGCCCACCTTATTCTATATTCCCCTCAGCATGTCTGCTGAGGGGACAAAAAGAGGAATGAGAATGACATAGCCCTTCTCTCCTTTATACCTTGCTCCAGAAGAACGATGTCAGCTTTGGCCACTGATGAAAGCCTTAAATGGCCCCTGAGAGCTTCCTGCAGCTCCCTGATGAGCTATCTTGTGCCAAAGGGGACAGACTTGATGTGTGTGGTGTATAGGGAAAACTGGGTGCCAGGATGGACATTGTAACTCAGGACAGAACAAATCTTTGTCATCGTAGGAGCTGTACCACGGTGGACCAGACACCTCAGGTGGTCCACCCCACACTACTCCAAGGTGCTGACAGAGATTCCCATGATTGCATGACTTGAGCAAAGGTGGGATAGCATGAACTTCCAACTTCTCCTACAAAAGGTCTGAGGCTACGTTCTTGCTGCTCTGTTTTCAGAGGGAAAAGACAAGTCTGGATGCTGATAATGTAAAAGTGTACTTAATAGCTCCCACATTAACTCCTGACCTTGCTGCTCACTGTGTCTTACCAAGGAAACATTTGCTAGTCTAGCTTTAATGAGGAAAAATACATCTCACATTAGCAACATTGGTTTGATTAAAAGCAAAAACACTTTGGGTTAGGAATTTTCCAGTCAAAAAGGCAGAATAAGTAAAATGCTGTGCTTGCCTCCTCTCACAACTACATGAAAATCACAACTAAACTACAGAACAACCATCATTGAGAATTGCCTGAAGTCTAGCTGAACCAAAGTCCTACAACTAAGGATATACAGAAGAAGCCACATCAAGATTGGTAGAAGGGATAGAGACATAGAACGAGCTAGTTCCGATACCCACGTGTGGTGATTAATAATTGGGTGGGATATCTTGGCTGCATAGGTCCTCCCTTGGGAGCAAGGGGTCTCAACCTAACAGTAGGTTCCCCAGCCCAGGGTTCCAGTGCCAAGAAGAGAAGTCCCCATAACTTCTGGCTGTGAAACAGGAGGAGAATGTGGCTGAGTGAAGCAGGGCAGACATTCCTATTAAAAGGACCACGCACAGACTTATTCAATGACAGAAACACTTCCTCTAAACTCCAGCAATGGGGCAGCAGCTCAAAAGGCACTGGGACATACTAGGAGGAACTGAGTTGTCTGGCTTCAGGCCGAGGGCTAGAGGGGCAGCTTTCTGCCAGACAGAAGTGCTGGTAGAAGCCACTGTTTCTTTGTTAAGCCCTCCCTGCTTCTGGCATGCAAACTTAGGCTAGCTGCATATCAGAGTCTCAATCACCTGGCTAACACCATTTGCCCTGACCTGGTGATTCCCTGAGACCACACCCCACCCAACTTTTGGGCCCACCTAAGCCATTTCTAGTGAGTTTTCCATACAAACAATCTTTCATGACTCATGCTGCAGACTCCTAAAATCTCTCAAAGGTTTAGAAAACCCAAAGAAGAAGAATCTGGCTTTGGTATGTCCCATATCTCTGGCTGAGCCACCATAAATCTGGCACTAGCCATAGCTGGTCTTGGTTGGTACATGGCTGCAGGTTTTGAGGCAACTCCAAGTCCAGCACAGGTGACAGCCACCTGTGGATTGCATTATGGCCCATTCCAGGTTGCCCCAGGCAGGGCACAGGCTATGTCTAAACTTGGCTTTTGGTGGGGCCCTTCCCAGAAGGCCCTGGGACTGGCACATTTGGAAGCCAGCTTTAAACTGAGCTAGAGCATCACCCTACCACCTCCAAGGACGACACACCCAAGAGGCAGACTGGGCAGACACCAGAGACCTGCTAAAGTGAACCCTGCTCTGTAGGGTCAGCCACTGTATTACAGCTCCTCCACTGTAGTCACAGCCAATCCTCACAACCAATCAGCCTGAGGGTCAATCCCTTTGATTGATGTGCAAACAGCAACCAAGGCTCAGCTACAACAGGAGAGCACACACAACCCACACAAGGAACACCCGTGGAGCACCCAGCTGTGGTGACAAGGAAGACTGCACCACTGAGCCCCACAGCACACTTACTACATAAGGCCACTCTACTAAGACCAGGAGACATAGCAGCCCTACCTAATACACAGAAACAAACACAGGGAGGCAGCCAAAATGGGGAGATGAAGAAACATGTCCCAAATAAAAGAACAGCACAAAACTCCAGAAAAGAAGTAAATAAGATGGAGACAAGCAATCTACCAGATGCAGAGTTCCAAACACTGATTATAAGGATGCTCAATGATCTCAGGGAGAACTTCAACAAAGAGATAGGAAACATAAAAAATGGATATAGAAAACATAAAAAAAAAGAATTAGTTAGAAAGACAGAATACAATAACTGAAATTAAGAATACATTAGAGGCAATCATTAGATGAAACAGAAAACTGAATCAGTGATTTAGAAGATAAGGTAGCAGAAAATAACCAAACAGAACAGCAAAAAGAAAAAAGAATCCAAAAACATGAAGAGAGTTTAATAGACCTCTGGAACAACATCAAGCATAACAATATTCACATCATAGGGGTACCAGAAGGAGAAGAGAAAAAGCAAGGGATTGAAAACTTATTTGAAAAAAATGACAGAAAACTTTCCCTAACCTGGCAAAGGAAATAGATATACAAGCCCAGGGAACACAGAGAGTCTCAAACAAGATTAACCCAAACAGGTCCACACCAAGACACATCATAATTAAAATGCCAAGAGATTAAAGACAAAGAGAGAGTCTTAAAAGCAGCAAGAGAAAGATAGTTAGCTACCTACAAGGGAGCTCCCTTAAGACTGTCAGCTGATTTCTCAAAAGAAACTTTGCAGGCCAAAAGAGAGTGGCATGAAGTACTCAAAGTGATGAAAAGTAAGGACCTAAAACAAAACCTACTCTGCCCAGCAAGGCTGTCATTTAGAATTGAAGGACAGATGAAGAGCTTCCCAGACCAGAAAAAGCTAAAGTAGTTCATCACCACCAAACCAGTATCACCAGAAATTTTAAGGGGACTTGTTGAAGAAGGAAGAAGATGGGGAAGGAGAAGGAGAAGGAGAAGAAGGAGAAGAAAGAGAAGAATATAAATAACAAAATGGACTTCCGGAAAAATGGCGGAGTGAGGTGAGCCTCTGTAAAGCTCCCCTGGAATTTACAAAGAATCGAACAACAAAAACTCCACAAAGGACTCCCTGCACAGCAGACAGGCAAGACGAAGAGGCCCACTACCGACTGAAATCACCTACAGGTGGGAGATTCGCGCGAGTGGAGGGAGGAGGAAAGGGAGAAGTGAGCTGAGACGGAGCAGCGCGGGCGCAGGACGCAGACCTCGCTCAGTGCACCGAGCTCGCTGCTTCCCGGAACTACCGCAGCTGCGGGAGAGGGAAGAACTCGGACTGCTAGGGCTCCACCAGGGCTCCACAGGGCTGAGGGGGCAGCATATAACACGGCTGAACCCAACGCTCACGGAAGAGACCTCGGAGAAAAGACTGAGGGAAAAAGGCTGAAAACGGTAGATTAAGCCGCACTGCCGAGCAGAGAACGGAGCCTTAGGCACTGAGACTAGCCGCCCCCTCCCTCCCCTCCCAGAGCTCGCCCCGCCCCCACCTGCCCGGTGCTAGAAGCGAAACAGTACCAGTGTCAGGTCAAAACAACAGAAAATTTGCTATTTTGAGAACTGTGTACTACAGACACAAATTCACAGCCCAACTAGTTCCGGCAAAGGGGAGAGAGCTGTGGAAGCAGGATCGGCTGTGGTGGTGGTCGCCGCCATTGCTCTGGGCCACCTCTCACAACTCACCCCGCCCCTGACCCCACCTATCTGGACGGATCCCTGCAGGAGTAAACAGAACTGCTGAAACATACGGGCTCTGAATCAGGAGCTGGAAGAGCTTTGGAACATGAAAAGCTCTCCGCATACCCACAGGGACACTGCGTCCTGTGACCTAGACGAACTATTAACAGAGGAGAAGCCCGTCTCCCAGGGAATCCCCCCATTGTGTGAGAAGTTGGAATAGTGCAGAGAAAACATAGCACTACCGTGTGGGAGAAGAAAAATAAGTTGCATTTGGAGAAATAATAAAACATTCTACCAACAAGTACTGGCAAGCAAAAGAAAGACCGCTTTCTATCAACCTGTTGCAGAAGTCACTCCTGTAGATGTCTAGGAAGAGAAATAGTAAACCAGTAATCGCCATGAATAACCAAGGCAACAAGACAGCTCAGAAAGAAAGTGAAAAATCTCCAGAGAAGGCACTTAAAGATACAGAAATATGTGACTTAAGTGACAGAGAATTCAAGATTGCAGTTCTGAAAAAACTCAACGAGATACAAGAAAACACAGATAGGCAGTTAAATGAACTCAGAAACTCAATCAAAGAACAGCATGAGCATTTTACGAAAGAGATTGAAATCTTAAAAAAGAACCAAATAGAATTTCTGGAGATTAAGAACTCAATAGAAGAAATTAAGAATGAAATAACCAGCTTAGGTAGTAGAGTTGACCAGATGGAGGAAAGAATCAGTGACATTGAAGATAGAAACCTGGAAATGACACAGATAGAAGAAGAAAGAGACTTGAGACTTAAAAGAAATGAAAGAACTCTACAAGAACTTTCTGACTCCATCAGAAAGAGCAATATAAGAATAATGGGCATACCAGAAGGAGAAGAAAGAGAGAAGGGAACAGAGAATATATTCAAACAAATTGTCGATGAGAACTTCCCAAATTTGTGGACAGAACTGGACCCTCGAATCCAAGAAGCAAATAGAACACCTAGTTACCTCAATCCCAAAAGGCCTTCTCCAAGGCGCATTGTATTGAAGCTGTCTAAAATCAACGACAAAGAAAGAATCTTCAAGGCAGCCAGGGAAAAGAAGACGGTAACATACAAAGGAAAGCCCATTAGATTATCATCAGATTTTTCAGCAGAAACTCTACAAGCCAGGAGGGAGTGGAACCAAATATTCAAACTATTGAAAGAGAGAAATCATGAGCCAAGAATAATATATACAGCAAAGATATCCTTTAGATATGAAAAAGGAATAAAGAACTTTCCAGACATACAGAAGCTGAGGGAATTTTCTAATACACGACCTGCACTACAAGAAATACTACAGGAGGCTATTCGACCACCATCAACAGGGACAATTTGTGGCAACCAAAACTCAAAAAGAGGGAGAGTAAAGGCCTGAACCGGAATATGGGAATGGAGAAAGTAAACGTGCTGAAGAAAATGGAATACTCTAAATATCAAATTTTCTTTTACATAAACTTAAGGGTAACCACTCAAAATAAATCCAGAATTGAAATATATACTGAAATAAAAGAAGAAACAGAGGGAAACATCATAGAATACCACCACACAGAAATAATAGACAACAACAAAAAGGCAAAGAAACAATGGAGACACAGCCTTACCAGAAAACTAAAGATAGAATGACAGGAAATCCTCACATATCAATAATCACCCTAAATGTAAATGGACTGAACTCACCAATAAAAAGGCACAGAGTTGCAGATTGGATCAAAAAACTAAACCCAACCATATGCTGTCTCCAAGAGACACATCTCAGCTACAAGGACAAGCATAGACTCAAAGTGAAAGGGTGGAAATTGACACTCCAAGCAAATGGTACCCAGAGAAAATCAGGTGTAGCCATAATGATATCAGATGAAACAGACTTCAAGGTGAAAAAGATAACAAGAGACAGAGATGGACATTTCATAATGGTGAAGGGGACTGTACAACAAGAAGACATAACAGTCATCAATATTTATGCCCCCAATCAGGGAGCACCGAAATACACCAAGCAACTACTAACAGAACTAAAGGGAGAAATTGACCAAAACACAATTATACTAGGGGACTTAAATACATCATTGACAGCTATGGATAGATCATCCAAACAGAAAATAAATAACGAAATAGTAGCCCTAAATGACACATTAGATGAAATGGATATAATTGACATTTATAGAGCACTTCATTTTAAAACATGTATACATTCTTTTCTAGTGTACACGGAACATTCTCAAGGATAGACCATATATTGGGACATAAAATCAGTCTCAACAAATTTAAGAAGATTGAAATCATACCATGCATATTCTCTGATCACAAGGCTTTGAAATTGGATATCAACTGTAAAAAGAAAGCAGGAAAAAACACAAATACATGGAAATTAAACAACATACTTTTAAAGAAGGACTGGGTCAAAGAAGAAATTAGAGAAGAGATAAAAAGATACATAGAAACAAATGACAATGAAAATACATCCTACCAAAATTTTTGGGATGCAGCGAAAGCAGTTTTAAGAGGGAAATTTATCTCATTACAGGCCTATCTCAAGAAACAAGAAAACTCCCAAATAAATAACCTCATGTTACACCTTAAAGAACTAGAAAAAGAAGAACAAGTAAAACCCAAGGTCAGCAGAAGAAAGGAAATAATAAAAATTAGAGCAGAACTAAATGAAATAGAGAACAAAAAGACAATAGAAAAAATTAATGTGACAAAGAGCTGGTTCTTTGAAAAGATTAACAAAATTGACAAACCCTTGGCTAGACTTACTAAGATAAAAAGAGAGAAGACACTGATTAACAAAATCAGAAACGTAAAAGGGGAAATTATCACGGACACCACAGAAATACAAAGGATCATCCAAGAATACTATGAAGGACTATATACCACCAAATTCAACAACCTAGAAGAAATGGACAAGTTCTTAGAAACATATAGCCTTCCAAGGCTGAACCATGAAGAACTGGAAAATCTAAACAGACGGATCACCAGTAACGAAATTGAATCAGTCATCCAAAACCTTCCCAAAAGCAAAAGTCCGGGACCAGATGGCTTCACTAGTGAATTCTACCAAACCTTCAAAGAGGATCTAATACCAATTCTGCACAAACTCTTCCAAAAAATTGAAGAAGAGACAGTACTCCCTAACTCATTTTATGAGGCCAACATTACCCTGATACCAAAACCTGGTAAGGACAGCACAAAAAAAGAAAACTACAGACCAATATCTCTAATGAATACCGATGCAAAAATCCTAAATAAAATTCTAGCAAATCGAATACAACAATGCATTAAAAAGATTATTCATCACAACCAAGTGGGGTTCATCCCCGGGGCACAAGGATGGTTCAACATACGTAAATCCATCAATGTGATACATCACATAAACAAAATAAAGGACAAAAATCATATGATTATATCAATTGATGCAGAAAAAGCATTTGACAAGATACAACATCCATTTATGATTAAAACACTTAATAAAATGGGTATAGAAGGAAAATACCTTAACATAATAAAGGCCATATATGACAAGCCCTCTGCTAATCTCATAATTAATGGAGAAAAACTGAAGCCCTTTGCTCTACGTTCAGGAACACGACAGGGATGTCCCCTATCACCTCTGCTTTTCAACATAGTGTTGGAAGTCCTTGCCAGAGCAATCAGGCAAGAGAAAGAAATAAAAGGCATCCAAATTGGGAATGAAGAAGTTAAATTATCACTCTTTGCAGATGACATGATGCTATATATAGAAAACCCGAAAAACTCCACCAAAAAGCTATTAGAAACAATCAACGAATACAGTAAAGTTGCTGGCTACAAAATCAACGCACAAAAGTCCATTGCCTTCCTATATACTAACAATGAAATCTCAGAAAAAGAAATACAAAAAACAATTCCTTTTGCAATTGCAGCAAAAAGAATAAAATACCTAGGAATAAACTTAACCAAGGATGTGAAAGACCTATATGCTGAAAACTATAAGACATTTTTGAAAAAAATTGAAGAAGACACAAAGAAATGGAAAGACATTCCGTGCTCATGGATTGGAAGAATCAACATAGTTAAAATGGCCATATTACCCAAAGCAATATACAGATTCAATGCAATCCCCATCAAAATCCCAATGGTATATTTTAAAGAAATAGAACAAAAAATCATCAGATTTGTTTGGAACCACAAAAGACCCCGAATAGCCAAAGCAATCTTAAGAAAAAAGAACAATAATGGAGGTATCACACTTCCTGACTTTGGCTTGTACTACAGGGCCACAATAATCAAAACAGCATGGTATTGGCAGAAAAACAGACACATAGACCAATGGAATAGAATTGAGAACCCAGAAATAAAACCACATAAATATGGACAGATAATTTTTGACAAAGAAGCTAAAAACATACAATGGAGCAAAGACAGCCTCTTCAATAAATGGTGCTGGGAGAATTGGGTAGCCACGTGCAAAAGAATGAAACTGGACTGCTATCTGTCACCATGTACCAAAGTTAATTCAAAATGGATCAAAGACTTAAGCATAAGACCTGACACAATAAACTGCATAGAAGAAAACATAGGTACTAAACTTATGGACCTTGGGTTCAAAGAGCATTTTATGAACTTGACTCCAAAGGCAATGGAAGTAAAAGCTAAAATAAACGAATGGGACTATATGAAACTTAAAAGCTTCTGCACAGCAAAAGAAACCATTGACAAAATAAAGAGGCCACCAACTGAATGGGAGAAGATTTTTGCAAACAGTGCCTCCGATAAGGGGCTAGTATCCAGAATATACAAGGAACTCATGCAACTCAACAACAAAAAAACAAACAACCCAATTGAAAAATGGGCAGAGGACTTGAAGAGACATTTCTCCAAAGAGGACATACAAATGGCAAATAGACATATGAAAAAATGCTCAACATCACTAATCATCAGAGAAATGCAAATCAAAACCACAATGAGATATCACCTCACCCCAGTCAGAATTGCTATCATCAACAAGACAAATAGTAACAAATGTTGGAGAGGCTGTGGAGAAAAAGGAACCCTCATACACTGTTGGTGGGAATGCAGACTGGTGCAGCCGTTATGGAAGGCAGTGTGGAGGTTCCTCAAAGAATTACGAATAGAATTGCCGTATGACCCAGCAATCCCTCTCCTGGGTATCTACCCAAAAAATCTGAAAACATTTAGAGATAAAGACACGTGTGCGCCAATGTTCATTGCAGCTTTGTTTACGGTGGCCAAGACATGGAAACAACCAAAATGTCCTTCGATAGATGAATGGATGAAGAAGTTGTGGTACATATACACAATGGAATACTATTCGGCAGTGAGAAAAGATGATATAGGAACATTTGTGACAACATGGATGGATCTTGAGAGAGTAATGCTGAGCGAAACAAGTCAGACAGAAGAAGCAGAGAACCATGTGATTTCACTGATATGTGGTATATAAACCAAAAGCAACAAAAGAACAAGACAAACAAATGAGAAACAGAAACTCATAGACACGGACAATAGTTTAGTGGTTGCCAGAGGGTAAGGGGGGTGGGGGGGGGGAGGTGAGGGTAAGGGGGATCGAATATATGGTGATGGAAGAACTGACTCTGGGTGATGAACACACAATGGGATTTATAGATGATGTAATACAGAATTGTACACCTGAAATCTATGTAGTTTTACTAACAATTGTCACCCCAATAAACTTAATTTAAAAAAAAAAAAATCCTATGTGGTAGGTACAGGGATGGATCCCAATTTTGTGGGACCTAAAACTTACAAATAAATAAATAAATAAATAAATAAATAAATAAATAAATAACAAAATGGTAATAACTACATTTACAGAGGGTGCCAAAAAAATGTAAACACATTTTAAGAAAGGAAAAAACTGTATTAAAATTATGCTGATGGTAACCACTTTGAGCACCTCTTGCAATTACAGAAGTCAAACATGACTGTATTCGTCTTTTGTTATTGGGATATATTGAGTATTACAATTTTAATACAGTTTTTCTTTTCCTTTCTTAAAATGTGTATACATTTTTTTGGCACCCTCTGTATATCAACAATTACTTTCAATGTAAGTGGATTAAATGCTCCAATCAAAAGACATGGATGCCTGAATGGATAAGAAAACAAAACCCTTACATATACTGCCTACAAGAGACTCACTTCAGATCAAAAGACACATACAGACTGAAAATAAAGGCATGGAAAAAGATATTTTATGAAAATGGAAGCAAGCAAAAAGCTGGGGAAGCAATACTTAAACCAGACAAAATAGACTTGAAAGGATGTAACAAAAGACAAAGAAGGACCCAGTAATCCAACTTTGGGGTATTTATCCAAGGAAACCCAAAACACTGTTTTGAAGAGACATGTGCATCCGTATGTTCATTGCAGCATTATATACGATAGCTAAGATATGGAGGCAGCCTGGGTGTCCATAAATGGATGAATGGATAAAGAAGAGGTGGTGCATGTATGCAATGGAATATTACTCAGCCATTAAAAAGAATAAAATCTTGCCATCTGCAAGAATATAGATGGACCTAGAGCATATTATGCTGAGTGGAGTAAATCAGACAGGGAAAGACAAATGCCATATGATTTCACTGATATGTGAAATCTAAGGAACAAAGCAAACAAACAAACAAAACAGAAAAAAACTCATCTATACAGAGAATAAACTGATAGTTGCCAGTGGGAGGGGGTTGGGTAGATGGGTAAAAAAGGTGAAGGGATAAAGAAGTACAAATAGGTTGTTACACAGTAGTCATGGGGATGTAGGGTACAGCATAAGGATTATAGTCAATAATATTGTAATAACTATGTATGGTGTCAGATGGGTACTTGATTTACAGGAGATCACTTCATAAGTTACACCAATATCTAATCACTATGTCGTACACCTGAAACTAATATAATATTGTATGTCAACTGTAACTGAAAAATTTTTAAATGTGTTTTAAAAAATAATTAAAAATAAAAGCAAAAACACTTAGTTATTTTAAATAGGTTAAGTTTAAAACTAAAATCTTATTTATACTCCTAATTTGTTTAACAATTTTTTTTATAAAGATAAGCTCTGTCTTGGCCTTTGTGGGGGATCATGATCAGTTCTGAATTAGAAAATTTTTTAAATCGATAAGTTTTCCTTAAGGCTGAAAAATTCCACTGTGTGGTTGCCCCTATCCTATCCATTTTCCACCATAGTGGACCTAAGCAGAGAGGAAAGCTCAAGCTAAGCCCCACCTCACAGCCCTATGCACATGCTGAGGGCAGGCCAAGACCTGCTGAAATATCCTTCCCCCAAGGCTAACTGCCGCCTGTTGTTCAGTTCTGTGTGGCTGGATGTGGTTTGGATTAGTTTACTTTAACTTGGTCAGCTTTGCTTTTACATTTTGTTTTGGCCCTAGGGGGTAAAGAGGAGTGGTGCAAAAACACTCAGAAAGATCAACATTTTAAGAATGTATGTTGGATATGTTCCTGAAAATACGAGTAACTAGAATATTTTCTAAGCTCCACTCTGTGACCACCCAAAACTCAGGATACAGGTGTACTGTTATACACTCAACAAGCCCCCAGTCCAGCTGAAACTACAATCCTAACACCTGTGAAATGATGAGAAGGCTGGCTTACTCCTTTTCAATGTTTTTGAGTGTGTACTGTGTTCAGTTCCCCATTGTGTGTGGTCCCATGTGGAACGCGGTCCCCTGTCTCTGAGTGCTGACGACCTAGTGAGGGAGAGAAGACAGGTTCAATAACCCAATACACAAGTCATTCAGACAAATCAACGCTCTAAGAGTCAGAGGAAAAAGGATCCATAGTTAGGTTGCCAAATTTAGCAAATAAAAATATAGGACACAGCAAATATTTGGACACACTTGTACTAAAACATAATGATTGTTTATCTGAAATGCAAATGTAACTGGGCATCCTGTATTTTATCTGCCCGGAGAGATGAGGCCAGGCTTCTTGGAGGAGATGGCATGTCCGTGAACCAGTATGTTAAAGAGTGGAGGGATGTTACAGGGATTCATGAGGACGGTCAATGGGCGAGAAGTTCAGGATGGGCCAGTAGGTGGGTTTGGCCGGGGCACTTGTCTTAGCCCAATCGGGCTGCTAACAGAATACCATGGACTGGGTGACTTATACACAGCAGACATTTATTTCTCACAGTCCTGGAGGCTGGGAAGTTCAAGAAGCAGGCATCAGCCGATGCAGGGTCTAGTAAGAGCCCACTTATTCGCAGACCACAATCTTCTGGCTGTAACTGCATATGGTGGAGGACGACGGGGAGCTTTCCCAGCCACTTTTCTAAGGGCACTAAGCCCAGTCATCAGGACTCTGCTGTCATGACTTGAACCCTTCTCACCTCCCAATACCATCACTTTGGGGGTTAGGATTTTAACATAAGAAATGGGGAGACCCAAATATTCAGTCCATAGCAGCCCCTTAATGCTGGAAAAGCAGAAGGGAGCAGATGGCACAGGAGGTGGAATGTTGACTACATTGTGTCTGTCTCAGACAAGGAACTTGATTCATCAAGCCTATGTCTGTATGAGAGGCGCATCCTGTTTAATGGAAAACGCTGCGGAAGCTTTTGCAAGGCCAGTCTACACATCTCCCAATTTGTAAGTGTCAGTTACACTTTATAAATCAGTGTAATTTCTTAAAGAAGGATCTATCTGTGCTGTAGTTTGTACCAGCTCATTTCATGCTGGGCAATTTCTTGAAAGAGACATTTCAGTCCCATTTGAACCCAGTTTGATTAAAATGAGAGAGAAGTGTAATCAAGAAGTTTTGGAAACTGTTAGAGTTTATGCAAATGAGTCCTGCTGATGACATTCCACCCCCCACCCACCACCCCACCACCCCGCGCACCCCGGCACCCTCAAGTTCCCCACTTGTGAGTGAGGTTTTGGCAAAGTCCCACAGCTCTCTGAGCCTTGGTGTCCTCATGTGTGAAGCCAGCTGTGCCAACCAAGGTAAGGAGCTGCGGCAGTATCTGCAGAGCACCCAGCACTGTGCAGGACACAGTGGGCACTCCATAAATGATAGTAATGGCAGGAACATACCTTCCAGACCATCCTTATAGCAACATGCAGATTTCTGGGCTACAAAACAGTCATCTGAATCTGAGCAGTCTTAAATCTCTCTTAAATAAAAGTTTATGAGCTGAGTCCTTTTTCTCGCCAGTTACTTTTTAACTCAAATTTCATGTGTGGCAGCTGCACAGCCTAGTTAGCAATGAGACAGCCAAGCGCCAAAGCCAAGCCATGCAGAGCCCATGTGTGCCTGCCAGGGCTCCGAGACTCAGGGAGACGTGCACGATGGACCCTGGCAGCCAGCCGACCTCTGTCTGCCGTTTATCCTTCGCAGGACAAACTCAGCACATCCTCAACCCTAGGTGCTGCCATGGTCATTTTAATTAAAAGATCCTTTGATGGAAAAAACAATGGTCTTATTTTTCTGAGTTGGCTTGAGGAGCCATTGGCTCCATTCCCATGCTGTTCTCTGCAGCCCCTTAGATTCCCTCACTGCCAGCAGCCGGTGGTCAACCTGCCCACACATGAGGCCAGAACAGGTCACTGCTGAGGTTGGCACTTGTTCCTGTATCCGGCAGCAAAGACATTTTCTGAGCCTAATATTAGGCCCATTTTTTCCAACTGTTCTGTACATTTGTATCACAAGACTTTGCTCCTAACACACAGCACCCAGTAAATGGTAGTGATGATAAAAATGACATTTATTGAGTGTTTACTATGTGCCAGCAATTGTTCTAAGTGCTTTGCAAATTTCAACTCAGTTAATCCCTACAACAACCCTACAAGAAAAGTGCAGTGATTATCCCCCATTTTTTCCAATTTGGAAATAGAGGCTTTGGGAGATTCTGTGTATTATCCAAGTTCGTTTGGCTCTTGCAGGTCAGCTGTGCCCAGAACTCCACAGCTGGCTCCAGCCGCCAGGCCCTGATCACTACCCAGTATTTGCTTCCTTCTAGTTACCTCTTAAAGAAGTCACTGTCCCACGCAGGACTGACCAGTCACAGGCCCATGCTAGACACAGGCTAGGTAAGCCTCCGGACCCTGAGAATGGAGGTTCCACCCAAACCTCATGCCTCTACCATTGGGGCCAGCACTGGCTTCCAGCCCAGAAGGCACAGTGACTTGCCCACCATCCGTAGCCATCATCCTCTGTTTCTGAAGCTCAGTCACATCAGGGCTACCTGGAGCTCCTGATAGCATCTCTCAGGCCTAAAAGCCCACCTCCATCATGCAGAGCCCTTCCTGAACATTCCTTAGCTTGGGCAAGCTAGCTGGCCTCCCTTCCTTACTTTGTGACAGGCATAGAGCCTTCTTTGTTTCCTTCTTGCATCCTCCTTACAGTCTCCACCCCCACCCCTCCCAGGGGCCTGTGAAAGGCCAGCTCCTCCACACTCCCCAGACACACACTTGGCTCCAGTGCTCCCCAGCCTCCCTGGGACTCGGTGCATCTGGCCTGGCACCATCCTAGCTGTAAGGGCCTGCTGATTGTGCTTCCATTATCATCAGTCACTTCTCAGATACAATTTCTCAGCATCCTCACTGTAGTTACGACTTTGGATCCTCCACATGATGGTTCTGTCCCCCAGGCCCAGCCTTAGGATGCTCTATAAAATAGCCTACTGAAGTACCTGTGGCCCTGAGACTTCCCCACCCTTATGTGTCACCCACATTGTCAGGAAGCTTATTATGCAACTGAGTGTGGGGAGAAAGCAGACACATCCACTGGTACCCCAACAATGATACCCACCCACATCAGATGATCAGACCTCCTGCACTGCTCACTGAACAAGTTCCTCAGCTCACATTTTCCTGAGATGGACCCTGAGAGTGGAAAGCTTGAAAACAGTATCTACCAACATCCCTGCCACTGAAGAGGCTGTGAAATACTAAATAAGCTTTTCCTAAAATATCCATCCTTCTTTTTTCACAGCTCACCCATTAAGTTCCTTGAAATTGACTCTATATTCCCATTTTTTGGCATTTACCTGCTTTGCTTTTACTTCCACACAGGACAGGAGTGAAATGTAGTGAAAGCACAAACTTGTATGTAAAAAAGGGCTATTCCTCTCCACGAGTTTCACCACAGTAGATGTATTTTCTGGATAAATCACCTGTCAGTCACTTGAAACATTTGTGTGAGTGGGTTTACTTCTCATCTCTTAACTGCAAAGAAATGGGATATAAAACAGGAAATGCACATTGGGGAGAAGGAGGAAGGGACAGAGACACATCATTTCAGGAAATGGCACCACTGAACATTCAGTGCTCAAACCCAGTCACCAGGAGCTCCTGGCCCCATCCATGTCCCTCGCAGGATTCTACCAGCCAATCGGCAAGTTCAGTCAATGCCCCTCCTTATGGTCCCTCCGTCCACTCTCTCCACCTCCCCTGCCTCGACCCTATTCACCTCTTGCCTAGTGTAGTTGTTGCCTCCTAACTAGCTCCTCACTTTCAATCTTGTCCTTTACCCCCCATACTTAATAGCAGGAAGAGTTATCTATTCAAAATATAAATCAGACAAATTCACACTCCCTGTTTTTAACACTCTGAAAGCTTCTCATTGTGCCTGCCATTAAAACAAAGCCCTATTTCAATTTTCAAATCAGAGACCAAGTTCCTGCCCTCCTCTCTGATCTCATCCTCTAGTCTTCCTCCCCTGATCACTGCTCACCAGATAAACAACCTTCTTTCCTCTCACCAGCCAAGCTTGATCTTGCCTCCAGTTTTTTCCATTAAAGGATCTTTTCATTAAAAGCGCCATGGCAGCACCTTGGCACTTTCTCCTGCCTCTGTAGGAAATGTTCCTGGTTGACTCCTCCTCACCCTTAGGTCACAGGTCAAATGTCCCTTCCTTGTAGGTGACTTTCCGAGCACCCTGTTTAAAAATAGTCACCTCCCTCACATGTCTCCCTGACACTCTCTCTCTATTACCCTTTTTATTTTCTGCAGAGTCCCAATGAGGCAGAACAGTTGCATTACTGCTATGTCACTGTGTTTATTATCTGTTTCCCCTCCTAGCACATGGGCTCCAGGACAACAGACACCATGTCTGTCTAGCTCCTTGCTATGTCCCAGGACCTAGAGCTGCGTATGACCAGTAGTTGGTGCTCAGATATTTGCTGAATGAAAATGTCTACTCCTGGAGGGTGCGGAGGCTGACGGGTCTGGCTGAGAATCCTAAAGTCGATCAGGACCGCTGGACTCATCTGTGCATTAATTCATGCTGATATCCTTGGGTTCTGTGTTGACATGGGGCCATGCCACCAAGATGTCATTTCAGTGGGGATTTGTGGCTCCAGCGGCTGGGGTACAGGTCAAACAGCTCTTAGGCCTTGGGTTCATCTCAACCAATGAGAGCCCTCACCTAAGGTTACACCCTTCTTAGAGGGGCCCGTGTCCAATGAGCGATTGAAGTGATAGCATGAAGGCCTGGCCACATGGGCCCAATGAGATAGATCTCTGATGGGCTGTTCTAGCTCCAATCCTCCCATGGTGCTGAGCTGGGCTGTTGTCAGGCCTGCACCCACGCACCTCATTCCTCCTCTGCCCATTCCTTCTTCCCCCACATCCCATCGAGTGCACAGGTATGTTTCCCAAGGGCACCCCCAACACACTTCCTGCCAGCTAATCATCCCAGAGTCTGCTTCCCTGGAAGTCCAGCCTGTGACACGCTCCTTCTGTTGTTCAGCACTGTGCCAGGTACAGCAACATGAAGAAAGAAAGAACAGGCGCTCAAGTCTAGTGAGACAAGTGACAACTCATCCAATAGTCAGGACAGTATTAGGGTGGTGCCAAGATGGAGGAAGGCACAAGGCTATCTGGGCCACAGAGGGGAGCTCTAACCCAGCCTTGAGGTACCCCACTGGGTAAAAGCACCAAACTTCATGAAGAAAATACCATTTAAGTTTAGTTATAAGGAGCAAGTGAGAGTGAGCCAGGAAAATAGGCCAGGACGAGAGACACAGATGCAGAGACACAGCTGGAAAGGTCAACAGGGGCCGGGTGAGGGAGACGCAGGAGGAATGGTCCCAAGGGAATAGGACGGAGGCCCCACCAAGGGAGAGGAGATACAGCTGAACTGCCGAATATGAGAGGTGTCCCGAACCCTGGACCCCTGCATCCCCTGCAAGGTCAAGGAGGACATTGAACAACACATCCCAGCCCCCATCTGGCCCTTCCTCACAATGGGCCTTGAATTTCTAGTTGACTCTCTGTCTGCCATTCATCATCGCTGAGCTGAGCTGTGCAGGGCTGAGGACCTGTCCAGGACACCTGTGCCTGAAGTCTCCTCTAATGGGACCATCCTCTGTGTCTGTGCTTGTTTCCCCATGGCATGTTACCTGCTGCTCCTCTGGCCACTGCTCTTTCTAAGTTCATCCATCATGAGTCGTCGTCACTTGGTGTTTATCACCTGATGAAGTTCTGGCTGCAGCCTTTCAAATCCAAGAGCGACCATCTAACTGAAGCCAACTCTCTGCATTTCCATATTCTGGTCAAAGTTACATATTCTGGACAAAGTTACATTATCTACCCTTGAGTGGAGTGCCTGGTGTCCCCCTCTGTCATGTTATACCATGATGATTACAACTTGTATCAGGCTTGATATTTAGAAGTATTGATGTGTCTCCCTCACCCAGCCCCTGTTGACCTTTTCGGCTGTGTCTCTGCATCTGCATCTCTGGTCCTGCCCCATTGTCTTGGCTTACTCTCACTCCTTGGAAAACTTCATCACTTGGGAAAATTTCCTTTTGACCCAGGTTTGTTTGTTTATTTGTTTGTTTGTTTGTTTAAGAAGGAGAGGGGGCCAAGAAAGTGGGGTTTGGGACTCAGATTTTGTTTTGTTAGCTCATTTTGTTTGTGTGTGTATGTGTTACTTCTCTTCATTTCCTGACTTTTCATAAAAACTCTCAGGGTAACTAATACTTTTATTCTGAAAACATTTCTGTCTACACCAGACCACTGGCTCTGTTTTAGCTAATTAAACTTCAGAAGTGAGAGAGTGGATAAATGTTCATTGTAGAGGTACAGGCTGATGCAATGCTGTGTGCCCCACAGAAGAGAGGCATATGTGCTGCTGAGGGGCTCTCCTGCTATGTCCCCCTACCTTGCACAGCCCGAAACGTTGGGTGTTGGGGCTGGACTGTGAAAATCTGGAGAAAAAGTTACATTGGATCATGATACTTACTGCTTGCTTTGATATTTTAGAATACCATCCCCCCCCTCATCTTTTTATTTAATACTGTCAGCAAATGACCCAGCAATGACTGGAGAGGCCTCAAAAACTCCAGTCTGGTGTCTGGCATTTAAATCAACATTCAGAAATTACAGAAGGGATTGGCTATTATTAAGACAATAATTTTTTTAATAAAACAAATGTGTGAGATGCTTAATAACAAGGGTTACCATTTAGCAGCTACAATGCACCAGATACTGTCCAGATATTATTTCTTTTTCTCAGAACAATTCTTCAAAGCAGGCATCATTATCCCCAATGTCTAGAGAAAGGGCTGCACTTCTGAGATGTTAAGAGGTCAAAAGTCACAGAGCAGGTAGGTGACAGACTTGTACCTTTGTCTACCTGACTTTCAAGTTCATGCTTATCTGTGAGAGAGACTTAAACAGAGAACCTCTGGACCTGGCTGAGTGAAACCAGGTACCTGCAGAAAGGAGGGGAGAGAGGTCTGCAGTCCAGGCTAGTCCATGTCACCAGTTACCCAAGTGACATTTTTCTCTCCTTTGTTCTACAGTTGAAGTTCTGCTACTACTGATGATCATTGTTTCTGTCTTTAAGGGAAGAGTGAGGTAAGGACTGCCTGCATTCCTCATTCCCCAGGGAATATGCACGGTTTAGATGCTCCCGACATCTGCTTATTCTACTGATGCTGAACACGGGAGGATACATGTGAACCCTGCTGGCATCTTGATGTCAAGAAATGGAGCGCACCAGATACAACTGCAAACAAGTGGGTGCCCTAGAACGGTCAGTGAGTGTCACACACGGGCTGAGACTACGAATGACCTTCACACTGGTGTCGGAGGTCACGTTGGCGGCCTCATTTCTCCTGGTGAGCCTTGAGAAAAGCATGTCAGTTTTGCCAGGAAAATAGTGTGTGGGGGTGAATGAGGGTGAACCGTACCAGATATTAAAATATGTTCCAAAGCTACTGTAATTTTTAACATTAGTACTTGTGCAGGAATAGAAAAGAACAAATAAAATGAAACAGAATAAAGTTACATCTAAATGCATATTTTACAGATGAAAATTTAGTAGGTGATGAAGGTAGGATTTCAAATGGACAAGAAAAATTACAGGATTTTTAAAATGGTTATGTACATCTGTCCAGCAATCAGCAAAAATATATAAGTAAACCTACTTCAATTTTTATACAAATAAATTTCAGATATATCAATTAAAATGCAAGAAATAAAAACATATGATCTCTAAGAAAATGAGGAAATACATTTATAATCTTAGAGGAGAAAAAGTCTTTATGAGCATTCATGAAATTAAGAAGCCATAAAGGAAATGTTAATAAATCTAACCATATAAATATTTTAAAACATCTAAATGTAGCCAAAAGACAAAATTGGAAAAATATGTACAACTCTTAGCAGATGAAAGACTCATTTCCTTAATATACAAAGAGCTCTCATAAATCAATAGAAGAAAATGAACCCAATAGGGAAAAAAAAGTTGCCAAGGCCAATGTCAGGCAATTCAAAGAAAATGATAAGTGATTGGCCATCACACAAGAACAAATGGCCAACTTCACTCAAAATTAAATAAACGCAAATTACATCAACATGAGGTATCTTTCACTGTTGTCTTCCTCTCAGAGCAAATACAACAATCATTTCAAAATACAAATCTGATTATGTCTCTCCCATTTAAACTTATTCAAAGGTTTCCCACTCCTCTTAATAAAGGCTCTAAACTCAGGGTGGCCCTGATCCCACCTTCCCTGTCTAACTTCTCCCCACTTTTCAGGACCTTTATCCATGGTCTATTCCATCTCCCTGTGATGTCCTTTCCCTCTTTTTCTTTCTTCCTTCACTTCATGAGTGCACATTCATTCTTCAGGTTGTAGATTTATTGCCCTTCCTGAGGAAAGCTTGTCCTGGCCACCCAGCCTACCCTCTAATTAGAACAGCTCTCTATTTTATATGCTTTCCTAACCGTCATGTATTTCTCTTTTATGGCACTTATACAAGTTGTAATTTACATTTATTTATATGATGATTTAATTAATGTTTGTCTCCCTATCTATACTATGAACTCCATTGGGAAAGGGTCCTGCCATTTGCTTTTCTTTCTCTATTGTATTACCAGAACCTAACACACATGCTCAGCATACAGTAGGTGCTCAATGAATATTTTTGAGTGAAAGAAAATATTTTAAATGAAAGAATTCTTTTTTCTTGTGATTTTGGCAAATATTAGAAAGATGCAGAGAGATTAAAGCATTTTCATACACTACTGGCAAGAAAAATTGTTGGAGGCCAATTTAAATTGTGCCAAACAGAATAAATGTATCTGTTAGCTATGCTTGTAGATGTGCACAAGATATGTGAAAGAAGATGCTGCTTGCAACATTGTTGGTGATACCAAAAGCCAAAAAACAACACAAGCTCATACATTCTTCATCAGAGAACAAGTCAAAAAGTTATGATACACTGCGAAGCATTGTGCTACCATTTCAGAGATGGGTGCTGATTCTTACTCAGAAGTGGGAAGATCTCCAAGGTAAAGTATGATGTGAAAAAGTTCACTTCATTCAAGTTGCAGAATGATTCATACATGTGATCCCATGTGTTGTTGTTGTTGTTGTTGTTGTTTTTTAATGATATGATATGTATCCTTTCATTTGTATAGAAAATTTCTGGACAGATAATTAATAAGTGATTAATCATGGTAACTTCAGGGGGCGTGGGTTAGAAGGAGACATACTTTTCACTTTATACCCTTCTAGGAAATTTTACCTTAACCGTGAATATATATATATATATATATATATATATATATATATATATATATATATATATAACAATTTTAATGTTATGAACCAGTTATTTTCAAGAAATGATCATTTAATATGGGATCCTAAAACAAGTTAATTAGTACCATGTAACACAGCCCCATTTTTTCCAATTATCTTTCTTCCTCAGTTATCTTAAAGTACAGAAGTTCTTAACCCTGCACTCTCATTTTCTCGACCCTGTTTGTGCATTTTCAGCTTCATCGGTGACTTTTCAGCATTAGGGGAGCTTCAGTTTAAAAGGACATTTTCATAAAGCAATAAAATCCCTCTAAAATTCCAGTAAATGTTCCAAGTATACCCAGTGACAAATGCTCTTTTGTCTGGGTTTCATACACAGAGGCTCGCCTAGATCAAGTTTCTCCAAGGAAGTCTGTTCTGTGACTTCACATCTCTTTAAATGGCCCACTTAAGAAAAATCTGTCAAAATAAAACTTATGTATTCTAGATCTGAATGGATCTGGTTCTTTCCCATACATCTCATTAGTGCTTTGGATTAATTTTCAGGTTGAGATGCCAAAAGTTAGTTACTCCAGAAATAAATATATACGTGAACTAAAACAAATCTACCTGTAGCAACCACATGGTGTACACTACCACTGCATTCAGGAGGAGAAAGGAATTATGTAACAACACACTGTGGCATAGTAGAGATTGTTTCCATGACTCTATAAATAATAAAACCAGACGCTGCTTTAAGTGAGCTGTGAAGGATACTTGATTTCCTGCAGTTCTCTTGGTCGTCTACCATCTGCTGTGCTGATAACACCGCTAAAGGGAGCGTTAACACAACTTAAAGCCTCCTCCAGGTTATATCTTTCCCTGGGTGCTCTTCAAACAGTGTACACTGCTGGGGATGTGACCTGGCCAGTCATACTTAGAGTAACTCCAGGACCATGTTTCCATCTGTCTTGTGCTGTCTCCGGTGGGCCTCCCTTCCTAGGCCTCCCCTCTGCACACCCTCACAGCAGGTGCAGGTGAGTTGACTTCGCGAGGTATATAACAGGCCTGACCTTATGGCTGGCCCAGCCACACTCTAATGCAAAAGAGGAGGACAGAGAAAAAACAGAGGACAGGCCCAGTGGTGAGTCCTGTTATAAAATGATACAACAGGACCAAAATGGAATCGCTGTGCTAAGCCTCATGTCACCAAACTGAGAGTTAACTTATAGTCGTGGCTCTCTCAGAAATGGAATCTAAAATTAGTCAGCCAGGAATCACCTGACCAGCACTAGTCAGATAATCTGCATTTAGACTCCTGCTATCCCCTAAAGGAAAGCGACTTTGCAATAACCAACCTGCTATTTTGCCTAGAAAAACTTCCTGTTCCTGCTCCCTTCCGCCTATGAAAGTCTTTCGTTTTGTACACCTCTTCAGAGCTTCTTTCTATCTGCTAGACTGGATGATGCCTGATTCAAATCAATTTGGGCTCAAATAGACTCTTAAAAGCTCTAATATGCCTCAGTTTATCTTTTAACGGTTTCCACCAGAAGCAAAGGACAGATAACCCAGGGTGCTGCTTCCAGGTGCTGTGTCTTCTCACAGCCTCTGTGAGAAGAGAGGCAGGTAGAAGAGGAGGGTACGTGGCCTGGATGGAGGGGACCCTCCCTTTCCAGCCTCTGCAAAGTATTTTTCTGCTCCCAAGGCCATTCTCTCCTGTGGGCCAACTTCTGCCACCATAGTCTCTTTCTCTCCAAAGCCATGGGCACTCCATTTGCGAGACCCTGTCCCAGAAGCTCATCCTTACCTGGCTAAGCCTTTCTGCTACTCAAAGAAAGGGGAAGCTGTCTGAGCTGCACAACAAAGGAATGGTAGGAAACTCACTGGACTTTGTTTGGGGTTTACTGTACTACCTCAGTTATTGAGTTTTCATCCAGATGTCCTTGCCCAGTGGGTAGCCCATAATGACACCACCCATCCACCCCTCCCTCCAAAAAGCAGAATCCTCTCTGGGGACCTGGGATTACGAGAAGCAGGGGCATTTGCATCTGAAGGGCCCTGTGAAAATATCAACCAAGAACCTGAGTGCCCAGGAGGAGATGAGGGGAAGAAGGGTCTGTACTAGCCTTTCTCTGTGGACACATTAGGACCACAGGTTTATCTGTGGCTACAGATCAGTGAGCGCTGTGGTGTGCCAGCACTGTGCTGAGGTTTCACTATGTCCTGCAGCACCTCCGAAAATCCAGGCATGAGGCACAGACATCCAGTCCAGAGGGTCCAAGTGGATCCTTCAAGAGCATCCGATAACACCAACATAACTATCTGCTGGCCCCCTTTACCTCAGAAATGTGGACCCTGGTGCTCAGAGCATAGACTGCAGAACCAGGCCGAGATGGGTTCCAATCCCCTCTCTGACACTTAACAGCTGTGCAATCCAGAGGTCCCTTAAACTCTCCAAGACCAGTTTCTTCATCTATAAACAGGATGTAAGGAAATCCACTTTGTTGGACTGTTCTGAAGATTAAATGAGATCATGTGTTTAAAACACGTAGTACACCTAGGTGTCCTTTCCGTTCTGAAAAGAAAAGTAAAACCCATCCTGCTTCCTCCTTTATTTTGGCAGCCAGAGAGCTTGGAGTAGAATCGCAAGCAACAAGGCAGCCTTGCCATGGGTACTCTTCCTCTCTTCTCTCCAAGCTGAACATACGCTGCCTGTTCTTGTATTCCCTGGGCCTACATCTTTGTTGGTATCTTTATATTGCTTTATTTTATGTGCTCCTGTTTTAAATTGCCTCTGGATCTTTGTAGAAGAAGTATATATGCAGTAAGACAGTTAAGTTCGCGAACTCATCCTAGAAAAAGTGCTACATACAATAGCCATTAGAGCTGTTGTCGTATTACCCTTAATGTCCTGAATGTCACCAAACTGTCTTCCTTTCAATATGTCCTTTATGTTTGGGTAAAGAAAGAAGTCATGGGGGCCAGATCAGATGAGTAGGGAGGGTGTTCCAATACAGTTATTTGTTTACTGGCTAAAAGCTCCCTCACAGACAATGCCATTTGAGCTGGTGCATTGTTGTGATGCAAATGCCATTAATTGTTGGCGAAAGCTCAGGTCATCTAACTTTTTCATGCAGCCTTTTCAGCACTTCCAAATAGTAAACTTGGTTAACTGTTTGTCCAGTTGGTACAAATTCATAATGAATAATCCCTCTGATATCAAAAAAGTTTAGCAACATCATTGCAACAAGTTCACGAATTTAATTGCCATACCTCGTAAATAGTTTTGTGAAATCAAAAAAGGGTGCCTGCCTGCCTGTGAAGCTGCAACTTTGCTCTTTGAGCTCAGCTGGGAGATGACCAGCTTGACAAAGATGACTAATATTCTTTTAGCTCTGACAGAATTCTAGGTTTCAAGTGACCTTTCTTATCCTAATCCACAGAAGGTAAGTCACTTACAAGTCATTGGGAATTCTTTAAGGGTAGAAAAAAGGGGAAACCATGGTTGCATCCCCAACACGTTCTAATCTGGGCTCAGGAGTTATCCCACTGTCTGGCAATGGGCATCGGCCAGTAAATCACACCTAGCTTATTCCCTACCCCCAGCTCACAGCAGAGTTAAGCTTGCTAGGGGCCCCCTAGCAGCAATATGGTGCATGGGGAAGATAATTAGCTGGAGACGTCACCTGCCAGCATTGCCGATGTGTCCCCAGAGGACATCCCACAAGGCACTGGAAGACACTGGCACCACGGAACAGGGAGCCCTGGAGATTTCTCCCTCTGCCGAAGGTACAGACAGGCCTGATGAGCACAGGGCACTATCAAGGGGTTCTGCTTTGGCCTCCTGTCATGAAACGAACAAATGTAACAGTGGAGCCCTTATAGGGAGCCATGCAGTGGGGGTGCCCCTCCAGCAAAGGTTTGGGAACCCAGGAGCCCACATTCCATTTGCTGAAGCAGAAAGCCACGCACACCCTGAAAAGGCAAAAAGGCTGTCACAGCTCCTCAACAGGGCAAGGGCACGAAGCACATCCAGGGGGCTCCCATTTCTGGAATACCTGCTAAATGTCAGACCCAGCACTTGGGGCATCCCCTAAGCCACTGTTTAATGCCCATGGGAAACACTTGGCTAATGCCCCAGTTCATCCTTGTCTGAACTTCCTGTCTGTCCTCAGGCAAACAAGTCAACATCAACAACGTTCTCGGTTCAACATGTGGGACCCAAATCTCCACTCAAGTGTCACTGTTTAGCTCCAAGTACATTACACCTTGCAACACTGAAAATGAACTGCATTGCTCTGCTGTGAATTTCTTCCGTCCATTGTGCCCTAAGTTCCAGGACAGTCACTCCTTTCTTCTCAGTACTTGAGACTGGGGGCATGGTGTGTGCGTGGTGGGGGCGGTGTAGGGTCTCACCCAGGCTCTCTCTCTCCCCATCACAGGCTTGGGCTTCCCATCCCACCCTCTGTGCTGGTCTTCTGGTCAGCAGTCTCACTGGCTCAGCTCACATTCTGCTTCCGTCCCTTCACTAAGCCACCCTCATCTTCTGCTGCAGAATGTCTCTCTGTCTATTGATCAAGCCAGAATCTCAGCTACTTTACAGAGTTCCAAAATCTGTTCAGATTTTTCCTCCTAGGCCTCCATTTTAATCCACCACTTGAGTCCAACTGGTTGCATTACCCTCCTCACACAACACTAACTACTCTGTTCCATTCACTCAAGAAACAGTGAGTAAGCACTGTCTACGGACACTGCATTGTCTGACGTCAGGATGAAACAGACAAAAAATTTGCAGCCCAGGCTCTTAATAAACTGAGAATGTAAGGGCAGAAAGGAAAAATAGCCTCTCTGTGTGTTATCACCTTGGTCTATGACCTCGGAAGAGCCCCTGCTTCTCATCTGGGTACTGGAGATAAGCCTTGTCTTACCCACCTGCATGCAATTCCCTCCTCTTTTGAACAGAACCTTTTATTTTTCTCCTCATTCTTTGCTATGTGATTTGATGAGGTTGAAATCCCCGCTCCAGGAGAGGGTTCCTGAGTCAGTCAGGGAACGCCATGCCTCTGGCCGTCAATAATTTGTTCAAGGATGGAAACAAATGAATCAGAACCAAGGAGATGCAAAGAGAACTTTCTAGGGCTTGTGGGAAAGGCGATACTCTCTCCTTGTTCTGAAAATCTGCTAGAAGAGACCATCTCTTCCCCTCTGTGATACAGTATGAGATTGTAAGGATTAGAACTCCAGCAATTGTTTTGAAACTGCAAAATTGCCTCAGCTACCAGGAGCCTTTAGTATAAACTTGAAGAGGAAGCCTATGCTAGGAAGGTAGGGCGGAAACAAGAAAAGTACCTGGCCCCCAGGGGTGCCTTTTGAGCCCTAGATAAAGCTTCACCTGAACAGAGACTACCTCTGAGAATATCATTTACATGGACAAGCCAATAAATCCCCTTTATAGACCAAGCAAGTTGGAGTATTTCATGTCACTCACAACCAGAAGCCTCCCAACTTATGTCCTCCCTTAATTCTGGTGATTAGAATTAAGTGAGGAAAAGCACTCTGAAATGCAGGAAGAGCTCTCCATACCCCAGGTAGTGTAATGCAGCAGGGAGTTTTCAGCAGCCGCCCAATAAACACTTTTGTATCTCAAGGCCTGATCACTCCCACAGAGAAATTGTCTCGGAGTCTGAGGTGTCTTTTTGAACCAGAAGTTTCTGTAACAGCTGCTGTTACTGTAATCATGCAATTCATTGCCATGGGTGTCCCACAATTCACTTGATTTTGAACATTCCCAAGACTCAGGTGGAAATGAGATGCTTATATTCAGTGCCAGGAACTGAGACGCAATCTCACGACACCATTCCTGGAAACTGAAAATAATCTAAGGTAAATGATCAGAGCAAGGGGGAAACTATTGGTGGAGGGACCTCAAGTAGAAATAAACAGGGCACTTTAGCCTTTGGGGGACAGAATACATACAAATGGTCAGAAAGCCAAAGATCTTTAAGTCTTCACTACAGGAATGATTGCCAAACACAGAGTCAGTCTCTCTGACTGTAAAGATGACCAAATCAGCATTGTCATTTCATGTCCAAGATGCAGCTCTGACAAACATTATCAACACACTGACATTTGTTTCTCAGAAAATGGCGTTCTGTGTGTTCCAAGATCACAGCCTCCCCAAGGTGACTGGTACCTGTGTTGCCCCTTCCCACAAAGGGTCAGAGGCTCCACAGCAGTGAGGATGACCCTGACCTTCCACTCCTTCATTCTTGGACTCCTTGGTTTGGTCCTCCAAGTACAGAGGAAGCTCTGTAACAGCTTCAGGCCATTCGAGGCCTCACTCCCAGCCCTGGAAAGTGTGCCCTCCAAGGGATCCCTATGGACCAGGAGCCCTCTTCTAAGTCTGCTCAGATTTCCAAGCTGTTCTGAACAGGGAGGTGTCCCTCTTTTAGTCTGAACTACACAGGAGAACCAGGTATAACATGGGAGCCCACTTGTCTTCCCATGGAGCCTTAGCTCCCTAGAGACCACCCAAAGCCATCCACCCCAACACGCAAACACACAGTGGCTACACACCAAAACACAGCTCCCATGCACAAACCCGTCTCAATTTAGTTGTATGTAGGCCAAGATGCTGGGAATTCCTGCCCTTTTGTGAAAATCGACAGACTTCAGTAATAGCAAACACTGAGTTTTTGCTAAGTAACTAGATTTTATGTTTCTAATGACACTGTGAGTTTTATGGATGGTATTTCTTTGCTTTGGCTGCTAGGAAGTTCAGACCAAATTTGTAATGCCCTTTAATACCTGTCTAACACCCTACTACCAACATCTGTTATCTTATTCGTACGCCCTCAATTTTCCATAACGTCAACTTCTCCATCTTTTTTTTTTCATCTGGTTGAGTTTTTTTCATCTACTTAAGTTTGCGAACTTGTTGCAACGACGTTGCTAACCTTTTTTGATATCAGATATTATGAATTTGCACCAACTGGACAGTTAACCTAGTTTACTATTTGGAAGTGCTGAAAAGGCTGTGTGAAAAAGTTAGACAACCTGAACTTTTCACCAACAATTCATGGCTTTTGCATCACGACAATGCACCAGCTCACACGGCACTGTCTGTGAGGGAGTTTTTAGCCAGGAAACAAATAACTGTATTGGAACACCCTCCCTACTCACCTGATCTGGCCCCCAATGTCTTCTTTCTTTACTGGGAGATAAAGGAAATATTGAAAGGAAGACATTTTGATGACATTCAGGACATCAACGACAGCTCTGATGGCCATTCCAGAAAAAGAGTCCAAAACTGCTTTGAAGGGTGCCCTAGGTGCTGGTGTCGGTGCATAGCTTCCCAAGGGGAGTACTTCAAAGGTGACCATAGTGATATTCAGCAAGGAGGTATGTAACACTTTTTATAGGATGAATTCACAAACTTAATTGTCTGACCTCGTGTTTATACAACCACACACACACACACACACACACACACACACACACACACACAACCACACACACACACACAGATAAATTGCCTCACACTCTTGTTGGAAGGAGGCTGCAGAGAGTAGAGGAAAAGAAAGAACAGATCAAAAGAAGCAAATCTTTTAAAACATGTGTCTTATGATACAGTCTTACTACAAAATAAAAACTACAGTAAAGAAGGACTAAAGCCTCAAACTTTGGAACAGTTTTACCAGGTTCCCTGTTCAGAAGTTCCAACATCTGAAAAATAATTTTATGTAGATTGCACGACCAAAGAGTCACTTTGGAGGTTATTTATGAACATGGGTGATTCTTGATGGAAATTAAACCATGCATTTTAGAGAAGTCAGAAGAGATTGAGGGACTAATTCAGAAAGCTCTTGTAAATGAGCAGACAACCAAGAAGTAGAAATCCCATGAATATGGAAAGGACATGCCTACTGACCATCTAATAATTAGCCACCTTCAGACCAGGAACTGTAGCATGAAGCAAAGTACTATGCAGCATAATTTACTGACACCTGAGCCAAGGTCATCACTGGGTGCACTGTTCACAAGACTTAAACCATGCATCATAAATAGTAGTTAATGGCCCATACTGAGGAGAACCTCTGCATACCTAATGGTCACAGGTGACATTTGAGAATATGTGTCCATTCAAAGTTACATGTTCATAGGAATCTGTAACTGAACACCTGCCATACAGCCCAAACTATGAGTAATATTTCAGTCCTTGGCTGTGCTGAGCATCTAGTGCATACAGAGCTCGGTGTCCCTGTCAAGTCCCTCTGACTCACATACCATGTGGTGTTCTACCTGCTTCCAGAGCTGTGTTGAACTAGTGTAGGATAACTAGCCACATGCCTGGTAATATTAGTGTGTCTTCTGGAAAGACAAATATTCTAAGTCTCCTGAAGGTCTTGGTTAAAGTAACTAACAGAAGAAGCAGCAAGATGAGGCATTCAACCGAACTAGACCCATGTCTGGAGGAAAAGGTGTCTAAAGCATAGTCCCTGGTCTCAAGAAGTTTATATTCTGCTTGGAGAGATGAAATTATTAATTCCCCATTTTGATTTTGAGGAGACGGAGGCTCAGGGTCACATGACTTATCCAAAGTCAAAGAGCTTGTTAGTGACAGAATCAAGACTCCAATCCAGGGCCCATGGCTATTTGGAATCTAGCAGATGCTGTCAGTGTTCCTCTGACATCCTTCAATCCCCACCATTTTAGGTGCTCCAAAACGCTACCAACTGCTGACTTGGGCACCTTTGTACCTAAAGGCTTTTGCAGACCTGTGGAAGGCTGCTCTGGTTACCTGCATGGCAGATCAGACTGCCTGGGAATTACTATCCCCAGGAGGGAGCCTCAACTAATGGCAGGCAGGAGATGGATTGTGACTACCTCAGCTCCTTCATTCCTGGGGAGAGAGCCTTCTGATGTTTCTCTTTTGTATCATTTCCTTGCCCTCCTGAATGACCTTCTTTCCCTTGAATCCTATCTCCAATGTCAAAGGAACCCAAACCATTAGAAAAGGAGATACAAAAGCTTAGATATAAGAAACAAGTAGAATTTTTCACAGAAATAAAACCAACAATCCTAAAATTTGTATGGAACCACAAAAGACCCCAAACGGCAAAAGCAATCTTGAGAAAGAAGAACAAAGCTGGAGACATCATGCTCTCTGATTTTAAACTACATTACAAAGCTATAGTAATCCAACCGTATGGTATTGGCATGAAAACAGACACAGAGATCAGTGAAACAGAATAGAATGCCCAGAAATAACAGAAATAATCCCATATATATATATATATATATATATATATATATATATATATATATATCAAAGGGGAATTAATATATATATTCAGTTAATTTAAAACAAAGGAGCCAAAAACAAACAATAGGAAAAGAAGTATCTCTTCAACAAATGGTGCTAGGAAAACTGGACAGCCATATGCAAAAGAATGAAATGAACATTACTTTACACCATACTCAAAAATTAACTCAAAATGGATTAAAAACTTGAATATAGGCCTCAAACCATAAAACTTTTGGAAGAAAACATAGGAGGTAAACACCTTAACATCAGTCTTGGTGATGGTTTTTTTTTGATTTGGCACCAAAAGCAAAGGGGCAACAAAAGCTGAAATAATCAAATGGGACTACATCAAACTAAAAAGCTTCTGCACAACAAAGGAAACCATCAACAAAATGAAAAGGCAACTTACTGAATGGGAGAAAATATTTTTAAATTATATACCAAATAAAAGGTTAATATCCAAACTGTATAAAAAATTTGTACAACTAAATATCAAAAAAACAAATGATCCAATTAAAAAAATGGGCGTTGGACCTGAATAGACATTTCTCCAAAGAAAACATTGAGATGGCCAACAGATATATGAAAAGATGCTCAACAACACTAATCATCAGAGAAATGCAAATCAAATCCACAGTGAGATACCACCTCACACCTGTTAGAATCGCTACCATCAAAAAGAGGACAAATAACAAGTGTTGAAGAGGCTGTGGAGAAAAGGGAACCCTTGTGCACTCTTTGTGAAGTTGTAAATTGGTGCGGCCACTATGGAAAACAGTATGGCGTTTCACTTCTGGGTATTTACCCAAAGAAAATGAAAACATTAGCTCAAAAAGATATGCACCCTCATGTTCATTGCAACATTATTTGTAATAGCCAAGACATGGAAGCAACCTGAGTGTCCATTGATGGTTGAAGGATAAAGAAAATATTACACACACACACACACACACACACACACACTGTGGCGAGCCAGCCGCCACAAGTCGATCAGTACCTAAATGGGGGAGTGGGAATGGATAAAAGACACTCATACAAATGCCGATGCTGCCGGTCTTCAGTGATGCTGAAGCCCCGAGTTTATTCTTCTTCACCAATATATGCAGTTTGAGTACGTGCAACTTAACAAAGAAAGTATGCATTACCTTAGCAAATGTAAATTTTTAACTTTTACATAGAGGATACAAAATCACTGAAACTCCCAAAAGTAATTATCCTATCAATTACCCTGATAGCCATCAGTCTTCTGTGTCCTGAACTGGCCGCTCCCACCACATTCCTCAGCAGCTTGTAAGCTCCCTCCAGGTGTAGGCAGAGACAATGCCTTAGGGGCAGAAACAGGTTAAGCATAAACTGAGCCATTCTGTAAGGCTCAGAGTTACCTGTAACCATGGCTCCCCACAACACACACACACACACACACACACACACCACATTATTTAGCCATAAAAAAGAAAGAAATTGTGCAATTTGCAACAACATGGATGGACCTTGAGGGTATTATGCTAAATAAAATAAGTAGACAAAGAAAGAAAACTATCATATGATATCACTTTTATGTGGAATATAAAAATAACAAAAGACAAACTCATAGACACTGAGAACAGGTTGGTGGTTGCCAGAAGCAGGATTTGGGGAGTGGGTGAAATGGGTGTAGGGGTCAGAAGGTACAAACTTCCAGTTATAAAATAAGTCATGGGGACATAATATACAGCATAATGACTATAGTTCATAATATTGTATACTATGTAATAATAATACTGTATATTTGAAAGTTGCTAAGAAAGTAGATCTTAAAAGTTCCCATCCTAGAAAAGCAGTTGTAACTACGTGTGGTGACGGGCGCTAACTAGCCTCCCTGTGGTGATCATTTTACAAATTATAAAAATATCAGATTATCTTATTATACACTGGAAACAACTTAAAAATATAAATAATAGTCAAGCCACATGGTAAAGGAGAAAGAATGTGGGCTTTGCTGTCAGTAGACCTGGAGCTCCGTTCTGACCCGCTGCCCATTAACTGTAGACGTGGTGACTCCTTTCGAGGTGTCCCTCCGCGTTCAGTATACTTACTCCTTCCTGGTGAATAACTTGCTTATACGGAGTAAGTCAGGGAAATGGTCCCTCTTTCCCGGGAGGAAGTAACTCTAATTTAGTCGTGGCTCTTTCCACAGTGATGGAGTTCCAGGAGAGGACAGCATGCTCCTGATGCAAAATCACAGATGTCTGCTTGGGTTTGGCCCAGGAGCCCGACCCAGTGGCATCACTACGCACGCTTTTCCAGCCACATTCCCTCAGCAGTGGCTCAGGGGACAGCTGCTCACCAGGCCCTGAGCTGCCTGGCATGAGCTCCTTTCCTTCACTGTCCCCACACATGCACTATCAGCAGCCGTGGCTCACCACCCACACACACCTCAGCCCTGGCTTCTCTCTGCAGTCTGGGCCAGACAGGCTGAGTTCGGGGTTTAGTCCCACCATAACTGGACAGCTATGTTGCTTGAAAGGATTCAGCATAGAGGCTCTGTATTCAGAAAGAGCCCCTGACCCTGGCCTGGCTGGCTCCTGTCCCCCCCAGACAGCACCACCACACTGATGTCTGTTCCCCCCATTCTCACTTTCATCATGGTGGCGCCCTGCACAGGAAGGAGCTGGTCACGTCCAGGGTGAGAAAGGCTGAGAAGGAAAAACTGAAAGATACAATCACAGTTGTGACTGAGTGGAAATACATTGAATGTATGGGATGTGCCATAAAGAAAACAGAATCAGACCAACCTGGCAGTTTGAGAAGAACCCAGAGCGTGGCCTCAGAAGAAACTGAGGAGCTCATGTCTTGCAGCCATGCAAGAATCAGCATTAGCACTGATGGAGGAAACAGCAGGGGCCAAGCCTCTGAGGTGGGGAAAGCTCAGCATGTTTGGGGGCTCTGACAGGGTGATACTGCTAGATGCAAAATGCATGAGATTGTGGCAATCGATGATCCCTCCTATGTGGCGTGAAGTACTGAGCTGGATGGTATCAGGCTCCCTAAGGAACATCAAATCTCTCTAAGCATAAGCATCCCAAACCCAAGCAAGACAGTAAATTAAACAATCAGGTATTAAGCAGGGGGCTTCTTCTGAATTAGCCCACTGTATTTGGTGTAACATAGCTGGCCATCCCCCTCTGGGCGTTACCATCCCAGGTCTGCATTCCCCTCCACCACCCAGAGAACACAGTTAGACCAAGATCACCAGGCACTGCCCAGGGTTTGGGTGAGTATCTGTGGGGAGGTGATAGGTTGCCACGGTCATGGCAGGTAACTCCAGAGGTCATCCCCTGGATTTGGTGAGAGATCAAAGTTATTGGACCCAAGCTAGTTTGTGTTATCAGTCCAGGAACCTTCACTAATGATGAGAAGCAAGGACTGAACTCAAAGAAGTGGGGTTCAGCACCCTGAGATAGACAGGCAGCAGGAGGGCCAAGCACAGGTGGTCAACATGAATTCTGGAGGCCAGGTGGAAGGAATGCAGGCAAGGTGGAGTGGATGAGCACACCTGACGATGTGGCCATGCTGGGTGAGTCCAGATGTGAGAAACACCCCTCAAACAGAGGGTGCTTACACCTGGGCCCTGGAAGGACTGGCCTTCGGGGCAGTTGACCACAGGTATGTTTCCACTCACTCCCTCTGCATGCATTGGCTCTGAGTTTCTTGGGCTCAGAGGCTGTCTTCTCCAATCATGAACATGTGGCCCTCAGGGCGAAGCACGCAGCATTATTTGGCCACGCTGTGTGAAATGCATCCTTTTAGCTCTAGGCTCTGAAACTCAAAGATGTATGGCATAAGGTCAGGCCACTGTCTCCACGTGGCTGGGGTGTGACTCAACCCCCTGCTCATTTCTCCATAAATCCTTCTGTTGGACTCATTGCCTTGAAAAGGGCTTGGCCATGCAAAGGAAGAAATATATTACTCCAAGGTCTACACTAAATGAGTCTAATAAACACAGCCTTGGGCTCCCCCTCACTGCTACCTCTCCTCTAACCTAATAATTGTAATTTATGTGGCAGGAAAAGTGCACAGAGACCAAAGGATTTGTTTTGTTGGGTTTAAAGAAAACATCCATAGGTCATTTCCCATAATGGGCGACACTGCAGAAAGCTTGGAATAAAAATGCTGTTGAAAGAGGTTGTCCTACCCAGTCAGTTATGCTTTCTTGGGCACAGGCAGGAGTGGGAGACGGGGCCAGATGGACAGGACATTCATGCTGGCTATCGGGTTTGCCTTTCTGTAGAAAGGGCTGTACACAGATCAGGTGTCCAACTGTAATGGGGAGATAAAAGGTGTTATTTAAAACCGAAAATGACCACAGCTGCTTTTGCCTTTTGCAGGCAGCATTCATATCACAGGAATGTTATGATGAAACTCTTCTTGCTTCAATTTCTGACAATAGATATCCAATGCCAAATTGCCCATCAGATCACCAAACGCAGAATTTATAAAGGTGAAACGAGAAGCTCATCTACAACTTGAGAACTACCTCGCCCTTTTCACGAGTACAAAAAAAATCATCATCATATCTTTAGAGCAAGCTATGCTGTAAATCCCACCTCCTATCCAAAAAGTGAGGTGTGGGGGTGGGCAAGAAGGACTTGATATAGGGGGAGGGGTCAGGGCTTCATGGAGAGCTCAGTTTGTGACCCCGACAGCTGGGGATGGGGGGAGCACTGGATTCCAGCTCCCACCTGGGACATCTAGAGGTCCTAGGTGGGTGAGAAGAGTACTTCTAAAATAGGATCAGCTTGCCTTCCCAGACAGCAGGGGAAATATGAGTGCTTCCTAAGGACTGATGTGAGCCACATGGGGGAGAAAGCCAGCCAGGATACCTTGGCATCATTAGGATCACCTAGAGGGCTGGAGAGATCTCTGCAGCAAGAAGTGGGGGGAAAAAACATTCCTTGGGGCTGAAGGAGGTGTGTCAAGCCACAACCCAGAACACAGAAGTACAGGCATCCTCAAAGGAATCACAGCCAAGGGATCCACTGGGGAAACTCTGAAGAGCTTGCAAGTTCCAGCATGAATCAGCTGTAAGCATCTTCCAAGCCCCGAGGATAGGAAGGTCCCAGCAGAGCCAGTTAGAGTGAGACAGATCCCTCCCTCCACCTGCACCTCCACATTCCTGCTCAGGAGGGTCTGAAATGGACCAGAATCTGGAGACTGGACAAAACACAAAATGAAGAAATTAAGAGAAGGCCAGTCATGTCCCCAAAGTTGGACCAAGCTTGGAGAGAAGTGAATACATGCCACCAAATTGAGTTGCTATGTTGGACTGGACATTCCAATACAGAACTGAGACATGACATCCGTATAATGGTCTATTACCCAAGAGTGAACAGAGAAGCCATGGACCTAACAGTTTCACCCAGGGCTGGGGGCAAAATTACCACCACTGAGCAACCTTTAAAGGAGAGTGGGAGACAAAGACAAAGTTGAATGTGATCACAGCCCAGCAGTCCATATATTAGTTGCAATACTAATGTGAGCTATACCTCTGCTCCCCTTGCAAAGACGGAGAGCACAGAGTTGTTCTCCAAAATTCATTCTATCCTCTGCAGTGGATGTAGAACTGTAGCTGGACACAACGTCATAGAGAGGCCACACCTCCAGGTTCTGTGTGTCCGGTGGAACCTTGTGACCAGGTTCCTGAAGATGGGATGTGAGCAGGAGTGATATGTGCAGCTCCTAGGTCTGTTCCTGTGCACACTGGTCATGGACTCTTCCACACTCTCCCTCATCCTCACTGACAAGTCCACAGGCCAGGGCTAAGGCACCAGATGGAGGGAACTTGGGTCCCTGAATTAGTTCATAGTGTGGAGCTGGACTACCCATCCCCAGACCTATTATGGGAAAAAGAAGTATGTTCCTCTCTTTTTGAGGCATTGCAATGTGGCTTGCGTTGTTATAGCAGTTTATCTTTACCCTATCAAATATGAGGGGGAGAGCTGTGAAATCTGAAGTAAGTGTCTGTTGTCCAGCATATCAGTGAAATACTGGAATTGCCAAGGAAGGTCCAGAGTTGAGAGCCTGGTTAAGGACTGCTAAATTGCTCTATGTAATAAAGTAGGGGTATTTTCTAGCAGTGATAGTAATGGGAAGTGGTGGTAAACAGAGAAGAAACCAAACATAAGACACAGCTGAATTCTGAGTTTTAGAAAGGCTGAAGAGCATTTTTTAAGAAATGGGAGCATCAAATTAAATATTCAGTATTAAATTAACTATTATATGAAGCTTGGTGTAACCTCATTCACTACTACCTCTGAGTTTTCAGTAAAAGTCTACCTCACAGAACTGTTTCATGTGTGCTTGTTTTGTTTTGCTTATGCTGTATTAGGACAATTTAGAAATATATAAATTATGAAAAATTTAAATATGTATGAAGGAAAATAACAATGCCATGTGTATCTATCACCCAGCTTCAACAACCATCTTGTTTCATCTCTAACCTCACCCATTTTGTTCCCTCTTGGGGCTCTTTTGAAGCAAATCCTTCTTGATGGAAGTATTCAGCCCCACTTATGAAGTAGTCTTGCCAAAAGAAAAATAAAACTATAATCCAATCAATCTGTTTGATAGTTTAATTTCTTTTGGCAAGACTACTTCATAAATGGTGTTGAAAATCTTCATTGGGAGACATATAATATCCAACTGTTTCTCATTTTATGATACCAATGCCCTTGATGACCATTGCCTACATCATTATTTCATTAGAGGTTGCAAAATAGTGGCATTCTCATTTTATTGTCCCTTCTGTATCTATTAGCCTCTATAAAGAGAAGCTTGGTCTTGTCAACTATTTGATTGCTCCGAGGTTCAGTTAGTACAGTAAGGGCAGGATAAAGGATGTTGTTTCTCCGTTATTTGCTATCTTTCAAAGTGATGAATACTTTCCCGAGAATCCAAAGCTTATAAATGAAACTATTATTATTATTATTATTATTATTATTATTATTATTACAATGGGCTCCTATATTTAAACATATTTAATGTGTTCAATATAGTGCAGTTATTATTTTTATTAATGGTCAAATTGTCCTACATTTAACCAGTAAGAGCCCTTTTAACATGACGCAATAGTATTAGAGAGTTCGCTTTTATAGAAGGGAATAAATAAGACAGATCTGTTTCACACATTTGGGTCAGGGCCAGGGCAGAAATAACGGAGCACTTTCAAAAAGCACTGTAGAAAATAATTTGACAAAGCCATAATTCTAGACTGAAGTAACCAAAAACAAGTGTAAACAGGAATTCACAAAAACCTTAGGGAAGGTATTGAACCTTCCACAGGATGTGAGATGGAAGATGGAGCCAATCTTATCTAGATAAAACAGGAAAAGGTGCCCACCCCCAACATCTGGTTTAGGCAGTATGATTGTGGCAGTGGGGGAGAATTTCCTTCCAAGTTTTGCCCATCCTCCTACACTGCAGATCATGGAGAAACACTTCCTCTCTTTGGGCCTGTTCCCCTACCTGTGTAAAGGGATTACAGGCATGATTTCAAATGATGTAGGTGAAGAGACTTTGAAAAGTAAAAAGCATTATGTAAGTAAATATTCTTAACTATACATCTTTTGATTCGTTTTTTAAGATGTGTTATTAGAAAAATTAGAGAGGATTCCTTGGTTAACTAAGGGGTTATGAATTGAATATACATTCTGCAGACCACCAGAAAGAGAAATGTTAATCTATATTGAAACATTTGATAACCGAAGTACACAGTCCATTAACATGCAAAAGTCCCTTAAGATTGGGGCTTGCTGAGTGGAAACACTACAGAATGGGTTAACTAAGATTTGTTTTGATGAAGTTAGCATTTGCTTCCCATCACTTAGATCTTCCTGATAAAATTTCGGTTCTTGGAGTGGTCTCTTGTCTTCCGGGATCCAAACACAAAAGAGATCATATTTTTTAATAAACGGATTGGTAACAAATGACCACACATTAGCCCCTTTCCCCAGGGCTTGCCCAGAAATAGGCTACAAACCATTTAAAAAGTATTTTTTTGTTCCTCCCCTGAGTTCTCAGCCTTGGATGTCCTGGAGATCCAGAAGAAGAAATATGTCTGACCTCAAAGAGCTTACAACCCTATTGGGGGTAGAAGATAAATGCAGATGTCATAGTAGCAAACAAAGCAAGATGGGTTAGACAGAAATCCTAAACTATAGGAGACTAACTTGGAGTGCTTCCAATAATTCAGAGAAGGCAGCACAAGGGAAGGCTCCACAGAGAAGTGAATGACAACCAGGGACCTTTTCATCTTTATTCAAAATAAAAACACCTATTTTTATATAATAATGTGTGATCAGGTGGAAAACACCAATACCAAAAAAGTGAAAGTTTCCTCATAATCCCACACCCAAGAGATAAGAACCATTAGTATGTCAGCACTGGTACACACACCCATGGCAGACTGTGTTGGCTGTCTGCCCAACCCATTTTCTTCTCCCTTCTATCATGTGAGTGTGTGTGTGTGTGTGTGTGTGTGTGTGTGTGTGTGTCTGTGTGTTAAAAAACACAGGATATGAGATTTATCCTCTTAACAAACATAATAGTATTGCTAACTATAAGCATAACATTACATGGCCGATCTCTAAAATTTAATCATCCTGCATGACTGAAACTTTATACCCATTGAACAACAGTCCCTCTTTTCCCCCACCCCCATTCTAGCTGCTGGCAACTACCATTCTACTTACTGCTTTGATGATTAACTACCTCTTATAAGTGGAATCATACAGTATTTGACCTTCTGTAACTGTCTTTTTTCAGTTAGTATAATGTCCTCAAATTTCATCCATGTTGTAACAAATGACAGGTTTCTTTCCTTTTTATGGCTGATTCATATTTTGTTGTATGGAAAGACCACATTTTGTTCATTCATTCACAGTTTGAAATTTAGGTTGTCTCCACCTCTGGTCCCTTGTAAACAATGATGCAATAAATATGGAGTGCATATATCTCTTTGAGATACTAATTTCAACTCTTTTGGATGAATATCCAGAAGTGGGATTGCTGGATCACATGATAATTCTACTTCAAATTTTTTGAGGAACCTCCACAGTTTTCTGTAGCAGCTGCATCACTTTATATTCCCACCAATAGTTAACACAGCTTCTAATTTTTCCACATCCTCACCAATACTTGTTAATTTCTTTTTTCCCCCAAACATTCATTGGTTTAATATTTCCATTAATAATTTCAAATTGTTTTAATACCACCTCATACTTCAGTTACATAATTCAAATTTTTATTTTTTTGGAATATCTTCTTTTTTATTTATTTTTTTGTTATTAGTTTCAGATGTACAAAACAACATAATGATTAGACGTTTATACCACTCACAAAGTGATAACTCCGTCAAGTCTACTACCAATCTGATAAGGTACATAGCTATTACAGTACCATTGACTATATTCCCTATGCTGTACTTCACATCCTGTGAATAAATATACTCGTGTGTGTGTATATAATTATAGTTGACATTCAATATTATTTTAACAGTGGTTAGGCATTTATATAATCTATGAAGTGATCCCCCGATAAGTCCAGTACCCATCTGACACCCCCACACAGTCTTTACAACATTATTGGTTATATTTTTCATACTGTTCTTCGCATCCCAGTGACAATTTTGTGACTACAAATTTGTACTTCCTAATCCCTTCACCTTTCTCACCCATCCCCCCAACCCCCACCCATCTAGCAACCATCAGTTCTCTTTATCTATGAGTCTACTTCCATTCTGTTTGCTTGTTTGTTCTGTTCTTTAGATGCCACATATAAGTGAGAGCGTATGATATTTGTTTTTCTCAGTCTGACTTATTTCACTTAGCATAATATCGTCTAGGTCCATCCATGTTGTCACAAATGGTAAGATTTCATTCTTTTTTTACGCCAGAGTAATACTCCATTGTATAAATGTACCATATTTTCTTTATCTAATCGTCTATTGATGGGCATTTTGGTTGTTTCCATATCTTTGTTATGGTAAATAGTGCTGCAGTAAACATTGAGGTGCAAATATTTTTTTCAAATTAGTGTTTTGGATTTATTTGGATAAATACCCAGGAGTGGAATTGCTGGATCATGAGGTAGTTCTATTTTTAATTTTTTGAGGAACCTCCATGCTGTTTTCCATAATGGCTGCACTAATTTGCAATCCCACCAACAGTGCACAAGGGTCCTCTTTTCTCTAAATCCATACCAACACTTGTTGTTGTTTGATTTATTGATGATAGACATTCTAACAGGTGTGAGGTGGTATCTCATTATGGTGTTTATTTGCATTTCTCTGGTGGTTAGTGACATTGAGCACCTTTTCATATGTCTATTGGCCATCTGTATGTCCTCTTTGGAGGAATGTCTGTTTAGGCCCTCTGTCCATTTTTTCAAATTGGATTATTTTTATATTGAGTTGTATGAGTTGTTCTTTGCTGTTGTTGTTTTGTTTTGTTTTTTAATTTCAGATATTAACCCCTTGTCAGGTGTATCATTGGTAAATACCTTCTCCCATTTGGTAGGATGTCTTTTCATTTTGCTAATGTTTGTCTTTGTTGTGCAAAAAATTTTTAGTTTAATGATGTCTCATTTGTTTATTTTTTGTTTGTTTCCTTTGTGTGAGGAAATACATCAGTAAAAATATTACTAAGGATAATGTCTGAGAGTTTACTTCCTACATTTTCTTCTAAGAGTTTTATGATTTCATGTCTGACATTTATGTCTTTAATCCATTTTGAGTTTATTCTTGTATGGGATGTTTCGGTTTTTTTCTATGTATCTATCCAGTTTTCCAGCACCACTTATTGAATAGACTGTCTTTACACTATTGTAATTTCTTGCTATTTTTGTAAAAGATTAAATGACCATATAGGCACGGATTTCTTTCTGGGCTCTCTGTTCTGTTCCATTAATCTATGTATCTGTTTTTATGCCAATATCATGCTGTAGCAGGATGTGATATCAGGTAGCGTGATACCTCTAGCTTTGTTCTTCTTTCTCAAGATTGCTGTGGCTATTCGGGGTGTTTTGTAGTTCCATATGAATTTTAGGATTATATGTTCTACTTCTGTGAAAAAATGCCATTGGTAATCTGATAGGAAATGCATTGAATCTATAGGTTGCTTTGGGTAGTATGGATATTTTAACTATATTAATTCTTCCGATCCATTTGCATGGTCTATGTTTCAATTTATTTGTATCTTCTTTAATTTTTCTGTTTAGTGTCTTATAATTTTCTGAGTACAGTTCTTTTACTTCTTTGGTTAAATGCATTCCTAAGTATTTTACTTTTATTTGATGCAATTGTAAATGCAATTGTTTTCTTAATTTCTCTTTCTGATATTCCATTATTGGTGTGTAAAATGTAACCAATATCTGAATATTAATTTTGTATCCAGTTCTTATATTTTATCAGTACTAAATTCATTTATCAGTTCTTATAGTTTTTGGTGTAATCTTTGAGGTTCTTTATATATAGTATCATGTCATCTGCAAATAATGACAGTTTTACTTCTTCCTTTCCTATTTAGATGTTTTATTTTTTTTCTTGACTGATTGCTGTGGCTAAAACTTCCAATACTATGTTGAATAAAAGCAGTGAAGGTGGTCATCCTTGTCTTTTTCCCGATCTTCAAGAGAATGCTTTTGGCTTTTCTCTATTGAGAATATTAGCTGTGGATTTGTCATATATGGAATTCATTACGTTGAGATATGTTCCCTCTCATCCCACTTTGCTAAGAGTTTTTATCAGAAATGATGCTAGATTTTGTCAAATGCTTTTTCTGTATCTATTGATAATGACCACATGGTTTTTATTTTTTATTTTGTTTATGTGTTGAATCACATTAATTGATTTGCCGATATTGAACCAATCTTGCAAACCAGGAATGAATCCCACTTGAACGTGGTATATGATCGTTTAAATGTAATGCTGAATTCAGTTTGCTAATATTTTGTTGAGGATTTTTGCATCTATGTTCATTAGGGATAGTGGTCTATAGTTTTGGGGGGTGGTTTGTTTGTTTTTTGTTTTTGTTTGTTTGTTTTTTGTCTTTGACTGATTTTGGAATCAGGATGATGGTGGATTACAGTGTGAGGTTGGGAGCCTTCCCTCCTCTTGGATTTTCTAGGATAGTTTGAAAAGAATAGGTGATTTTTTTTAAAAAATATTTGGTAAAATTCACCTGTGAAGCCATCTGGTCCAGGACTTTTGTTTGTTGGGAGATTTTTGATTACTGATTTGATTTTCTTAGTAGTAATCAGTTTGTTCAGATTTCTGTTTCTTTTTTATTCAGCCTTGGAAGATTGTATGCTTCTAGGAATTTATCTATATATTCCACATTGTCCAATTTGTTGTCATATAGCTGCTCATGGTATTTTCTTCTTTTTTTTTTTTTTTTTTTTTTTCTATTTCTGTGGTGTTCGTTGTCACTTCTCCCCTTTTGTGATATTATTTATTTGGGTCGCCTCTCTTTTTCCTTGATGAATCTGGTTAAGGGTTTATCAATTTTGTTTATCTTTTCAAAAAAACAGCTCTGGTTTTATTAATCATTTATATTGTTTTTTAAAGCCTCTATTTTGTTTATTTCCACCTCTGATCTTTATTATTTCCTTGCTTCTACTCACTTTGGGCTTTGTTTGTTGTTCATTTTCCAGTTTCCTTACATGTGAAGTTAGACTGTTTATTTGAGATTTTTCTTGTTTCTTTAGGTAGTTTCATTGCTATGAATTTCCCTCATAGGACTGCTTTCACTACGTCTCATAGATTTTGGGTCATCATGTTTTCATATTCATTTGTCTCAAGATGTCTTTTGATTTCTTCCTTGATCTCATTGTTGACCCATTCATTGTTTAGTAGCATGTTATTTAGCCTCCTTATATTTGTGTGTTTTTTGGTTTGTTTGTTTTTTCTTGTAATTGATTTCTAGTTTCATACCATTGTGGTCAGAGAAGATGCTTGATATGATTTCAATCTTCTTAAACTTATTGAGATTTATTTTGTGGCCTAACCTGTGGTCTATCTTGGGAAATGTTCCATGTGCACTTGAAAAGAATGTATATTATGCTGCTTTGGGGTGAAATTCTCTAAAAATATCAATTAAATCCATTTGCTCTAGTGTGTCATTTAAGGCTGCTGTTTGCATGTTGATTTTCTCTCTGAAAGTTCTGTCCACTGTTGTCATTGGGGTGTTAAAATCCCCTATTATGATTGTATTACTGTTATTCTCTCCCCTTATGTCAGTTGATATTTGTTTTATATATTTACATGCTCCTATGTTGGTGCATAAATATTTATTAGGGTAATGTCCTCTTGTTGGATTGATCCCTTTATTATTATATAATGTCCTTCTTTGTCTCTTATTATAGTTTTCATTTTAAAGTCTATTTTTTCAATATACATATTGCAATCCCAGCATTTGCATTTGTGTGAAATATCTTTCTCCATCTCTTTATTTTTATTCTATGTTTGTTTTTGATCTGAGGTGGGTCTCTTGTAGACAGCATAGGCATAGGTCTTGTTTTTTCAATCCATGCAGCTACCCTATGTCATTTGATTGGAGCATTATTCCATTTACATGTAAAGTGATTATTGATAGGTACATATGTATTGCCTTTTTATTATTCATATTTTTATCTTATTTTGTTTGTTAAGTTTCTGCTTTCTTTTGCTTAAAGAAATCCTTTAGACGTTTCTTATTTTATTGGCTTCAGGGTAATTAAAACCTATGGTCACACAAAAACTTGTACACAAAGATTTATTATGGCTTTTCCATAACTGCCAAAAGCTGGAAATAGCCCAAAGTTCCTTAAACTTGTAAATGGATAAACAAATTGTGCTACAACCATATGATGGAACACTACACAGCAATGAAAAAGAAACAAACTACTGATACACACAACAAATGGATGAAGGCAACTGTGTCATGCAAAGTGAAAGGAGGCAGACTCAGAAGGTTACATAATGTATGAATCCATATATACAAAAATTGTTGTAAAAACAAAACTATAAGGACATCAAATAGATCAGAGTTTGTCAGGAGCTGAGACATGGGGGAACTTTGGAGGCTGCAGAATTGGTTTATATCCTGATTGCAATTACAAAACTATATACTTTTTTCAAAATTCTCAGAACTATATACTAAAATGGGTGAACTTAACATAAGTTTTAAAATGGCAAAACACTCATACATGTCTCTAAAAAAAAGAGGGGAGGATATGGCACTGTGTCTCGATCCCTTTTCTGTTCCCTTACCAAGCAGGCGCTGAGCCCCTACTCAGACCTTGATGTATGTATGATATCCCCTCACTCTGTCATTAGCACCCAAGGTGGCACCTCCTGAAAGACCAAAGCAGCACAAGCTTGGCAGCTATATATTCTCCTGGCCTGAAACAACAAGGTTTCATTTTTCAGCTTACAAGAATATGTTTGCTTACAACCCACCAGGAGACCAAAATGACAGTTCTCCAAAGCAATTTTATCTTCAGTTTCGGAACAACTTTGCAATCCCTTTATAGAGCCAGCATGAGACTAAGAATGCATACACTCTCAGTAATGGAAAAGCAGAGTGGGTGAGGCCAAATGGACCTGGGACTCCACTCCAAGGATTATTATGGGTCAGGCCCACCCTGATCCTATTGCCCACTATCTTGCTCTCAACAAAAATTTTATAAGCATATCAGACCAGTGCTGGAAAGTGGGCATGTATTTTCTCTAGCATGGAATAATTTCTACCCAGGGATCTTACTGCCATAGTTTGTCAATCAGATTCATTTGTCGGGCAAATTAAAAGTAGCTGCTAAAAATACTACCCTGAGCTGCTGTTTTCTTGTTACTCTGACCAGTCTCACTCCTGCATCCAGAAATCTGCTGAGCTGAGGGCTGCCACCTTCTCCACAGCTCCCAAATGCCAAGGACCGCTCCCAACACATATTGTACTGCTAATAAATAGATGTTGAATCAATAAATGAGTGAACGAACAAATATAAAACCACTCAAAATTCATTTCTTAACAAAATAAAATCTGTTAAAGAACAGAAGATATTTCTTAAATGTTTCTCCCCAGTGTGGTTGTGGCTGAGGAGACTCTAAGACAGATCAATTCTTCTGATAGGACAACTTGAGGGAAATCTTTAATAGTTTACTTGGCTCAGGAACATTCTGTATGCACATATACCTCTATGAATCAAGGAGGCTTCCACAAGCCCTTCTCCTAGGAACAGGGTTGTCTAGGAGACTCAGATGTCTACTGGGGCCTACCAAAGTCTACACATCTAATAAAAGTGAACGAAACCCCTAAATCCATAGTTTGTGAAGTTGAAAGCCTTCACCAAGATTTTGCAACCCAGAGAGGCTTACACAGAAATGGTCAATGCTTCTTCAGCTTTCTCCCACTCATGCTTTCTCTACTCTGCTTTCTCTACCACCTCCACACATCCAGATGTTAACCTGACTTTGCCCCAGTGTTCTCTCTCTCTCTCTCTCTCTCTCTCTCTCTCTCTCTCTCTCTCTCTCCCCAACACAAAAACATTCATACAAAACACTGGTGTATGCAGCAAAATTCACTGAGACTGAGGTAGAGGATGTCCGTGGGGCCAGCTCCCACAGCACATTATGTACCAGACATTCCTATTCCCTCTCCAAGATCCCATCCCCAGGGCACCTCGCCTAACACAGGGAGCTCCCCATGCCCTGGGGACTGAAGGTTTCACCATATTGCCTGCTACTCTTTCCTCCTTTTTCTGTCTCCCTGTTCTTCTCTTCTCTTTCAAAGGATATAAAACAAATCCTTCTCATTGTCTCACTCAGAGCAGCTCAAAATCCCTTTGTGTGACACTCATGTTCTCAGGGTCTCACCTTCTTCCTCAGTGGTTTTTCATGGTCTTTCCCTGAACAAAGACAGTTCCTCCTCAGGAGGGACGAGGGCCAGATGTTAAAATAACTTCTGGACCTGCACCAAGCACAGCCAGAGCTGAGAGGACCTTCTGACCTGTATCTGTCATCACCCCTTCCATTCCAGCAACTCCCCGACAGAAAAGAGTACAGGTCCAAGGCTGCACCTTCCTTGCCTCACCTTGCATTATGTGTTCAAGTAGTTGGAACTAATCCTTTAGTATCTTGGTCACTTCCTAGTACAGGACTCATTGAACAATTGTCCCACACCTTCTATGCATGTGTCCTCCCATGTCCTGCTTTTCTCTCAGACCATAAATGCCCTCCTCCCTCACCCTCGGGTCCCAGAGCCATCCCACTCTACCATGTTGTCAGGACCCCAGACATTAAGTGCCACCCATGACTTATGCAGTACCTCCTCTGACCTTCAGGGACCTCTTTGCTCCCTCCTTAGGTCTGTACTAGCAGCATCAAAAATTAGGCTGCTTTAGAACTACAAGGAACTTTCCCGGGGCTAAGTCGAAAGCCCATCTATTCCTTGGTGATGAGGCATAATTGCAACCCCTGCAGAGTAAGATAATAGCAGGATGGCTGGTGAGACCTAGACTATTGGGCAGTGGACACTTTCAGGATCTATGTGCAAGTTAGCACATAGCAATTTTATTTCTACTGTCAGAAAAAAAAGCTTCCTGGTAGATTTTGTTAGACTAAGATGCTTTATTGCCATCTGTTGGAAATGTGTAATAAATATGCAAAGCTACCAAATGAATGGCACTTCCTTAGGTGCAGAGCTATCGTGTAGTGCTCACCTGCACAACAGTGTAACAACCTGCCCTTATCCCAGAGGACAGGCTCTAGTCACAGGCACTGCAGGCACCCGCAGGGCCCACGTGCCCAGCACAGCATCTGGCCATTGGTGCAGCAAAGCCATGCACTCCGTTGCCATGTGCCCAGACCCTTGTTGTGTCCAAGAATAATTATACAGGGTGGGGGGTTGTCTCACGATATGCTCAGTCTTTGCAAGAAAAAAAAAAAATTTTCCCGAAAAATTAACTTTAAATAGGTTGAGATCATAAAACTGCAGTGATACTATACCCTGGAGAGAAGTCAGAACAACATGCACGTATTAACTGTGTCTTTTATTTTCTGTACTCTAATGCTTTAACATCTGGAGCCACGCAAGGACCGTCCCTCCTGGGGACAATAAACAACTTACCTGTGAGTGCATTTTACAAATACAAGCCAACAATCCACAGTGCACACCCCACCACCTCCTCTATCAGACTCTCACAGGGTTCTGACACTCCTGGCCCCTGGCCCCTTGCCCTCAACACCCCAGGGCCAGGTACCAGACAATTGCAGACAGTTACTCTGCCCCAAAGCCCAGTAAGATGATTCCAACTAGCCAATCCCAAGTGGGCTGACCCTGCCTCACCCATTGCTTGGAAATCATGATGTGGTCCTTGCCCTGGTTTCTGCGGGCTCCCTCGGCCTCCTGACCGACCCTGGTGCTCCCCGGTGTGGCCTTCCATGATGCAGCATGCCTCCTCCTCAGAACTGTGAGTAACAAACTAGATTTTCAGTGGCAGTCATCTCCTGACCTGTTGGCCTTACTACACCTCAAATGTTCTATTCATACACTGCATTTTAAAATAATCTGTAATTAACACACTAAATGAATGCCTGTTTTCTAAATGAACATACGTGGAATTCAGTGGTCCTGGCTCTGGCTCTTCCCCAAATCCTAGCAGGCTCCTCCCACCTCCCCACCTGTACCCAGGGGCTGCCCAGTCCACTTTCACATCTTACTTGCCATGGTCTGGTCTTATTTCCTCTGGGGCATAAGCTGCACTATCTGCACGGTTTGCATTGGACAAACATTTGAAACTAAATATCTTAAAAGATACCTTATCACACTTAGCTGAGTCTTTCCTTTTAGGAGGAGGGGTTGGTGTGAAATGTACCTGGAGCTCCCAGTTCAGGATCTGAAATTTATCCCAGCTCCACCATTCAGCACCCATGTGCTAGCAGGCAAGTTAGGGAGGGGCATGGGACTTAAGAACAAGATGTTGGAAGGCAGCCATCTGGGTTTAAGTTCTAGATCTTTCCCTTACCAGCTGGGTGATGCTCAGCAAGTTCCTTAACCTCCTGTGTCTCAGTTTCTTCATATGTAAGATTGCGATGATAATAATAAAACCCTTGTCATAGGGTTAAATCGGTAAATACACGCACAGTCCTAAAAGCAGTACCCGGCACTGAGTAAATTCTAGCTATAAGTATCCAGCTTGTAAACAGTTATATCCCCCAATTGTAATGTGGAAAGAGAAATGAAACCATTCACTTGTGTGTTGTGAGGATGAGATGTCACAAGTCAGATCAAGAATGTGGCCCAGTGAATACTAGCTATTGTCATTATTGTTGCTCGTCCAAATCTTGCCTACCTTCAGGGACCAGTTCAAGCCCACCTCTGAAGACCTCTTACTGCTATGGCACCCTCTGACCTCTCTCTTTTTAAATAATCATAGCACTTCTCATCATCACTGTAGGTTACTCCCTGTCTCCCACCAGTCTCCGATTGGTCCATATGTGTATCTGTCTCTTTAGCTCCATTTTAAGTCCTCAAGGGCCATCACTGAGTCTGCACCTTTCCTGAATCTATGACAGTGACTAGCTCTGATCTAAGTCCTGAGTGGTAAACACCACCTACTAAACTAAAACGGAGGACCCGATGCACACTATTTGATCCTTTCTCAAGGAGTAAATATTGAGTCTTGGATTTCAGCTAACACCACGGGGATACGCGCCACAAGGGAAAACAAACCAAGACGACCTACACCTAGGTGTCAGGAGTTGCACTCTGGTGCTACGGACATCCCAAACTGTTCACCGTAGGGAAAAATCCACAGCAAGCTTGTTTGGTTTGGTTGGACTATGAATGCAGATACTCTTGGACACTTGCCAGTGTGCCACAGTCCCCACTCCTCCCAAATACTTAAACCCATCCATGTATGTTACCTGTCTGGCTCCTGCAGCCTCAGAGTTCATGAACCCCTCCCGTTGCTTAGAGCTCAGGAAAAACAATGACTTCATAGTCTCAGTCTGGCTTTTTTCCATGTGTTTCTAAATGTATTTTATCATTAAAGTTATCCATTTCCCCTGGAGGCTCCAGTGATGACTCGGAGGTCATCACTGGAGCCTGGCAGCTTATCCTCCTTACATTCCCCTTTGCAGAAATACGCAGTGGCCGTTCAGTGTTCTGTCACTTTAAAATGTGGTAAAAAGAGAAGCCCTAACTGCAGGGTCCTCACAGGTCCTCCAGAAGGCCCTGGGTGACACAGCTGCCCTGTGGCTCAGAGCTCCTAGCTTTCTCAGCGCCCAGTCTCAGGGGCTGAGAGCTGAGGCAGCCCAGTGCTGTCCCCAACCCCACAGGGATACCAAACCCAGAATCACAAAGGCATCAGCAATTCATCAAATGTAATCATCACAAATTATATCCACAGGGACTGGATGGAGTTAAGAAGCTGCAGGATAAGAGGATACATTTCTGATTAGAATTTCTCAGCCCTGAGCTACCGAATGTAATGAAAGTCATCACAGGGGAAATAAAAGAAAGGGAGGAGGAAGGAGGGAGACAGGCAGGCTGGCGGGCAAGTTTGGTCCCACTCTGATCTCTAGATGGAAGGAACACAGGGTTTCTCTATAATTCATTTTCCCTCGGGCTTCTGCAACCTCATATTTCTCTCCCCTGGGACTAGCTGCAGCACGGTCCCACAGAGGTCTCTGTTTTTAACAGAATTTCCCAGGCCTTCAACACACCTACTCAGCAGAATGTCTCAGGATGGGCCCTACAGCTGTATTTCTCACACACTTTCTGGGTTATTCAAAGGCACAACCAGATTTCAGAAGCCCTATACCAGGGAAAGGCAGACAGTAATAATAAAGACTGCCCTTTTTGAGTCTTTCTTTAACGTGTTAAAAAGAGTTTTACACATTCTGTCACAAGTACCACTAAGGGCTCCCCGACACTGCAGCATTGATCTACCCATAATTCATCATTGTGCCTTGTCCCATGCTCTGCATGAGAGACAGAAAGATAAAGAAGATCCAGCTGCTGCCCAACAGGAGCTCACGGAGTACTAAGGGCAAAAGACAGGCAGCAGAATGAGGGTGCAGTCGGTTTGTGCTCAAAAGAAGGGTGCCATCAGAGTGCCGAGGGGAGGGCGGCTTAGACACCTGGGGGGAGCCAGAGAAGGCTTCATGGAGGAAGAGATGAGATGGTCTCAGAGAGAACTGGATGGGAAAGGGAGGAGGGCTCCCCACATGGGGGACATCACCAGAGCATCAAGGAGCCCAGTGCTGTAGCAGAGACAATAGTTGACCAGCGAATCCGTTCTGTTGCAGCATTGTTGCTGGGTGTATATCTGCTCAGGTAAGCACCACACTGCTCTAGCCTCCTTCTGTCCTAAAGGCGGTCTAAGGATATACACAGGAGTGATGTGAACAACTTCTGAGTCACCTCCCACTTAAAAGGCCAGCACTCCCTTCTCACGGAGGACTTTAAACAAAGAAGTAATATAATTCATTTGTGTTTGAAAATTCCCTCTGGCAGCCAGTGTGGAGGGTGAATTGTCAGAAAGACAGGAGCCAGGGAAATTTGCAAGAAATTTCCTTCCATTCTTCACACAAAAGACAATGGTCTTCCTGAACTCCACCAGTGGAGGAAGGGAAAGAAGCAGCAGGACACTGGACATGCAAAGAGGAAAAGGTGACAGATCCTGAATACCAGCGTGAATAGGAGGAGAAATATGGGTCTGACTTGGGTGACTGAGGCCACCCCACCTCAAATCTCAAAATACAACATTTTATCACATGTTACCTCCACCATTCTATCCTTGTCCCCACATTAGACAGTACCCACCCACAGCCAGCACTGCTCTCCCGCCAATGACACAGATCATGAGACCTGTGGGGACCATCCTGAACATTCCCAGGAGACTGTCCTGAATTCATCAAGGGAACCTCACCAAGCACATCAAATCCTTTGAGATCACAGGAACATCTAAAAGGCACACACCTCCAGGTTCCTCAAGATCATAGGAGGAAGGATGGAATATCGACAAGCACCTGAAAACAATTCTAAGAAAAAATGCTGAATTTCTTCCCCAAATGGTGAGTTAGCGAGAGCATGTCTGGCCAGCAAGGCCAGTAAAGGTTTAGAAGAGCGAGCAAGAGAAGCCCTGCACATACTTCATGTGTTATTCTTCATCCATCTCCTGACTCCTCCGCTGGGAGGATGCCTCTCGGCTGGAAATAAATAACTCAAGGATTTGGGGATATTATCAGAGCTCTTGATCTGAAGTGTGACCTTCCACTTTTCTCTATTTATTTTTGAGATTAATCAGAGTCTTTTCTGGGCTCATGTCAATAAACAACAGGTTTTTCCAATATATACCACCTGCACATCCAATATATCCAAGAAAATAAAAATATGTCAGCAGGGCTTAGTAGCCATGAATCACCAGAAGCCAAGGCAAAGTGCTGCAGATGTTAATCACCCTACCATCCATCTCTTCTAATGGAAAAGAGGTCAGCCCAGCCAGCCCCCGCTTATGAAAAGGAAATGTGATCTAATCTGCCATGGTTTTCACAAAACAGCCACTTAAAGAATACTAGCTGTGTTTTGATGGCTATGTCATGCACAAAAAATATAGATCTCAAAGGTGAAACATAAGTTTACCTGGGATAAAGAAGGTAAAGAAGGGAAGGAAAGAAGGTAGGAAGGAAGACAGGGTGAGAGAAGCAGGGAAGAGAGGAAAGAAAGATGGGAAGAAAATACCAGCAGAGTACATTGGCTTTTCTCCATGGCCTAGTAGGGAAATCCCTGGACCTCAGACAATGTGACTGGACTTCCCGTCCTGTAGCCACTTCTTAGAACATTGAGAAACCTGCTTGCCTTCTCAAGGATTCAGTTTATCCAGCTGTAACATGGTGGACAGAGAAGGCAAACGTGCGTAAACTTGACACAGGTGGCTTTGCAAACCATATCAAAAGGATAGGTCACTCAATACATGATACTGGAACATTTGATAATTTAAATAGAAAACAGTAAAATCGGATTTATTTCTCAAAGTGCCCAAAAAGAAACACAAAAGAATTAGACACCTAGATATGTAAAGCAAAATTTTAAACTTTTAGAAAAAAATATAGGATATCTTTCAACTTTTGTAGGGAAGGCTTTACAAAAGTCACAAACAGCACAAACCATATAGAACACTGGAAAATTTGGGGGGAGGAGGGTTATCACTGTGTGAAAGATATGAAAAATGTCTATTACATTGTTTTGTACACCTGAAACTAATTTAAAAAATAAAAGAAAACAAAGAAAGAAAGAAAAGAAAACAAAGAAAGAAAGAAAGAAAGAAAGAAAGAAAGAAAGAAAGAAAGAAAGAAAGAAAGAAAAGAAAATTTGACTATATTAAACTTTTTAAATTTTGCACAACAAAAATTATCATAAACAAAATAAAAAATGAAGACACAGACTGGAGGAAAAATCATTTTTTTGAAAAAGACAGTGAAAAAGCAACAGGCAAATAAAGAGAAACACTGGCAAGTCCCCCAAAAAATGAAAAGGCCAATAAAAATATGAAAAGATATTCATCCTCACTGGGAATCAGGAAAATGCAAATTCGAACAAAAACCACCATTTCACAATAAGGAGCAAGGGGGGAGAGATGGGGGGATCTGATAATACTGAGTGTTGGTGAGAATATGGAAAGACAGAAACTTCTCTTAACAAGTAGCTTTGCATCTGGCAAACCTGACCCCAGTAATTCCACTGGGAAATAGTCACTAGAGAAACTCTCACTTATGCACAAAAGGAGACATGTGGACAAGAATGTTGCCAGCAGCTTTGTTTATAATAGCCCCCCCCCCAAAAAAAAAAAAGAAAAGACACTGAAGACCTATCAACAGAAGAATGGATAAATGGCTTATGGTATATTCATACAATAGATATCCCAACAATATAGTTAAAAGAAAAAAGCATGTGCAGAAGGATGCAGTTCTATAATGCCATTTATGAAATGTTTTAAACATTAACATTTTACAGCAGTGGTGTGTGCTGTCTGTGACATACAGATATGTAGCAAGTGTGTAAGGCATGCATGGGCGTGATAACACCACGTTCAGCATGTGGGTTACCTCTGGGTAAGACAGAAAGGGATGGAATCAACGGGGGTACGTTGGGGAGATTTCCCACAGCTGGCATATGATATTTCCTAACACAGCTAATCAATAGTGTATAATGTTATATTTTATCAAAGCTGAAACATGGGTACATATGTATTCATTATCTCATCTCTATATATTTTTTAATTCTTTGAATCATTTTATGATAATACTTTAAATGAAGGGGTTAGTCTTAATCAGCTTTCCCCAGAGTATTTCTGGTGATCTCATATTATTAAGACTGTTCTCCCAAAAAGATTTCATCATCAGATATGTTTGGGAAGGCTGCCTTCTAAATCTCCCTTCTTGAGGATTCAAATGCATGTGAACATATTCAAGGCTCTGAGAAGTCCCGAAGTAAAGAAGTTTTGTTTAACTTCATGAATCTCAGCATTTCCCAAACTTACCTAAACATGGAATTCCTTTTCAGCCTCTCACCTCATTTCAGTTGGCAGGGACCATGAACCTCTAAGTCAATAAAGCCATGCTAGGCTCCTTCCTGTGTGGTCCCTTCACCTGCACAATCATTGAGCCTGCTATCTCTGTGCCTCCCTCATGCCTTTACCCCCCCCCCACTCCATTCCCCGGCGATGCCCAGGTTCCAGTCTCCACCGTCTGCAATCTGGATGAGAACGTCAGGTTCCTAACTCACTCCCGTGTCTCTTCCTCCAGCACAACTTCCAGGCTGCAGGTCACTCTTTCTAGAATACAAAAGTGACCACAGCACTTCCTGAGTCCTCATCACCTTCCAAAGTAAACCCCTTTGCACTCTCTGGACCCTGCTCCCACCTCCATCCTCACTTCCTCTCTTCCATTCCTCCTCACAACTTAAACCCAGGCAATTCTAAATCACTGATTGCTATTCCCAGGACATGCCACAGGCTTCACACCCCCATTCTTAGCTCACCCTATCCCTGGAATGCTCTTTCACCTCTTTTGGCCTGGCCAATGGCCAGCTCAGACACCCCCTCCTACAAATGCTCTAATTGCCTTCCCAATGTGTTCTCCAAGCTTGTTGGAGGTAACTTTCTCACATGGGCACACCTTGAAATAAACTGAACAGGAAAATTTAACAGCTATTTCTGCAGCTGGGCACAAGACTGGTGAGAAGAAGTGAGGGAGATACATGGACAAACTTCAAAATTTTGCTCATGGCGTCCTTTCAGTTTTGGTAGATTTAACACTTCTAACTCATAAAACAACATAAGTCTAGATTTCAAGATGGGATATTAGATTGCCTTTGTGGCCTCACAGGAACAATAAAGCATTGTGAGACTTTAAAGTTCATAAAATTTAAGATTTTTCTATTAGTTTTCCCAATTATCTTCTGTTCTCTCCTTCTCAGCACAGCTAACCCATCACATAAAATGAATACGAGCCTTAGCTCCCAAGCCAAGCATCTCCAGGCATCAGGGTGGACTTGTGAGAATCAGGTAATGGGCTTAATCAAAATAATAGAAATACATTATATTCATATGGAATGTTACACTTTTGCGAAACATTCCCTGTATCCTAATGTGTTTGGCATTCACATCAATCATGAGACAGATGGAGCAAGTATGGGTTTCCATTTTGCAGAAAACAAAAGCGAGGCCAGAGAGGTTAAATGGCTTGTTTGGATTTCTTGATTAAATTTAAAACTGAAACCCATAAGCTATTTCTTATAAAAGTTAACATGCATCATTTACTGTATGACAATCACGTTCCATGTTTTCCAACTCTGAGCTCATTTAATCTTCCCAATCATGTTAGGAAGCGGGTGCTATTATTATCATCTCCACTTAACAGTGAGAAAACTGAATTTCTTTCCATTCAACCATAAGTCTACACAAAGAAGGAGACTCCATCAGCCCTTTTTCCTTGTTATAAGTGACAGAAACTGACCCTTGCTGCTGTAAGCAGAGAGCATATTTATTGAAAGTAATTGGATTTGAATGCAAATGACTTCTTAGTGTCAGAAAAAATTCTATTACTTTCATAGCTCATGTTTATCATATTTTTATATTCACTATTGTTTTACCTGAATTTTCTCTCTTTTCTTTAATCAATAAATTTAAAGTTGACTAAAGATGATGCACTTCATATATCTCTCAAGTGGAGTTGGTAATTTCTCACTTGTTCTATTGGAAGGTTCTAAAACACTTTTCCCAATTACAGCACTTTAATCAACTATTGAATTAATTTTGCATCCCATTTGGAAAAATAAAAAGTACATGGAATGATTGACCAACATTCAGGAGGAGACTGCCAACCACTCTGAGACGGCATCCAGAAGCAAAGCCCAAGTTCACTGCTGACCTGGGCTGCCCTGCCCACACCTCCATCACCCCACCCCCTCTACCCACTGCCAGGGGCCTGCTGGCTCCCTGCTTGTCATTTAGAGCTGGGGCAACCTCACGACTGGCAACACCCAAGTCCCATGGCTGCCAAGTGGGGAGGAAAGTGGAAAGCATGAGAGTCTGCATTTCCAGCTTTGACTATGAGTAGTGGGCTCAGACCCACAAGATGGCAACTCTCCCAAACATGGGCAGGGAGCTAATTTAATGCTGTGGACCCCAAGGTTCCTTATCTGAAGGTCATCCAGAGTCTCACCAGGACTGCCAAGTGCCCTCCCTCACTTCACGCAGGTATGAGTGACGTCAAGGGACCCTGGGCTGCCACCAGATGGCCTATCCTCGGTCACAACTCACCTTCTCTGCACCTAAGGTGGCAACTAGAAACACATTATGGAGTGGTGGGTGTTCATTTTACCGTGACGCAGCTGCCTTCCCCCTTCCTCCAGGATGAAGCCTTCTCTGATCCCTGACCTCTGACCTTCTGACCTCCTGACCCCCCTGGTCTCCAGATATAGTAAGTAGTCTGATGTTACTCTCACCCTTCCTTTGTGCATCCCTGGTATGTACTTATGCATATGTCACACTCCATTTTATGGATTTATTGCATGTATGTCTTGAAGCTCCATGAAAACAGCGATAACTTGTATCTTAATGTATAACTTCAGTGCATAACACCATGCCAGGAACATATGTGACTTTAGTATGTAAAACCCATTCCAAGGACTTGCCAACAGAAGGCTGCATGTGCTCACTGATTTCTTGGTACTTACCAAAGAGCAAGAACTTGAATTGTTTTCTGTTCAATATTAATCAGTAGCTTAGCTATAGAAAACACTATTTAGAGACATTTGCCTGACTAATTTCAGTCCATTTATTTTTCTAGACCAGAATTCACAAACTGGCAGCCCAAGGTGGAGGTTGGTCCTCGGAAGTATTTGATTTGGTCTCTACAGTATTTTTAAGTGTGACTCGCATGCCCTTGCCCAATCTGGTACTTCCCACAACTCTCTGTTGTCACATGCTGGGCACAGACAGTATCACTACCTGCCACATCCTGAAAGTATTTGGGTTTAGATCCGTCCTCCTCAGATATGATGTATGTTACCTTCAGAGTAAGTTCAAGACCAGAATGCATCATGCCTGGGCGTCATTGTTTCAGTACCATGTCACTTTGCCCTTGCTGTACTGAGCTGAGATGGTGTGCCCTCAGCCAACACAAGGGATGCAAGGCAAACAGTCCTGTAAAAGACATTCCTCCTTGTATTCTTATGAGGATGGTTTTGCTGCTGTAGTCCTTGGAGTAAGGACTTTATGAGCTTTCAGCAGAAGCCACTGGAGACATTTATGCCAGGAGTGTCTGTGCCTCTCCAGAGTTCCGGGTTTATGATTATTCTCATGGGATTCCATAAATCCTGTAAAGTTGACAGTGTTGTTGATTGTGCTTTCCTCTTGGGCTGGTGTTTAGAAAAAGACAGAGCTACAGTTTTGATCCATCTCCAGAAAACTATCTGAGCCCCATGGATATATTTGGGGTAAAAACCATTCCCTGGTTTCATTACGTTCCATTTTCTTCACTTTTTAAAAAAGTGTTTAAACTGCAATATATCTTTCTAAAGGCTTGTTAAAATAATGTAAACTAAAAACAATGATATTAAAGACAGTCAACTATAATAATCGATGTCCTGGGAACTATCCAAAGGACATATCAGATGAGGTGGTGGGAAAAGACAAGCAAAACCTAAACTCCACTAGTGGAGAATGGAAACCTTACCTGGGACCACGCACCACAGTATCTTTTCACTGTACATCTATTGCCTTTTTTAAATTATTTATTAAATTAAAGAATAAGCCCTCAGAACTAAAAATAGAAACAAATCTCTTACATGCCCCTGTATGTTCAGACTGACCTGGCATACACTAGAAATCAATACATGTTTGTTGAACAAATAAATGAATGAGTACATAAATTGAACAAAGCAATAAGCGGTATGAGAGAGGTCTAGAACAGCTGAGCTACGAGAGCAGACTTCCAGAACAGGAAGCAGCATCAGCATCTCCATTGCAAAGGTAAGCCCATCGGAGAAACACCCAGACAGTAGGCAGAAGAGAGTTTCATGCACCTGCAGTTAAGACCAGCCCAGGAAAGGCAACACCCAGCACAAAACCCAGCCAGAGCAGCGAGGACGGTGGCAGGACCAGAGCAGCAGAAGTCTCGATCAACCAAGTCCAACCTCAACACTTGGTCATTTCCCTACACTCTGCCCAGTTCAATTGTCACTGTGGAGTTGCTTTCCCTGGATTTGGCCAAGAGTTTCTCTGCAAGCAATACCAAAGTTGTTGTGGCAACACCATCAGTGCAGAACTCCCTGAAAGCTTTCAGTCCCCCTGATAATGATGTTCACAAGGGTCTCTTGAAACATTTGATAATCCCCAGATTTCTGAGCATCATAGCATACAATGTCCCCATTACATGTACAAAGTACCGCTAAACACTTATGAATCTTTTTAACCCCTTAGTGAAGATTATTATGTACTCCAAAATGAGCAAAAAATACCAAAACCAAAGTGAGCTGTGCTGTTACAGTCTTGGCAAGCTTCACTCACCAGCAACTCCATACCAGCTTCATGCTACCCAGTATTCACATTTTATCTCTGAAAATGACCATTTATCATGGATTAAGGATTCTGTGGAGGTGCTTTGCAAATCAGTAGTTGAAACCACAAATATTAAAGTCATCCTTACTCCAAAATTAATTTACCAAACTCTTCCTCTCTCTTTCAATCTCTCTCTCTCTCTCTCTCTCTCTCTCTCTCTCTCTCTCTCTCTCTCTCTCTCTCTCTTCCTCACCCTCTCCCTCCCTCCTGCCCTCCTCCCAGCCTCAGAAGAAAACTATTAAAGCGCAGATATTAAAATCCTGAGCAATAACTTTAACAATGCGGAAAAAGCAACAACCTCAGGAAAGTATTAAAGACAGTATCAAAAATAAATTAGAACACCAATCACAATTATTTTTTCCAAATTATCAGAATAACTCAACTCTCACTCAATATCATTTGTGTTTTCTTCATTAACTTTGAAGTTTACCTTATCTCATTTTCTTCTCTCCCCTTAAGTATTTGTATATTGCTCTGTCCGTAAAGTTTGATATGAAGGGAAAATTCAGACTACAAATATTGAATCTGAGCTTCACAAATAGAGTGATAATGGAAAAGTCAGACAGAAAACCTTTGTAATAATAGACTCAGACAAAAATAAAGCCCTTAAATCAGCTGGTATAGTGAAGTCTAAATTGTTTATGCAATCAGTTATGCCCTCAGAGCTACGGGGGCTGCTGTCTTTTGATTTGGGCTCTAATGTGTGTCCGGGCATGGATCACCTGGTTTTTTAAAGCTGCTGCCAAAAACTGTCTCTAGGACCACAACTAGAGTATCATCAATTTCCTTTTGTCCCTGCCCAGCTCCCAGTCATTAATTAGTCTGATCACTTCCCTAATTTGTTCTGCATTTGGTGCCATACACCTGTGGTCTTGCTCTGGCCTGCTCTAAAAAGTGTCATGTGAAATGGTGGTGTCTTTCTGCTTACAATAAAGACCTCCCCAGTGCTGATGATTTGAGGGCCAGCAAGGTCAGCTCAGAAATAGAAAAATAAATGTTTCTGGAATGTGTTTCATTATTTTCTTGTTCTGCAAACATTAACCCTGACAAGTTAACAAAGTTCATTAATTTATTTACAATTCCGGCTTAGAACAGCGCTGTCTAATAGAAATACAATTCAAGCCACGTATTTAATTTTGTTTTTGTTTTTGTTTTTATTTTTTTGTAATTGAAGTTTATTGGGGTGACAATTGTTGGTAAACTTACATAGATTTCAGGTGTACAATTCTGTAATACATCATCTAACCCTAACCCTAACCCTAACCCTAACCCTAACCCTAACCTAACCCTAACCCCAACCACTATCCCTCTGACATCGCACAGAGCCATTACATTTCCACTGTCTCTATTCCTAATGCTGTACTCCTCTTCCTGTAAGTATATACATACATATATATATATACATATATATACATACAAACTTGTAGTTGACATTCATTATTGTTCAGCTTCAGCTTCAGGTGTACAGTGCAGTGATCAGGCATCTGCATCATCCTTCAGGTGGTCTCCCAAATGGGACAAGTGTCCATCGGATATCCTACAAAATCTTTACAACATTATTGATTACATTCCCCAAATTAATTTTCAAAACCCCGTGGCCATCTTGTGGTTACTGACTGTTTTCTAATCTCCTCACCTTCCCCCTTATCCCCACCCCCCTCCCATCTAGCAACCCTCAGTTTTTCCTCTATGTCTTCAAAACTGTTTCTGATTAGTTCATTCACTTATTCTTTTCTTTAGATTCCACATATAAGTGAGATCATATGGTATTTGTCTTTCTCTGTCTGACTTATTTCACTTAACATAATGTCCTCTAGGTCCATCCATGTTGTTGCAAATGGTAAGATTTCTTTCTTCTTTATGGCTGCATAATACACCCTTGTATAAATGTACCACAGTTTCTTAATCCAGTTGTCTACTGATGGGCATTTCGGCTGTTTCCATGTCATGGCTATTGTGTATAGTGCTGCAATAAACATAGGAGTGCATAAAGTTTTCTAAATTAGAGTTTTGGTTTTCTCCGGATAGATACCTAGGAGTGGAATTCCTGGATCATAAGGTAGTTCCATTTTCAGATTTTTGAGATACCTCCATACTGTTTTCCATAGAGGCTGCAAAAATCTGCAATCCCACCAACAGTGCACAAGCGTTCCCTTTTCTCCACATCCACGCCAGCACTTGTTGTTTGTTGATTTATTGATGATGGCCATTTTGACTGGGGTGAGATGGTATCTCATTGTGGTTTTTATTTGCATTTCTCTGATGGTTAGTGAGGTTGAGCATTTCTTCATATGTCTGTTTGCCATCTGTATGCCCTTTATAGAAAAATGTTTCATCATGTCCTTTGCCCATTTTTTAACTGGGTTGTTTGTTTTTTAGAGTTGAGTTGAGTGAGTTTTTTATAAATTTTGGATATTAACCCCTTATCAGATACATCATTGGCAAATATCTTTTCCCATTCAGTAGGATCCCTTTTTGTTTTATTGATGGTTTCCTTTGCTGTGAAAAAACTTTTTAGTTTGATGTAATCCTACATGTTTATTTTTTCTCTTACTTCCCTTGTGTTAAGGGATATATAAGTAAAAATCTTACTCCGGGTAACGTCTGTGAAGTTTCTTCCTACATTTTCTTCTAGGAATTTTATGGTTTCAGATCTTACATTTAACTCTTTAAGCCATTTTGAATTTATTTTTGTATATGGTGTATGGAGGTCGTCCAGCTTCATTTTTTTTCATGTGTCTGTCCAGGTTTCCCAGCACCATTTATTGAATAGACTGTCTTTACCCCACCGTACATTCTCGCTTCCATTGTCGTAGAAAAAATGGCCATATAGGTATGTATTTATTTCTGGACTCTCTATTCTGTTCCATTGATCTATGTGTCTGTTTTTATGCCAGTATCATGCTGTTTTGATTACTGTAGCCTTGTAGTATAATTTGATGTCAGGTATTGTTATACCTCCCACTTTGTTCTTATTTCTCAAGATTGCTGAGGCTATCCGGGGTCTTTTATGGTCCCATATAAATTTTAGGATTATATGTTCTATTTCTGTGGAAAATGTTGGTAGTTTGATAGGAATTGCATTGAATATGTATATTGCCTTAGGCAGTATGGACATTTTAACTATATTAATTCTTCCTATCCATGAACATGGTATGTGTTTCCATCTATTTGTATCTTCTTTCATTTGTATATTGCCTTAGTCAGTATGGATATTTTGACTATATTAATTTTTCCTATCCATGAACATGGTATGTCTTTCCATCTATTTATATCTTCTTTCATTTCTTTCTTCAGTGTCTTATAATTTTCTGAGTACAGATCTTTTACTTCTTTGGTTAAATTTTTCCCAGGCATTTTATAGTCTTTGGAACAATTGTAAATGGGATTGCTTTTTTAATTTCTCCTTCTGATGTTTTATTATTGGTATATACAAATGCAACTGATTTCCGAATATTAATTTTGTATCTTGCTACTTTACTAAATTCACCTATCAGCTCTAATAGTTTCTTGGTGGAGTCTTTAGGGTTCTCTGTATATAGTATCATGTCATCTGCATATAATGACAATTTTATATCCTCCTTACCAATTTGGATGCCTTTTATTTCTTTTTCTTGTCTGATTGCTGTGGCTAGAACTTCCATCACTATGTTGAACAGAAGTGGAGAAAGTGGGCAACCTTGCCTTGTTCCTGATCTTAAGGGGAATGGTTTTAGCTTTTCCACGTTGAGTATGATGTTAGCTGTGGGTTTATCATATATGGCTTTTATTATGTTGAGATATGATCCCTCTATTCTCACTTTCTTAAGGGTTTTTATCATAAATGGCTGCTGGATTTTATCAAATGCTTTTTCTGCATCTATTGATATGACCATATGATTTTTATTTTTCATTTTGTTAATGTGGTGTACCACATTAATTGATTTGCGGATGTTGAACCACCCTGGCATACCAGGAATGAATCCCACTTGATCATGGTGTATGATCTTTTTAATGTATTGCTGAATTCTCACTAATATTTTGTTGAGGATTTTTTCATCTATGTTCATTAGAGATATCGGCCTGTACTTTTCTTTTTTTGGTGTCTTTATCTGATTTGGGGATCAGGGCGATAATGGCTTCGTAAAAAGTGTTTGGGAGTCTTCCTTCCTTCTGGATTTTTCGGAAGAGCTTCAGGAGAATAGGTGATAATTCTTTTTTAACGTTTTGTAAAATTCACCTGTACAGCCATCTGGCCAGGGCTTTTGTTTGTTGGGAGATTGTTGATTACTGATTCCATTTCCCTGGTGGTAATCAGTCTATTCAGGTTTTCTGTTTCTTCTTGATTTAGCCTGGGAAGGTTGTACACCTCTAGAAAACATAGAATATAAAAACACCATTTGGCTGTGATAGACAAATTTGCAATAAAGACATTATTGGCTATGGAAAAAAAAAAAAAAAAGAAGAAAAGAAAATTGTCCATTTCTTCCAGATTGTCAAATGTGTTGGCATATAGTTGCTCATAGTAATTTCTTAAAATTTTTCGTATTCCTGCGGTGTCTGTTGTCACTTCTCCTCTTTCGTTTCTGATTTTATTAATTTGGGTCCTCTGTCTCTTTTTTTAATGAGTCTGGCTAAAGATTTGTTGATTTTGTTTATCTTCTCTAAGAAGCAACTCTTGGATACATTGATTTTTGTATTGTTTTTCCAGTTTCTGTTTCATTTATTTCCGCTCTGATCTTTATTATCTCCTTCCTTGTACTCCCTTTGGGCTTATTTTGTTGTTCTTTTTCCAGATCCCTTAAGTGTGAAGATAAACTGTTGATTAGTGATTTTTCTTGTTTCTTTAGTTAGGCCTGCAATGCTATCAATTTCCTTCTTAGGACTACTTTCGTGGCATCCCACAGATTTTGGGCCATCGTGTTTTCATTTTCATTTGTCTCGAGATATATTTTGATTTCTTCCTTGATCTCCTGGTTGACACATTCATAATTTAGTAACATGTTATTCAGCCTCCATGAATTGGTGTGTCTTCCAGTTTTTTTCCTATAGTTCATATCTAATTTCATAGCACTGTGGTCAGAGAAGACAATTGGTATGATTTCAATTTTCTTATATTTATCAAGAATTGTTTTGTGGCCTAACATATGGTCTATCTTGGAAAATGTTCCATGTGCACTTGAGAAGAATGTGTATTCTGCAGCTTTGGGCTGAAATGCTCTGAAATATCGATTAAATCCAAGTGGTCCAATGTGTCATTTAAGGCTGTTTCCATATTGATTTTCTGTCTGGAAGATCTGTCCCTTGTTGTCAGAGGTGTGTTGAAGTCCCCTACTATGATAGTGTTACTGTTGATCTCTGTCTTTATGTCAGTCAATATCTGTTTTACATATTTAGATGCTCCTATGTTTGGTGCATAGATGTTTACTAGGGTTATGTCCTCTTGTCAGATCAATCCCTTTATTATTATATAGTGCCCATCTTTGTCTTTTAATATGTTCTTCATTTTAAAGTCTATTTTGTCAGATGTAACTATTGCAACTCCAGATTTTTTCTCATTTCCATTTGCATGAAATATCTTACTCAAACCCTTCACTTTCAGCCTGTATGTGTCTTTTGATCTGAGGTGAGTCTCTTGTATACAGCATATACAAGGGTCTTGCTTTGTTATCCACTCAGCCACCCTATGTCTCTTGATTGGAGCATTTAAACCATTTACATTAAAGTGATTATTGATAGGTACATAGTTATTGCCATTTTTAATTTTGTAGTTAGATTGGTTTCATCTTTCTTCTATTTACAGAAGTCCTTTTAGTATTTCTTGCAATGCTAGGTTGGTGGTAATAAATTCCTTTAGCTTATTCTTTTCTGGGAAGCTCTTTATCTCTCCATCTACTTGAAATGATAGCCTTGCTGGAAAGCAATCTAGGTTGTAGGCCTTTGTTTTCCATCACTTTGAGTATCTCCTGACACTCCTCCTGGCCTGCAATGTTTCTGTAGAAAAGTCATTTGATAGTCTTATGGGAGTTCCCTTGTATGTAACCCTCTGTCTTTCTCTTGCTGCTTTTAGGTTTCTCTCTTTGTCTTTAACCTTTGTTGTTTTAACCTAATGTGTCTTGGTGTGGACCTGTTTGGGTTTATCCTGGTTGGAACTCTCTGCACTTCCTGGGCTTGTATCCTTCATCAGGTTAGGGAAGTTTTGGGACACTATTACTTCAAATATGTTCCCAATCCCTTGTTTCTTCTCTTCACCTTCTGTTATTCCTATGATGCGCATGTTGTTGCACTTGATGTTATCCCAGAGGTCTCTTAAACCATCTTCTTTGTTTTTTATTCTTTTTTCTTTCTGTTGTTCTGTTTGGGTGATCTCTGCTAACTTGTCTTCTAAATCGCTGATTTGGTCCTCTGCTTTATCTAACCTGCTGTTAATTCCTTCAAGTGAGTTCTTTATTTCGGTAATTGTGTTCTTTAGTTCTAACTGGTTGTTCGTTATGATTTCTACATCCTTCTTGATGTCCTCTCTAAGCTCCTTAAACATTCTTATCATCAGTATTCTGAACTCTGTCTCTGATAGTTTGGTTACCTTTGTTTCATTTGGTTCCATTTCTACAGATTTCTTCTGTTCTTTTATTTGAGATATGTTTCTTTGTTTCCCCATTCTGGCTGACTCTCTGTGTTTGCTTCGATGTACTAGGTAGATCTCCTAGAGTTCTTAGTTCTTGCTGGGTTATCTTATGTAGTATGTGTCCTTTATATTTGACTTGCAACACTTCCCTATTCTCCTGTGCATGTGATCCAAAGGTGACTCTTGTGTTGTGTATATTGTCCTGTTAAAGAAGATCTTTAATTGCTTTTCGCTTGTGAGTAGGTGGGGTTAACTCCTAGGCTGACTAGTTGTGAGACTTGGCTCTGCCCACCACAGGGTGTTCTGCTGCATGAGGGTTGACCACTTAAATGTTGTTTGGCCTCTATGGGCTCTTGTGCCTGTAAAGAATTCCCTCTGGGTGTGTCATTTGTAGGTCAAACCCGGTAGTACTCTGGTTTGGTCTGGAGTTGGCCTCTGGGTATGTTGAATCTTGTGCCTCTTAAGCTGGGCCCTGGTAGGGCAATTTCAGAACAAAGCAAATCACCAAGCACCACAGCAACAAATAAAAAATCAAATACATTCACATGCAAAAACAACCGACAACCCCCACTCAACACAGGCAAAGATATCAAAGATATAAAGACAAACAAAACAAAAAGCAGCGCCAGCCTTGGCTTAAGCCCACCAAGTAATCTCCAGGTTGTCCTCTGCTTTACCAAAGAGTTCTCTGCACATTATGCAGGCAGATCCGGTCACTTGGTGCCCAGAGTGACGTTGGGACTACAGATTTAGATGCGTGGGGCTGAGGGGTCTGGGTGGTAGTTTCTACGAAGTCAGTGCATTGTCTGCCGTTGCCTGCACACATGTACACTGAGAGTAGCACCAGCATCCCTGCATCCAGTTCTCCTGAGTCTTAGGGCACTTATTCCGTGTGTGTGTGTGTGTGTGTGTGTGTGTGTGTGTGTGTGGCAGGTGGGAGATTTCTAAGCTACTAAAAGCCCAGAGCTGCGTCTGCCACTTACTGCTGATCCCTGGGAGTGTCTCTGCAGTTGTAATTGCCCTGCCCTAGGCAGGCCAGAAAGGGTGGGGGCTGGGGATGGAGGGGTCTTCTCTCTCCCAGTCCAGCCGTGTCACACTCTTCCCGTAGGGCAGAAAAGGTGGTGGCTGTGGGTGGAGGAGTCTCTTCTCTCCTAGCCCAGCAAAAATCACACTCTTCCCAGCCTCTTCCCTGGGTCAGAGCCACCCGCCAGTCTTCCCAGAGCCTGAGCACTAAGTCTCCTCTATAATCTGACACTACTCCTCAGTTCAGGGGCCAGTTTAAGTCTCTGGAAGGGTCGGGGTAGGATTGGAAGAGCGGGGGGAGGGGCCCAGGTATGGAGTTTGTGTCCTTTGTCCGGCCTAGGGCCCAACTGGAGGTATCAGCTGAGGTTATTGCCTCAAATGCTGGATATGCTGCCCCTTCGATGGGAGAGATCAGCTGTAGGATGCAGGGAAAGAGCCCACCTCCTGGCTTTGTATTCTCTGTTTCATCCTGGGAACCCCTGCATCTCTGCAGCTGCGGATGCCGGCCGCGTTTCCACAGCCACAGATGCGGGTAGCGTCTCCACAGCTGAAGGTGCGGGCTGCATCCCCACAGCCACAGCTGCGGACTGCGTTTCCACTGCCGCAGATGCAGGTTGCATCCCCCAGCCACAGATGCGGGCCGCGTCTCCACTCCGCTCCTTTCCCTCTTCCCCTGCTCGCCCAATTTGCCCACCTTCAAGTAATCCTTGCGGGAGTCTCTTAGCTGTTCTGTATGATGAGCAGAGAGTCCTTTGATGGTTTATAGATGTCCTGTTTGTGATAAGATCTGGAGGAGAACTCAAAAAGTGTGCCCCGCTGCTGCCATTCCTATGATGTCCTCATAATTAACTGTTATTCAAAAATCTATTAAATGTTCTATCATGTACCCTGGAGTAAATTGGGCATAATATAATCCTGGAGTAACAACAAATTTCATGTGCATCTTTTAAGTGTGTTGTTGGAGAGTGGGTAGGCCTTCCAGGATGTAAGAACAAAGCCTCGTGAACAAAGCCAAGCAGGCCAAGCATTTATTAAAAGAAAATATAGTCCCAAAATGCAGTACATAAGGAAGAAAGTGACTGCCTATACCACAATTTCTTTATCCAACCATCTATCTAAGGACACTTTGGTTGTTTCCATGTCTTGGCCACTGTAAATAAAGCTGCAATGAACATTGGAGCACATATATCTTTACAGATAAATGTTTTCAGATTTTTTTGGGTAGATACCCAGGAGAGAGATTTCTGGGTCATATGGTACTAACAGTCACATTTAAAAAAATGAAAACAGATGAAATTACTCTTTAAAATATTTTTATTTAATTCAATATATCCAAAATATTATCACTTCAACGTGTAATCAATATGTGTCCAAAATATGGGGTGTATTTCACACTTCAGACATATATTAATAAGGACACTTATTTGCATCAAAATACTTGATCTATATTAAGAGTTTGTCAAATTTACAGTTGAAATTTTACCCAAATTGTTCACATACGCAAGTTGTTCCAAATGTACATAAAAGCTCTCCAATAACTGAATGGAGTATGTTTTCAATTTTAAATTGAAATGAATTAAAATTCCAAAACAGTACAAATTTGTTCAGTCACACTAGCCACATTCCAAGTGCTCAAGGCCATGTGTGGCTAGTAGCTACAGTCTCGGCAATACATGGTTAGAGAAGGGACTGCCTTTCCAGTGTAGCTTATGAGCTGGGCTGTCAAGTCAGTGCAAGCTAGATTGAAATCCTGGCTGGCACACTTACTTGTCTGGTGATCTTGGGCAAGTCACTTAACCTCTCTGAGTCTCCCGTTTCTCATCCAGAAATTGGAGCTAACAATGCCTACCCTCACTGAGTTGTTAGATAAAACCTTAGCTATAAGAGGTCCCCTGCTATCAGTACTTAATAAATGCTACTTCCCACTCACCCATTGAAACCTCTACACCTCCTTTTTTCACAAACTGATTTTTGTGATTACATAAGGCAATTAACATATAAATTAAATTTAATCAAGTAGGAAGACTTTTCCTCCAAGAACTACAAAGATTCTACTCAGTCCTATGGGCACCAGGGTCATGTTAGGCCCTCTGGGCCCCTCTACTGAGCAGGTGCCACTGGCACTGTAATTGTCTGTTTACACATCCACTCTCCCACACACCCCAGGAGCCACCAAAATATAGTTTAGTTTTTTAATAAAGCAATGAATTACCCTATGATACTATCTGTGAAAAAAAAAAGAGTAGGTGGAAAATCCTTGCACTGGAGATGGGGCAGGGGGGATGATGACTTCTAGATAGTAGAGACACATATTATCCATGAAGCTTCCCCCAAAGACTCTGACCCACAGTATGCTTAAATTGTCTAAAGTTCAGTGAATTTTGAAGGACAACTCAAAAATCCCGCATGTAATGCTATGAAAGTTTTCTCCAGTTCTTCCAATAGGCAGCACCTCCTCTCCACTCATCTCATTCTGGTTTATGTATTGGAAAAGCGTTTTCTACCTTCTTTCCTATCAGGCATGCACTGAATAAATCCTTTGAAATTCACCTTATCCAGTACTTCCCCTAAGAAGCCTCACCTATATCTTGCCCTTCCGCCCACTGTATTTTCACTATGTTACTTTAAGACTTGTAATAGTTTTCCGTTGCACTTAAGGTTACTACATTTCAAATTGTTCACTGAAATGTCTGCCTCTTCTCCCAGGACCTGAGTGTGAGCGTCCTGAGACAGGAGTTGTGCATCCCCCAGGCCCCGCTAAGTGTCAGGTGCAGGGGTGTGGGGTCGGTGTTTGGGGAACTGAACTGAATTGGATTGAATTCTAATCTTTGAAGTGTATGAAATCTTAATTGACTAAAGTTCAGAGAACTGCATTTTATAGTTTTAATTACAGTTTTCTAGAATTCTATTTTTGTGGCATTTCATCTTTCCAGGAGGAAGGACCCAGCATGTGTTACTCTAGTAGTAGACCCCAAGAGAAATGCCAAGATAAAAATGGGGGTGACTGAAGGTAAGGCAAGATAACAGCAGTATGAACCCCCACACACACAAGCACAATGGAGTACACACTTGTATAAGGAACAAGTACTCCTGAGAGACAACTGAGGGCTGATTAAGCAGCTTCTTAACAATAAGTTAGAGAAAATGAATAGAGAAGGTTGGGAAACCAGGAGAGCTCTCTGGGAACTTTGAGGACTCTCCCAAATGCAGGTGCCAGTGAGCATCGTTGTTTATGTCCCCTCTACTTCGATCGGGTGGACACAGCTCTGTTCAAACACAAGGTCGCCATGGCACCTTCCCAGCCACACTGCCCAGAACCCATTTTTGATTCAAACAAAGGGAGCAACCAGCATCAGCAGTGCATCACCACATGCCTGGCTTCCCTGCCTGAAGCCCCTCCAGCTAGGTAGGCCAGCAAGCCAGAGCACCAGGCACCATAACCACCCACCTGGCCACAACCAGCACACGCAGCCTACACAGAAGTCGCTTATTTGCAAGATCACTTTTCATACAAAAAGAGAGAATAACCACATAGAGAAGACTGGGGAGTTGCGGGAACTCTCTGGAAACTGTGGGAATTCTCTGGAGTCAGAGCAGCCAGTGAGCACCATCGTGTATGTCCCAGTCCACCTTGGTAGGGTAGACAGGAGCTCTGTCCAGGTGCTCTGGCCTACCTGCAAGGTCACTGCAGTGCGTTCCTGGACACATCTCCTGAGCCCATTTCAGCTCCAAACAAAGGGAGTAAGCAGGATCAACAGAGCATTACTACACACACCTGGCCTCCCTGCCTGGAGCCACTCCAGCTTGGTAGGCCAGGGCCCGAGAGACTACAGGAACCCTCTCAGCTCCAAACAGCCTGCCAAAAAATAAAAATATAAATAAATAAATAAATAAATAAATAAATAAACAAACAAACAAACAAACAAACAGCTCACACAGACTACATAGAGATTGCTTCTACACAGACCACTTTTTCAAGGATGGGAGGGATAGCTGTTTTGTCTAATTCATATACACAAACATAGAAAGTCAAACAAAATGAAAAGACAGAAGAATGTCTCTCATATGAAGAAATAAGAAAAATCTTAATTAAAAGAAAAAAACCTCAATAAAACAGAGATAAGTGATTTGCCTGATAAAGAATTCAAAGAAACAGTCAGAAGGATGCTCATCAAACTAGTAAGTGGAAGAGAGGAAACTATGGAGAATTTCAAAAAAGAGTTCAAAAGTATAAGAACCAAGAACAACTGAAGAAAACAATAACTGAAATAAAAAACACACTAGAAGGGATCAATAACAGATTAGCTAATACAGAAGAATAGATCAACTACTTGGAAGACTGACTAGTGGAAATCAACTAATCAGAACAGCAAAAGTAAATATGATTTTTTTAAATTAGGTGTTACATAAAATTTCCCATCGTCAAGAGACAGAGAAAGAGGCTGACAACTCCACCATGACATCAGAAGTTTTTTAAGGGAACTTACATAACAAGTCTCGTCTTGAGCAATGGCAAGACAACATGGGTATCACCTATCCATGTGGCAGCAGCTAAAGGGCTATTAGGAGAGGGGTACTGGGCGCTGACCTACACCAGATAAGGGGGAAATGCCTTACACACTTCCCCAGGGCAAGGCAAGGGCCTGTTTCAGGAACCAGCATGTCTGGGGTCTAGGCCATGGGGGAGCGGTCAGACCGTCTCTGAGGGGATTTACAGGGAGCAGTCTCTGTTCAAGCCTGGATCTAACAGAAGGGTCTCACAGTGTTCAGGCAGCGGTCGTGTCATGGCACATGAGGATAGTTTAAAGGACCTCTGGGACAACATCAAGTACACAAACATTCACATTATATGGATCCAGAAGGAAAAGAAAGAGGAAAAAGAAACAGCAACTTTATTATAATAAATAATGGCTGAAAACTGTCCTAACCTGGCAAAGGAAATGAACATTAAGGAAATACAGATAGTTCCAAACAAGATGAACACAAAAATACCCACAACAAGATATATTGTAATTGAAATGGCAAAAGTAAAGATAAAGAGAAAATTTTGAAAGCAGCAAGAGGAAAATGACTACTTACATACAAAGGAAACCTCATAACACTATAAGCTGATTTCTCAGCATCAACTTTATAGGTCAGAAAGGAGTGGCAGGACATCTTTAAAGTGCTGAAAGGAAGGAAACTATAACCTAGAATAATCTGCCAGGCAAAGTTATCATTCAGAATTGAAGGCAAGATAAAGAGTTTCCCAGACAAGCAAAAACTAAAGAATTTCATCATGATTTAACAAGCTTTATGACATAGGTTAAAGGGTATTCTTTAAGCAGGAAATGAAAGACCATAACCAGAAATAAGAAAATGTGACAAAGGAAAAATCTCACAGGTAAAGCCAAATGTCCATACTACCCAATGCAATCTACAGATTCAATGCAATTCTTATCAAAACACCAATGGCATTATTCACAGAACTAGAACAAATAATTCTAAAAATTGAATGGAACAACAAGATCCTCCCAATAGCCAAAGTGATCTTGAGAAAGAAAACAAAGCTAGAGGTATCATGCTACCTGATATCAACAACACTACAAAGCTATAGCAATCAAAACAGCATGGTGATGTCATAACACAGACACATAGCTCAATGGAACAGTATAGAGAGCACAAAAATAAACCCATGCCTATATGGTCAATTAATCTATGAAAAAGGAAGCAACCATATACAATGGGATAAAGATGGCATCTTCAATAAATAGTGTTTGGAAAACTGGACATGAAAAAAAGTATGAAACTAGATCACTTTCTTAAACCATATACAAGAATAAACCCAAAATGGATTAAAGACTTAACTGTAAGACCTGAAACTCTGAAATTCCTGGAAGAAAACATAGGCAGTAAACTTTCTGACACTGCTCTTAGTAATACTTTTTCTTATATATCTCCTTGGGAAAGGAAAACAAAAGAAAAAAATAAACAAATGGGACTACCTCAAACTAAAAAAGGTCTTGCACAGCAAAAGAAACCATCAACAGAATGAAAAGACAACCTACTGAATGGGAGAATATATTTGCTAATGATACATCTGATAAGGAGTTAATACCCAACATATATAAGGAACTTATACAACTTAACACCAATAAAACAAACAACCCAATGAAAAAATGGGCAGAAGACCTGAATAGACATTTCTTCAAAGGAGACATACAGATGGCCAACAGACATATGAAACGATGCTCTATGTCACAAATCATGAGAGAAATCAAATTAAAACCACAGTGAGGTATCACCTCACACCTGTCAGAATGGCTATCATCAAGAAATTGATAAAAAGCTAGTTTTGATGGGACAACCAAGATGGCAAAGTAGGTAAATGCTGTGCTTACCTTCTGTCACAACCACATCAAAATTACAACTAATCTATAAAACAACCATTATTGAGAATCACCTAAAATCAAGCTGAACTGAAGCCTTTCAACTAAGAATATGCAGAAAAAGCCACCTTCAGAGTGGTAGGAGGGGCAGAAACGCAGAATGGGCTGGTCCCACACCCATGTGTGACCATTAAAGATCAGGAGGGTCTTCCCCACCCCACAGAGGAGCAAAAGGTCCCAGACCCTCCCCAACCCAGGGTTCTAGTGCTGGGGAAAGAAGTCCCCATAATTTCTGGGTGTGAAAACCAGCAGAGATTGTGACTGAGTGAGACTGAGTACAGCTGCATTCACAGGTGCTCCTTTTAAATGGACCACATGCAGACTCACCAACCAATGGAATCACTCGCTCTGAGCTCCAGCGCTGTGGCAGCAGCTGGAGAGGTGGCAGGGACATACGGTGGGGAACTGAGTTGTCTGGCTTGGGATGGGGGCTGCATAGGTAGCTTTCTCCTGGACGGGGAAGCCCTCCCCTTTCCCACATGCAGACACAGGTGGCCTCCATATATGAGTATCTGCCAATTGTTCACCATGCCCTGGTGATTCGAGACCACACTCCACCCAAATTTCAGGCAAACCCAGGCTGCTTCCAGTGTCTTTTTCATAAAAACCACCTGCCTTGACTCAAGCTGAAGACTTTCTTAGACTCTCAAAGGTTCACGGAACCCAGACAAGCAGCATCTGGCTTAAGCATGTCCTGTACCTCTGGCTGAGCAGCCCTAAGCATGGCATCAGCGATAGCCAGCCTTCATTCATGGCTGGTCCTCCCAAAGCACTTCCAAGCAGAACATGGGTGGCAGTCATCTTCAGATTTCTTTGTGGCTCCTGCTAGGTCGTCCCGGGTGGGCCCCGTGTGGCTGAACTTGACCTACAGCAGATCCCCTCCAAGGTGGCCCTGGGGCTGGCACCCCCAGGGGCCAGCTTCAAAACGAGCTGGAGCATCACCTAGCCACCTCCAAGTATGACACACCCAAGGGGCGGATTGGGCAGGCACCAGAGTCCTGTTGAGGCAGATCCTGCTCCATAGGTGGAGCCCCTGCACAACAACTCATCCACTGTAGTCAAGGCCAGTCCTCACAACCAGTGAGCCCAAGAGTCAGTCCCTCGCACTGATGTGTAATTATCAACCAAGGCTCAACTACAAGAGGAGGGCACACACAACCCACACAAGGGAGACACCTAGAGTGCATGGCTCAGGAGAAAAGAAAGACTGTGCCACTGAAACCCAGAACACACCTACTACATAAGGCCACTCTACTAAGACCGGAAGACATAGCAGCACTACCTAATACATAGACACAAACACAGGGAGGCAGCCTAAATGGGGAGACAAAGAAACATTTCCCAAATGAAAGAACAGAACAAAGCTCCTGAAAAACAGCTAAGCAAAATGGAGATAAGCAACCTATCAGATGCAGAGTTCAAAACACTGGTTATAATAATGCTCAGTCATCTCAGGGAGAACTTCAACAGAGAGCTAGGAAGCATAAAAATGGAGATGGAAACCATGAAAAAGAACCAGTCAGAAATAAAGAATAAATAACAGAAATGAAGAATATATTACAGGCAATCAACAGTACATTAGATGGATGTTGTATGATGTCTTTCAAGTTATTCATTATTAAAACCATGTGTTCAAAAAAAACAGTACATTAGATGAAACAGAGGATACAACCAGTGATGTAGAAGATAGGTTAGCAGAAAACACCCAACCAGAACAGCAAAAAGAATCCAAAAAATTGAGGAGAGTTTAAGGGGCCTCAAGGACAATGTCAAATGTACCAACATTCACATTGTAGAGGTACCAGAAGGAGAAGAGAGAGAGCAAGGAATTGAAAACCTATTTGAAGAAATAATGACAGAAAACTTCCCTAACCTCGTGAAGGAAATAGACATACAAGCACAGGAAGCACAGAGAATCCCAAACAGGAAAAAAACAAAGAGGCCAACACCAAGACACATCATAAGTAAAATGCCAAAGGTTAAATACAAAGAGAGAATCGTAAAAGCAGCAAGGAAAAACAGTTAGTTACCTATAAGGGAGCCCCCTAAGATTGTCAGCTGATTTCTCAATAGAAACTTTGCAAGCAAGAAGGGAGTGGCAGGAAATATTCCAAGTGATGAAAAGCAACAACATACAACCAAGATTACTCTACACAACAAAACTATCATTTAGACGTGAAGGGCAAATAAAGAGCTTTCCAAACAAGAAAAAGCTGAAGGAGTTCATCACCACCAAACCCTTATTACAAGAAATCTTAGAGGGACTCCTTTAAGATGGGAGGGGGGTTAAGGATGGGTGAAAGGAGAAAAGATTAAGAAGTACAAATTGGTTGTTACACAGTAGGCATGGGGATGTAGGGTATAGCATAAGGAATATAGTCAATAATATTGTAATAACTATGTATGGTGCCAGATAGGTACTAGATCTATCAGGGTGATAGGAGGGAATGGGATTGGGGGCAGAATGAAAAAAGGTGAAGGTATTAAGAAATACAAATTGATAATTAATACAGTGTGGGGAATATAATCAACAACGTTGTAAAGGTGCCAGATGGGCACTGGACTTATCAGGGGGATCACTTCATAGACTGTGTCCAATGCACTATACACCTGAAGCTGAAGTAGAATAATATCGAATGTCAACTATAACTAAATATATAAGTATATTCACAGGATGTGGAGTTCAATATAGGGAAGATTGTCAATGGTATTGACAACTATATAAGTTGTCAGAGGGGCAGTAGCTTGGTGGGCGGGTTATCACTACATGAGGTGTTTAAATGTCTATTATGTTGCTTTGTAGAGCTGAAAGCAAAAAAAAAAAAAAAAAAAAAAAATGCATGCTATGTTTCAATGACAGTTTCCTAACTGCTTCTGCCCACTTAAAGCCCAGCTAAATTCTCACCTTTTCTTGAAATGTTACAAGACCATACCAGCTTCCATGCATTCATATATGTTGCTACATTTCATCATTTATGATACTGGATTTTGTTATTTTTTTAATTTTTTACTCTTTGTGATGAAATATGCATACAAGATCTGCCAATTAAGTTTGCAAACTTATGGCAATGATGTTGCTAAACTTTTTTGATATCAGAGATATTATTCATTATGAATTTGTGCCAACTGGACAAACAGTTAACCAAGTTCATTATTTGGAAGTGCTGAAAAGGCTGCATAAAAAAAGTTAGATTACCTGAACTTTTCACCAAAAATTCATGGCTTTTGTATCACAACAATGCACCAGCTCACACAGCACTATCTGTGAGGGAGTATTTGGCCAGTAAACAAATAACTGTATTGGAACACCCTCTCTACTCACCTGATCTGGCCCCAAATGATTTCTTTCTTTACCTGAAGATAAAGGAAATATTGAAAGGAAGATATTATGATGACATTCAGGACAAGGGTAATACAACAACAGCTCTGATGGCCATTCCAGAAAAAGAGTTCAAAAATTGCTTTGAAGGGTGGACTAGGCACTGGCGTCAGTGCATAGCTTCCCAAGGGGAGTACTTCAAAGGTGACTGTAGTGATATTCAGCAATGAGGTATGTACCCCTTTTTCTGGTACAAGTTTGTGATCTTAATTGTCAGGCCTCATATTATTTATCCTGCTTTTAATAATTTGTGAGTATATGAGTCCACAGCATGAATTATAATCACAATGCTGTGTAAGCATCACTACTATCTAGACCCCAATCTTTTTCATCATATCCAACAGAACCTCTGCACTCATTAACAAATCCTCTACCTTAACCCCTACTTTCAGCCTTTGTAATCTCTACTTTCTCTCTCTTTGAATTTGCCTATTCTAGGGACCTCACATAAATGGAATGATATATTATTTGTCTTTCTCTGCCTTCCTGATGTCACTAGGCATCATAGATTTTCAAGGTCCAGTCATGTTTTAGTATACTAGAAAATCTAATCCCTTTCATGACTAAATTGCATTCCACACACAAGCATGTACATCACATTTTATTCATTCACTCATCACTTAATGGACTTTGGGGATGTTTCCATCTGTGGGCTACTGTGAATAATGCTGCTATGAACATTCCTGTACATATCTCTGTGTGATATTCCAATGGTGAAACATATTATGATATTGCCAAAACTCATAGAATGGCACAGCACAAGAAGTAAATCCTAATGTGAACTGTGCACTTTTTAATTAATAAAAATATAGTTATATTTTTTTAAAAGCTAATTTTGGTGAGAATGTGGACAAAAGGCAAACCTTATGCACTGTTGGTGAGATGGCAAATTGGTGCAGCCACTATGGAAAATAGTATCAGGATTCCTCAAAAAATGTTTAAAAAAAATTTTAATCTTTTAATAAGAACTACAATATAACCCAGCAATACCACTTCTGGGTATTTATCCAAAGAAATCCAAAACACTAATTTAGAAAGATGTATCTACCCCTATGGTCATTGCTGCATTATTTACAATAGCCAAAATATGGAAGTAACCTAAGTGTCCATCAATAGACAAATGGATAAAGAAGTTTTGGGGCATATACAGAATGGGATATCACTCAGCAATTAAAAAATAATGAAATATTGCCATTTTTAACAACATGGATAGACCTAGAGAGCATTACGCTAAGTGAAATAAGTCAGACAGAAAAACCAAATACCATATGATTTCACTTGTATGTGGAATGTAAAAAACAAAATAAATGAAAAAACAAACTCTTAGATATGGAGAACAAATTGATGGTTGCCAGATGGGAGGAAGATTCAAATGGGTGTAAAAAAGAAACTGAAGGGATTAAGAAAAAAGTAGTCACGGGGATGTAGAGTACAGCACAGGGAATATAGTCAATAATATTGTAACAACTATGTATGGGGTCACATGGGTACTAGACTTACTAGGATGATCACTTTGTAAGATACATGTGTCTAATCACAATGTTGTATACCTGAAACTAATATAATACTGTATGTCAACTTTAACTAAACATTTTAAAATTTTAAAAAAGAATTATTACCATACGTACCAAATAAAATTAAGGATAAAAATCATATGATCATCTCAATAAACGCAGAAAAGCATTTGAAAAAAATTAATATCCTTTTAGGATAAAAACTCTCAACAAAGTGGGTATAAAGGAACATACCTCAACATAATAAAGGCTATATATTACAAACCCACATCTAATACTATGTTCAATGGTAAAAAAGCTGAAAATTTTTCTTCTAAGATCAGGAACAAGACACAGATGCCCACCAGCACCATTTCTATTCGACATAGCATTGGAAGTCCTGGCCACAGCAATAAGACAAGGAAAAGAAATAAAAGGCATCCAAATCAGGAAAAAGTAAAACTCTATTTGCAGATGACAGGGTACTAAATATGGAGAATCCTAAAAACTCCACTAAAAAACTATTCGAAGTAATAAACGAATTCAGTAAATTTGCAGGATACAAAATCAATGTACAAAAATCTGTTGCATTTCCATACACCAAATAACAAATAATCAGGAAAAATAAGAAAACAATTGCATTTATAACTGCATCTAAAAGCATAAAATAACTAGGAATAAATTTAACCAAATAGGAAAAAAACCTGTGCTCTAAAAACCATAAAACACTGAAGAAAGAAATTGTAGAGGATACAAATAAAATGGAAGGATATCCCATGCTCATTAATTGGAAGAATTACTATAGTTAAATGTCCTTACTAACAAAAGCAATAAACAGTTTCAATGCAATCCTTATTAAAATACCAGTGGCATTTTACTCAGAACTAGAACAACTAGTCCTAAAATTTATACGGAACCACAAAAGATCCCGAATAGCCAAGGAAAACTTGAGAAGAATAAAGTGGGAGGTATCACACTCCCTAATTTCAAATTGTACTACAAAGCTACAAAAATCAAAACAGTATAATACTGGTATCAAAAGAGATATATCAATCAATGGACTAGAATCAAGAGCCCAGAAGTAAATCCTCACTTATGTGGTCAATTAATCCATGACAAAGGAGGAAAGATTATACAATGGAATAAAGACAGTCTCTTCAATAAGAGACGTTGGAAAAACTGAACCGATACATGCAATAAAGGTGAAATTGGACCACTTGCTTACACCATGTACAAAAATAAACTCAAAATGAATTGAAGAGTTAAATGTAAGACCTGAAACCATAAAACTCCCAGAAAAAAAACATAGGCAGTAAACTATATGACCTCAGTCTTAGCAATATCAAAAAAAGCAAACAATCCTATTTAAAAATGGGCAGAAGATCTGCACAGATATTTCTTCAAAGAGGACCTCCATATGGTTAACAGGTGCATGAAAAGATGCTCAACATCATCACATATCAGGGAAATGCAAATTAACACCACAACTAGATATTGCCTCACACTTGTCAGAATGGCAAGTATCAATATATCAACAAACAGCAAATGTTGGCAAGAATGTGGAAAAAAGGGAACCCTCGTGCACTGTTGGTGGGATTAAAAATTGGTGCTACCTCTATGGAAAACAGTATGGAAGTTCCTCAAAAAACTAAAAATAGAGCTGCCATGTGACTCAGCAATATCAATTCTGGGTACTTATCCATAGAAATTAAACACAATAATTCAAAAAGATATATGTACTCCTATGTTCATTGCAGCATTACTTAAAATAGCCAAGATATGGAAGCAATCTAAGTGTCCATCAACAGATGAATGGGTAAAGACATGGTATATATACACAATGGAATATTATTCAGCCATAAAGAAGAATGAAATCTTATCATTTGCAACAACATGGGTGGACCTAAAGAGTATTATACCAAGTGAAATGTCAAACAGAGAAAGACAAATACCATACGATTTCACTTAGAAGTGGAATCTAAAACAAAACAAAAATTTAGTGAAGAAACAAAACAGAAACACCTATAAAGAACAAGCTGATTGTTGCCAAAGGGGAGGGTTTGAGGGCATAGATGATGTATTTTTAAAATGAGGTGACTGAGGAAAAGAAGTTGGGATGTTCTACTTTCTGGGCACCTGCTCTGATCCCAGCACCCATGTTTCCCCGAAAATAAGACCTAGCTGGACAATCAGCTCTAATGCATCTTTTGGAGCAAAAATTAATATAAGACCCAGTATATATTAATTATATTATACTATATATATTATATTATATTATATTATATTATATTATATTATATTATATTATATTAGAGCTGGTCTTAATTATAGTAAAATAAGTCTGGGTCTTATATTACATAAAACCCAGTCTAAACATTATAGTAAAATAATATAATATAGCAAAATAATATAATATAGCATAACATAATATAGCAAAAAATAATATAAGACCAGGTTATATTATATTATATTATATTATATTATATTATATTATATTATATTATATTATACTATGTTATATAATACCCGGTCTTATATTGTAGTAAAATAAGACCGAGTCTTATATAAATTTTTGCTCCAAAAGACGCATTAGAGCTGATTGTCCAGCTAGGTCTTATTTTGAGGGAAACACAGCATATACCACTCATATGCACCATGACACCAAATCGTCACTATGATTTCTGCAGTACTTACTCTTCTTATTATTAAATAGGTGGGGAAAGTGAGGCTAAATAACTTGACAGAGCTAGTATTCAAATCCATTTCTGTTGCGATCCAAACTGAGGGCTCTCGGTTTTACTGTGCTGCTTCCAAGTCTGAAATGACAGCTAAAAAGGTGAGGGGGGAGGTTGGGCAGGGGGCAGTAAGACACAGGTAAAGGAAAGGATGGGATTTAAAGGTTTGCCAACTGCCAATCCCTCCAGTCAATGTAAAACAAAAGGAAGATAATTCACTCTGTTTAGCTGGGAAAGTGCCACAGAGAAGAGAAAGAAAATGGCCTGCCAATTTATTTGTTTGTTGCACACATATTTATTTAGTACATAGTAAAACATCAGAGTCAGGAATGAGGGAGGACCTTAAAAAATAGAAAGTGCATAAGTTTGAATATCAACGCTGCCACATACAGCTGTCTCACTTTGGACAATGTACTTAACCTCTTGGCACCTCAGTTTCCCTATCCTCAAAGACTAGTAATCTACCATGCAGATTTGAGTTAATATAAGTAAAGAACTCAGCACAGAGCATGACTGATAGTTGGTGATCAGTAAATAAAACTGTTATTGTTACTGAACAAAGGTGGTAAGAGTTCCTAGCTCCCCATTTACAGAGAAGCCAAAAGTCTGAGGAAGCATGTTTTCACAGACAGAGTTTATTCATCTGGCCAGCTGACCAAGGAGATCAGACACAAGGTTCAAATTAGTCTCCCCAAACTAAAGCTGGGGATTCGTTTTAAGAGGTGAGGATAAGGAGAGGTTATACATATTTATTAATTATTTTTTTATAGTAGAGAAAAATAAATGTACTTTTTATCTTCTTGTTTTATTATTATTAGTTTCAAGTGTACAAAACAATGTAATTGTTAGACATTTACACCCCTCACAAAGTGATAACCCCCTCCCCCAATTTACTACCCCTCTGCCATCGTGTACAGCTGTTACAATTCCATTGACTCTATTCCCTATGCTGTACTCCACTTCCTGTGAATATATATATAATATACCTATATTCAATATGAATAGTACTGAATGTCAGCTATAATCAAATATATATATATATATAAATATACATTCAATATTATTCAGCTTCAGCTTTAGGTGTACAGTGCAGTGGTCAGGCACCTACACAGTCCATGAAGTGATCTCCCTAATGAGACAAGTGCCCATCTGACACCCAACAAAATCTTTACAGCATTATTGATTATATTCTTCAAACTGTCTTTCATATCCTTGTGACAATATTGTGACTACTAATTTGTACTTTCTAATCCTTTTACCTTCTCCCTCGTCCCCATCCCCTACCATATTGCAACCATCAGTTTTTTCTCTATATCTAGAGAATATTATTCTAAGTGAAATAAGTCAGATGGAGAAAGATACATGCCATAGGATCTCACTTGTATGTGGAATCTAAAGAACAGAATAAATGTGCAAACTAAACAGAAATAGACTCAAATGTACTTTATTTTTTTGAAATATATCTTCCTTGCGCTCACATCTAGAGAAAGAGAAACCTAATATACTGAAGTGCTCAGTGTATTTGAAGCGATACTTTAAGTTGAAAATCTCAGACTTAAAGAATCAGTACCAGCATAGAACCTTAGAGGGCAGGTAGGTGGAGTGTGGTAAGGGCTGAGTGGGGAGGGAAAGAAGAGGCGCGGCAAAGGAGGGCAGGCCCCTTTGTGAGACTCCAGGCCCAATAGCTCTGGGCAGACAGATGCCTGGATGGGACCGCCTCCTGTCCTTATTCCTGTCAGTCCCAGTAACACCATGCAGTGGAGAACCTGGGAACGGGGGTGAGGGCAAGCAAGCAAGCAGTGGAGCAGAGATGTTTGTGGCCAGGAGCCTTGGAGAGCACAGTTCCAAGGAATCAGCAAACTCAGCTTCAGAGATGGCCTTGGACTTGGTCCCTGCGTACCCTCCTCCACTCCCACCTCCATCATTCAGGTTCCCATCCCACTTCCTCTCATGGGGCCCCTGCAGGGAAAGAATCCCAGACACAAGTAAACTGAGGCTCCAACTCCACATTTCAAGGATTGACCTGGCCACCAACCTACCCCACTCAGAAGCTCCAGAGTCCACAGCCCTTGGGGCAGCAGATCCATTCCCCAGGTAGAGCTGGCCTCCTCTTCTGGCTGCTCAACCCCTCAAGCCATTTCTTTAGATCAGCTGAGTCTTGACCTTTTCTAGCCCCTCTTCCTTCCATGCCCTCTTTTCTCCTCCCCCCACCATCCTCCCTAACCCTTCTTGTATTTCCCCAGACCAAGTTGGCATTGCCCCCAAGTGAAGCCCCCATCCTGTCCCCCAGGGCCCTATGCCCTCATCTGCTGGAAACCCTGGAGCCCCTTCTCAATGAGCACTGTGGATGAAAAAAAGGGGTTCTGTGGAAAGTAACTTCACAGGGTAATCTGACCAAGGATTCCTAATTGAACAGGTCATGGTGGGTAGTCACGCCCCAGCCACAGAGTTTCTTTAGTGAGAGGCTTATCTTTGCCTTAAGTACCACTGTCTATCATTTCTGTGCATCTAGGTTAACACACCTTTGAAATGCTTCTTTTCAAATCCTCCTAAAGCTTAACCATCTCAAGAGAGCAAATACTCTAAACTACTCTGCCCTTGACACCGGATTACCAGGCCAAGATGCCAATGATCATGCCCGTGGCTAGCTCCAGGTCTGTCATTATGCTGCATAGGGACCCATGTTTCTGCTGGGGCTGGCATGGCTGAAGAAGTGTCCATGTTTATGAATGCTAACCCAGAGGGTCTGGTTGGGAATCTTGGAACTAAGCCATCCATAGTTAGGGATGTGGAAGGGGCCACAGAGAAAAAAAATTCAATCTGGCAGAGTTTGATGTGTCAATTTTATATGTGTCCAAATTAAAACTAGTAAAAAACTATTAGGGTCTGGTTTCAGTATTAGGGTCCAGTTTCATTATTATTGTTCTTGTTACTGTTTCTAGTGTTGCAAAGTCAAAATAAGCATCTTGACCTCAGTGAATGTATAGTCAGGTAGAGGAGACAAACAAGGAAACTAATGATTAAATATATTGCAGCAAGTCATTTTGTAGAAATCAAGGAAGTATTCCCACCCCAAGCAGGCTCCCACCCCCAAGCAATGGATTTTTCTTGAGACACACCATGTATGTCTTTCCCACTCTCGACCTAGAGATGTCCTAGAGGTGATGTTAGGGCCCTTTCTGTATCACCTTTGGCAGCTGTACTCCATGGTCCTCAAAGCTGATAGGATGATGGTTTCTCCAAGCAGATGCCAACCCACTTCAAGGAAGCCCTGGCCCCTAACCACATAGGAAATGAGACCCAAATTCCCCTTGGCTGGGAACAGCCCCTTCACTGACAGTTGGGTGCGCTGATCATGTGCCTGACTTAGTACCATGTAGGACAAACAGTAATTAAACAAGCCAGCTTGGCCCAGGCACTCACTCATGCAGAATGGGCATCTATGTGGACTTGTTTCCACAATGATACACATGGCTATTTCTTTCTTTCTTTTTTTTACCCTGACAACGTTGTGACTAATGGCTTTACTTTTGGAGATTATGGATCATTGAGTACATTTTAGGGTCATTGGTGAGGGGGAAAACAGCCTGCTTATTCTTCATCATTTTATCCTCAAAATATTTTCTATCCAGCTCTTTCCATTGCTGTCACAATCAGCATGAGTGCCCTTGACGTGGGTGTAATATCATTTGGCTTGCAGTCACCACAGACCAACAAATAAACAGCAACAACAAATAAGCAGCAACAACGAGGTGTAGATCACTCCAGCATGACAGCCTAGAACTGTAATGGATGTACCAGTCAATTTGTTTCCCCAGCCAGGCACCCCAGCCTCTTCCCCTCCCTCCTGCCACCCAGGGCCTTTCTCGGAAAATCTGCTCCCACAACATGCCCTCAGCAGGCAGCATACCAAAGGATAAATTATACTCCAGCACTAGCCAATTAAACCTGTAGTCACTACTTGACACAACTCCAACCAACCCACTGGCCAGCCAGCAATCAAATATACTCTGTCCCTAAAATCTGAAGTAAGGGACACAGCTATGCTAATCATTGACAGGCAATGAAAATGTCCTGTCATGCCCACTCAGTGACCCATTTGGTTATGTGCATGGCAGTATTCAAAGAGGAACACAAATAAGAGTTTGGCAGACACCAACAAAAGCAGGAATGGGGGCCACTCAGCTCAAGGGCAGAGGTCTGCAGAGGAGCTGCCAGAATACTTTCCACTGCGTATAACTGGGGCCATAGGTGCCCTGAATGAGCCAAGAATGGTTTATTCAGAGGCCTTGGAAATTCCTCTAATACAACCACCTCTCTTACAGATGGGAAAACTGAGACCGGAAAGGGACATGGTTGACCAGGAATACCCAAGGGGGCAGTGATGGACCTGAAAGTTGACTTTAATGGTTACTTTTATGTATTAAGTTGGCTAGCAAGGGCTCTGCACCCAATTGCAATGCGTGTATATGTGTGCGGAGGAGGGTTCCACACCAACAAGCAACTCTCAGACATGAGCTGGGTGTCCTACAGTTAAACACAATTCTGACACTATCTACGTGGAGATAGCATCACATCCCACAGTTAAAGGCTCAGTTAATACCCCAGCAGGCTATGTGTGCAATTTTTAGGGAGCCTCAACTTGCAAGTACCTACAGAAATGGGGAAATACCAGCTCAAGATGGCCAAAGTGGGGAACTTTTGACACTTTCGAATTGATTTTTTTGCATGCTCAATTAGAAAAAGCCAGTACTAAAATTAAAATCAATGAATGGAAAGCTTACCCTAATTAGAAGTTAGAAGCTTGTAAGTGGAGCACAGATAAATTCTCTTCTCTACAGGAAGTTAATAAGAAAATTTTAGAGACTACTGCTTAACTAAAGGAGCCTTATGAAGCTGATAAATGCTAACAGCCCATTCCTCCGCCCTCTCCAGCTCCACCTTATCCTTTGCATTCTGAGCTTCCTTGTCTGAATTTGCCCTCCCCTCCCTTTTACCTCCCCCTTCTATCTCTTCTATATCTCCATCACCACTCCCTATGGACCCCGGGGAAACTGAGAACAGAAAGACAGACCAAGACAGACAAGAAGAAAAACAACAACAAAAGAAAAAGAAAAAAAAAAGAAACAGAAATTCTGGCAGCTCCCTTTAGGGAAAAGGCAGTCTCAGCCAGAGGTGAACCTACAATGTTTAATGTTCCTTGGACCAGAACTGAATTGAGGAATCTAACTAGATTTTTCCCAACCCTCTCCAGAACCCTGATGGGTTCACAAAGGAATTTGATTTAACTAGTAGAACATATGATCTTGGCTATTCTGACCTACTATGATACATCTACTGGTTCCTGAGAGCAAAGCAACAGAATAGCTAAATAAGGTTCATTGGAAAACTCTTGTAGAGGACTTTTTAAAACAGAAAGACAGACCAGGATAAATGCAGGAAATTAGCCCACAAGCTTAACTAAGCGATACCTAAGATTTTTCCCTGGAAAATTGACTGGGCCAAGATCCAGCAAAGTAAGAGAAAACCTGATTTCTTTGAATGTTTTGAAAAAATTTTCAAACAAAATTCAGGTCTGTCTCCAGACATGTTCAAGGATCATCAAATTGATCTCTTACTAAATAGGCATTTTGGGAAGGATTAGAGGAACAGTTTGTAAGTCTGATTAAACAACATAAATTGAACAGTCTGAACACACCTATTGATAAACTAGCAATACTGGCTGATCAACTATCTAAAACCATTCAAAAAACAGAAAAAGATAAAGCTGCCCAAAATCATGAACTTACAACTCCCACAATTAAGCAATCAGGCCAGATCACCCTGAAAGTTTTTTAGACCAAAAGAAAGAAGAGTCTGCTTTTATGTTAGAAAACCAGGTCATCATAAGGATTGTAGAAAATTGAAATGGGATTTAGCAAAAGAAAAGAAATAGAAGCAAGCATAGCGCTGTTCTGAGAAAAAATTGAAAATACCATAAAAGGAGAGACTACTACACCCCTTGTGGATACTGAGGCTACTTTGTCTGTTCTTAACTCTACCCATTTAAGTTGCCCATTTCCTCAGAGTAAAACTTCAGTACAGGACTCCTGCAGACGGAATGGCGGCAGCGAGGCAGACTTCTTGAGTTCTCCTCCAGAGCTTACCACAAATTGAACATCTATAACCCATCAAAGGATGCTCTGCCCGTTACACAGAACAGCTAAGAGACTCGTATGAGGATTACTTGAAGGTGGGCGAGCAGGGGAACAAGGAACGGAGAGGAGTGGAGACACGCATCCATGGCTGCAGAGACACAGGAGGTCCCAGGAGGGAACAGAGAACACAAAAGCCAAGAGGTGGGCTCTTTCCCTGTGTCCCACAGCTGATCTCTCCTGCTGAGAGAGCAGCATATCCAGCATTTGAGGCAGTAACCTCAGCTGAGACCTCCAGCTGGGCCCTAGGTCAGACAAAGGACTTAAACTTCATACCTGGGCCCCTCCCCCACTCTCCCAATCCTTCCCTTACCCTTCCAGAGACTTAAGTTGGCCCCTGAACTGAGGAGTAGTGTCAGATTACAGAGGAGCATTAGCGATCAGGCTCTGGGAAGAGTGGCATGCAGCTCTGACCCAGGGAAGAAGCTGGGAAGAGTGTGATACTACTGGGCTGGGAGAGAGAAGACTCCTCCACCCCCAGCCAATGCCTTCTCTGGCCTGCCTAGGGCAGGGCAATTATAATTGCGGAGACACTCCCAGGGATCAGCAGTAGGCAGCAGACGCAGCTCAAAAATCTACCACCTGCCACATACACACAAACACACACACCCAAAGAAGAAGTGCTCTAAGACTCAGGAGACCAGGACACAGGGCTGGTTTTGTTACTCTCAGTGCGCATATGTGCAGGCAAGAGCAGAAACTGCACTGACTTTCTAGAAACTACCATCCAGACCCTTTAGCCCCACTCATCTAAATCTGCAGTCCCAATGTCACTCTGGGCAGCAGGGGACTGACTCTGCCTGCACAATATGCAGAGGACTCTTTGGTAAAACAGAGGACAACCTGGAGATTACTTGGTGGGCTTAAGCCAAGACTGGCGCTGCTTTTTTTGTTTTGTTTTGTTTCTATTTTTATGTTTGATATTTTTGACTGTGTTGAGTATGGGTTATCGGTTGTTTTTACACGTGAATGTCTTTGGTTTTTTCTTTGTTGTTGTTGTTGTTGTTGATGTTGTGCTTGGTGATTTGTTTTATTCTGAAATTGCCCTACACCAGGGCCCAGCTCAAGAGGCACAAGATTCAACACTCCAAGAGGCCAATTCCAGACCAAACAAGAGAATTAATGGGTTTGACCTACAAGTGACACACCCAGAGGGAATTCTCTACAGGGACAAGAGCACATAGGGGCCAATCCTTATTTGAGCGATCAACCCTCACCCAGCAAAACATCCTGCTGTGGGCAGAGCAACGTCTCATAACTAGTCAGGCTAGGGTCAATCCTGCCTACTCACAAGCTAAAAGCCATCAAAGATCAACTTTAACAGGACAATATACACAGCACAAGAGTCACCTTTAGAGCATATGCACAGGAGAAGAAGGAAGTTGTGCAAGTCAAACATAAAGGACACATACTACATAAGATAACCCAGCAAAAACTAAGAACCCTAGGGGATCTACCTAACACATTGAAGCATACACAGAGAGCCAGCCCAAATGGGAAAACAAAGAAACATGCCCCAAATAAAAGAACAGAAGAAACCTCCAGAATTGGAACCAAATGAAATAGAGGTAACCAACCTATCAGAGACAGAGTTCAGAAAACTGATGATAAGAATGTTTAAGGAGCTTAGTGACTATATAAAGAAGGATAGAGAAATCATAATGAACAACCAGTTAGAACTAAAGAATACAATAACTGAAATAAAGAACACACTAGAAGGAATTACTAGCAGGTTAGGTGAAGCAGAGGATTGAATCAGTGACTTAGAAGACAAGTTAGCAGAGATCTCCCAAATGGAACAACAAAAAGAAAAAAGAATAAAAAACAATGAAAATGGTTTAAGAGACCTCTGGGATAACATCAAGCACAACAACATGAGCATCATAGGAATACCAGAAGGTGAGGAGAGGAAGCAACAGATTGAGAACATATTTGAAATATTAATGTCCGAAAACTTCCCTAACCTGGTGAAGGAAACCGACATAAAAGTCCAGGAAGTGCAGAGAGTTCCAACCAGGATAAACCCAAACAGGGCCACACCAAGATACATTATAGTTAAAATGGCAAAGGTTAAAGACAAAGAGAGAATCCTAAAACCAGCAAGAGAAATACAGGGGTTATATACAAGGGTCCTCCTATAAGACTATGAAATGACTTTTCTACAGAAACATTGCAGGCCAGGAAGGAGTGGCAGGAGATACTCAAAGTGATGGAAAACAAAGGCCTACAACCTAGATTGCTTTATCCATCAAGGCTATCATTCACACTTGAAGGAGATGTAAAGAGCTTCCCAGAAAAGAATAAGCTAAAGGAATTTATTACCACTAACCCAGCAATGCAGGAAATGTTAAAAGGGCTTCTGTAAACAGAAGAAAGATGTAAACAATCTAACTAACGAACACCAAAATACAAATAACAAAATGGCAATAACTATTTACCTATCAAAAATCACTTTAAATGTAAATGGGTTAAATGCTCCAATCAAAAGACATAGGGTGGATGAATGGATAAGAAGGCAAGACACTTGTACTTGTATATACTGTATACAAGAGTCTCACCTCAGATCAAAAGACACACACAGGCTGAAAGTAAAGGGTTGGAGTAAGATATTTCATGCAAATGGAAATGAGAAAAAATCTGGAGTTGCAATACTTATATCTGAAAAAATACACTTTAAAATGAAGAACATATTAAAAGAACAAAGATGGACACTATATAATAATAAAGGGATCAATCTGACAAGAGGACATAACCCTAGTAACATCTATGCACCCAACATAGGAGCACCTAAATATATAAAACAGATATTGACTGACATAAAGACACAGATCAATAGTAGCACTATCATAGTAGGGGACTTCAACACACCTCTGACAACAATGGACAGGTCTTTCCATACAGAAAATCAATATGGGAACAATGGCTTTAAATGACACATTGGACCACTTGGATTTAATCGATATTTTCAGAGCATTTCACCCCAAAGCTGCAGAATACACATTCTTCTCAAGCGCACATGGAACATTTTGCAAGATATACCACATGTTAGGCCACAAAACAAGTCTTGATAAATTTAAGAAAATTGAAATCATACCAATTGTCTTCTCTGACCACAGTGCTAGGAAATTAGAAATGAACTACAGGAAGAAAAAAAAAAACTGAAAGACACACCAATTCATAGAGACTGAGTAACATGCTACTATATAATGAATGGGTCAACTATGAGGTCACGGAAGAAATTAAAAGATGTCTTGAGACAAATGAAAATGAAAACACAATGACCCAAAATCTATGGGATGCAGCAAAAGCAGTCCTAAGAGGGAAATTCATAGCATTGCAGGCCTACCTAAAGTAACAAGAAACATCATTAATCAACAGTTTATCTTCACACTTAAGGGAAGTGGAAAAAGAACAGGAAAATAAGCCCAAAGGGAGTACAAGAAAGGAGATAATAAAGATTAGAGTGGAAATAAATGAAATAGAAACCAGAAAAACAATACAAAAGATCAATGAATCCAAGAGTTGGTTTTTAGAGAAAATAAACAAAATCAACAAACCTTTAGCCAGACTCATTAATAAAAAGAGAGAGAGGACACAAATTAATAAAATCAGAAATGAAAGAGGAGAAGTGACAACAGACACCACAGAAATACAAAAAATTTAAGAAATTACTATGAGCAACTATATGCCAACAAATATAACAATCTGGAAGAAATGGACAATTTTCTAGAAGCATATAACCTCCCAAGGCTAACTGAAGAAGAAACAGAAAACCTGAATAGATTGATTACTACCAGGGAAATGGAATCAGTAATCAACAATCTCCCAACAAACAAAAGCCCTGGACCAGATGGCTTTACAGGTGAATTTTAGAAAACATTCAAAAAAGAATTATCACCTATTTTCCTCAAGGTCTTCCAGAAAATCCAGAAGGAGGGCAGGCTACCAAACACTTTTTATGAGGCCACTATCACTCTGATCCCAAAATCAGACAAAGACAATGCAAAAAAGAAAACTGCAGGCTGACATCTCTAATGAACATAGATGCAAAAATCCTCAACAAAATATTAGCGAACAGAATTCAGTAATACATTAAAAAGATCATACACCATGATCAAGTGGGATTCATTCCTGGTATGCAAGGGTGGTTCAACATCCGCAAATCAATTAATGTGATACACCACATTAACAAAATGAAAAATAAAAATCATATGATCATATCAATAGATGCAGAAAAAGCATTTGATAAAATCCAGCAGGTATTTGTTATTAAAAACCCTTAAGAAAGTGTGAATAGAGGGATCATATCTCAACATAATAAAGGTCATATATGATAAACCCACAGCTAACATCATACTCAACGTGGAAAAGCTAAAACCATTCCCCTTAAGATCAGGAACAAGGCTAGGTCGCCCACTTTCTCTACTTCTATTAAATATCGTGCTGGAAGTTCCAGCCAGAGCAATCAGACAAGTAAAAGAAATAAAAGGCATCCAAATTGGTAAGGAGGAAGTAAAATTATCATTATATGCAGATGATATGATATTATACAGAAAGAACCCTAAAGACTCCACCAAGAAACTATTAGAACTGACAAATGAATTTAGTAAAGTAGCAGGATACAAAATTAATATTCAGAAATCAGTTGCATTTGTATATACCAATAATAAAATATCAGGAGAAATTAAGAAAACAATCCCATTTACAATTTCTTCAAAGACTATAAAACACCTGGGAATAAATTTAACCAAAGAAGTAAAAGATCTGTACTCAGAAAATTATAAGACACTGAAGAGAGAAATTAAAGAATATACAAATAGATGGAAACACCTACCATGTTCAAGGATAGGAAGAATTAATATAGTTAAAATGTCCATACTGCCTAAGGCAATATACATATTCAACACAATTCCCATCAAACTACCAAGGACATTCTTCTCAAAAATAGAACATATAATCCTAAAATTTATATAGGACCATAAAAGACCCCAGATAGCCTCGGCAATCTTGAGAAATAAGAACAAAGTGGGAAGTATAACAATACCTGACATCAAATTATACTACAAGGCTACAGTAATCAAAACAGCATGGTACTGGCATAAAAACACATAGATCAATAGAACAGAATATAGAGCCCAGAAATAAATCCATGGCTGTATGGTCATTTAATCTACGACAATGGAAGCAAGAATTTATGGTGGGATAAAGATAGTCTATTCAATAATTGGTGCTGGAAATCTGGACAGACACATGCAAAAAAATGAAGCTGGACTACCTCCTATGCCATATACATGAATAAATTCAAAATGGCTTAAAGACTTAAATGTGAGATCTGAAACCATAAAATCCCTAGAAGAAAATATAGGAAGAAACTTTACAGACATTACCTGGAGTAAAATTTTTACTGATATATCCCCTGGCGCAAGGGAAGGAAGAGAAAAAATAAACATGTGGGATTACATCAAACAAAAAGATTTTTCACAGCAAAAGAAACCATCAATAAAACTAAAAGGAATCCTACTGAATGGGAGAAGATATTTGCCAATGATATATCCGATAAGGGGTTAATATCCAAAATTTATAAAAAACTCACTCAACTCAACTCCAAAAAAAGGAACAACCCAATTAAAAAATGGATAGAGGACATGAAGAGACATTTTTCAAAAAGGACATACGGAAGACAAACAGACAGATGAAAAAATGCTCATCCTCACTAACCATTAGAGAAATGCAAATGAAAACCACAAAGAGATACCACCTCACCCCAGTCAAAATGGCTGTCATCAATAAATCAACAAACAAGTGCTGGCGAGGATGTGCGCTGTTGGTGGGATTGCAAATTGGTGCAGCCACTATGGAAAACAGTATGGAGGTATCTCAAAAATCTGAAAATGGAACTGCCTTATGATCCAGCAATTCTACTCCTAGGTATCTATTCAGAGAAATCCAAAACTCTAATTCAAAAAATTTTATGCACCCCTATGTTTATTGCAGCATTATACACTATAGCCAAGGCATGGAAACAACCGAAATGCCCATCAGTAGATGACTAGATTAAGAAACTATGGTACATTTATACAATGGAATATTACGCAGCCATAAAAAAGAAATCTTACCATTTGCAACAACATGGATGGACCTAGAGAACATTATGTTAAGTGAAATAAGTGAGACAGAGAAAGACAAATACCATATGATCTCACTTATATGTGGAATCTAAAGAAAAGAATAAATGAATTAACTAATCAGAACTTCAGTTTTTAAATCAGAACCTGTTTTCTTCTAGCTAGGGAATGTTACAGGGATATATATATATATATATATATATATATATATATATATATATATATATATATATATATATAACTAGTCAAATCTGCCACAATTCACCTGATAAGGAGAGACTTTCCTGAAACCCATGATGCCCACATATACTTTTCCCAGAATGGTGAAATGTATTTAGAACTAAATGAATCAGATACTGAATTAAGCGGGAAAATAATGATTTTAAAGAAACCTTTACAAGAGGAAACTAATTTTGAGACTGAACTTTTATTGCAGGACATCCCAATGCAATTCTGGACCCTTTGCAGTATAGATGTTGGCAAGATTAAGTCAGCCACTTCTATTAAAATAACTAAAATACTTTGCCTCTACCTAATATTTGCCAATATCCTTTGAGAGCTAAAGCACTACCTGGAATTAAACCCTTTATATAAGATTACTTAAAAAGAGGTCTTATAATTCCATGTACAAGCCTTTGTATTCTCTTATCCTTTCTGTAAAGAAACCCATTGGGAAAGGATGGACATTTGCACAGGATCTCAGCTACAAATAAAATAGTTATTCCCAGACGTCCTGCGGTTCCAAATCCACATACCCCATTTTCAGTTATTCCCATGGAATGCCAATATTCTTCAGCAATAGATTTATGTAGTGCCTCTTTCATCATTCTTATAGAAAAAAACCAGTCAATACTTATGTGCTTTCACCTGTGAAGATCATCAATGTACTTGGGCAGTAATGCCCCAGGGATATACAGAGAGTCCCACCTATTTCTCTCAGATACTAAAGGCTGATTTGAATGATGTTGAATTTCCCAGAAATTCCACTCTAATCCAATATGTGGATGATTTACTTTATGCTCTGGGACATTATTAGATTCCCAAGAGGACACAACTTACCTATTACAACAGCTAGCTGTAAAGGGACATAAAGTCTCAAAGGACAAGCTTCAATTCTGTTATCCCATGTAAAATACCTTGGTCATCTAATATCTGAAAATGGGCTACTAACTAACCTAGAAGGATTCAGAGGAATCCTACCGTGTTTCCCCGAAAATAGGACCTTGCCAGACCACCAGCTCTAATGCGTCTTTTGGAGAAAAATTAATATAAGACCCAGTATTATATTATACTATGCTATGCTATGCTATGCTATGCTATGCTATGCTATGCTATGCTATGCTATGCTATGCTATGCTATGCTATACTATATTATACCCGGTCTTATATTATATTAAAATAAGACTATGTCTTATATTAATTTTTGCTCCAAAAGACGCATTAGAGCTGATGGTCCGGCTAGGTCTTATTTTCAGGGAAACGTAGTATCCTTTCCTCTTTCAAGAACAAAAAAAGCAGCTTATAGGATTTCTGGGTCTCACTGGATACCGTCAGAACTGGATTCAAAATTTTTTATCAATGGCCCAGCCTCCACGTGTCTTATTAAAATCAGATCAACCTGATCCAATTCAAAGGAACCCTAAAGGGAAACAAGCTGTAGAAACTCTAAAGAAAGAGTTAGCTAAAGCTCCTTCTCTGGGAGATCCTAATTGTAGACCTCCTTTCTTCCTTTGCATATGTAAAAATAAAGGAAATGTTTTAAGAGTTTTATTCAGAAACATGGAGCTCATCATAGAGCTGTAGGATATTATAGCCAGGAACTAGACTCAGTACCCAAAGAAAGGGCCCCCTCCTTCTATGAGGGCCATTTCTGCTACACCCATGTGATACAAACAGAAGAAGTAGTTATGGGCCCTCCTTTAACTATGTGTGCTCCTCATTCTGTTGAATCCTTACTGAACTCTCATCCCACTCAACACTTCTGTCAGTTAACTGGCTTCTTATGAAGTACTCCTGCTTCCTGCACCTAATATTAAATTAACTCAATGTAACAGTCTTCACCCATCAACTTTGCTACCTTTTTTACAGGATGAAGACACCCACAATTATGCTTTGCTTACTGACCACCTTCCTTTTCCTAAGAATGATTTACAGAAAATTTATATTGATAATGCTGACTTAATTTGTTTTACAAGTGGATCTTACCTGAAAGATAAACAGGGACATTACCAAGCTGGGTATGCAATAACTCCCATGGTGGACATAATTGAAAGCTCTTATTTACCTGAAATAAGATGTGCCCAGCAAGCTAAATTGCCCTAATTAGATCTTTTCAATCAACCAAAGATCAAATAGCCAATATTTACACTGACAGGCATTATATTTTTGGCTTAGGATTTTGGAATGTTATGGAAGCGGTGAATCTTTTTCACTTTCTCAGGACAGCCCAGAAAGAATGGAAAACAGGTCGCAGAATTATTAGATGCCATACAGTAACTGAAACAATTGGAAATTATCAAAATTCCAGGACATTCTAAAGCTGCCACCATGGAAGAAAAAAAAATGATTTAGCTGATGCTGCAGCTAGACAAGCAGCACTAAGCAGCCAAATTACCCAGACCCGAGAATGCTCCTTGATCCCTATTAAATCAGTAAAAATTATATTTTTCAGTTCCAATGGACAGCTACAGAAAAAGAAAAGAGAACATAGCAAAGAAAAGGGGGGGGGGGGCACTTCAACCCAGACAAACAAACATGGCTTGAACCCAATCACAAACCAATCTTACCTATAGGTTACCTATAGGGGCTCAATTACCTACACTTCAGCATATACATGAGCTAACACATTAGGGCCCTGAAAAGAAGATTTCATGGAGTAAACAACATTACTGAAAACCTTCCCTCACTGTAGGTCATAAAGCACATAGCAGACGTTCTATCTGTCTAAAATATAACCCAGGAAAACTACTCCACAGGTTCCAAGGACACCTCCTACTTACTTTATGTCCACTTGAGGTATGACAATTGGACTTCATACAAATACCACCATTTCAGACATAAAACTATGTATTAGTTATAATTTCTGTGTTTTCTCACTGGGTTGAGGCATTCCTTGTAAGAAAGCAGCAGCCTTAATAGTAGTTAAATTGTTATTGGAAAAAGTAATTCTCAATTGGGGGATTCCCTCTGAGCTACGCAGTGATGGAAGGACTCATTTCACTGGGCAAATAATGTAATTTATCTGTAACATCTGGCCTATTCTACAGCACATTCATTGTGCTTATCACTGCCAGTCCTCTGGATTGGTGGAACGTACCGATTGTACAATCAAAACACAATCAGCTAAATTTTCAGAAGCTTCTAATCTCCCTTGGCCAAAAGCCCTCCCTATAATGCTCCTCAACCTGAGATCTTCTTTTGATAGCATAGCCTTTCACCTTATGAAATATGGTCACATTATGCATCTGGATGAAGGGGCATATGAACCAAACCTTATTAAAAGGAGACATTCTACATTATTGACAAGGACTTATCAACCAGCTTAAAGGGATTGATAAATTAGTAACTGATTCATTTCACAGTGTGCTCCCAGGAGACAGACTGCAAAGATCATGGCTTACAACCAGGAGATTTTTGTCTACTGGAAAAAAAAAGTATCAAATAAAAGACTCTATACAACCTCACTGAAAGGGACTCTTTCAGGTATTACTAACTAATGCACACAGCCAAACTTAAAGGAGTTAATCATGGATTCACACTTCTCATTTTAAAAAGTCACCTAACAGTGAATGGACATCTATTGCTGTCTCTGACACTTGCCTCTGCATACAGTAAATATCAAAAACTCTTCAAGGATGAGAAGCGCCAACATCAAAGACAGACAGCTATTCCAAGACATCAACAAAACCTATATACCCACAAATTGATGTTGGACTCAGAAACATTCATTAAATCATTTCTTTGTCTGCTAATAATAATAATAGTTACATTTGTCCTTTGAACTTCTCTCAAACCTTACTCTTATATCACCTATTTTTTCATGATCAATTTTTAAGGATCAATCTTTATATAAAGATATACAAAATTCCTTTTATATTGGTATTATCTTTATTATTGTTTCCTAAGGGAAACAATAACTATCTCCCCAGAATCCCTCCCTTATTGCATATAAAAATTTTAACTTGGGTCCTGTTAATCTTTCCCATCTATAAACAATGATATTTGGATTGTCCATTATGATAATGAAGTTAACACCTTGTTAGTGATACACTGGTCTTCTCGTACTATTAATAGGTGTATAACTGATGGTACATTTTTCTCAGGATATATCTATTACAAATGACTCATCCTGGGCACATACCTCCCTGATAATTGTCCTGGTGGAATTATATATGGGTCTAATTTATATGAACATTGTATAGCTATAGAAATGGATGACTGAAAAAAAAGAAAAAGAAAAATACCTGGATATGATGGAAAAAAGACACAGCGGCCTGTGTGATCTGTCATAGTGTATCTTGTCTCAGACTCACCACTAATGCTCTTGTGGCTGGATGCCCAAAAAACAGGGAAACAATCAATGGGTCCTCATTTCAGAAATTGGGATTCTTTGGTGGGCTGATATGTTTGTAACTACCCCACCATCCTTGTGACACTTATGGGACGCCCTATGGAATACTCAAACTTTAGATCATTTAGGGGTTACCTCTACACATTTAACTGTTACATGGAAAACTCCACATTTTGGGGTCCATTTGGTATACTGCAATTGCTCTCAGGCCATAGGTACCCAATGGCAGCAACATTCCTAGTGGATCCAACAACATTGGCCTTCTATAAGAAATAAAAGGGAAATCCTTGGAGGATTAGGGGCTGGCCTTGGTATTCTGGGCTTTAGGAAGTAACAGACCCCTAGTCCTGCTGGTCCCAACAGGCTGGTACTGGCCAGGTTCTGCCTTCCGTATGAAGGCTGCTTCGCTGACCAAAGTCTCCACTGAGACAGACCAGAGGACTTTGATGGGAAAATGCTTTCATGTGGGAATGACAGGTGGCCTGGCTGGAAACACCACCATGAGTCTGGTAGTCACTGCCCAATTAGTCATTCAGTAAATGTTCATAAATAGCTAATGAGCCCTTGCTGCTGTTTGCTTAATATTTATTGAGTACCTACTAAGTGCCACTCCCTATCCTATAAGCAGGAAGCAGTGTGAACAAGACAGATAGAACAGTCTAGAGGAAGACAGAAAATAAGCATATAATAATGTATGCATATGTTATGTGTATATATATGTAATGTGTATTTATATGTATATATACATATATTTTATATATGTACATATGAGGTCGGACAATTAAGTTCACGAACTCACCCTAGAAAAAGTGCTACAAACCTCAATGCTGAGCATCACTATGGTCACCTTTGAAATACCCCCCTTGGGAAGCTAAGCACCAACACCAATGCCTAGTCCACCCTTCAAAGCAATTTTGGAACTCTTTCTGGAATGGCCATCAGAGCTGTCATCGTATTACCCTTGATGTCCTGATTGTCATCAAAATGTCTTCCTTTCAATGTTTCCTTTATCTTCTGGTAAAGAAAGAAATCATTGGGGGCCAGATCACGTGAGTAGGAAGGGTGTTCCAATACAGTTATTTGTTTACTGGCTAAAAACTCCCTCACAGACAGTGCCGTGTGAGCTGGTGCATTGTCGTGATGCAAGAGCCATGAATTGTTGGCGAAAAGTTCAGGTCATCTATCTTTTTCACACAGCCTTTTCAGCACTTCCAAATAGTAAACTTGGTTAAGTGCTTGTCCAGCTGGTACAAATTCATAATGAAAAATCCCTCTGATATCAAAAAAGGTTAGCAACATCATTGCAATAAGTTCATGAACTTACTTGTCAGACCTCTTGTGTATGTTAATTTATTACATATAAATACATATATACATATTCAATTATTATACATTTTCAAAATATGTATATCATCCGGGAAAGGCAAAGGGATATAGAGAATCAGAAAGCAGAAGTGGCCGTTTCAGACCAAGTGGTCAGGACAATATTCTCTAAGGAAGAGATACTTGAACAAAAACCTGAATAAAGGGAAGGATCCAGCCACATACAGATCTGGGTTTATTTGTTTATTATGACCTTTCCTATCTAACCTATAAGGAAAGATTTTTGGCTGTCCTGCCCCCCCAACCTGTGTACCAAACTCTGCCCTTATCCAAGTCCACTTCACTCTCCCCCTCAGGCCCAAGCCGCTCCCACAGCTGAGCCCTGCAGCTCAAGGTGGAAGAGTTGTGACCAGCCTTAGTGAAGGACCCAAAGTTCCCCTGCTTTTGTGCCGTTTCGATCTTGCATCCCAACACTGATAACGGGATTCTTTGGGGGAGAGCTTTCATTTTTGCCTTTAGTGGTCCCAAATCTCTTTAATGCTGGGCCTCATCTTGATTTTCTAAATATCCTTCTTGCGAATATAAACCTTGGCCAGACTCTGTGACAGCTGTCCCTCATGATGCCTACCTGTCCTCTGGCCAGAAGTGCTGACCACATCCTGCCCATGCACCCTTCTCTGGACACCCATGGACCAGCCATCCCAATGCCGCTGGTCATGCTGGACCATCACACCTCAGTCCTGGGACTCTGTCCTGCTCTGCCTCCTGCCTGAAACCCACTCCTGTCCAGAGAGTTAGAAATCTTTGGATCCGAGGGGATGTACCCACATATCCCAGGACCTAAGAGACTGGAACTGCTGGAGCAGAGAGCCCCAAGACTGCATCCAGGGCCTGTGAGAGCCTCTTCACTGGCCATCCTTCCAGGGGCAGACCAAACTGCCAATGTGTGCACCCCAGGGCCATTTGGGGAGATAAATGGAGCACGAACATAGGGGCTGGATGTCCACATGCTTGCCGGCAAGGCTCTTGTTCATGCAGCACAGAGTCAGGATGGGGGAGAAGAGAAAGCAAGAGGCTTCTGCTCACACTCCTTCCCCAGACCCTGCAACTCCTAGGGACATCCCTCACTGGTCCACTTCCCCATGTTTTTCTGGCTGTTCTCCAGTTCCTGCCCCACCACCACAGTGGAACAGGCTAATTTCAGGAACTTTATCCCATGCAAGACTGAGTAGACCCACTGCTGTGATCTGACCATTGCTAGATGTGGCGAGAGAGAGGGCAATATCCCTTCACATTGTTCCAGACTTCCAAGTACCACTTGGTTAATATTTTGGGAATGGATTGGCCAACATTTGAAAAGCTGCAGCTCAGCAGAGTTTGGGGTATCATGAATAAGCTCACAATATACATGTGTAAAAGCCTGACACTAGTTAGGAGTTTAGGTGAGATCCATGCCTCAAGATTAATAACTCATTCTCTTTATCATCTGAATTTGGCTGTAAAGCAGTGACGTCCAACAGAAAAATAATGAGTCACATATGTAATATTTAATTTTCTAGTAGTCACTTTGAAAAAAACAAGAAGAAAGTAAAAATAATTTTAACAATATATTTTAAGTTACTACATCTCAAATATTATCATTACAATGTATACCCAATTTTAAAAATCATTTATAATTTATTTTATATTCTTTTTTCCTATAAATTCTTCAAAATCCAGTGTATATTTATACTTAGAATATGATAGCTCAGACCATCTACATCTCAAGTTCTCAAGACCAACATGTAGCCAGTGGATGCCACATTGAACAGCTTGGGTCTAAAGGATCCTACTTTCATAGGTTGCCTTATAAAACCACACCATCTTTTCAGTAAAAGCTCCTTCAGTAGCTAAGAAAGAGGGGAAAAAAAAAAGTTCTAAAGTGGATATCATGTGCCTGAAAGCTTCTTGCCATTCCAGACTTTCTTGTTGTCTTAAATTCTCACCCCATGCCCCATTTCACACGTGTGGAAACAGGCTCACAGAACTTAAGTAGGCTACTCAAGGCCACACAGCAGCTAATGGCAAAGCTGGGATTTGAACCCTACACTCTGTTCTTTCCCTTCTCCATGTTCCCCTAAAAATCAAACCGGATACACACACACACACACACACACACACACACACACAGAGACACACACACACACAAAGACACACACACATATACCAGGGGTGCCAAAGAAATGTATACAAGTGGACACTTCGGTCAACGTTGCTCAAGCAGTAGTTCACCATAATCAGAAGAGTCTGGACACTGATGGTAACCACTTTGAGCACCTCTTGTAATTGCAGACGTCAAACGAGACTTGTATTCATCTTTTGTTATTGGTATATATTGAGTATTACAATTTTAATACAGGTTTTTCCTTTCTTAAAATATGTATACATTTTAAGATAAATACAAGTCATGTGTATACATTTTTTGACACCCCGTATGTGTGTGTGTGTGTGTGTGTGTGTGTGTGTGTGTGTGTGTGTGTATCTTAGTCTAGGTCTAGGGCTAAGGCTGCCATAACAAAATACCACAGCCTGGGTGGCTTATAAACAGCAGAAATCTATTGTTCACAGTTCTGGAGACTGGAAGTCTGAGATCAGGGTGCCAACATGGTCGGTTCTAGTGAGGGCCTCTTCGCTTCCAGAAGGCCGCCTTCTGGCTGCATGCTCACAGGGAGGAGAAAGAAATCTCTCTCTTCCCCTTAGAAAGACACTAATCCTACTGGATCAGAGCCTCACCCTTATGACCTCATTTAACCTTAATTACACACATAAAGTCTTATCTCCAAATACAGTCACATGAGGGGGGTTAGGGCTTGAACATATGAATTTGTGGGGAGCACAAACATTCAGTCTATAACAATTTCTACCACAAATTCTCCCCCAAAATGTCAAACTCTACCCTTACCCAGATCACTTACCACTCAAGCTGATACCTCCACCCACCTCCATGCCTTGATCTGCCACATGCTGTGATTAGCAACTTTCATGGCAGGAAGTATTGGAGAGGCCACGTAACTGAAGAAGCAGCTGATAAATTGTTATATTTAGTTACACTCCTGACTTCTGACCACTGGCTCCCTTTGACTTCTAGTTCCTGAGCCCTCCCTGAATCCTCACTGTGCACCTGACTACTGACCCAGGCTGCAATCTGACTGTTAGCCCTTGAGTGCCATCTGCATGTTTGGCTTTAATTTTTTATTCCCCATTGGACTCCATCTCCCCCAGCCCTACTGCCTGGGCCATCTGCCCAGCCTCCCAGTGGTCTCACTGAGACAACTTATGTGGATGGCCCTCCTTGCATCTCCTTACAAAGCAGCCACTTCATCATCCCACTGTAACACCTGCCCCAGGTGTCCTTGTGCAGTAGCATCTCCATAGCTTCTCCAAGAGGCTGGCAGCCAGGTTGATCCCTGGGATGATGGGGTAGGCAAGCTCTGCACAAAATTTATAAATAGAACATCTCTGCCTTCAATTATCATCATCTAGCACATCACCAGAGACTGTTTATGAAAAACCCACACTGAGGCAAGTGGATTGATTGAAGGTTTCCAGCTCTCATCTAATGATTGCTGCATGGCCATCATATGCAAGAAAGGAAATAGACATGCAAAGGAGCAGCTGGAGAAAGTTACCTCCAGTGCCTTGCCCAGAAGACAAAGCCATGTCTATTGAGGGCACCAGCATCCCTAAGTCATAAGCTAAGAATAGCCAAGAAAGAAAAGAGCAAAAAAAAGTGAGAAGATAATAGTAATGAGAAGACAAGGAAAGGAAAAAGAAAGAGAATGGAGAGTAAAAAATAAATAAACGCATGGCAGGTAGTGGTGGCCTGTGCTGGTTCAGTGTGTGTGAACCTGGTCTCCGTACACATGGGAGAGAAGCAAATTTTCAGCATGTCAAGGTCTTTACTTAGGAATTCTATAAACAAAGCAGTAGATTTAGCCATGAGCCTACAATTGGTCAATGAGTTGGATGCCAGTGCTCAAGAAATTCTAATAGCAGCCAACATTTATTAATTTGATATGGGTAGTCAATGTACTAAGTGCATTAATTCTTTTAATCCTCATAAAAACGTAGGCGATAAGAACTATAATTATTTTCCACTTCACATATGAGAAAATACCTTCTTATCTATTTCCTTGCCATGAGGAAATATCTTGCCATGATCACCCAGCTATTAAGTGACAGGGCAGAACAAAAAACCCATTCTGTCTGACTCCAAATGCCAGCTGTTAACCATCATATTTATTATTAATCAGGATGCAGGGAATATTACCATTCAGCAGAAAATGTATAAGGGTGGGAAGAGAAGATTTAAACTTGTAAAAAGAAAGTGATCATAAGCAAAAACTGGGAGATGCAGGTGGATTTGGTATGTTCCTAATTAAAATTATGACTTTTATTCCTAAACAGTCAAATTAAAAATTCAAATTCCTGACACTTTCTTTGACTGTGAAAATACTGTCTCCAGAACTAGAACAATTTGTTCTGGAATGTCACTTGATAAAGTTTGGATTCCTTCAACTCAAGAGTATGTTAATGACCCTGATTCAGGGCATTACTTTTTGAGATAACCAACCTAATTGCAAAAATTAAGCTGTTTCCAGAAGTTTGCCGCTATATAGCCATCACTGAATATAGAGAAGTGTCTCTCAGCAAATATATGTGGGCCATGGCTTTCTAGATACACTTTTTCCTTCTCCGTGTTTGGGGCTCCAGCACCCCTGGGTTGTCACCTTGTAGGATCCTATGATAAATAAGTTAGTGTGGCCACTCACATCTTGTGAACTTAACTTCATGTCGTCAGTAAAAGAGAGCTACCTGACCATGCAACCTAAGAGCTAAGCCAGATGGATATGTTTCTGGATTCATGGTCCCCAGAGGATCACAGATCTCTCCTGCTAATCAGACACAGAGTTCTGAAGGAAGATCCAGACCTGTAGCAGTGAACAAGATCAACGTGGCCACGTGTGTCTGCTGAGTGCTTACCGTGTTGCTAGTCTGCATGGAGATATACTCTCAGTATAAAATACACACCACGTTCCTAAGACTAAGGATTAAAAAAAAAGTACCTCATTAATAAAATTTTTAGTCATCACTTGATAGGTTAAATAAGTATATCAATAGTATTAATTCACTTGTTTCTCCATATGTTTTTAATATCACTACTAGAAAATTTAAAATTACATATATGGTTCACATTCTATTTCTTTTAGACAGCCCCATTCTAGACACTCAAACCACTGAAGGGCCCTGGGTCTTATTAAGACCTCAACAAATAAGTGTGTGTTTCCCATCTCTTCTTCAAATTGCGCTGGTAGGTTAAACATGCAAAGCTCCCACCCTTCACCTCCCAATCCTGTCCCTTTCTACTTCTCTAACCTCCTTTTTTCCTAACACAGAAGGTACAGAGTTTGGAGACTTCTCTAACATGCATTTTGGGCTTCAACCAGGTTGATAGCTTAGGAAAGGACTGGCAACACATTCGCAGCAGAAGCATGGGTTTTGGAGGTAAACAGACTCTCCTGTTTGAATTCTGGATTTCCAACTAATAATAAATGAGAATTTCGAAAAGTTATCTCCGTGCTTCAAAAATTCTTCCATGGTACAGCAAAAACATTTATTTGATTGAAGCAGAGAAAAGCTTGGTATTCAGCAGGTCTTTTCTTAACATTTGTGGGGCTCAAGGGCACATAAAAATGGAAGCCCATATATCATATGTGGGGTTCAATTCACGAACAATGGGGAGACAAAATTCAGTCCATACTACCTATGCCCAAATATTTAAAAAATATAAATCAAATGAACAAACGGCTTGATAAAATGTGTTCTATCCTTCTACATTGACAAATACTCCTTTTCTGCAATGAAATTAAAAATGTGTAACCCTGTGCTTACTAAAAATTAGCAAAATATCAAAGACAATGATGGCAATATTGCGCTTTTCTACTGATGAGTGAATGAGTAATAATTTAAAAATATAATAAATTATTATATTTTTATTCCATAAAATGTATTATTCTTTACTTCATTTCATTAAAATCATTATTAAAGGTTTATACATAATTCTGTACTATTGTCAGTAATGATATGAAGAATTAAAAAACAAAACAAAATTACATTCAATATGTACAAGATTTGACTCTATTGTCTTCAAAAGTGTCAATAAAAAATAAAAATCACTGGTCTTATATTTTCCAAAAGTTTTCTTCAAAATAGGTAAGTTACTTAAATATCAGGCAGTCTAAAATTATAATGAATGAATATCAACTTTTCAAAATAAATATAGTTAAAAAAGGTCAGGGAAGGGTTTTGTATTGAAATTTTTTTTTTCATGATTTTTTTTTAATTAAATTTATTGGGGTGACAATTGTTAGTAAAATTACATAGATTTCAGGTGTACAATTCTGTATTACATCATCTATAAATCCCATTGTGTGTTCACCACCCAGAGTCAGTTCTCCTTCCATCACCATATATTTGATCCCCCTTACCCTCATCTCCCACCCCCCACCCCCCTTACCCTCTAGTAAGCACTAAACTATTGTCTGTGTCTATGAGTTTTGTTACTCATTTGTTTCTCTTGTTCTTTTGTTGTTTTTGGTTTATATACCACATATCAGTGAAATCATATGGTTCTCTGCTTTTTCTGTCTGATTATTTCGCTTAGCATTATACTCTCAAGATCCATCCACGTTGTCACAAATGTTCCTATATCATCTTTTCTTACCGCCGAATAGTATTCCATTGTGTATATATATCACAACTTCTTTATCCATTCATCTATAGAAGGACATTTTGGTTGTTTCCACATCTTGGCCACCGTAAACAAAGCTGCAATGAACATTGGAGCACACGTGCCTTTATGGATAAATGTTTACAGAATTTTTGGGTAGATACCCAAGAGAGGGATTGCTGGGTCATATGGCAATTCTATTCGTAATTTTTTGAGGAACCTCCACACTGCCTTCCATAGCGCCTGCACCAGTCTGCATTCCCACCAACAGTGTATGAGGGTTCCTTTTTCTCCACAGCCTCTCCAACATTTGTTACTATTTGTCTTGTTGATGATAGCCATTCTGACTGGGATGAGGTGATATCTCATTGTGGTTTTGATTTGCATTTCTCTGATGATTAGTGATGTTGAGCATTTTTTCATATGTCTATTTGCCATTTGTATGTCCTCTTTGGAGAAATGTCTCTCCAGGTCCTCTGCCCATTGGGTTGTTTGTTTTTCTGTAGCTCAGCTTTCATGAGTTCCTTGTATATTTTGGATATTAGCCCCTTATCGGAGGCACTGTTTGCAAAAATCTTCTCCCATTCACTTGGTTGCCTATTATTTTGTTGATGGTTTCTTTTGCTGTGCAGAAGCTTTTAAGTTTCATATACTCCCATTTATTTATTTTAGCTTTCACTTCCCTTGCCTTTGGAGTCAAATTCATAAAATGCTCTTTGAACCCAAGGTCCATAAGTTTAGTACCTATGTTTACTCCCTTGCAGTTTATTGTGTCAGGTCTTATGCTTAAGTCTTTGATCCATTTTGAATTAATTTTGGTACATGGTGACAGATAGCAGTCCAGTTTCATTCTTTTGCACGTGGCTATCCAATTCTCCCAGCACCATTTATTGAAGAGGCTGTCTTTGCTCCATTGTATGTTTTTAGCTTCTTTGTCAAAAATTATCTGTCCATATTTATGTGGTTTTATTTCTGGGTTCTCAATTCTATTCCGTTGGTCTATGTTTCTCTTTTTCTGCCAATACCATGCTGTTTGGATTATTGTAACCCTGTAGTACAAGCTAAAGTCGGGGAGTGTGAACCTCCAGTACTGTTCTTTTTTCTCAAGATTGCTTTGGCTATTCGGGTCTTTTGTGATTCCAAACAAATCTGATGATTTTTTGTTCCACTTCTTTAAAAAATGTCATTGGGATTTTGATAGAGATTGCATTAAATCGGTATATTGCTTTGGGTAATATGGCCATTTTAACTATGTTGATTCTTCCAATCCATGAGCACGGAATGTCTTTCCATTTCTTTGTGTCTTCTTCAATTTCTTTCAAAAATGTCTTATAGTTTTCAGCATATAGGTCTTTCACATCCTTGGTTAAGTTTATTCCTAGGTATTTTATTCTTTTTGCTGCAATTGCAAAAGGAATTGTTTTTTTGTATTTCTTTTTCTGAGATTTCATTGTTAGTATATTGGAATGCAACAGACTTTTGTATGTTGATTTTGTAGCCAGCAACTTACTGTATACATTGATTGTTTCTAATTGCTTTTTGGTGGAGTCTTTAGGGTTTTCTATATATACCATCATGTCATCTGGAAAGAGTGACAATTTAACTTTTTCATTCCCAATTTGGATGCCTTTTGTTTCTTTCTCTTGCCTGATTGCTCTTGCAAGGGCTTTCAACACTATGTTGAAAAGCAGAGGTGATAGGGGACAGCTCTGTCGTGTTCCTGAATGTAGAGCAAGAGGCTTCATTTTTTCACCATTAATTACGAGATTAGCTGAGGGTTTGTCATATACAGCCTTTATTATATTAAGATATTTTCCTTCTATACCTATTTTATTAAGTGTTTTAATCATAAACAGATGTTGTATCTTGTCAAATGCTTTTTCTGCATCAATTGATATAATCATATGATTTTTGTCCTTTACGTTTTTTATGTGATGTATCACATTGATGGATTGGCAGATGTTGAACCATCCTTGTGCAGTGGGAGTGAACCCCACTTGTCGTGATGAATAATCTTTTTTAATACATTGTTGTATTCGATTTGCTAGAATTTTGTTTCGGATTTTTGCATCTGTATTCATCAGAGATATTGGTCTCTAGTTTTCCTTTTTTGTATTATCCTTAACAGGTTTTGGTATCATGGTAATGTTAGCCTCATTAAATGAGTTAGAGAGTACTGTCTCTTCTTCAACTTTTTGGAAGAGTTTGAGCAGGATTGGTATTAGATCCTCTTTGAAGGTTTGGTAGAATTTACTAGTGAAGTCACCTGGTCCAGGACTTTTGCTTTTGGGAAGGTTTTGGATGACTGATTCAATTTCGTTATTGGTGATTGTTCTGTTTAGATTTTCCAGTTCTTCATGGTTCAGCCTAGGAAGGCTATATGTTTCCAAGAACTTGTTCATTTCTTCTAGGTTATTGAATTTGGTGGCAAATAGTCCTTCACAGTATTCCTGAATGATCCTTTGTATTTCTGTGGTGTCCGTGATAACTTCCCATTTTTCATTTCTGATTTTGTTAATTAGTGTCTTCTGCCTTTTTATCTTAGTGAGTCTAGCCAAGGGATGTCAATTTTGGTAATCTTTTCAAAGAACCAGCTTTGTAACATTAATTTTTTCTAATGTCTTTTTGTTCTCTATTTCATTTAGTTCTGCTCTGATTTTTGTTACTCCCTTTCTTCCGCTGACCTTAGGTTTCATTTGTTCTTCTTTTTCTATTTCTTTAAGGTGTAACATGAGGTTATTTATTTGGGATTTTTCTTGTTTCTTGAGATAGGCCTGTAATGATATACATTTCCCTCTCAAAACTGCTTTCGCTGCATCCCCAAAATTTTGGTAGGATGTATTTTCATTCTCATTTGTTTCTATGTATCTTTTGATCTCTCTCTAATTTCTTCTTTGACCCGGTCGTTCTTTAAAAGTATGTTGTTTAATCTCCATGTGTTTGTGTTTTTTCCTGCTTTCATTTTGCAGTTGATATTCAAATTCAAAGCCTTGTGATCAGAGAATATGCTTGGTATGATTTCAATCTTCTTAAATTTGCTGAGGCTGATTTTATGTCCCAAAACATGGTCTATCCTTGGGAATGTTCCATATACTCTAGAAAAAAATGTATAGTCTAATGTTTTAGGATGAAGTGCTCTATAAATATCAATTATGTCCATTTCATCTAATGTGTCATTTAGGGCTCCTATTTTGTTGTTTATTTTCTGTTTGGATGATTTATCCATAGCTGTCAATGATGTATTTAAGTCCCCTAGTATAATTGTGTTTTGGTCAATTTCTCCCTTTAGTTCTGTCAGTAGTTACTTGGTATATTTCGGTGCTCTCTGAAATGGGGCATAAATATTGATGACTATTATATCTTCTGGTTGTACAGTCCCCTGTACCATTATGAAATGTCCACCTTTGTGTCTTGTTACTTTTTCACCCTGAAGTCTGTTCCATCTGATATGATTATGGATACACCTGATTTTCTCTGGGTACCATTTGCTTGGAGTGTCAATTTCCACCCTTTCACTTTGAGTCTATGCTTGTCCTTGTAGCTGAGATGTGTCTCTTGGAGACGGCATATGGTTGGGTTTAGTTTTTGATCCAATCTGCTATTCTGTCTTTTTATTGGTGAGTTCAGAACATTTACATTTAGGGTGATTATTGATATGTGAGGATTTCTTGTCATTCTATCTTTAGTTTTCTGGTAAGGCTGTGTCTCCATTGTTTCTTTGCCTTTTTGTTATTGTCTATTATTTCTGTGTGGTGGTATTGTATGATGTTTCCTTCTGTTTCTTCTTTAATTACAGTATATATTTCAGTTCTGGATTTTTTTTCAGTGGTTACCATTAAGTTTATGTAAAAGAAAGTTTGATATTTAGAGTTGTCCATTTTCTTCAGCATGCTTACTTTCTCCATTCTCATATTCCAGTTCAGGCCTTACTCGCTCCCGTTTTATGTTTTGGTTGCCACAAATTGTCCCTGTTGATGGTTGTCGAATAGCATCGTTTAGTATTTCTTGTAGTGCAGGTCATGTATTAGAAAATTCCCTCAGCTTCTCTATGTCTGGAAAGGTTTTTATTCCTCCTTCATATCTAAAGGATATCTTTGCTGGATATATTATTCTTGGCTCATAATTTTTCTCTTTCAATAGTTTGAATATTTGGTTCCACTCTCTCCTGGCTTGTAGAGTATCTGCTGAAAAATCTGATGATTATCTAATGGGCTATCCTTTGTAGGTTACCGTCTTATTTTCCCTGGCTGCCTTGAGTTTTATTTTTTTGTCGTTGATTTTAGACAGCTTCAATACAATGAGCCTTGGAGAAGGCCTGTTGGGATTGAGGTAATTAGGTGTTCTATTTGCTTCTTGGATTCGAGGATCCAATTCTGTCCACAAGTTTGGGAAGTTCTCATCGACGATTTGTTTGAATATTCTATGTTCCCTTCTCTCTTTCTTCTCCTTCTGGTATGCCCATTATTTTTATATTGCTCTTTCTGATGGAGTCAGAAAGTTCTTGTAGAGTTCTTTCATTTCTTTGAAGTCTCAAGTCTCTGTCTTCTTCCATCCGTGTAATTTCCAGGTTTCTATCTTCGATATCACTGATTCTTTCCTCCATCTGGTCAACTCTACAACCCAAGCAGGCTATTTCATTCTTATTTTATTTTATTAAATTTATTGGGGTGACAATTGTTAGTAAAATTACATAGATTTCAGGTGTACAATTCTGTATTACATCATCTATAAATCCCATTGTGTGTTCATCACCCAGAGTCAGTTCTCCTTCCATCACCATATATTCGATCCCCCTTACCCTCATCTCCCACCCCCCACCCCCCGCCCCCGTTACCCTCTGGCAACCACTAAACTATTGTCTGTGTCTATGAGTTTCTGTTTCTCATTTGTTTGTCTTGTTCTTTTGTTGTTTTTGGTTTATATACCACATATCAGTGAAATCACATGGTTCTCTGCTTTTTCTGTCTGACTTGTTTTGCTCAGCATTACTCTCTCAAGATCCATCCATGTTGTCACAAATGTTCCTATATCGTCTTTTCTTACTGCTGAATAGTATTCCATTGTGTATATATACCACAACTTCTTTATCCATTCATCTATCGAAGGACATTTTGGTTGTTTCCATGTCTTGGCCACCGTAAACAAAGCTGCAATGAACAATGGAGCACACGTGTCTTTATCTCTAAATGTTTTCAGATTTTTGGGGTAGATACCCAGAAGAGGGATTGCTGGGTCATATGGCAATTCTATTCGTAATTCTTTGAGAAACCTCCACACTGCCTTCCATAACGGCTGTACCAGTCTGCATTCCCACCAACAGTGTATGAGGGTTCCTTTTTCTCCACAGCCTCTCCAACATTTGTTATTATTTGTCTTGTTGATGATAGCCATTCTGACTGGGGTGACGTGATATCTCATTGTGGTTTTGATTTGCATTTCTCTGATGATTAGTGATGTTGAGCATTTTTTCATATGTCTATTTGCCATTTGTATGTCCTCTTTGGAGAAATGTCTCTTCAAGTCCTCTGCCCATTTTTCAATTGGGTTGTTTGTTTTTTTGTTGTTGAGTTGCATGAGTTCCTTGTATATTCTGGATACTAGCCCCTTATTGGAGGCACTGTTTGCAAAAATCTTCTCCCATTCAGTTGGTGGCCTCTTTATTTTGTCAATGGTTTCTTTTGCTGTGCAGAAGCTTTTAAGTTTCATATAGTCCCATTCGTTTATTTTAGCTTTTACTTCCATTGCCTTTGGAGTCAAGTTCATAAAATGCTCTTTGAACCCAAGATGCATAAGTTTAGTACCTATGTTTTCTTCTATGCAGTTTATTGTGTCAGGTCTTATGCTTAAGTCTTTGATCCATTTTGAATTAACTTTGGTACATGGTGACAGATAGCAGTCCAGTTTCATTCTTTTGCACGTGGCTATCCAATTCTCCCAGCACCATTTATTGAAGAGGCTGTCTTTGCTCCATTGTATGTTTTTAGCTTCTTTGTCAAAAATTATCTGTCCATATTTATGTGGTTTTATTTCTGGGTTCTCAATTCTATTCCATTGGTCTATGTGTCTGTTTTTCTGCCAATACCATGCTGTTTTGATTATTGTAGCCCTGTAGTACAAGCCAAAGTCAGGAAGTGTGATACCTCCATTATTGTTCTTTTTTCTTAAGATTGCTTTGGCTATTCGGGGTCTTTTGTGGTTCCAAACAAATCTGATGATTTTTTGTTCTATTTCTTTAAAAAATGCCATTGGGATTTTGATGGGGATTGCATTGAATTTGTATATTGCTTTGGGTAATATGGCCATTTTAACTATGTTGATTCTTCCAATCCATGAGCACGGAATGTCTTTCCATTTCTTTGTGTCTTCTTCAATTTCTTTCAAAAATGTCTTATAGTTTTCAGCATATAGGTCTTTCACATGCTTGGTTAAGTTTATTCCTAGGTATTTTATTCTTTTTGTTGCAATTGCAAAAGGAATTGCTTTTTGTATTTCTTTTTCTGAGATTTCATTGTTAGTATATAGGAAGGCAATGGACTTTTGTGCGTTGATTTTGTAACCGACAACTTTACTGTATTCGTTGATTATTCCTAATAGCTTTTTGGTGGAGTCTTTAGGGTTTTCTATATATAGCATCATGTCATCTGCAAAGAGTGATAATTTAACTTCTTCATTCCCAATTTGGATGCCTTTTATTTCTTTCTCTTGCCTGATTGCTCTGGCAAGGACTTCCAACACTATGTTGAAAAGCAGAGGTGATAGGGGACATCCCTGTCGTGTTCCTGAACGTAGAGCAAAGGGCTTCAGTTTTTCTCCATTAATTATGAGATTAGCAGAGGGTTTGTCATATATGGCCTTTATTATGTTAAGGTATTTTCCTTCTATACCCATTTTATTAAGTGTTTTAATCATAAATGGATGTTGTATCTTGTCAAATGCTTTTTCTGCATCAATTGATATAAGCATATGATTTTTGTCCTTTATTCTGTTTATGTGATGTATCACATTGATGGATTTGCGTATGTTGAACCATCCTTGTGCCCCGGGGATGAACCCCACTTTGTCGTGATGAATAATCTTTTTAATGAATTGTTGTGTTCGATTTGCTAGAATTTTATTTAGGATTTTTGCATCGGTATTCATGAGAGATATTGGTCTGTAGTTTTCTTTTGTTGTGCTGTCCTTACCAGGTTTTGGTATCAGGGTAATGTTGGCCTCATAAAATGAGTTAGGGAGTACTGTCTCTTCTTCAATTTTTTGGAAGAGTTTGTGCAGAATTGGTATTAGATCCTCTTTGAAGGTTTGGTAGAATTCACTAGTGAAGCCATCTGGTCCCGGACTTTTGCTTTTGGGAAGGTTTTGGATGACTGATTCAATTTCGTTACTGGTGATCGGTCTGTTTAGATTTTCCAGTTCTTCATGGTTCAGCCTTGGAAGGCTATATGTTTCTAAGAACTTGTCCATTTGTTCTAGGTTATTGAATTTGGTGGCATATAGTCCTTCATAGTATTCTTGGATGATCCTTTGTATTTCTGTGGTGTCCGTAATAACTTCCCCTTTTACGTTTCTGATTTTGTTAATCAGTGTCTTCTCTCTTTTTATCTTAGTAAGTCTAGCCAAGGGTTTGTCAATTTTGTTAATCTTTTCAAAGAACCAGCTCTTTGTCATATTAATTTTTTCTATTGTCTTTTTGTTCTCTATTTCATTTAGTTCTGCTCTAATTTTTTATTTCCTTTCTTCTGCTGACCTTGGGTTTTACTTGTTCTTCTTTTTCTAGTTCTTTAAGGTGTAACATGAGGTTATTTATTTGGGATTTTTCTTGTTTCTTGAGATAGGCCTGTAATGAGATAAATTTACCTCTTAAAACTGCTTTCGCTGCATCCCCAAAATTTTGGTAGGATGTATTTTCATTGTCATTTGTTTCTATGTATCTTTTGATCTCTCCTCTAATTTCTTCTTTGACCCAGTCCTTCTTTAAAAGTATGTTGTTTAGTCTCCATGTATTTGTGTTTTTTCCCGCTTTCTTTTTACAGTTGATATCCAATTTCAAAGCCTTGTGATCAGAGAATATGCATGATATGATTTCAATCTTCTTAAATTTGTTGAGACTGATTTTATGTCCCAATATATGGTCTATCCTTGAGAATGTTCCATGTACACTAGAAAAGAATGTATAGTCTGATGTTTTAGGATGAAGTGCTCTATAAATGTCAATTATGTCCATTTCATCTAATGTGTCGTTTAGGGCTACTATTTCGTTATTTATTTTCTGTTTGGATGATCTATCCATAGCTGTCAATGATGTATTTAAGTCCCCTAGTATAATTGTGTTTTGGTCAATTTCTCCCTTTAGTTCTGTTAGTAGTTGCTTGGTGTATTTCGGTGCTCCCTGATTGGGGGCATAAATATTGATGACTGTTATGTCTTCTTGTTGTACAGTCCCCTTCACCATTATGAAATGTCCATCTTTGTCTCTTGTTATCTTTTTCACCTTGAAGTCTGTTTCATCTGATATCATTATGGCTACACCTGATTTTCTCTGGGTACCATTTGCTTGGAGTGTCAATTTCCACCCTTTCACTTTGAGTCTATGCTTGTCCTTGTAGCTGAGATGTGTCTCTTGGAGACAGCATATGGTTGGGTTTAGTTTTTTGATCCAATCTGCTACTCTGTGACTTTTTATTGGTGAGTTCAGTCCATTTACATTTAGGGTGATTATTGATATGTGAGGATTTCCTGTCATTCTATCCTTAGTTTTCTGGTAAGGTTGTGTCTCCATTGTTTCTTTGCCTTTTTGTTGTTGTCTATTATTTCTGTGTGGTGGTATTCTATGATGTTTCCCTCTGTTTCTTCTTTATTTTCAGTATATATTTCAATTCTGGATTTATTTTGAGTGGTTACCCTAAAGTTTATGTAAAGAAAGTTTGATATTTAGAGTATTCCATTTTCTTCAGCACGCTTACTTTCTCCATTCCCATATTCCGGTTCAGGCCTTTACTCTCCCCCTTTTTATGTTTCGGTTGCCACAAATTGTCCCTTGTTGATGGTGGTCGAATAGCCTCCTTTAGTATTTCTTGTAGTGCAGGTCGTGTATTAGGAAATTCCCTCAGCTTCTGTATGTCTGGAAAGGTCTTTATTCCTCCTTCATATCTAAAAGATATCTTTGCTGGATATATTATTCTTGGCTCATGGTTTCTCACTTTCAATACTTTGAATATTTGGTTCCACTCCCTCCTGGCTTGTAGAGTTTCTGCTGAAAAATCTGATGATAATCTAATGGGCTTTCCTTTGTAAGTTACTGTCTTCTTTTCCCTGGCTGCCTTGAGGATTCTTTCTTTGTCGTTGATTTTAGACAGCTTCAATACAATGTGCCTTGCAGAAGGCCTGTTGGGATTGAGGTAATTAGGTGTTCTATTTACTTCTTGGATTCGAGGGTCCAGTTCTGTCCACAAATTTGGGAAGTTCTCATCGACAATTTGTTTGAATATATTCTCTGTTCCCTTCTCTCTTTCTTCTTCTGGTATGCCCATTATTCTTATATTGCTCTTTCTGATGGAGTCAGAAAGTTCTTGTAGAGTTCTTTCATTTCTTTTAAGTCTCAAGTCTCTTTCTTCTTCTATTTGTGTCATTTCCAGGTTTCTATCTTCGATGTCACTGATTCTTTGCTCCATCTGGTCAACTCTACTACCTAAGCTGGTTATTTCATTCTTAATTTCTTCTATTGAGTTCTTCATCTCCAGAAATTCTATTTGGTTCTTTTTTAAGATTTCAATCTCTTTCGTAAAATGCTCATGTTGTTCTTTGATTGAGTTTCTGAGTTCCTTTAACTGTCTATCTGTGTTTTCTTGTATCTCGTTGAGTTTTTTCAGAACTGCAATCTTGAATTCTCTGTCATTTAAGTCACATATTTCTGTATCTTTAAGTGCCTTCTCTGGAGATTTTTCACTTCCTTTCTTAGCTATCTTGTTGCCTTGGTTATTCATGGCGATTACCGGTTTACTATTTCTCTTCCTAGACATCTACAGGAGTGACTTCTGCAACAGGTTGATAGAAAGCGGTCTTTCTTTTGTTTGCCAGTACTTGTTGGTAGAATGTTTTATTATTTCTCCAACTGCAGCTTATTTTTCTTCTCCCACACCGTAGTGCTATGTTTTCTCTGCACTATTCCAACTTCTCACACAATGGGGGTATTCCCTGGGCGACGGACTTCTCCTCTGTTAATAGTTCGTCTAGGTCACAGGGCGCAGTGTCCCGGTGGGTATGCGGAGAGCTTTAGATGTTCCAAAGCTCTTCCAGCTCCTGATTCAGAGCCCGTATATTTCAGCAGTTCTGTTTACTCCTGCAGGGATCCGCCCAGATAGGTGGTGTCAGGGGCGGGGTGAGTTGTGAGAGGTGGCCCAGAGCAATGGCGGCGACCACCACCACAGCCGATCCTGCTTCCACAGCTCTCTCCCCTTTGCCGGAACTAGTTGGGCTGTGAATTTGTGTTTGCGGTCCACAGTTCTCAAAACAGCAAATTTTCTGTTGTTTTGATCTGACACTGCTACTGTTTCGCTTCTAGCACCGGGCAGGTGGGGGCGGGGCGAGCTCTGGGAGGGGAGGGAGGGGGCGGCTAGTCTCAGTGCCTAAGGCTCCGTTCTCTGCTCGGCAGTGCGGGCTTAAACCACCGTTTTCAGCCTTTTTCCCTCAGTCTTTTCTCCGAGGTCTCTGCCGTGAGCGTTGGGTTCAGCCGTGGTATATGCTGTCCCCTCAGCCCTGTGGAGCCCTGGCGGAGCCCTAGCAGTCCGATCTCCCGCAGCTGCAGTAATTCCAGGAAGCAGCGAGCTCGGCGCACTGAGCTGGGTCTGCGTCCTGCGCCCGTGCGGCTCCGTCTCCACGCGCTTCTCCCTTTCCTCCTCCCCCCACTCGCGCGAATCTCCCACCTGTAGGTGATTTCAGTCGGTAGTGGGCCTCTTCGTGTTGCCTGTCTGCTGTGCAGGGAGTCCTTTGTGGAGTTTTTGTTGTTCGATTCTTTGTAAATTCCAGGGGAGCTTTACAGAGGCTCACCTCACTCCGCCATTTTTCCAGAAGTCCCAGCTATTTCATTCTTAATTTCTTCTATTGAGTTTTTATCTCCAGAAATTCCATTTGGTCTTTTTTAATATTTCAATCTTTTTCGTAAAATGCTCATATTGTTCTTTGATTGTGTTTCTTAGTTCATTTAACTGCCTTTCTGTGTTTTCTTGCATCTCATTGAGCTTTTTCAGAACTGCAATCTTGAATTCTCTGTCATGTAAGTCACATATTTCCATGTCTTTAAGTTCCTTTTCTGGAGACTTTTACTTTCTTTCTGAGCTATCTTGTTGCCTTGGTTATTCATGGCAATTGCAGATTTATTTCTTCTCTTCCTGGACATCTACAGGAGTGTCTTCTGCAACAGGTTGATAGGAAGAGGTCTTTCTTTTGTTTTCCAATACTTGTTGGTAGAATGTTTTATTTCTATTCTCTGACTACAGCCTTTTTTTCTCTCTCACACAGTAGTGCTGTGTTTTCTCTGCACTATTCCAGCTTCTTACACAATGTGGGGATTCCCTGGGAGATGGGCTTCTCCTCTGTTAATAGTTCCCCTGGGTCACAGGGCGCAGTGTCCGTGTGGGTATGTGGAGAGCTTTTGAAGTTCCAAAGCTCTTCCAGCTCCTGATTCAGAGCCCGTATATTTCAGCAGTTCTGTTTACTCCTGCAGGGATCCGCCCAGATATGTGGGGACAGGGGCGGGGTGAGTTGTGAGAGGTGGCCCAGAGCAATGGCGGCGACCACCACCACAGCCGGTCCTGTTTCCACAGCTCTCTCCCCTTTGCCGGAACTAGTTGGGCTGCGAATCTGTGACAGTGGGCCACAGTTCTCAGAACAACAAATATTCTGTTATTTTGATCTGACACTGCTACTGTTCCATTTCTAGTACCGGGCAGGTGGGGGCGGGGCGAGCTCTGGGAGGGGAGGGAGGGGGCGGCTAGTCTCAGTGCCTAAGGGTTCCATTCTCTGCTTGGCAGTGAGGGCTTAATCCACCTTGTTCAGCCTTCTTCCCTCAGTCTTTTCTCCAAGGTCTCTGCCGTGAGCGTTGGGTTCAGCCATGTTATATGCTGCCCCCTCAGCCCTGTGGAGCCCTGGCGGAGCCCTAGCAGTCCGAGTTCTTCCCTCTCCCACATCTGCGGTAGTTTCGGGAAGCAGCGATCTCAGATCACTGAGCTAGTTCTGCGTCCTGCACCCATGCGGCTGGGTCTCCCGACTTCTCCCTTCCCTCCTCCCTGGCTCGAGTGATCGCCCACATTTAGGTCAATTCAATAGTGGGCCTCTTCGTGTTGCCTGTCTGCTGTGCAGGGAGGCCTTTGTGGAGTTATAGCTGTTCGATTAGTTGTAAATTGCAGGGAAGATTTACAGAGGTTCACCTCACGCCGCCACTTTGATGACGTCTAAATAAAGGTTTTTTTAACTTTTTGAAATTGTATTAAATATTTTACATTACTCATCTAAAAATAAAATTATTTATAATTCTGTCATTCACTGTTTATCTCAATGTCAATGTAAAGAATAGGTATCATATTTTCTGGTGTTGTGTCCACATACATACAAATTTGAAAGATGATCCTCAGCTATCATTTGCAATTTTTGTGAATAGTGGCCTAATTGGTGAGTACTTCCAATTGGAATATGAAAAGATAAAAAATGAATGTTGAAACTGTTAAAAATAACACTTTGTTTTGCAAGACTCTACTGTATTCACATGTCCTGAGACAAAAAAAAATATGACTATTTAATTAGTCTGTCCTCAAGGGAAAACTTGATAACTAATTAGCTTATCTTTACCTTTATCTAAGTGCTTCTGCAACTCAAATCCTCCTGGTCTCCCAAAACAGTGTTCATCTCCAAAGTCTGCAGTGGCACAGCCCAAATTTTGACGTCTGCCAACACAGTTGTCTATTATTTCAAGGCGATAAGAGCTGTGAAGAAGTGTTTCCCTGGGCGCTGAATGGTGTTAGTCACCAGAGTGGATGTTTAAAGGTATAGTCACTTCGATGCCAGTGCTAAGCTCCAAGAGACAGAAGGTACCACGTATTCTCAAATAAACGTATTCTGTGTCTGTGATATATAAGACTCTCTAAAACATATCACCCAGCGTAGGGTTACCCTTGCCAGTATCTTAGGGGAGCATCAGGATGCAAAGCCAATCATCCTGGACCTGAGTTCATTCACTGAACTCCACCATTTTTTAGTGTGTGCATTTGAATGAAACAGGAAGCTCCTCATATACCACTAGACTATCAGTTCCTCTACTATCATAGACTCTAAATTTCTGATAGCCAACAACTTAGTCTGACTTCCACCACAGTATACTCAGCACTTAGCACAGTAATTTGACACAAAACTTGAGCTCAGTAATTACTTGACTAATTAATTAAGTTTCTAAGCTGAGATCCTTATTTTTCAAATCTGTAAAATAGGCACAGTTATACCTTACATGATTAAGATGGTTTTGAGGATTACATGTGATAATGTTTATAGAACTTCAGAATACTCTTTGACATGTAATAGGTACTCTATTAATATTTGATGAATTAATTATAATAAGTAAAGTTAGTAAGCTCCCAGAGGACTCTTTTCTCATTTACAAAATGGAAGAAGTGATACCTGTATTGTGAAGATTGTTTTGAGAATTAAATAAGATAACATATCTGGCACATGTTAAGGGGTCACTACTGAGTGGTAGCAGTGTGGATTACAAGATGGTGATAATGATGACAACGACAGCACCTCTAAGCTTGATGCCAAGCACTCACTTCATAATATTCACTCCAAAAGGGCATAACAACAAAACAAAACACCAAGAGCACTCAACACTATTTAGACCACAATATTTTAAAATTATTATTGTTCTAATAATTATTAGTCAGTCATGAAGTATTTATTTATGTAATTTTCACTAATGCAAGAGAACAGGCACAGAGAAGCAAAACTAGATTAGTTTCCATGGGAGCATATATTGTCCCATTGAGAAGATGACTTTAAAATACAAAGAAAGACTTTTTTTAATAACATAAGACAGCACATAGCACTAAGTCAAATGCTAAATTGTATAATTCTGACTACCTATAACAGGAACACTGAAGGAAAGATGGTCAGTGAGGCTGGCACAATCAGAGTATTTGTAATTGAATGACAGAAGAAAGGAAAAGAAAAAAGGAGGGGAGGAGAGAGGGTAAAAAACATGGAAGGGAGGGAAAGAGGGAAGGAGGGAGTGCGGGAGGGAGGAAGGTGAGGGAGGGAAGGAAGGGTTAAAAAAGAAGGAAGAAGGTGCCAGAGTTGAGGGGACAAGTACTTGAGAGGATGAGTAGGGAAGTTACAGTGCACATGGGTTTATTTCAATAATGGGGAGAATGGAAACAAATATATTAAGATCAACATTCCCTTTCTCATTAGGTCTAGCTACTAGTTTTTTCAGAGTTTAAGGCTGAGGCCCTGTCCTTTGAGGTTAAATGATGCTAGTAGGAGGAAGCAGATGGTCTTCATGTAGCAGAAATAATCACTGCAGTGAACTGGGATCCATATGGGAACTTCAGTTAACACAAATTTTGACATACACTTTTATTGTTCTTTCTTTTCTGATTATTACCGAGTTTGTTCACTGCAGCTCCTGGTGTTTAAGTACCATCAGTTGGCATTCTAGTTATTATTCACCATTAATTCCTCGGGCACTCCATGGCCACAATAATTATTAACCATCTGGTCCATCCTTCCACTTTTGCATGTTGCTTACATATGGCAATTACCCAAGCAAACGTGGCCATTTACACAGATAGGTTTTCACTCATTTCTAAAACAGTTACTGGGATAAAATTTTGTCAATATTAAAACATTTTAACCCCCTCTCCTCATTTTCCATTTGCAACCTCCCATTTCCTGGACTGGGGCTCATTGCTCCAGGACAGAAGGTGGCCAGGCCATGACTCCTTTAACAAGATAATAGGTTTAAGTCAGACATTGCAAAGAAGAGAAAGGATTTTCTAAGTTTATTATCTAGAGTCTATTCGCTACCTCAGGAGCCAGGACTGGGAGACTTCAGACTCTAGCATCTTTTTGCAAGGGAAGATACAATTGGAAAAGGAAGGGAAAACCACCTCTCCAGCCCAGGGAACTATGGGAAGAGGAGGCAACCAGGCAATGGAGGGAGCAGAAGGGGAGGGGTGTTAGATGAGGGGCAGGGACCCCCAAGGTCTGTGAGCCCTGCCCACTCATAACAAGAGGTTCTTGGAAGGAGCCACCTCAAAAGTCCTTCCAAGAGTCCTTCTTTTTCCTTCACCCCAGGATACCAGTTGCCAACTTGAAGAACAGTTGGGAGGGAAAATGTGAAAATAAAAAGGCTATGCTTTTTTTCCTAAAAGATTTAAATATGTTACCTAATGAATTAATCAGGTCAGACAGTGTTAAACCTTGAAGCACTTAAAAGTTAATTTAGAAAAAAACTAGAATTATGAAAAACATAAAGAAAATATACTTTTATCTACCCATCTGAGTAAATTTGTTTTCTGCAACATTCAGTCACTTTTGTCAATGCATATTTTCTTCACTAATGTGGAATCCATGTGAATTTAGATATACAAAATGGATGCATTCATCTAGGGACAAGATAACTTACTGTGCTCATCTTACAGAGTAAATCAAATTATGGGAGAAATATTTACCTTCTTGAGAGGAGAAAACTATTAACCATCTCAGAAGCACAGTTTGCTCACAAAGAATGTAATCTCAGCTAAAGAAGCAGGATGTGATGCTCAGACTAGTGTGTGATATGCTAATATGTCATCTAATATGAATTTATTATTAATGTAAGCTAACATTTACTGAACCTTTATATGGCCAGTCAATGTGCTAAGCACTTACATTAACTCCAACCCTGGGAAGGATGCTATTATCTCCCTTCATAATGAAGGATCAAAACTACAAGAAATATCTGCTGTATTTATTGAACTTCTTGTACAAAACTTTTATACTTTATGAGGATGTTACTGGCTGGCAAAACAGTCAAATCCATCGAATAACAAAGTACATATTATAATGGAGGTCAACAGTATGAGGGCCTTTTATTTGGAGAATAAAATTACCCCAGGAGTTAATTTTTGGATAAACAACTTGGAGTTTATTTTTAGACCATTTCTCCCATCACTGAAATGCAGCTACCCCTGCTATAGAGATAAGTGGCTCTTGACCCACCCACAGTAACATGAGTCTCATTTTGCCAAAATCCTATCATAGGCAGGGTTATAGATGTTACTGCTCATTTTCCTGACTAGTTTTTAAGGTCAGAATGCAGTAAAACCCCACCCGCCTCAGTAAGAAAATCCATTTTTGTTTATTCCAAAGTCTTGGCTGAAACCTCCCAAGAGGCTGCTCCATGAGGTCGTCCCGCCCTCAATGTGTCTTTGCCCATCCACGGGAAGCAGTCTGCAGGGCCTCACTCCTCCCTGCACCCCATTCCAACCCCACTGGGCTCCTCACTAGTCTGCTTTTTGCTAGATACAAGCCTCCTCAGTACTCCTGTGCTCTGTCCCCTCTGCCTGGGGATGCTTCCAGACATCCCCGTGGCTCATTCGTTCAACCCCTTCAATCTTGGCTCAAATGTTACCTTCTCAGTTGGCCAGACTACCTTTCTGTAAATGGAAAATGCCCCACTCATCCACACACACAGCCTTGGCATTCCCTATCTTTATTAGACAGATCTATTTTCTTCCCATCATGCTTCTAACATTCTAACATGCCCTAAAACTAACTCTCTCCATGGATTGGAATTTAAGCTTCATGATGAGGGCACGGTTTTTGTCCTTTTTTTATTTACTAATATATTCCCAGGACCTAGAGCAGTGCCTGGACTACACACATAAATACCCAGTAAAGATTTGTTAAACTGAATTAGATTTTTATTCACTTAATACAACACAAAACCGGCTCCTCCACCATTAAATATTCATCTTTATCATCATCTTAGTGACAGTAAGGTATACCATCTGCAGATGCTGTACATTTTTATTTTACCAAGCTAATTATGAAAATTAAAGTTTTGGGGAGTTTATTGGTAAATCCGATTATGTCTGGATCAAAGGAAATGTAAATTTGGGAGTCTTTTGACATATATTGATATTCCAGGGGTGCAAAAAAAATGTATACAGGGCCGGCCCAGTGGCTCAGGCGGTTGGAGCTCCATGCTCCTAACTCCGAAGGCTGCCGGTGCGATTCCCACATGGGCCAGTGGGCTCTCAACCACAAAGTTGCCAGTTCAACTCCTCGACTCCCGCAAGGGATGGTGGGCAGTGCCCCCTGCAACTAAGATTGAACATGGCACCTTGAGCTGAGCTGCCGCTGAGCTCCCAGATGGCTGTTTGTTGGAGCACGTCCTCTCAACCACAAGGTTGCCAGTTCGACTCCTGCAAGGGATGGTGGGCTGCGCCCCCTGCAACTAGCAACGGCAACTGGACCTGGAGCTGAGCTGCGCCCTCCACAACTAAGACTGAAAGGACAACAACTTGAAGCTGAACAGAACTCTCCACAACGAAGATTGAAAGGGCAACAACTTGACTTAGAAAAAAGTCCTGGAAATACACACTGTTCCCCAGTAAAGTCCTGTTCCCCTTCCCAATAAAATCTTAAAAAAAAAAAAGGTATACACATTCATCTTTTCTTATCGGTATATATTATTACAATTTTAATACAGTTTTTTTCTTTCTTAAAATGTGTATACATTTTTTTGGCACCCTCTGTATTGTTTTTCCAGTCTTAGATTTCCCTTTATAAGCAAAATTTAATTAACATTGTACTTACAATTTTATATCCATTTGATATTGATTCATTTGAATAAATCCCTGGAAATGAAATAACTGGGTGAAGGGGTATTTTTGTTATCACTTTGATACATACAGAGTGTACTTTTCCTAATTGTTGACTATCTTTAGCTGGATGGATAGGTAATACATCTTAATCCCCTGCATAGTCTCTCTGTCTCTGTCTCTCTCTCTCTCTGTCTCTCTCGCTCTCAATCCCACCCATGTCTACTATACGAGACTCTCTGTAAGTTGCTTGGGTGACACTGGTGTGCATGTGGGGTTTAGACTTACTGGTGGAGGGGCTGAGTGGCCCTGTCACTGGGAGGCAGCCCTGCCAGGAGGGCTCCCAGTGTCTGATCAGGGATGCCCCACTTTTGGCCCCCCACAGCTTCACTGTATCCCCAAACATGTCTATATGAAACTGTCAACACTGCCCAGAGGACAGCCTTCAGGTCAGAGGCCAAGAGGGGACAAGCTAACAGAGTCTTCTAGAAAAGGGACAAGGATGTGAGCTGTCAATTCCCAACGGGGCACCAGAAAAACCTGTCCACGAAGCAAAACTAGTCTCACTGCAACAGGGACTCTTAGACTCATCCACCTTGGCAGTCTTAGTGGTGCCTCAGAGTGGGAAATTGAGGAGGAGGACTCCTAAGTTTCTGAAGGCTTGGCCTTGATAATTTTAAGGTGAATATTACAAAGTAGAGAACAGACTGACATAGGTCGAGTTTTGACATAATAGCTTGAGTTGGTGGGCATAGCAAGTTTAGTATAAAGCAAGTTTTGGTGCAAAAACTGTTATCTTGTTTGTTTATCATCTTATCTTCCAGGAACAGGTATTGTCTAGAGTAAGCAGCTGTTATTTTGTCTGGTCCCAGGATTGTAAGCACAAAATCAGGAAAATGTGCTTTCCATAGAATTTTTTAGCACAAAGCTAGGAAAGTATGTTTGTTCCCTATGCTGTTTAACATGGTGAAGCTGCTTTCAGTTCTCAGGGAGAAGACATTACATGGCCTCCTTGCTTGGGGCTTAAAAATACAAATTACTAAATCTTTGTTAGAGTAAAATGGATCTCCTTATCTTTAATCAGAGTCTAATTTAAAGCTCACAATTACAAAGGTTAGGGCAGTTGGTTGGTGCCTGGCATAGGCCCTTTGGAGTGGTGTGTGTGTGTGTGTGTGTGTGTGTGTGTGTGTGTGTGTGTGCGCACATGCAAAAGCATGCATCTGTGTACGTACATATCTGCTCACCCACCACAAACCAAGGTAGGTGGCCCTAGGCTGAGCTCTATAGAGCCTAGAGTGCATGTTTGTGACTTGGCATTTAACAAAAGGCATTGAAATCACCTGTCCACCTGTCTAGATTGTCCCCTGCACTGAATGCACATAACACCAAGGGTTGGGTTCTTCTGTCTCTGAAGTTCTTGGCACAGGGTCTAGCACGTGAGAGGAATTTAATATGTGGTTTTTACAACTGAACCTCGTAGATCTTTTTCTTTTTTTTTTTTATTGGGGTGACAATTGTTAGTAAAATTACATAGATTTCAGGTGTACAACTCTGTATTACATCATCTATAAATCCCATTGTGTGTTCATCACCCAGAGTCAGTTCTCCTTCCATCACCATATATTTGGTGGACCTTATAGATCTTAGGGCAGTTCTCCAAGGCCAAGGAAGAGAAGACTCTTTCAGGAATGTTCCTCCTTGAGGAGTGAGGTTTCAGGCTGGGAGTCCAGGACAAAAGACATAGCCAGAGAACCCAGTGTCCAGCCAGGCCATGCTTTAGCCTAGGGAGGGGAAATGCCATCCTTAGGGCCCAGACCCTGACGGCTTGTAGCAAACACGGCCTGGCAACTTTGAGGGAAAGGGACTGAGAGATGACCCTGGGATTCATGTTACACCATATGTAGCTCTTGCTTTTTTCTACTTACAGAAGAGGTCTGTCGTCAGATCTCTCCTAGTTGCACTTTTTGAGGTGGTCCTTCTAGAATGCATAACTGAAGACATTTATGTAGAGGCTAGAGTGTAACTCAGTCAACGACGCCGAGCTCAAACTGCCGAGCATATGGCTTCCATCTGCATTGCTGGGGAAGAGGCCACTGGCTTCACACTGACATCCAGTCAGTGTGGCCCGTGCCAGGAATCAGGTAGGTGGCCTCTCTGTAAGCGATTAAAAAGGAAAAGACACCCAACTGTCTAGAATGCGTGGCTGTGGTTGCCAGACATGGGAGCATTAACCAAAGTCCTGGAATTCTGTGATTATAAACTCCAGTATAGATAAATACCTCTGCAGAGGGATTTAACTCCCCTTTGCCTCAGTTTCCCCATCTACCAAGTACTTTGCAGTGTTGCCGTGAGGATTAAATAACACATATACAGTACATGAAACAGCGCCCAGCACAGAGTGAGCACCGCAGAAGGGACCGCTTGTGGGAGTTTTCTAATACCCTCTGTGAATCTTCAGCCTCATTTTCCTCATTGTTCCATCTCCATGTCTACAGTACATTTCAATGGGGTGATTCAGCGGGGTGAAAAAATCTTACTCTTTTTGTGTATAAAGCACAAATATATACAGTACATAAACAGATATACGGTATATTTGTGGTATTAAAAATTCCGAGCTCTAAAGAAAAGAATAAGTGAATGAACTAATCAGAAACAGTTTTGGAAACATGGAGGAAAAACAGAGGGTTGCTAGAGGGGCGGGGGGGTGGGGATAAGGGGAAGGTGAGAGGTTTTGGGAACGTACAGAGGGATAGTGGATGGGGGGAGGGGGGTTCACACAGTGTGAGGGATATAAATGATAAACGTCTAAGTTTTGCTTTGTCTTGTGCACCTGAAACTAATTAATTAAAAATAAATAAATAAATAAATAAATAAATAAATAAATAAATAAATAAATTCCGAGGGAGAGGGTCAATTTAAAAAAATCTCCTTGGGACAGGGATTGGGACGGGACAGAGGGCAAGGGGAAGGGGGGAGCATCAATAATGAAAAAAAAGTTGGAAAGCCTGCCTGGAACTGTGAGGCCTGACAGTAGACCTGCCTGCTCCTGGAACACCCAGCCTGTAGCAGAATGCCTGCAGAAAGTACAGTGCCCATCAATAAACTCACTTCAGTCTCAGGTGATCCCTTAAAACACCAGCTTTCCCCTGAGGACACGCTAGTCTCAGGATCCCATAGAATATACTGCCAGGGGCAAGAATCAGGAAATGAAGGGAGCCCTAGAGAAGCAATTTAACAACAGCTGGTACCTGGGACCTTTGGGGACTCCACCGACCAGATCCTCTCACACAGCACCAGAGACCTTTCATGCCAGCTCTTAGGAAAATACCAGCCAGGCAAACGGGGTCTGCAAGACCTCTGCCTCCCTGTCAGCCCCCAGCAGTTACCAGCAGCCTAGGACCCACCTCAGCAAACCCTCAACTCAAACTACCCAGGTCCACACTATAAGGGTTATTGATCAGACAAGTTAACTGAAGTAAATATGTTGATGGCTGATACCTTTAACAATTTCACATCTCAAATCTGAATAGAAGATAATACTTGCACCCTTAGGTAGAATACAGTACGGTGGGATTTCAGACATCTGCTACAAGTCATTACTGGGGTTTTGTTTGGGGTTTTGGCTAGTGTTATTTTTACAATATTTTGTTGGTTTGGGAAGCTTTACTTGATAAAAGAGATGCCTTTCTTAGTGCCTTGAATCACACCATGCAGCTAAGTTACTGAGTTGCCTTAGTATAGAGCTGGCCTGGGTAATACCACTTGGTTAGAAACGTGAATATCCCAAAACAGAGGCCAGCATCGTTCAACACATGTTCATCAACTGTACGTAAAGCACGCTTTTTTTAAGTCTTGGTTATTGTTTACCTTTAATTTTACAACAGGGAGAACAAGCTGGAAGAACTCCATACTGTGTCACCTGCCTAAGTCACTCAACACATGCTCAGGCTCCTGGCTGTGCTTGCAAGAGGCAACAGAAATGGGGGTCCACTGCGACTCCCCTGCCTGGGACTGTATGAAATGACTGAGGGCCCCTGGTTGGGGTCTGTATACATGGAAGCAGCAGCATCCATCACAGACTCTCTGGAAGCTGCGTCCCTACCCTGTCTGCAGCTCAGTGAGGTGAGACAGCCTGAGAAACCGCACACATAAAAGTGCCAGGGAGGAGGCCAGGAGACCCCAGGCCCAGGGAGATCTCTTCAACTAAACCCTAGGAGGAAGCGGTGAAATGTGCAGTTGTAATTACAGAGAGCAGGATCCTTTATTTACCCTTTTTCTTCGCTCATGTCTTTAATGAGCTCCCGCTAATGGCACATGTGAATTGAAAAAGCCTTAACTGCACTTTCTACACCTTGTCATTCTTATGAGCCAATTACTAGGAACTGCTCATTGCTGAGTACAGCAAACTGCATGCTCATTACACTGAACAGGTGTCTCTCTCTTACCAATAATAATGATCATTATGGTCTCCTGCAGACAAGATGCAGGAGGAATCATAATGGCAATGGAAGGACGACTCTGCCCTGCTAGTGACAACTGCCTGTTGTGTGGTGCCATCATGTGATTCCTCCATCCTCACCCGTGCAGACGACTCTCCTCACTCTTCCCACATCCCACCCACTGTGTTCCAGATATTGCTCTAGCTAAAAAGTACAACACTTCCATGTCCTCAAGAAGCACTTTCCTTCCTTCGTCCGAGCCAGGCACTGGGCTGCACGCTGCCCATGCACCTCTCATGGAGTCCTTACCACAACTTTATGAGGTGGGAATAGTGCTTCTGGTCTGTGGATAAGAAACTGAGGCTGTTGGCCCAATGCAGTGATTATTGAACTTTAAGGACTTCAGAATCACCTGGAGGGCTGATTAAAGCATAAGTTACTGGGCCCACCCTCAAAGTGGCTAATTAAGTAGGTCTGGGGCAGGACCAAGAATTTGCATTTCCAACAAATTCCCAGATGAGTGATGCTGTTTGTCCAGGCTCACATTTTGAGAACCTCAGGAATAGAGGGATACCTACGAGCTGAAGTTTGACACAGCCTGTGGGGGCAGAGCCCCAGAAAGTAGTTTCCAGGCTCTCGGCCTCACATAGACAGGTGCTGGCTCAGGTAGTAAATGGCCATCAACTGTGATGGGATGGCCATCAGCTGTGGCTAGTTGGCTGTCAGCTGTAACCAGTGAGCCATTGGCCACTAATATAACTGCTGTGGCTATGCTAGCAGAGAAGAGAGAAAGAATGGGGGCTAGCAAGAAGATGGCGGTTGGGCTGGCAAGTGTGGATGGCGGTTTGCGGACAGTGTGAATCCAGCCTCCATTGAGAGTATAGTGCCGCCAGAGAGAATATAGTGGTATGACTCCCCTACCGATAGCTCCGTGGGTGTTCCTTTTTGGCCTCACCATATCCTGCGTTCTTGTATGGGGAGCGGGAGCAGAGATCCCGCAGGCCTCCCTGCATGACAAATGGCGCAGCGAGCAGGGTCTCCCGCATGACACAGCCTTAGGCTCAGTATAAACCCTACTTATTACCTTCAGTTTGACAATTGGCAGGTTATTAAATCTACCTGAGCTTTGACTCTAAAAATGGAGATAACAGCATCTACTTTGCAGTGTTGCTCAGAGAATTAGCAATAAAGTGTAGAGAAGGCCAAACTAGGACCCAGGCAGCAGGCACTCCACAGGGCGTTACTGCTTTTGGAGACGCGGACTTCTCGCTGCTTTGCATTGAGCCAAGCACGACAGCCAGAATTAAAACCAAGTTTGCTCCAGAGCTTGGCTCTTCTCCTTGTGAGGCCTTCCTCAACTCTCTTATACCCAGTCCTTGCCCCCAAAATCCTGATGCCCTTAAGGACATACCATGAAATAGCACTCATGATTCTAAACAGTGCGTCTCAACCAGTATTGTTTCCTACATGTATCTTACTCCCCAGCCAAATGTACATCCCTTGGGAGGAAACCATGCTTTATACTGCTCTATATCCCCCTCTACAAGAAGGCTGACACAGACCCCCCATGGGGTCTTTGGGCACGAGGCCTTCCCTCACTCTTCTATCCCACTCCATTCCCAAGGAATGGCCCCTCCTTTGTCTCCATTTGCACCTGTGTTTGTCAAAGCACTTAACACACTGCATGGTCATCAGTTATCTACCAGACCCCCCCACACACACACAGTAGACCATAAGCAGCACAAGAGAGGTCCTTAATAAGTATCTGTTAGAAGAACAAAGTTCCTGTTTGAGCCCATTGGAAAGATTTTCTTCTTTCTTATATTGGATATGGAAAATTCTAGAAATAGGGAGATGACCTGATGTTATCATTGCTGGTATTCAATGTTAGAGGTAGCTGACTAGGGTATCTATCATCTCATGTTGCCCAGGATAGTCCTGGGTTTCACTTGGGCTGTCCTGTTCACCTAGGACAATCCTATGTCCTCTGTTATAACTCTGCTTCACTCTAAAAAGTGTCCATATTTGGAGAGTAAGTTATATAGCCACTTTATCACTGGTCTAAAAGAGAGCTGGTGACAACACAGCTTTGGGGATCCAAAAGCAAGTCATTGAGATCTTCAAGGTCCCAGCAGGGCACATTTCTCAGAAAGAGAGGATTCTCTGGGACCACTGGCAGTGAGAGAGAAGTTTAGAAGTACAAACTCATCCCACCTTCCAACCCTCTGCCCTTCACAGCTTTAAAAGCAGGTGTAAAACATACACTCGACCTCACTTGTCATCTCTGAGCCAGAAAGGTCATTGCATGAAATTATGGACTGCTTCTAACACGTTGTCGTGGACCATGGGCTCAAGATGAAGCCTTTCCTATTATAGAGCTTGACACCTCAAGGAAGGAAGGCACATTCATCAATGCTTTATGTGCCCTGCCTCTCTCCCCATTGCATAGTCTATAAATTAGAGAATGGGAGGGGGATGGAGAAAGGGAAGCAGAATTGCTATTTACTTGGAGCAAGGTCACCCCCATCCCCATCCCACACAAGCCTTCTTCCAGCAAAGCTGTTGAGGCAGCTGAGAATGTGGGAGCTGCACGTGCAGCCTGACTCTGCCAGCCTGCCTAGATTTGTGCCCATGACCAACACCCCCCCCCCAAGCCAGGCATTCACACATTATCCAAGTGTGGGGGCATAGCTAGAGGAATACTGGAGAAGTCTACAGCCTGCATTCTAGTTTGAGCAACAAGATTAAAACAATGAAATGTGTGGAGCAAAGTCCAGTCCTCTTGGGCTTTTACTGGGTTGAATGGAAACATTCTGGTATTCAAAATGTGTCTTAGCTCAGACTGCTATAACAAAACATCATAGATATAGTAGCTTAACCAACAAATATGTCTCACAGTACTGGAGGCTGGGAGTCCAAGATCAAAGTGCTGGCAAATTCCATGTCTTGTGAGGGCCCGCATCCCAGGTTACAGATGGTCCCGTTCTCACTATATTTGTTTGGTGGCCTTTCCTTTGTGACTAGGCATATATAATGAGAGAGCCCTCATGTCTCTCTTTCTTTTTCTAAGGGCACTCCTCTCATCAAGAGAGTCTCACTCTCATCTAAACCTAATTACTTTTTAAAGGCCTCACGTCCTAATGCCATCACATTGGGGTTGAGGGAGTCAATGCCTGAATTTGGGAGAGACACATTCAGCCCATAATAAAACTCCTATATTAGGAGACTAGTCATTCAACAATACTCATGCGCACCAGCCATGAGACAAGGTCTATTATGAGCACTGGAGATATATCAGTGTTTATAGGAAACTCCCTGCCCCCATAGAATGTACATTACAGTGGGAGGGGTTGGAAACTGCCCAGCAGCAGCTAATGCAGCTGCCAATATGTTCATGGACTTGCATGCAAAGCAAATCCGCCAGAGTCACAGTATTGGACACCATTCCCTGGTAGGCATTGTAGGTGTTTCACCCTTATCCTTTTGTCATTACCTTTATTCCTCACCACACCCAGTATTAACCAGGCATGGGAAAGGAAGCTGTCAAGGTCAAAGGGACTGGAAAGAACTTTTGGTGGATTGTCTCACCTGTCATTACAACTGCTCTAGTTTTACTACCTAACAGCTCTGATTTCAACTCTCAGAATTCTGAGCAAAATTTCCATGTAAGTAAATGCGTGGTCCCACTGGGCTTGGCAGGATAACACTGCTTAGCTTATTACAATCACTTTGAACGTTCCCTATTTGAAACCATTATTAGTCATATTGCCCCTCCTGGAGGAAAGGTAAACTGAACAATGAAGTGTACAAATGACTTACTGAAAGCCGCTGTGATATTTATACCACTGAAAACCTAACTTCCATTCACCCTAGTCCTTTATGTCAACATCGGCAGTAGTAATGTATTGTAGCAGACCCACAGCTCTGGGGACAAGAGACATGAGGTCACACACTGATGTGACCTTGGGCAAGTTACATGAACACTCTGAAACTTCGTTTCCTCATCTGTGAAATGAAAGCAGAGAACTTCTAAGTTTATTGCACTACTATATGCAAAGTGCTCAGCACGGAACAATCACAAAACAATCGGTACAGACTGCTGATGCTACTGTCATCGTTGTTAATAACCATCACTAGTGATTACAGAAGACACAATCCCGCAGATATATCCCTTAAAACATCTTAGTATGAACAGCATGATGTAATTTGTATACAGATAACTGTCATCTATACCCAGGGGGTGGTAGAAGAACATTTGAATCATCTCATCATAAATCCACACTCCAGAAGTGAGTAAGGTCTTGCCTTTCAGTGTTTTCATCTATATCTATACCAGAGGGTGCATTCATTAGCCTAAGGGATGAGAGATAGTACAAAGTGTCAAGTTGTCAAACAAGACTCACATAAATTGGAGCTCTTACCCAGTATCAAGACTTACTAACAATTTCAAGGATACAAGTAATTGGGAGGCACAGGTAAAGCAGAGGGGGGCCTGGGGCCCCAGAAGAACCCCTCAAGTCCTTCCTTCTTACATTTGCATGTACTTTGAGGTCTCTAAGTATTGCATGGGGCCCATCACTTACACAAAGGGAGATGTGTAGGTTATGAAATATCTCTGCTTTTATACCCAAATTGTCACATAGCCCGGATGACACTTTCCAGGGAGTCATGGGCCATAAATCCATAGACTCTAAGTCTCCTTACCATAAGCAATTTTACACAGACCAGTGACATCCTGTTGAAAACACTCCTGTCAGCCACCATTAGTGTTACCATTACTGGCTTGCCATTAAGGTCTGAAATTGGCATGTTTTCAAGAGATTTTACCCACCTTCTTTCTTTGCCAAAGCACCCCTGCAAGAAACAAAAGGACTAGATTACAGGCCTGCTCTTAACCATCCTTTCCTCAATGTTAGAAACACATTTTCATCAGTTACTTCAATTGTGCTCAAGGAAAGTGTCTGGCTAGAAAGACTGACAGTATTACTGCCCTTGCAAAAATGGGTATAAGAAATAAACTATCAAACCCCAAAGGGTTGACCTCTGGAACAGTGTTCCAGGTCTAGAGTGTGCCCTCCCACTTCCCTCAGCTTAACAAAGGATTTTGTCCCCTGTGTAGAAAGTTCTCTGATTCTGCCACCAGAATATCGTGGCCTCTGCCTCCAAGGGGATCTTTTGTGCAAGGTGCTTGTCAAAGAGCCTAAGAATGGGTGTGGACTTGACCTGAGTTTAGAGAAAGACGTAGAACTCTTCTTTGCTGCTTCTAATCAATAGGGCTTTGTAATAAATGTAGTACTGTAGCAGAACTAAATGTTAGCTTTGTTTTCATTCTAATTCACCACCTGATGGCAAATGTGGGGGGTAGGGCGTAATGTCCTACCTTCCTCAAAACATCAAATTTGCCAAAGACCCTAGCAATTATCAAAAGGATGAATTAGTCGAGAGCAGGTAGCAGAGAAGTTGGGAGAACCTGGTCCTTGGGCTGCTCTGCCACTATCAAACTAGGTCACTTTGGCTTAGACAGTGCCCCTTCTTGCCTCAGTTTCCTCATCTGGACTAAATCCCACTCAGATCTCTGTTCACAGAGTGATTTTCTCCTTGTTGTAACAGCTTTGTGTCCTACTAGAGGGCACAATGATAAAATATAGGGGAGAAGGGAGGGAAGGAGACAGCAGCAATTTACTTAACTGAAAAATGAGCAATAAAAGGGGAAAGCTAACTGTGGCCATGTGGTTGTGGAGATTGGGGGGTCTGGATGGCTGGGAGAGAAGCTTATTCTTCAATGCCCCCTCTTGTCTATGAGAAAGTTGAAATATGGGACCTGAGGAAATTCAAATAAGTAGAAGGAAAAAAACCTGTTAATATCCAGGGTGATTATATAAATTGTTGTCCAAACTAGGACTCTTTTGACAGTGCTAGGGGACATTATGAAGAATTACTTCAGAGCAGGCATAAACTATAGCTGTCCCAGGCACAGCAGGATGAATGGTAGCTGCTTCACAGCTGGCCCCACATGCACATGGACATACAAAAGTTAGTCAAGCACTGCCTACCACGAGGAAGGATGAGCCAAGGTAACAAGTTCTTTCAAAATATTTATTTTTAAACATGAAAACATTCAAGCAAATATGGAAATTTAAAAAATGTAACTTGCTATTGTCATTTTTTACTCTTAATTACTATTTTAGTTTAATTGATGGTCTTATTTTATCTCTTGTCCTTGATAAAGAACTTTAACCCTCAAGAAATAAGAGAGAGAGGGAGGCAGAGAGAGCGGTTTCCCCTCACCAACGGTATGAATATTTTAAGTAGGCAAACTAGAAAGTATTTTTCAAGCTTCAATTAAAAGGCTACTCAACTAACCAGCCTCCCTTTTATATCATGTTCATCATTAAAAATTAATCTAGTAATTTCAGCTTTTCAAATAAATTAGGGAAAGTAGTACCTTGCTTCAGGAAAAAAAATATATTTGTGAGAGCAAGACTGAACAGAGTGAAACTGCTAAATCAAAAGGGGTGTAATGTAAATGCCAACTACAGGAAATGGTTAAATAAATTCTAATGCACTCGTATAAAGGGAAATTGTGCAACTATTAAAACTAATAATTTAGAATGATATTAACAAAGAAAGATGTTTATGATATATTATGTTCAAAAAAGGAATATTGAAACACATCAAGTATTTTTAAATCTATGAGTTCATAATGATACCAAAAGAAAAAAAAAAACCTTCTGGTTCTCTTTTGGGGACTGATAAGGAACCACCATTATTTAGAAATCTGGGACATAAAGGAAAAGAATCAAGCATTTATCTTGCCCTTGGGTTAATTATGTCTATGGGTAACCAAATAGTTGGTGAGGGGAATTTATCTTGACAGAAGTATCTTAGCCAATAAACAAAAAAAGATGTGATAGGATTAGAGGATTACTATTTTATACCTTCTAATGAATTTATACATGTACTAGGTTTCTTGGGCTGCCCTGACAGAGTACCACAGAATGGGTGGCTTAAACAACAGAAATTTATTTCCTCACAGTTCTGGAGGCTAGAAGTCCAAGGTCACAGTGTCCACAGTGTCGGTTCTTTCTGAGGCCTCTCTCCTTGGCTTATGGGTGGCCATTTTTCTCCCTTTGTCTTCACATGGTCATCTTTCTGTTTGTGTCTGTGTCCATATTCCCTCTTCTTATAAAGATACCTAATGACCCCATTTTAACCACCTCTTTAAACACTCTATCTCCAAATATAGTCATATTCTGAGGTACTGTGGGCTGGGACACAGTTGAATTTGGGGAGGACCACATTTCAGTCCATAACAATAGATCTACATAACATTACAATAAGAGAAATACAAGGCATCATATACCTCCTGAGGGATGTGCACAATGCCATTTATAAAGGAGACTTAACTAGTAAGAACAGAATCTGAATCTGATCAAGATTTGAGATCTAACTAGCAATTTAGAGGGACATTATAAATGACGCCATGGGAAGAAATCAGCAAAATTCAGACTGAGAAACGCTATAGAACAGATGATCAAGTTTCTTCAATAAATAAACTGGAAGGGAAAAGAAATAGAGGAGTAAATAAATAAATAAAAAGTCTGCTGCCTTCAGTACCTCTTGTGGGTGGCAATTCTAGTTATGCTAATGGGTAGAAGCTTATTGCTTCACTAATCCTTCTTGCTATTGGAGTTTGGGGCTATTAAGGCACATTCCCCTGTGGAGTAATATAACATGTGAGATCATGTCCAACCAACATTTGAATGGTGAAAAGTGTATGTTTCACAGGCATGCCATAAAAAGTATAATTATACCCATTAAATATGAAGCATGTGAATTCCAAAGGTTACTGAATACATGATGTTATTTAACAAAGTGAAACTGGATATGAGTTGACTGAAATTAGAGCTTATTTCCCTTCTGAAAAGTCCATCTGTGGACCCCAAGAAGAAAGATTCATTTGATGTGAACACCAAGAAGTTTCATCTGCTGAGATGAACTCCCTATGGTCAACCAAGGGCCCAAAATTTGTAAATAATGAGTACTCTTTGCTGGTGACCATTGTCACATACTCTGTATACTGGGAAGAACCTCAGACTGACCTCTCAGCTTCCCTCACTATGCCAGCTTGTTTCCGCCTTCTGAGTTAACCACTGCAGGGAAAGCGTGATTTTGTCTTTTGATCAATAAACTGAGACCTGTCCTGTCCAATCAGAACTGCTCCATAACAACCATCAGAAGTAATACTGGCCAATCAGGACTGTGCTATTCAGACCATCAGAACCATATGAATTTGGATACCTCATCTACATAAAACATAACTAATTGGAAACTGGGGTGGGAACTTTCCATTTAAACACGGTCTCCCCTTCGTCTCAGTGGAGCACACTTTTGGTTTCCACCAGAGGCTGCATTTCCCCAGTTTGCAAACTGTTTCACCTGAATAAAGTCTCTCCTTTTCTGAACCTCTTTGGGAATTTTGGTTTACACATCCCTCTCTTTAGAGAGTGAACTGATGGGAGCATTCTCCCCAGCCCAGCCCTCTCCTATCTCACTTGAGAAAGTCGTGAAGCAATGGTCAAGAATTGGCCTGGTAATACCCCTCTCTCCTCCTGTGTGCACCAGAAAACTTCATTGGGGCTGGCTCATACACACTTATTTAGTGCCTAATGCAGAGAGTACTATTTGGCAGCATGGTGGAAGGTTGGAAGGGCTAGGAGGATGGGGGCAAAAAATAAAATGACTTTTTAAACACTGGCCTAACATCAGAAGACTGAAAACTAATTGAGGTCACACACACATACACACCACTAATACTAGAAAAACAATTACAGAATTATAAGCATTCCCTGCTGTTATGGACTTAATTGTACACACACATACACACACACACACACGCACACGCACACGCCCACATACACACACACACACAAATCTATAAGTTGAAGCCCTTATCCCCAATGTGAATGTATTTGGACATAGAGCCTTTAAGGAAGTAATTAAGGTAAAATGAGGTCATAGGGTGGGGCCCTAATCCAATAGGACTGGTGTCCTTACAAGAAGAGGAAGAGAAGCAAGGAATGTGCCTACAGAGGAGAGGTCATAGGAGGGAGGACATAGTCATATGAGGGACAGCTTTCTGCAAGCCAAGGAGAGAGATCTCACCAGAAACCAATCCTGCCAGCCCCCCAGTCTTAGACTTCCAACTTCCAGAACTGCAAGAAAAAAATATTTATGTTGCTTAAGTACCCAGTCTATGGTATTCTCTTGTGGCAGCCCCAGCTGACTAAGACACCTGCAATTCACATTTCTTCACTTCACAGGAAGTAATTCACATTCTTCACTTTCATCTACATCTTCACTCTTCAAGAATAGCCACTCCATGTAGGCCCACAGTGGCCATGGAAATCCCCTTGCTTGTCCCCACCATCTTGTGGAGTCCTTTTCCAAATGTACTGTGTCTGGAATGCCAAAACCCAGGAACACAGTGAGCCCAGGTAGAACCTTCGGGTGAATTAGAAAAAGGCCCCTTGTCTGAGTCAGGACAGCCCCGGGGGAGTCCAGCAGGGTGAGGTGACAGTACCTATAGACTAATGAGAAAATGGTGCCCCTCCCACTGTACAGCCCCAGCCCCATGCCAAGCAATAGCCAGCAAGCAGAACTCTGCTGGGCTGCTTGGCCTGCTGCTCTTGTGTACAACCGCACGCAGAGCTCCAGCCCAAACCCTTGACACACCTGTTCAATGGTCAGCCTCTTACCTCAGGCCAAGGCAGCTCCCATGGGGGAAGATTGCAGTTGGACTAGACACAGAGATAGTTAACCCCCGAAAGTCCCTCCTCCTCATTCTCCATCACAGGCTCCAGCCCTAGTCCCATCAGCAGACGGAGGCCATGGTCCACACTCACCACCCATTCCAGAACCTCAGCCCAGCCTAAGTCTGGGTATCCCTGTGACCTTTAGATAGTGCCTCCTTCACCACTTTCACCCCATGTGCTTTTGTCATCCCCTAAAAGATAAAGGGGCGAATGATTTACCGTATTTTGCCATGTGTAATGTGCACTTATTTGCCCAAAGTTGTGAGGGAAAAGTAAGGATGCACATTGTACATGGTTGGTACTAATTCCGTATCCATATAAATGTTTTTAATTCTTTTATTTATGCTTGTGAGTTAGAAGTGTAACTCTAGAAATCAATAATCATATCCGTATGCAAAATAATACCTGGAAATATAATAATCGGTTTTGTTGAACTTACGATGAACTTGCAACGATGAAGAGTTCTTGGCCTTTTATAAGGTGTGAATATTGTAAACTTGTTACCAGTATATAAAATTTCTTGTATCATAATATGTTAAAAAAAATAAATGCTAAAATTCCTTTATAATACAAAAATCAAGTACCTAAATGTAAACAAATAAAAATTTGAATTAAAAAATTAAAATGAAAGATTTTTTTCCCTGAAAGTTTAGGCCAAAAATGTAGGTACACATTATACACGGGAGCACATTATACACAGCAAAATATGATAATGTCCCCAGAGGCACTTAAGAGGGAGCTTCTTACATTATCTGTTTCTTAATTGTTGCTGATAGAGAATTCCCCTGGAGGCTTCCAAGGTGGTCAAGAAGGGGAGGGGGCCGTCACCCCTCAACTCCCCAGTGGCCCCTACCCCCAAGGCTCTCAGCCCAGGCAGGGACTGTCAAAGCTCTTTCAGAAAGGGTCACCTGTGCAAAATTAACATCCTACTGTTACCCCAGTGGTATCTCCCATTCAAAAGGATGTCCCATGTAAGGGCAGATTGAAGAATCTAGCTCAATATTGATTTTTAAAAAGAATGAAAGTGCACCAACACTGTCATGGAAAAAATGCAAATTCAGACTGAAGATAATAATTGGGCTCCCCTTAGTCTTCTAATCCCTTTCGTTCTGTTCATGAACAGCTGATAGCTGATCAGTACTCTTCTGATACAACATCTGAGAACCAAGAATGAGGGTCACATACCTCGTCTTGGATGTGATCATGAACGAGGCTAATCGATGGACAACCAACTCCACCAAAAGCTTGGTGGGATTTGAAAGAGTTTTGTAAAAATCTTCCAGCCAAAAAGGCTTCCTCAGCTCCTTGTCACAGGGCTTTATTCTTTTGGCCTCATTCTTGGCCCTTTTAAAATGCACCTATTTCTGGAAACAATGGCATAAGGAACTCTTGCTACCACACGTCACAGGACAGCCATTAAAAGAACGGGTTGTGAAGACAGGTTTAGGGGTTCAAATCCTGGCTTCTCCACTCACTGCTGTATTACCTTGGGAAGGTTACTTATATTCTTCTGGAGCCCATTGCTTCATTTGTACAGTGAAGAGCGTGAGTACTATGTTCATAGGCTTGCTGGAAGTATGAGAGGAGGGAATATGTAAGTTGGTTAACACAGTGACTGACATGCAGTAAGCAATCAATAAATGTTAACTATCACTAGTTTATAATACTCAAGTATAAATTAGTCTATCAGCTCTGTCCCTTAAAGGATGGCAAAAATTTAGACATGATTGGTTTTAAGTTAACTGACCGAAGAGTCAGTAATTCTAGCTTCTCCCAGTTGTCATCTGCCTCTTCTCCAATGTCACCCTCTCTCAGGCTGATGTCACCCTCCCTCTCTCCAAAATCAGTCATCCTCACTGCAGTGCCACTACTTGCCCCCTGTTCCTTGGGGCTTTACATCCCACACATAAGTTGAAGAAGCTTCACCTGGTCCAACACTTTGACTGGAAACTGGAATGTAAGACAGAAAATACTGAAAGTTGTTGAAAAACCAAGTCAGGAACACTTCGCTGAGGGCAAGATGAATATGGCTGAAATCCTGTCCCTCTCAAGTGGCTGTAAATTTGATTTAATCAGAAAAGCATGGGTTAAAGATTTAATAGAAACCCACCTACAGTTTGGAAAGAAGAAGAGTAAAAAGAGAACAAGTTATTGACATTTTTACTGCCTAGCAGGAGATGCATGTCTGGCCCAAGTGAGTGAATCAGAGTTTCCATAAGCATTGGAAAATGGATAACGTGCCAATCAATCTCTCTCCCTCTAAAATGGAGCTGGCAGCAACAATCAAGCTGTTCACCAGGTGATCACCAGCTCTGCTCCTAGACTTACAGGGCCAATAAGGACAGTTGGGTTGGAATTTAGTTGAAAATCTATGATAAGGATTTGTTCTGTCTCATCTCTGATATGGACAGCCTTCAAGATTTGAAGCTGAATCTCCCTAGCATACAGGTGAGTATGTGTGTCTCTGCAAATTATCTGAAGACAGCAGGAATCCCCACCACCATTCCAAAATACCTCCTCTACCATTTGAGTCATTGTTTTGAGTTATCTTCAGGTGGCTTGCTTTCCTAACACTCTTTTTAAAATTATAAATATTCTAGAGTGATAATGAAATAAAATGTTATCAGATATTAATGGCAGAGGGTGAATTGGTTATCCATTTGCTTCCCTCATGGTGGGGAGTCAAAATCTGGTTTTGGGGGAAGGGATTTGGCATTAGACAGAACAGCAGAGATGGCTGAGGACCAACAAAGGCCCATGCTCCTCCTCCACAGAATCAAGTTGTTGCTGGGGAGCCAGCCAAGGACTATAGTTCCCAGCTGCCCTTGCACTTGGGTGGAGCTACACGTCTTGCCAATGGAATGTGGATGGAAGTGATATATGTCACTTCTGGACTGATACAGTTGGGTATTAGATGCATGATTCTCCACACCCTTCCCCTATCTGCCAGCTGGGTGACACCAGGCCTGCCTTATTGTAGCAGATTAAAGTAGCTTGGATCCCTGAGCCCCGTGGAAGACAACTGCCTGACTCAAGATGGACTATGACAGTGAGATTTGTGTGTGTGTGTGGGGGGGGGGGGGGTTGTGCAGCCATTAATATGACTTCAAGAGAGGGGCATTGACAGAGAATAGGCCTGTGTGAGGAGCTCTCCCAGATATGATTGTGGGGAGAGAAGGCCATGGGCATATCAGGAGAAGAAGGAAGGTGCACAGCAAGTAACTCATGCTTGGTCAGGGATTCCCAGATGGTAGCCACCCCAGTCAAGTCACATGAGGTCACTTGGCAAAAGGAACAAGAATCCAATGCCCCAGATAGGACTTGTTTTGTCACAGAAACGCTTTCCTGCATTTTGTTGAGAATGATAGGTTGTTTTAATTTTCATTTTGGTTTTGATTTGGCTTTCACAAGACTGGAAAAGCCATCCAAAATAAATGTAGTTTATCCCTAAGCTTCTCTGAATACTTGGAAATAAAATTCCAACAAAAGTGTCTCCTCAATCCACATAAGAAAGGTCTGACAATTAAGTTCACGAACTTGTTGTTAACCTCTTTTGATATCAGAGGGATTATTCATTATGCATTTGTACCAATTGGACAAGCAGTTAACGAAGTTTACTATTTGGAAGTGCTGAAAAGGCTGCATGAAAAAGTTAGATGAAAACAACCTAAACTTTACGCCAACAGTTCATGGCTCTTGCATCAAGACAATGTACCGGCTCACACGGCACTGTCTGTGAGGGAGTTTTTAGCCAGTAAACAAATAACTGTATTGGAACACCCACCCTACTCACCTGATCTGGCTCCCAATGATTTCTTTCTTTACCTGAAGATAAAGGAAATATTGAAGGGAAGACATTTTGATGACATTCAGGACATCAGGGGTAATATGACAACAGCTCTGATGGCCATTCCAGAAAAAGAGTTCCAAAATTTCTTTGAAGAGTAGATTAGGTGCTGGCATCAGTGCATAGCTTTCCAAGGGGAGTACTTCGAAGGTGACCATAGTGTTATTCAGCAATGAAATATGTAGCACTTTTTCTAGGATGAGTTCGCAAACTTAATTGTCAGAACTCTATACATGCTAATGTACTCATTTCAGTGGTTTTCGAACCTCCAAACTGAGATTTGGACCTGGTGGCAGAGCAAGGTGAAGCAAAGTCATTGGTGGTAAACATTTTACCCTTTAGTCACCTATCCTTAGTGTCTGTCATATGGCACACTTCCTAGTGCTAGGAACTATTCTAGGAACTTGGCATAGATCAGTAAATGTCTGTTGAATAAATAAATGAAAAGCTTTCCAAAACCATTCATCTTCTCTGTCAATCAGTCAAAATATCTTCTAAGTGGCTTCTATGCAAGCAAGACTCCCCCAGCCTCCTTTCTCTATAAATGCTGGGAAGGGGGTAGGGTAAGACAAAGTGGAAACAATATCAAACAATATTTTCCTACATCATAGCTTTGGTTAAGTGTTGGCCCAGATCGGAACCAGCCCATTCATCCCAATGACAATTTCTGCCCCAAGCCTTCTTAGGATGTCTACAGCTGAATTAACTTGGTTCTTTCTCTAATGAAGGCTCTTGAAAATCCCAATGAGTAATATCCTCAGTGAAGTCCTAAAACACACACACACACACACACATGCATGCACTGAGTTAAATAGTATTGAACTCTTTAACAATCAGTGTTCTAGGAGGCAAACAGCAGAAAACAATTCCAGCTAAGTTAAGCGGAGAAGGAATTTATTGGCAGTGCATTGACTATCTCACAGAATCAATGGAAGTTTGGAGAATCCAGGTCAGAAGAAAGAGAAGAGCAAAAGGAAATAAGGCACTGAGATCATACCCTGAGAACAGTCTTCTTAGAACACTGTCACTGATGCTATTGTCACTGGACTCTTGTATAGCTCAGCCACAGAGAATAATCTCTGCGTATCCTATGCCACTGTCACTCAAGTTTCCAAGTCCTAAGCAGGAGCATCCAATTAACTCAGGGTAGGTCACATGCCTACACCCTAGCTGCCAGGGAGCTAGGAGAGGTGATAATTGTCCCACTCCATTTTCTAAAGTAGGTTATTTGGAGACTGCATGTCAAAAATAACATATACCTGTTGCAGTCCATCCTTTTGGTTCCCCGACATTTCCTCATACTCTTATTCCAATATTTAAATGACCTAGATGTTCCTAACATAATACAACTATCCTTTAAAATACTGAAAGTACTTTTAACTGTCTCCAAGGAAAGCTCCCATAGTATATCAATAATTCTGTCCAGCTCAAAGATTTGATTTCTAGACCATATCCATTCCGCTTCCAGTTCTGTTGCCACTCTCTCTCTTGATATTCAGTATTCTAGGTATTAATTATAAACTAACCATCAACAATATTATAGTCAATGAGAGAATGGGAAAAGAAAGGAAATTAATTATAATTATAAATATATATTACACAAAACAAAGAATTAGTAGAGAATACAGTTCATGCTTCTGATATGTGATGGCGGTGTCTCCCAACCTTCATTGCTTACTTCATGTTCTTTTGCACCCTGGCACCTGTTATAAGCTATTGACCTGGAAATACCTTCTCCTCTATTTCAATGAGCAGGAAAGTAAAATAAAACAGAATTTTAAAACCCATATAACTTGCTTTCATCTAATAGTGACAATACACCATCACTGTCTTTCTTTGGGGATGTGTCGTATCATCAGCTCTGTGCCATACTCTAGCTCGTAGTAATATTTCCCACACCACTATCATCTAGGATAGTGTACTCACCCACAGTACTGATGGATGAGAGGGTGCAGAAATCAGAAAGTTGCTTTTACTAGAGGATTTTGTAAATACACAGAATCAAAAATAAACACCATGAAAATACTTGGGCTTGTCATCTCAGTAAAGTTTCCAGGGCCCAGTGATCTAGAACGTTGATTTCCATGCCTGTCAGTCTGGAATATTCTAGTTTTAAAGTTTTAGTATTCAATGGAGAAATAATTTACCAGAAGACACAACAATAGTAATGGCCTCTTCGAGATGTCCATATTCTAATTCCTAGAACCTGTGGATGTGTTTGGTTACATGCCAAAGGAGAATTAAAGTTGATAGTCAGCTGACATTAAAAGAGGAAAATTATACTAATGGGTACACTTAGAGTCATATTATGAAGTTTACAATAATTCACAATTTTTAAGTCCTGTTCATGTTCTGCACTAGCCAAATTTGATCGAAATCAAGACTTTGATGGCATACTAAATTTTGCACTTCCCCCAAAATGTAGTATTGCTTTGGTTTACTATATTAGTATATGGAAGGATAATTCTCAGGGACTTTATTTGACCATTCCTCCCATAATATCCTTGACTTTATGGATCAGAGAGCCAACGTGGGGGTTCTAGATTATATACATAGATGATAGATGGTAGATAGATAGATAGATAGATAGATAGATAGATAGATAGATAGATGATATAGATATACATATACATATATAATCTTCCAACTTTACACTCACACAATGGAAAGATAATGACAGGCTGTGGTTTATTATAAAGCAAAGCAAACTCAGGCCAAAAATCCATAAATTTGATCTCCTTAAACTCCCAACAAAACCAGTAAATGACATTGACATTCTGATTCCATAGAAATTAGCCTTATCTTGGAACTAGTGTTAATAATAATTCCACAAAAGGACTAAATTTTACCCTACCCCCTGTGCAGAGTTACCTTAGTAAATAGACATGGTCCCTTTGCAAATTATTTAAAGAAAGAATCATGGCACGTGTGTACTTGTGCTGATACTACAGTGTCCTCCTTATAGGAAGTCTGATTCACAGAGTTTGGGTCTGGCAGCTAACCTGGTCTTAGGTGTTAGTTAAGGGCCATGATTTGATCACCACACTTTTAGGGAATTTTTGTTTGTTTGCTTTACAGATCAGGTAGACTCTTAGTAGGATGACTGTTTGTTTTAACTCTGGAGTCCCTAAAATTAACTAGCCCCAATGTGGACCAGAACATTTAAATCATTGCTCTTTCTAGACACTAGCCATCATTGGGTAGCAATTTTGATTCTCTTAAAAGTAGCTCTTTGGCCTCTTTCATTCCAGAATTCTCTCACTTTGACTGAAATCAGGAGAAACCCATTTCAGCTACGATGTTTCCTACCAAAAGACAGAAGACTCCCATACAGCGCTCGTCAAAGACATTAATACTTCCTCTCACCGATCTATTTCATAATGCCTTAATGAAGAGTAATGCATAGGCCCTCTTCAGTGGCATTTTCAGTACCACCCTTAGTTCCAAGAAACCACATCCCTTGCACTAAACTCTGCACCCTATAGGGCCCCATTCTGGCCTTCCTCTGACTGTGCCCTTCTCCATAGGTGAGGTGTCTCCTAAGGTTACGGTGGTCAACTGTCGCCAAAGCTGCAGTTTCATCTAAAGTTTCAGCTGTGTGGGGAGTTGGGGGTGGATCTGCTTCCAGCCTCATTTAGATGGTTGTTGGCAGACCTCTGCCCCTCACAATATGGGTCTATAGAGTGTCTCATAATATGGCAGTTTAATTCTCCCAGAGCAAGTGATCTGAGAGAGTGAGAGAGAGCGCCCCCAAGTTGGAAGCCCGTGTGTTCATAGCCTAATCTCTGAAGTGACATTGTATCTGCTATACTCTATTTATTAGAAGGACTTCACTTAAATCCAGCCCAACACAAAGGGAGGAGATTACACAAGGATGCAAATACCAGGAGGCTAGTATTGGGCAATCTTAGAGGCTGCCAGCACATCTTCCTTAGTGGGGGGGTTCAGGAATATTCCCAAACAGGAAGGGTCTTTGTACAGGCAATAAAACAATCAATGTATATTAGGTAAATTCAATACCCATGAGTAAGGAAACCAATACAGACCCTGGAAAAATAAGGTAAGAGGTCATAGAACAATTTTAGAAGTTCTCCATTCCATTTTGGTTAGTTCCTGTGACACTTGTACAGGTCTAAACATTTGTGTGTGTAGATAGACAGTGCCCACATGGTGTGATTCAACAAAGAAAGTCTGTCTCCTGAGACGAAGGGGGCCTCTATCCCCAGCTCCCATGCTTCCATTCTCATTTTCTCACACTTTGTGCATTCCAATATTAGAAAGATGCTCTTTGAGCATATGACTCTTGATTTAAGACAAACACCTCTGAGTCTTTTAACATGGGAAAGATTTATCATTCATACCTTGGTATGAATTTAGTGACTCAGATCATTTCTTGAACATACATTGATTGTAAAAGAAAAATACAGGAAAAAAGAAATACCAGCAGGATTCCTAGATATGGTTGTGAGATGACGATTCCATCCAAGAAAAGAAGGAGCATTGAGCATTGAAAGGAGGTAGAACAAACCCAACCTTCATTTTTTTTCATTTTGCCCACAATTTTGAGCCAGCAACAAATAATAATGTTGTACTTATGTATAATTCTTGCTTTATCTGACACTTTAGCCTTATGACAAGAATGTTAGGTAGTTGTCATCTCCCCTATTTAATAGAGGAAGTCAAGTGACTTTCCCAAGTTCACATAGTTATCTTGTTATTTTACAACAGAATCAGAATTACAATCAAAGGATGTATGTTCTAATATAAATGCTCTTTCTACTAATTATCCTCCAGTCTAAGGAAGGGAGAGTACCAAAACTGGGGATGAAGGATAATAAAATGGGTTTTCACAATGATCACTAGGGAAAAACTCATCAATGACAAGGAGAGTTGTCACTCCTTGTACACTGACAGCACAGTAAAACAAATCCCTACTTGAATTGATGGCAAACCATTTTCTAGGCATTAAGGATTTTTCACTCTAATCTTGAACACTCAAACTTGATTAGATGGAACATTTGTGAAAGGGCAGTTTAAGTTGAACAGAAAGCCATATAGTTTTGACACCAAAGCATGCAGACTCTGTGAGGGAGCTTTGGCATATCATGGCTTCTATAAGTAAAGTTTCTATCTCAGCAGCAGTATTTTAGAGCCTAAAATCACTTCATCATTTTCAATGGTTCATCAAGATACAGCCAAGGATAAGATGGTACTGGGATAAGCCATGAGATTTGGACAACTTGTTAAGTTCTGATTTTTATCTTCTCTTCCAAACTTGAGAGTAAAGAGCCAAAATATGTTGCTTAAAAACAAAGAAGGGCAAATTTTTCTGTGAAGTGCTAGCTAGTAAGCATGTTAGACTTTATGGGTCAGGAGGGTCTATGTCACAACTATTCAATGCACTGTTCTAGGGCAAAGGTAGCCATAGGCCATAGACAAATAAATGGTCATGACCAGGGCTGACTCTGCACTTAGACCTAGAGCGTGAGCATCATCTTAATCTTTGAACACTGGACAAGGTACCTTGCTTGTCTCACCCAATCTCAGCTTTGGGTGTGGCTGTGTTTCAATAAACTTTTATTTACAAAAACTGTCAGCATCATAATAGTCAAATGGTGGAAATAACTTAAATGTCCATCAACTGAGGAGTGGATGAACAAAAGTGGTATATCCATCCATGAAATATTATTGATGAGTAATAATTCAGTCATAAAAAGGAATGAGGGATGTTCTGTTCAAGATGATAGAATAGGAAAATGCTGTGATTGACTCCTCCCATGAACATATCAAAATTACAACTAAATTATAATCAACCTAGAGAATCATCTGAAGACTAGCTGAACAGAAGTCCTATACCTAAGGATATAAAGAAGCCACATTGAGACTCATAGTAGGGGAGGAGACATGAAACAGGCTGGCCCCACACCCATGTTTGGCAGTTTAAATCAAGTGGGATCCCAAGCCTGGATAACCAGTGCAGAGGAGAGCCACAACACCTGGTTGTGAAAATCAGTGGAAATTCCAATCTTCTGGGTGAGATTGAAGGCTGCTAGAAACCCAGATGTCCTGTTAAAGGGCCCACACACAGACTCTCTCCCTTCCAGGTACTCATCCTGGGCTCTGGCAGATGGACAATTGCTCAAGTGGCACCAGAAACATTCAGGGAGAAAGCAATAAGGGTTGGAGAGACAGCTGCCATTGTCCCTGTTTTGAGCTATCCTCCTGTGAAGCCTGTATGTGGGCACCATTCTTCCCCTGTTGAGTCCTCCATCCACACAGCCAAATCTGAATCTGCATTACCCTCGTAAACTCTACTTGCTCCACCCTGATGACCCGCCTTGGCTGGTTGATTGGTTACAGTCTTCCTTTAAAAAAATCTCAAAAGTCCTCAGGCCCTAGGCAGGGCATACCTCGCATCAGTATGCCCTTTAGTTGATTGGCCCCAGGCTCAGCACTGGTGACAAATCTGAATCTGCATTAACCCGGTCAACAATAATCACACCTCCCTGGGTATGTACTGAAACCCTGCCTCACCCAACTCTCGATCCACCCAGGGCTCTTTCATAGGCTGAGCCTTACGGGCAGGCAGCATGCAGCAGCAGGCCTTGGGGTGCCCTTTGCCTTTTGCTGAGCAATCCCAGGGCTGGTACTGGTGGCAGCAGACCTCAGTTTGCAGCGTGGCCTCTCCCATGAGCTTACAGGTTCAGCCCAGGCAGCTACCAAATGTCAATCACTTTGTAGCTCTTACCAGGTAGCACCAGGCCAGTCACAGGAAGCAGATGATGTTGACCTGCCCTGGAGCCTTTCCCAAGAGACCCCAGAACCAACATGCCCAGTGGCCAGCTTCGAACCAAAACAGAATACCATGCAATCAGCCATTCAAAAGGCACACCCAAAGGGTGGTCTCGGCAGGCACCAGAGCCTGCTGGGGCAAATGCCACTCCATGGGGTCAGTCCCCTCACAGCAGCTCATACTTTGCAGTGGTAGCCAGTCCTCAAAACCAGTCAACCTGAGGGTCAATCCCACCCAATGACATGCTAAAAGCAATAAAGTCACAATTACAACAGGAGGGTACTTACAACTCACACAAGGGCCAGACATAAAGCACCCAGCTCAGGTGACCAGAAAGACTGCATCACTGGGTCCCACAGCACACATTCTACATAAGGCCAGACTGCCAAGACTGGGAGACATATGGGAACAGTTGATTCTATGAATCAACCTAATACATAGAAACAAACACATAAAGCAGACAAAATGAGAAGACAAAAAAAAACATATCCCAAATGAAAGAACAGGAGAAAACTCCAGAAAAAGAACTAATGAAATGGAAGCAAGCAATCTACCAGATACAGAGTTCAAACTGCTAGTTATAAGGATGCTCAAGGAACTTAGTGAGAACTTCAACAAATACATAGTAAGCATAAAAAGGACATAGAAACCATAAAAAAGAACCAGTCCGAAATGAAGACTACAATAACTAAAATAAAAAACACACTAGAAGGAATCAACAGCAGATTAGATGAAGCAGAGGACCGAATCAGTGATCTGAAAGACAACACAGCAGAAAACAATCATAAGAGAAAAAATAATCCCCCAAAATGAGTATAGTTTAAGAGATCTCTGGGACAACATCAAGCATAGCAACTTATACATTATAGGATACCCGAAGGAAAAGAGACAGAGCAAGGAATGAGAACCTACGTGAAGAAATAATAATGGAAAATTTCTATGACCCAGCAATGGAAATAGACATCCAAGTCCAGGAAGCACAGAGAGTTCCAAACAAGATGAACCCAAATAGGCCCACACCAAGACATGTTTTAATTAAAATGCTAAAGGTTAATGACAAAGAGAGACTACTCTTAAAAGCAGCAAGAGAAAGGCAGTCAGTTACCTACAAGGGAGTTCCATAAGACTGTCAGCTGATTTCGCAAAAGAAATTTTGCTGGCTGGAGGGAAAATTCAAAGTGATGGAATTAAGGGAACTACAACCAAAATTGCTCTACCCAGCAAAGCTATAATTAAAATTGAAAGAAAGATAAAAAGCTTCCCAGACAAGAAAAAGCTCATCAACAACAAACCAGCACTACAAGAAATGTTAAAGAGACTTCTTTAAGAAAAAAAGGGGGAAGAAAATCATAAATATGAATAATGAAATGGCAATAACTATGTATCTTTCAATAATCAGTTTAAATGTAAATCAAAAGATATAGGGTAGCTAAACGGATGAGAGAATAAGATCCATACTTATGCCATCTACAAGAGACCCACTTTAGATCAAAAGACACACACAGACTGAAAGTAAAAAAATAGAAAAAGATGTTACATACAAATGGAAATGAAAAGAAAGTTGAGGTAGCAATACTTATATCAGACAAAATAGACTTTAAAGTAAAGGCTATAACAAGAGACAAAGGACATTTTACAATCATAAAGGGATCAATTCAACAAGAGGATATAACTCTTGTAAACATTTATGCACTCAACATAAGAGTACTTAAATACATAAAACACTCTTAATGGACATAAAGAGAGACATTAACAGTAATACAGTCATTGTAGAGGATTTTAACACCCAATTGACATCAGTGGCTATATCTTCCAGATAGAAAATCAACAAGGAAACAACAGCCTAAAATGACACATTAAACCAGGTGGATTTAATTGATAGTCTTAGAACATTTTATCCCAAAGCAGCAGACTATACATTCTTTTCAAGTGTACGTGGAATATTTTTCAAAGATAGAAAACATGTTAGGCCACAAAATAAGTCTCAATAAATTTAAGAAGATTGGAAATCGTATCAAGCATCTTCTCCAACCACAACGATAGGAAACTAGAAATCAATCACAAGAAAAAAAAAAAAAAACTGGAAAAGCACACAAACAAAAGGAGGATAAATAACATGCTACTAAACAATGACTGGGTTAACAATGAGATCAAGGAAGAAATCAAAAGACACCTTGAGACAAATGAAAATGAAAGCACAGCAAACCAAAATCTATAGGATTCAGCAAAAGCAGTGCTAAGAGGGAAATTCATAGCGATAGAGGACTACATCAGGAAAAAAATCTCATATAAACAATCTAAGCTTACACCTAAAGGAATTAGAAAAACAACAAAAACAGCCCAAAGTGAGTAAAAAGAAAAGAAATAATAAAGATCAGAATGGAAATAAATGGAATAGAGTCTAAAACACAATTCAAAAGATCAATGAAACCAAGACAAGATTCTTTGAAAAGATAAATAAAATTGATAAACCTTTAACCAGACTCATCAAGAAAGAAAAAAGAGATGACCCAAATAAGTAAAATCACAAATGAAAAAGGAGCAGTGACAACTGAAAATACAGAAACAGAAAAGACTACAAGAAAATCATATGAGGACATCATCAAAATGACGGTGTGAGGTAAGCCTCTGAAATCTCTCCTAGAATTTACAACAAATTGAAAAACTATAACTCCACAAAGGACTCCCTGCATAGCAGACAGGCAAGACAAAGAGTCTCATACTGAATTCACCTAAAGGTGGACAAACAGCATGAGCAGGGGAGGAGGTAAGGGAGAAGTACAGAGACAGAGCCCCACGGGCGCAGGATGCAGACCTAGCTCAGTGCTCCAAGCTCGCTGCATCCCGGAACTACCGCAGCTGTGGGAGAGGGAAGAACTCGGACTGCTAGGGCTCTGTTTATGGCCCACAGGGCTGAGGGGACAGCATATAACACAGCTGAACCCAAGGCTGACGGCAGAGACCTCGGAGCAAAGACTGAAGGAAGAAGGCTGAAAACAGTGGTTTAAGCCCTCACTGCCTCAGATAACTGAAGCCTTAGGCACTGAGACTAGCCGCCCCCTCTCTATCCTCCCAGATATCACCCCGCCCTCACCTGCCCAGTGCTAGAAGCATAACAGTAGCAGTGTCAGATCAAAAGAACAGAATATTTGCTATTCTGAGAACTATGGTCAGTAGACACAGATTCGCACCCCAACAGGTTCCAGCAAAGCTGAGGGAGCTGTGGAAGCAGGACTGGCTGTGGGGTCGCCGCCATTGCTCTGGGCCACCTCTCACAACTCATCCGTCCCTGCCCCCACCTATCTGGGAGGATCCCTGCAGGAGCAAACAGAACTGCTGAAACACATGGGCGCTGAATCTGAGGCAGGAAGAGCTTTGGAATTTCAAAAGCTCTCCGCATCCCCACAGGGAAACGGTGCCCTATGATCCAGACGAACTGTTAACAGAGTGCCCAGCTCCGGGGAATCTCCCCATTGAGTGAGAAGCTAGAAGAGTGCAGAGAAAACATAATACTATAATGTGAGAGAGAAAAAAAGGCTGAAGTCGGAGAGAAAATAAAACATTCTACCGGGAAAAATGGCGGCGTGAGGTGAGCCTCTGTAAAGCTCCCCTGGAATTTACAAAGAATCGAACAACAAAAACTCCACAAAGGACTCCCTGCACAGCAGACAGGCAAGACGAAGAGGCCCACTACCGACTGAAATCACCTACAGGTGGGAGATTCGCGCGAGTGGAGGGAGGAGGAAAGGGAGAAGTGCGCGGAGATGGAGCCGCGATGGGCGCAGGACGCAGACCTCGCTCAGTGCGCCGAGCTCGCTGCTTTCTGGAACTACCACAGCTGCGGGAGAGGGAAGAGCTCGGACTGCTAGGGCTCCGCCAGGGCTCCACAGGGCTGAGGGGACAGCATATAACACAGCTGAACCCAACGCTCACGGCAGAGACCTCGGAGAAAAGACTGAGGGAAAAAGGCTGAAAACGGTGGTTTAAGCCCTCACTGCAGAGCAGAGAACGGAGCCTTAGGCACTGAGACTAGCCGCCCCCTCCCTCCCCTCCCAGAGCTCGCCCTGCCCCCACCTCGCGGTGCTAGAAACGAAACAGTAGCAGTGTCAGATCAAAACAACAGAAAATGTGCTGTTTTGAGAACTGTGGACCACAAACACAAATTCACAGCCCAACTAGTTCCAGCAAAGGGGAGAGAGCTGTGGAAGCAGGAACGGATGTGGTGGTGGTCGCCGCCATTGCTCTGGGCCACCTCTCACAACTCACCCCGCCCCTGACCCCACCTATCTGGGCAGATCCCTGCAGGAGTAACAGAACTGCTGAAATATACGGGCTCTGAATCAGGAGCTGGAAGAGCTTTGGAACATCAAAAGCTCTCCGCATACCCACCGGGACACTGAGCCCTGTGACCTAGACGAACTATTAACAGAGGAGAAGCCCGTCTCCCAGGGAATCCCCCCATTGCGTGAGAAGTTGGAATAGTGCAGAGAAAACATAGCACTACCGTGTGGGAGAAGAAAAATAAGCTGCAGTTGGAGAAAAAATAAAACATTCTACCGACAAGTACTGGAAAACAAAAGACAGACCGCTTTCTATATACCTGTTGCAGAAGTCACTCCTGTAGATGTCTAGGAAGAGAAATAGTAAACCAGTAATCGCCATGAATAACCAAGGCAACAAGATAGCTCAGAAAGAAAGTGAAAAATCTCCAGAGAAGGCACTTAAAGATACAGAAATATGTGACCTAAATGACAGAGAATTCAAGATTGCAGTTCTGAAAAAACTCAACGAGATACAAGAAAACACAGATAGGCAGTTAAATGAACTCAGAAACTCAATCAAAGAACAGCATGAGCATTTTACAAAAGAGATTGAAATCTTAAAAAAGAATCAAATAGAATTTCTGGAGATTAAGAATTCAATAGAAGAAATTAAGAATGAAATAACCAGCTTAGGTAGTAGAGTTGACCAGATGGAGCAAAGAATCAGTGACATCGAAGATAGAAACCTGGAAATGACACAGATAGAAGAAGAAAGAGACTTGAGACTTAAAAGAAATGAAAGAACTCTACAAGAACTTTCTGACTCCATCAGAAAGAGCAATATAAGAATACTGGGCATACCAGAAGGAGAAGAAAGAGAGAAGGGAACAGAGAATATATTCAAACAAATTGTTGATGAGAACTTCCCAAATTTGTGGACAGAACTGGACCCTTGAATCCAAGAAGCAAATAGAACACCTAGTTACCTCAATCCCAACAGACCTTCTCCAAGGCACATTGTATTGAAGCTGTCTAAAATCAACGACAAAGAAAGAATCCTCAAGGCAGCCAGGGAAAAGAAGACGGTAACTTACAAAGGAAAGCCCATTAGATTATCATCAGATTTTTCAGCAGAAACTCTACAAGCCAGGAGGGAGTGGAACCAAATATTCAAACTATTGAAAGAGAGAAATCATGAGCCAAGAATAATATATCCAGCAATATATCCTTTAGATATGAAGGAGTAATAAAGACCTTTCCAGACATACAGAAGCTGAGGGAATTTTCTAATACATGACCTGCACTACAAGAAATACTAAAGGAGGCTATTCAACCACCATCAACAGGGATAATTTGTGGCAACCAAAACTCAAAAAGGGGGAGAGTAAAGGCCTGAACCGGAATACGGGAATGGAGAAAGTAAGCGTGCTGAAGAAAATGGAATACTCTAAATATCAAACTTTCTTTTACATAAACTTAAGGGTAACCACTTAAAATAAATCCAGAATTGAAATATATACTGAAATAAAAGAAGAAATAGAGGGAAACATCATAGAATACCACCACACAGAAATAATAGACAACAACAAAAAGGCAAAGAAACAATGGAGACACAGCCTTTCCAGAAAACTAAAGATAGAATGACAGGAAATCCTCACATATCAATAATCACCCTAAATGTAAATGGACTGAACTCACCAATAAAAAGTCGCAGAGTAACAGATTGGATCAAAAAACTAAACCCAACCATATGCTGTCTCCAAGAGACACATCTCAGCTACAAGGACAAGCATAGACTCAAAGTGAAAGGGTGGAAATTGACACTCCAAGCAAATGGTACCCAGAGAAAATCAGGTGTAGCATAATGATATCAGATGAAACAGACTTCAAGGTGAAAAAGATAACAAGAGACAAAGATGGACATTTCATAATGGTGAAGGGGACTGTACAACAAGAAGACATAACAGTCATCAATATTTATGCCCCCAATCAGGGAGCACCGAAATACACCAAGCAACTACTAACAGAACTAAAGGGAGAAATTGACCAAAATACAATTATACTAGGGGACTTAAATACACCATTGACAGCTATGGATAGATCATCCAAACAGAAAATAAATAACGAAATAGTAGACTTAATGACACATTAGATGAAATGGACATAATTGACATTTATAGAGCACTTCATCGTAAAACATCAGACTATACACTCTTTTCTAGTGTACATGGAACATTCTCAAGGATAGACCATATATTGGGACATAAAATCAGTCTCAACAAATTTAAGAAGATTGAAATCATACCATGCATATTCTCTGATCACAAGGCTTTGAAATTGGATATCAACTATAAAAAGAAAGCGGAAAAAAACACAAATACATGGAGACTAAATAACATACTTTTAAAGAAGGACTGAGTCAAAGAAGAAATTAGAGGAGAGATCAAAAGATACATAGAAACAAATGACAATGAAAATACATCCTACCAAAATTTTGGGGATGCAGCGAAAGCAGTTTTAAGAGGGAAATTTATCTCATTACAGGCCTATCTCAAGAAACAAGAAAACTCCCAAATAAATAACCTCATGTTACACCTAAAAGAACTAGAAAAAGAGAACAAGTAAAACCCAAGGTCAGCAGAAGAAAGGAAATAACAAAAATTAGAGCAGAACTAAATGAAATGAGAACAAAAAGACAATAGAAAAAATTAATATGACAAAGAGGTGGTTCTTTGAAAACATTAAAAAAATTGACAAACCCTTGGCTAGACTTACTAAGATAAAAAGAGAGAAGACACTGATTAACAAAATCAGAAACGGAAAAGGGGAAATTATCACGGACACCACAGAAATACAAAGGATCATCCAAGAATACTATGAAGGACTATATGCCACCAAATTCAATAACCTAGAACAAATGGACAAGTTCTTAGAAACATATAGCCTTCCAAGGCTGAACCATGAAGAACTGGAAAATCTAAACAGACCGATCACCAGTAACGAAATTGAATCAGTCATCCAAAACCTTCCCAAAAGCAAAAGTCCGGGACCAGATGGCTTCACTAGTGAATTCTACCAAACCTTCAAAGAGGATCTAATAACAATTCTGCACAAACTCTTCCAAAAAATTGAAGAAGAGACAGTACTCCCTAACTCATTTTATGAGGCCAACATTACCCTGATACCAAACCTGGTAAGGACAGCACAACAAAAGAAAACTACAGACCAATATCTCTCATGAATACCGATGCAAAAATCCTAAATAAAATTCTAGCAAATCAAACACAACAATGCATTAAAAAGATTATTCATCACGACCAAGTGGGGTTCATCCCCGGGGCACAAGGATGGTTCAACATACGCAAATCCATCAATGTGATACATCACATAAACAGAATAAAGGACAAGAATCATATGCTTATATCAATTGATGCAGAAAAAGCATTTGACAAGATACAACATCCATTTATGATTAAAACACTTAATAAAATGGGTATAGAAGGAAAATACCTTAACATAATAAAGGCCATACATGACAAGCCCTCTGCTAATCTCATAATTAATGGAGAAAAACTGAAGCCCTTTGCTCTACGTTCAGGAACACGACAGGGATGTCCCCTATCACCTCTGCTTTTCAACATAGTGTTGGAAGTCCTTGCCAGAGCAATCAGGCAAGAGAAAGAAATAAAAGGCATCCAAATTGGGAATGAGAAGTTAAATTATCACTCTTTGCAGATGACATGATGCTATATATAGAAAACCCTAAAGACTCCATCAAAAAGCTATTAGAAACAATCAACGAATACAGTCAAGTTGCCGGCTACAAAATCAACGCACAAAAGTCCATTGCCTTCCTATACCAAAAATGAAATCTCAGAAAAAGAAATGCAATAAACAATTCCTTTTGCAATTGCAGCAAAAAGAATAAAATACCTACGAATAAACTTAACCAAGGATGTGAAAGACCTATATGCTGAAAACTATAAGACATTTTTGAAAGAAATTGAAGAAGACACAAAGAAATGGAAAGACATTCCGTGCTCATGGATAGGAAGAATCAACATAGATAAAATGGCGATATTACCCAAAGCAATCTACAGATTCAATGCAATCCCCATCAAAATCCCAATGGCATATTTTAAAGAAATAGAACAAAAAATCATCAGATTTGTTTGGAACCACAAATGACCCCGAATAGCCAAAGCAATCTTAAGGAAAAAGAACAATAATGGAGGTATCACATTTCCTGACTTTGGCTTGTACTACAGGGCTACAATAATCAAAACAGCATGGTATTGGCAGAAAAACAGACACATAGACCAATGGAATAGAATTGAGAACCCAGAAATAAAACCACATAAATATGGACAGATAATTTTTGACAAAGAAGCTAAAAACATACAATGGAGCAAAGACAGCCTCTTCAATAAATGATGCTGGGAGAATTGGATAGCCACGTGCAAAAGAATGAAACTGGACTGCTATTTGTCACCATGTACCAAAGTTAATTCAAAATGGATCAAAGACTTAAGCATAAGACCTGACACAATAAACTGCATAGAAGAAAACATAGGTACTAAACTTATGGACCTTGGGTTCAAAGAGCATTTTATGAACTTGACTCCAAAGGCAAGGGAAGTGAAAGCTAAAATAAATAAATGGGAGTATATGAAACTTAAAAGCTTCTGCACAGCAACAGAAACCATCAACAAAATAGAGAGGCAACCAAGTGAATGGGAGAAGATTTTTGCAAAGAGTGCCTCCGATAAGGGGCTAGTATCCAGAATATACAAGGAACTCATGCAACTCAACAACAGAAAAACAAACAACCCAATTGAAAAATGGGCAGAGGACTTGAAGAGACATTTCTCCAAAGAGGACATACAAATGGCAAATAGACATATGAAAAAATGCTCAACATCACTAATCATCAGAGAAATGCAAATCAAAACCACAATGAGTTATCACCTCACCCCAGTCAGAATGGCTATCATCAACAAGACAAATAATAACAAATGTTGGAGAGGCTGTGGAGAAAAAAGAACCCTCATACACTGTTGGTGGGAATGCAGACTGGTACAGCCGTTATGGAAGGCAGTGTGGAGGTTTCTCAAAGAATTACGAATAGAATTGCCATATGACCCAGCAATCCCTCTTCTGGGTATCTACCCCAAAAATCTGAAAACATTTAGAGATAAAGACACGTGTGCTCCAATGTTCATTGCAGCTTTGTTTACGGTGGCCAAGACATGGAAACAACCAAAATGTCCTTCGATAGATGAATGGATAAAGAAGTTGTGGTATATATACACAATGGAATACTATTCAGCAGTAAGAAAAGACGATATAGGAACATTTGTGACAACATGGATGGATCTTGAGAGAGTAATGCTGAGCAAAACAAGTCAGACAGAAAAAGCAGAGAACCATGTGATTTCACTGATATGTGGTATATAAACCAAAAACAACAAAAGAACAAGACAAACAAATGAGAAACAGAAACTCATAGACACAGACAATAGTTTAGTGGTTGCCAGAGGGTAAGGGGGGCGGGGGGTGGGGGGTGGGAGATGAGGGTAAGGGGGATCAAATATATGGTGATGGAAGGAGAACTGACTCTGGGTGATGAACACACAATGGGATTTATAGATGATGTAATACAGAATTGGACACCTGAAATCTATGTAATTTTACTGACAATTGTCACCCCAATACATTTAATAAAATAAAAAAATAAAAAATAAAAAAATAAAAACATTCTACCAACACCTACTGAAAAAAAAAGGAAGACCTCTTCCTATCAACCTGTTGCAGAACCCATCCTGTAGATGTCTAGGAAGAGAAATAATAAATCAGTATTTGCCATGAATAACCAAGGAAACAAGACAGCTCAGAAAGAAAGTGAAAAGTCTCCAGAAAATGAATTTAAAGATATGGAAATATGTGACTTAAATGACAGAGAATTCAAGATTACAGTTCTGAAAAAACTCAACAAGATTCAAGAAAACACAGAAAGGCAGTTTAATGAATGCAGAAACACAATCAAAGAACAACATGAATATTTTACCAAAGAGATTGAAATTTTAAAAAAGAACCAAATAGAATTTCTGGAGATTAAGAATTCAACAAGAGAAATTAAGAATGAAATAGCCAGCTTAGGTAGTAGAGTTGACCAGATGGAGGAAAGAATCAGTGACATCGAAGATAGAAACATGGAAATAACACAGATTGAAGAGGAAAGAGACTTGAGACTTAAAAGAAATGAAAGAACTCTAAAAGAACTTGGGAATCCATCAGAAAGAGCAATATAAGAATACTGGGCATGCCAGAACGGGAAGAAAGGGAGAAGGGAACAGAGAATATATTCAAACAAATTGTCGATGAGAACTTCCCAAATTTGTGGACAGAACTGGACCCTCGAATCCAAGAAGCAAATAGAACACCTAGTTACCTCAATCCCAACAGGACTTCTCCAACGCACATTTTATTGAAGCTGTCTAAAATCAACGACAAAGAAAGAATCCTCAAGGCAGACAGGGAAAAGAAGACGGTAACCTACAAAGAAAAGCCCATATGATTATCATCACATTTTTCAGCAGAAATGAAGGATATGAAGGAGGAATAAAGACCATTCCAGACATACAGAAGCTGAGGGAATTTTCTAATACGCGACCTGCACTACAAGAAATACTAAAGGAGGCTATTCGACCATCGTCAACAGGGACAATTTGTGGCAACCAATACATAAAAAGGGAAGAGTAAAGGCCTGAACTGGAACATGGGAATGGAGAAAGTAAGCATGCTGAAAAAAAGGGAATATTCTAAATATCAAACTTTCTTTTACATAAACTTAATAGTAACCACTCAAAAAAAATCAATAACTGAAATACATACTGTAATAAAAGAAGAAACAGAGGGAAAAATCATAGAACACCACATAGAAATAATAGAGAACAACAAAAACGCAAAGAAACAATGGAGACACAGTCTTACCAGAAAACTAAAGATAGAATGACAGGATATCCTCACGTATCAATAATCACTCTAAATGTAAATGGACTGAACTCACCAATAAAAAGGCACAGAGTAGCAGATTGGATCAAAAAACTAAACCCAACCATATGCTGTCTCCAAGAGACACATCTTGTCTCCAAGAGACACATCTCAGCTACAAGGACAAGCATAGACTCAAAGTGAAAGGGTGGAAATTGACACTCCAAGCAAACGGTACCCAGAGAAAATCAGGTGTAGCCATAATGATATCAGATGAAACAGACTTCAAGGTGAAAAAGATAACAAGAGACAAAGATGGACATTTCATAATGGTGAAGGGGACTGTACAACAAGAAGACATAACAGTCATCAATATTTATGCCCCCAATCAGGGAGCACCGAAATTACCAAGTAACTATTAATAGAACTAAAGGGAGATATTGACCAAAACACAATTATACTAGGGGACCTAAATACATCATTGACGGCTATGGATAGATCATCCAAATAGAAAATAAATAACAAAATAGCAGCCCTAAATGACACATTAGATGAAATGGACATAATTGACATATATAGAGCACTGCATCCTAAAAGATTAGACTATACATTTTTCTCTAGTGTACATGGAACATACTCAAGGATAGACCATATATGGGGACATAAAATCAGACTCAGCAAATTTAAGTAGATTCAAATCATACCAAGCATATTGTCTGATCACAAGGCTCTGAAATTGGATATCAACTGTAAAAAGAAAGCGAGAAAAAAAACAAACACATGGAGATTAAACAACATACTTTAAAGAATGACTGGGTCAAAAAAGAAATTAGAGGAGAGATCAAAAGATATATAGAAACAAATGAGAATGAAATGCATCCTACCAAAATTTTTGCAGCGAAAGCAGTTTTGAGAGGGAAATTTATCTCATTACAGGCCTATCTCAAGAAACAAGAAAACTCCCAAATAAATAACATCATGTTACACCTTAAAGAACTAGAAAAAGAACAAATGAAACCCAAGGTCAGCAGAAGAAAGGAAATAATAAAAATCAGAGCAGAACTAAATGAAATAGAGAAGAAAAAGACAATAGAAAAATTAATGTGATAAAGAGCTGGTTCTTTGAAAAGATTAAAAAAATTGACAAACCCTTGGCTAGACTCACTAAGATGAAAAGAGAGAAGACACTAATAAAATCAGAAATGAAAAAGGGGAAGTTATCACATATGCCACAGAAATACAAAGGATCATTCAAGAATACTATGAAGGACTATATGCCACCAAATTTATTAACCTAGAAGAAATGGACAAGTTATTAGAAACATTTAGCCTTCCTAGGCTGAACCATGAAGAATTGGAAAATCTAAACAGACCGATCACCAGTAAGGAAATTGAATCAGTCATCCAAAACCTTCCCAAAAGCAAAAGTCCGGGACCAGATGGCTTCACTAGTGAATTCTACAAAACCTTCAAAGAGGATCTAACACCAATCCTGCTCTAACTCTTCCAAAAAACTAAAGAAGAGACTGTACCCTCTAACTCATTTTATAACGCCAACATTACCCTGATAACAAAACCTGGCAAGGACAACAACAAAAAATAAAACTACGGACCAATATCTCTGATGAATACAGATGCAAAAATCCTAAATAAAATTCTAGCAAATCAAATACAACAATGCATGAAAAAGATTATTCATCACGACCAAGTGGGGTTCATCCCCAGGGCACAAGGATGGTTCAACATATGCAAATCCATCCATGTGATACATCACATAAACAAAATAAAGGACAAAAATCATATGATTATATCAATTGATGCAGAAAAATCATTTGACAAGATACAACATCCGTTTATGATTAAAACACTTAGTAAAATAGGTATAGAAGGAAAATACCTTAACATAATAAAGGCCATATATGACAAGCCCTCAGCTAGTCTCATAATTAATGGTGAAAAACTGAAACCCTTTGCTCTATGTTCAGGAACACGAAAGGGTTGTCCCCTAACACCTCTGCTTTTCAACATAGTGTTGGAAGTCCTTGCCAGAGCAATCGTGAAAGACAAAGAAATAAAAGGCATCCAAATTGGGAATGAAGAAGTGAAATTGTTACTCTATTTAGATGACATGATGGTATATATAGAAAACCCTAAAGACTCCACCAAAAAGCTACTAGAAACAATCAACAAATACAGTAAAGTTGCCGGCTACAAATTCAATGTACAAAAGTCCATTGTATTCCTATATACTAACAATGAAATCTCAGAAAAAGAAATAAAAAATAAATTCCTTTTGCAATTGTAGCAAAAAGAATAAAATACCTAGGAATAAACTTAATCAAGAATGTGAAGGACCTATATGCTGAAAACTATAAGACATTTTTGAAAGAAATTGAAGAAGACACAAAGAAATGGAAAGACATTCCGTGCTCATGGATTGGAAGAATCAACATAGTTAAAATAGCCATTTTACCCAAAGCAACATACAGATTTAATGCAATCCCCATCAAAATCCCAATGGCATTTTTTAAAGAAATAGAACAAAAAATCATCAGATTTGTTTGGAACCACAAAAGACCCCGAATAGCCAAAGCAATCTTAAGAAAAATGAGCAACACTGAAGGTATCACACTTCCTGACTTTGGCTTGTACTACAGGGCTACAATAATCAAAACAGCATGGTATTGGCAGAAAAACAGACACATAGACCAATGGAATAGAATTGAGAACCCAGAAATAAAACCACATAAATATGGACAGATAATTTTTGACAAAGAAGCTAAAAACATACAATGGAGCAAAGACAGCCTCTTCAATAAATGGTGCTGGGAGAATTGGATAGCCACGTGCAAAGAATAAAACTGGACTGCTATCTGTCACCATGTACCAAAATTAATTCAAAATGGATCGAAGACTTAAGCATAAGACCTGACACAATAAACAGCATAAAAGTAAACATAGGTATTAAACTTATGGATCTTGGGTTCAAAGAACATTTTATGAATTTGACTCCAAAGGCAATGGAAATAAAAGCTAAAATAAACGAATGGGACTATATGAAACTTAAAAGCTTCTGCACAGCAAAAGAAACCATCGACAAAATAAAGAGGCAACCAACTGAATGGAGAAGATTTTTTCAAACAGTACCTCCAATAAGGGGCTATTATCCAAAATATACAAGGAACTCTTGAAACTCAACAACAAAAAAACAAACAACCCAATTGAAAAATGAGCAGAGGACCTGGAGAGACATTTCTCCAAAGAGGACATACAAATGGCAAATAGACATATGAAAAAATGCTCAACATCACTAATCATCAGAGAAATGCAAATCAAAACCCCAATGAGATATCACCTCACCCCAGTCAGAATGGCTATCATCAACAAGATAAATAGTATCAAGTGTTGGAGAGACTGTGGAGAAAAAGGAACCCTCATACACTGTTGGGAATGCAGACTGGTGCAGCCGTTATGGAAGGCAGTGTGGAGGTTCCTCAAAAAATTACGAATAGAATTGCCATATGACCCAGCAATCCCTCTCCTGGGTATCTACCCAAAAATTCTGAAAACATTTATCCATAAAGACACGTGTGCTCCAATGTTCATTGCAGCTTTGTTTACGGTGGCCAAGACGTGGAAACAACCAAAATGTCCTTCGATAGATGAATGGATAAAGAAGTTGTGGTATATATACACAGTGGAATACTATTCGGCAGTAAGAAAAGATGATATAGGAACATTTGTGACAACATGGATGGATCTTGAGAGTGTAATGCTAAGTGAAATAAGTCAGACAGAAAAAGCAGAGAACCATATGGTTTCACTGATATGAGGTAGGTATATAAACCAAAAACAACAAAAGAACAAGACAAACAAATGAGAAACAAAAACTCATAGACACAGACACTAGTTTAGTGGTTACCAGAGGGTAAGGTGGGTGGGAGATGAGGGTAAGGGGGATCAAATATATGGTGATGGAAGGAGAACTGACTCTGGTCGGTGAACACACAATGAGATTTATAGATGATGTAATACAGAATTATACACCTGAAATCTATGTAATTTTACTAACAATTGTCACCCCAATAAAATTTTATATATATATAAAATTTTTTAAATTTTATAAAATTTTATATATATATATAAAAATTATATATATATATATATATATATATATATATATACACACACACACACACTCATACTTTGGACTCAGACAAATTTGATTTGAATTTGAGCTTTACAATTTTCTACCTGTGTGATCTGGGGCAAGTTACTCAATTTCTCTATGCCTTGGATTTGTAATCTGTAAGTAGGTATAAGAAAATTTACCTCCCAATGTTGTATTGAAGATTAAGTGGGACAATGAATATATTGTAATATATAGTAGCTTATTAACATAAGTGTTAACTGATTTTATTAACTTACTGTAATGAGACTCGATGCCCAATAAAGCCCTAGCCAGCCCAAAACAAACAAACAAAAAAAATAAGGTGGTTAAATGGATAAGAAAACAAAACCCTTCCATATCCTGCCTACAAGAGACTCACTTCAGATTGGAAGACACACACAACCTGAAAGTAAAGAGATTTAAAAAGTTATTTCATGAAAATGGAAATGGGAAAAAGAGAAGGCTGGGGTGACAATACTTACACCAGATGAAACAGACTTTTTAAAGAAAGACTGTAACATGAGACAAAAAAGGACTGAGTAATCCCACTTCTGGGTACTTATCTGAAGAAATCAAAAACGCTGTTTTGAGGGGATTTGTGTATTGATATGTACACTGCAACATTTACAATAGCCAAGATGTGGAGGCATCCTTGATGGGTGTCAGTTGATGGGTGATTGGATAAAGAGGAGGTTGGACATGTATGCAATGGAATATTGCTTGGCCAGGGGAGGAATTGGGTTCTTGCCATCTGTGGTGGCATGAATAGACCTGAAGGGTATTGTGCTGAATGATTGCAGACAACGAAAGACAGATGTAACGTGATTTAGCTTACATGCGGAATCTAAAGAACAAAATAAACAAACAAAACAGAAACACACTTATAGATACAGAGGACATTTTGATGGTTGCCAGTGGGGGGGTGGAGGGGGTGAGTAAGAAAGGGGAGGGGATTAAGAAGTACAAATAGGTTGTTACACAGTAGTCATGGAGATGTAGGTAGTAGCATAAGGAATATAGTCAATAATATTGTAATAACTATGTGTGGTATCATATTAGTACTAGATTTATCAGGGTGATAGATGGGAGGGGGTTGGGGAACAGGATGAAAAAGGTGAAGGGATTAAGGGATAGTTACAAAATAGTCATGGGGATGTAAAGCAAAGCCTAAGGAATATAGTCAATAATACGGTATAACTGTGTATAGTGGCAGGTGGGCAATAGACTAATCGAGGAGATCACTATATAAATTATATAAATATCTAACCACTATGATTTACACTCAGAATGAATATATAATACTATTGAATGTCAGCTGTAACTGAAAAAAAAAAATCACTTAGTTGACAAGGTGAGGACCAGAGTTCCTGCTGACTTCAAAGGGATGCCGTTTTGGGCATCCCTCGGACAAAAAGTCTCACCTCTTATCTCCTCCAGTTGTGTGGCCCAGATCCCTGAGTATGAAAAGGATGCAATAAACTGTTTATTGATTTAGTTTGTATTTAGAGAAAAAATATTTTGTAATAGTTAAGAATACAGACTCTAGAGCAGGACTGCCTAGATCCAAACTCCAACTCACAACAGCATGACCCTGAGCAAATCACCACGTCTCACTTTGCCTCAATTTCCTTGTCTGTAAAATGGGGTAATAAGAATTCCTCTCTGATAGGATTGTTGTGAGGAAGTAATGAATTGTACATATAAAACACTTAGAACAGCAAATCAGATTGGCTACTATTAATTATAGGCAACGTTTCCCAGTTATGTTGATTCTCTCACAGGGAATGCGGTCTATTCTAATGACGGATGTTTCTAGTGTCAAAAACAGACCAGGGAGGAAAATTGGGGGGATAAAGGAGAGGTCTGGCCCTAGTCAAATCACACCATAAACAGGTGTTGCTGTTTCAACCAAACTGCAACACCCCCCCAAGGATCCTGCTGTCCAGAGTGCACAGGACATCTGGGGTAATGGGCGGCCTCTGGGACACAGGCAGAGGAGGCTTTGCCTGCCTGTCTGGTGGGGTGGGGACGGGGGATAGAGTATGCACCAGCCTTCTGCACTCAGCACCGTCCAGCTGCATCTCCCATTCCATTTAGCTTATAATAGCAGATATGAAATTTTCATCAGGTTTTCTGCTTTACTCTAGTGAAATATTAAACATTTAATAAATTATTCATCCCAATGTAAAATACTACAAATGTTCATAGATTTCATCAAGCAGTACTTCAGAAGCACGTTTGTTGCAGGGCTATTTCAGGGAAAGCCACCTGCTCCAGTAAGGGGTGCCTTGTCTCTTCTTCCCTCTTTGTGCTCTTTAGTAGGGAAATGTCTATTCTGGGAGGCAGGTGCTACAAGCTCATCAGGAAGCAGGAATTCTATATAAGTAGCTGCTTCACACCTTCAGGAAAGACTGTGGGCAGGATCTGGACGCTGTGTCTAGTGGAAGGGAACGGAGCTGAAATGGTGGGGCCTGAACTTGAGATAAATGACACGGGTTTGGTGTCCCCAAAGTGACGTTTTCTTTTAATTCTGGAACAGAAAGCTCATCGTGAGCCTGAATTGTGTCCACAGGAACTTCTGATAGCCTAGGAATGTATGTTTGGTGACATGATCAGAAGCAGCTGAATCAAGGCTGTTTTCCTTGAGACCCGCTGTTCCTGAGAGAACTCAAGCTAGATGTGAAACCAGCTGAACAGGTGGCCCAATGAGAGATGCCCGTTTGCTGGGAAGCTGAGGGACCTCTCTGAAGAGCTCCCCCTAAGAACATGTGAAACCCTTGCGCTTGGTTGCAAGAAGGATTTCTTAGGGTGTCACTGTTGCTGCTTCTCAAACTTCCCACGGTCCAGCCTCCTGAACATGTATCTGGGTCAGAAAAAGAGAGATGTCTCCAAGAGAAACCCAAACAGAAGCCCCACTACACTGTGCTACACATTAGGGCCCAAGCGACTCTGCTTGGGGCCCGTCCTTTATAGAATGTCCTGGAAAGGAGAGGCACTTTGCCCTGCTTGTCACAGATCACCACACAGCTCAGCACACAGATGACAGTCAAGCAAAGACGGGAACACTGGCCACAGGGTAGTGTGGAGCAACATTGAGGCTGCATGGCATGGCCATTCCCAGGATGGCAACACAGACACAGGTGGAGTCCAGCCTCTGGAGAAAGCTGGAAGGCAAAGGGAGCGGAGCCTGCAGAGCACCGAGCCAGCCCTGCTCCCCATCTCCTTCCCCAAGCACTAAGGCTGCACCTTGCCCTTTCACCTCCTGCCCTACCCGAGGAAGTCCTCCTGGTTCCCAGCCCAAATGTCCTCCTTCACTCCCCCATCCTACCCTCCTTTCTGTCTGCCTCGGTTTCTAACTCTCTGTCTCTGTGTGCATGTGTGTCTGTGTATATGTATCTGTTTATACAATTTATTTTGTAAATCAGAGTAGCATACTACCCAGCAAGAAAGAAGGCTGTGACAGGAATGATTCTACCTATAAATAATAGAAACCTAACCTGCTGTGGCTTAGCACGTGACAAGAGTTCTTGCTTACTTCACACATGGCTTGTGGTAGGTGGGCACGAGGGACAGCTCTGTTGTTCTTTCAGCACTTTCTATATTTCTTAGTGTTGACTCTGTTCTTCATGTGATCACTTCATGCCACAGACCTAAGCACGGTGTCTTCCCATGCAACATCAAGAACAGTAAACCTGACTTTAGTGGTTTAAACAAACAGGGCCTGCCAGTACTGTTCTAGCCACTCAATAATGCTGGCACCTCCATTGTCCATCCTTAGAAGGCTGGCTTTCACAATGCTCTCTGTCCATGGTAACAAGATGGCTGTTTCAGCCCCAGACATCACATCTGCCTTGAAGGTAGGAGAGGGAAAAGTGGATAGAGCCAGCTGCAGCTGCATATAGCCGTTTTTATCAGAAAAGCAAAAGACATTGAGGTGTAATCAAATAATATGGTGAATGCTGCTCCGAGTGCCATCCAACGGAAAGGAAGGGATCTTCAGTACAAGAAGCGGCATGTTAAACCTTAGCAACAGTTTGTGACAAGTTTCAACTTTCTCAGTGCAGTCAGTCGAGTGTGAGCTACGGTTGAGAAAAGGTGTGTTTTAAAGTGTGCTGTAAATCATCCTCCATCATGACAATGCTCCATGTCACATATCGCTTCTGTTATATGGCAATTTCTGCCAAATAAAAACATTACGGTGTGTCCTCATCTACCTTATTCACCAGATCTGGCACCATGTGACTTCTGGCTCTTTCCCAAAGTCAAAATGATTCAGGACATAGAGGCAGCCACAACAGCACAACTAACGACACACACGAAAGAGAACTTCCAGAACTGCTTCAGAAAGTGGTAAGAACAACGGGATGTGTTCAAAGCAAGGGGGAATATTTTGAGGGGGATTAATGGCAATGTGCCTTTTACTGTACTAAGCTGTTGCTGTTTTTTTTTTTAATTTAAACATTCACCATAGATTTTGATCACACCTCGTATTCACGATGACGCTCTTATCTTTATCAGCAGCCTCGGCCTCTCTCCTCTAGTGGCACAAATCCACATTAAACTGTCTACTGAACATCTCTTGGATTCCCACAGGTACCTGAGAAAACCAGGACACCTGGGTTTGAGACCAAGCTATGTCACTAGCTGGTAGCGTTGGAAAAAGCGCTTAACTTCTCTGATCCTCAGTTTCCATCTGCTGGCCTAGTATTCCCTGCGCACCCCCACAGAGCTCCTACGAGGATCAAACTAGATAATGCAAGTTAAAGTGCTTTGAAAATTATAAAGCACAGTGCCAGCATTTCTTCAAGTATGTTCCAAGATAACGGAAATAAACATGTCTATTTGTAGTCTTTCCTACTACCCTCCCCTCCTTCCAGATTCTTCCTTGTACTGTCAACTCACTAGCCCTCGTTTGTTGGGCAGAGTCCCAGCAACAGGCTGACAATCCAGAGAAAGCAGCTGCACAGCTCACCTCTTAGGCCCTCTCCCAGGCGGGACGGTCACAGGTAAGGAGTGGTGAGATGGGAGGTGTATTAGTTAGCTCTACTTCAATAAGCAAGTACCACTGCTCAATGGCTTAAACACTGAAAGTTATTTTCTCACAGTTCTGGAGCCCAGAAGTCTGAGAGCAGAGCTGGTTCCTTCTGAGGCCTCTCTCCTTGACCTGTAGACGGCATCTTCTCCCTGAGTGTTCACATGGTCTCCCCCCCACTGTGTGTCTGTCCTAATCTCTTCTCATAAGAACACCATCATAATGCATTAGGGTCCACACTAATGACCTCATTCTACCTTAATTACCTCTTTAATGACCCTATCTCCAAATACAGTCACTTTCTGAGGTGCTGGGGTTCGGACTTCAACAGGAGGGTTGGTGGAAGGAGGTGGCTATGAAGGGGGAAGAGTTTCTGGGGCATCTTGAAGGCAGCAGGAAAACCCTCACCCAGACCCGCCTACCCATGCCACTCACACCTCCATTCCTCCGTCCGTCCCTCTTTCCCCGTGTTCGCCTACTGGAGCAAAGGCTGCCATGGAGGACAAAGCAGCCTGCTGGAAGGAGAATTTTTCGCAGCTGCCACACATGCAGATGGGCTAGGGGGAGAGCTCTAGAGAGGCCTTCACGGGAAGGTTAGGGCCCCTCCACGGGCTGCTATACCGCTTCTGGGTGAGACCCCCTTGGCAAGCCCCAGGCTGTATTCAGATGACACAGGAAAAGTAGCTCCTGAGGAAATAAATTGGTATTATGCTTTAGAACAGTTTGGACGATATGTTTAGGAAATTCTGGCTGCAGGGATATGAATGTGGTTTCTTTGGGTGGAATCTCTCACCCCCGACACGAGAGCCTGAGCACAGCGTATGCAGCGTTCTGACCTGCTGCACCTTGGAACGCTTGGCGGGTTGCTCTGGTTTCTCCACAACATGTATCTCAGGACCAGTATTAAGTGAGAAGCACAGGAAACTACATCCCCCCTCACAGTAAGGAATGGTGGCATTCTTAAGCCAGTCCCAGAATTCAAACAGTCTGGCTCTGCCTTTGAGGGGTCCCCAGTCTTCCTTCACTCACCATCACTGTCTCTGCTCAGGCAGTGCTGTCCACCACCTCCCATACTCTGAACTGCACCCTGCCCTCTAGCCTTTCCCCCACCCTCCACTCTGCTGCCCCCACCCCCACTGCTCACCTAAACAATTCTCAAGATCTCTGACAAGGTATTCCTGCCACCAGTTTCCCCTCTTTTCTCTCACCTGCCGGTCCTCATGAGGGAGGCAACCCATGACCTAATGAAAAATTTGGGAGCATTATTCCTAAGGGAGGCAGGAGGCAGTTTAGTGGGGCTGTGTGATGGACCAGGAATAAGGTGTGCAAGAGAAAGCCCAGGGTACCTCTATTGACCTCTGGCACCCCTCTTTCCTCTTCTCACCACAAATTGGCCTAGTCCATATGCCCAACCTCAGAGATGCTGGGAACCTATATGGCACCTTCGCACGCACGTGCGCGAACACACACACACGCAAAATCCCCCTTCTCAAAACACTCCATTTCCATTCACTGTAAAACTGTCACCATTTTCTGATATTTATTCAAGTGAGATACATTATTTCCATTTTCCAGGACTGTCATACTAGACATATCAATCTATGGTTTCCATGATGTGAATGGTACCCTTTAGATGTGGAATCTTTGGATCATGCACAGCCTGCACAACTGACACAGAGGCTCTTTCCAGCTGTCTGTCTGCTTGTGCAACAGCGGCATCCTAAAGCCTGTCCGCTTCCCTCTCCTTGTAGTCATTGACAGAACCACCCCTGCACACACAGACACACAAGCATGCACACACGAGCCAGCTGCCCCCCTGAGCTCCAGAATTATCTGCTACTCAGACCTCTCCCTTGCCAAGCCCAATCAACACCAGAAGCATGCTGACTCATCTTGCACCTTGTCAGACAGCCCACATTCTGTGCACAGGAAATCCTCTGCAAACCCATGCCCCACTCACCACCTATACTTTCCCTCCTTGTTTGGAAACCACCCCCCAGGCATCCTTCAGCACTCTGCTCAAAACCCCCTCCTTCAGAGTGTGTACCCCAATGCCCAGGTGAGTGAGAGGCTCCCTTTTCTTGTCCCCACTTCCCTCACACATGCCTACCATTTCACTTACCAGCTTGTGCCTTATTTTTTTGTGTTTGTTATCCCCAACAGAAGGTGGCTCCTTGAAGATGGGCCTGTTCCTTATCCATCCTTGTAGTTTCCAGGTTACACCAAGCCCAGCAGAGCTGGCCACAGGAGGGATCCCTTGTCCAACAATGATAAAACTTGTCTCATTCTGCACCCTCCTGGTTTATGTAGCGTGCCATGAGCTCAGGGTTGGGGAGCGGGGTGCAGAGTGCAAGCTCCTGTCATCAGGTGTACAGAGAAGACACTGCGGAGGCCGCGTTAAATGCAGTGATGTTTAGAGAAAATGTAGTGATGCATTTATGGTAAAAGGATGCTGCTTATTTCTTACGTTATCCTCCTTCCTGAGGAAACTGTCCTCCAAGTGTCATCAGAGCCCTCCTGGTCACCAGGCCTCCCGGGGGCCTGAGTTTCCTATTCCTCTTGGCTTCACCCACGTGGAGGAGGAGAGATGCAACCTTGGTTCCCTGAGGAGTAGAAGCTAATGGATGCCTAACTCAGTAACTTTCACATTGTAAAGCACTGGCTAATCAAAAACATTTATAGAAAATTCAGTGAGGACTTTGCATCGTCACTCCCCAATAAAAACCTGATCATCTCCAAATGTTACATGTTCATGCAGGTCGAAGCGGCTGGCCCACCCAGCTGCAAACTCATACCCGCACCTCCAGTTGCTCTCAAATATGGTTCCATGTGCACTGGCCAGACTCATTTCTCACCTCAGGTTTGGCCGCCTGTGCCTGCCCTGGCCTGCCCTCAGGGCCAGGCGTGGTCCTCCATGGTTTCCCTGCAGCCTCTGTGAGGGAGGTAACAACTCTGTACCATTGCAAGAGCACTCTTACAGCTCAAGGTCAAGGCTGACCATGCTGCTCGTGGTCTGTGCTATCTCCATGCTAAACATCAGCATGCTTAGCTCTGTGGGGACAGAGCCAGGAGTGCAGTTTCCAGGCTCTCGGCCTCACGTGGAAAGGTGCTGGCTCAGGTAGTAAATGGCCATCAACTGTGATTGGATGGCCATCAGCTGTGGCTAGTTGGCCGTCAGCTGTAACCAGTGAGCCATTGGCCACTAATATAACTGTCGTGGCTACGCTAGCAGCAAACGGGGACTGGCAGGAGCATGGTGGTTGAGCTAGCAAGTGCGGATTGCAGTTAGCAAGTGAGGTTGGTTGACAGAGAGAAGTGGACGGCGGGTTGTGGATAGTGTGGCTCCTGCTTCCTGTGTCTCCAGCCCAGCCACCAGCGAGAATATAGTGACTCCCCCACCTATGGCTCCGTGGGTTTTCCTTTGTGGCCTCACCATACCCTGTGTTCTTATGTGGGGAGCAGGAGCTGAGACCCTCCATGACACTCATTAATCCACTTGGTCCTGTGAAATGAGTCCTATTAATACCCTCATTTTCTGGAAGAGAAAACTGAGACTTAGGGAGCTGAAGCAGTCTGCCCAAAGCCACACAGGAGTCTGCCACTGAACTCTGCGCTTCTCAGTACTAAGGTCGAATGCCAGCCTCTTCAGTAGACTGATCTGATTTGTCTAATGTTTTGGGTGATTTGCCCCAGCCTCTGCCTCCTCCAAGGGGGCCGCAGCCCCACCCTCACGGTAGATCCTGCAAAGAGAAGGGAGGATTCCAGAACCTATCTGACCAGTTGGTCTGCAGAGTAGGAGAAGGAAGGAGAGATGGACACACAGCCTTACGGTGTGGGAGTTTCTGTTCTTGGAGCCAGGCTGGGGCTGCTGAACTCCCAGTAGCTTCTGAAAATTCCCCTCTATCCTAGGCTTCCATCCTAGGATACATTCTCCTTTTATGCTTAGGCAAGCTCAAGTGGATTTCAGTTACTGGCCAGCAAATTAGAGTTTGTCTCTACCTGATGGTGCAAAACTTTAGGATAATCAGAAATTTCCATATTTGTTTATACCTAAGGGTGTAATTATCAGATACAATAAGCAGTCAGAGGAAAACAGAGTGTATGATGCCATCCTTCTCTCTTTTTTATGCATTTAAACCTAATTTGATTAATAACACACAAAAAATTAAATAAATACTAGTTTCCTGCCCCTCAGCCCCCACCCTTCACAGCAGTGCCTCTCAGAGCAGTCTCTCATCCAGCAGCACTGGCATTACCTGAGAACTTGTTAGAAGTGCAAACTCCACCCTAGATCCACCCACTCAGAAAGGGGCCAGGGCCCAGTCAGGTGTATTTTGATAGCCTCCAGGTGATTTTGGTGTATGAAAATGTTTGGGACCCACAGGTTTACTAGTTACCAGATGCTTTCACATACAGCACCCCAGCAGCTCCTCAACACAAGCTTGTGAATAACTACTCTTATCCCAGCTTCACGGGATTTGACTTGCGAAAGTCATGTGTCTGGACCAGGGGTCCTGGCAGGCACACTGGACGTCTGGCCTGGCACTGTGCTCTCTTCCACTCCCCCCATTTAGCCCTCCCTGGTGCTTCTCTCTTCCCACCCCCAAGGAGGCTCAGCCACCTCCTGGGTCCAGCACAGACCCACAGGAGTTGTTTTTCTGCCACCACCACACACAGGCTTTCCCATAAGTCCGTGTCATGCGGGAACTCTTGTCCCACTCCCTGCACAAGAACGCAGGATATGGTGAGGCCAAAAAGGAACACCCACAGAGCCATAGATAGGGAAGTCACACCAATATATTCTCGCTGGCAGCATCCGCCTCTCTGCAATCTGTGCTTGCTAGCTCAGCCACCATCTTCTTGCGAGCCCCCATTTTGCTGCTTGTGGGGACAGAGCCCCAGAAAGTAGTTTACAGGCTCTCGGCCTCACGTGGAGGGGTGCTGGCTCGGGTGGTGGATGGTCGTCGGCTGTGGCTGACTGGCCGTCGGCTGTGGCCGGTTAGCCGATTGGCCGCTGGTATAACTGCTGCGGCTACGGAGGAGAGCCGAGGATTGCCGAGGAGAGCGAAAGAGAGGAGAGAAACAGAGTGGAGGAGAGTCGTCGGTCGGTTGGCGGAAAGGCGGACGGCAGGTCACGCGTCCGGTGGGCCCAGCCTCCAGTGAGACTATAGTGGTATGACTCCCCTACCTATGGCTCCGTGGGTGTTCCTTTTTGGCCTCACCATATCCTGCGTTCTTGTGTGTGGAGCGGGAGCAGAGAGACCCCGCAGGCCACCCCACCTGAAAAATGGTGCAGCAAGCAGGGTCTCCCACACGACAAATGGCGCAGCGAGCAGGGTCTCCCGCACGACACTGCTAGCGTAGCCACGGCAGTTATATTAGTGTCCAATGGCTCACTGGTTACAGCTGACGGCCAACTAGCCACAGCTGATGGCCATCCAGTCACAGTTGATGGCCATTTACTACCAAGTGAGCACCTTTCTATGTGAGGGCGAGAGCCTGGAAACTGCACTCCTGGCTCTGTCCCCACAGACAGATCGGAAACCAGGAAGTGCTCGGACCCAGCTCGAGGTTGGGTGTAATGCAGGGACTCAGCTCCCGCTCCCCACACAAGAACGCAGGACATGGTGAGGCCAAAAAGGAACACCCACAGAGCCATGGACACAGGAGTCATACCACTATAGTTTCCCTGGAGGCTGGGTTGGAGACACAGGAAGCAGGAGCCACACTATCCACAACCTGCCATCCACTTCTCTCTCTGCCAACCAACCTCACTTGCTAGCTGCAATCTGCTGCCTGCTTCTCTGCCAACCAACAAACCAACCCCTTGCTAACTGCAGTCCATGCTTGCTAGCTCAGCCCTGGCAGTTATATCAGTAGCTAACTGGTTACAGCTGATGGCCATCTAGTACCCAAGCCAGCACCTTTCCACATGAGGTCGAGAGCCTGGAAACTGCTCTCTGGGACTCTGTCCCTGCATTGGGGAAGACACAAAGGAGGAGAAGACAGTCTCTGTCCTTATAGGACAACCTCCAAAAAAAAGGGGGGAGGGCTTGAATCACAGGGCTGTGATGCGTGGGATCTACAGGGAACAACCCCCGAGACTAACTGTGGGGACAGAGTCCCAGAGACCAGTTTCCAGGCTCTTGGCCTCACGCGGAAAGGTGCTGGCTTGGGTAGTAGATGGCCATCAGCTGTGGCTAGTTGGCCGTCAGCTGTAACCAGTCAGCCATTAGCCACTGATATAACTGCTGTGGCTACACTCGTTGGTTGGTTGGTTGGTTGGTTGGTTGGTTGGTTGGTTGGTTGGTTGGTTGGTTGATTGGTTGGTTGGTTGGCAGAGAAGCGGACGATAGATTGCAGATCGGGTGGCTTCTGCTTCCTGTATCTCCAACCCAGCCGCCAGTGAGAATATAGTGGTATGACTCCCCTATCTGTGGCTCCGTGGGTGTTCCTTTTTGGCCTCACCATATCTTGCGTTCTCATGCGGGGAGCGGGACTAGAGAACCTGCCTGACACCCCACATGACACGGTCTCTTTCTTGTTTGCCTATGATTTTACAATCCTGAGTCCCTCTGATACACAGACAACCACGAGGTTGGAAGTCCTTCCCCAGGAAGCACGTTTTACCTGCTTAGCATTAAATTTGGGCAGCAATGCTGCATCCTTGGAGAGAGTTCACCCTGAAGCGATAACAGGTCATTTATGTCTAAGTGTGAACGGAGGACTTGAGAATTAGTAGAAACACTCCCTGTGTGTTTCAAAGCTGGCTTTATCAGCACATTCACCATGCTGACCAGAAAGAGGATGAGAGAGGAGCAAGGGAGGGTTCTGCTTCCCTGGAGCCCAGCTGACAGTGGCACTTACCAAAACCAGGGAGACAGGAGGATGTTGAGAATCTGAGCAGGTGGGAAAGACTGAACACCCAAGTTCAAGGGTGTAGACGATCTCTAGCCCCTTTCACAATAGCAGCACCACCAAGCAGGTCCCCCTAGACAATCTAAGTTTCTGTTGCTTACAGACTGTCTGCTTCTGGCCATCACCTTACCCCAGCTGGGATACCCACCTAGCAGAGTATGGACCCAGGCACCTGAGCACACAAGGCCAGAGATCCTGGGGGAGAAGCAAAAAGGACAAATATCATGCCTGCAGGGCTTCTCCCTGACAGAGATTTCCCAGGGTCACCTCAAAAAAAGCCCCCCCCAATCAGGGTACTCCAAGTGGGGGACACTCAGGCCTCTGATGAATCTGGCCCTGAGAAGCATCAGAAGCTGAGTCAGCTGCCAGCTGTGACTTCAGGGCAGGGCTCTAATTGTCCCCAAATAGTGCCGGAGAGACTGAGGAGGGAGGGAGAAAGGGGATATCTCAGAGTGAGGAAAGGGTGAGGTTTTTCTCTCATACCAGAAATGACAACAAGGAGAGGAGTGGGGAATATGGAAGGAAGCTACCGTATGTTTAAAAAAATAATAGACCAAAAGTAAGTAATAATCATAATAATAGATCTACCTATGTATAAGGATTGAATGAGAAAATGATTATAACTATAAATACTATGCTACATGCCTTGTGCTAGATGATTTCCACACCAGCTCTTATTTAATACTCACAGTGCCCTGGAGGGTAGAAATTATTAGTCCCACTTTGCAGATGAGAAAACTGAGGCTCAGTGAACTATCTCAGTAAGTCACTGTGGGATACTGCTGGTATGGGCTTTTTCTGGACATCTTTGCTCCTTCCAGTCCAGTCTCCTCGTTCTTGAGGTCAGTAGTCTCATGTTCTGGGTGGCTGCCCTCTCAGAGAAACCCCCTCAGCACAATAGTCTCAAACATCTGCCCTTTCTCCTTTCTGAAATTGTTCAACTATCACCTCAGCCATCTCCTCCATGAAACTGACCTCCATTCACCCCGTCACAACAGCCAGAAGCCAGGTGTCCTCCGGGACCCCTGCCTCTCTCGCTCTCTCACCTGCTCCATCCACTTCATTGGCAAGTACCATCATCTCAGATCCACCCACAGCTCAGTATCCCCACAGCCACCAATGCAGGCCACTGTCCTCTGTCACCTGGACACCAGCAACTGATCACCCAATAACTTCACTCCTCAGCCAGAGTGAACCTCCTAAAATGCAAACTGGACCCTGTCACTTCCTTTTCATGGCGTTGGTGGCTTCTGGAGGCTCTCAGGGTCATGCAGAGGCTTTAATGCATACTGGCTTCCCAGTCCCCGCCCCCTCCAGCCTAGTGCTCACTGTTCACCCTGCAGACCCTGAAATTGAAAGCTCTCCTTCACCCTCTGGCTCAGGTACACACTGATCTCATCCCCTGAGCCAGTGTCTTCTCGCCTTCTGCCCTGAGCTCAGCACTACTCAAACCCAAACTGAATAAAAGGCCCCTCTTCTGTGCTGCCCTATTGCCCTTGCTCACCCCATCAAAGCACCGGTCATTCTGCACAGCAACTGCTCGTGCGTGCACTGGTGTGTTTCTGCTGATAAGACTTAGGTCGCCGAGGGCCATATCTTATTGACATTGTACCCAGTCCCCTGACAGCACCTCATGGATACACTGAGTAGCACATGAACTGAATGAACAAATAAATGATCCGGCATGTCCAGTGCTGAGCCCATAGTGGTGGAAGTGAGGTTTGGTGTGTCTCATCAGTGCCGCCAACCTAAGGCCACCCAGAGCTCATCAGTGGTTACACTAAGCAGGGTTGACTGATTCATTGCAACCAGGGAGAACATACCATAGGGAAATATGGGGCATCTCCCCGAGAGGGTATCAGAAAGGACTTCCAGGATGCATCCTGGTGTTGGTGATTTGGGGGCTGCAGGGTCTGGGTTGGAAGCTGTTAGGAGGCAGGGCTGATTCTATGATGGATATTTCACTAACTCTTATCTGAAAGGTGGGAGGAATGAAACATGCAATTAATGGAGATGCAGCCATCACTCACACAGCCAGGCTACGGGGATACTTACTGTTCTTACGGATTGGACAGCAGTCTTGCTTTTGAGTTCAGAAATGATTACAGAGGGTTGTTGTCTTTGCCTTGACACATTATGTCACAGAGCAGCCTTGACTGCTGTCAGCGTCCTATTATGTTCACACATAATAGAACATCACAGTCCAGCTGTGGGTGCCAGGCCAGGTCCCAGCTGTAAGGGACTGCAGTTCTCTTTCTCAGTCTTTTGCCAACCAATCCTGCAGTTAGCTGGCCTGGCACAGCCACAGGTGCCAGAGGCTTAGCACAATTCTTTGCTTTCCACTCAAGCCATATATCACGACTCAGAAGTCACAGGGGTGGGAAGTGCAAGGGGCTTCCAGTCTCCTCCCTTCATCTCTTCCTCCATTGATGGGGAGCCCGCATTCTTAGCTCTCAGCAGCCACAAAGGCAAATCTGCTCCCTGCTGGAAACTCACTCTCCTCCCTCTCCCCAGGCCCCGAGCTTCCTTTCATCCTTTTCTTCCCTGACCTCCACCCCAGCTTCTTTCCAGGTACCAGTTCTTTGGCTCCATCGATTTCCACTCATGATGAGTTTGCTTGGGGGCAGGGGAAGATGCTGCATATTCTACAATCAGAGGGGAGGGAAGAGAAAGGAGACTTCATGAGTCCTAACCCTTTGAGTCATATCTCCTAAACAATCAGCCCCTTTGTGCTGCTGCACTCAACCTCTTCTTAGCTCGTACATTAGCCTCATCTTGCTAAAACACTCTCTGTCTCTCTATACCTTGCATTGTATTACCAGTTGCACTGTGTCAGGAAGAAAGAGCCACCAAAAAGAAGTATGATAATAAATTAGGATTAATAAACACAAAACTTTCCTTATTAATTCCCCATACGTCCCTAAACTGCCAAACCCCTGCAGTTCATGCTTTCCACGTTGCATTCATCACAGTTGTGCTGCTTTGCATGCATCTCCCCTGTGTTCATTTGGTCCCCCCAACTAGAGTGTAAGCGCTGAGGAGAAGAACTATGCCCATTATTCTCATCACTGCCTCCCAGCCCAAGCCTGGACTGACTTCCGGTCTCGTTGACCATCCGAGTCCTGGCCACACCCATCTTAAGTACTCACTGTCTCCACAGAACTCTTCCACCGGCCCCAGCGCAGCGTCCAAAAGGAATTTAAACATAGATCCTCTGACAGTAAACTCCAGCTGGGAAAGGGGCTGCAGGGGACAACCTCCATTTAATGGTGATGAACTTTCTCTTTCTTCCCACAGAAGGGGCCAGGGCCTGAGCCTCAGCAGAGCAGGAAATGTCAGATGAGGTCCTCTTTCCACCTGTGGTTAAAAGGGCGATTGATTGTCTCCAGGCATCTGAGGATGTGTGCGCAGAATAAAATCCTCTTTCATATGCTCCGTTCAGAACAACTGGTTCAAATGAGAAAAGCCATGATCTCTGCCTGCACATACAAGTTTGCTTTGTGGGTGTGTGTTAGGGCCAATGGGATAGGGAAGGGGGAGCTTCCCTGAAAGTTATTTTCCTGACATGTGTGGGTAGTGCTTCAGCCACCACTATCTCCTCCATTCCTAAGGGGTTTACTCCCTGCACTCTCAATTACATTCAATGCAGCTCTGTCATGAACAAAATCTCCCCCAAATTTTCACTGCTTCCTAGCCAGGGTGTGGGTTGAGGGTGGGTGTCGTGCCAGTGGCAGCGACCCTCCTTTCCCAGGACAAAAAGCTAGCATGTATCCTCCCAGATGGAAGGGATTTGCCATTGTTGGTTCCTAAGACTACTGTTTCTTTTCATCCGTAGGTGTCAGTAGGCTAATACGGCACAGGGACCCTCGCGGAAGACGCTTGTCCCGTAGATTGTGAGGCGAGACCCTGTAGGGGTGGAGTGTGGGGACAGAGCCCCAGAGAGTAGTTTACAGGCTCTCGGCCTCACGTGGAAGGGTGCTGGCTCGGCTGTGGCTGATTGGCTGTCGGCTGTGGCCGGTTAGCCGATTGGCCACTGGTATAACTGCTGCGGCTACGGAGGAGAGCCGAGGAGCCGAGCAGAGCCAAGGAGAGCGGAGGAGGAGAGAGGAACAGAGTTGACAGACTGGAGGAGAGTCGTCGGTCGGTTGGTAGGCAGAAAGGCGGACGGCAGGTCACGCGTCCGGTGGGCCCAGCCTCCAGTGAGACCATAGTGGTATGACTCCCCTACCTATGGCTCCGTGGGTGTTCCTTTTCAGCCTCACCATATCCTGCGTTCTTGTGCAGGGAGCAGGAGCAGAGACCCTGCAGGCCGCCCCGCCTGAAAAATGGTGCGGCGAGCAGGCCTCTGCGCACGACAAATGGCACAGCGAGCAGGGTCTCTTGCATGACAGTGGGGATGAGAGAGAGAATAAAATAATGTTCTTATTCCTATATCATTGTCGTGCAGGGTGTCAGGCGGGGTCTCTGGTCCCGCTCCCCACACAAGAACACATGACATGGTGCGGCCAAAAAGGAACACCCACGGAGCCATAGGTAGGGGAGTCACACCACTATAGTCTTGCTGGCAGCTGGGTTGGAGACACAGGAAGCAGGAGCCTCACTGTCCGCAACCCTAACTGCAGTCGTCCTAACTGCAATCCAAGCTAGCTCAGCCACCATCTTCTTGCTAGCCCCCATTCTTCTGCTAGTGTAGCCATGGCAGTTGCATTAGTGGCGAATGGCTCACTGGTTACAGCTGCCAGCCAACTAGCCACAGCTGATGGCCATCCAATCACAGTCGATGGCCGTTCACCACCAGAGCCAGCACACGTGAGGCCGAGAGTGTGGAAACTGCTCTCTGGGGCTCTCCCCCCACAATCATGGTAATTTAGTTCACCCTGCAGGAGCCGAACATGGCTAGGCAAGCAGCCACACACCTGGCATTTGTTATGGCCCATTTATTGCTGCCAGATGCTGTCATATTTACCATCTTTACTCTGTGATGTCAAGGGGAAAGCACCAGGATCCCATCTGAGCCCAAGAGGCTGAGGCAGGACTGATTTTAATGCCCAACATCATCTGCCTCTTCGTCTATGCCTATTCTAAGTGTGAAAACACAGTAGGAAATATCCAAACTTGAAAATCACACAAATTAGGGAAGATTATTCGCATTACAATATTTATTTCTTGAAGAATTTTCTCAAATAAGAAACATTTATGCATTTTAGTTGTGTGTTTCCAAGATATTACTTACTTGTCAAAATAAAAACCATGAAGGCAGAGAAACTGAAAATTAAATGAATAGATTAAAATAGCAATTATTTAAAAATTAAAACAGCAATAAACTAAAAGAAAACAGAATTGAACATGTGTTAAACATACAAAAGAGAAGAAATTTCTAAGCTTAATTGAATAAAACTCACAAAAGAAAAAAATGAGCATACTACATGTGGAAAACTACATGTGGTAAAAATAAAATACATGTGGTTAATCTTTAATATCTAAAACTAATACAAACTAATTAAAAAGCACAAATAATGCAAACAGTTTAGAAAAAGGAACTGTAATTAATAAATAAACATATGGGATAATATTCAACTTCACTGGGAATTAAGTAAATATGAATTAAAACAATAGAAGAAAACTTCTATTGGGCATAAAAATTGGCATAAAATTGTCGTTGAAGGTGTGGTGAGGGGGGCAATGTAATACACTCCTGGCAGAAGCATATACATTCCCTGTCTTGGGAAGCAACTGAAGGTGTGTGTGTGTGTGTTTGGTCTTTTCTTTAGCTTTGGAAGAATGTGAACCTTGTGATTATATATGCATCTATATATAATGTACTATATTATACATAATGCATATTAATATGTACTGTGTATCATATATTGTACTATATATAATGTACTATACTAAATATATTATATATATATATATATATATATATATATATATATATACTGGAACGTAAAACACTTACATCTTACCGAAGCTAAAGAAAGAAGTTAAAATAGAGAAAAGACCAAAAACAAAAGGCTTCTCTTTGGGGCCGCCCGTTAGCTCAGTTGGTTAGAGTGCACGCTCTGAACAACAGGGCTGCCGGTTCAATTCCCACATGGGCCAGTGAACTGCGCCCTCCACAACTAGGTTGAAGGAAAACAACGTAGAGCTGATGGGTCCTGGAAAAGCACACTGTTCCCCAGTATTCCCCACACGCCCAAAAAACCGCTTCTCTTCAACACTCATTAAATGGACACTCACATCTTCTACCCAGAGCAACCTCTGGATTTTCATCCCTCTGTGTCCCTTCTAGAGGCTAAAGATGGTTTCAGGCTCGTTATTTCCTCCAGTGGTTCTCAGATGTCAGCCTGCACCAGACCACGTGGAAGGCCAGTCAAAATACAGATCACTGAGCCCCACCCCGGAGTTTCTGCTTTGACAGGTCTGCAGTGGGACCCTAGGATGTGTGTTTCTCACAATTCCCAGACATGCTGATAACCCTTGGACCACACTTTGGGAAGCATTGACCTACCCCCCAGGAACCCATCCTGGTGCCCACCTGAGCAATCTCCAACCTCCTCCCTGACTGGCAGAGCATTGCTGTAAACCTCTAGCTGATAGACAAGCCATAGCGCTTCAGCAGGACATAGGAGTGAGCGTGTGCATGACCCCAGGGTTTGGCGGTGCTGGTGAACAGGCAGAAACTGCCTTGAATCCTCTCAGCACATGCCTCTTGTTTACATGCAGTAAATTAACAGCCCTGTGGTAAAGGAACTAGTTGTCTGGCTGACTGGAAGCCCCCATTTTTCTTCACTTCCTTCAGTTTTCTCCCCTCTCCCCAGCTTGTTGCTAGACAGCTGTCCTCAGAGGGGCCTCTAAAGAGCTCCAAAGTGTGTTCACATCCTGGCTTGGCCACCTTCTAGCTATAAAAGCCAGGACAAGTTCCTTCATCAGCATGAGCGTCAAGATCGCCATTGTTTAATGGGCATAAAACACCAGTGCAATGATCAAATTAAAAGTGAACACAGATAGGTCGGGGCAATTACATCGGCGGAGGCACTGCCAGGGATCAGCAGTAAGTGGCAGACGCAGCTCCCAGCTTTCAGCAGCTCAGAAATCTCCCACCCGCCATACACACACACAGGGAAAAAGTGCCCTAAGACTCAGGAGAACTGGACACAGGGCTGGTGGTGCTACTCTCAGTGTGCATATGTGCAGGCAAGGGCAGAAACTGTGCTGGCTTTGTAAAAACTACCGTCCAGACCCCTCAGCCCCACGCATCTAAATCTGCAGTCCCAATGACACTCTGGGCACCAGGTAACCTCCTCTGTCTGCACAATACACAGGGGACTCTTTGGTACAGCAGAGGACAACCTGGAGATTACTTGGTGGGCTTAAGCCAAGACTGGCGCTTCTTTTTGTTTTGTTTTGTTTTGTCTTTATATCTTTGATATCTTTGCCTGTGTTGAGTGGGGGTTGTCAGTTGTTTTTTACATGTGAATGTATTTGATATTTTCTTTGTTGTTGTTGTTGTGCTTGGTGATGTGCTTTGTTCTGAAATTGCCCTACCAGGGCCCAGCTTAAGAGGCACGAGATTCAACATACCCAGAGGCCAACTCCAGACCAAACCAGAGTACTACCAGCTTTGACCTACAAGTGACACACCCAGAGGGAATTCTTACAGGCACAAGAGCCCATAGAGGCCAAACCACATTTAAGCAGTCAACCCTCACGCAGCAGAACACCCTGTGGTGGGCAGAGCCAAGTCTCACAACTAGTCAGCCTAGGAGTTAACCCCACCTACTCACAAGCGAAAAGCAATTAAAGATCTTCTTTAACAGGACAATATACACAACACAAGAGTCACCTTTAGAGCATATGCAGAGGAGAAGAACGAAGTAGTGCAAGTCAGATATAAAGGACACATACTACATAAGATAACCCAGCAAGAACTAAGAACTCTAGGGGATCTACCTAATACATCGAAGCAAACACAGAGAGTCAGCCAGAATGGGGAAACAAAGAAACATGTCCCAAATAAAAGAACAGAAGAAATCTCCAGAAATGGAACCAAATGAAACAGAGGTGACCAACCTATCAGAGACAGAGTTCAGAACACTGATGATAAGAATGATTAAGGAGCTTAGAGACGACATAAAGAAGGATGTAGAAATCATAACTAACAACCAGTTAGAACTAAAGAACACAATTACCGAAACAAAGAACTCACTTGAAGGAATTAACAGCAGGTTAGATGAAGCAGAGGATTGAATCAGCGACTTAGAAGACAAGTTAGCAGAGATCACCCAAACAGAACAACAGAAAGAAAAAAGAATAAAAAACAATGAAGATGGTTTAAGAGACCTCTGGGATAACATCAAGCGCAACAACATGCGCATCATAGGAACACCAGAAGGTGAAGAGAGGAAGCAAGAGATTGAGAATATATTTGAAGTAATAATGTCCAAAAACTTCCCTAACCTGATGAAGGAAACCAACATACAAGCCCAGGAAGTGCAAACAGTTCCAACCACGATACACCCAAACAGGTCCACACCAAGACACATCATAGTTAAAATGGCAAAGGTTAAAGACAAAGAGAGAATCCTAAAAGCAGCAAAAGAAAGACAGAGGGTTACATACAAGAGAACTCCCATAAGACTATCAAATGACTTTTCTGCAGAAACATTGAAGGCAAGGAGGGAGTGGCAGGAGATACTGAAAGTGAGGGAAAACAAAGGCCTACAACCTAGATTGCTCTATCCAGCAAGGCTATCATTTAAAATTGAAGGAGAGATAAAGAGCTTCCCAGAAAAGAATAAGCTAAAGGAATTTATTACCACCAAGCCAGCATTGCAAAAAATACTAAAAGGACTGCTGTAAATAGAAAAAAGATGAAAACAATCTAACTACAAATTTGAAAATGGCAATAACTATGTACCTATCAATAATCACTTTAAATGTAAACGGATTAAATGCTCCAATCAAGAGACATAGGGTGGATGAGTGGATAACAAAGCAAGACCCTTGTATATGCTGTATATAAGAGACTCACCTCAGATCAAAAGAAACACACAGGCTGAAAGTGAACGGTTGGAGTAAGATATTTCATGCAAATGGAAATGAGAAAAAAGCTGGAGTTGCAATACTTATTTCTGACAAAATAGACTTTAAAATGAAGAAAATATTAAAAGACAAAGACGGGCACTATATAATAATAAAGGGATCTATTTGACAAGAGGACATAACCCTAGTAAACATTTATGCACCCAACATAGGAGCATCTAAACATATAAAACAGAAATTGGCTGACATAAAGAAAGAGATCAACAGTAACACTATCATTGTAGGGGACTTCAACACACCTCTGACTACAAGGGACAGGCCTTCCAGACAGAAAATGAATATGGAAACAACAGCCGTAAATGACACATTGGACCACTTGGATTTAATCAATATTTTCAGAGCATTTCACCCCAAAGATGCAGAATACACATTCTTCTCAAGCGCACAGGAAACATTCTCCAAGATATACCATATGTTAGGCCACAAAACAAGTCTTGATAAATATAAGAAAATTGAAATAATACCAATTGTCTTCTCTGACCACAGTGCTAAGAAATTAGAAATGAACTACAGGAAAAAAACTAAAAGACACACAAATTCATGGAGGCAGAATAATATGTTACTAAATAATGAATGGGTCAAGCAGCAGATCAAGGAAGAAATCAAAAGATATCTCGAAACAAATGAAATGAAAACACGATGACCCAAAATCTATGGGATGCTGAGAAAGCAGTCCTAAGAGGGAAATTCATAGCATTGCAGGCCTACCTACAGAAACAAGAAACATCACTAATCAACAGTTTATCTTCACATTTAAGGGATCTGGAAAAAGAACAACAAAATAAGCCCAAAGGGAGTACAAGGAAGGAGATAATAAAGATCAGAGCGGAAATAAATGAAATAGAAACCAGAAAAACAACACAAAAGATCAATGAATCCAAGAGTTGGTTCTTAGAGAAGATAAACAAAATTGACAAACCTTTAGCCAGACTCATTTAAAAAGAGAGAGAGAGGACCCAAATTAATAAAATCAGTAATGAAAGAGGAGAAGGGACAACAGACACTGCAGAAATACAAAAAATTTTAAGATATTACTATGAGCAACTATATGACAACAAATATGACAATCTGGAGGAAATGGACAATTTTCTAGAGACGTACAACCTTCCAAAGCTAACTCAAGAAGAAACAGAAAACCTGAATAGACTGATTATCACCAGGGAAATTGAATCAGTAATCAAAAATCTCCCAACAAGCAAAACCCCTGGACCAGATGGCTTTACAGGTGAATTTTACAAAACGTTCAAAAAGAATTATCACCTATTCTCCTCAAACTCTTCCAAAAAATCCAGAGGGAGGGAAGACTCCCAAACACTTTTTACGAAGCCACTATCACCATGATCCCCAAATCAGACAAAGACACCACAAAAAAAGAAAACTACAGGCCAATATCGCTGATGAACATAGATGCAAAAATCCTCAACAAAATATTAGCGAACAGAATTCAACAATACATTAAAAAGATCATACACCATGATCCAGTGGGATTCATCCCTGGTATGCAAGGGTGATTCAACATCCGCAAATCAATTAATGTGATACACCACATTAATAAAATGAAAAATAAAAATCACATGATCATATCAATAGACGCAGAAAAAACGTTTGATAAAATCCAGCAGCCACTTTTGATAAAAACCCTTAAGAAAGTGGGAATAGAGGGATCATATGTCAACATAATAAAGGCCATATATGATAAACCCACAGCTAACATCATACTCAATGGGGTAAAGCTAAAATCATTCCCCTTAAGATCAGGAACAAGGCAAATTTGCCCACTTTCTCCACTTCTAGTCAACATAGTGCTGGAAGTTCTAGCCACAGCAATCAGACAAGAAAAAGAAATAAAAGGCATCCAAATCGGTAAGGAGGAAGTAAAACTGTCATTATATGCAGATGATATGACACTATATTTAGAGAACCCTAAAGACTCCACCAAGAAACTATTAGAGCTGATAGATGAATTTAGTAAAGTAGCAGGATACAAAATTAATATTCAGAAATCAGTTGCATTTGTATATACCAATAATAAAACATCAGAAGGAGAAATTAAAAAAGCAATCCCATTTACAATTGCTCCAAAGACTATAAAATACCTGGGAATAAATTTAACCAAGGAAGTAAAAGATCTGTACTCAGAAAATTATAAGACACTGAAGAAAGAAATGAAAGAAGATACAAATAGATGGAAAGACATACCATGCTCATGGATAGGAAGAATTAATATAGTTAAAATGTCCATACTGCCTAAGGCAATATACATATTCAATGCAACTCCAATCAAACTACCAATGACGTTTTTCACATCAATAGAACATATAATCCTAAAATTTATATGGGACCATAAAAGACCCTGGATAGCCTCAGCATTCTTGAGAAATAAGAACAAAGCAGGAGGTATAACAAAACCAGACATCAAATTATACTACAAGGCTACAGTAATCAAAACAGCATGGTACTGGCATAAAAACAGACACGTAGATCAATGGAACAGAATAAAGAGTCCAGAAGTAAATCCATGCCTATATGGCCATTTACTCTATGACAATGGAGGCAAGAATGTACGGTGGGGTAAAGACAGTCTATTCAATAAATGGTGCTGGGAAACCTGGACAGACACATGCAAAAAAATGAAGCTGGACCACCTCCTTACACCATATACAAAAATAAATTCAAAATGGCTTAAAGACTTAAATGTAAGATCTGAAACCATAAAATTCCTAGAAGAAAATATAGGAAGAAACTTCACAGACATTACCTGGAGTAAGATTTTTACTGATATATCCCCTCACGCGAGGGAAGAAAGAGAAAAAATAAACATGTGGTATTACATCAAACTAAAAAACTTTTTCACAGCAAAGGAAATCATCAATAAAACAAAAGGGATCCTACTGAATGGGAAAAGATATTTGCCAATGATATATCTGATAAGGGATTAATATCACAAATTTATGAGAAACTCACACAACTCAACTCCAAAAAAACAAACAATCCAATTAAAAAATGGGCAGAGGCCATGAAGAGACATTTTTCTAAAAGGACATACAGATGGCAAACAGACATATGAAGAAATGCACAACTTCACTAACCATCAGAGAAATGCAAATAAAAACCACAATGAGATACCACCTCACCCCAGTCAAAATGGCTATCATCAATAAATCAACAAACAACAAGTGCTGGCGCGGATGTGGAGAAAAGGGAACGCTTGTGCACTGTTGGTGGGAATGTAGATTGGTGCAGCCACTATGGAAAATAGTATGGAGGTATCTCAAAAATCTGAAAATGGAACTACCTCATGATCCAGCAATTCCACTCCTAGGTATCTATCCAGAGAAATCCAAAACTCCAATTCAAAAATCTTTATGTACTCCTATGTTTATTGCAGCACTATACACAATAGCCAACACATGGAAACAATCGAAAGGCCCCTCGGTAGACGACTGGATTAAGAAACTGTGGTACATTTATACAATGGAGTATTATGCAGCCATAAAGAAGAAAGAAATCTTACCATTTGCAACAACAGGGATGGACCTAGAGAACATTATGTTAAGTGAAATAAGTCAGACAGAGAAAGACAAATACCATATGATCTCACTTATATGTGGAATCTAAAGAAAAGAATAAGTGAATGAACTAATCAGAAACCGTTTTGGAGACATAGAGGAAAAACTGAGGGTTGCTAGAGGGGCGGGGGGTGGGGATAAGGGGAAGGTGAGAGGTTTAGAAAATAGTAGGTAACCACAAGATGGCCATGGGGTTTTGAAAATTAATCTGGGGAACGTAATCAATAATGTAAAGATTTTGTAAGGTATCCGATGGACATGTGTCCCATTTGGGAGACCACCTCAGGGATGATGTAGATGCCTAATCTCTGCACGGTACACCTGAGGCTGAACAATATGAATGTCAGCTATAATTTTATATATATATACATATGTGTATATATATATATATATATATATATATATATATATATATATACACATATATATATATATATATATATACACATATGTATGTATATGTATATATATATGTATGTATATACTTACAAGAAGCGGAGTACAGCATTAGGAATAGAGACAGTGGAAATGTAAAGGCTGTGTGTGATGTCAGCGGGATAGTGGATGGGGGGAGGGGGGTTCACACAGTGTGAGGGATATAAATGATAAACGTCTAAGTTTTTATTTGTCTTGTGCACCTGAAACTAATAAAAAAATTTTTAAAAATCATAGTTAATTCAAAACAAAAACAAAAAGTGAACACAATCCCTGGCACAGGACTTGGCTAGTATTGAGCAGTTACAAAAAGCTACTCATTCCCATTGTGATTCACTACCCAATCTCACCTGAAAACTTCAGCTTTTCTAGTCAGTAACCCAATCTATGTTGTTTGTTTTCCTTTGAACTATGTACCTTTGATTCTTCCATACTGCCAAATGCTTTTTATTTTTTTTAATGTTTTTATGGAGGTAATAACCTGTTTATCATTTTAAGTCATCCATTGTGAAGTATAAAAAGGAAATTTCTCCACCTCTTTTCTATCCCAGTCCTCAGAGGTAACTACTGCTAGCAGTTTGGTGTGCATCCTTTGCAACATTTATCCACAGATGTACAAATACGTAAATGCATGTACCTAGTCTATATATTTATTAATCTGCAGGAATGAGGTAGTGCCACAAGTTTTTCTGCAAGTTTTTTGTTTTCCCTTTTTATGCTGGAAATTGTATTTAAGGGACTTCCAGTTTCCATTCCCACAGGTAAAAAGCTTGGAAGTTATTGCTCCCATCCTCACAACATGAAAAAAGTGAACCAACTGAAAAACCAATGAAGTTTTTGGGCCTATCCGAGAATTAAGGTCACAGGGCCAGCCATCACCCCAAAAATCTGGATAGACAGGTGAATCGAAAGCGTCACAGCCAGGATCAGCTTCCCTTGAGCAGGAGTCCTGGCAATCATAAGCTGGTATGGGCACTTCAGGGCAATTCTGATGAATTTCTAAAGGTTGGGTGAAGACAAGGATGAGAGTGAGAGACTCCTGGGGGCCATAGTCTTAGGGGTACCCCACACTCTTCTTCGTTTTAGTTCTAGAAATCCCACCACATTATCATGGTGAAAAGCTAAGAAAGAATTTTTGAATGTCTTTAGGGGAAGGGGGGGGAGTTACCATTTTTAAATAGCCTCGAGCATTTTTCATTACAAAGACCTACTCTCCAGGAGAAATGATCAACTCTAGCTATTCTAGCCTCACTGTCTCACCTAAGGAGTAGGGAAGCTAAGAAACACTTGTGAAGGTCACAACTCAGAGACATAGGCAAACTAAAGGATTGAAATTTGTTCATACAATTATAGAATATATCCCCTTTCCCAGTGCTTACTGACACCCCAACAGGGCTCCAGTGTAGTAACAGTGGATTACAACCAAAAGAGCAAGGCAAAGCGTCCATTTAAAGGTGTCTCTAGGAAAATCCAGACTACAGGGAAGACCAAAAAAAACAAGAAAACCAGAGCAATTTGAAGACATTTGCCCTACTATGTATGTTTGCTATAGCAAACATTTACCACAGCCCACCTCCTAGCAAGATTAACATAAAACCTTACACTAAAGGCCTATTACCTGGAAAGTCATGTCTAGATTTCAACAACAACAAAATTACAAGGCATGCCAAAAGGCAATAAAAAGCACAGTCTGGAGGGACAAAATAAGCATCAGAAATAGATCCAGATATGAAACATATTTTAGAATTATGAGACAGGGAATTTAAATAACTGTGGTTAATATGTTAAAGGTTCTAATGGAAAAAGTAGACAACATTTAAGAACAGATGAGTAATGTAAGCAGAGAGATGGAAACTCTAAGAAAGAATCAAAAAGAAATGCTAGAAGTCAAAAACAAGAAATGTCTTTGATGGACTCTAGTAGACTAGACATCACTGAGGAAAGAATCAATGAGCTGGAAGAAATATCAATAGAAACTTCCCAAACTGAAGTGGAAAGAGAAAAAAGAAATTTAAAAAACACAAAAGAATATCCAAGAACTCTGGGACAATTTCAAAAGTTATAACAAATGTATAATTGAAATAACAGGTGAAGAAGGAAGAATGAACCAGAAAAAAAATATTTGAAGTAATAATGGCTGAAAATTTTCCAAAATTAATGATAAATACCAAACCAGAGATTCAGGACACTTGGAAAATACCAAGAATGATAAATGCCTGTGAATGAAAAAGGGGCTATGTAATAAATCTGATAAGCTCAGTGACCAACAGTAACCTCATAGGATGATCTGATCATAATTTCCTAACTGAGCACATCATTACGGGTGGTCACACTCCAGTCTTATAACTTCTTTAGTAAAAGGTTTGTCTTTGCCTTAAGCAAGCCCTGTCCATTGTTCTTGTGCATCGAGGTTAACACACCTTTCAAATGCCAGAATAATCCTCTATTTCTGACCTTTTGGAGTCGCAACCACCCTCAAATGAGCACATGATTTTACTGCCAATGGATTAATCTACCACCAATGGATTTCATTTAACATCATCCCGAGTCACTGTTATTGCTAAATGTTAACTTTCATGTACCCACCAATGTAAATGAAGCATATCTCTCCATTTTATTTTTTATCCAACCATAGGGATGTCCCCACCTTGCTTTCTCCACCTCCTTAATCTACCACCAATGGATTTCATGTAGTTTTCCTTACATTCCCTCCTTTGATTCCAAATATATAAAAGAACGCAAAACTGCCATTCTACATAGCATTCTAAAATCTTGCTTCTGCGCATGTCCCCAGTTTGTCTCAAACAAGCTCATAAAAATTTTTATAGGTTTGGACATTCTTTCATCAACATGCCTAACAATCTACAGTTCTCATATTCTAATCAAACTGCAGAAAACCAAGACAAAGAGGAAATATTGAAAGAAGCTGGTGGTGGGGGACTAGGGAGACACTTTTCCTATATAGATTTAACACAGATATCTCATGAGAACCCATGTGAGGAAGAGAGTGTGGAGTTGAAAGAAAAACACCACCAACCTAGAACTCTATATTCAGCAAAGCTATCCTTCAGCTTTAAGGATAAATAGACTTTTTAAGACAAACAGAATTCATCACCAGCACATCTTCCCTGCAAGAAATGTTGAAAGAATTTCTTTAGAGAGAAGGAAAATGATATAGGTCAGAACCTTGGATCTACATAAAGAGAGAAAGAGCATCTGAGAAGGAGTAAATGAAAATAAAATACAGTATTTTATCTTTCTTATTCTTAATCTAATAAAGAATTCTTTATTCATAGTAACAATAGTAATGATGTATTAGTTATTATAGCTTATGAATAAGTAAAATAACGTTATAAAGGATGGGAGGGAGGAATTGGAAATACTCTGTTATAAAGTATCTGCACTACTCATAAAATAATATAGTACTATTTAAAAATACCACATGATTTCACTCACATGCGGGGTATAAAACTGAAAGCAATAAACAAACAAGACAAACAAAAACTCATAGACACAGACAACAGTATGGTGGTTGCCAGAGGGTACGTGGATTGGGGGGAGAAGCAGGTAAATGGGGTCAAATATATGGTGACGGAAAGAGACTTGAATCTGGGTGGTAAATACACAATGCAATACACATATGATGTATTATAGAATTGTACACTTGAAAATTATATAATTTTATTAACCAATGCCACCCCAATAAATTTGAGAAAATTTTTTTAAAAAATAAAGACATTTAGATTTATTATAAATCTATGTTTCAAAATCTAAAGCAACGATTAAAAAATTAAGGTAGTAAACTGATGTGCTACGAAAGGAAAGGAAATAGAATCATACAAAATGCTCCATTAAGTTGAACTTGAGCATGTGCTGCTTGCCCAGTGTGCCACACTCATTCACTGAAGTGTTTAGAGCTTTCCATTTTTTAGCAGTTCGAAATAACTAAGGTATTACTGTACATTTTAAATTTTCTAACAACCACAATGATTCTTCTCCTAAAACCCCTAGCAAAATGGGGACACATAGTGAGTGCCAAGTGAATACCTATAAACTTGATTACAGACATTAGGTTGTCCCTCTCTGACCAAAGGCTAGGTGCCCTCTGGCTAAAATAAATCCCATCACTGTTCCCTGTGGACATACATACAGGGGTGGAGTGGTTGCAGGAGTCTCTTTTCTGGAATCTGATTACCTTCCCAGTAAGGGGTGGGGAAGTTGAGCATAGAAAGGGCTGAAAACTCTAGGAGAAGCAAAGAACTGGAGGTAAAGTAGAATCTATTTATGACTTTTTTAGGAGAATTCCTGTCTTCAGGCATCCTTCTCTTTCAGGGAAACCTGCCCAGAGTCTCCATGAGCTTTTTTTATGGAATATTTACATGGAAGCATACTGACATTTTGCAAAAGATAGAGAGAGGACACCCCAACAAGTTCCTTGTGAAGACATCACATAAATTTTTAAAATAGAAAACAATAAACGACCCACAAATGAAGAAGAAGGCTTGGAACTGTGTTGGACCTGAGTGTGTTAGAGGCACTCTCTAGTTACTCATTGTCTACAGGGGCAGAGTGAGGCCACGTGTAGCAGACAAACTACTGCTCACCACTGTCTGGTCCCTTTCACCACCAAGCATCGTGTGGATTATCCCCCACTCATTTGAAAGTCAGTGGGGCCACATGTCTTGCTATGGTCAATAAAGTATTAGTATCAGAGCCGATGTGCTCTCCATCTTTTCTTCACCTGGCTTTAGCAATTGAAGAGCTTGCAAATGGTGAACCCAGGGCCCTTGAGAGAAGAGGAACTGGCACAGATCCCCACGACAACTTACTATGGACTTGCAGCATAACAAGAAATAAAACTTTGTTACTTAGAGCCACGGGGATTATTTTTAACAGTTATCTTGCTTCTGTAAATAAATCACCAAGCCTCTGAGAATATTTAGCCAATAGAAACTACTCGGTATATATACCAGTGGTTTAAATGAACACACAGCTAGTGAGGTCATTTTATAGCTTAAGTTATCAAATTCAATTTCCTCTAATCAACATATTTTATAACTTAAATGACCAAATACAATTTCCTATAACAAACCTGGTTTCCAAGTCTATGTGACTAAACCATTACACTTAGCAGCCTCCCTTCTTCTCATTGACTAACCACTAGTAACATGGGGGAAGATCTTATCACTGAAAATCCTGTGCCCACCTAGCTCTTTTCTCACACTTTGATGGGAATTAAAGTGAATCTCTCCCTCTTTCATTGAGGAAGACAATTACAACACAACAGTGAAAGTCCATAGGCTTCTTATTAAATATCATTATAGCTTACCTTCTATAACTAAATCAATCTATGAAAATAAGGGCTACAACATCCAGTTTCCAGTATGATCATGATTTTTTTTAAAAAAAGAAACCCTACACATTTTGAAAAAGGCAAAAATAATGGCATAAATTGTAGATAGCTGTGTTTGAGTGGTAGGAATATGAGCGATTTTATTGTTCCAATTTTTTTCTGTTTCCAAATTTTTATAAGTACATATTATTTTTATAATGGGGAAATATATACCTATAATAGGCTCAGTTACATTAATGGATGTATTAATCTAAAACACATATATTTCCACCCAATTTACAGAGTTTGTATTATATCACAATCTGTCTCTAGAAGAAAAGTGGTTACCAGATGTGAAACTGGGCTGTAGAATTGCTAACCCCATGACAGACGGACCAAATGAATGTGCTATGGAGACACAGGGTGAGACTGAAAAGACAGAAAAGCCAGCTAGAAGCACAAGTCAACAGTAGTTCTCAAATTTTCAAATACAGTACAAAATAATTAACGAAGCGCTTATCAAAATTTGGACTCCTGGATCCAGCACCCAGGGATTTTGATTCAGTAGGCCTGCAGTGGAGCCCAGGAATCTGCACGCTGAGCCGCCCTTCCAGATGATTCAATACAGAGGTCTCTGTGCCACACTTTGAGACACACGCCCTAGAGAAAGCAGAATGGTTGGATCCAATGGAGAGGCTGAGGAGTGGATCCATAAGGAATAATTTAGCTCCACGGGTCTCATCCCTGGCTGCATATTGAAATCATCTGGGTGGCTTTTTAAAAATGTTTATGCCCGCAAATACTAATGGATCGGCATCTCTGGGCAACTGCAGATTTTGAAAGCTCCCCTGGTGATTCTGATGCATGGCAAGGTTGAATGCTGCTATGACTGAACAGAAAAGGCTCAGGCCTTCAACTGGCATCCCAGAGGTGACTGACCGCCTGCTCTATCCATGCCTGGCTGCCACTCAGGCCATCTATCACCAACCCTGGTGACTGGGCAGAAGACAATTTGGCTGAAAGCAAGCTGGCCAGAATGCAAGTTTTAAATCCTTCAAACAGTGGATGAAACTGAAAGCATGGCCAAAGGCACAAAGCAGACATAATTGGCTTTAAATGAATTCAAACTTTTAAAACAAGGAGCTCCAAACCTGAAAGAGTCCAGGTAATATTTTCTGCAATTTCTTTTGCTGACTGACTTTTGTTGTTCATTTCCATTTACAAAAGCAATCCATTCCTATGAAAGAAATGTGACAACAAATACAAGCAAAAAAAGATGAAGAATACCCATAATTTCACCCACTCAGAGACCATCAATAAAGCACCTTGGAGTGTATCCTTCCAGACCTTTTCTTATGGAGATATGTGCATCTATTTTTGTCTAACAGATTTTTCCAACTAATTCCATTAGGCATTTACAGAGACCTAAATTGCCCTTTTATAAAAAGCATAGAAAGGGAATAAATGCTAAAAATTAATGTTAAATACAAAAGAAAAGAATGTAAGAAAAATGAAACTTTGAAAAACTAACTAAAAATTCTCAAAGACACACACATTTTTGCAAAGCCACTCTAATTATATTCAAATATTGGAAAAAATAAGGACACATGTTAATGAAATTATCGCTAGCCAAATCGTTGTGAAGAGCAGCATGAATCATTTGGTCACATTGCTTTCTGTCCAGTAGTACACTGCCACCCCTCAGTGTCCTTCATGTGGGACTGACATGCTCATTCCTGACTCTGCCGTCCTCTCCTCCCCTATTGAATACCTGTCCTGTTTAATTTAGCCCAATTCTTTCCATCATTCAAGGCCCAGTTTAAGTCCAATTCCACTCCCCCAACCATTCCCCCATGATTCCCCCAACTCACCCTGTTATATTTACTCTGAACCCTTCAACGTTTGTTATGCCTTTGCCTGAGGGTTTAATCGATTGTTATTCTAAACACTTCAAAGTCCCCTGTGCATTAATCTCAGGTCCACATTGAGATCATCTCACCTAGAGCTGAATCCAGCTGACCCCCTTCTGTGTCTCCACAGCATGGAGACACACAATAAACAGTTGATAAATATTGAATGAAGTAGAGAGAATTTATAGGTAGAATTTTTTTTGAAAAATAGACATTTTATTCACCAGTAAAGCTCAGTGGTGTGAGGGCCCAGTGGAAGCCTCACTGTTGCAAAGAGCAGGTCTGATGGGGGATCTAGAGGGTAGCACTGTGTTCCGAAAGGCAGGCAGCCGTATGGAAATGAAGGGCCAGGCTGTGGTGAGGACTGAAGGAGAGGCACAAAGATGCCTCCAGTCAGAGCGTCCCCCAGCCCAGACCCTCAGACAAAAGCGTTCCCAACACAGTGCTCTCCATCGCTCAGGGTCAGATGAGGCAGGAAGGGGTTCCAAGCAAGCTGGCCGTCGCCTGTGGCCAAGAAGCCCAACACCAGATCAATTCTGGCAGTCCACGGAAGCAGTGTTAATGAAGACAGAGGAACATGTGAGGGGCAGGCTGCCTGATTCCCACTGACAGGAAGAGCAGGCTGTGATGTCCAAATGACCGTGGCCTTGAGAAGGACTGACAACATCATCCTGGAGTCCCTCAGGACAGGAAAGCTGGCCCAAGGCAGGATCCACTCCAGACTTCGGGAAAGAGATGTTTTTTTCTATGAGAAAATAAATACGATCCCATGGCTCAGGACACGCAGGAAGTTAAAGGAAATTAAGTTCTCAAGTTCTCATCATAAAATGTCAAGTCTCCCACTGAGGAAGAGGAGGGGATGCTGTCTTCGAAACACAAAGGGCTCACCAGGGGAGCACCCAGAGGCCAGGAGGTGAATGTGCCCAGGGAGTGACACCAACGCAATTTCATCCTGAAGGCCCAGGATGATCGGAGACCTGCCAAAGAAAAGAGAGCAGAAAAGCTAGTTTTTTATAGAAATAAATAAAGATTGTATTCACAGGAATTCTTTAGGAGCATTGCACTGTACTTCTTCAAAAGAAGTACCTTAATAAGCCACTTCAGATGGAAGCTGTGGGCTGTAGCGAATTTGCCAAAAGCCAATTCAGAGAAAGTTAATTCTCTAAAACACAAAATGTTGAATGTTTAATTCACTTACCAATTTGCCAAAAACTGTTAGACAAATACTATAAAATAGGCCCTCGCCAGTTTATCAGGCCTGCTTTACCACACCCTACTGAAGTTAAGTGGTTTGCGGCATTTTCTCTGGCTCAGTTTCATGATCTTTCAGGACGAGACTAATTTATGTGCTCTAATCTCAGGTGTTGTGAGCCTCCTGTGTCTGTGGGACAAGATTTCTGTCTTCTAGCATTCTTTCTTTCATTCCCCTGCCTTCACTTAAATCAAAGAGACATTAAGTAGCTGCGTCAAATGAGTATGTTAAGTATAGTTCACCTTGGAGGTAGTTGCTTGTGAAAACAGTTTAATACTCCAGGTGTGAAAGGATGGCTTTGCTGGTTCACCATTTTATACTGGCTCAAGTTTCCTCTATTTTGTGGACTACATTTTCAGCCTGACACACAGAAGTGAGGGCACTATGAAACTGCAGACATAGAGCCCCCGTAGGCTGATTTAGGCAGAGTACGCAAAAACAGAGAAGATGGTGACCTGCCCCAAGGATAAGCCGCCCCACTCATATCAAGTCCCATTGTTATGGGACTTGACATCAGCCTCGGGAATGTGAAACGCATGCAACGCTCACACCCACCACACCTGCACTGACACCACAGCAAAACCTCTGCAGTGCCCTTTGTCACTCTGGGCTTTGATCATCCAGAAATTGATTTTTGGTGAATTAACATACATCCAAAAAGGGACCTCCCATATTGGCCAAAACTGTCTTAGAAATCATTAGGGAGATTTCTTGGCTGCAAAGGGACAATGGAGGGGGACAAAGAAGAGAGGAAAAGAGAAAACAGGCACAGCTGGTGAGATGGGGGAAGGCTACAACACTATGACTTGTGACCCCCAAAAGTGTCAGTAGAAGTCCACAAAAAGTCACAAAGGACCTGATATGCGTGGTTTCCTTTGGGAGAAGCAGAGTTGTACATCCAGGGAGTTGGGGGCAAGGTAGAGTGGTGGGCAAGGCAGATGCAGGATTGATATGACAGAGAGAAATTATGGGAACCTGAAGACATCTTGGAGAGAGCTCTGAATCATCACAGGTCAAAGAAGTGGAATTTAATTCAATTCAACCATATCCCTAAGAGGCAGGGGGCCCAGGTGACATCTGGGATGGATGACCCAGGAGGGGAAAAGTTTGGCCCATTTACTTCCGTTTGGAGCAAGAAGATAGACAATGAGAGCAGAGTCCCAGTGCTTTAGGATGTTATAAGATTTATAAGATGAAAGGAAGCAGAACTATACACACTTAGCCTTGCTTTCACTTTCCCTCTCTGGAAAAAATGGTCATCAACCTTGAAACTTGATTATTCTGAAAATGAAGTAAAGGTGGAAGAGTAATAGCCCCCAAAGATGCCCACACCCTAATCTCCAGCATCTGTGAATGTTACCTTACAGCAAAAGGGACTTTGTAGATATAATTCAGAGTACAACATGTAATGGGAAGCTTATTCTGGATGATCTGGTGGGCCAGTATAATCATAATTGTCCTTTTTTTTTTTTTTAATTAAATTTATTGGGGTGACAATTGTTAGTAAAATTACATAGATTTCAGGTGTACCATTCTGTATTACATCATCTATAAATCCCATTGTGTGTTCATCACCCAGAGTCAGTTCTCCTTCCATCACCATATATTCGATCCCCCTTACCCTCATCTCCCACCCCCCACCTCCCGCCCCCCTTACCCTCTGGCAACCACTAAACTATTTGTGTCTATGAGTCTCTGTTTCTCATTTGTTTGTCTTGTTCTTTTGTTGTTTTTGGTTTATATACCACATATCAGTGAAATCACATGGTTCTCTGCTTTTTCTGTCTGACTTGTTTCGCTCAGCATTACTCTCTCAAGATCCATCCATGTTGTCACAAATGTTCCTATATCATCTTTTCTTACTGCTGAATAGTACTCCATTGTGTATATATACCACAACTTCTTTATCCATTCATCTATCGAAGGACATTTTGGTTGTTTCCATGTCTTGGCCACAGTAAACAAAGCTGCAATGAACATTGGAGCACACGTGTCTTTATGGATAAATGTTTTCAGATTTTTTGGGTAGATACCCAGGAGAGGGATTGCTGGGTCATATGGCAATTCTATTCGTAATTCTTTGAGGAACCTCCACACTGCCTTCCATAACGGCTGCACCAGTCTGCATTCCCACCAACAGTGTATGAGGGTTCCTTTTTCTCCACAGCCTCTCCAACATTTGTTACTATTTGTCTTGTTGATGATAGCCATTCTGACTGGGGTGAGGTGATATCTCATTGTGGTTTTGATTTGCATTTCTCTGATGATTAGTGATGTTGAGCATTTTTTCATATGTCTATTTGCCATTTGTATGTTCTCTTTGGAGAAATGTCTCTTCAAGTCCTCTGCCCATTTTTCAATTGGGTTGTTTGTTTTTTTGTTGTTGAGTTGCATGAGTTCCTTGTATATTCTGGATACTAGCCCCTTATCGGAGGCACTGTTTGCAAAAATCTTCTCCCATTCAGTTGGTGGCCTCTTTATTTTGTCAATGGTTTCTTTTGCTGTGCAGAAGCTTTTAAGTTTCATGTAGTCCCATTCGTTTATTTTAGCTTTTACTTCCATTGCCTTTGGAGTCAAGTTCATAAAATGCTCTTTGAACCCAAGGTCCATAAGTTTAGTACCTATGTTTTCTTCTATGCAGTTTATTGTGTCAGGTCTTATGCTTAAGTCTTTGATCCATTTTGAATTAACTTTAGTACATGGTGACAAATAGCAGTCCAGTTTCATTCTTTTGCACGTGGCTATCCAATTCTCCCAGCACCATTTATTGAAGAGGCTGTTTTCGCTCCATTGTATGTTTTTAGCTTCTTTGTCAAAAATTATCTGTCCATATTTATGTGGTTTTATTTCTGGGTTCTCAATTCTATTCCATTGGTCTATGTGTCTGTTTTTCTGCCAATACCATGCTGTTTTGATGATGGTAGCCCTGTAGTACAAGCCAAAGTCAGGAAGTGTGATACCTCCATTATTGTTTTTTTTTTTTCTTAAGATTGCTTTGGCTATTCGGGGTCTTTTGTGGTTCCAAACAAATCTGATGATTTTTTGTTCTATTTCTTTAAAATATGCCATTGGGATTTTGATGGGGATTGCATTGAATCTGTATATTGCTTTGGGTAATATGGCCATTTTTACTATGTTGATTCTTCCAATCCATGAGCACGGAATGTCTTTCCATTTCTTTGTGTCTTCTTCAATTTCTTTCAAAAATGTCTTATAGTTTTCAGCATATAGGTCTTTCACCTCCTTGGTTAAGTTTATTCCTAGGTATTTTATTCTTTTTGCTGCAATTGCAGAAGGAATTGTTTTTTGTATTTCTTTTTCTGAGATTTCATTGTTAGTATATAGGAAGGCAATGGACTTTTGTGCGTTGATTTTGTAGCCAGCAACTTTACTGTATTCGTTGATTGTTTCTAATAGCTTTTTGGTGGAGTCTCTAGGGTTTTCTATATATAGCATCATGTCATCTGCAAAGAGTGATAATTTAACTTCTTCATTCTCAATTTGGATGTCTTTTATTTCTTTCTCTTGCCTGATTGCTCGGGCAAGGACTTCCAACACTATGTTGAAAAGCAGAGGTGATAGGGGACATCCCTGTCGTGTTCCTGAACGTAGAGCAAAGGGCTTAAGTTTTTCTCCATTAATTATGAGATTAGCCGAGGACTTGTCATATATGGCCTTTATTATGTTAAGGTATTTTCCTTCTATACCCATTTTATTAAGTGTTTTAATCATAAAGGGATGTTGTATCTTGTCAAATGCTTTTTCTGCATCAATTGATATAATCATATGATTTTTGTCCTTTATTTTGTTTATGTGATGTATCACATGGATGGATTTGCGTATGTTGAACCATCCTTGTGCCCCGGGGATGAACCCCGCTTGGTCGTGATGAATAATCTTTTTAATGCATTGTTGTATTTGATTTGCTAGAATTTTATTTAGGATTTTTGCATCGGTATTCATCAGAGATATTGGTCTGTAGTTTTCTTTTTTTGTGCTGTCCTTACCAGGTTTTGGTATCAGGGTAATGTTGGCCTCATAGAATGAGTTAGGGAGTACTGTCTCTTCTTCAATTTTTTGGAACAGTTTGTGCAGGATTGGTATTAGATCCTCTTTGAAGGTTTTGTAGAATTCACTAGTGAAGCCATCTGGTCCCGGACTTTTGCTCTTGGGAAGGTTTTGGATGACTGATTCAGTTTCGTTACTGGTGATCGGTCTGTTTAGATTTTCCAGTTCTTCATGGTTCAGCCTTGGAAGGCTATATGTTTCTAAGAACTTGTCCATTTCTTCTAGGTTATTGAATTTGGTGGCATATAGTCCTTCATAGTATTCTTGGATGATCCTTTGTATTTCTGTGGTGTCCGTGATAACTTCCCCTTTTCCGTTTCTGATTTTGTTAATCAGTGTCTTCTCTCTTTTTATCTTAGTAAGTCTAGCCAAGGGTTTGTCAATTTTGTTAATCTTTTCAAAGAACCAGCTCTTTGTCACATTAATTTTTTCTATTGTCATTTTGTTCTCTATTTCATTTAGCTCTGCTCTAATTTTTGTTATTTCCTTTCTTCTGCTGACCTTGGGTTTCACTTGTTCTTCTTTTTCTAGTTCTTTGAGGTGTAACATGAGGTTATTTATTTGGGAGTTTTCTTGTTTCTTGAGATAGGCCTGTAATGAGATAAATTTCCCTCTTAAAACTGCTTTCGCTGCATCCCAAAAGTTTTGGTAGGATGTATTTTCATTGTCATTTGTTTCTATGTATCTTTTGATCTCTCCTCTAACTTCTTCTTTGACCCAGTCCTTCTTTAAAAGTATGTTGTTTAATCTCCATGTATTTGTGTTTTTTCCCACTTTCTTTTTACAGTTGATATCCAATTTCAAAGCCTTGTGATCAGAGAATATGCATGGTATGATTTCAATCTTCTTAAATTTGTTGATATTGATTTTATGTCCCAATATATGGTCTATCCTTGAGAATGTTCCATGTACACTAGAAAAGAATGTATAGTCTGATGTTTTAGGATGAAGTGCTCTATAAACGTCAATTATGTCCATTTCATCGAATGTGTCATTTAGGGCTACTATTTCGTTATTTATTTTCTGTTTGGATGATCTATCCATAGCTATCAATGGTGTATTTAAGTCCCCTAGTATAATTGTGTTTTGGTCAATTTCTCCCTTTAGTTCTGTTAGTAGTTGCTTGGTGTATTTCGGTGCTCCCTGATTGGGGGCATAAATATTGATGACTGTTATGTCTTCTTGTTGTACAGTCCCCTTCACCATTATGAAATGTCCATCTCTGTCTCTTGTTATCTTTTTCACCTTGAAGTCTGTTTCATCTGATATCATTATGGCGACACCTGATTTTCTCTGGGTACCATTTGCTTGGAGTGTCAATTTCCACCCTTTCACTTTGAGTCTATGCTTGTCCTTGTAGCTGAGATGTGTCTCTTGGAGACAGCATATGGTTGGGTTTAGTTTTTTGATCCAATCTGCTACTCTGTGCCCTTTTATTGGTGAGTTCAGTCCATTTACATTTAGGGAAATTATTGATATGTGAGGATTTCCTGTCATTCTATCTTTAGTTTTCTGGTAAGGCTGTGTCTCCATTGTTTCTTTGCCTTTTTGTTGTTGTCTATTATTTCTGTGTGGTGGTATTCTATGATGTTTCCCTCTGTTTCTTCTTTTATTTCAGTATATATTTCAGTTCTGAATTTTTTTTGAGTGGTTACCCTTAACTTTATGTAAAAGAAATTTTGATAATTAGAGTATTCCATTTTCTTCAGCATGCTTACTTTCTCCATTCCCATATTCCGGTTCAGGCCTTTACTCTCCCCCTTTTTGAGTTTTGGTTGCCACAAATTGCCCCTGTTGATGGTGGTCGAATAGCCTCCTTTAGTATTTCTTGTAGTGCAGGTCGTGTATTAGAAAATTCCCTCAGCTTCTGTATGTCTGGAAAGGTCTTTATTCCTCCTTCATATCTAAAGGATATCTTTGCTGGATATGTTATTCTTGGCTCATGATTTCTCTCTTTCAATAGTTTGAATATTTGGTTCCACTCCCTCCTGGCTTGTAGAGTTTCTGCTGAAAAATCTGATGATAATCTAATGGGCTTTCCTTTGTAAGTTACCGTCTTCTTTTCCCTGGCTGCCTTGAGGATTCTTTCTTTGTCGTTGATTTTAGACAGCTTCAATACAATGTGCCTTGGAGAAGGCCTGTTGAGATTGAGGTAACTAGGTGTTCTATTTGCTTCTTGGATTCGAGGGTCCAGTTCTGTCCACAAATTTGGGAAGTTCTCATCGACAATTTGTTTGAATATATTCTCTGTTCCCTTCTCTCTTTCTTCTCCTTCTGGCATGCCCATTATTCTTATATTGCTCTTTCTGATGCAGTCAGAAAGTTCTTGTAGAGTTCTTTCATTTCTTTTAAGTCTCAAGTCTCTTTCTTCTTCTATCTGTGTCATTTCCAGGTTTTTATCTTCGATGTCACTGATTCTTTCCTCTATCTGGTCAACTCTACTACCTAAGCTGGTTATTTCATTCTTAATTTCTTCTATTGAGTTCTTAATCTCCAGAAATTCTATTTGGTTCTTTTTTTAAATTTCAATCTCTTTCGTAAAATGCTCATGCTGTTCTTTGATTGAGTTTCTGAGTTCATTTAACTGCCTATCTGTGTTTTCTTGTATCTCGTTGAGTTTTTTCAGAACTGCAATCTTGAATTCTCTGTCATTTAGGTCACATATTTCTGTATCTTTAAGTGCCTTCTCTGGAGATTTTTCACTTTCTTTCTGAGCTATCTTGTTGCCTTGGTTATTCATGGCGATTACTGGTTTACTATTTCTCTTCCTAGACATCTACAGGAGTGACTTCTGCAACAGGTTGATAGAAAGCGGTCTTTCTTGTGTTTGTCAGTACTTGTTGGTAGAATGTTTTATTATTTCTCCAACTGCAACTTATTTTTCTTCTCCCACACGGTAGTGCTATGTTTTCTCTGCACTATTCCAACTTCTCACACAATGGGAGGATTCCCTGGGAGACGGGCTTCTCCTCTGTTAATAGTTCGTCTAGGTCACAGGACGCAGTGTCCCGGTGGGTATGCGGAGAGCTTTTCATGTTCCAAAACTCTTCCAGCTCCTGATTCAGAGCCCGTATGTTTCAGCAGTTCTGTTTACTCCTGCAGGGATCCGCCCAGATAGGTGGGGTCAGGGTCGGGGTGAGTTGTGAGAGGTGGCCCAGAGCAATGGTGGCGACCACCCCCACAGCCGGTCCTGCTTCCACAGCTCTCTCCCCTTTGCCGGAACTAGTTGGGCTGTGAATTTGTGTCTGCGTCCACAGTTCTCAAAATAGCAAATTTTCTGTTGTTTTGACCTGACACTGGTACTGTTTCGCTTCTAGCACCGGGCAGGTGGGGGCGGGGCGAGCTCTGGGAGGGGAGGGAGGGGGCGGCTAGTCTCAGTGCCTAAGGCTCCGTTCTCTGCTCGGCAGTGCGGGTTTAAACCACCGTTTTCAGCCTTTTTCCCTCAGTCTTTGCTCCGAGGTCTCTGCCGTGAGCGTTGGGTTCAGCCGTGTTATATGCTGTCCCCTCAGCCCTGTGGAGCCCTGGCGGAGCCCTAGCAGTCCGAGTTCTTCCCTCTCCCGCAGCTGCGGTAGTTCCGGGAAGCAGCGAGCTCGGCGCACTGAGCTGGGTCGGAGTCCTGCGCCGGCGCGGCTCCGTCTCCGCGCACTTCTCCCTTTCCTCCTCCCTCCACGCGTGAATCTCCCACCTGTAGGTGATTTCAGTCGGTAGTGGGCCTCTTCGTCTTGCCTGTCTGCTGTGCAGGGAGTCCTTTGTGGAGTTTTTGTTGTTCAAATCTTTGTTAATTACAGGGGAGCTTTACAGAGGCTCACCTCACTCCGCCATATTTCTGGAAGTCCCATAATTGTCCTTAAAAATGGAGAGCCTTTCATGACTGAGGTCAGAGACATAAGAGGAAGAAGGGGAAGAGATTCAAAGTGTGAGAAGGACTCAACCCACCATTGCTGGTTGGGGGAGACCATGAGCCCAGGAATGCAGGAGCCTCTCGAAGCCAGAACAGCCCTCTGCTGATGGCCTGCAAAGAAATGAGGATCTCAGTTCTCCCACCACATGGAGCTAAATGCTACCAACAACCCAAAAGAGGAGGGAAGCAGTTTCTGTGGGCTGCTGCTGATGGATATATATTCAGTCGTCTCACTCCTCTGTTAATAATCCTTCAGGGGCACACACAGCCCTTCAGGATCAGCTACATGACCTTCAGCGCGGAGCTCAAAGCCGTCCATGAGCACCCCTGCCAGACTCTCCAGCCACATCTACCAGCATACCCCCCACATATTCTTTGATAATTATAAGTGAGTTAAATCTTTTTTAAAACGTTGTGTTTTCTAATTAACTAAGACCAAAATCCTGCCCCTCTCAGTTTCCCTCTTTCCTTTAATTCTAGCCATATTGAAGAAATTTCTCTAGGGTTCCATTTTCTCTCATTTCCATTCCTTCCCATGAGCTATTTCCTTTGCCTGGAACATATATTCCTGACTTTCTTTGCTTTGAAATGTCTCTTTTCCCTCAAAATTCTGTTCCCATGCCACTTCTTCCAGGCAGCCCTCCTGACTCTCCCACACACAATTCATGTTGAGGCTCCTCCACTCTGCTCCCCCAACACCCCTAGCTTCTGTTTATGATCACAATCGTCTAAGTGGTACTTTTCTGTTCATTTCCCTACCCTCCCAACTAGAAAATGAACCCCTGGAGAGCAGAAGTCTGAATTTTCTTCCCAGACAAATAGGAGGCCACTGGCTGTGACCAGGCTGGATGGGAGAGTGGACAATATAGCCATTGGGAGCAAAAGTGAACAGCAGGCAATTTCCTAGGCAAAGCAAGCCTAAAGAAGGTATGAGCTGATGAGCAGGAACAAGAACTAGATGCAAATGAATGAAGCAGGATGGAGCCAGTGACCAAGAGCAGGAAGAAGAGGCATCCATGGTAAACAAAAGGAGGAGGCCTCATGGAGTGCCTGAGGCCTTGTTGGCAGTGAGGAGAGAAGTACTCAGAGCCCAGATCAGTCCAGCTCAAAGCCCCATTTCTTTCTTGACTTAGAGCCACATCATCTATCCTTGTACAGAGAGCACATTCATTCAACAGATACTTTCTGGACTTCAGTATGTGCCAGGCACTGTTCTAGAAGATAGGTGTACATGTTGAACAAACTAGTCACAACACATGCTGTCAAGGGGTTTATGTTCTAGAAGAATGAGACCAATAATAAATGAAGCAAGAAAACCTCAGGTAGTGGTAAGTGCTAGAAAGAAAATGAAGACTGATATGACAGAGACTGGGAATAAGGGTGCATCACTTCCATCAAGTGGTCAAGACCAGGAGGTCCCTATTATTAAAAAGACTAAAGCTAAGTTTTGGTGAGGATGTGGAGAAAAAAGAACCCGTGTGCACTTTGGTGGGAATGTAAATTGGTGCAGGAACTATGGGAAAAAAATATGGAGGTTCCTCAATAAATTAAAAATTGCAATACTAATATGATCCAGCAATCCCACTTCTGGGTACACATTCAGAGGAAATGAAATCAGGATCTTGAAGAGATGTCTGCATTCCCATGTCAACTACAGCATTATTATTCATAATAGACAAGATGTGGAAGCAACCTAAGTGTCTTAAGTGTCTATCGATGAATGAATATGTGGAGAATATATACACTGGAATATTATTGGGCCCTCAAAAAGAAGAAAATCCTGCCATTTGCAACAACACGGATGAACCTAGAAAGCAGTGTGCTAAATGAAATAAGCCAGGTACAGAGGACAAATACTGCATGATCTCAGTTGTATGTAGACTCTGAAATAGTCATACTAAGAGAAGCAGAGAGTAGAATGGTGGTTTCCAGGGGCTTGAGGTGGTGGGGTGAAATGGGGAGACGTGGGTCCAAGAGTACAAAATTTCAGTTATGCAGAATGAATAAGTTCTGGGGATCTAATTTTAAGCAATGTGACTATAGTTAACAATATTGAAATTTGCTAAGAGTAGATCTTAAGTGGTCTCACCACACACAAAAAAAGGAGACAAGAAAATGGTAATTATGTGAGGTGATGCATATGTTAATTAATTTGATCTTGGTGATTATTTCACAATATATATGTATATCAAAACATCAAATTGTATAATATATATATATATATATATATATATATATATATATACAATTTTTATTTGTCAATTAAATCTCAATAAAGCTGAAAAAAAAAAAAAAAAAGACCAGGCGGCCTCTCTGGGAAGATGACATGAGTTAAGTCCTAAATGACAAGGAGCTAAACACCTGAGATCTGGGAACAGAGTGATTCAAGCAGAGGAACCGCCGCAGTGGAACACCCGCAGTGAAGTCCCTGAGGCTGGAACCAGCTTGGGGTGTGGCGGAGCTTAGTAAATGTCGGAGGCAGGGCAGAGGATGAGGGCAGAGAGATAGGGGGGCCAGAGCACACAGAAGTCAACAGTGTGTGTTCTTTACCCGGAAGTATGGAGAACAACAGAAGGAAGCAGACAAATAGTTGGCAGAAAGCAGGATCTCCTCCCAGTGCTTCCAGTACTCCACGGGCACCACGCTGTGGTGTTTAGCTGTTATCTGTAAGGTTGCTATATGTTCCATTCCAGGGCCCACCAGCCACCTCGTGCTTCCACTTCAGTTATGCCGCCTCAACTGTAATTTAGCAGAGTCAAAGGAGACTCATTGCTGAGTGGAAAAGCAGAATCAGTGTCCCCAAGTAAAGTGGGTTTTCCCTCATCATGTCCTTTCTCACAGCGAGCTCTGATCACCAGCCTGGTCCAGTGGCAACATTCTGGGGAGGTGTGATAAATGAGTCCATTCTCTGCACAGACGTTGTGTTTTCTAACCAATTCAGAGCAAAATTTCAACATGTTATTGGGGTAGCTGGTGGCCAGTTCTGCCCCATTTACTCACATTATCTTGAAGGCAGAGCAGGAAAGAGAATTTGGTTTTGGTTTTGGTTTTGGTTTTCAATTGGAACTCATACAGACACAAGGCAATGGAACGGAATTAACCAAACATCTAAGACAGAGAAGGAAGTTGCAAGCTGTCCTGAGGACTTCTACCCTCTGCCTCACCACTGCCTGCAGTCTGCTGCTAGCAGGGAGACAGGATCTGTTTGACCAGCTCTAGCAGGAAAAGCCAGAGCAGGCCTCAGACCAGATCATCCAAGGAAGGTGACAGAGCTGTGTGGGTGTCCCAGTTTTCACCACACAAATTGACTAACAGGAAATTAATTGATTAGGATGCATGGTTTGCATCATGAGGACAATTATTTTTATCGTTTCTTCATGGCTGAGGCCTACACTGTGAAGTAAAGGGGAATCAATTGTGTGGGCAGCTTAGAAGCTTGTAGCTTGTTTATCAAGTAGCCATCCATCCCTCTGACAGAAAGGATTTCTGTTACTGTTCAAGGCTGTGAACTGCACTGCCATTTGTGTTCCAGGAAGCCCTTCATTTTGATTTTAATGTGACATTCAGGATTTCCTTGGCGATGTTTCTATTACTTTCAACCCATAGCTTTTATACTTATCATGATTAAAAACCACCTTCATTAATGAAATATACATTTAAAAAGTAACTTTGTAATGGCAAGTCTGCAACTCTGACAGTTAACCCGTTTTCCCACTGAAGCAATTAGGTGTCTAATGAAGTAAGTCCATAATCTACTTCACAGGGTCGTCGTGAGGAAAAACGAAGAATATGTACATAGTAGGCAATAAATGTTAGTTTTCTTCATTCCACTTACCCCCACCTGTATGAAGAGTTTGAAATTATCCTGAAGGTATAAAGCACCAACAGGACTCTGAGGAAACTTTGAGCTTTGGTGGGTAAAATTCAGACTTCAGAGTCAAACAGACAGTGAAATCCCAGCTTCCACTCTGATTAGCTGTATAACTTTGAGTGAAATACCACACCTTAAACCTCATACCAAACCTCAATTTTCTCATATGTAAAATTAGGGGAATAATATATATCTTGCAGGAGTTTGGTCAAGATGAGGTAAAATATATGAGTATCAGACCCCAGCCAGAGGAAGTTATCTATAAAACGAACAGTGTTTTTACCTCTTAGTACCGGAGGGGATGGAGCAAAGGACCAACTCTAACCCCGTGCCCTGCCCCTCCAAATCTGGTGAGCTCTGACTCATCATTATTCTCTAGTTATCGTGAAGGGAATTCCCTAGTTTCTGATCTTTGGGACCCCAACCTGAGCCAAAAGCAAGTTTTCTTTTCTGCAAGCAAGTGCATGCACTAGGGATTTATACTGGGGCATTTGCTGCTGTCATTTATTCATGCAGTCCCTGGGCATGAGGCCATAAATTTCATTTAGAGCCAAGGTCCAGCTGAGATCTTCACAGGTGAAATACATCATCGTCATGGTCAGGCAGCACCAGCTACTCCACCAAAGTGTTCGCCTTTCTCTGAGAAGATGGAAGTCAATATCATATCTTCGGTGAATCCTACACTTCCACAGTTAGGTGGGAGGCAGGTTGGAAGGTCGTGCAGTCTATTATCTGTGTGAGCCCAGAACGTTGCTTACATTTATTTTCCTCTCAGAGCCTCTATTCCCTCATCGATAGACATACTGCTTTCTCATGATAATGCTCAAGTGGTAACAATGTATGTAGCACGTAGTAGATGCACGTAGTAAACAATAGGCAAGCAGAAACAACGACAGCTGGGAGGGGCAGGTGCAAGAAAAGGAAGGGAAGGAGGAAGAGCAGCTGCTGAGTTGTTTGAGGCACGATTCCTGTCAAAACCGGACAGGAGGAGACAGTCGGTCCTCGGTGCTCAGCACTTCACTACATCACCTCCCACCCTCACCCTAGCTGAACCCCTCAGGGGCAGTGGGCTCACTCCCCTCTTCTCACATGCTGAGATCGGTCATGCTGATCAGAATACAGAGGCATTTCACCGGTGGGTTTCACATGAGAAGCACTATCCCTGTGAGAGGAATTTCAAGGTGAGCATTTTAGGGATGAAGCAGACCCCTTAACTGGCACCCTTGCAGGTGGCACCGCCTCATGGTGGGAAGCTCTTTAAGCTTTTCATTCATTCAGTCAGTCAATCAGTCAGTCAGTCAGTCGGTCAATCAGTCACTCACTCACCAAACACATGCTAAAGATCCACTGTCCCCAGGACAGACAGACAGGTGAACGGACACTGCAGTATCCTTCTCCCTGGGGTTCAGCATGAATCTCTAAGTTGGACAGACGTGAATGCAAACCATGCCTCTGCCCACCGTGCCTCTGCCCACTAGAACTCTTGAACTAGAACTCTTGTGTCTGAGCATGTTTCCTCATCTTCTAAGTGGGACGATGTTAAGATCCATTTCTCAGAGTTGCTGTGAGACTGCTGTGCATTCTAGTTTATCCTACGGCCCTGTCCCAACCCCACCTTCCACCCACATGCACAACTTTAAAGCTCTCTGAGCCGGCCAGACTATGTGACTGAAGCATGTGGCCAGAACCCCACAAGGACAGATGCTGCTCAGTGCTACCATTTTGGTCATGGCCCACTTCCTGCCTGTCAGCTTCATGCTCTGACTTCCCACCTCTTCTCCAGAAGACCGCAGCCTGTGCCTTTTAGCTAGTCTCCCAGCTGCAGCCTAACGATGCCCTTCCTGCCTGGTGTGTAACTGACCCGACCCTTCCTCCACTGCTGGACACTCATGTGCTCCTAGGATGGCATCTGTTCCCAGCAGCTCTGAGATCCTCCCCATGGGTCTTGGGGGCCTGTGTTCTGCCAAGTACACTATAGTCTTCTGCAAAGAAGAACAAGAAACTAAGAGTTAAGTTCTTATTTCTGAGGTCTTCCCATTCTGGACCAAGACTTGAGTGTGGACCCAACTCCCCCAAGTTGTTGAAAGCCAGAGGAGATCAGAGTGTCCTGTGTGACTAACAGCAACCCAAATGGAGTAATGTCAGGGACACAAAAAAGCTTACACACCCCAAAATGCCTCCCTTACTTGTTCACCGATGCCTGAAATTACTTCAACAGAAAACAACGTACTTTATTCCACAATTAGAAGGCTTTAAATGTAGATTTTTCTGGTCGAGAAAACACAATGATTGCACTTATACTAAAGTATAAATCAATGATTCTCAAGGGAATGGAGAGTGTACCACAGTCTCCAGGGGTAGAGAATTTAGGACACGAGCATTCTTAAAAAGCACATTCAATAGCATAATCTAAGTTTACACCTTCCAGAAGGCAGTTTGGTAGCATATATTAAAATGTTAAATATGAATACCCTTTAACCTAGTAGTTCCTCTTCTGTGCCTCCAACTAGAGAAACCAGTGAGTATGTGCAGAAAGAGATATGTACCAGAATATTCCTTGAATCATAGCTTGTAACAATAAAAAATAATAATAATCAATTTATATGCCCATTAATAGGGACCTGTAGTGTTTCTGTGCTATGAAATACTACGAGGTCTGACAAGTTCATGAACTTGTTGCAATGATGTTGCTAATCTTTTTTTATATCAGAGGGATTATTCATTACAAATTTGTAACAACTGGACAAACAGTCAACCAGGTTGACTATTTGAAAGTGCTGAAAAGGCTGCATGAAAATGTTAGATGAAAACAACCTGAACTTTTCACCAACAATTCATGGCCCTTGCATCACGACAATGCACCAGCTCACACGGCACTGTTTTTAGCCAATAAACAAATAACTATATTGCAACACCCTCCCTACTCACCTGATCTGGCCCCCAGTGACTTCTTTCTTTACCCGAAGATAAAGGAAATATTGAAAGGAAGACATTTGATGACATTCAGGACATCAAGGGTAATACGAGACAGCTCTGATGGCCACTCCAGAAAAAGAGTTCCAAAATTGCTTTGAAGGGTGGATTAGGTGCTGGCATCAGTGCATAGCTTCCAAGGGGAGTACTTCAAAGGTGACCATAGTGATATTCAGCAATGAGGTATGTAGCACTTTTTCTAGGATGAGTTTGCAAACTTAATTGTCCAACCTCATATGTATCAGTTAAAAGACAATGAGGTAAAGTTAACTGTACTGACAACATGGAAAGACCTTCAAGATAGTTTGTAAGTGGAAAAAAAGCAAGCTGCAAAACAATGCACAAAGAATAGTAGCATTCATGTAGAAAGAAAGCAAACCACCTTATTTATACAGATAGTTGTGTCAGGATATAAATGCATAAGAAAGAGATTTTGAAAGATACACATCAGAGATAGGCATAGTTGTCTCTTCAAGGGTCTTAGAATTGAAGAGGGACTTTAGTTTTATCTGAATTTTATTTATAATGATAATACATTCATGAAATACTTGCATAATTAAAGATATTTTTAGTAGGATTACATAATATTATGTTTGGAAAAAACTCTTTATAATCACAATACAAACTACAATATTAAAGCTAAACAAAAGTCTTTTTAAATAGTGGGTTCTGAGATAAAAAAAAATGGCAAACGGTAACAGGAATAATATTTTGAAAGTTATTAATTTTCTCTTTTGTCTTCCTGACTATATAATGTTTGTCCTAGTCAGTCAGATACGTTCATTCATTCAGGACTCATATTTTTTACAGAAAGGATACAAAGGAAAAGAGTGAGGACATGAACAATCTGCTCTTGGCATGTAAAATACGATTTTTCAGCAAGAAAGACAGGATTTGTCAGACTGGTGGGTTTCCAGTTCCTCTAGCTCTGACTTAGTGTGTCAAGTGCAAAGCCTGGGGGTCCATCACATAGAGTCCCCCTCACAGTCCCCACAGACAAGGGAAGGTAGTTGTGTACACATGACAGCTGGGTCATGGAGATTGCTGCCCCTCAGTGCTAGGCAATCACAAATCTACTTTCTTTCTTCCAGACAGTTGAATATGTGGCCTTTTGTGACTGGCTTCTTTCACTCAGCGTAATGTTTCCAAGGTTTATTCATATTGTAGCATGTATTAGTATTTCATTCCTTTTCCTGGCCAAATAATATTCCATTGTATGGATAAATCACATTTTATTTATTCATTTATTAGTTGATGGACATTTAGGTGGTTTACATTTTTTGTCTATTATGAATAATATTTCTATGAATATTCTTGTACAAGTTTTTCTGTGGACCTATGTTTTCACTTCTTTAAGGTATATACCTAGGAGTAGAATTGTTGTGTCATAAGGTAACTCCATGTTTGATCTTTGAGAAACTGCCAAACTGTTTTCCACAGCAGCTGCACTGTTTTACAATCCCACCAGCAATATATGAGGGCTCCCACTTCTCCACATCCTTGTGACACTTTTTATTATTTGTCTCTTTGCTCAGTCTCCTTGAAAACCAGCCCATGTCTCAGGTTTCTCTGGTTTCCTGCTTCCCTCCTGGATCCTCTCCAAGATGCCCATGGAGCAGGATGAGCTTGGAGGATGTTCACTTGCTCCAAAAACAGCCTCAAAACAATCTGTTCTTTTATTTTCCTTTTCCTATTTTGAGGGGTGTACTAAAAAGTTCTAGAATTTATTGTGGCAATGGTTACACAGCTCTGTAACTATTAAAAGACATTGAATTATGCACTTTAAGTGGGTGAATTATATCTCAATGAAGTAGTTGAAAATAGAAAAATAAATATAGGAAAGGGCGAATGAAGAAATAGATTGTTTTGAGGCTGTTCTTGGAGCAAGTTAGCTAAGACAAATGTTAAGAGACCTGTGAGAGACTCTGGGCATTCATGGATTCTACCTTTACAGTGTTGCTATTCACAAGTCCAAGGTAGCATTTGTCATTTTCCTGAGTCACAAATTGAAACGTCACATACTCAAGGCTACCCTGCGGCAGGAAGTTACTATTAAGCTTGTGAGCACAGCCGACCGCCAACCTCTGTTCCTCTAAAATGATTGTGTTCTTCTACCTTCACTGTAACACATACAATAATTTTTATGAATGATGAACATTTTGTTTCTCTGTGGAAATAAAGAAGGCCAACTGCAAGTGCTAGTGAAGGCAGTGAAGAGAATATGAAAAGTCTTAATGGAAAAGTATATGCTTCAACAGCAGTCCTTCTCATAAAGAGTGGTAAAGATTTCAAGACATAAGTTTCCAAAATGGATCTGCTGTGATGGAAACAGATCAGTTGAGAGAAGCAGAAACTAGAACAAGGCCACAGAGACATAACCAAATGACAATTAAGCAACAAAATCATGTGCCTTGGGTCCTCCCCAAGGCCAGGCACTGTTCCTGCACCACTCTAGGCATGGCAGGACCTGTGAAATCCAGGTCACCCTGCCATCTGGGCACTTGAAACCTGAGCTGTAACAGAAAACTCAAACACTTGAAAATTCAAATAGGAATTCAAGAGAGAAATAAGACTTCAGAAAGGTAGGAGAAGAGATGCCACAAGGCAGGATATGATTAATGGCTAAATGAATTGTGTGAAGTAAGAGAAATACAAGAGGTTTTAAGAAGACTAGCCTGGAAATATTTTGCTTTATACTATTAATTGAACTTCTCTTTCCCTTTGCAGGTTCAGTTTCCTCTCGTGGACCTTGGGGTCTATTTCACAGCCTGGACTCCCCAGTTCTCTGTGAGCTGGACACCTCATGACAGGGAGGAGTACAGGGGAAGCAGAGGGAATATTAATTCCTACACGTGTCCCCATCCAAGTTAACTGCTGCACCCCGTCATCCTCTATCACCCCCCTGCTCAGATGGCCAAGCTAATATCCCTTTGACTTTGCGCTGTTCTCCCGAAAGTTACTAGTGACTTGAGTCAGAACAACTCATGAAAGTATCAGTCTTTATAACCTAGCCTCATTGCGTGGTCCCTACTGGAAAATGCAATGAGAATTGCATTGGTCTTGAAAAGGCAGCACGGCTATCTTAGTCCTTAACTAAATGGCCAGCATCAACATTCCTGGAAGAAGGTCATTTTCAGGACAAGCAGCATATGGCTTGCTTTGAGGCAGTTTGTTGGGAACCAGAGGAAAGGAATCACCTATCTGCCAAGCTACCATGTTTCCCCAAAAATAAGACCTAGCCTGACCATCAGGTCTCATGCATCTTTTGGAGCAAAACTTAATATAAGACCTGGTATTATATTATTATATATTATATTATATATTATATTATTATATATTATATTATATTATAATGTTATGTTATGTTATATTACATTACATTAAAATAAAACAAGGTCTTATATTAATTTTTGCTCCAAAAGACGCATGAGAGCTGATGGTCTAGTTAGGTCTTATTTTCAGGGAAACACGGTACTTGCTAGGACCTTGACAAGCTCTTTGACTCTTCACAGTAAGCCTGCAAGTTAGACAAAATTATCCACATTTTATAATTATAGAAACAGACTTAGAGTCATTACATAGTTTGCACTAATTCATATGATGAATTTGTGTTGAATTGGGTTATGATTTTAGGTGGGTCTGATCTCCAAAACTCTGTTCTTTCCATTTTATTGCACTGCTCTGCATTAAGCTACATCCCATCAGACCTTATCTTTTAACTATGCTGAAGAGATCAATAAAAATGATCACTATTATAATACCAGGGATTTTATTCTGGGCTAGGTGCTGTGCCAGGAACTCTACTTATATTATAACTAAACATCAGGAAGTGATTATTCTTCCCATTTCCTGCCATGGAAACTGAGGACTATATTAGGGAGGTTGGGCTAGCCTCTGCTGCGTAACATATAACCCCAAAATCTCACTAGCTTCACCAAATCGACATTTACTCCTCGCTCATCTAATGTCCACCATCAGTCAGAGGGGGCTTCGCTCTACCCACTCACTCAAGGACCCAGGTTAATAAGAGGATTCACCATGTTGTGGATTCACCATGTCTTAGATTCACCACATGGAACGCTGGCTTCCTCATCATGGCGGCAGCAAAAGTCACGCATGGCGACTCACGCCTGTCCTGCTCTGCTTCAGCACAGAAGGACATGCGTACTCAGTGAGCATTAAATATCACTACTACAAATTCGGTTAGGTTAAGATTATTGTGCTAGTCCCAGAGCTGAGACTTGAAACTGATCTATGTCTCTCCCAGGTTCATGACTCTTTGTGGAATCCAGAAAAGTAACTTCTCTACATCCATCAGAATTACTATGTGGAGTCAGCTGTGATCATCTAATTTAGGATTTTTAATGTCTGGAAGACACACTCAGGATTGCAGGAAACTATAAATGCCATTACTGACTTCAATCATGGATTTTTGTACTGATTTCTTTCAACTCTCCAGCACGATGGTCTCTCCTTTGCATATTTATCCCAACCTCTGTGGAGCTGCATTTATTTATGTCTGGCCTATGTTTCCTCTACAGTCAAAAAGTTTTGTTCTGCTTGTATCTTCTTTTGCATGTTTATGTATCACCTTGTTCTGCAAAGGTTTTGCTGCAACACAACACAATTGAGTAGAAAATAAATTTTAAAAATAAATCGTGAGAAAATCAAGGTTGAGAAAAATAAAAATGGGAAAAATAAGATGAAGTTAAGGATAATTATATTATACAAAGTGCTTACTGTTGGGTTCAGTGCACTTATTTGGGACATGTCAAACATGGTTTCTTAGCTTCCAGGCAGCCAGTGAAAGAGTGAAACAGATACTACATAATCCAGAAATACCCCTAAAATAAAAATCCAGGCAGATTATCTGTGGGAAGCTCAGCTATTTCTGGTACTCACACCTGGTAAAAATCTTCCCATGGGTCCTCCCAAAGAAGATACCACATGAGAGATTAGGGGGCAAAAACTTTAAAGGCAATTCCAGAAAACAAATGGCATAGCAGGAGCTCTGAATGAATCTCTGCAGGGCTTGGGGAACAGAAAGAACATGGGTTTATGGGACTTAGAACACCTCCTCTGAGGGCAGGAAGGAATCACTTTCACCAGAAGAGGGAGACCTCTGGCAAAAGAAGGTCAGAGACGAAAGAAGAAAACAATGGAAACCTGAAGCAAATTTAAATAATTTCAGCTCTTTGATGGAATAAGGATGAGTTAGCTGCATAAGATATTTGATTTGGAAATGAGAAGCAAAACAGTATGGCAACCAGGGACTTCTTTGCAGACTTTGGAGTCCAAAAGGATAGAAATCAAGTTGCTCAATGGGGGACTGAGCAGAAGTACCAGGAAAGCCAGTTTCCTTTACCAGCCACCAAATACATGTGGCCCATTCTTGATAAAACATTAATAAAATTCTGTGAGAAGTGCTGGCCCTGAATCTGATAGTCCCAGGAATATTAGGGAAAAATATGTGAAAGAAAACATAATTGGAGGGTCAGGTAAGTCATATACATTACCTTTAATCCACATCACAACCCCTAATGGTAGATCTTACTACTTCTCAAAGACTACTTCACAAATGACTGTACTGAGGTGAGGAACATGGAGTAACTTAGCTAGTACCACACAGCCCGTAAGTGCGGAGTAGAGAACTCTCACTTATCACTGGCTAGAGCCTTCACCTGTGCCTTTTCTTAGTATAACACTGCCTCTAGACACCAAGGTAAATGGAAAACAATGAAAATTGAAATAAAAAATGCATTGAAATCCCAAGTAAAGATAAAAAAGTGAACATATGCTTTCACTGGCTCCCTTGTAAACCCCCTGATGCAACAATACATAAATTTTTGAAGACATTAACCCATGAAGACAGAGAGAACAGAAGATGAAATCACTGGATCAAACTTTTGCAAACCAGAAAGCAGATGGATGAGTGGGAACTGATTTAGAAGGTTCAATAACACCGAATCCTTAGCTGGCAGTAGGTACAGACAAGAAACACCAAATTACCCTGCAGGACCCTTAAAAGATTCAGGAATTAGAGGTGTCTAATGCCTCTGGAAGTGGGGGTAAAAGTGGGACTAAAACAGAACTTATAAAAGGTCTGTAGAAAAGGAAACCACCAGATCCCCTCCCAAACTGCACACAGCCTGGCACTTCTCCCCCTCCCTGAGCAAAAACCTGGAGGTTTATTCTCTGGAGAGGATAAAACGGAATCTCTGAACCAGGGGCACCAGGTATTCCTAGGTGGGGAAACTTTTTTAACTAAGTGGTTCAAGTGCACATTTGCAAACAGAATTCTGAGGCTCACGAAGTGCTGTCAGCTAAAAATTCCCAAAGTGCTGTCAGGAAAATTCCCAAAGATGCTAACACTGGAGGTTCTCCAATGGATAACCCAGCCAGATCAGCCTATGTTGAATACCACTCAGTGTCCAAACTGCCTATCATCTAATAGCTCCACTCATGATTTTCACTGAAGTGAAGGATTACCTTCACTTGGATGCAACTGAGGAAATCATCCAACATGAATGCCAGACACAAAAACAAACAAGAAAAAACAAGTTGGAAGAAACAAAGAAATGCAAGAAAAGATAACGAAAATGTACCCTCAGATACATAAGATATTGTACCCGTGAAATAAGTTGTTTTTTAATTCTTGTTGTTTGTTTTCCTCCAGAAAACAAAATGCTCTTGCAAATTATAAATGTGAAAACAGATATGAGAAACTCAATAGAAGGTCTGGAATATAAAGTTAAGGTAGTATTCCAGATTAGAGTAAAAAGACAGTGGGAGATATAAAATGTTAGGATGTTAAAATGACCACATGTCAAAGATTTAATTTAAGTCATCAATTAATGAGGAACCCATAAGATGTTACAAATAGTTCAATGGAGAAATCAAAGAGCAAATACATGGACATTCAGGAATGCTGAAATTATGTGCTGATTAATGAAAGATGTCTTCTTAGGGAGAGGTTTGCCTCTGCACCAGACAAAATTTATTTGCGTCTCTCTGGAAAAGATCATTTGCATTACTATCAGTTTTCTACAACTCACAGAGTTGTAAAATGGCTTAAAGACAAGGAAAGGTGTGGCCCTTTCTAGATTCAGATAATGTAGAAGAGTGTACTAATTAGAATACTCAATACTCTTTTTCCTGACAGAGAAAAAAAATATTAGAAGACGATTCCAAAATGCCCAACATTCAAATAACAGGCATTCAGAAAGAGAAAAAGAAAACAGTAGGGAGAAAATCACCAAACAAATAATTCAAAAAGATGTCCCAGAACTAAAGGATTGAAAGGGTTCATCTTTTATATACCTATCAAAACTTATAAAACTGTTCACTTAAAATGCTTGCCTTTCTTGTACGCAAATTAAACTTTAATAAACTTGATGTTTTCTTTTTTAAAGAAGTCTCAACTAGCACCTATTATATTGAGTAAACTAAGACCGCACAGAGACATTTATCATGAAATTTTTAATCTATGAATATGACAAGATTCTACAAGCTTTTATAGAATAAAAATTTCACATAAAAAAGATTTTAAAGTCAAACGGTCTCAAATTTTTCAAAAAGTAGAAGATAATAAAGTAATAACCCTAAAAATTATGAAAGAAAACAATTTCCAATTTAAAACTCTATACTCAGCTAAACCTTCATAAACCTGTGCAAAGCCCCCCAAAAATTTACATCTCTTGTGACATTTCTTGGGAAGCTGATGGAGACTTCATTCCCCCAAATTAAGGCAATGCACATAGAGAAAATGCTCAGGACACAGCAGAGGGGAAAGGCGGAAATCCCTGGAATGATGGTACGGAAGGTGCACAGTGATACTGGACACCAAGTGCCAGAGGCAACCAGTGCCCACGGGAGCAGATGAGCAGTCCCAAGGGATGGTCCTTCCAGAAAGTAAAACTCATAGAATAGCTAATGCATCTGAACATCTTGAGAAGAAATTTAGATAATTGGTAAAGTTTTGAAATTGCACAAATGATAAACAGATAGAAAACTGGGCTCACAACCCCAAAACAAGACCATTCCTACCTTCAAAGAAAAACAAAAACAATACAGAAAAGTAAATACAATCTTAGTGTACTACTTGATCAACTATAGGTATCTTTACATGTTCATAATAATGGAAATACCAAATATGATGCAACCAAAATTCTAATGTAACATATTGGAAGAATGGAGGACATGGGAAGGACATATGTGTTTGTGTGGTAGGTTGAAAGAATCAAACTTCTACAAAGGAAAGTCAATAGATATTTTGAATATTTTTTAAATCAAGAGGCAGCAATAGAGGCATGTTATTTGGTGATGTGAAGGTAATACAAGAATTGGCTAAAAGGAAGTTGAAAATGTTCACATATGCAGAAGGTAAAATGGAAGGGATCATAGGACGGCGTTGTTTTCTTGTAGATCTACTTGTCTCTTTAAGTTATATCCATCTGTAAGTTTGATAAACATAATTTTTTAGGAAGAATACATTGACAAAGCTGTTATTATAAATTTGCTATACTCAGGGAAAGTAGGATTTCTTTCGGTTGATTCCAAACATCTATCTACTAAATTTCCAGAGGCACTCAATCTTAATATTCCCAAGTATCTCCAAGTCATAGCTGGCCAAAGCAATTGTGTCCCAAGCAGAGGCAAAGTGACCCATTCTCTGATTTTTTGCTTTAATAATACAAGACAAAAGCCTTTTTCGGTGGGAAGAGGCCTGATGTGTGACTCAGAATATCAATATTTTATTTCCCACTCATCAATCATTCACCACCTGCTGGCAAACAGCTCCCAGGAGGTGTCTCCAGGTTTCTGTCCAGCACCAGGACCATCAATATTTTATGGTTGGGAGATAGTGTTGCTATGCAGACATATTATCCCCTGCCCAGACAGCACAGAGAGAAAGCTTTTCTTCCTTCAGGCAACTCCAGGAGCACAGGGCAGGCAATACCCTTACATAGCTCCAGCCCTCCCTCTGAGCCTCGGACTCTGAACATCACGTGGCAGGAGCAGGGATGCACTTGCAGAGATGCATGTGCTTCCACAGGGGGGAATCAGGGCAGCCTTTCAAGTGCCCTCAGCACTTTCCCTCCACTGTTTACAGTACTCTCCCACCAGAATACCTTCCTCTCTCTGGCCTCAGGCCAAAACCAAGGCATAAATTGAAGTACTGATTGATATCACCTAAAATCTCTTTCATTCACCCAAAAGCATTTACTGAAGAACAACAATGTGCCAGGCACCCAGAGAGGTGCTAGGAATACAAATACACATAAGACATATTTGTGCACATGCCCGCCTATCTTCATGGCAATAGCAGTAACCTCTCATTTTCTGACGACTTGTGTGTACCAGTCACTCTCCAGGACATTTTATATATGACACCTTCAATTTTTATATCATGTTATAAGGTAATTAAATTAGATTTCAAGGTAGATAATCACTCCAAGAGACTTCAGTAGAGACTTTTCTTATTTTTTTCCGTATCAAGTGTATTGAGAAATAATTTGCATGCAATAAACTGCATCCATTAAAAGAATACAATTCTATGAGTTTTAACGGTTGTATACACCCCTGAAATCACCACCACAATCTAGATGCAGAACCTTTCTATCATGTCCAAAAGATTCCTCACACCCTTTTATAGGCCACCCCGCCCTCTACCTCCATCCCCAGGCTTTTTTGTCACTATAAATAGGTTGTATTTTATGTAAAAGGAATCATGCAGAATGAGCTCTGTTGTGTCTGGTTTCTTTCACTTAGCATTGTGATTTTGGGATTCCTCCATGTTGTTCCATGTATCAGCAGTTCATTCTTACTTACTGCCAAGTGGTTTTCCATTGTATGGGGAGGCCACATTTTGTGTGCACAGTCACCTGCTCATGGACACGTGGACTGTTTCCAATTCTTAGCTCTTGTAAATAAAGCTACTGTGAACATTCTTTGTGTGGACACATGTTTTTATTTCTCTTTGGTAAATATCTAGAAGTAGAATGACTGGATCAGATTGTAGATATATGAAGTCATATTTTTTTTAGTATTTTTTTTGATTATTGAGCATATGATTCTTTTTTTTTAATTAAAGTTTATTGGGGTGACAATTATTAGTAAAGTTACATAGATTTCAGGTGTACAATTCTGTAATACATCATATATATATATATATACATACATACATACATATATATATATATATATATATATATATATATATATATATATATATATATCACATTGTGTGCTCACCACCCAGAGTCAGTTCTCCTTCCATCACCATATGTTTGATCCCTTTTACCTTCATCTGTCACCCCCCTACCCCCTTACCCTCTAGTAACCACTAAACTATTGTCTGTGCCTATGAGCTTTTGTTTCTTTATTTGTTTGTCTTGTTCTTTTGAATGAAACATCAAGAATAGACAGGTCTCAAAGATGCCCAGTTTTATTTGCATTACATGATCAGCAGAAACTATTAGTCATCAAAACTAAATAAATAATTATGTGTCTCTGAATGTCATTAGCTATCAAAATAATGCTTATTTGCATCATCAGGGAATAAGTGAATCCATATAAGCAAATTTTCTAAAAATCAAAACTTAACCTTTCAATATTCTACGTTTAAATTATTTTTAATATTACCTGTTTCTAATAACATCGGAAATTTATTAGCATTCCTAATCCTCTAGAAATCGTTTTGGAAGTTTTATTGCTCTATTAAAGTGTGTCCTGTCTCACTGTCCTCTGTCAACCAACAGCTCAGAAGCACCATGCTGGCTGTTCAGTGCTGTCCAGTTAGCCTACCCATGCTAATGGCTAGTGGGAAGCTGTTTGCCCTGACACTAAGATGCTGAGGTGGCTGGGCACGTTCATCTGCTGTTTAGAGATGTCGTGCCTCTGTCCTCCTCCAGTCCAGACCCTCAGTTCTCTCAACAATCAATACACCTATCCAGTCTACAGAGAGAGACAGACAGAGTCAGAGAGGCATTTCTGCCAAGCTCTTCCCAAATCTCCAAGTGGGCTAAGAAAGCAAATGACCAAGGTGTGGAATTCAGTCAAACGAAATATTTGCACTTATGCACCACGATTATTTTTAAAAAGATATTCACAGCAGTGGTATTTGTATAATAAAGAGGGTGGGGAGAAATGATCAAAATGTTTATTAATAGGGAAATGAACTCATGTGATCAATATCAGGTTGGTACAAACGTAATTGTGGTTTTTGCAATTATTCTTAACTTTTTAAACCACAATAACTTTTGGACCAATCTAAATCAAGAGTCTTGACTGAGAGGCCAAGAGACAATTGATATCACATAACCAGGAGAGATTATAGAATCATCAAAGAAGATATCTGAACACCAATCACAGACCTTTAGAATCCTCCCCAAATACCAAGGGTGTGTAAAAGGGCTGAAAGAAAGATTTTGTGAGCCGGCTTTTTAGAGCAGGCCATTGAAGTTCATGAGACTGATCCACAACTGGAAGGTAAATACTGCCTCTTTATCCTAGAGACAATTCTAAAGAGAGGGGCTTCCAAGTGAACAGTTAAAGAGCTTGGTGTGTGGTCCCTGGAGTTTGGGAAGCACATCCTGAATCCTGCCCCCAAAACAGAGAAGGCAAGGGAAGCAGACGATTAGTTTGGGAGTTGAGACATAGGAGAGGTGGCTGCATTGGGCTGGCTAGTGCTCCCTGATGTGTTAGGTGGGGACATATAAGAGTTGTATGTGGACCAGGTGTAGGTTATTTGGGAGAAAAAGTCAGCCTGGAGCATCACATGTAAGGGCAGGGGATCTCTAACAATCCAGGTGGAGGGGCCTGCTGGAAACTGGGGGCTGATGGGTACCAGCAAACAGAGGAACCCAATACTCTGTCCCTGTCAGAGGAGTTGCCATTGGAGGAGCCCAGACACACAAGTCATTTTCTCCTTCTCCCCTCATGTTGAACCCTAGATGAGGGGAAGAACAGAAGAAAGTGACCACTCTCTTCACACTTCTTTCTCCAAAGGCTGGTGGCCCCACTATACCCATGCCATAGCCTGAAGGAGGCAGGATACAGAGAGGATAAAAGAGTTAATATATTGGACCACACATTTTCATTTCGGAATCAAGACCAAGTTTTGCTGCTTAAAGTGACCCATGAGTAATTAGACTACCTGAGGTTTTATCTAAGCCATGGAGAGACACTCTCCATTGAGGACATTTTAAGACACAGTGGAAAATAAAAGGAAGTGAGGAGCAGGAAAGGTAAAGGGACCTAGGGGTACTCTCAGATGCACTCCCCTGTTAACAGTGGTTGCAATAGGGCAGTAGTTTGGGGGCTAGAGAGGAAAGATGGGTCAAAGGAGAAATATGAAGGAACACTTTCCCTCTTAATTCTATTTGTATTGTTTAAAGATTTACAACAAATATGAGAGCATATGTTGTTTGTGTAGTTTTTATTGCATGGTAAATTTGAATCAATAAATTGGAACCTGCAGAGTCCTTTTATGGCTTTCCTCTGGCCTTTATGGGACGAGCTTTTACTGGCCATTCCAGCCAAACAAGGCTTAAATTTGCAGGTATCTCTGAGTTCACAGTTGTGTTCCTTTCAGCAGACTGAGTCTGGGAGGAATCTGACTTGGCACTAACTGTGGCATTTGCTGTGCAGGACATTTCTACCAGGGAGCATTTGCTTTGAAGGTGCCTATTGAGAATAAGCAAGAAGCAAAGGAGTACCACTATCCCCACTGTGAATTAGGCCCTGTGGGAACCCTCCCGCCTCACTTTCAGAATCAGACAGCATTAATCAATAGTAAATGCTGCTGAATTGGAATGACATTCCCAGGTGGGGACACCATTCATCCTTCCCAACTCATGTGGGTTTGCTACAGCTGGCTGCTGAATTGATTCCACAGCACTGAGAACCAGCATTGAGTAACAGACCGTTCAATCTCTGATTAAGTTCAATGTGATATATAGATGATGTATTGCAAGATTGTACACCTGAAACCTATGTAACTTTACTAATAATTGTCACCCAAAAAACTTTAATTTTTTAAAAAAGGAAAATAATAGTTCATGAAATAGCATTATTTTTATTAAAATAAAACAGTAACTAAATGAAAAAAAAAGTTCCAGTCAAAAGGTCCTACATCTCAGATGAACAATTGAGACTGCTCTAAATTATACCAACCTTAGAAAATCATGTATTTAGTAAACGGTAGAATTTAAAGACCATTCAAGTCATAAGAATCATCAGAATGGTGCAGCCACTTTGGAAAACAATCTGACAGTTCTACTTAAGGTTAAATATACAGGTATAATATGACTGAGCAATTCTACTCCTGGGTTATATACCCAAAGGAAATTAAAACATATATTCACACAAAAACTTGTAACTGAATGTTCATATAAGTATTATTCATATTACCAAAAAGTGGAAACAACCCAAATGTCCAAAACATGATGGATGGATAAACAAAATGTAGTGCACCCACGCAATGGAGTATTATTCAACCATAAAAAGGGATGAAATACTGACTCATGCTAAAAAAATGGATGAACCTTAAGAACATTATGCTACATGAATCTATTTATATAAAATGTGCAGATAAGCAATTAAAGACACAGAAACACAGTGGTTGCCAGGGAATGGGGGAGAAGGGAGAGTGGGGACGAGGGGAGTAATGGTTGAAGGATGAGGAGTTTCTTTTTTGAGTGATGAAAATGTTCTAAAATTGACTGTGATTCTGGTTGCACAACTCTACAAATATACTAAAAACTATTGAATGTACACTTTAAATGAGTGGATTGTATGGGATTTGAATTATACCTCAAAAACATGTGTATTTAAAAAAGAAAAGAGCAAGACCTTTAGGTAATCTCCAGCTCACTCACCTACATTCTGGTCTCAAGATAATTTTCCTGATTTTCCAGTCAAAATGGTGGAGGAGGGAGATGCTATGCTTGCATCCTCTCACAACCACATTAAAATTAAAACTAAACTATAGAACAACCACCATTGAAAATTGCCTGAAGGAGCCACCTCGAGACTGGTAGGAGGAGCAGAGATGAGAAACCTTCTGGTCCTACACCCGTGTATGGTAGTTAAGAATTTGAAGGGATATCTCAGCTGCGGAGGTTCCAAACCCCCCCACCCCCCAGAAGAGCAAAGTGTCCCAGCCCCACACCAGGATCCCCAGCCCAGGGTTCAGGTGGTGGGAAGAGACGTCCCCACAACTTCTAGCTATGAAAACCAGCAGAGATTATGGCTGAATGAGATGGAGAGCAGCTGGATTCCCAAGCATTTCTCTTAAAGGAGCTGTGCATGGACTCACTCACTGATAGACTCACTTGCTGATGAACTCACTTACCCTGAGCTCCAGCTCTGGGGCAGCAGCTCAAAAGATGCCAGGGACATACAGAGAGAAACTAAGTTCTCTGGCTTCAGCATGAGGGCTAGAGGGGCAGCTATCTCCCAGACAGTAGTGCTGGCAGATGCCATGGTTTCTTGGTTGCCCCACCTCCCACCTCCAGTGTGCAATCTTAGGTTAGAGCCATATCTTAGTATCCATCAACCTGATGATTTGTCCCACCCTGGTGAATCCCTGAGATCCCACCCCACCCAACTTTTGGGCCCACCCAAGCAGTTTCCAGTGGCTTTTCCATACAATGGCCTGTCTTGGCTCATGCTGCAGACTTTTCTAAAATTTCTCAAAGGTTCACAAACCCCAAACAAGCAGCATCTGGCCTCAAGATGCCCCGTACCTCTTGCTAAGCAGACTTAAGTTCAGCACTAGCAGCAGCTGGCCTTGGTTCACAGCTTAGTCTCTCCCAGGCACCTTCAAGCTTAACATGGGTGGAAGACATCTGCAGAACACTTTGTGGCTCATACCAAGTGGTTCCATGCAGGGCACAGGTGAAGGTTAAACTTGGCCTTCGGTGGGAGGTCCTGGAACCAGCACACCCAGTGGCCAGCTTTGGACCACACTGGATCACCATGAGGCCACCTCCACAGATGACACACCCAAAGGGCACACTAGGAAGGCACCAGAGCCCTGCTAAAGCAAATCCTGTTTTATAGGGTCAGTGCATCCACAACAGCTCCTCCACAGCAGTCACAGTCAGTCCTCAGGATCAATCCTTCCCATTGACACATAAACAGCAACCAAGGCTCCAGTACAACAGGAGGAAAACACAACCCACACAAGGGACACACTTGCAGCACCCAGCTCAGGAGACCAGGGGAACTGCACCATTGGGACCTATAGGACACCTACCACATAAAGCCATTCTACTAAGACCTGAAGACATAGCAGCCCTACATAATACATAGAAACAAACACAGAGTGGAAGCCAAAATGGAGAGACAAAGAAACATGTCCAATAAAAAAACAGAACCAAGCTTCAGAAAATGAACTAAACAAAACAAAGACAAGCAATCTACCAGATGCAGAGTTCAAAACACTGGGTATAAGGATGCTCAATGATCTCAGTGAGGAGTTCAACAAAGAAACAGAAAACATAAAAAAGAACCAGTCAGAAATGGAAAATACATTAGAGGGAATCAACAGTAGAATAGATGAAGCAGAGAATTGAATCAGCAATTTGGAAGACAAGGTAGCATAACACACCTAATAAGAACAGCAAAACGATATAGGAATCCAATAAATTAGGATAGTTTAAGGGGCTTCTGGGACATCATCAAGCATACCAACATTTGCATTATAGGGGTACCAGAAACAGAAGGAAGAGAGCAAGGAATTGAAAACCTATTTGAAGAAATAATGACAGAAAATATCCCTAACCTGGTGGAGGAAATAGACATGCAAACCCAGGAAGCACAGAGAACCCCAAATAAGATGACTCCAAAGAGGTCCACACCAAGACACATCATAATTAAAATGCCAAAGGTTAAAGACAAAGAGAGAATCTTAAAAGCAGCAAGAGAAAAGCAGTTAGTTACCTACAAGGGAGCTCCCATAGATTGTCAGCTGATTTTTCAACAAAAACTTTGCAGGCCAGAAGGGATTGGCACGATATATTCAAGGAGATGGAAAGTCAGGACCTGCAATCAAAATTACTCTACCCAGCAAAACTGTCATTTAGAATCAAAAGACAAATGAAGAGCTTCTCAGACAACAAAAACCTAAATGAGTTAATCACCACCAAACCAGTATTACAAGAAATAGTAAGGGGATTTCTTTAAGAAGAAGAAAAAATATAAATAATAAAATAGCAACAACTGCATACCTATCAACAACGTAAATGGATTAAATGCTCCAATCAAAAGATAGGGTGAACGAATGGATAAGATAAAAAAGAACCTTACATATGCTGCCTATAAGAGACTCACTCAGATCAAAAGACACACAAAGATGGAAAGTAAAGGGATGGAAAGATATTTCATAAAAATGAAAATTAAAAAAAAAAGAAAGAAAGCTAGAGTAGCAATACTTGTCTCATACAAAATAAACTTGAAAGCAAAGGCTATAACAAGAGACAAAGAAGGATCCAGTAATCCCACTTCTGGGTATTTATCTGAAAAAAAAAAAAAAAAAAAAAAACACTACTTTGAAGGGAGATGTGTATCCATATGTTCGTTGCAGGATTACTTATAATAGCTAAGATATGGAGGCAATCTGGGTGTCCATCAATAGATCAATGGATAAAGAAGAGGTGGTACATATATAAAATAGAATATTACTCAGCCATAAGAAAGAATGAAATCTTGCTATCTGCAACAACATGGATAGACCTAGAAGGTGTTATGCTGAGTGGAGTAAGTACAGACAGAGAGACAAATGCCACATGATTTCACTTATATGTGGAATCTAGAGAACAAAATAAATGAAGAAACAAAACAGAAACAGACTCATAAACACAGAGAACATTTGGATGGTTGCCAGATGGAATGGGGTTGAGGGACAGGGAAAAACGGAAAGTGTTAAGAAGTACAAATTAGTGGTTATAAAATACGAGGTCAGAAAATTAAGTTCGCAAATTCATCCTAGAAAAAGTGCTACATACCTCATTGCTGAATAACACTATGGTCACCTTCGAAGTACTCCCCTTGGGAAGCTATGTACTGATGCCAACACCTAGTCCACTTTTCAAAGCAATTTTGGAGCTCTTTTTCTGGAATGGCCATCAGAGCTATTGTCGTATTACCCTTGATGTCCTGAATGTCATCAAAATGTCTTCCTTTCAATATTTCCTTTGTCATCGGGTAAAAAAAGAAGTCATCTGGGGCCAGATCAGGTGAGTAATTATTTGTTTACTGGCTAAAAACTCCCTCACAGACAGTGCCATGTGAGCTGGTGCATTGTCCTGATGCAAGAGCCATGAATTGTTGGCAAAAAGTTCAGGCCTAACTTTTTCCCGCAGCCGTTTCAGTACTTCCAAATAGTAAACTTGGTTAACTGTTTGTCCATTTGGTACAAATTCATAATGAACAATCCCTCTGATATCAAAAAAAGGTTAGCAAGATCATTGCAATAAGTTCGTGAACTTGATTGTCAGACATCGTAGTCATGGGGATGTAAAGTACAGCATAAGGAATATAGTCAATAATATTTAATAATGATGTACGGTGTTAGATGGGTACTGGATTTATCGGGATGATCACCTTATAAGTTATATAAATGTCTAATCACTATGTTGTACACCTGAAACTAATATAATATTGTATGTGAACTATAATTAAAAAATAAAAGTTTTTTAAAAAGATACTTTTTCTTAGATATCAGCTAGAATGAAACCCAATAGTTTTGTCATTCATTTGTTCATTCATTCAATAAATGCGTGTACACACAAGGCCCCTACGTAAGTGCCAGTCACTGTTCTGGCACTGAGAACGGTTCTGACACTGATGACACAGCATTGAACAGGACAGACAAAATTACTGCCCTGTGCAGCTTCCCCCTCTTAGCTAAGGCAGGAGTTCTGAACAAGAAACTTGACTGCGAGATAGTGAAAAGCAATAGGAAGAAAAATAAATCAGGCCATGCAAAGAGAGGCAAAAGAGGGTGTGATGTTGCTAGTGGTCAGGTCATTTTCTCAAGCAAGGTGTTTGAGAAGAGGCCTGAGGGGAGCAGCCCATGCAGGAGTCTAAGGAAAGAGAAATTGCAGCCAAGGGAACAGCAAAGTTCTGTTCCTTGTAGGAGTATGTTTCTCTTTCATCTTCATATTCCTCATTTGAAGGTAACATACCTGAGGTTAAGTGAGGTTAAATAATATGCCTCATCAGTGGAAACTCTGATACAAGAACCCTGTTATCACCTGGGGGCTGGTGTAAATGCAGACCCTTCTTCTCTTCTCTCTCTCCCTTTCTTCACAGTCAGCTTCTGTTCTTCGAAGAAGTGTTTGTTCATTAACCCTGCTAAAGAAGGAAGCAGTTTTCCGAGAGAAAGCCTGTTTGTGGAGGGCAATGAAGGATTTAGTTTGCTGTTGGCCCTCTTTCAGCCCATCTGATCCCAAAGGCACAAAAGAAAGGCTCTGATTTAAATTGAGGTGTGTTTGAGCTCCACCTACTGACTCTCCGGGCCTCACACACCCACCTTTGATTGGAGGCTCGGTAGACATGAGTTGACAGGCCATGTGAGGAATCCCAGCACAAGGAAAATCACAAAAATGACTAAACTGTTTTCAGATTTTTTGTTAATAAAATGGATTCAGTAAAAATTTTCATTAGAATTTATTTTTACCGCAAATAAATCAATTTATATGCAACTTTCCAGGAACATATCTTGACACATAAGAAAATCTGAGTGCCCCAGGCCATAGGAACTTTCATCTCCAAACCACATATGTCAATAAGAGGTGGCCTGGGATGTTTTTGAGTCTAGAGCTGAATTTTGATCCTGTTCCAAAATCTTCAAACGGTGAGTCTTCTGAGCTCCAATTTCTCCCACAGTAAAATGAGGGCTCTAATTCCCACTCCACAATCCTCTTATGAAGATGCACTTAAATAGCTAAACTTGTAGAGGGTTCCCATTTATTGAGGGGCTACTGTGTGCAAGGTCCCGTCAAAGTAGTCTGCCCTCATTATTTCACACAATCCTTCTACAGATACTATGGATTGCCCCAATTCGCAGACCAGAGGCCCGAGGACTCTGGTCCAGGTGAATCACCAGAGTCTGCACTATGGGGCTCTGAGAAAGAAAAGGAAGCAGATGGGAGTGATGATGGTTCCATTCTGGTCCTTATTGGAAGAGGAGTAACAGCAGAGAAAGGTCTCCAAGCTCAAGCACTCCTCTTACCTTAAAAGTTTGTGTGGGTAGAAAAGGTGCTCTACACAGACAGACAGTAGATTAGTGGTTACCTCGGGCTGAGAACAAGGATTAGGGCTATAAACAGGCACAAGGGATCTTATTAGGAGGAATGAAAAAATTCTACACCTGGATTATGGTAATGGTTGCATGACTCAATAAATCTACCTTAAAAATAAGAGAATTTTATGGCACATAAATTATTTTTTTAAGGTTTGCATGAGATGAAAGAGCAAAATTTGGAAAGGAGGGGGACCAGGGTGGCAGTTTTAACACATGGCTGAAAATTCTTTAACACCTCTCCCACTGAGAGGTGGGGTCTATATCCCTTTCCCTTGAAGCTGGGCAGGTTTATGATTGTGCCAACCAGTAGAGGCTAGGGGAAGTGATACTATGTGACTTCACCTGGTTCATTGGGACACTCCCCTGAGGCCACCATGCTATAAGGAGGTCCGTGAGTAGGCACTTCAGGCATTAATCCCAGCTGAGCTGGCATTCAAGTCATTCTTTCCCAGGCGGGAAGTGAGAGTATCTCCAGATGATTTCAGACCCAGTCATTTACGTCTTCCCAGCTGAGGCCTAAGACGTGGTAGAACAGAGACAAGCTGTCCTTGCAGTGCCCTCTTAGAATTTCTGACCTGCAATCTGCAGGTCTTGTTTGTGGCTTATGACTGTTATTAGGGTATTAATAGGCTAGCAGGAGCAGGGTTCCTGAGGGGACTGACCGGGGCCCTTGCCGGTGGGCCAGGACGTCCGAGTCCATCACAGACAGCCTGAAGCAGAACTCTACTAGCAGCTGGTGCAGCGGGCATGCCCTCCTCTTCTCCAATGGCATTGCTTTTAGACCTGCCACCCAACAATCTGTAAGCCCTCAAAGACATTGGCCATTCCTTGCAAATCAGTGAGCCTCTCTACTTCCTTCCGTACCTAAACCTCCTTTGTCTGCCTCCAGAATGAAAAGGTCAACTACACAATAAAAGACCTCTTGGTCATCATTTTCTAGCAACTGCTACCATATACCAGGGGCTGGGAAAGGCAGATGAATAAATGGCAGTCCTCACCTTTGAAGAGCTCACAGTCCAGTGGGAAGGACATACAGATCATCTCTGTAATTATTTACCTAATTTTTATCATTATTGTAATATCCATCTTTCCCACTGGACTGCAAACTCCTTAAGAAACTGGGTCTCTTTTAGTCATTTAGTTATTCCCAGAAGGCACTTGGTAAATATTTACTGAGTGCTTGAATTGAACTGCTAAATGATCATCTCTTCAACAGAGGTCCAAACTATAGATTATGCCACTGCTAAAAGCAAACTAATTTCTCACTGGAGAAATTAAACACTTAGGAAGAGTGGAAGCTTCTCCCAAAACCAACATGTCACCCACCTGCTCTATGCTTGCTCTCATTGACTGGCTACAAGCTACCTGGGCTCTCTCCGTGTCATCCTCCTGTGGGCTTTGTGACCTAGAGAAACAGACCCAATTTGGACAGAGGTAGTACTAAAAATAATTGGTGCTTGCTTAAGTCAAGAACAGAGCTACAAAGCGATGAATTTATCTTCTTTTTATGTTTTTAGTTATAACAAATTCATACATTTCTTACAATTGTGTAAGTAACTTTCTATTCTTCTAAAATCCCAACTGTTTCAAGCTTCTTGGGGACCCTCTCTGTCTGGATTCCCAGATCTAGTGAACAATTGTGCGCATTTGTAACCCCCGTCCTTTTCCCTATCACTCACAATCTCCTGAAATCAAAGCAGCTTCATGCTTGCAGTCTGAACTCAGATCACAGGCGTTTGGCTACACCTCCTCCCTTGAGCATTTTTGTTTCTATGCTTTATAGACCTTGTCAATATCCGAAATGAGAACTGCAGCCTCAGATGAGTACAACAGACACAAATTCATAGTCCCATAAGCACACACTCAGCCAAGTTAAGCTCCTGGGGTGGCTGAAGCAGGCGGGGCCCTGCATTTGAAACGGAGTCTGGAGTACGTGGTTCTAAGGAGGCCCAGGCCAGTGGCAAAGAGAGATACACTGCCACTCCTCCAGGCTGCCCTCCCTTGGCCTTTGGTCTGCTGGTCAGTACATCTTCCCATAATAATTAGATCACTGGAGACACAGCCAATGAAAAGGAGATTTATGCCGGCCTCACCTCCCTCTCCAGCTGTGCCTCCAGGGCTCTTGTCTGCATTCTCAATCCCTGAATCAAGTCTCCTCTAGAGGCTCTGAGAAAGTGGGCACCAGGAGAGGTCTCCTTCTGGAAAGCATTCCCTCCTACTCCTGGCTACAGAAGGAAAAATCAATTTTTTCTATTTTACTGAAGTTTTTTTTTTCTAATTTTTAAAAATACTTCTCCCCTAAAACAATATTTAGATGGAATATTTGGGAAGTTCAAGAAAAGTTCAACAAGCCTATAAATTCTTTTTTTTTATTGGGGTGACAATTGTTAGAAAAATTATATAGATTACAGGTGTACCATTCTGTATTACATCATCTATCATACAGAATTGTGTGTTCACCACCCAGAGTCAGTTCTCCTTCCATCACCATATATTTGATGCCCCTTATCCTCATCTCCCACCCCCCACACCCCTTACCCTCTGGTAAGCACTAAACTATTGTCTGTGTCTATGAGTTTCTGTTTCTCATTTGTTTGTCTTGTTCTTTTGTTGTTTTTGGTTTATATACCACATATCAGTGAAATCACATGGTTCTCTGCTTTTTCTGTCTGACTTATTTCGCTGAACATTATACTCTCAAGATCCATCCATGTTGTCACAAATGTTCCTATATCATCTTTTCTTACCGCCAAATAGTATTCCATTGTGTATATATACCACAACTTCTTTGTCCATTCATCTATCGAAGGACATTTTGGTTGTTTCCATGTCTTGGCCACCATAAATAAAGTTGCAATGAACATTGGAGCACACGTGTCTTTATGGATAAATGTTTTCAGATTTTTGGGGTACATACCCAGGAGAGGGATTGTTGAGTCATATGGAAATTCTATTCGTAATTTTTTGAGGAACCTCCACACTGCCTTCCATAATGGCCACACCAGTCTGCATTCCCACCAACAGTGTATGAGGGTTCCTTTTTCTCAACAGCCTATCCAATACTTGATACTATTTATCTTGTTGATGATAGCCATGCTGACTGGGGTGAGGTGATATCTCATTGTGGTTTTTATTTGCATTTCTCTGATGATTAGTGATGTTGAGCATTTTTTCATATGTCTATTTGCCATTTGTATGTCCTCTTTGGAGAAATGTCTCTCCAGGCCCTCTGCCCATTTTTCAATTGGGTTGTTTGTTTTTTTGTTGTTGAGTTCATGCGTTCCTTGTATGTTTTGGATATTAGCCCCTAATCAGAGGCACTATTTGCAAAAATCTTCTCCCATTCAGTTGGTTGCCTCTTTATTTTGTCGATGGTTTCTTTTGCTGTGCAGAAGCTTTTAAGTTTCATATAGTCCCATTCATTTATTATAGCTTTTACTTCCATTGCCTTTGGAGTCAAATTCATAAAATGCTCTTTGAACCCAAGGTCCATAAGTTTAGTACCTAAGTTTTCTTCTATGCAGTTCATTGTGTCAGGTCTTATGCTTAAGTCTTTGATCCATTTTGAATTAATTTTGGAACGTGGTGACAGATAGCAGTCCAGTTTCAAGGTCCATAAGTTTAGTGCCTAAGTTTCCTTCTATGCAGTTTATTGTGTCATGTCTTATGCTTAAGTCTTTGATCCATTTTGAATCAATTTTGGTATGTGGTGACAGATAGCAGTCTAGTTTCATTCTTTTGCACGTGGCTATCCAGTTGTCCTAGCACCATGTATTGAAGAGGCTGTCTTTTCTCCATGTTTTATACTTCTTTGTCAAAAATTGTCTGTCGATATTTATGTGATTGTATTTCTGAGTTCTCAATTCTATTCCATTGGTCTATGTGTCTTTTTTTCTGCCAATGCCATGATGTTTTGATTATTGTAGCCCTGTAGTACAAGGTAAAGTCAGGGAGTGTGATACCTGCAGTATTGTTCTTTTTTCTTAAGATTGCTTTGGCTATTCGGGGTCTTTTGTGGTTCCAAACAAATCTGATGATTTTTTGTTCTATTTCTTTAAAAAATGCCATTGGGATTTTGATGGGGATTGCATTAAATCGGTATATTACTTTGGGTAATATGGCCGTTTTAACTATGTTGATTCTTCCAATCCATGAGCATGGAATGTCTTTCCATATCTTTGTGTCTTCTTCAGTTTCTTTTAAAAATGTCTTATACTTTTCAGCATATAGGTTTTTCACATCCTTGGTTAAGTTTATTCCTAGGTACTTTATTCTTTTTGCTGCAATTGCAAAAGGAACTCTTTTTGTATTTCTTTTTCTGAGATTTCATTGTTAGTATATAGGAATGCAATGGACTTTTGTACTTTGATTTTGTAGCCGGCAAATTTATTGTATTCGTTGATTGATTCTCATAGCTTTTTGGTGAAGTCGTTAGGGTTTTCTATATATAGCATCATGTCATCTGCAAAGAGTAACAATTTAACTTCTTCATTCCCAATTTGGATGTCTTTTATTTCTTTCTCTTGCCTGATTGCTCTGGCAAGGACTTCCAACACTATGTTGAAAAGCAGAGGTGATAGGGGACAGCTGTGTCGTGTTCCTGAATGTAGAGCAAAGGGCTTCATTTTTTCACCATTAATTATGAGATTAGCTGAGGGTTTGTCATATATGGCCTTGATTATGTTAAGGTATTTTCCTTCTATACCCATTTTATTAAGTGTTTTAATCATAAATGGATGCTGTATCTTGTCAAATGTTTTTCTGTATCAATTGATATAATCATATGATTTCTGTCCTTTATTTTGTTTATGTGATGTATCACATTGATGGATTTGTGGATATTGAACCATCCTTGTGCCCCTGGAATGAACCCCACTTGGTCGAGATGAATAATCTTTTTAATGCATTGTTGTATTCGATTTGCTAGAATTTTATTTAGGATTTTTGCATCTATATTCAACAGAGATATTAGTCTGTAGTTTTCTTTTTTTGTGTTTTCATTACCAGGTTTTGGTATCACAGTAATGTTGGCCTCATAAAATGAGTTAGGGTTTACTGTCTCTTCTTCAATTTTTTGGAAGAGTTTGAGTAGGATTGGTATTAGATCCTCTTTGAAGGTTTGGTAGAAGAATTCACTAGTGAAGCCATCTGGTCCCGGACTTTTGCTCTTGGGAAGGTTTTGGATGACTGATTCAATTTTGTTACTGGTGATCGGTCTGTTTAGATTTTCCAGTTCTTCATGGTTCAGCCTTGGAAGGCTATATGTTTCTAAGAACTTGTCCATTTGTTCTAGGTTATTGAATTTGGTGGCATATAGTCCTTCATAGTATTCTTGGATGATCCTTTGTATTTCTGCGGTGTCCGTGATAACTTCCCATTTTTCATTTCTGATTTTGTTAAATAGTGTCTTCTCCCTTTTTATCTTAGTGAGTCTAGCCAAGGGTTTGTCAATTTTGTTAATCTTTTCAAAGAACCAGCTCTTTGTCACATTAATTTTTTTATTGTCTTTTTGTTCTCTATTTCATTTAGTTCTGTTCTGATATTTGTTACTCCTTTCCTCTGTTGACCTTGGTTTTCATTTGTTCTTCTTTTTCTAGTTCTTTAAGGTGTAACATGAGGTTATTTATTTGGGATTTTTCTTGTTTCTTGAGATAGCCCTGTAATGATATAAATTTCCCTCTTAACACTGCTTTTGCTGCATCCCAAAAATGTTGGTAGGATGTATTTTCATTCTCATTTTTTCTATATATCTTTTGATCTCTCCTCTAATTTCTTCTTTGACCTGGTCATTCTTTTTTTTTTTTTTTTTTTAGTTTCAGGTGCACAAGAAAAAGCAAAACTTAGACGTTTATCATTTATATCCCTCACACTGTGTGAACCCCCCTCCCCCCATCCACTATCCCTCTGACCTCGCACAGAGCCAACACATTTCCACTGTCTCTATTCCTAATGCTGTACTCCGCTTCCTGTAACAATATACATACAAATTTATAAATATATAAATATATAAATATATAAATATATATATATATATATATATATATATATATATATATATATAATTATAGTTGTCATTCAGTATTGTTCAGCTTCAGGTGTACTGTGCAGAGATCAGACATCTACAGCATCCCTGAGGTGGTCTCCCAAATGGGACACATGTCCATTGGATACCCTACAACATCTTTACATTATTGATTACGTTCCCCAAATTAATTTTCAAAACCCCGTGGCCATCTTCTGGTTATCAACTATTTTCTAAACCTCTCACCTTCCCCTTATCCCCACCTCCCTGCCCCTCTAGAAACCCTCAGTTTTTCCTCCATGTTTCCAAAACTGTCTGTGATTAGTTCATTCATTATTCTTTTCTTTAGATTCCACATATAAGTGAGATCATATGGTATTTGTCTTTCTCTGTCTGACTTATTTCACTTAACATAATGTTCTCTAGGTCCATCTATGTTTTTGCAAATTGTACAATTTCTTTCTTCTTTATGGCTGTGTAACACTCCATTGTATAAATGTACCACAGTTTCTTAATCCAGTCATCTACCAATGGGCATTTCGGTTGTTTCCATGTCTTAGCTATTGTGTATAGTGCTGCAATAAACATAGGAGTGCATAAAGATTTTTGAATTGGAGTTTTGGATTTCTCCGGATAGATACCTAGGAGTGGGATTGCTGGATCATAAGGTAGTTCAATTTTCAGATTTTTCAGATACCTCCATAGTGTTTTCCATAGTGGCTGCACCAATCTGCATCCCCACCAACAGTGCACCAGCGTTCCCTTTTCTCCACATCCGCGCCAGCACTTGTTGTTTGTTGATTTATTGATGATAGCCATCTTGACTGGGGTGAGGTGGTATCTCATTGTGGTTTTTATTTGCATTTCTCTGATGGTTAGTGAGGTTGAGCATTTTTTCATATGTCTGTTTGCCATCTATATGCCCATTTTCGAAAAATGTCTCTTCATGTCATCTGCCCATTTTTTAATTGGGTTGTTTGTTTTATTGGAGTTGAGTTGAGTGAGTTTTTTATAAAATTGTGATATTAACCCTTTATCAGATATATCATTGGCAAATATCTTTTCCCATTCAGTAGGATCCCTTTTGTTTTATGGATGGTTTCCTTTGCTGTGGAAAATACTTTTTAGTTTGATGTAATCCCACATGTTTGTTTTTTCTCTTACTTCCCTTGTGTGAAGGGATATATCAGTAAAAATCTTACTCAGGGTAATGTCTGTGAAGTTTCTTCCTATATTTTCTTCTAGGAATTTTATGGTTTCAGATCTTACATTTACGTCTTTAAGCCATTTTGAATTTATTTTTGTATGTGGTGTAAGGAGGTGATCCAGCTTCATCTTTTTGCATGTGTCTGTCCAGGTTTCCAGCACCATTTATTGAATAGAATGTCTTTACCCCACCGTACATTCTTGCTTCCATCATCATAGATTAAATGGCCATACAGGCATGGATTTATTTCTGGACTCTCTATTCTGTTCCATTGATCTATGGGTCTGTTTTTATGCCAAGGACCATGCTGTTTTGATTACTGTAGCCTTGCAGTATAATTTGATGTCAGGTATTGTTATACCTCCCACTTTGTTCTTATTTCTCAAGATTGCTGAGGATATCCGGGGTCTTTTATGGTCCCATATAAATTTTAGGATTATATGTTCTATTTCTGTGAAAAATGTCGTTGGTAGTTTGATAGGAATTGCGTTGAATATGGATATTGCCTTAGGCAGTATGGATATTTTAACTATATTAATTCTTCCTATCCATGAACATGGTATGTGTTTCCATCTATTTGTATCTTCTTTCATTTCTTTCTTCAGTGTCTTATAATTTTCTGAGTACAGATCTTTTACTTCTTTGGTTAAATTTATTCCCAGGTATCTTATAGTCTTTGGAACAATTGTAAATGGGATTGCTTTTTAAATTTCTCCTTCTGATGTTTTATTATTGGTATATACAATTGGAACTGATTTCTGAATATTAATTTTGTATCCTGCTACTTTACTAAATTCATCTATCAGCTCTAATAGTTTCTTGGTGGAGTCTTTAGGGTTCTCTCAATATAGTATCATATCATTTGCATATAATGACAGTTTTACTTCCTCCTTACTGATTTGGATGCCTTTTATTTCTTTTTCTTGTCTGATTGCTGTGGCTAGAACTTCCAGAACTATGTTGAATAGAAGTGGAGAAAGTGGGCAACCTTGCCTTGTTCCTGATCTTAAGGGAAATGGTTTTAACTTTTCCCCATTGAGTATGATGTTAGCTGTGAGTTTATCATATATGGCCTTTATTATGTTGACATATGATCCCTCTAGTCCCACTTTCTTAAGGGTTTTTATCATGAATGGCTGCTGGATTTTATCAAATGCTTTTTCTGCGTCTCTTGAAATGATCATGTGGTTTTTATTTTTCATTTTGTTAATGTGGTTTATCACATTAATTGATTTGCAGATGTTGAACCACCCTTGCATACCAGGGATGAATCCCACTTGATCATGGTGTATGATCTTTTTAATGTATTGCTGATTTCTGTTCGCTAATATTTTGTTGAGGATTTTTGCATCTATGTTGATTAGCGATATCGGCCTGTAGTTTTCTTTTTTTGTGGTGTCTTTGTCTGATTTGGGGATAAGGGTGATAGTGGCTTCGTAAAAAGTGTTTGGGAGTCTTCCCTCCCTCTGGATTTTTTGGAAGAGTTTGAGGAGAATAGGTGATAATTCTTTTTTGAACGTTTTGTAAAATTCACCTGTAAAGCCATCTGGTCCCAGGTTTTTGTTTGTTGGGAGATTGTTGATTACTGATTCAATTTCCTTGGTGGTAATCAGTGTACTCCGGTTTTCTGTTTCTTCTTGAGTTGGCCTTGGAAGGTTGTACGCCTCTAGAAAATTGTCCATTTCTTCCAGGTTGTCAAATTTGTTGGCATACAGTTGCTCATAGTAATTTCTTAAAATTTTTTGTATTTCTGCAGTGTCTGTTCTCCCTTCTCCTCTTTCATTTCTGATTTTATTAATTTGGGTCCTCTCTTTTTTTTTAATGAGTCTGGCTAAAGGTTTGTCAATTTTGTTTATCTTCTCTAAGAACCAACTCTTGGATTCATTGATCTTTTGTATTGTTTTTCTGGTTTCTATTTCATTTATTTCCGCTCTGCTCTTTATTATCTCCTTCCTTGTATGCCCTTTGGGCTTATTTTGTTGTTCTTTTTCCAGATCCCTTAAGTGTGAAGATAAACTGTTGATTAGTGATGTTTCTTGTTTCTTTAGGTAGGCCTGCAGTGCTATGAACTTCCCTCTTAGGACTGCTTTCGCGGCATCCCATAGATTTTGGGTCGTTGTATTTTCATTTTCGTTTGTCTCGAGATATCTTTTGCTTTCTTCCTTGATCTCATTGTTGACCCATTCATTATTTAGTAACATATTATTCAGCCTCCATGAGTTTGTGTGTCTTCCAGTTTTTTTCCTGTAGTTCATTTCTAATTTCATAGCACTGTGCTCAGAGAAGACAATTGGTATGATTTCATTTTTTTTTAATTTATCAAGACCTGTTTTGTGGCCTAACATATGGTCTATCTTGGAGAATGTTCCATGTGCGTTTAAGAAGAACGTATATTCTGAAGCATTGGGGTGGAATGCTCTGAATATATCGATTAAATCCAAGTGGTCCAATGCATGATTTAAGGCTGTTGTTTCCATATTGATTTTCTGTCTGGAAGACCTGTCCCTTGTACTCAGAGGTGTGTTGTAGTCCCCTACTATGATAGTGTTACTGTTGATCTCTGTCTTTATGTCAGCCAATATCTGTTTTATATAGTTAGGTGCTCCTATGTTGGGTGCATAAATGTTTACTAGGGTTATGTTCTCTTGTCAAATAGATCCCTTTATTATTATATAGTGCCCGTCTTTGTCTTTTAATATTTTCTTCATTTTAAAGTCTATTTTGTCAGAAATAAGTATTGCAACTCCAGCTTTTTTCTCATTTCCATCTGCATGGAATATCTTACTCCAACCCTTCACTTTCAGCCTGTGTGTGTCTTTTGATCTGAAGTGAGTCTCTTGTATACAGCATATACTAGAGTCTTGCTTTGTTATCCACTCAGCCACCCTATGTCTCTTGATTGGAGCATTTAAACCATTTACATTTAAAGTGATTATTGATAGGTACATAGTTATTGCCATTTTCAAATTTGTAGTTAGATTGTTTTCATCTTTCTTCTATTTACAGAAGTCCTTTTAGTATTTCTTGCAATGCTGGCTTGGTGGTAATGAATTCCTTTAGCTTATTCTTTTCTGGGAAGCTCTTTATGTCTCCATCAACTTTAAATGATAGCCTTGCTGGATAAAGCAACCTAGGTTGTAGGCCTTTGTTTTCCATCAATTTGAGTATCTCCTGCCACTCCCTCCTGGCCTTCAATGTTTCTGGAGAAAAGTCATTTGATAGTCTTATAGGAGTTCCCTTGTATGTAACCCTCTGCCTTTCTCTTGCTGCTTTTAGGTTTCTCTCTGTCTTTAACCTTTGCCATTTTAACTATAATGTGTCTTGGTGTGGACCTGTTTGGGTTTATCCTGGTTGGAACTCTGCACTTCCTGGGCTTGTATGTTGGTTTCCTTCATCAGGTTAGGGAAGTTTCAGACATTATTACTTCAAATATGTTCTCAATCCCTTGTTTCTTCTCTTCACCTTCTGGTATTCCTATGATGCGCATGTTGTTGCGCTTGATGTTATCCCAGAGGTCTCTTAAACCATCTTCATTGTTTTTTATTCTTTTTTCTTTCTGTTGTTCTGTTTGTGTGATCTCTGCTAACTTGTCTTCTAAGTCGCTGGTTTGATCCTCTGCTTCATCTAACCTGCTGTTAATTCCTTCAAGTGAGTTCTTTATTTCGGTAATTGTGTTCTTTAGTTCTAACTGGTTGTTCGTTATGATTTGTACATCCTTCTTGATGTCCTCTCTAAGTTCCTTAAACATTCTTTTCATCAGTGTTCTGAACTCTGTCTCTGATAGGTTCGTTACCTCTGCTTCATTTGGTTCCATTTCTGGAGTTTCTTCTGTTCTTTTATTTGGGACAGGTTTCTTTGTTTCCCCATTCTGGCTGACTCTCTGTGTTTGCTTCGATGTATTAGGTAGATCCCCTGGAGTTCTTAGTTCTTGCTGTGTTAGTATGTAGTATGTGTCCTTTATATTTCACTTGCACTACTTCGTTCTTCTCCTCTGCGTGTGCTCCAAAAGTGACTTTTGTGTTGTGTATATTGTTCTGTTAAAGAAGATCTTTAATTGTTTTCCGCTTGTGAGTAGATGGGGTTAACTCCTAGGCTGACTAGTTGTGAGAAATGGCTCTGCCCACCACAGGGTGTTCTGCTGCATGAGGGTTGACCGCTTAAATGTGGTTTGGCCTCTATGGGCTCTTGTTCCTGTAAAGAATCCCTTCTGGGTGTGTCACTTGTAGGTCAAACACAGTAGTACTCTGGTTTGGTCTGGAGTTGGCCTCTGGGTATGTTGAATCTCGTGCCTCTTAAGCTGGGCCCTGGTAGGGCAATTTCAGAACAAAGCATATCACCAAGCACAACAACAACAACAACAAAGAAAAAATCAAATACATTCACATGTGAAAAACAATCGACAACCCACACTCAACACAGGCAAATATATCAAAGATATAAAGACAAATCAAAACAGAACAAAAAGCAGCGCCACTCATGGCTTAAGCCCACCAAGTAATCTCCAGATTGTCCTCTGCTGTACCAGAGTTCCCTGCTTATTGTGCAGGTAGAACCAGTCACCTGGTGCCCAGAGTGACATTGGGACTGCAGCTTTAGATGCGTGGGGCTGAGGGGTCTGGACGGTAGTTTTTACAAAGCCAGTGCAGTTTCTGCCCTTGTCTGCCCATATGCACACTGAGAGTATCACCACCAGCCCTGTGTCCAGTTATCCTGAGTCTTAGGGCACCTCTTCCCTGTGTGTGTGTGTGTGTGTGTGGTGGGCGGGAGATTTCTCAGCTGCTGAAAGCTGGTAGCTGCGTCTGCAGCTTACTGCTGATCCCTGGGAGTGCCTCCGCGGATGTAATTGCCCCGCCCTAGGCAGGCCAGAAAGGGTGGGGGCTGGGGACAGAAGGAGGGGTCCTCTCTTTCCCAGCCCATCTGTGTCACACTCTTCCCGCAGGCCAGAAAAGTTGGTGGTTGGGGACAGAGGAGTCCCTCTCTCCAAGGCCAGCAAAAACCACACTCCTCTCAGCCTCCTCCCTGGGCCAGAGCTGCCCGCCAGTCTTCCCAGAGCCCGAGTTCCAAGACTCCTCTATAATCTGCCACTGCTTCTCAGTTCAGGGGCCAGTTCAAGTCTCTGGAAGGGTTGGGGTAGGATTGGAAGAGCAGGGGAAGGGGCCCGGGTATGGGGTTTGTGTCCTTTGTCTGGACTAAGGCTTAACTGGAGGTATCAGCTGAGGTTATTGTCTCAAATGCTGGATATGCTGCCCCTGCGGCAGGGGAGGTCTGCTGTGGGATGCAGGGAAAAGAGTCCACCTCCTGGCTTTTGTGTTCTCTCTTTTGTCCTGGGAACCCCTGGGTCTCTGCAGCTGCGGATGTGGTTTCCCCGCCCTAGGCCAGCCAGAAAAGGTGGTGGCTGGGGACGGAGGAGACCCCCTCTCCCAGCCCAGCAAAAACCACACTCCTCGCAGCCTCCTCCCTGGGCCAGAGCCGCCAGCCTTTCTTCCCGGAGTCCGAGCACCAAGGCTCCTCTATAATCTGCCACTGCTCCTTAGTACAGGGGCCAGATCAAGTCTCTAGAAAGGCGGGGATAGGGTCGGAAGAGCGGGGGGAAGGGCCCAGGTATGGAGTTTGTGTCCTTTGTCCAGCCTAGGGCTTAACTGGAGGTTATCAGCTGAGGTTATTGCCTCAAATGCTGGATATGCTGCCCCCGTGGCGGGAGAGGTCTGCTGTGGGATGCAGGGCAAAGAGCTCACCCCCTGGCTTCCATGCTCTCCTCCATCCTGGGATCTCCTGCGTATCTGTAGCCGTGGGTGTGGGCTGGATTTTCACAGGCACAGGTGCGGGGCGGATTTCCACAGCCCGAGGGTACAGGCCGAATTTCTACAGCCGCCAAGTCCCCACAGCACAGGTGTGGACCGCGATTCCACCCCAAGTCCCCACCGCCGCAGGTGCAGCGCATCTCCACTCCGCTCCTTTCCTTCTTACCTACTCGCCCAATTTTCCCCACCTGCAAGTAATCCCTGCGCAGTCTCTTCGCTGTTCTGCGTGATGAGCAGAGAGTCCTTTGATGGGTTATAAGCGTCCCGTTTGTGATAAGATCCATCGGAGCCTGGTCATTCTTTAAAAGTATGTTGTTTAATCTCCATGTGTTTGTGTTTTTTCCTACTTTCTTTTTGCAGTTGATATCCAATTTCAAAGCCTTGTGATCAAGAATATGCTTGGTATGATTTCAATCTTCTTAAATTTGCTGAGGCTGATTTTATGTCCCAATATATGGTCTATCCTTGAGAATGTTCCGTGTACACTAGAAAAGAATGTATAGTCTGATCTTTTAGGATGCAGTGCTCTATGTATGTCAATTATGTCCATTTCATCTAATGTGTCATTTAGGGCTGCTATTTTGTTATTTATTTTCTTTTTGGATGATCTATCCATAGCTGTCAATGATGTATTTAAGTCCCCTAGTATAATTGTGTTTTGGTCAATATCGCCCTTTAGTTCTGTTGGTAGTTGCTTGGTATATTTCGGTGTTCCCTGATTGGGAGCATAAATATCGATGACTGTTATGTCTTCTTTTTGCATAGTCCACTTTACCATTATGAAATGTCCATCTTTGTGTCTTGTTACCTTTTTCACCCTGAAGTCTGTTTCATCTGACATCAGTATGGATACATCTGATTTTCTCTGGGTACCATTTGCTTAGAGTGTCAATTTCCACCCTTTCACTTTGAGTCTGTGCTTGTCTTTGTAGCTGAGATGTGTCTCTTGGAGACAGCATACGGTTGGGTTTAGTTTTTTGATCCAATCTGCTACTCTGTGCCTTTTTATTGGTGAGTTCAGTCCATTTACATTTAAGGTGATTATTGATATGTGAGGATTTCCTGTCATTCTATCTTTACTTTTCTGGTTAGGCTGTGTCTCCATTGTTTCTTTGCCTTTTTGTTATTGTCTATTATTTCTGTGTGGTGGTATTCTATGATGTTTCCCTCTGTTTCTTCTTTTATTACAGTATATATTTCAGTTCCGGATTTTTTTTGAGTGGTTACCCTTACATTTACGTAATAGAAAGTTTGATATTTAGAGTGTTCCATTTTCTTCAGCATGCTTACTTTCTCCATTCCCATATTCCAGTTCAGTCCTTTCCTCTCTCCCTTTTTATGTTTTGCTTGCCACAAATTGTCCCTGTTGATGGTTGTTGAATACCCTCGTTTAGTATTTCTTGTAATGCAGGTCGTGTATTAGAAAATTCCCTCAGCTTCTCTATGTCTGGAAAGGTTTTTATTCCTCCTTCATATCTAAAGGCTATCTTTGCTGGATATATTATTCTTGGCTCATTATTTTTCTCTTTCAATGGATTGAATATTTGGTTCCACTCCCTCCTGGCTTGTAGAGTTTCTACTGAAAAATCTGATCATTATCTAAAGGGCTTTCCTTTGTAGGTTACCGTCTTCTTTTCCCTGGCTGCCTTGAGTTTTATTTTTTTGTCGTTGATTTTAGACAGCTTCAATACAATGTGCCTTGGAGAAGGCCTGTTGGGATTGAGGTAATTAGGTGTTCTATTTGCTTTTTGGATTCGAGGATCCAGTTCTGTCCACAAGTTTGGGAAGTTCTCATCGACCATTTGTTTGAGTATATTGTCTCTTCCCTTCTCTCTTTCTTCTCCTTCTGGTATGCCCATTATTCTTATATTGCTCTTTCTGATGGAGTCAGAAAGTTCTTGTAAAGTTCTTTCATTTCTTTGAAGTCTCAAGTCTCTTTCTTCTTCCATCCGTGTCATTTCCAGGTTTCTATCTTCAATGTCACTGATTCTTTCCTCCATCTGGTCAACTCTACTCCCTAAGCTGGCTATTTCATTCTTAATTTCTTCTGTTGAGTTCTTAATCTCCAGAAATTCTATTTGGTTCTTCTTTAAAATTTCAATCTCTTTGGTAAAATGTTCATGTTGTTCTTTGATTGTGTTTCTGAGTCATTAAACTGCCTTTCTGTGTTTTCTTGCATCTCTTTGAGTTTGTTCAGAACTGCAATCTTGAATTCTCTGTCGTTTAAGTCACATATTTCCATATCTTTAAGTTCCTTTTCTGGAGACTTTTCACTTTCTTTCTGAGCTGTCTTGTTGCCTTGGTTATTCATGGCAATTACTGATTTATTATTTCTCTTCCTAGAGATCTACGGGAGTGGCTTCTGCAACAGGTTGATAGGAAGAGGTCTTTCTTTTGTTTTCCAGTACTTGTTGGTAGAATGTTTTATTTTCTCTCCGACTTCAGCCTTTTTTTCCTCTCTCACACGGTAGTGCTATGTTTTCTCTGCACTATTCCAGCTTCTCACACAATGGGGGGATTCCCTGGGAGATGGGCTTTTCCTCTGTTAATAGTTCACCTGGGTCACAGGCGCAGTGTCCATGTGAGTATGCGGAGAGCTTTTGAAGTTCTAATGCTCTTCCTGCACCAGACTCAGAGCCCTTACATTTTAGCAGTTTTGTTTAGTCCTGCAGGGATCCACCCAGATAGGTGGGGCCAGGGGCGGGGTGAGTTGTGAGAGATGGCCCAGAGCAATGGCAGCGACCACCAACACAGCCGGTCCTGCTTCCACAGCTCCCTCCCCTTTGCGGGAACTAGTTGTGCTGGGAATCTCTGTCTGGGGACCACAGTTCTCAGAACAGCAAATATTCTGTTCTTTTGCTCTGACACTGCTACTATTCCACTTCTAGCACCAGGCAGGTGAGGGCGGGGCAAGCTCTGGGAGGTTAGGGTGGGGGCGGCTAGTTTCAACACCTAAGGCTTCCGTTCTCTTCTAGCTCTCGGCAGTGAGGGCTTAAACCACCGTTTTCAGCCTTGTTCCCTCAGTCTTTGCTCCGAGGTCTCTGCCGTGAGCGTTGGGTTCAGCCATGTTATATGCTGCCCCCTCAGCCCTGTGGGCCATAAGCGGAGCCCTAGCAGTCTGAGTTCTTCCCTCTCCCGTAGCTGCGGTAGTTCCGGGATGCAGTGAGCTCGGAGCACTGAGCTACGTCTGCGTCCTGTGCCCGCGCGGCTCTGTCTCCGCACTTCTCCCTTCCCGCCTCCCCCATTCGTGTGATTCGCCCACCTTTAGGTCAATTCAGTAGTCGGTCTCTTCGTCTTGCCTGTCTGTTGTTCAGGGAGTCCTTTGTGGAGTTATAGTTGTTCAATTTGTTATAAATTCCAGGGGAGATTTATAGAAGCTCACCTCATGCCACCATTTTGATGACGTCTCCTTAAATTCTATGATCATATATTAGACTCTCCTTTTCTTTGCCTTTTTGGTTTCCAAACTGAGTCATTTGGTAGCTTTGTCCTCTCCAGTAAACCCTTACCATTCATCCCAACTAGCCTGCTCCACTCAGACTAGAGGCAGAAGACACCCCCTGGGGCAGGAATCATTAGAGTTTCAGGACAGACCTGAATCCACTAGACAAGCTGGTGTACTAGAACTCTCTGAACCTCAGTGTCCTCACCAGGAAGTGATGTCAACTTCAAAGGGTTTTGACTGGATTAAGCAAGATGACAGAAGCCATTCCTGAGCCTAATAAATGCTCAGTGAAAGTTATCTCCCTTCCCCTTTCATGGCCTCACCTCCATCTCCCAATCATGTTTACATGACTCTAAAGCTATAATCCTACGAAGACTGCAACTATGAAGCCAAAGCCACAAGATAAAGGTAAAGGCATTAAAGGAGCAGAGATGTCTATTTGAGTAGGTGATTGCTAGCTCAGGTCCCCCAAAGCTGTTTCTACTCCTCCTAAAACCCAAGGTACATGATGGCCCCCACTCCCCACCTTCCATCCCCTCATCCACCCTGCCTCCTGAGTGCTGAGGTCATGAGCCCCAGCAGATGTCATGCTGAAGATCCCAGGCTGTCATCATGTAAGAGATGTTGGAGGGGAGGAAGGATGGGGGGAAAGAGAAAGAGGTGTATTGCTTCAGGGTCTAGAGAGAGGGTGCCTGGTAGTGGGTGAGCCTTGAAAAGAGCAAAGGGAAAATTGTAGAGTTTGGGTGAGCTGGGAACATTCTCATATGTTCCCAGTTTGGGTTATAACATGACAGTGAAAATCTGAGAGTAACAGCCAAGAAGTTGGACCAAGGTGGTAATGGATGCCAGCAAGAGGTGGAGGATCCTTCAGAACAAACGTTCATCTCAGAGGCACTCTCCAGAAATAGTTTCAAAGTTCAGCTTTTTAAAAATATGAACATAGGAGCTTAATGATACATAATTTATGAAGGGCAATTTTGCAGTATGCAGAAAAATCCTTTAAAATATGTATATACTTTGACCCAGCAATTTCACTTCCAAGAATTTATCTCAAAGATATAGTGATACCAAATGCAATGTTGGGGACCTTATTTGGCTTCCACTTGAAACAAACTAAAAAGACATTTATGAGACAATCAAGAAAGTTTGAATTCTGGCTGGACATTTGATAATATTTAGAAATCATTATTAACTTTTTTTTACTAATTAAAGTCCATACTTTGTTCAGATGGCCTTAGTTTTTTAATATTTTATTTTATTATTAATTGTAAAATACACATAACATAAAATTTGCAATCTTAACCATTTCGAAATGTATGGTTCAGTGTCATTAAGTACATTCACATTGTTATGTAGCCATCATTACTATCCATTTCCAGAACTTTTTTTCATCTTGCAAAACTGAAATTCTGTACCCATTAAACACTAGCTGCCTTTTTCCCTAGCTTCTGGCAACCCCCATGCTACTTTCTGTCTCTATGAATTTGACTACTCTATGTGCCTCATATAAATAGAATCATACAGTATATGTGTTTTTGAGACTGGCTTGTTTCACTTAGCGTTGTAATATTTTCAAGGTTCATCCCTGTTGTATGTGTCAGAATTTCCTTCCCTTTAAGGCTGAATAATATTCTATTTAGGGATCCTGCACCCAATCTCACTGTGGGAGGGGGGAGATTTCCCCCCACACTAACACAATGCTCTGGACACCAGCTGGATGTCCTACAATTAAGCTGAATTCTGACACTATCTTTAGGTGAAGATAGTGACAAATTCAACAGCTAAAGAGATCAGTGCTACAAGAATGCACCCCCCACTCACACTTCAGACACCAATCGCAAACCCAGCTTATCACTTGTCCTTCCGATTGACTGGCTATATATAGACTGAGGGTTCAGTGACTCCCTCCTCAACTTCATATGCCAGTACAGGTAGTTACCTGTACTTCTGACCAACTGGCTATAAATCAGAGGTTCCCAGGACTCCTCCCCCTTTTGATGTAATTAATTTGTTAGAGCAGCTCACACAAATCAGAGAAACATTTTACTTACTGGATTACCAGATTTTTCTATAAAAGGATATAACTTAGGAGCAGCCAGATGGAAGAGATGCATAGGGCAAATATGGGGAAAGGGCACGGACTTTCCATGCCCTCTCCCAGTACATCACTCTTCCCAAAGCTCCACATGGTCACCAAACTGGAATCTCTCCAAACCCAGGCCTTTTGGGTTTTTATGGAGGTTTCATTACATAGATGTGATTGATCAAGTCATTGGCCACTAGCAATTGATTCAACCTCCAGCTCCTCTCCTGTCCCTGGAGACTAGGAAGTACTACTGAAAGTTCCAACCCTCTAAGCAAGAACATGGTTGGTTCCCCTGGCAACCAGCCCACATACTTTTGTGGTTTAAAAGTTGCCTAATTAACATAACAAACGACACCTTTATCAACCTCACTTAGAAAATTGCAAAGGTTTTAGGAGCTCTGTGCCAAAAAAGAGAATGAAGACCAAATATATATTTCTTACTATAAATCACAGTATCACGTATTCTGTTGCATATATACATACTACATTTTGTTTCATCAATCAATGGACCCTTGAGTTGCTTCCACCTCTTAGCAACTGTGAGTAATGCTGCTGTGAACATTCTTTTGAGTAAAATTATTAATTTTTATAGATTGATATTGGAGTTGTGGTCATGTTACTAAAGTATTTATGGAAGAAATGATATGAGAGCTTAGATTTGAATTAAATCCATCAAGGGTTGGAGGGGGTATAAATAAAACAAGATTGGGCATTTTTATAATTATTAAAGCTGGGTGATGGGTAAGTGAGAGCATGCCAGCCTACTCCTTACTTTTGTATTTGCTTGAAATTTTTTGTTTAAAAACAGATATGGTAATGGATGCAAAGATGTGTGTATTCATAGCAAAATAAAACACAAACTAAATGCACAAAAATAGAGGTTTGTTAAATAAATTATGATACATTTGTATTGTAAAGTACACAAAGCAGCCTTTTTAAAACTTTCTCTGTAGAATATGTTATTTACAGGGATAGATATAATATATTGTAAAACATTACAAATCAAGCCTCTCACAATTATGTGCAGTGTGTTTCTACTTTAGTTTTAAAGTGATCATACATATGGGAGGCTGTAGCCAAAATATTATCAAAGATTACCATGGGGTACTGGGATTAAGGTTACCGTATCTTGCCATGTATAATGCACTCCTGCATATAATGTGCACCCACATTTTTGGCCCAAATTTTCAGGGGGAAAAAAATCTTTCATTTTAGTTTTTTTAATTCAAATTTTCATTTGTTTACCTTTAGATACTTGTTTTTCTGTATTACAAAGGAAATTTAACATTTATTTTTTAACATATTATGATACAAGAAATTTTATGTAGCAAATAGTTATAAAATATAAGAACAGATACAAGGTAGTACAACAAATTTTATGTACCAGTAACAAATTTACGATATTTATGCATCATAGAAGGCAAAGAACTCTTTGTCATTGCAAGTTCGTTATAAGTTCAGCAAAACCGAATATCATATTCCAGGGTATTATTTTGCATACAGATATTATTATTGATTTCTAGATTACACTTTTAACTCATAAGCATAAATAAAATAATTGAAAACATTTACATATATATGGAATTAGTACTATGCATGTATAATGCACATCCTTATTTTTCCCTACAAATTTGGGCAAAAAAGTTCACATTATACACAGCAAAATATGGTATTCTTTTCCTTTGCCTACTGACACTTCCTAATTTTTCTACAATGAGCATGAATTACTTATTTAGTAAAAAATATTTTGAAAGAAAGCATTACATTTGCGTCATGGCCACCTTGACCACTTCATCAGCTTCTCTTCCTATGTACGTGTTTGTGTCCATGTTAAGGTTGCCGAAGTGACTACGATCTACTACACCTCACAAAATCAATAGATACCCTTTGGGGTGACACCTATATGTCGACCCTAAAGGATTATTCATTTATTCATAAATAATTTCATTACAAACTGTTAGCAAATCAAAGCCATATTCCTGAGGCTGACAGGTCAATCACTGTCTTAGTCAAATCCCTTTTGCTTAGTTCCAACTTCAGAAGAACCTAAGTCCGTGGTCCTGAAAGTATAATTCACTTTTAGAAACATTATTTGCTTTCCCACTCTCATTCTCTCATGAGCATACAGTGGAGTTTTCCAGAAGCTATAAGAATGTGACATCACAACAGAGTGAATGTAGGAGCAGAGAGAAGAATCCAGTCATCTTCCAGGAAGTCAATGTTAAAGAGATTTGCAAAGCATTTATTGTTGGTAGCTTTCAATGAATTAATAAATATTTTTATATGCCTCAGTTTTCAATTGTAAAATCAGTAAATAACCATAAATATAATCTACAGAAACACTTGTCTTAGGGGTTCTCAACAATTTTTTTTAAGTGTAAAGGAGTCCTGAGACTAAAACCTTTTTATAGACACTGTCTTAAAATGAATATACAACAGAAATTCGTTGGAGAAAAAAAAACCTGTTATCTATGTAATTTCACTAACAATTGTCACCCCAATAAATAAAAAAGAAAAAAAACCTGTTGATGAAAGAACGTGCAGCCTAAAAAAGTTTGGTAAGAGTTTATTTGAGCCAAACTGAGGACAATTACAAGAAAGCAAAATCTCAGCAGACTGCAAAAATGCTCCAGAGAATGGCAGTTTTGCAGCTTTTCTTATACGTTAGAATCAAAGGAAGAGCGGTAAGGAAGGTTACAAGAAATCCATTGGTGGAAGATTAAGGGAGTGGGAGAAAGCAAAACAGAGAAAACTCTGGGATTGGATAAAAAGTAAAATGGAAGGATACCTACTTCTTTTACATTGGTGGGTACAGGATAGATAATAATTAACATTTACAGCACATAGAGATGGTATTCGGAGAACATAACCATGGGAGGTTCTGTGGTCTTGTGCTCTGGTGCCAGCGGTTGTGCCATGATAGGTCTGGAAAAGGAAATTACTCTGCATTTCAAAGGTATGTTATCTTACCGTGTTTCCCCGAAAATAAGACCTAGCCAGACCATCAGCTCTAATGTGTCTTTTGGAGAAAAAATTAATATAAGACCCGGTATTATATTATATTACATTACATTACATTACATTATATAAGACCTGGTCTTATATTCTATTAACATAAGACCAGGTCTTATATTAATTTTTGCTCCAAAAGACGTATTAAAGCTGATGGTCCAGCTAGGTCTTATTTTGGGGGAAACATGGAAGATGCAAAAAGACAATACACAGCCTCACTTAAGGTAAAGACTGACCTTTGTAAAGGAATCTACATGCCTAGGACATGACTTCCCACCATGACCTGCTTTTAGTTATGAATTTTTATGCTCAGACCACCCTGTGTGGTTAATTTTAGCCTCTGAGTTTGTAGGGCCTGCCATGCAGGCCTCCCTGGAACTTGTCAGGTTTGGTATGTGACCCGTTTTTCACCCATAACACAGTCATATCAGTGGACAAAAAGGCAGTAGGCCCCTGTAGGCTGGGAAACTTGACCCCAGAACTGAATAGTGCTCAGGACCCCACACAGCCTGGTCTTGGGATTTTTCCTTCCTGGTATCTAGTCTCTATTTCTCTTTGCTAGTCAACCACTCCTCCGTCCCTGCAGCCCCCACCCACCCCCCACCCCATCTCTAGTCCTCTTTGCTGTATAAGGCAGAAATGGATGCCCAGGGGCCCTCCATGTTCTCTCACTTCAATCACCATAGTAACCACCGGCCCACCTTAGTTTTGGTCCTATGTATGGAACAAACTGCCTCTCAGAAAAGGAGGTCCTGTAAGCTGTAGGTACCCTAAGAGCTTTGAATGCCAATCAGTCTGCTCACTGGGTCCGATGGGGACTTCTGCTCCAGCCTCCCCATAGCCTGTCCAGTCTCTCCTGGCCTCAGGCCATCCCACACAATACTGCTGGTGCTGCCAGGTAAGCCATCTTAGAGCTCAGCTCTGTCAGTCACTCACTTCATCACTCTCTCTTAAGACCAAAATACTAATAGGCTCACCACAGTCTGAGCCCAAGAAACCACCCTAATATCCAGCCCCTTGTCCCTCTCCCCAGACCTGGCACTTAAGCCACAGACAGTGGGTCTCTGCTATTTCCAGACCACTTACTTTTCCTTCCTTCCTCCCTTGCTGGCAGTGCCTGCCCAGCACAGATGTTCTCCCTCTGTTTCTGTGTGACTAAGTCCTTCCCCTCCCAAACCACTGCTTCAGTGCCACTTCCTCCAGGAAGAATTTCCCTTCTCCTTCCCCACTTGGTGTGAATAGCCTCACTCCCACCCATTTCTAATGGGGACACTAGCTCAGCTCACAACTGCATCTCAGTTAGCGCTTCTTACTCCCCTTATGAGGTCAGCTCCGAGGGCCTGTAACACAATAAAAAAATTAATATTTGGTCTTTGTCCCCTTCCTGGCACAGAGCTCCTAAAGTCTTTGGACTTCACTGTCTTTTGTCAGTTAATGAGATGGCTCATGAGGAGGGGGACCTAAATCGCTTCAGGATGGGGCTGGTGGCCAGAAAAACCCACCGGTGATTACTATTTTGATGCCCACTCTGATCTCTGGAGCTGGAGATTGAGTTCAATCACCAATGGCCAAGGATTTAATCAATCCCGCCTGCATAATGAAACTTTCATGAAAATTTCTAAAAACGGGGTTCAGAGAGCTTCCAGGCTGGTGAATAGTTGGAGGTGCCAGAAAGGGCATGGAAGCTCCACACAGGCCCTCCCTCATACCTTGCCCTGTGTGTCTCTTCCGTCTGGCTCTCTCTGAGTTGTATCTTTTATAATAAATCAGAAAATGTAAGTAAAGTGTTTTCCTCAGTTCTGTCAGTCATTCTAGCAAATTATGGAGACTGAAGAGGGAGCTAAGGAAGCTCCCAAATGTATAACCAGTCAGAAATACAGGTGGCCCCTGGCATCTGAAATTGGGACAGTCTTGTGGGGCTGAGCCTTTAGCCTGGGGGGTTCTGTGTTAACGCCAGGAGTTAGTAAAGTGTTTTGAATTGAATTGTTCAAAATTGAATTGAATTGTTGGACACCTAATTGGTGTCAGAGAATTGCAGAATTGGTGTGGGGAAAAAAAACACGTTTGATATTAGAAGTGGTGTCACTCCCTCTTGTGTTACCGCACGAAGGGTTGTTCACCCAGTGCTGCAGACAGCCAATTACACTGACACCAGGGTGCAGTAAAAGAAAAAAAAAATTTATTTCATTGGTACCGATTAAAGGACAATGGGCAGCAAAATGCTCAAAGACCCAAAATCCCCGTTGGCTTACTGACAGTTGGTTTTAAAGGGTAAAATTGGGGGTCGAGGTCTTCAATTCATGATCAGTTCATGGGTATTTCTTGATTGGTTGGAGCTGGATTTACAAAGAGATATTTTAAGAGTTCTAGTCATCAAGCCTCCGGTGCCAGCTAGTCTGGGGTTTACGTGACCGTGGTCAGTGAGAATCAGCAGTTTTCTACCTGGCGGAGGATTTTTAGTTTCTGTAAAAACAAATCAAAGCATGTGTCAATATGTTATCTGTGATTCCAGAGGGGGGACTAGTGCCCCAAGACCATGATTTATGTCTGAGAAAGTTGACTTACGTGAATGCAAGGAAAAGGGACTCCGCTCTGTTTTCTTATAAGCGAGAAAATGGGAGTGGGGGTTCTGGCTCGGCTTCATGACCCTCCTTACGATGAAGAAAGTGAAGTGACGTGGAATGGAGGAGGAAGTGGCATGCTGGTGTTGTAGGAGCTGGGCACAGGCTCAGCCTGGCCTGACACTGCCAAGCACCAGAACACCAAGCAAGACTTGCGGTCAACCTGTGCCTCACCTGTGTAATGAAGAATTGAGGCCCATCTCCAAGGCCCCTTCGTATCTACAACGGGTTAATTGCAGTCTGTGATTCGATAAACGCTTGGGACCCAGGTCACTATTAATAACAGCCGTTTCCAGGATTGTATTTGATGAGTTGAGTGTCTGCACACAATGACTTAAGAAAGGAAAAATAAAGCATGTGATTGATTTTTGTCAAAAATCAGTTTTTGGAAAAAAAAATATTAACAGTTTTTAAAACCCCACAAACTTTCTAAAGAACTGGATTCATCTAGGGGAATTATTTTCCTCCTAAATAGACACAGACACAGTCCTTAAATCTCTATTGGGTTTTCTTTTTTCTACAGCAGTTCCTCTTATTTGCTGCCCTTATATTTTCAACCTTCTAAGTTGGGTGTTCATTTTTCAGTCCTCCCTACTGAGGTTCCCAGGGCTTCCCAGTCCAGAATCATTTGTGACTGGGAACAAACGAGGCACTGTTGGTCTCTCGCTCCTGAATCATTAGTAAGGTGGCTTAGGGAAGTGGGGCCCCACGGCACCCGGCATGATGGATGATTGTTGCTCATCCCCCTTTGTTACTGCCCCTCTAAGTTTCTAAACCACATGCACACCCTCCTACCAGACACAAAGGAAACCATCATTTTTCAGACCGCTTCAAGAAGAGGCCGGCCTTCCCAGATGCATCTGCTTTCTGCCACACCTGCGCTCACTACATCTCCCATCACTCATCTCCCCTGTCCTCACAACTCCCCTCTGTCCTTCTCTCTAACTTCTAAGGATGTAACTGCAGCTGCTAACTGTCTGGTTTGGAGAAATCCGTGTGCCATTTTGAACTGACGCCCATTTGAATCTCCCTTCTTCATCGGTCGGTGAGATCCCCACCTCAGGAGCCCCACCAGAAGTCTGGGTCTCCCAGCCTTTCAAAGTGACTCACGTGGCAGCATGGACCAGAGACAGCAGCTCCCAAGTTCCCACAGGTGGAGAGCGACATAATATTGAGTGTGAGGCTGGGCAAGAAGATAACTGTGGCACAGGAGGTTTATACCCGTCACATTTTAATGCTACAGCTCAACGAGTATGGAAGAGGTTACCAGAGGACACCAGGCTAGAGGTGTTCAGATAGGGGACTTCTCAGGTCTGCCTGGGATTCCCTATTGGAGACATGCTCACATGATGGCCACGGCATTCACCCGCCCCAAAGTGAGCTCCTGCAGGATTGCCAGAAGCCCAACGTGAAGGAAGAGGGGTTTAACAAACCTCTTACAGCCCAACAGTGTTATCCTGAAACTTGAGCATACTTACCTTAGGAGGTTGCAAAGTCGCCAGCAGCATGGCCCAGCAACTATTCTAACGTCTAGGGGGCTATCCTTTACTCACCACCAATTCTACCTGTGGCACAGATTACAAGAAAATGACCAGGTGTCTCATATGTCCAGCCATACTGTAACTTGGGTTTGCACAATCTGCAGGGCCTCGGGAAGTCTCAGCCCCATAAGCCTCACCATGGCCAACATCCCAGAGAAGAGAGTGGACATCCATGTTCAAGGACTGGGCCTCCAAAAAGCCCAGGATAAATACACAACAGATGCACACACATTGGCAAGACCAGGTGCCTGCCTCGGTACTCCAGTAGTGTTAATTGTCCTGTTCACTTATCTAATGCCCCTCCTCACCCACCATCCCTCACCCCAGCCACTGTCAGCCCCTGGAAGGTATAAGATGTAATGTATGCCCCTGATCTCCAACCACATCCACACTGTCTGGCTCCAAACAGAAGTCCAGAATGATGCTGTGGTGATCTGAGGCTTGTGGGGCTCAGGGCTTCTTGGCCTTCCTTGCTCTCAGCGCCATGAGTGCTCCCAGTGGAAGCACATCTCATGCATCTCCCTGGGCTTCCTGCGGGAGCACAGAGCCGGGTGCTTGTTCATCCATGGATCCGACCACATGGGGGCAGCTTACTGGAAGAGACAACACAGGCTTCCAGAACAGACAGAGCTGGTTTAATCCCTAGATGAGTTGCTGTTCCTCTGAGCCTCAACTTTCTATTCTGTTAAATGGGGATAGTGTTCTAAGTGCCTATCTTCCAGGGTTCTTAGGAGGAGATGAGAACACAGCTGAACACCAAGCCCAGTGGCCGGCACATGGTAAAGTGGCATTTATAGTTGTCACCTTAATTCCCTCCTGAGATACAGTGTACAATATCCTGATCCCTCTATCCAGTTACTTGAGGGACAAATTAAATCTTTTTAGATTCTCTGGAGGTACATGAAGCTTAGAGTTGCTAGATTGATCAAATAAAAATACAAGGTACCTAATTACCTTTGAATTTTAGATAAATAGTGAATGAATTTACAGTATAAGCATGGGATATACTTATATTTAAACAGTACTTATTGTTTAGCTGAAATTCAAAGATATCTAGGCATTCTGAATTTTACCTAGCAACCCTGGTGAAATTCTCGTTTGATGGGATCTGATCTTTGTCGGGCCAATTGTAACCTCTTTTGAAGGCTCCGACCTGTTCTCCAGGAGAGAGCATTCTGAAGTGATAGCGAGACATTTCCCAACTGTTTTGTAACTGGCTTAGGGAGGAACCTCAGTGCATTAAGGTATAAACAAGCAGCTTTAATTTCCAGTACCTGCCACCTGCTGGGCCCACTGACAACCTCACCCCCCATCCCCACCGGGGAGCAGCTGCCATAATGAGATCCCAGTTGGATTCCATAATTATGTGGTCATTTTCACTTAATTAAAGTGATCTCATCCTAGGTTTTAAGACTCAGTCCTATTCATTTTAGAACTTCAGTCTCATTTTCAATTCAAAGCACTCCCTGCCCCTCCAGCATAGACCAAGTTTATGGACCTTGCAGCTGGGGAGGGCAGGGGCAAGGTAAAGATGCTGACCTTACCCTCCCCTTCCCAGTGTTTGTCCCTCTGGGGTTTGGGTGGGAGAAAGACAGAAAACAGACTGCCTCTGGAGGCTGCTGTCCTCTCCAGTGTAGCTCCAATTAGAAGGTATAGAGCCCCTTGTAAGAGGTGCCCCATCTTCCAGCTGAACCCCAACTATGGGCTTCCCTCCCTGTTCCTCCAGGGGTAATGCCAGCCACACCCATTCCATCTCCTTCTGTGTGGCCTGCAGGCAGGAGCAGGCTCCAGCTCCTGTATCTCCCTGGTATTCAGAGGGGCTGGTCTTCGCCCCCTGCCCACCAGCGGCCCCCCACCAAGCTCCTGTCTCAATAGTCCAGCAGCATCAGACACTATCATGAGTCAGGCTTCCAGGAAGCAGACTCTGAGATGAAGATTTGCAAGCAAGTGGATTATTAACGAATGCTCCTGGGGGAGCTTGTTAGAGTGTGGGAAAAGCCAAACAGGGGAGGAGAACAGCCAAGAAAGAATGTGATTTCATTTGTGGAAATTCTAGGACAGGGGGCAGCAAATTATGGCCTGGGGAGCTAAGGCCAGCCCACCACCTGTGTTCCATGGTGCGTGAGCTAAGAATACTTCTAGATTTTTAAATGTAAAAATGTTTAGCCTCACTTGATTTTGTCTCTTGACCTGCAAAGCCTAAAATAGTTATTATCTGGCCCTTTACAGAAAAGTTTGCAAATTCCTGGGGAGTGTGTAGTCCTTGATGGGATCCTGGTTTGATAAACAGTCTGTAAAATATATTTTGGGGATAATTAGGAAATTTTTACTATGAACTGCTATTAGGTGATATCAGGAAATTTTTTTTTAGAGACGTATGCTTAGTTATTGAGGGTTGAAAAGTTGTGATGATTGTAATTTACTTTAAATACTTCAACAAAGCAGATGAGGCAAGTATGGTAAAGTGTTAATTACTATTAAGTCTAGGTGATGGATTTCATTAGGCCATTCTCATTACTCTATGTTTGAAATTTTTACAATTAAAATTAGGAAATTAATACACATCTTCCTCTCTTTCACCGTCCATGTCTAATCCATCATCTCAGTCCTTTCTATTTTATTCTCTAAATTGCTCTCAAATGTGTTCCTCTCCTTCAGCCCAGCTGTCAGTTTCAGCCCAGACTATCATCCAAGACCATAGTGCCATTTTGTATAGAAATAAAACAAAAAATAGCCCTAGACATGATTCTTTCTTTCAACAAATATTCATTAAGGCACTGTGCTGAGCACTAGAGCTGAAGCAGGGACGATGCAGAGCGGTTCCCTCCTACAGTTCCTAGGCCTCAGAAATCCCCCATGAATCACCACTCACCACAACCATGTGTATCCCTGATGAGCCCCAAAGAAAGGGGTTCCTTGGGCCACAGGTCTCCTGTGGGGAACGACAGGAGCTTACATCACCCACTCCAGAAAGATTTCCATGAAAATGTTTTTCATTTCCTTTTTAACTTTGGCTATTGAAAGAGGCACTCTCCCCGCCCTGAAAGGTGGCTCTCAGGAATCATCTGCCAAGGCTGAGCCCTCAGGCTTCCCTCCCCCATGTCGTCCCCTCCCCAATATGTTCCATCGTTCTACCCAGTGGTGTGCTGGTAATGTTTTTACAAACTAGCTCTCTAGAAAAGGGAGAAAAAGCCCCAATTTGCATGTTTGGCAATTTCTGTGGTTTAAATTCTCTCATTTACACCAAAGTACCAATGCGATGTCTCTACACACAAAACTGGGGAGAAATGAAGAGTAGCACATAACACAGTATTTCTACCACCCAGTTATAATGAATAGAAATAACCTCAAGAGCATACGTAATAGCAAACTGTAGTAAAGTAACTAGAAAGTAGTGAGTTTTGAGTATTTATTTCCTTTTAAAAATATAAACATAGAGCTGCGGATTGTCTCAGTGGTTGAAGCGCAGGGCTCATAACACTGAGGTCGCCAGTTCAATTCCCACATGGGCCAGTGAGCTGCGCCCTCCACAACTAGACGGAAAACAACTACTTGACATGGAGCTGACGGGTCCTGGAAAAAACACACCGTTCCCCAATATTCCCCAATAAAAATTTTAATATGTATATATATATATATATATATATATTAAATACATCAATTTGTGTAATTGATGTTTATAGAATTTAATTTTTAATACTGGCTGAATTGAACGACTGGTTTTCAAAATTCCTGAAAAGGAAATAATAGGCTCTCAGGAGCTGGTACGAGCCTGCTCCAGCACCCCACTGCTCCAGCACCCCATTGCTCCAACACCCTACTGCTCCAACACCCCACTGCTCCAGCACCCCACTGCTCCAGCACCCCACTGCTCCAACACCCCACTGCTCCAGCACCCCACTGCTCCAGCACCCCACTGCTCCAGCACCCCACTGCTCCAACCTAGGGTACGTCAATGGCACAAACTGCATAGTTTAGAATGGAATTGACCTGAGCTGAGTTCATTTGAACTAAGTTATCCGAAGTCAGCACCTCGGCCCTGCTCTGAGCCAGCCTGAAGGGTATTGAGAGCCTGCACCACTTACCACGAGCCACCTGAGCAAGTTCTCTAATGCTCCTTACCCCTTCTACAGCACGCAGGTGCACTACTGCCTTCCAGGGCTGTGTGAAGGGGAAGTTGGAGGCATATATAGGAGCCATGCAGATACCAGTGTTTCTGCTAAAATGTGCTCCTAAAAATTCTTGGGTTTTGAAAATTAACACAGTTTTTTTTGTTTGTTTTTTTAAAACATTCTATGAGAAAAATAGGATTCAAGGCAGACAGACCACTCAAAACCTAGGAGTCTACGTAATGAGAACACTAATAAAAACAATAACCGCCTAATAAAAATACCCACAGTTTAATCCCCAGTCGGCGTGTTCACTCAGCATCATGGGTGATCAATTCCTTGCACCCTTAACCTGGGGTTTGAGCTTTCTCCTTTGAGAAGCAGGTCCTTGCGAGCATATACTTCCAGTAAAGACAAGTTGCATCAGAATTAAAAATCTGATCCAGGATGGAGCCTTTTCTTTTTTCATCATTTTTTAACACAATGGGAAATGTCTTCCCAGTTTCCCCCAGTTTAACGTTGTGGAAGTGTAGGTTCTTGAAGCCCCCATCCAGCCATTATGTGCACTATAAAGGAATCCCTTCTGCATGATTTTCACCTTTTTTCTTAAGGTCTTATATTGCTGAGATTCTCTCTTTCATTGTGAGAGAGTTGCCCCACACCACCTCTCATGGCTTCAACCCTTAACATACAGAAAGAGAACAAATGTAAGCCCACACATGTTACTGACATCATTCCCCTACTTACCAAGCTTGTGTGAATCAATGCATACCACAGAAACAGTTGTTGAAGCCGAGCTGACTCCAGCTATGGCTTAGAAATGGTGAATCAGGATGAAAATCCTTCCCCTTCTCCTCAAAAGCCCACAATTCCTACAGAGCAGTGAGTGGGGGGAGGGCTGGGGCTTCAGGAATTATGGAATCAAAAACATAGCCTTCTTTACTTAGCAAGATTCATCCCTCATTAAGCAAATCTATATTTAGGATTGCACATTCCTTCAAGGCAAACACTTTCTCTGCACCTGGTTGGCATAAAGAGAAATGAGTCATTCATTTCCAAGAAGAGGCCACTCGGTGCCATTTGCCAATTCAGACACACACACACACACACACACACACACACACACACACACTTTCTAAAGCTATAGTTCTTCATCTTACCAAGAAAAATCACACAACCAAAACAAAAAGACCCAAATTTCAGACACTTAAGAAGCAACAAAAATCCACAGTGCTCTCCTGGAATTTCTCCATTTGTTGGCCAGTTCCATTTTGCAAAACCCTTTCTTTTCACAATCAATTCAATTTGCAATGTTTATTAAGTAATTACTGTGTTGGGCCCTGTGCTAGAAGCTGGAAACCCAAGAAGGAGAATTCGTTTAGAAAGACTAGAATTTGTATGATCCAGTTTAGGAAGACTTTCATTACCTTTTTTTTTTTGTTTTTTTAGACTTTGGCTACTGAATATGATGAGCTCCCTAGGCTGTTTTCCCAAGGACTTGGAATGAGGTTCCCTCTCCTCAAAGAGAATAGGGGAGACAGACATAGAAATGAATTACCGTGCAGCTTAAAAGCAGCAATATTCAAAATATATGCAGGTAGAGAAGTAGGACAGAGAAGAGTGTCATTAACTGTCATGGTCAGGATTCCAGGATGCCTTCCCCAAAAAGATGATACTTGAGATGGATTTTGAAGGACATATAGGAATTTACCAGTTGAACTGAGATTGGCAGGTCATTACAAGGAACAGGGATGACAAGCACTAGAGAGATGACTCAGAGTGCCATTGAAAGAAGAACTGTATACCATCCTCAATGGAGGAGGTATCTCAAGGTGCTAAAGAGTAGGGCTTCTCATATTTGTCAATGATATATCCGATAAAGGGTTAATATCCCAATTTATAAAAAACTCACTCAACTCCAAAAAAAACAAACAACCCAATTAAAAACCGGGCAGAGGACATGAAGAGACATTTTTCTAAAGAGGACATACAGATGGCAAACAGACATATGAAGAAATGCTCAACCTCACTAACCATCAGAGAAATGCAAATAAAAACCACAATGAGATACCACCTCACCCCAGTCAAAATGGCTATCATCAATAAATCAACAAACAACAAGTGCTGGCGCGGATGTGGAAAAAAAGGAACCCTTGTGCACTGTTGGTGGGATTGCAGATTGGTGCAGACACTATGGAAAACACTATGGAGGTATCTCAAAAATCTGAAAATGGAACTACCTTATGATCCAGCAATTCCACTCGTAGGTATCTATCTGGAGAAACCCAAAACTCTAATTTGAAAACATTTATGCACCCCTATGTTTATTGCAGCACTATACACAATAGCCAAGACATGGAAACAACCGAAATGTCCATTGGTAGATGACTGGATTAAGAAACTGTGGTACAGGGCCAGCCCGGTGGCTCACGCAGTTGGAGCTCCGTGCTCCTAACTCCGAAGGCTGCCGGTTCGATTCCCACATGGGCCAGTGGGCTCTCAACCACAAGGTTGCTAGTTCAACCCCTTGAGAACCGCAAGGGATACTGGGTTCTGCCCCCTGCAAATAAGATTGAACACGACAGCTTGAGCTAAGCTGCCTCCCAGAAGGCTCAGTTGGTTGGAGCACATCCTCTCAACCACAAGGTTGCCAGTTCGACTCCCGCAAGGGATGGTGGGCTGCGCCCCCTGCAACTAGCAACGGCAACTGGACCTGGATCTGAGCTGCGTCCTCCACAACTAAGACTGAAAGGACAACAACTTGACTTGGAAAAAAGTCCTGGTAGTACACACTGTTCCCCAATAAAGTCCTGTTCCCCTTCCCCAATAAAATATTAAATAAAAAAAAAAGGAAGAAACTGTGGTACATTTGTACAATGGATTATTACGCAGCCATAAAGAAGAATGAAATCTTACCATTTGCAACAATATGGATGAACCTAGAGAACATTATGCTAAGGGAAATAAGTCAGACAGAGGAAGACAAATACCATATGATCTCACTTATATGTGGAATCTAAAAAAAGAATAAATGAACGAACTAATCAGAAAAAGTCTCAGAGACATAGAGATAAAACTGAGGGTTGCTAGATGGGGGCTGGGTAGGGATGAGGGAGAATGTGAGGGGATTAGAAAGCACAATCAGTAATCACAAGATTGCCACAGGGATAGGAAAGTCAGCTTGGGGAATGTAATCAATGATTTTGTAACGTATCCAATGGACACTTGTCCCATTTGGGAGACCACCTTGAGGTAGATGCCTGATCACTACACTGTACACCTGAAGCTGAAGCTGAACAATAATGAATGTCAACTATAATTTTATATATACATATATAGTCACAAGAAGTGGAGTACAGCATTAGGAATAGAGACAATGGAAATGTAACGGCTGTACACGATGTTAGAGGGGTAGTAGATTGGGGGAAGGGGGTGATCACTTTATGAGGGATATAAATGATAAATGTCTAACTATTACATTGTTTTGTACACCTGAAACTAATAAAAAAAATAAAATTTAGGGAAAAAAAGAGTAGGGCTTCTCAACCTCAGCACTATTGATGATTTAGACTGCATAATTCTGTGCCGTGTCAGCTGTCTTATGCATTGTAGGATATTTAGGAGCTTCCCTGGCCTCTACCCACTAGATGCCAATAAAACTGAGCCCCAGATTGTAACAACAACAAATGTCTCCAGACATTGCCAAATGTCCCCTAGAGGACAAAATCATCCCAGCTTGAGAACCACTGCTGCAGATATTATTCCTGCAATGATACTGGAATAGAAATTTGGGCAGAGGGGATGCCTTAGGAAAGCAGAACTGATATCCCCTTCTCTATGGCCATCACATTCATGATTTTCCAAGCAGCTCACAGCCCAGGTGAGGTTCAGTCAGAGAAACTGACTGAGTCCTAAATATCAAGGGTAGGCTCAGTGGCCGAGAGAGGCCAAGGTACCTGGACTTTAACATCAATCACCTGAGAAATGGCCCCATTTCAAAAAGACTGTTGTTTGGGGGAACTGCCAGAAAGTTCTAGTGTGGGGCCAGAACTAAGGTTATAGTTGCAGGTCAAGTGTCCCCCGGCAGACTTTTGCTCTCTGAATAATGCTGGAAACCTGCTGGGTGATGGCAAGGCCTTCAAAGGAGAGTGCCACCCAGAGACACTGCTACATTATTTCAATGTCTCATCTCCATCAATCGTGTAGTAAGTAAGGGTCCATTCATGGACCCTCTCAGGGCCCAGCTCTCAGCCAAGTGTTGGGAAATAAGTGTGGCTCTAGAACAGAAATGAGTGGCCCTGTGCTGGCATTAGGGGGAGGGGACAGAGGACTCGAGATGAGACAGATCATGCCCTTGGGACAAAATCCCCAACAAGCTTCAAGAGCTGCAGGATTCCAGGTCCACATTACCTGAGTAATCCAGTTTGAACTCCTTAGCCAAGTCTCTAAGGCCCTGTCCCTCTTTTGCCTGGTCTTTCATCTCACTGCTTCACACCCAGAGATCTTTCTAACTATAAAGAGCTACTTACAGTTCCCAAAATGAACCACATTGTCACGCTTTTGCCAACACCGTTCTCTCCGTCTGAACACCCTTCCCATTTGCATCTCTACCTGTCTGGAAAACACTGTATAGCTTAAAGACTCCATCCCGAGGCCAAGTCCTTCTTAATCCCTTTCCTCGGGTAAAATTGTCCTCTCTGGTCACTCCCTGCAAGGTTTCTGTCAGCCCGCCATGTCTCTCCTTTGATGTCCTTTTCCCACGTAGATCATGGGCTCTCTGAGGCCATGACCTGTTCTTCCTCCTACTTCTGATCGCAGAACCACACACAGTGCTAGGTACAGAATGGGTTCTCATGTGTTTGCTGAATGGATACAATCACTCCATGCTCCTCGCCATGTCTCTGACTCCACAGGAATACAGGGAGAGCCTGACCCTCTCTCACCCACAGCTGTGTGTGTGTGTGTGTGTGTGTGTGTGTGTGTGTGTGTGTGTGTGCGTGTGTGTGTGGTCTCCCAACTTCTCCTGCATACAGATTTTCTATTCCTTCAAGTGACTTTCTACCTGAGGTGTGAATGGCTAACAGTGTGCATGTTCTTACCCCAGATAACATCCTTGAGACCTCATCCAGAGGAGGTGCCAGAGGTGTCTGTAAAATGTGGGGTTCCCTGGACTCACACCGAGGGATAGTTGGCTGCAATTCACCATTTCCCACCCTATTACAGAGAGTGAACAGGTTGCTTCCTGCAGCAGACAGGACCTGGACATATGCTAATAGTCTTAGGAAGAAAACTGCAGTTACTTTGGGGAACTCTTGGAGTATTTGGGGACCAAGTCAGCAACTGTCAAATGTCAAACTCTCCTAGGAGCCTATAGATGAGCAAGCAAAGATGACATTAAAGGCTTCCAGATCCAAGACAACATGGATTTCCCCTTGGTGACTGGCCAAATCAGGCCACCTTTGAAGGATTTGCAGTGAGAAGTTGGTGCAGGGGTGAACTATTTGCAGATATAATGGCTCACCTTTGTGTTTAATAATTGACCTTCTCTCTCTCCTATCATTATAAGGAACTATGAATGAAGAATATAGAGGTCCTTACTATGGCTGATATCCCAGAGAGGAGACCATGGAAACAAAGCAAAAGAGCCCAGAGTAATAACCCCAGGGTCTGGTGTCAGGGCACAGGTGATAAAGGCTATGAAGGATTTCAAGGTGGTGCCAGGACTCAGGGACTTCCACGGATGCATGAACCAAGGGACACACACAGAAGTTGTCTTATTCACCATTAGCATAGCACCTGGCACAGAGTAGGGGCTTCTTATACTTATTAGGTAAGTGAATTCATAAATTCTATGTGTTTGTCTACCTGTTTCATCTATAAAGCCATTTCTGACTGTGGGTGATGTAGGAAGAAGGATTCACACTGTGAGTAGCTTGGAGAGGTAAGGCCACCTTATAATGAAAAGTCTTGTGGAAGCAGGTCCCATGGCATGGTCCCTTTCATAAAGTAGGCTATACCATGCTTAGTGGCTTCAGACCTGCACAGATCTGAAAGTATTTGTTAAGAGTACTTGCCTAGTGCCCAGCCCTTCATGGTCAGAACCAAAGACAAAGTTCTGCTAGGCAAAGAGGGAAAATAATATTCCAATTAGAGAAAAGGGCTCATCTCTATGTGTATATTTTGACTACTTGAGAGCAACAACACCTTTGCTGAAATTTGGATCAGAGAACTGATTGAAGAACACTACACCCTAACACAAAACACCAAGAAATGCTGGATAAATATAGTAAGCACCATTTTAAATCATGCCAGAACCTCAACAGAAGGAATGGAATTCCTCAGAGACTGAAAAGGACGGGAGTTGCTGCTGTGACAAACTGGTCAGGAGGATGAAGCAAGGGAGGGGTTGTAAGCTTTCAAAATCTAGAGGGATTGGGGTCTGATGTCTATATGGGATGGACATCTGAAAAAGAAAGAAAGTGTGAACTAGAAGAAACAGTCTCAGTAATGCAGGCTGATGATTAAAACATCCTGGCTAAAACTTAGGGTAGACAAATAGATGATGATGATAGATAATAGGTAGATAGATGGATAGATGATAGAGATGATAGACAGACAGACAGACAGACAGACAGACAGACAGACAGACAGATAGATAAAAGATTTCCCTGAGAATTCATAATCACAAACCCATTTGAGGGTCAAATTTATACAACCCATGTTGGCATTAGAACCCCCAAGGTAAAAAAGTAACAAAATTTGGTTCTGAGCTAATGATGCCCTGGGAGACTTAGCATACACAAATGTTCTGGAGTGGGATACTATTGAAAGACCTAATATTATAAACATATCCATTCCCTCCAAGTAGATTCATAGATGCGACCCAGTCCTAATCAAAACCATAGCAGGTGATTTTGTGGAAATTCATAAGCTAATTCTACAATGCGTTTGGAAATGTAAAGAGTCAAAATTAAACAAAACACTTTTGAAAAAGAAGAACAAAGCTGGAGGTCCTACACAATAGATATCAAGACCATTTACAAAGCCATACCATTTAAGACAGTGCTGTGTTGGTACAAGGGTAGACCAATAGTCAATGGGGAAAATAGAAAGTCCAGAAGGAGATTTCTACATATACAGTCACCCAATTTATGGCAAAGGTGTCACAGCTGTGCAAAAATTAATCTTGACCCTTACCTCACACCATATCAAAAAAAGAATTCCAAAAGATATTAAGTGGGAAAGGTAAGATAACATTTCTAGGAAATAATAGGGGAGAATAGCTTAATGACTTTGGGATAGACAAAGGCTTTATAAGCAGGACACAAAAGTGCTAACAACCATAATGGGGAAAATTAATAAATTTTAAATTTAAATTTAAAATTCTATATCAAATTAAGAATTTCTATTAAGAAAAGGTAAGCAACGGAGAACAAGAAGATATTTGCAATCCATTAAATCTGTCAAAGCATTCATATCCAGAATACGTAAAGAATTTCTACAAATTAATAAGCAAAAGCAAGACAACCCAACAGAAAAAAATGGACAAAATACTTGAACAATTATTTCACAAAAGAGAATATTCAAATGCCAGTAAACACATGAAACAGTGCTAAACTCAATATTGGGGAGAATACAAGCTAAAACCACAGCGCAATACTGCTAATTACCTATAAAAAGGGCTAACATGAGACAAACAATACTAACTGTTGGTAGGATCAGGAGCAGATGGAATTCTTACATATCGCACATCCACTTTGGAAAGCTGAGAGTGTCTGCTAAAGCTGAACATAAGAGTACATATACTCTATAACCCAGCAATGCCACTCTTCGGTATACACCCAGCAGAGGTACTTCATGTGTACCACAATGATACGTACAAGAATGTTCACAGCATTACTGCTTGTAGCAGCCAAAAACAAGAAATAGCCAAATGTCCATCATCTGTAGCGTAGACAAGTACATTGTGATCCATTCGTACAAGGGAAAGCTATGTAGCAATGAAAATGAAAAATGGTGCTACATGCAATGGCATGAATGATTTCACAAGATAACGCTGACAAAAGTCAGGCACTAAAGGGTACACACTGTATGATTCCATGTATCTGAATATCAGAAACAAGCAAACTGAGTCTACGCTGTTAGAAGTCAGAATACTGTTTACCTTTTGGAGGTAGTGACTGAAAGAGGGTTACAGGGAGATAAAGGGAAACTGATAACGTTTGATTACACACATTAAGAATTGTTTTTTTTACTAATAAACTGGTTTATTAGAAAAGGGTATAATTCGGGAACAGCCAGATGAAAGAGATGCATAGGGCGTGATGTGGGGAAAGGGCACAGAGATTCCATGCTCCCTCCAGGCACACCTTCCTCCCAGTCTCTACATGTTCACTAACCCAGAAGCTCCAAGAGTTTAGTTTTTGAAAAATACATTAAGCTATAACTTATAATGTATATACTTTTTGTTATGATGTTATTTTTCAATAAAAAAATTTACTGAAGAAAACTGCTTAAATCTTTTTGTAGAGATATGCCCTTGACCCATACCACACAAGATTGCCATAAACAAAGCTCTTATGAAGATCCTTTGAGAATCCAAAGTTTCAAAGCACACAAGGAAATGATATACCACTTCCAAGAGCCAAGGAAACCCAATAAAGCAGGATCAGATGTCCAAGAACCTGAGATAACAGAACTATCAAATAGAGATTAAAAAATGCTAGGTCAGTGGTCCATGAAGTGTGGGCTCCACACCAGCAACATCAGCATGACACTGTAAGAGATGCAAATTCCTAGGCTGTACCATAGACGTACAGGATCAGAAATTCTGGGTGTGCTATGACAGGACTTCCAGGTGACTCCAACACATACTAATGTTGACAACCGCTACTTTTAAATCAACAAAGATTGATTTTTGTGCAATCGTTGTTTTCCTTAGATTTTTTTTTTTTTTTTGAAACTTTTTTTCTGATTACCAAAGAATTGAAGTAGTGGTTTTAGAAAATATAAAAATGTGTGATAAGAAAAATAATTATCACTCATTTTCCTACCACTCAGGGATTACCAGAAATACTTTTGAAGGTGTGTTTCTGAAAAGTGGTTACATCTTCCATCTGCCTCACCCAATGTAATAGTGGATTAAATAGGATCTTATTCTGTTTTCTTACTTTATGAGTGAGTCTTATCTCCAAAATAAGCCTGTAAGTTTCTAGACAGCAAGGGATGAGTCAGCATTAACAAAGCCATAGAGTCCCAGGCCAGAGGGTCTCCCGGACAGAGATATAGACCCACCTTCTCATTTTAAAGATGAGAGAGCAGAAGCCCCCAGTGCTACATGATTCAACCAGTGGATGCAGAATGACATCCAGAACACAGATCGCCAGAGCTCTTTCCATGTGAGGGATAGCCAGTCAATGTTGCACCTAAAACAGCACCCTTGGTGCCTGCCAAGGTCACTGGCTTTGTTCTTCTCTTGCTGGCTGGGCATCCCAACACATCATCAAGTGGTGATACCATCCACTGTCAAGGTGATGTTCCCACCTCCATCAAGACTCCTCCCTCCTGAAAGACACCAAACTCAGTGGCATTGAGCCACACTGTTCCTTGGTGGAACATTCCACAATTTAAGAACAACTCTTTTTCTCTTACATAAATGTGTTTCCATTAATGGTGAGAGATGAATGGGAAACAGAGAACAGCCTATAGTTATTTCATTTCATTTAAAATTATTTGAAATTCAATGTTACAAGACACTAGAAAAATTTTAATTTTCCTTGATTAGAAGCTGATGAACTTCTGGTTGTGTTAAAAGTATTTTAAGGGCTCTGGGCTTCAATGAAAGAAAGGTATTATTTTCTTAACTGTGGGATCAGGGACTTATAAGGTACAATCAAAAAATATGGGGGTGATGTCATAGGAATGGCGACAGAGAGGTGGTCTTCTTGAGTTCTCCTCTGGAACTTACCACAAATTGAACATCTATAACCCATCTAAGGACTCTCTGCTCATCACACACAACAGCTAAGAGACTCGTTGGAGGATTACTTGAAGGAGGGCAAACCAGGCGAGCAGGGGAAGATGGAGGGAGCAGTGCAGAGACGTGGCCTGCATCTGCAGCTGCAGAGACACAGGGGCCCTAGGACACAGAACAGAGATCACAAGAGCCAGGAGGTGGGCTCTTTCCCTGCATCCCACAGCTGATCTCTCCTGCCGAGAGAGCAGCTTATCCACAGTAACCTCAGCTGAGATCTTGAGCTGGGCACTAGGTCGAACAAAAAGACAAAAGGCAAACACCATACCGAGGCCCATCCCCCCACACTCCCACAGCCATCCTAGCCCCACCATTTCAGAGTCCCAAGCTGGTCCCTGAACTGAGGAGTATTGTCAGATGACAGAGGAGCTGTAGCACTCAGGACCTAGAAAATGTGGATTTCAGCTGTGACCTAGGGAAGAGGCCCGTGTGGAGACAGAAGACTCCTCCCTTCCTTCCCAGCCCCCACCTTTTCTGAACTGCTTGCAGGGCAATTATAGCTGCAGAGACACACGTAGGGGTCAACAGCAGGTGGCTGAGGCAGCTCTGGGCTTTCAGCAGCTTAGAAATCTCGCACCCTCCAAACCCCCCAATGGAAGAAGTGCTCTAAGACTCAGGAGACCTGAGTACAGGGAATGTGCCCACCTCCCAGTGGCTGGCTATGCTGCTCTAAGTGCACATATATGCAGGCGAGAACAGAAACTGCACTGACTTTGTAAAAACTACCAACCACACCCCATAGCCCCACTTATCTAGAATTGCAGTGCCAGGGTCACTCTGGCCGCCAGGTGGCTAACTCTGCCTCCACAAGACACAGAAGACTCTTTGTACAGCAGAGAACAACCTGGAGGTTGCTTGGTGGGCTTAAGCCAAGACTGGCAATGCTTCCTTTTTTTTTTCGTATTACTATCATTTTTAGCATAGATAGATAGATAGATAGATAGATAGATAGATAGATAGATAGATAGATAGACATTGATATATACATTTTCCCCTCTCTCTCTTCCTTTCTTTTTTCTCTTCCCTGCATGACTTTTCATTCCTCTTCCCATTTTTCTGTATTGATTTTTCTTTCATATTTTTGATATTTTTGCCTGTTGAGTGTGGGTTATCGGTTGTTTTTACATGTGAGTGTATTTGGTTTTTTCTTTGTTGCTGTTGTTGTTGCTGTTGATGTGCTTGTTGACTTGTTTTGTTCTGAAATTGCCCTACACCAGGGCCCAGCTTAACAGGCACAAGATTCAGCACAGGCAGTGGCCAACTCCAGACCAAACCACAGTATTACTGGGTTTGACCTACAAGTGACACACCCAGAGGGGATTCTCTACAAACACAAGAGCCCATAGGGGCCAAGCCTCATCTGAGGGGTCAACCCTCCCACAGCAGATCATCCACTGTGGACAGAGCCAAGTCTCACAACTAGTCAGCCTGGGAGTCAATCCCACCTACTGACAAGCCAAAAGCAATTAAAGTTCAACTTTAACAGGAGAATACACAAAGCATAAGGATCACCTTTGGAGCACATACACAGAAGAATAGGGAAGTGGTACAAGTCAAATATAAAGGGCACATACTATGTAAGATCACCTAGCAACTGAGAACCCTATGGTTTTTACCTAATCCATCGAAGCAAACAAAGAGAGTCAGCCAGAATGGGGAAACAAAGAAATATGTCCCAAATAAAAGAACAGAAGAAACCTCCAGAATTGGAACCAAATGAAGCAGAGGTAACCAACCTACCAGAGACAGAGTTTAGAACACTGATGATAAGAATGTTTAAGGAGCTTCGTGATGACATAAGAAAGGATAGAGAAATCATAACGAACAACCAGTTAGAACTAAAGAACACAATAACTGCAGTAAAGAACACACTTGAAGGAATTACAAGCAGGTTGATGAGGCAAAGGATCGAATCAGTGACTTAGAAGACAAGTTAGCAGGGATCACCCAAGAGGAAAACAAAAACAAAAAAGAATAAAAAGCAATGAAGATGGCTTAAGAGACCTCTGGGATAACATCAAGCGCAACAACAAGCGCATCATAGGAAAACCAGAAGGTGAAGAGAGGAAGCAAGGGATTGAGAACATATTTGAAGTAATAATCACCAAAAACTTCCCTAACCTCATGAAGGAAACCGACATACAAGCCCAGGAAGTGCACAGAGTTCCAACCAAGATGAACCCAAACAGGTCCACACCAAGACACATTGTAGTTAAAATGGCAAAGGTTAAAGACAAAGAGAGAATCCTAAAAGCAGCAAGAGAAAGACAGAGGGTTACATAGAAGAGAACTCCTGTAGGACTATCAAATGACTTTTCTACAGAAACATTGCAGGCCGGAAAGGGGTGGCAGGAGGTACTCAAAGTGATGGAAAACAAAGGCCTACAACCCAGATTGCTTTATCCAGCAAGGCTATCATTTAAAATTGAAGGAGAGATAAAGAGCTTCCCAGAAAAGAATAAGCTAAAGGAATTTATTACCACCAACCCAGCAATGTAGGAAATGTTAAGAGGGCTTCTGTAAACAGAAGAAAGATAAAAACAATCTAACTAATGAAGCCCAAAATACAAATAACAAAATGGCAATAACTATGTACCTATCAATAATCACTTTAATTGTAAATGGATTAAATGCTCCAATCAAAAGACATAGGGTGTTGATAAATTGGTGTAGTAAATATCAAAATCCTAAAAAAAAAGACATAGGGTGGCTGAGTGGATAAGAAAGCAAGACCCTTGTATATGCTGTATACAAGAGACTCACCTCAGATCAAAAGACACACACAAGCTGAAAGTGAGGGTTGGAGTAAGATATTTCATGAAAATGGAAATATGAAAAACCTGGAGTAGCAATATTTATATCTGACAAAACAGACTTTAAAATGAAGAATATATTAAAAGACAAAGATAGGCACTACATAATAATAAAGGGATCGATCCAACAAGAGGACATAACCCTAGTAAACATCTATGCACCCAAAACAGAAACACCTAAATATATAAAACAGACATTGATTGACATAAAGAGAGAGGTCAACAGTAACACTATCATGGTAGGGGAACTCAACACACCTCTGACAATAAGGGACAGGTCCTCCAGACAGAAAATAAATATGGAAACAATGGCCTTAAATGATACATTGGACCAGTTGGATTTAATTGATATTTTCAGAGCATTTCACCCCAAAGCTAGAGAATACACATTCTTCTCAAGTGCACATGGAACATTTTGCAAGATAGACCACGTTAGGCCACAAAACAAGTCTTGATAAATTGAAGAAAATTGAAATCATATCAAGTGTCTTCTCTGACCACAATGCTATTAAATTAGAGCTCAACTACAGGAAATAAATGGAAGACACACAAATACATGGAGGCTGAACAACATGCTACTAAATAATGAGTCTGTCAATAATGAGATCAAGGAAGAAATCAAAAGGTATCTCGAGAGAAACAAAAATAAAAACACACCAACCCAAAATCTATGGGATGCAGTGAAAGCAGTCCTAAGAGGGAAATTCATAGCAATGCAAGCCTACCTAAAGAAACAAGAAAATCACACATCAAGTGTTTATCCTTACACTAAAGGGATCTGGAAAAAGAACAGCAACATAAGCCCAAAGAGACTATGAGGAAGGAGATAATAAAGATCAGAGGGAAATAAATTAAATAGAGACCAAAAAAACAATACAAAAGATCAATGAATTCAAGAGATGGTTTCTCAAGACGATAAATAAATTGACAAACATTTAGCCAGACTCATCAAAAGAGAGAGAGAGAGAAAGAGAGAGGACTCAAATTAATAAAATCACAAATGAGGGAGGAGAAGTGACAACAGACATCACAGAAATACAGAAAATTTTATGAAATTACTATGAGCAACTATATGCCAACAAATTAGACAATCTGGAAAAAATGGACAATTTTCTAGAAGCATACAATCTTCCAAGGCTAACTCAAGAAGAAATGGAAAACCTGAATAGACCGATTACTACCAGGGAAATTGAATCGTAATCAACAATCTCCCAACAAACAAAAGCCCTGGACCAGATGACTTTAGAGGTGAATTTTACAAAACATTCAAAAAAGAATTATCACCTATTCTCCTCAACTATTCCAAAAAATACAGAGGCAGGAAGCCTCCCAATCACTTTTTACGAGGCCACTATCACCCTGACCCAAAAATCAGACAAAAACTTTACAAAACAAGAACACTACAAGCCGATAGCCCTAATGAACATAGATGCAAAAATCCTCAACAAAATTTTAGCGAACAGAATTCAGCAATACATTAAAAAGATCATATACCATGATCAAGTGGGATTCATTCCTCGTATGCAAGGGTGGTTCAACATCCGCAAATCAATTAATGTGATACACCACATTAACAAAATGAAAAATAAAAATCATATGATCATATCGATAGATGCAGAAAAAGCATTTGACAAAATCCAGCAGATATTTATGATAAAAACCCTTAAGAAAGTGGGAATAGAGGAACCATATCTCGACATAATAAAGGCCATATATGACAAACCCACAGCTAACATCATACTCAATGGGGAAAGATAAAACCATTCCCCTTAAGATCAGGAACAAGGCAAGGTTGCCCACTTTCTCCACTTCTGTTCAACATAGTGCTGGAAGTTCTAGCCACAGCACTCAGACAAGAAAAAGAAATAAAAGGCATCCAAATTGGTAAGAAGGAAGTAAAACTGTCATTATATGCCGATGACATGATACCATATATAGAGATCCCTAAAAACTCCACCAAAAAACTATTAGAACTGATAAATAAATTTAGTAAAGTAGCAGGATACAAAATTAATATTCAGAAATCAGTTGCATTTGTATATACCAATAATAAAAGAGCAGAAAGACAAATTAAGAAAACAATCCCATTTACAACTGCTTCAATGACTATAAAATACCTGGGAATAAATTTAACCAAAGAAGGTAAGAACTGTACTCAGAAAATTATAAGACACTGAAGAGTGAAATTAAAGAAGATACAAATAGATGGAAAAACATACCATGCTCATGGATAGAAAGAATTAATATAGTTAAAATGTCCATACTGCCTAAGGCAATATACATATTCAACGCAATTCATATCAAACTACCAAGGACATTTTTCACAGAAATAGAACATATAATCGTAAAATTTATATGAAACAATGAAAGACCCCAGATAGCCACAGAAATCTTGAGAAATAAGAACCAAGTGGGACATATCATGATACCTGACATCAAATTACACTACAAAGCTATAGTAATCAAAACAGTATCATACTGGCATAAAAACAGACACATAGATGAATGGAACAGAATAGAGAGCCCAGAAATAAATGCATGCCTATATGGTCATTTAATCTATGACAATGGAAGCAAGAATTTACTTTGGAATAAAGACAATCATTCAATAAAAGATTCCCAGGAAACCTGGACAGACACATGCAAAAAAATGAAGCTGGACCACCTCCTTACCCTATATCCAAGAATAAATTCAAAATGGATTAAAGACTTAAATGTAAGATCTGAAATCATAGAACTCCTAGAAGAAAATAGAGAAAGAAAGTTCACAGACATTAGCCAGAGTAATATGTTTACTGACATATCTCCTCAGGCAAGGGAAGTAAGAGAAAACATAAACATATGGGATTATGCCAAATTAAAAAGCTTTTTCATAGCAAAGGAAACCATCAATAAAACAAAAAGTGATCCAACCGAATGGGAGAAGATATTTGTCAGTGATATATCTGACAAGAGGTTAATATCCAAAATTTATAAAAAACCTCATTCAACTCAACACCAAAAAAACAAACAACCTAATTTAAAAAATGGGCAGAGGACATGAAGAGACATTTCTTTAAAGAGAACACACAGATGGCAAACAGACATATGAAAAAATGCTCAACCTCACTAATCATTACAGAAATGCAAATAAACACCACAATGAGATACCACCTCACCCCCGTCAAAATGGCTATCATCAATAAATCAACAAAAACAAGTGCTGACAAGGATGTGGAGAAAGGGATCCTTCGTGCACTGTTGGTGGGATTGCAGATTCGTGCAGCCACTATGGAAATCAGTATGGAGGTGTGTCAAAAACTGGAAATAGAACTACCTTGTGACCCAACAATTTCACTCTTAAGTATTTATCCAGAGAAATCCAAAACACTAATTCAAAAAAATTTATGCATCCCTGTGTTTATTGCAGTACTATTCACAATAGCCAAGACATGGAAACAACCAAAATGCCCATCGGTAGATGACTAGATTAATAAACTCTGGTACATTTATACAATGGAGTATTATGCAGCCATAAAGAAGAAAGAAATCTTACCATTTGCAACGACATGGATGGACCTAAAGAACATAATGCTAAGTGAAATAAGTTAGACAGAGAAAGACAAATACCATACAATCTTACTTATATGTGGAATCTAAAGAATAGAATAAATGAATGAACTAATCAGAAACAGTCTCAGAGACATAGAGATAAAACTGAGGGTTGCTAGATGGGAGGGGGGTAGGGTAAGGGGGAAGGTGAGGGGATTAGAAAGCACAGTCAGTAACCACAAGAATGCCACGGGGATACGAAAGTCAATTTGGGGAATGTAATCAAGAATGTTGTAAAGATTTTGTAGGGTATCTGATGGACACTTGTCTCATTAGGGAGAACATTTCAGGGATGGTGTAGATGCCTGATCACTGCACTGTACACCTGAAGCTGAAGCTGAACAATAATGAATGTCATCTATAATTGTGTGTGTATATATATATATATATATATATATATATATATATATATATATCGTCACAAGAAGTGGAGTACAGCATACGAATAGTGACAGTGGAAATGTGACAGCTGTATGCAATGTCAAAGGGGTAGTAGATTGGGGGAGGAAGGTTATGACTTTGTAAGGGGTATAAATGATAAATGTCTAACTATTACACTGTTTTGTACCCCTGGAACTAATTTAAAAAATATGGAGAATGTTTAAATTAAAAAATATATTTATTACAGTAAAAGACACATTGCCATTAATTCCCCTCAAAATACTCCCCCTCACTTCAAACACACTCATCCCTTCATTCTTGCCACTTTCTGAAGCAGTTCTGGGAGTCCTCTTTCATGAGTGTCTTTAGTTGCGCTGTTGTGGCTGCCTCGATGTCGTGAATCGATTCAAAACGTTTACCTTTCATGGTCATGTTGACTTTGGGGAAGAGCCAGGTGTCTCACAGTGCCATATCAGATGAATAAGGTGGATGAGGACATGCTGTAATGTTTTTATTTGACAGAAATTGCCATATACCAGAAGTGACGTGTTACACGGAGTCTTTCTGTTGTGATCACAAAATACGGTGAATGCTGCTGCCGAGTGCCATCCAACAGAAAGGCAGGGATCTTCAATACAGGAAGCAGCGCATCCAACCTTAGTACCAGTGTGTGACAAGTTTCAACTTGTTCGGTGCAGTCGAGTGTGAGTTACGGTTGAGAGAAGGTGTGTTTTAAAGTGTGCTGTAAATCATCCTCCATCATGACAATGCTCCATGTCATACATTGTTTCCAGTATATGGCAATTTCTGTCAAATAAAAATATTGTGGTGTGTCCTCATCTATCTTATTCACCAGATCTGGCACAGTGTGACTTCTGACTCTTCCCCAAAGTCAAAATGATTCAGGACATTGAGGTAGCCCCGATAATACAACTAAAGACACTCACAAAAGAGGACTTCCAGAACTGTTTCAGAAAGTGGCAAGAATGATGGGATAAGTGTGTTCCAAGTGAGGGCGAATATTTTTAGGGGAATTAATGGCAGTGTGTCTTTTACTGCAATAAATTTTTTTTATTTAAATATTCACCGTATGATTTAATCATACTTCATACAGATGCAGCTAATGCCAGCCTGAGAGGCAGAGGTGGCCGTCTGACAGTTGATGTAAAATTGTCCATTAGTGAAACCATAGGCTCCACATCCCAGGAAGCTGTTTAATGGAATTAATTAAAAAGTATCATTGTAGGGCCGGCCCGGTGGCTCAGGCGGTTAGAGCTCTGTGCTCCTAACTCCGAAGACTGCCGGTTCGATTCCCACATGGCCCAGTGGGCTCTCAACCACAAGGTTGCCAGTTCAATTCCTCGACTCCCGCAAGGGATGGTGGGCTGCAGCTAAGATTGAACACGGCACCTTGAGCTGAGCTGCCGCTGAGCTCCCGGATGGCTCATTTGGTTGGAGCGTGTCCTCTCAACCACAAGGTTGCCGGTTCGATTCCCGCAAGGGATGGTAGGCTGCCGCCCCCTGCAACTAGCAACAGCAACTGGACCTGGAGCTGAGCTGCGCCCTCTACAACTAAGACTGAAAGGACAACAACTTGAAGCTGAACAGCACCCTCCACAACTAAGATTGAAAGGACAACAACTTGACTTGGAAAAAAGGCCTGGAAGTACACACTGTTCCCCAATAAAGTCCTGTTCCCCTTCCCCAATAAAAAAAAAAATCTTTAAAAAAAAAATATCATTGTATATCCACTTTATTCCTAATGGAGAGCTCAGTTTTCAACATAGGTCCCTATAAGGGGGTTACCCTTACCGTCAACTGGTAAGAATAATCCCTCCCAGCATTATGCCATGTTAAACAATGACCACACCCAGGAACAGAGCATTATATGCAGGCAAAGATACAGAGCCACAGAGCGATGGAAGAGTGGAAACCTTCCCAGGTTCATAGGGGAAGCATGTCCCCACCTCTGTGAAGCCTCCCCACCTACCCCTAGCCCACGGCGGTTCTCCTTCTCCTAATGCCCCACAGGTAACTCCTTCATAGCTGTTAGCTCATTAAATGAGGATAGTTGGCTTGAAGTTATGCCACGCTGACTGTGAGCTTCCCCATATCACAGTCTCAGGAACCCAGTCCAGCTGGAAGAGAACATGGAATCACATGGATTAGTCCCAACCCAATTACTTGTGCCCTGTGACAACTGGCAAGTTACTTCACTTTGAAGTGTTGGGTTCTCCGTGGTGAAGGGCAATCACACTGCCACTGCCTCATAGGTTGAAGTAAGTTAAACCAAATTGTATTTTAAAAGCACCTAATACAATGCCTGGTCCAAAGCAAGCACTCAATAAATGTTAACAATTATTAATAAGAGTTATTAGTTCAATAAATGTTTGTTATTGTTGCTGTTGCTACCAAGTAGGATAATTTACAGAGAAATTTACAAGCAAACCTCCACAGGAATCAATAAAGATCACACTTAAAGAAATATTTGAGCAGCCCAGCACTATCCCAAATAGGGACTTGGGACAAATTAGAGAAGTATCCCCACAAGACACTCTAAGGCCACAGATGGTAAGAGTAACTCCCCAGGTCTGCAGTGCCTGGATATCCAGAGCATGCCCCGCCTGGGAGGGGTGCAGAGTGTAAGTGGGGGCTGGAAAGTGTCCACAGAAAGCAAGGGCCAGGGCCTCCAAGAGGCTGCCTATAGCTTACAAGAAGCACCAGCCCATGGGAGAGCGTCTGCTGATCTGGGGCCACAGAGAGGAGTCAAGATGGGCCTCAAGCCCTGACTGAGGATCAGCCCACCTCTGCGGAAGATTTTGTATTATTACATTTGAGGGAGTAAGAAAAAAAGGTAATGCTGGTGTCAGCCTATGTATTGAGAATTTCCTTACCAAATATTTTATACATGTCTCTCCTTAGGAAAAATAGAAGCAAGGAACTTCTGGTTCTGGGAAAATGGTGAAATAAGCTAACATAAAACCCTTCCGCCACAAATACATAAAGATTCTAGATAAAATAACACTAAAATACATTTTACAAACTATTTTTTAATTTTTCATAAGTCAGATAAGAGAGTAATTACAAACCTCACTCCCAAATGGCACTTGGGAGGAAACAAACCAATGAGAGAGAAGTAACCACCACAGAGGAGCAGGACCAAGAAAGCCGCACGCTGATCTAATGAATATCATGGTGAAAACATATACCATGTGAGCAGAGGTCGGTGAGCAGTGCTCATTTTTTCTGTCCACTGCACCACATACCCAGGCCTCATTTTCTATGTGCCAGGTATAAACAGAATTCAATTTGGGTGAGCAAGGGAAAATGGATTGAATAGATGAAATGGATTTCTTTTTCTTTACACTTATTTTATTTTTAATCTGGTGCGGAACATTATCATTGAACAACCTTCATTCTAGAGGGGAATTCAGAAGTGGACATCAGTAGCCAACTATTCCGAAGGCCAATCTAGTCATTTCCACACCACCCCTGGAGCTTTAAATATATTTACTGAAACACTTCCATGAGGTATTTCCCACCACTACAATCAGAAAACACTAGAGATCAACATCCCAGTGAGATGGCATCTGTAGTTTTAGAAAACAAAACAAGCTTCAGAAGTGAGGTTGCAATTCAATCACATAAATGGTAGCCTGTTGCCAATTGGCTGACCCCTTCTAGGTTTTAAGGTCATCTGCAGACTTCCCAGGTTGGTCCAGCAGTCATTCTGCAAACTGCCCACCACCCCTATCCCAATGAGACATGGTTTTCATGAGCATTATTTCTGCCAAACCCAAAACTGAGAGCTACGTACTGTTACTGGAGAAAAAGTGTTCTTATATTGTTGCAGGAAGGAATTCTAGGACATATAAATAAACAATGCAAACAAAGCAAAGCAAACAATGGATTTATGAAAAGAAAAGAAATAGTACAAGACACTCTCAAGATGGTATGAGAGTGGGCAGGCCCAGAAGAGCAACTGCCCTGGAGAACAAAGAAGCTTCAGATTTATTTTTTTTTTAAGACTATATTGGGGAAGAGCAACAGTGTGTTTTTCCAGGACTTTATTGGGGAACAGCATGTTTTTCCCAGGACCCATCAGCTCCAAATCAAGTTGTTGTCCTTCAGTCTTAGTTGTGGACTGCACAGTTCAGCTCCAGGTCCAGTCGCCGGGTTCAATCTTAGTTGTGGGGGGCGCAGCTCACTGGCCCATGTGGGAATCCAACAGGCAATCCTGTTGCTCAGAGCTCATGCTCTAACCAACTGAGCCATCCAGCTGCCCCAAGCTTCAGATTTTATCATCTTTAAAATGAGAGCATGAAATATTCAAGTTTTAGGGGTGGCATCACAGGCTTTCCCAGGCGGGTCCTCACTGACCACTCCTTCCCATGTGGAGTTGGGATTCCCTTGTTTCTACTTGGCCTTTGTCAGAACTGTCATGGCCACACAGGAGGTGGAGATTTTTCCTGCCTGCAGTGTTAATAGTATTATAATCCATTACAATTAGCTGTAGGGGCACCTTTTCTTAAGAATGACCTCATCTCCTCCTTCCTATTTCCCACGCTTCCTCCTTCCCTTCCTCTCCCCCTCTCACCGCAGCCCTGTGCCGCTCTTTCTGCCTACTATAACAATACGGTGGAAGTGGAGACCAGAGGCCTCCCTGACCAGAACCACCTTTGCCACCAGCCAATGGCAGCCTGAAATTTCACCAGCAAGCAGTCATTGCTTGGGGTTACGCATTTAAAAGACAAATGGAGAATGGGGTAGATCTGAACTTCCTCTGGGTTCTTTTGGAGCAGCTGGAGGAGAAAGAGGTGTCATAGGTGACAGGATGGCCTGAAGCCCATTCTACAGTCTGCCACTAGTCTGAGGCCCAAGGCGCAGACACATTTCAAAACCCTTCAGACTGAAGCCAGAGAGAGGTGTGTGAAATCAAGGCCCAGAGTAAATCAGCAAAGAGAAAGTTAAGAGGACCAATAAAAGAGTTTAATGAAACACAAACAGGTTCAGTGAGGGCTTAAAAAAAGTCATGGTCAATCCATAACAGGTTGTTAAGAGCATCTATGACTCTTGGAAGTTGATGTTGTGGAAAACAACCAGGCCATCCTCACAGGTGTCCTGGCAGCTCTGCCAGAGGCTGGATCCCTGGGCGTACACACCCTCCCTCAGCTGACCTAGAGATAGAGAAGGGAGGATTCTCTTGTTAATTTGTAATAGCGGGTCCAGAATGAAAGGTGGGAGGCTGCCCCCCAAATACTGCAAGGCTAGCAGTACTTGTCGTGGCTGGAGGAAACTGAGGACATTGATATCAGAGGAGCAGTGCCAGAATGCCTGTCCTCAAACACTTGTGACTCACCACAGCCCAGCAGGCAGAGGGCAGAAGGACCGACGTGGGGGACCCCACCAATCCCAGGCAGTTCCACTGCTCCCAGCTCAGCTGCCCCTGCCATAGAGATGCAGGAACAGGGGGTCACAGCCATGCCATGACCCAGGAATGCCAACTCCCGCCCTCTCTCTGCCCCCACAGCATTTATCCTCTGATGCAAGTATAGGTGTTTCTACCTAAAGTCAGTGGTACCCAGCCTCAGTCTCCTGTTCCCTAGATCAGTGCCTGCACTCTGTGCCTGGCTGACCAGACCAGGAGATGGCATGATTCTTCTCCACGCCCGCTCCCCTGGGCCTTGGCTTCCACACTGACATCGTCTTCCTGGCCAACTCTGGATGCCCAGCCATTCCTCCAAACATGTTCTGTCTAGCCCAAGTCACCATATTTGTGGCTTACTATGCCTCTGCTCTTTGAGACAAAATCCAGGGCTTACAATTGCAAGCCTGAGAAGGGCCTGTTGATAACTCTACCTGTCCCACCACTTCTCTCCTTCCTGGTGACTCCCTGCATCTGCCTCTGCACCCCTTTCCCTCCTAAGCCCTAGCCATGACCTCACAATGACCAGGCTCTCCAACTGCTTACAACCCCGCAGCCCATGGGCATATAAACACTACCAAGTATCTCAGGGCTTCTTTACAGTACTCCCAGATAAAGTGGGTAGATAGTGAGCAGTCTCAACTCGGTGTGCACGCACATGAAGCTTTTTGTTTATGACGATTGGTAGTACTTTTGCTTTCTAAGTTCCCATCCCCTCAATAGTAACACAGGGCCTGGGGAAAGAGAGTAAGGAGGAAAGAAAGTTTGGTCTTTCCAAGTAAATGCTTCTTTGGCCCTTCTGATAATTTCTCAGCCATCTCAGGTTGCGGAAGTACAATGTCAGGTCAGTCTTTTCGCAGACAGATGCTGTCATGCTCGGTGATCATCAGTGTAATGCCCGTCTCAGAGCTGGGGCAGCCAGCTTCAGCACAGAAGACAGCCAGGCTGCGGGAAATTGTCTGAGTAGTGGGGGGCTGGGGAAGACACTCCACTTGCTCAGTCACTATTGTCTTCTTCACTTCCTTTCAGACATAATGGCTTGGAGGGCTGCCATTCCCTCACAGGCTCTTACACAGTGTGCTGTGGCCAGCTGTGGTTTCTTTTTGTGGAAGATGCACACTACTGGGAGTGCCCACTCTGTCCTGGCTCCAAGGCATAGGCGACTTCAGACGGGAGCTCCCACATGTTGCTGCACTGGGTCCCTGCTACAAGGTGCACTTCTCCACTGTCCTTAGGGAAGGACTGCTGTCTCCCAGGGCAGCTTTTGATTCCTACCTTAGCTGAACTCCAGATACTTTATGGTGGGAACATAGAACCTTCCAGGTCCCTTCATGGACACCCAAAACTAAGAGATGCTGGTGGAAGGCTGTCCTGTTTCCCTCTTGTGGAGGGTGGGCCACATTGCAGGCTTCCATACCACCACTTCCCAGGGGGCACTCTGCTTGGAATCAGCCATCAGAAACAGCCACCTGATGTCATCAAAACGGCGGTGTGAGGTGAGCCTCTGTAAATATCCCCTGGAATTTACAACAAATCGAACAACTATAACTCCACAAAGGACTCCCTGCATAGCAAACAGGCAAGACGAAGAGACCCACTACTGAATTCACCTAAAGGTGGGTGAATCACCCAAGCAGAGGAGGAGGGAAGGGAGAAGTGCAGAGACGGAGCCCAGTGGGCGCAGGACGCAGAACTAGCTCAGTGCTCCGAGCTCGCTGCTTCCCGAAACTACCGCAGCTGTGGGAGAGGGAAGAACTCGGACTGCTAGGGCTCCGCTTATGGCCCACAGGGCTGATGGGACAGCATATGGCACGGCTGAACCCAACACTCATGGCAGAGACCTCGGAGAAAAGACTGAGGGAAAAAGGCTGAAAACAGTGGTTTAAGCCCTCAATGCTGAGCAGAGAACGGAAGTCTTAGGCACTGAGACTAGCCGCCCCCTCCCCACCCTTCCAGAGCTCGCCCTACCCCCACCTGCCCCGTCCTAGAAGCAGAACAGTAGCAATGTCACATCAAAAGAACAGAATATTTGCTGTTCTGAGAACTGTGGTCCGCAGACACAGATTTGCAGCCCAACTAGTTCCGGCAAAGGGGAGGGAGCTGTGGAAACAGGACCGGCTGTGATGGTGGACACCGCCATTGCTCTGGGCCACCTCTCACAACTCACCCCGCTCCTGGCCCCACCAATCTGGGCGGATCCCTGCAGGAGTAAACAGAACTGCTGAAACATACGGGCAGTGAATCTGGTGCAGAAAGAGCTTTGGAACTTCAGAAGCTCTCCGCATACCCACACTGACACTGCGCCCTGTGACCCAGGCGAACTATGAACAGAGGAGAAATCCATCTCCCACAGAATCCCCCCATTTTGTGAGATGATGGAATAGTGCAGAGAAAACATAGCACTACCATGTGAGAGAGAGAAAAAAAAGGCTGTAGTCAGAGAGAAAATAAAACATTCTACCAACAAGTACTGGAAAACAAAAGAAAGACCGCTTCATATCAACCTGTTGCAGAAGCCACTCCTGTACACGTCTAGGAAGAGAAATAATAAATCAGTAATTGCCATGAATAACCAAGGCAACAAGACAGCTCAGAAAGAAAGTGAAAAGTCTCCAGAAAAGGAACTTAAAGATATGGAAATATGTGACTTAAATGACAGAGAATTCAAGATTGCAGTCCTGAAAAAAACTCAACGAGAGGCAAGAAAACACAGAAAGGCAGTTTAATGACTCAGAAACACAATCAAAGAACAACATGAGCATTTTACGAAAGAGATTGAAATTTTAAAAAAGAACCAAATAGAATTTCTGGAGATTAAGAACTCAACAGGAGAAATTAAGAATGAAATAGCCAGCTTAGGTAGTAGAGTTGACCAGATGGAGGAAAGACTCAGTGACATCGAAGATAGAAACCTGGAAATGACACGGATGGAAGAAGACAGAGACTTGAGTCTTCAAAGAAATGAAAGAACTCTACAAGAACTTTCTGACTCCATCAGAAAGAGCAATATAAGAATAATGGGCATACCAGAAGGAGAAGAAAGAGAGAAGGGAACAGAGAATATATTCAAACAAATGGTCGATGAGAACTTCCCAAACTTGTGGACAGAATTGGATCCTCGAATCCAAGAAGCAAATAGAACACCTAATTACCTCAATCCCAACAGGCCTTCTCCAAGGCACATTATATTGAAGCTGTCTAAAATCAAAGACGAAGAAAGAATCCTCAAGGCAGCCAGGGCAAAGAAGATGGTAACCTACAAAGGAAAGCCCATTAGATTATCATCAGATTTTTAGCAGAAACTCTACAAGCCAGGAGGGAGTGGAACCAAATATTCAAACTATCGAAAGAGAGAAATTATGAGCCAATAATAATATATCCAGCAAAGATATCCTTTAGATATGAAGGAGGAATAAAAACCTTTCCAGACATACGGAAGCTGAGGGAATTTTCTAATACACGACCTGCACTACAAGAAATACTACAGGAGGCTATTCAACCACCATCAACAGGGACAATTTGTGGCAACCAAAACATAAAAAGGGAGAGAGTAAATACCTGAACTGGAATATGGAAATGGAGAAAGTAAGCGTCCTAAAGAAAATGGAATACTCTAAATATCAAACTTTCTTTTACGTAAATTTAAGGGTAACCACTCAAAAAAAGTCCAGAACTGAAATATATAGTGTAATAAAAGAAGAAACAGAGGGAACCAACATAGACTACCACCACACAGAAATAATAGGCAACAACAAAAAGGTAAAGAAACAATGGAGACACAGCCTTACCAAAAAAATAAAGATAGAATGACAGGAAATCCTCACATATCAATAATTACCTGAAATGTAAAAGGACTGAACTCACCAATAAAAAGACGCAGAGTAGCAGATTGGATCAAAAAACTAAACCCAACCATATGCTGTCTCCATCTCAGCTACAAGCACAAGCATAGACTCAAAGTGAAAGGGTGGAAATTGACACTCTAAGCAAATGGTACCCAGAGAAAATCAGGTGTATCCATACTGATATCACATGAAACAGACTTCAGTGTGAAAAAAGTAACAAGACACAAAGATGGACATTTCATAATGGTAAAGGGGACTGTACAACCAGAAGATATAACAGTCATCAATATTTATGCTCCCAATCAGGGAGCACCGAAATATACCAAGCAACTACTAACAGAACTAAAGGGAGAAATTGACCAAAACACAATTATACTAGGGGACTTAAATACATCATTGACAGCTATTGATAGATCATTCAAACAGAAAATAAATAACGAAATAGCAGCCCTAAATGACACATTAGATGAAATGGACATAATTGATATTTATAGAGCACTTCATCCTAAAACATCAGACTATACATTCTTTTCTAGTGTACATGGAACATTCCCAAGGATAGACAATATATTGGGACATAAAATCAGCCTCAGCAAATTTAAGAAGATTGAAATCATACCAAGCATATTCTCTGATCACAAGGCTTTGAAATTGGATATCAACTGTAAAAAGAAAGTGGGAAAAAACACAAATACATGGAGATTAAACAACATACGTTTAAAGAATGACCAGGTCAAAGAAGAAATTAGAGGAGAGACCAAAAGATACATAGAAACAAATGAGAATGAAAATACATCCTACCAAAATTTTAGGGATGCGGCGAAAGCAGTTTTAAGAGGGAAATTTATATCATTACAGGTCTATCTCAAGAAACAAGAAAACTCCCAAATAAATAACCTCATGTTACACCTTAAAGAACTAGAAAAAGAAGAACAAATGAAACCCAAGGTCAGCAGAAGAAAGGAAATAGTGAAAATCAGAGCAGAACTAAATGAAATAGAGAACAAAAAGAGGATAGAAAAAATTAATATGACAAAGAGCTGGTTCTTTGAAAAGATTAATAAAATTGACAAACCCTTGGCTAGACTCACTAAGATAAAAAGAGAGAAGACACTGATTAACAAAATCAGAAATGAAAAAGGGGAAGTTATCACGGACGCCACAGAAATACAAAAGATCATCCAAGAATACTATGAAGGACTATATGCCACCAAATTCAATAACCTAGACCAAATGGACAAGTTCTTAGAAACATATAGCCTTCCTAGGCTGAACCATGAAGAACTGGAATATCTAAACAGACCGATCACCAGTAACGAAATTGAATCAGTCATTCAAACCTTCCCAAAAGCAGAAGTCCGGGACCAGATGGCTTCACTAGTGAATTCTACCAAACCTTCAAAGAGGATCTAATACCAATCCTGCTCAAACTATTCCAAAAAATTGAAGAAGAGATAATACTCCCCAACTCCCTTTATGAGGCCAACATTACCCTGATACCAAAACCTGGTAAGGACAACACACACAAAAAACTACAGACCAATTATCTCTGATGAATACAGATGCAAAAATCCTAAACGAAATTCTCACAAATTGAATACAACAATGCATTAAAAAGATTTTTCATCACGACCAACTGTGGTTTACCCCCAGGGCACAAGGATGGTTCAACATCCACAAATCCATCAATGTGATACATCACATAAACAAAATCATGGACAGAAATCGTATAATTATATCAATTGATGCAGAGGAAGCATTTGACAAGATACAACATCCATTTATGATTAAAACACTTAATAAAATGGGTGTAGAAGGAAAATACCTTAACATAATAAAGGCCATATATGACAAACCCTCAGCTAATCTCATAATTAATGGTGAAACACTGAAGCCCTTTGCTCTACGTTCAGGAACATGACAGGGCTGTCCCCTATCACTTCTGCTTTTCAACATAGTGTTGGAAGTCCTTGCCAAAGCAATCAGGCAAGAGAAATAAATAAAAGGCATCCAAATTGGGAAAGGAGAAGTTAAATTATCACTCTGCAGATGACATGATGCTACATATAGAAAACTCTAAAGACTGCACCAAAAAGCTATTAGAAACAATCAATGAATATGGTAAAATTGCTGGCTACAAAATCAACGTACAAAAGTCCATTGCATTCCTATATACTAACAATGAAATCTCACAAAAAGAAATACAAAAAACAATTCCTTTTGCAATTGCAGCAAAAAGAATAAAGTATCTTAGAATAAACTTAACCAGCGATGTTAAAGACCTATATTTTGAAAACTATAAGACATTTTTAAAAGAAATTGAAGAAAACAAAAAGAAAAGGAAAGACATTCCATGCTCATGGATTGGAAGAATCAACATAGTTAAAATGGCCATATTACCCAAAGCAATATGCAGATTTAATGCAATCCTCATCCAAATCCCAATGGCATTTTTTAAAGAAATAGAACAAAAAATCATCAGATTTGTTTGGAACCACAAAAGACCCCGAATAGCCAAAGCAATCTTAAGAAAAAAGAGCAATACTGGAGGTATCACACTTCCTGACTTTGGCTTGTACTACAGGGCTACAATAATCAAAACAGCATGGTATTGGCAGAAAAAAACGACACATAGACCAATGGAATAGAATTGAGAACCCAGAAATAAAACCACATCAATATAAACAGATAATTTTTGACAAAGAAGCAAAAAACATACAATGGAGAAAAGACAGCCTCTTCAATAAATGGTACTGGGAGAATTGGATAGCCACGTGCAAAAGAATGAAACTGGACTGCTATCTGTTACCACATACCAAAATTAATTCAAAATGGATCAAAGACTTAAGTATAAGACCTGAAACAATAAACTGCATAGAAGAAAACATAGGACTAAACTTATAGGACCTTATAAACTTATAGGACTAAACTAAAACATAGGACCTTGGGTTCAAAGAGCATTTTATGAATTTGACTCCAAAGGCAAGCGAAGTGAAAGCTAAAATAAATGAATGGGACTATATGAAACTTAAAAGCTTCTGCACAGCAAAAGAAACCATCAACAAAATAAAGAGGCAACCAACTGAATAGGAGTAGATTTTTGCAAACAACGCCTATGATAAGAGGCTAATAATCCAAAATATACAAGGAACTCATGCAACTCAACAACAAAAGAACAAACAACCCAATTGAAAAATGGGGCAGACGACCTGAAGAGATATTTCTCCAAAGACGACACACAAATGGCAAATAGACATATGAAAAAATGCTCAACATCACTAATCATCAGAGAAATGCAAATCAAAACCACAATGAGATATCACCTCACCCCAGTCAGAACGGCTATCATCAACAAGACAAATAGTAAAAAGTGTTGGAAAGGCTGTGGAGAAAAAGGAACCCTCATACACTGTTGGCGGGAATGCAGACTGGTGCAGCCGTTACGGAAGGCAGTGTGGAGGTTCCTCAAAGAATTACGAATAGAATTGCCATATGACCCAGCAATCCCTCTCCTGGGTATCTACCCAAAAAATCTGAAAACATTTATCCATAAAGACACGTGTGCTCCAATATTCATTGCAACTTTATTTATGGTGGCCAAGACATGGAAACAACCAAAATGTCCTTTGATAGATGAATGGATAAAGAAGTTGTGGTATATATACACAATGGAATACTATTCAGCGGTAAGAAAAGATGAAATAGGACCATTTGTGACAACATGGCTGAATCTTGAGAGTATAATGCTAAGCAAAATAAGTCAGACAGAAAAAGCAGAGAACCATTTGATTTCACTGATATGTGGTATATAAACCAAAAACAACAAAAGAACAAGGCAAACAAATGAGAAACAAAAACTGATAGACACAGACAATAGTTTAGTGGTTGCCAGAGGGTAAGGGGGGTGGGGGATGGGAGACGAGGGTAAGGGGGATCAAATATATGGTGATGGAAGGAGAACTGACTCTGGGTGGTGAACACACAATGGGATTCATAGATGATGTAATACAGAATTGTACACCTGAAATCTATGTAATTTTACTAACAATTGTCACCCCAATAAACTTAAAAAAAAAAAAGGAGAAAAAGAAGAAACAGCCATCTGGCCCATGACCCTGTGTCACCTTGAAACTTCACAGGCAATTCTTTTGAGACCTCTACCCCGAGTACAGAGCACTCCCCCTACACACACACACACACACACACACACACACACACACACAACTCCATTTCCCCCGAGTCAGATTGGATCCAGCCCCTAAAGCTGGCCAGGTGGTTTTCTGGAAGGAATGACCTGCACATACATGGGTGTCTCTCTAGTCTCCACTTGCTTCTCAGACTTTTATTCTCTTTTCTGCCCTCCACCAGCTGGCATCTAGCTTTCCATTCCCACCTTATTTCAAAGTCCACCTGGCCCTCAGTGCTTCCACAGCTCTCTTTGAGGTTCTGACCTCTTCCATAGACACCCTGAAACCGCTGTCCCCACTTCTTAGTTCACGTTCAAGCTGAGAGAATGGAATCCATTTGGCTCAGCTCAGCCTCTTGCACCAGGCGACAATCACCCATCCATCACTGACTTAGCCAACAGGGATATAGGTTGTGGGTATTCCCTGGACAGAGGTGAGGCCCGAAGGCAGGGATTGACATTTCCAATACTCCAACAATACTCACGGAATTGTTCTTAGGTTCAAAGGAGATGGGAATATGTGGCTCCTAATTCCAAACCTGATGCACGGCAGATGTTCCCTTCCCCTTTCACCTCCACTCCTTTCAACAGCAGGACAACCTTGCTAGTAGTCTCCACCCTCCCTGAAAAGTAGCCCTCATGCTCCCAGTACTTCCTACCTTCCCACCCAGACCTCCTCACAGCCCCCACTTCTCAGCAGCACTGGCAGCTAGCAGCAAAGCTGGCAGTGTGAGGGCAGCCATTTCCTCTTTCACTTGGAAAGGATGGACAAATGCTTTTAGAGAAGAAAAGAGGCCAAGAGTAAGAGAATGCAGCTGTCCCACACTCTCAGCCTTGCCACTTGCCCAGCTCTGACCTGAAAATCTCCCCCATCCGGCAGAGAGGGCAAAGGTTGGTCTAACTGTTTCCATAGTCTATGCCCCATCTCTCCCCAAAACCTCTTTCATGCCAGAGAGTTTCTGAGCAATCTTGAATGTTCACCCTTTCTCCTCGACGGTGGGCAGATGGTCAAGGGAAAAGGACAAATGACAAACACTGGAAAGTACAGCCAAACAGAAGGCATGTGATCAGGGCCAGAAGTAGAGGCAGTACTTTCACAAAACTTAAGAGCATGGTTTTCTCTGGACCCTTGTACCTGTGGGTTTGAACATAAGCAACAGGCTCCTACCTCACTCATTTTACAGGTGAGATCATGGTTATCCTTATTTTTTAGCGGAATCCTGGCTTCTAATCAGGCTCACACAGCAGTGTGGAATCCTCAAGCACGTTACACAACCTCAGAGCCTCAGTGTTCTCATCTGTAAAATGAGGATAACTGTAAGACCTGATTCACAGAGTCAATGCAAGCTCTAAATAAAGAGATATGTATACAAAACTGAGTACAGAAACTGGCATTTGCTGAGTGGTCAATAAGAGATGGCCATTATCCACTTTATCGGAGAGAGACAACAAGTTCCATCATGTCCCTGTCCTTGACAAATCTGCCCCACCCACTGCCTGCCTCGCCCACTGCTCCACCCCACCCCACCCTGCAATGTTCCAGGAATGGGGCTGGCCAGCTAGAGAAATTGTGTGCAAAGCTAGACTGTTCTCATCCCTTTGGTTAATAGTCTAGCATCTGCAGAAACTACTAAGGCTTGCTTGATAAGACAGCTCTGCCCTTTTCTGTCCCAAGGAAAGTTCTGGTCTTTGAAAGCCAAACTGTGCCATTCTCCAACTCATTTCCTTAGTGCTTTGCCAAGTTCTGGAGAGTAGGCTCACCAAAACTCTCAAGATTTCCATTTTCGTTATTGCTTTGCCTCTTCCTTCTCTGTTTTTCCTATTCCTCTCCAATTTTCGTGCCAAGCTACAGTGAAGACTTGAGGCTTATCAACATTACTGTCCCTTCACCTTCTCCACAGAGTGGCTGGGTGTCAGAACATCATAACCTGGGCGTCACTCAAGCTTTCTCCTTGTGTCAGGCATCACTCGCACAGCACCAAGCAGAATCAGAAGCAGCCCAGACCTGAGCCATAATCGGTGACAGGAATTCCATGCAGCAGGCGTGCGAGGTGACAGACTCAGTCTTACAGTGATGGACAAGGTGACTGCCACTCTGGGCTCTAGCATGTTCCACCACCCATCCTGTGTCTAGACCCAAGTCTCTCAATAATCCAGGAGGCATTCCCCACCCTACCACTTAGGTCCCTGTAAAAGGCAGCCCTCTGGCTACAGGTCATAGGACACTTGTCCAGATACAGCCACTCCTAATCCACATGTTTAAAAGGAGAAGGAAGGAAGCTCTGCCCCATGCCTAGCAGCCCTGGTCTTCCCAACCTCTGCAAGGACATGTGACCTCACTTAGGAGAGAGGAAGGGAGGGAAAGGAATAAAGGAAACAAAGAGAGAGCTGAAGAGAGGCTCCTAGCAGCTAGTGTCAAAATCTACAGGAGATGCATTTCTGTGCAATTCTCCACAAGCCCCAGTGGTCAGGCAGGAATAGAGGGGGCTGACGTGGCCTCTGCTCACATACGCAGCCCTCCACTGAACCCTCTGCAACTCCTTTGCCCCATCCACAGCCCACTTGCTGTTTGGTTTATTCAACAGACATTTATGAGATGCCAACACTGTGACAGTCCCTGTAGCACTGTCCCACCACTGACCTTCATGGCCAATGCCAGAAGTTGGGACAATGGAGAGCTTCCCAGCTCTGGCTCTTGCCAGCAATTACCCTGGAGGGACCAGACAGATCCAGAGCACAGACTTAGTCGTGGTGCCAGAGGCTCCTGGAGAACATAGGAGAGGAGCCCTGAGCCTGAGCCTGGACCAATGGGGACACAGAAACAGAAGGTGAAGGCCATGTTCCTGGGCAGCTCCACACAAGGTGTGGGGAAAGCCCTTATAAAAGATGCCTCCAGGGCTGGAGACTTTGAAGATTTGGTTAAGAGGTCCAGATGGAAATGTATGCCACCTCAGCCTACCCTACGCCCAAGATGCCTGAATAAGAACCGTATGGACTGAGCTGGGGGCAGGGAAAGCGAGCTACTCTAATGCCTGCCGGATGCATGATGCAGCCAGCCAGCCCTCTGACATTTCATTCCTTTGCTCAGAATTATTTTGTTTGTTGGCTTGCTTTCATTCTGTTTCCTTTCCCATTTTTGGCTTCCTCATTAACATCATGTTCCACTGAGAATTATGTGCTTCAGAAGCTTAGGGAAAGGCCAGGAAGCTCAAGCAGGACCTGTGTTTGGAGGCAGCCCTGAAGCCACCACAGCCTTTAAACCTGGTAGAATCATTTGTTTCTAGTGCCATCTTTCGGCCATTTCTGAGAACTGCAACTGATGGAGCTGTAGTTACGGGACTACTTGCCCTTGACACTGAAAAAGCCTTTTTCTTTACTTCTAATTTAGGGAAAACGGCAGTCTAGCGTGGCAAAAAGTCTGAGCTGGAAATCACTGCTGAGTAAATAGATGGTTTTGAAATTTCCAAGAGCTTACAGTAACAGTTAGTGGGCCAAGGGAGGCAGGTAGTTTTCTAAGAAACTGGGAGTTCTTGATGGATAAGGTTTAGCAGGTAGCTCATTCCTCATTTTATTCAATACCTGGATCACATTAGTTTTATATGCGAAAATAACTCTGGATTTTGCCCTTAATAAGAGTTCAATATCCATTTTTCCAGGCCAGCCAGGGCCCCTTACTGTTCTGACCCTTTGTAGCCATCAGCCCCTCACCATCCAGCAGTTCCTGCCTTGGGCTATCAGAGAAAAATAACATCTTCTCAAGGCTGTGCATTCCTTGTGGGTCTAATCCCACCATGGCTGCAGGCATGTGTAGGTGCCGGTGTTGTCTCTCGGCATACAGTGCCCACATGGGGTTTCTCCTGCAAAAGACCTATGACCCATGCTAATCATAAATTCAGGTAGCCAAACCCAACAATGTCATTTCTAGGAATATATTCTCCCAAGAAATACACTAGTGTGCAATGCTATTTGAATAAAGTTATTCATAGTAATGCTTTTAATAGCAAAATATAGGCAGTAATCTGAATGCCTCTCAACAAGAGAATAGAAAATGAATTGTGGTACAATGTAAGTACAATGGAATACTAGGTAGTCATAAAAAAGGAATGATGTGGAAAGATCTCCAAGATATATTGTTATATGAGGAAAGTGCACATAGTATGCTAGCATACACAAGTGTCTGTGTGTGTGTGTGTGTGTGTATAATGTATGCAATTGAATATTTCTAGAAGAGTACACAAGAAACCTATAATACTGGAGACTTTGGGGAGTGGCTGTGGACAGGAATGAGAAGGAGACTTTTGTATCTTTCGATTTTAAACCAATGTATTTTAAATAAGTATATTTACTTTTTCAAAAGTATGTTTTAAAAAGTGGCCTCTGGAGGCCATTGAATGGCTCAGTTGGTTAGAGCGTGAGCTCTGAGCAACAGGGTTGCCAGTTCAACTCCCACATAGGATGATAGGCTGTGCCCCCTACAACTAGATTAAAAACAGTGACTGGACTTGGAGCTGAGCTGCACCCTCCACAACTAAGATTGAAGGACAATAACTTGACTTGGAGCTGATGGTCCTGAGAAAAACACATTGTTCCCCAATAGAGTCCTAGAAATACACACTGTTCCCCTTCCCCAATAAAATCTTAAAAAAAAAAAAAAAAAAAAAAGTTGCCTCTGTCATATGGAGACTGACCAGGAGCTGGAAGGGCAGCATTCCATAGTAGACCATAAACAGAAAATGAATGATACATTTTGCAGATAAATTAGCAAATTTCACACATTTCTCTGTATTTGCTTCTTTTTCTTTTCTTTTCTTTTTTTTTTTTTTACTCCAGGGCTTTTAATAAAGTACTGTTTGAATATTCCAGGCTTATGTCAGCCATGCTGCAGGATTTAGCTAGCAATACCAAAAATACTAAGATACGGGTTCTGCCTTCGAGAAATACTTACAATACCTTGAAATTAATAAATTTGGGTTATCTTTTCTATGCTATTAACTGCCACAAAAATGAGTGGCTTAAAACAATAATTTATCCTTATCTCCTTAACTGGGTTAACTAGGATCAGCTGGCGATTGCAATCTGAAGGTGTTTAATGTGATTGCATTCTAAAGGTGGCTGGGGTTGGAGTCACCTGACCATTCAACTCTGCTGGACATTGAAGGTGACTTCTTTAATCACACGTCTAGTTCTACAGCTGGGTGCTGGCCCAACACCTCTCTCCATGTAGCCCCTCCACATGGCTAATTTGGTTTCCTCACTGTATGGCTATCATAAATGGTAAATGGTTTCTCCCCAAAGCTGCAAGACTTCTGATACAACCTCAAGTCATGGAGTCTCTTCTGCTATATTTGTCAAAGGTGTACCACAGGGCCAGCCCAGATTCAAGGGGAGAGGACAATACGGGGCATGAATACTGAAAGGTATGGTTCCTTAGGGGGTCATCTTTGGAGAATGGCCACCACAAGCTAAGATACAGACAAGTCCAGAGTGCAATAGGAGCCCAGAACTTGACCCTGACTGACTGACTGTCTCTCCCAGAGCTTATTCCAAACCGGAGTCCTTTCATGCTTTTGGGGGGGAAAAAGCTTTTGGAGAGTTATTCAGGACTTCAAACTGCAAGCCCAGAAAAATGAGGAAACAAATCATACGATTTTAAAACTTATTTCTCCTTTACTGTATTAGAAAGACATCGGGCAAACATGCACACACACACACACACACACACACACACACCCTATGGGGAAAAAATGGCTTTCTCAATCTGTCCACCATGAAACAAGACCATCATCCCTGCGGATTTTTTTCTTTTTCTTTTTCTCTTTTAACATTTTTTTATTAGTTTTAGATGCACAAAATAATGTAATACTTAGACATTTATCATTTATGTCCCTCACACAGTGACAACACCCCTCTCCCATCCACTACCCCTCTGAAATCGCACACAGCCATTACATTTCTTTCCACTGTCTCTATTCCTAATGCTGTACTCCGCTTCTTGTAAGTATATACCTATATATAAATATAAACTTATAGTTGACATTCATTATTGTTCAGCTTCAGCTTCAGGTGTACAGTGCAGTGATCAGGCATCTACATCATCCCTGAAGTGGTCTCCCAAATGAGACAAGTGTCCATCAGATACCCTACAAAATCTTTACAACATTCTTGATTACATTCCCCAAATTGACTTTCGTATCCCTGTGGAAATCTTGTGGTTACTGACTGTGCTTTCTAATCCCCTCACCTTCCCCCTTACCCGCGCCCACCCCCCCACCCCCCGCCATCTAGCAAACCTCAGTTTTATCTCTATGTTTCTGAGACTGTTTCTGATTAGTTCATTCATTTATTCTTTTCTTTAAATTCCACATATAAGTGAGATCATATGGTATTTGTCTTCCTCTGTCTGACTTATTTCACTTAGCATAATGTTCTCTAGGTCCATCCATATTGTTGCAAATTGTAAGATTTCATTCTTCTTTATGGCTGCATAATACTCCATTGTATAAATGTACCACAGTTTCTTAATCCAGTTATCTACCGATGGGCATTTCGGTTGTTCTTATGTCTTGGCTATTGTGTATAGTGCTGCAATAAACATAGGGGTGCATAAATGTTTTTTGAATTAGAGTTTTGGATTTCTCTGGATAGATACCTAGGAGTGGAATTACTGGGTCATAAGGTAGTTCCATTTTCAATTTTTTGAGATACCTCCATACTGTTTTCCATAGTGGCTTCACCAATCTTCAATCCCACCAACAGTGCATGAGGGTTCACTTTTCTCCACATCCTTGCCAGCACTTGTTGTTTGTTGACTTACTGATGATAGCCATTTTGACGGGGTGAGGTGGTATCTCATTGTGGTTTTTATTTGCGTTTCTCTAATGGTTAGTGAGGTTGAGCATTTTTTTTCATATGTCTGTTTGCTATCTGAATGTCCTTTTTTTAAAATATCAGTTCATGTCTTCTGCCCATTGGTTGAGTTGTTGTTTTTTTGGAATTCAGTTGAGTACATTTTTTATAAATTTGGGATATTAACTCCTTATCGGATACATCATGGGAAATATCTTCTCCCATTCAGTAGGATCCCTTTTTGTTTTATTGATGGTTTCCTTTGCTGTGAAAAAAAAACGTTTTAGTTTGATGTAATCCCACATATTTATTTTTTCTCTTACTTCCCTTGCCTGAGGGGTTATATCAGTAAACATCTTACTCTGGGTAATGTCTGTCAAGTTTCTCCCTATATTTTCTTCTAGGAATTTATGGTTTCATATCTTACTTTTGAGTCTTTAATACATTTTGAATTTATTCTTGTATATGGCATAAGGAGGTGGTCCAGCTTCATTTTTTTGCATGTGTCTGTCCAGGTTTCCAGCACCATTTATTGAATAGACTGTCTTTACCCCACCGTAAATTCTTGCTTCTACTGTCGTAGATTTAACGACCATATAGGCATGGATTTATGTCTGGGCTCTCTATTCTGTTCCATTGATCTATGTGTCTGTGTTTATGTGTCTGTATCTGTGTGTCAGCCAGTACCATGCTGTTTTGATTACTATATCCTTGTAGTATAATTTGATATCAGGTATTATTATACCTCCCACTTTGTTCTTATTTCTCAAGATTGCCCAGGCTATCCGGGGTCTTTTATGGTCCCATATAAATTTTAGGATTATATGTTCTATTTCTGTGAAAAATGTCCTTGGTAGTTTGATAGGAATTGCGTTGAATATGTATATTGCCTTAGGCAGTATGGACATTTTAACGATATTAATTCTTCCTATCCATGAGCATAGTATGTGATTCCATCTATTTGTATCTTCTCTAACTTCTCTCATCAATGTCTTATAATTTTCTGAGCACAGATCTTTTACTTCTTTGGTTAAATTTATTCCCAGGTATTCTATAGTCATTGAAGTAATTTTAAATGGGATTGTTTTCTTAATTTCCCCTTCTGATATTATATTATTGGTACATACAAATGCAACTGATTTGTGAATATTAATTTTGTATCCTGCTACTTCACTAAATTCATTTATCAGTTTTAATAGTTTTTTGGTGGAGTCTTTATGGTTCTATTTATAGAGTATCATGTCATCTGCATATGATAATTTTACTTCCTCGTTACCAATTTGGGTGCCTTTTATTTCTTTTTCTTGTCTGAGTGCTGTGGCTAGAACTTCCAGCACTATGTTGAATAGAAGTGGAGAAAGTGGGCAACCTTGCCTTGTTCCTGATCTTAAGGGGAATGGTTTTAGCTTTTCCCCATTGAGTATGATGTTAGCTGTGGGTTTATCATATATAGCCTTTATTATGTTAAGATATGGTCCCTCTATTCCCACTTTGTTCAGAGTTTTATCATTAATGGCTGCTGGATTTTGTCAAATGCTTTTTCTGCATCTATTGATATGATCATATGATTTTTATTTTTCGTTTTGTTAATGTGGTGTATCACATTAATTGATTTGCGGATGTTGAACCACCCTTGCATACCAGGAATGAATCCCACTTGATCATGGTGTATGGTCTTTTTAATGTATTGCCGAATTCTGTTTGCTAATATTTGTTGAGGATTTTTGCATCTATGTTCATAAGGAATATCGGCCTGTGGTGTTCTTTTTTGGTAATGTCTTTGTCTGATTTTGGGATCAGGGTAATAGTGGCCTCGTAAAAAGTGTTTGGGAGGCTTCCCCTTCTGGACTTTTTTGAATAGCATGAGGAGAATAGGTGATAATTCTTTTTTGAATGTTTTGTAAAATTCACCTGTAAAGCCATCCAGTCCAGGGCTTTTGTTTGTTGGGAGCTTGTGGATTACTGATTCAATTTCCTTGGTAGTAATTAGTCTATTCAGGTTTTCCGTTTTGTCTTGAGTTAGCCTTGAAAGGTTGTATGATTCTAAAAAATAGTCTAAAAATTGTCCATTTCTTCCAGATTGTCTAATTTGTTGGCATATAGTTGCTCATAGTAATTTCTTAAATTTTTTTTGTATTTCTGCGATATCTGTTGTCACTTCTCCTCCCTCATTTCTAATTTTATTAATTTGAGTCCTCTTTTTTGTTTTGATGACTCAGGCTAAAGGTTTGTCAATTTATCTTCTCGAAAAACCATCACTTGAATTCATTGATATTTTGCTTTTTTTTTTTTTTTTTTTTTTGGTCTCTATTTAATTTATTTCCACTCTGATCTTTATTATCTCGTTCCTCGTACTCCCTTTGGGCTTATTTTTCTGTTCTTTTTCCAGATGCCTTAAGAGTAAGGATAGACTATTGATTTGTGACTTTTCTTGTTTCTTTAGGTAGGCCTCCATTGCTATGAATTTCCCTCTTAGGACTGCTTTTGCTGCATCCCATAGATTTTGGGTCGCCGTTTATTCATTTTCGTTTGTCTCAAGATATCTTTTGATTTCTTCCTTGATCTCATGTTTCATCCACTCATTATTTTGTAACATGTTCTGTTATTCAGCCTCCATGAATCTATGTGTCTTCCATTTTTTTTCCTGTAGTTGATTTCTAATTCCATAGCACTGTAGTCAGAGAAGACAACTGGTATGATTTCAGTTTTCTTAAATTTATCAAGACTTGTTTTGTGGCCTAACACGAGGTCTATCTTGGAAAATGTTCCATGTGAACATGAGAAGAATGTGTATTCTGCAGCTTTGGCATGAAATGCTCTGAGACTATTGACTAAACCGAACTTGTCCAATGTGTCATTTAAGGCCGTTGTATCCATATTGATTTTCTGTCTGGAAGACCTGTTCCATGTTATCAGAGTGTGTTGAGATCCCCTACAATTATAGTGTTACTGTTGATCTCTGTCTTTATGTCAGTCAATATCTGTTTTATATATTTAGGTGCTCCTATGGTGGGTGCATAGCTGTTTACTAGGATTATGTCCTCTTGTAGGGTTGATCCCTTTATTATTATATAGTGCCCATCTTTGCCTTTCAAATATTCTTCATTCTTTTTTTTAATTTTATTTTTTTAATTTATTGGGATGACAATAGTTAGTAAAATTACATAGAATTCAGTTGTACAATTCTGTATTACATCATCTATAAATCCCATTGTGTGTTCACCACCCAGAGTCAGTTCTTCTTCCATCACCATATATTTGATCCCCTTACCCTCATCTCCCACCCCCCCTTACCCTCTGGTAACCAATAAACTATTGTCTGTGTCTATGAGTTTCTGTTTCTCATTTGTTTGTCTTGTTCTTTTGTTGTTTTTGGTTTATATACCACATATGAGTGAAATCACATGGTTCTCTGCTTTTTCTGTCTGACTTATTTCGCTCAGCATTACACTCTCAAGATCCATCCATGTTGTCACAAATGTTCCTATATCATCTTTTCTTACCACCGAATAGAATTCCATTGTGTATATATATCACAACTTCTTTATCCAGTCATCTATCGAAGGACATTTTGGTTGTTTCTATGTCTTGGACACCATAAAGAAAGCTGCAATGAACATTGGAGCACACGTGTCTTTATCGATAAATGTTTTCAGATTTTTTGGGTAGACACCCAGGAGAGGAATTGCTGGGTCATATGGTAATTCTATCCGTAATTTTTTGAGGAACCTCCACACTGCCTTCCATAACGGCTGCACCAGTCGGCATTCCAACCAACAGTGTATCAGGGTTCCTTTTTCTCCACAGCCTCTCCAACACTTGTTACTATTTGTCTTGTTGATCATAGCCATTCTGATTGGGGTGAGGTGGTATCTCATTGTGGTTTTTATTTGCAATTCTCTGATGATTAGTGATGTTGAGCATTTTTTCATACGTCTATTTGCCATTTATATGTCCTCTTTGGAGAAATGTCTCTTCAGGTCCTCTGCCCATTTTTCAATTGGGTTGTTTGTTTTTTGTTGTTGAGTTTTATGAGTTCCTTGTATATTTTGGATATTAGCCCCTTATCGGAGGCACTGTTTGCAAAAATCTTCTCCCATTCAGTTGGTGGCCTCTTTATTTTGTCGATGGTTTCTTTTGCTGTGCAGAAGTTTTTAAGTTTCATATAGTTCCATTCGTTTATTTTAGCTTTTACTTCCATTGCTTTTGGAGTCAAATTCATAAAATGCTCTTTGAACCCAAGGTCCATAAGTTTAGTATCTATGTTTTCTTCTATGCAGTTTATTGTGTCAGGTCTTATGCTTAAGTCTTCGATCCATTCTGAATTAATTTTGGTACATGGCGACTAATAGCAGTCCAGTTTCATTCTTTTCCACGTGGTTATCCAATTCTCCCAGCACCATTTATTGAAGAGACTGTCTCTCCTCCATTGTATGTTTTTAGTTTCTTTGTCAAAAATTATCTGTCCATATTTATGTGGTTTATTTCTGGGTTCTCAATTCTAATCCATTAGTCTATGTGTCGTTTTTTTCTGCCAATACCATGCTGTTTTGATTATTGTAGCCCTGTAATACAAGCCAAAGTCAGGAAGTGTGATACCTCCATTATTGTTCTTTTTTCTTAAGATTGCTTTGGCTATTCAGCGTCTTTTGTGGTTCCAAACAAATCTGATGATTTTTTGTTCTATTTCTTTAAAATTGCCATTGGGATTTTGATGGGGATTGCATTGAATCTGTATATTGCTTTGGGTAATATGGCCATTTTAACTATGTTGATTCTTCCAATCCATGAGCAAGGAATGTCTTTCCATTTCTTTGTGTCTTCTTCAATTTCTTTCAAAAATGTCTTATAGTTTTCAGCATATAGGTCTTTCACATCCTTGGTTAAGTTTATTCCTAGGTATTTTATTCTTTTTGCTGCAATTGCAAAAGGAATTGTTTTTTGTATTTCTTTTTCTGAGATTTCATTGTTAGTATATAGGAAGGCAAAGGACTTTTGTGCGTTGATTTTGTAGCCGGCAACTTTACTGTATTCGTTGATTGTTTCTAATAGCTTTTTGGTGGAGTCTTTAGGGTTTTCTATATATAGCATCATGTCATCTGCAAAGAGTGATAATTTAACTTCTTCATTCCCAATTTGGATGCCTTTTATTTCTTTCTCTTGCCTGATTGCTCTGGCAAGGACTTCCAACACTATGTTGAAAAGCAGAGGTGATAGGGGACATCCCTGTCGTGTTCCTGAACGTAGAGCAAAGGGCTTCAGTTTTTCTCCATTAATTATGAGATTAGCAGAGGGTTTGTCATATATGGCCTTTATTATGTTAAGGTATTTTCCTTCAATACCCATTTTATTAAGTGTTTTAATCATAAATGGATGTTGTATCTTGTCAAATGCTTTTTCTGCATCAATTGATATAATCATATGATTTTTGTCCTTTATTTTGTTTATGTGATGTATCACATGATGGATTTGCGTATGTTGAACCATCCTTGTGCCCCGGGGATGAACCCCACTTGGTCGTGATGAATAATCTTTTTAATGCATTGTTGTATTCGATTTGCTAGAATTTTATTTAGGATTTTTGCATCGGTATTCATTAGAGATGTTGGTCTGTAGTTTTCTTTTTTTGTGCTGTCCTTACCAGGTTTTGGTATCACAGTAATGTTGGCCTCATAAAATGAGTTAGGGAGTACTGTCTCTTCTTCAATTTTTTGGAATAGTTTGTGCAGGATTGGTATTAGATCCTCTTTGAAGGTTTGGTAGAATTCACTAGTGAAGCCATCTGGTCCCGGACTTTTGCCTTTGGGAAGGTTTTGGATGACTGATTCAATTTCGTTACTGGTGATCGGTCTGTTTAGATATTCCAGTTCTTCATGGTTCAGCCTTGGAAGGCTATATGTTTCTAAGAACTTGTCCATTTCTTCTAGGTTGTTGAATTTGGTGGCATATAGTCCTTCATAGTATTCTTGGATGATCCTTTGTATTTCTGTGGTGTCCATGATAACTTCCCCTTTTACGTTTCTGATTTTGTTAATCAGTGTCTTCTCTCTTTTTATCTTAGTAAGTCTAGCCAAGGGTTTGTCAATTTTGTTAATCTTTTCAAAGAACCAGCTCTTTGTCATATTAATTTTTTCTATTGTCTTTTTGTTCTCTATTTCATTTAGTTCTGCTCTAATTTTTGTTATTTCCTTTCTTCTGCTGACCTTGGGTTTTACTTGTTCTTCTTTTTCTAGTTCTTTAAGGTGTAACATGAGGTTATTTATTTAGGAGTTTTCTTGTTTCTTGAGATAGGCCTGTAATGAGATAAATTTCCCTCTTAAAACTGCTTTCGCTGCATCCCAAAAGTTTTGGTAGGATGTATTTTCATTGTCATTTGTTTCAATGTATCTTTTGATCTCTCCTCTAATTTCTTCTTTGACCCAGTCCTTCTTTAAAAGTATGTTGTTTAGTCTCCATGTATTTGTGTTTTTTCCCGCTTTCTTTTTACAGTCGATATCCAATTTCAAAGCCTTGTGATCAGAGAATATGCATGGTATGATTTCAATCTTAAATTTGTTGAGACAGATTTTATGTCCCAATATATGGCCTATCCTTGAGAATGTTACATGTACACTAGAAAAGAATGTATAGTCTGATGTTTTAGGATGAAGTGCTCTATAAATGTCAATTATGTCCATTTCATCTAATGTGTCATTTAGGGCTACTATTTCGTTATTTATTTTCTGTTTGGATGATCTGTCCATAGCTGTCAATGATGTATTTAAGTCCCCTAGTATAATTGTGTTTTGGTCAATTTCTCCCTTTAGTTCTGTTAGTAGTTGCTTGGTGTATTTCGGTGCTCCCTGATTGGGGGCATAAATATTGATGACTGTTATGTCTTCTGGTTGTATAGTCCCCTTCACCATTATGAAATGTCCATCTTTGTCTCTTGTTATCTTTTTCACCTTGAAGTCTGTTTCATCTGATATCATTATGGCTACACCTGATTTTCTCTGGGTACCATTTGCTTGGAGTGTCAATTTCCACCCTTTCACTTTGAGTCTATGCTTGTCCTTGTAGCTGAGATGTGTCTCTTGGAGACAGCATATGGTTGGGTTTAGTTTTTTGATCCAATCTGCTACTCTGTGCCTTTTTATTGGTGAGTTCAGTCCATTTACATTTAGAGTAATTATTGATATGTGAGGATTTCCTGTCATTCTATCCTTAGTTTTCTGGTAAGGTTGTGTCTCCATTGTTTCTTTGTCTTTTTGTTGTTGTCTATTATTTCTGTGTGGTGGTATTCTATGATGTTTCCCTCTGTTTCTTTTTTTATTTCAGTATGTATTTCAATTCTGGATTTATTTTGAGTGGTTACCCTTAAGTTTATGTAAAAGAAAGTTTGATATTTAGAGTATTCCATTTTCTTCAGCACGCTTACTTTCTCCATTCCCATATTCCGGTTCAGGCCTTTACTCTCCCCCTTTTTGAGTTTTGTTTGCCACAGATTGTCCCTGTTGATGGTGGTCGAATGGCCTCCTTTAGTATTTCTTGTAGTGCAGGTCGTGTATTAGAAAATTCCCTCAGCTTCTGTATGTCTGGAAAGGTCTTTATTCCTCCTTCATATCTAAAGGATATCTTTGCTGGATATATTATTCTTGGCTCATGGTTTCTCTCTTTCAATAGTTTGAATATTTGGTTCCACTCCCTCCTGGCTTGTAGAGTTTCTGCTGAAAAATCTGATGATAATCTAATGGGCTTTCCTTTGTAAGTTACCGTCTTCTTTTCCCTGGCTGCCTTGAGGATTCTTTCTTTGTCGTTGATTTTAGACATCTTCAATACAATGTGCCTTGGAGAAGGTCTGTTGGGATTGAGGTAACTAGGTGTTCTATTTGCTTCTTGGATTCGAGGGTCCAGTTCTGTCCACAAATTTGGGAAGTTCTCATCGACAATTTGTTTGAATATATTCTCTGTTCCCTTCTCTCTTTCTTCTCCTTCTGGTATGCCCATTATTCTTATATTGCTCTTTCTGATGGAGTCAGAAAGTTCTTGTAGAGTTCTTTCATTTCTTTTAAGTCTCAAGTCTCTTTCTTCTTCTATTTGTGTCATTTCCAGGTTTCTATCTTCGATGTCACTGATTCTTTGCTCCATCTGGTCAACTCTACTACCTAAGCTGGTTATTTCATTCTTAATTTCTTCTATTGAGTTCTTAATCTCCAGAAATTCTATTTGGTTCTTTTTTAAGATTTCAATCTCTTTCGTAAAATGTTCATGCTGTTCTTTGATTGAGTTTCTGAGTTCTTTTAACTGCCTATCTGTGTTTTCTTTTATCTCGTTGAGTTTTTTCAGAACTGCAATCTTGAATTCTCTGTCATTTAAGTCACATATTTCTGTATCTTTAAGTGCCTTCTCTGGAGATTTTTCACTTTCTTTCTGAGCTATCTTGTTGCCTTGGTTATTCATGGGGATTACTGGTTTACTATTTCTCTTCCTAGACATCTACAGGAGTGACTTCTGCAACAGGTTGATAGATAGCGGTCTTTCTTTTGTTTGCCAGTACTTGTTGGTAGAATGTTTTATTATTTCTCCAACTGCAACTTATTTTTCTTCTCCCACACAGTAGTGCTATGTTTTCTCTGCACTATTCCAACTTCTCACGCAATGGGGGCATTCCCTGGGAGACGGGCTTCTCCTCTGTTAATAGTTCGTCTAGGTCACAGGGCGCAGTGTCCCGGTGGGTATGCGGAGAGCTTTTGATGTTCGAAAGCTCTTCCAGCTGCTGATTCAGAGCCCGTATATTTCAGCAGTTCTGTTTACTCCTGCAGGGATCCGCCCAGATAGGTGGGGTCAGGGGCGGGGTGAGTTGTGAGAGGTGGCCCAGAGCAATGGCGGCGACTACCACCACCGCCGGTCGTGCTTCCACTGCTCTCTCCCCTTTGCCGGAACTAGTTAGGCTGTGAATTTGTGTTTGCGGTCCACAGATCTCAAAACAGCAAATTTTCTGTTGTTTTGATCTGACACTGCTACTGTTTCGCTTCTAGCACCGGGCAGGTGGGGGCGGGGCGAGCTCTGGGAGGGGACGGAGGGGGCGGCTAGTCTCAGTGCCTAAGGCTCCGTTCTCTGCTCGGCAGTGCGGGCTTAAACCACCGTTTTCAGCCTTTTTCCCTCAGTCTTTTCTCTGAGGTCTCTGCCGTGAGCGTTGGGTTCAGCCGTGTTATATGCTGTCCCCTCAGCCCTGTGGAGCCCTGGCGGAGCCCTAGCAGTCCGATCTCCCGCAGCTGCGGTAGCTCCGGGAAGCAGCGAGCTCGGTGCACTGAGCTAGGTCTGAGTCCTGCGCCTGCGCGGTTCCGTCTCCGCGCCCTTCTCCCTTTCCTCCTCCCTCCTCTCGCATGAATCTCCCACCTGTAGGTGATTTCAGTCGGTAGTGGGCCTCTTCGTGTTGCTTGTCTGCTGTGCAGGGAGTCCTTTGTGGAGTTTTTGTTGTTCGATTCTTTGTAAATTCCAGGGGAGCTTTACAGAGGCTCACCTCACTCCGCCATTTTTCCGGAAGTCCCTGATTTTTTTTAATTAGTGTCTTCTCTCTTTTTATCTTAGTCTAGCCAAGGGTTTGTCAATTTTGTCAATCTTTTCAAAGAACCAGCTCTTTGTCACATTAATTTTTTCTATCCTCTTTTTGTTCTCTATTTCATTTAGTTCTGCTCCGATTTTTGTTATTTCCTTTCTTCTGCTGACCTTGGGTTTCACTTCTTCGTCTTTTTCTAGTTCTTTAAGGTGTAACATGAGGTTATTTATTTGGGAGTTTTCTTGTTTCTTGAGATAAGCCTGTAATGAGATAAATTTCTATCTTAAAACTACTTTCGCTGCATCCCAAAAATTTTGGTAGGATGCATTTTCATTGTCATTCGTTTCTATGTATCTTTTGATCTCTCCTCTAACTTCTTCTTTGACCCAGTTCTTCTTTAAAAGTATGTTGTTTTTCTCCATGTATTTGTGTTTTTTCCTGCTTTCTTTTTGCAGTTCATACCCAATTTCAAAGCCTTGTGATCAGAGAATATGCTTGGTATAATTTCAATCTTCTTAAATTTGCTGAGGCTGATTTTATGTCCCAATATATGGTCTATCCTTGAGAATGTTCCGTGTACACTCGAAAAGAATGTATAGTCTGATGTTTTAGGATGAAGTGTTCTATAAATGTCAATTATGTCCATTTCATCTAATGTGTCATTTAGGGCTGCTATTTCGTTATTTATTTTCTGTTTGGATGATCTATCCATAGCGGTCAATGATGTATTTAAGTCCCCTAGTATAATTGTGTTTTGGTCAATTTCTCCCTTTAGTTCTGTTAGTAGTTGCTTGGTATATTTCGGTTCTCCTAGATTGGGGGCATAAATATTGATGACTGTTATGTCTTCTGGTTGTACAGTCCCCTTCACCATTATGAAATGTCCATCTTTGTCTCTTGTTATCTTTTTCACCTTGAAGTCTGTTTCATCTGATATCACTATGGCTACACCTGATTTTCTCTGGGTACCATTTGCTTGGAATGTCAATTTCCACCCTTTCACTTTGAGTCTATGCTTGTCCTTTTAGCTGAGATGTGTCTCTTGGAGACAGCATATGGTTGGGTTTAGTTTTTTGATCCAATCTGCTACTCTGTGCCTTTTTATTGGTGAGTTCAGTCCATTTACATTTCAGGTGATTATTGATATGTGAGGATTTCCTGTCATTCTATCTTTAGTTTTCTGGTAAGGCTGTGTCTCCATTGTTACTTTGTATTTTTGTTGTTGTCTATTATTTCTGTGTGGTGGTATTCTATGATGTTTCCCTCTGTTTCTTCTTTTATTACAGTATATATATCAGTTCTGGATTTCTTTTGAGTGGTTACCCTTAAGTTTATGTAAAAGAAAGTTTGATATTTAGAGTATTCCATTTTCTTCAGCACGCTTACTTTCTCCATTCCCGTATTCTGGTTCAGGCCTTTACTCTCCCCTTTTTTATGTTTTGGTTGCCACAAATTGCCCCTGTTGATGGTGGTCGAATAGCCTCCTTTAGTATTTCTTGTAGTGCAGGTCGTGTATTAGAAAATTCCCTCAGCTTCTGTATGTCTGGAAAGGTCTTTATTCCTCCTTCATATCTAAAAGATATCTTTGCTGGATATATTATTATTGGCTCATAATTTCTCTCTTTCAATAGTTTGAATATTTGGTTCCGGTCCCTCCTGGCTTGTAGAGTTTCTGCTGAAAAAATCTGATGGTAATCTAATGGGCTTTCCTTTGTAGGTTACCATCTTATTTTCCCTGGCTGCTTTGAGGATTCTTTCTTTGTCGTTGATTTTAGACAGCTTCAATACAATGTGCCTTGGAGAAGACCTGTTGGGTTTGAGGTAATTAGGTGTTCTATTTGCTTCTTGGATTCGAGTGTCCAGTTCTGTCCACAAGTTTGGGAAGTTCTCATCGACCATTTGTTTGAATATATTCTCTGTTCCCTTCTCTCTTTCTTCTCCTTCTGGTATGCCCATTATTCTTATATTGCTCTTTCTGATGGAGTCAGAAAGTTCTTGTAGAGTTCTTTCATTTCTTTGAAGTCTCAAGTCTCTGTCTTCTTCCATCCGTGTCATTTCCAGGTTTCTATCTTCGATGTCACTGAGTCTTTCCTCCATCTGGTCAACTCTACTATCTAAGCTGGTTATTTCGTTCTTAATTTCTTCTATTGAGTTCTTAATCTCCAGAAATTCTATTTGGTTCTTTTTTAAAATTTCAATCTTTTTCGTAAAATGCTTATATTGTTCTTTGATTGTGTTTCTTAGTTTATTTAACTGCCTATCTGTGTTTTCTTGCATTTTGTTGAATTTTTTCAGAACTGCAATCTTGAATTCTCTGTCATTTAAGTCATATATTTCTGTATCTTTAAGTGCCTTTTCTGTAGATTTTTCACTTTCTTTCTGAGCTATCTTGTTGCCTTGGTTATTCATGGCGATTACTGATTTACTATTTCTCTTCCTAAACATCTGCAGGAGTGGCTTCTGCAACAGGTTGATATGAAGCGGTCTTTCTTTTGTTTTCCAGTACTTGTTGGTAGAATGTTTTATTTTTTCTCCAACTGCAGCTTATTTTTCTTCTCCCACACATTAGTGCTATGTTTTCTCTGCACTATTCCTGCTTCTCACACAATGGGAGGATTCCCTGGGAGACGGGCTTCTCCTCTGTTAATAGTTCGTCTAGGTCACAGGGCGCAGTGTCCGGTGGTTATGTGGAGAACTTTTGATGTTCCAAAGCTCTTCCAGCTCCATATTCAGAGCCCATGTGTTTCAGCAGTTCTGTTTACTCCTGCAGGGATCCGACCAGATAGGTAGGGCCAGGGGCAGGGTGAGTTGTGAGAAGTGGCCCAGAGCAATGGCAGCAACCACCACCACAGCCGGTCCTGCTTCCACAGCTCCCTCCCCTTTGCTGGAACTAGTTGGGCTGAGAATTTGTGTCTGCGATCCACAGTTCTCAGAACAGCAAATATTCTGTTCTTTTGATCTGACACTGCTACTGTTCAGCTTCTAGCACCGAGCAGGTGGGGGCGGGGCGAGCTCTAGGAGAGTAGGTAGTGGGCGGCTAGTCTCAGTGCCTAAGGCTTCCGTTGTCTGTTCGGCAGTGAGGGCTTAAACCACCGTTTTCAGCCTTTTTCCCTCAGTCTTTTCTCCGAGGTTTCTGCCGTGAGCGTTGGGTTCAGCCATGTTATATGCTGTCCCCTCAGTCCTGTGGGCCATAAGCAGAGCCCTAGCAGTCCGAGTTCTTCCCTTTCCCGCAGCTGCGGGAGCTCCGGGAAGTAGCGAGCTCGGCGCACTGAGCTAGGTCTCCGTCCTGCGCCCACTGGGCTCCGTCTCTGCACTTCTCCCTTCCCTCCTCCCCTGCTCATGCAATTCTCCCACCTGTAGGTGATTTCGGTAGTGGGCCTCTTCATCTTGCCTGTCTGCTGTGCTGGGAGTCCTTTGTGGAGTTTTTGTTGTTCGATTCGTTGTAAATTCCAGGGGAGCTTTCAGAGGCTCATCTCACGCTGCCATTTTTCCTCCTCTGAGCCACATATTCTTCATTTTAAAGTCTATTTTGTCAGAAATAAGTATTGCAACTCCAGCTTTTTTTCTTATTTCCATTTGCATGAAATATCTTACTCCAACCCTTCATTTTCAACTTGTGTGTGTCTTTTGATCTAAGGTGAGTCTCGTGTATACAGCATATACAAGGGTCTTGCTTTCTTATCCACTCAGCCACCCTATGTCTCTTGATTGGAGCATTTAATCCGTTTACATTTAAAGTGATTATTGATAGGGACATAGTTATTGCCATTTTTTTTTTATTTGTAGTTAGATTGTTTTCACCTTTCTTCTGTTTACAGAAGCCCTTTAATATTTCTTGCAATGCTGGCTTGGTGGTAATGAATTCCTGTAGCTTATTCTTTTCTGGGAAGCTCTTTATATCTCCTTCAATTTTGAATGATAGCCTTGCTGGATAAAGCAATCTAGGTTGTAGGCCTTTGTTGTCAATCACTTTGAGTACCTCCTGCCACTCCCTCCTGGCCTTCAATGTTTCTGTAGACAAGTCATTTGATAGTCTTATGGGAGTTCCCTTGTATGTAACCCTCTGTCTTTCTCTTGCTGCTTTTAGGATTCTCTCTTTGTCTTTAACCTTTGCCATTTTAACTATAATGTGTCTTGGTGTGAACCTGTTTGATTTTATCCTGGTTGGAACTCTCTGTACTTCCTGGGCTTGTATGTCAGTTTCCTGCACCAGGTTAGGGAAGTTTTCGGACATTATTACTTCAAATATGTTCTCGATCCCTTGCTTCCTCTCTTCACCTTCTGGTATTCCTATGATGCACATGTTGTTGCGCTTGTTGTTATCCCAGAGGTCTCTTAAACCATCTTCATTGCTTTTTTTATTTATTGTTTTTCTTTTTGTTGTTCCGTTTGGGTGATCTCTGCTAACTTGTCTTCTAAGGTGCTGATTCGATCCTCTGCCTCATCTAACCTGCTGGTAATTCCTTCAAGTGTGTTCTTTGTTTCAGTTATTGTATTCTTTAGTTCTACCTGGTTGTTCATTATGATTTCTCTGTCCTTCTTTATGTCATCACTAAGCTCCTTAAACATTCTTATCGTCAGTGTTCTGAACTCTGTCTCTGACAGGTTGGTTACCTCTATTTCATTTGGTTCTAATTCTGGAGGTTTCTTCTGTTCTTTTATTTGGGACGTGTTTCTTTGTTTCCCCATTCTGTGTTTTCTTCGATGTATTAGGTAGATCCCCCAGGGTTCTTGGTTTTTGCTGTGTTATCTTATGTAGTATGTGTCCTTCATATTTCAGTTGTACCACTTCCTTCTTCTCCTGTGTGTGTGCTCCAAAGGTGACTTTTGCATTGTGTATATTGTCCTGTTAAAGTTGATCATTAATTGCTTTTGGCTTGTCGGTAGTGGGGATTGACTCCTAGGCTGACTAGTTGTGAGACTTGGGTCTGCCCACAGCGGGATGTTTTGCTGGGTGAGGGTTGATCGCTCAAATGAGGCTTGGCCCCTATGGGCTCTTGTCCCTGTAGAGAAGTCCCTCTGGGTGTGTGTTCCTTGTAGGTCAAATCCGATAACACTCTGGTTTGGTCTGGAGTTGGCCTCTGGGTGTGTTGAATCTTGTACCTCTTGAGCTGGGCCCTGGAGTAGGGCAATTTCAGAACAATGCAAATAACCAAGCATAACAACAACAACAACAAAGAAAAAACCAAACACACTCACATGCAAAAACAACCGATAACCCATAACCCACACTCAACACAGGCAAAAATGTTAAAAATACAAAAAAAACACACCAAAAAAACAAAAAACCCAGTGCCAGTCTTGACTTAAGCCCACCAAACAATCTCCAGGTTGTCCTCTGTTGTACAGAGTCCTCTGTGTCTTGTGCAGGCAGAGCCGGCCACCTGGTGCCCAGAGTGACCCTGTCATTGCAGTTCTAGATGAGTGGGGCTATGGGGTCTGGATAGTAGTTTTTACAAAGTCAGTGCAGTTTCTGCTCTTGCCTGCACATACATGCACTGAGAGTAACACAGCCAGCCCTGTGCCCAGGTCTCCTGAGTCTTAGGGCACTTCTTCCGTGTGTGTGTGTGTGTGTGTGTGTGTGTGTGTGTGTGTGTAGGGAGCAAGATTTCTGAGCTGTTGAAAGCACAGAGCTGTGTTTGCCACCTGCTGCTGTCCCCTGGGTGTGTCTCCACAGTTGTAATTGCCCTGTCGTAGGCATGCCAGAAAGGGCCTGGGCTGGGAATGGAGGGGTCTTCTCTCTCCCAGCCCAGCAGTGTCACATCTTCCCAGCCTCTTCCCAGGGTTAGAGCTGCAAGGCAGGTCTTCCCAGAGCCTGAGCACTAGGGCTCCTCTGTAATCTGACACTCCTCCTCAGTTCAGGGGCCAGCTTTACTCTCTGGAAGGGTAGGGGTAGGATTGGGAGTGTGAGGGTAGGGGCCCAGGTATGGTTTTTACATCCTTTGTCCAACCTAGGGCTCAGCTGGAGGTCTCAGCTGAGGTTACTACCTCAAATACTGGATACACTGCTCTCTGGGCAGGAGAGATCAGCTGTGGGATGCAGGAAAAGAGCCCACCTCCTGGCTTGTGGTCTCTGTTCTGTCCTGGGACCTCCTGCATCTCCACAGCCACGGATGCTGGCCGTGTCTCCACTCTGCTCTCTTCCCTCTTCCCCTGCTCGCCCAATTTGCCCACCTTCAAGTAATCCTCGTATGAGTCTCTTAGCTGTTCTGTGTGATGAGCAGAGAGTCCTTTGATGGGTTATAGATGTTCAATTTGTGGTAAGTTCTGGAGGAGAATTCAATCGCTGCTGCCATTTCTATGACATCACCCCTGTGGGGTTCTTGCTCTATCCAAATATGAACCCAAATAATCAACAAGGAAGTTTTAAAAATCTTTAAAATACTAGTGAGATGAATTCTTAGACTTCATTCAGATATATATGATATAAAGAAAATAAAATATAAGTACAATAACATATAACTAATTAGAGTAACATCTTTTGAACAAGATTTAATAATATGAGGAGGTGATCATGATACGCTATTAACTGAAAAAAAGAAGACAAACTATTCAGTTTTTATAAACACAGGGAAAAAAGATTAGTTGAAAATATTAACAAGGACTCTCTCTAGAAGTACAATTATGGAAGGCTTTTATTCTTTATTAATTTCTATATTTTCTAAAATGAACACACACGCCTTTTATAAACAAAAAAAAAAATCTATACGTGCATATATATCTACTTTGTTTTCTTCTCTTAAATCCTCTTTCCCAATTCTTACATTAGAATTTCCCTGTTGACTCCAGTGTGAATTTTCAATATTTTTTTTACACCTAAAGCAGAATTTATTACCCTTTAACTTTTCCGTCATGTAGAAGCTAACGTCTAAGAAATAGTTCAGCACACATGTCTTAGTTTCTCGTGTTTTCAATACAGGGTATTACGTATTTGGCATGTTTTCAAAGAACAGTGATGCACACATCATTTTCAAATTTCTTTCAGATTACTAAAATGTCTTTTGCTGAAAATCTCTGTTGATTTTAAAATAAAAAATAATGGGAAATTCCCCATTTGTCACTGGATTCTAGTAAGTAAAGTTCGTGAACCATGTTTAGAAGTACAAAACATCCTGCTGTATTGTTTTGAGATGAATTATATGGGGGAATCATTGGTTGATAACCTGATATAAATTTCAAGTGTACAATCTTACAACGCAGCTTCCGTATACTCCATTGTGTGCTCTGCACCCAATGTCTAGTTTCCATCCCTCACCCTATAGTTGACCTGTTCACACATTTTGTTCTCCCCCCACCCCCATTCCCCTCTGGTCACCACCATTCTGTTGTCTTTATCTATGAATTTCTCTTTGTTTTGCATCTTTGTTTCTTGCTTTCTCTTGTAATCTCACATGGAGTGAAATCACATGGCCCCTGTGCTATTTAGACTGACATATTTCACTTATCTTGGTGGAGAGGGGACTGGTGACAAGGGCCAGTCTCACAAAATAAGTATCAGAAAATTATAGCTAGTGAGTGGCAGAGCCTGAGGCTGCTGGCTGAATGCAGCCCTGACATGCCCAGTGCTGTCCGGTGAGCACCCACCCAGACTAAGGACTCATGGCTGGATGAGCCGCCAGGCTGAAGGTGGGAGCTTGTAGCACTAGGGCAAAGAGAGACTACCAGTGCGGCCACCACTTGGATGGTGAAAGAGGTCAGCGCATGGCAGACCAGGGTGGGTTCCCAGGAGACCGGTGGGTAATAGCAAGCTCTCAGGCAGAAGCCAGAGCTGGCTTACTGGGCCTGGCTGCTAACTGGGGCTCCAGAGGTACTGGGGGCTATGAAGAGTGAATATCCTGCCCCTCAGGTCTGGCCTGGGGTAAGGGTGGGGAGGAGGTGGTGCTATAAACTAGTGGGGGCTCCAGAAGGAGTCTAGTATTTCCAGGGCACCTGTAGTATGCTGGAGTCCTGACAAGTCAGCTCAAGTTCAGGACAAACAAATCCAAGGTTAGCTGTTGAATGAATTTCTCTGCCAGTGGCCTGGTAAAGTCTGTTATTACAAACCTCCATCCACCCATGCCACCTGAGACGAAGAAATTAATATTCAGAGAAGGCCCTGGAGTAGGGTTTGCTGAGTTCCTGGGGGACAGGCCTGGATGTTGCCTAAAATTGGGAGGTCAGGCAGTCACCATTTTGCGCTTCCTAGAGAGTCAACATGGTGACAAACACCAGGGGTTCTGTGGGGCAGCTGGCCACTTGGGGTTCCAATCTCACACCTGCCCTGACTGTCCAGGTCACCCTTATTCATGTTTCAGCTCCAAGTCTGCTGAGTGGCAAGTAAGTCCCCAAAACCTACTGTTTCTGCCTGCCCACACCCCCCTTGGAGCTTTCACTCACCCTGTGTCCTCAGTTTCCTCTTTTGCAAAATGGAACCGGTCGGGCACAAAGCAAGTAGACCCCAACGAGAGTGTTCTGTGATATCAGAGGCTAGTTGACATGCCCTTGGTTCCCCAGGGCTGCCTGGCTGGCAGGTGAGTTGTCCAATCAATGCTTCTTTGAGGGAGGACTAGCCCTTGTCGCCAGCATGGCGTGGGTTGTGGGGAGGGAGAAGGGTGGCGCAGGGTTAAGAAAAGACAGTAGCCATGAATAGAGTGCAAGCACAGGTCAAGGGGAACAGTCTCAGGGACTGAACCCCGTATCAGGCCAATGTGTAGTTTTTATTGGTAAACTTCTAAAGAGGTAATGATTGTTAATCTCAAGATCTGTGTGTTAGTAGCCTGCTGGCTGTCTTTCCGAAAGCTTCCATTGTGTTACAACATGAACTTTGCCTTCACACACACGCACATCTCCAAGGAATCCATTGAAGGGGAGGGACCGATATTATTCTATCGGGTCTCAGTTTGCTGAGACTTCCCCTCAAAGGAGCTTTTCCGATATCTCTCCATCCAGCCTCAGTTTGCTGAGGCACTCCCTTGTGAAATCCTGGGAAGAGCGCGGGGAAACAAACGGTTTGGCAGCTATAAGACAAGAAGCCCTCAATAAAAAATAGCTGTTGTCAGTGCTATTGATGCTGGCCTGTCAGCGACCTCCCTTTTCCCCACTCTCCCTTTGTGTTTTTTCATTACCCTGGAGCCACACTCCTTCCCGACACACGCATTCCATTTGTCTTCTGCTGTAAGCCCTGACCACTAACCTTCTGTCCCTTCAAACTCTCCCTACCAAAATACCAAATTCCCTTGTTGCTCCCAGTCCCCTTAAACCCACCCATTTCTTCTCTTCCCTCTCCCACTTTCCCACATTCTTCATCACCACCCCAGCCTTACCCAGAATCCAGAACCCAACTATTTCACCCTTTTCCAGCTCATTCTCCCCTCTCCTATCCTCACCTTGAATAACCCCCACCTACACAGCAGGCTGCTGTGCCCCCAGCTCTGGGTCCTTTGCTCCTCTCAAGCCCACCACCCAGCCAGGCAGGGACAGCAGGGGAGTGAGTTCCTGGGGCTTGTGGTTTTGTGGTTCTTTTTAAAAGTGGCCTATGGCTCAGGAAGTGCATATGCTGTGCACACTTCTCCCCAGCCATGCTGCCAGGCATACTCCCTCACTTCCTGAGTCAAAGCCAGTCAGAAGGCTGAGGAGACTGACCAAGGTCCAGGCACACAGGGCACTCAAGAGAAAGGCATGGTCGTGCAAGGAAAGGTTGGCTGGGATGTTTGAGGGTCTTTCTGTGTCGGCGTTAAACTGGGACAGCCAAGGCCATCCTAACTTGGATTGTCCTGCTGCAGACGTTGTGTTGAGCCATGTCCCTAAGTGTGTGGGCACTGAGTTCATGTGAGCGCCTGGCTGTGTTTGTTTGTTTTCTGTTGGGGGGGGTGGGAGGGGAGGGCTGTTGTGTGGATGTGTGTGTGTGAGAGGCATGTATGTAGACATACAAGCATGTGTAAATGCGTGTGTGTCTGCATGTGTGTGACTGTCCGAAAATGTCCCTGAGTGCCTGGGTGTGTTTGATTATATGGGGGTGTCATGTGTCTGCTGAAGTGTAAGTGTAAATCGGCATGTGTGCGTCAAGTGTCTGCTGTGCGTACCAATGTCTGGATGAGTGTGTGAAAATTTCATTTTTCCCCACAGAGTTCTGTAAATCTTTTTTTGGGCATTGGTGTGGGGGTTGGATGGAAATGGTAAGGCGAATACAGTCAATAATATTGTGATAGAACGCATGGTGACAGATGGTTACTAGATTAAGTGTGGTTATCACATTGTAAGGTATGTAAGCGTCAGATCACTATATTGTGCTCCTGAAACTAATGTAATGTTGCACACCGGCTATACTTAAAGTACACGGATTTAAAAAACATAAAAGAAATCAAACGAATGAAATCAACAAAAGAAACCTCTGCAAAAAAGACCGTGTGAGCTTCATGCGCTGCATCCCTATGGCCATCAGGGGGCGCACAGCCAGTTATTGCTGGACTGCTTTGAGAGCACGCTTGGTGGCCTGCACGGGTTAAGGGCAGAATCCATCCACATGATGAGGAGACCTTCCCGTCCTCAGGAGGAGGAAGCCCCGCCCATGCTTTGGGAGACTTGGAATCCTAGTCCACCTAAGGGACAAGCTTGAAACTACAGAATATCACACTGAGGGCTAAGTGATTTCATTATGGAAGGAAGGAAGGAACTTTTAAACTCTGAAACAAAGTAAAACACACAATTCATTAAAAACCTCAAAAAGGATTTCTTCCAGGATATTGCAGACCTGTGTGTCATGTTAGGACAAGGTGATGAAGTGTCTACTGTGGGTCGCATGTGTGGTCATCAGTGACTGACGTCAGCCTTTTACCTTTTCTCTAAAGCATCCCATGAAATATTATACTAGGCTTCTTGTTGATCCAAACAGCAGCTCTTTCTAACTGAACTCTGCCAAAGTCCTCAGAACTGTTTCTGAGACAACCACCCCCAGCCCCTGTGAGCACAGCATGGTGGACCCTCTGTCTTAGGATGCAGTGGTCCCCAAAACCTGACTGGGTTATGATGAAATCATAGATTGCAGGGAAGAAGGAGAGTGCCAAACCTGTTTTTCTGAATTGTTTTTCACCAGGATATGAGGAGACAGGTCTGGGCCCCAGGGCAGTGTGATGCCCAGAGCTCCTCAATGGAAATGAAGGAAAGCAGTGAGGACAAGGGAAGGCCAGGCTGCTCTCATCACAGGGACCCAAAGGACAAGGTCTAATCACTGTGATTTCTTTACGAATGCCTCCTTTCTGCTCTGGCTGTGCCCTTGTCTGGCACACCATCCTGGCTCAGGCTCCGTGGTGATTTCACAGGCTGAGGACTTACAGTGACAGTCGGAATCTACTGTTCCTTTCACAGTGATCACTTTTCCCTGTCGACAGCTGAGCCCATAGCCCATGGACTTGCTCCAGTTTCATCTGTCCCTCAGCTCAACGTAGAAGAAGGGCTTTGTCTCTTTGTTGGGCAGACCCTGCCATGTGGATCTGTCTGATGTGTTTCTTCATACTCCTGCCACCTTTACATACTCCATATGTAATATGCAATATGCAATATGACTCCATATGCAATATGACTTTTGGGAACTCTCTTGGATACCTGAAGCCAGGTGTCTATAGAGAGGGGGACTTGGTAATGGGTGGGTTTTTCCCCCTTTATCCCTTGAACCAGGAATCAGACCTCCTCTGGATGTCCTTTGTGCTCAAGCCAAAACAAGAGGTGACACTGAATATGTCACTTCGTGTGTGTGTGTGTGTGTGTGTGTGTTTGTGTGTGTTGGTGTATTTTTCACCGTTTGTGTGGGTTTCTGTTTATTCTGCCTGATGATTATGTAAAGTGTGCACAGAAACGCCACAAATGCAGATGAATAAATAGTGAATTCCTGTCCCTTCTTTTTTCCTTTTTTTCTCAATACTTTCAAGAAAGAAGAGAGCAATTAACATCTCTTGTTGTCTATTCAATTGGCCTCATCCCCATCTCCTGTCCCTGGAGGGCTTAGAATGAGAGAGGCTATTGGGACCCTATCCCCTCTTACTACTGGGACCCAGAGATCAGGTCAGAGGAGCATCCCAAAACACTGATCCCCTTGGCCTGGTGTGTCAGCAAGGGCTCAGTCTGGCGTCCTCTGCTGACAGGGGCATTGTCAACATGAGCCTTGAGGAGAAGCGAGGGTTTTCTGAGCTCCACTACCCTAAAGAGAGCATGTTCACAAATTATCAGTAATTCACTCTGTTGGACTTGAGGCATCCATGAGAGTCAAAGGAAGAAAAGGAGATCCTCTTTCAGGAGGGGCTAATGCCTTTCTTTTTGACCATGGTTAATGATTTCACCAGAAAAATGCAGAAAGTCTATTATCAGGGTTTTAACCATGTGGCATATGTCTGAAAATGAATTAGCATATCGATGCTTAATGAGGGCTTTACCCGATACAGACTGTGTTCTGTGCATGTTTTGTGATTGCACTAGGGAGTATGCTTCTAAAACATTCAATTTATCAATGTTCCCATGTCCTCAGAAGAGGGTTAGGCAATTTGTTCCAAAGTGGACTTTCTGTCTTTAGCAGTTCCTTTGGGGTTAACACCTGTCATTTCAGCAGGTGCCCTTGCATTGCAGGGAGGTGTTAAAAGAGCTGCTTATCCCCCTTACCCTCTGGTAACCACTAAACTATTGTCTGTGTCTATGAGTTTGTGTTTCTCATTTGTTTGTCTTGTTCTTTTGTTGTGTTTGGTTTATAGGGGGTGGGGGGTGGGAGATGAGGATAAGGGGGATCAAATATATGGTGATGGAAGGAGAACTGACTCTGGGTGGTGAACACACAATGGGATTTATAGATGATGTAATACAGAATTGTACACCTGAAATCTATGTAATTTTACTAACAATTGTCACCCCAATAAATTTAAAAAATAAATTTTTAAAAAAAGAGCTGCTTATCTTTGCAGTAGAATTCAGCATTTTTCCACTCCTATCTGTGTGAGAACCTGTGTGTGTGTGTGTGTGTGCGCGTGCAATATGTGGCCCATCTAACTCTTTCATTTTGAGTTTCCTTCCCTCTTTGTCTCTTCCGCTAACATTAGCCAAACTATGAAATGGGGTTTATGACCATATTTTTTACAAAATCTCTGGCTTGGTGGCAGCTACTGATTATTGTCACCATATGATAGTTAGGGTGGCAGGAGGTGCATATCAAAGCAGGAAGAATCCTCTGATCTCAGGCACTCTGTGGGAAAAGTAAGAACCTGTCTTGTCCACAAGGTCAGTGAGTTAGAGACTTTAGCCCATATCACAAGTCTGGAGACAACATTTTGCACTCTGCCATCTGTCATTCACCCAGAAAGGTTTCTGGCCAATTCCATTCTGGACAGAAGAGGTCCGGGTATCATGTAGTTGTCAAGCCCTGGAATTTTCTATTCCCAGACTTGTGTAAATAACAATGTGGGTACACACTGTCAACTGTATTCTGTAATTGGGTCTCTTGTACCTAACAATAGGTCATCAACCTATAATGAAAGTTACATTTATGCTACCATTTCCATGCCTCCCAGGTGTCATTTCACATGTATATAACAAACCCTGCTTATGTATTATTGAACTTTGGGTATGTTACTAATTGTATGTGACTATAAGCAATACACAGATGATCACTCCTTTTTAACAAGCTTGCATAATTGGGGTAAAAAAAAAGAAAATTGGGGTAAAATTGTTGGATGGAGAGAAATGATGATTCATCAGCTTCCCGCACATGTTGCCAAGCATTTGTTGAGAAATCAGGCTGTATTCATCACACTGAAAAGAAACCCCGATGGAGTGATGTCATAGGAATGGTGGCAGCAAGGTGGTCTTCTCGAGTTCTCCTCCGGAACTTACCACAAATTGAACATCTATAACCCATCAAAGGACTCTCTGCTCATCACACAGAACAGCTAAGAGACTCGTAGGAGGATTACGTGAAGGTGGGCAAACTGGGCAAGCAGGGGAAGAGGGAAGAGAGCAGAGTGGAGACAAGGCCGCATACACAGCTGCAGAGATGCAGGGGGCCCCAGGACAGAATAGAGATCACAAAAGCCAGGAGGTGGGCTCTTTCCCTGCATCCCACAGCTGGTCTCTCCTGCCCAGAGAGCAGCATATCCAGTGTTTGAGGGAGTAACCTCAGCTGAGACCTCCAGCTGGGCGCTAGGTTGGACAAAGGACAGAAACACCATACCTAGACCCCTCCCTCAACTCTCCCAATCCTACCCCCGCCCTTCCAGAGACTCAAGCTGGCCCCTGAACTGAGGAATAGCGTCAGCTTAATGAGGAGCAGAAGCGCTCAGGATCTGGGAAGACCCAGCATGCAGCTGTGACCCAGGGAAGAGGCTGGGAAGAGTGTGACACTGCTGGGATGGGAGAGAGAAGACCCCTCCATCCCCAGCCCCCACTTTTTCTGGTCTGCCTTGGGCGGGGCAATTACAACTGCAGAGACACACCCAAGGGACAGCAGCAGGTGGCAGAGGCAGCTCTGGGCTTTCAGCAGCTCAGAAATCTCACACCCTACACACACACACACACACACACACACACACACACACACACACACGGAAGAAGTGCCCTAAGACTCAGGAGACCTGGGCACAGGGCTGGCTGTGTTACTCTCAGTGCGCATATGTGCAGGCAAGAGCAGAAACTGCACTGACTTTGTAAAAACTACCATCCAGACCCCATAGCCCCACTCATCTAGAACTGCAATGACAGGGTCACTCTGGGCACCAGGTGGCCGGCTCTGCCTGCACAAGACACAGAGGACTCTTTGTACAACAGAGGACAACCTGGAGATTGTTTGGTGGGCTTAAGTCAAGACTGGCACTGGGTTTTTTGTTTTTTTGGTGTGTTTTTTTTTGTATTTTTGATATTTTTGCCTGTGTTGAGTGTGGGTTATGGGTTATCGGTTGTTTTTGCATGTGAGTGTGTTTGGTTTTTTCTTTGTTGTTGTTGTTGTTATGCTTGGTTATTTGCATTGTTCTGAAATTGCCCTACTCCAGGGCCCAGCTCAAGAGGTACAAGATTCAACACACCCAGAGGCCAACTCCAGACCAAACCAGAGTGTTATCGGATTTGACCTACAAGGAACACACATCCTGAGGGACTTCTCTACAGGGACAAGAGCCCATGGGGGGCAAGCCTCATTTGCAGACCAAACCAGAGTATTACTGGATTTGACCTACGAGGAACACGCACTCAGAGGGAATTCTCTACAGGGACTAGAGCCCATGGGGGCCAAGCCTCATTTGAGTGGTCAACCCTCACACAACAGATCATCCACTGTGGGCAGAGCCAAATATGGGTACAGAGTCCCAGAGAGCAGTTTCCAGGCTCTCAGCCTCACATGGTGCGGTTTTGGCTTGAGTAGTGGATGGCCGTAGGCTGTGATTGGTTGGCCATCGGCTGTAACCGGTTAGCCAATTGGCTGCTAATATAACTGCCGTGACAGCACACATTGGTTGGATGGTTGGCAGGCAGAAAAGTGAACAGCATATTGCGGATGATGTAGATCCTACTTCGTGTGTCTCACCCGGCTGTCAGCGAGAATATAGTGGTATGACTCCCCTATCCATGGCTCCATGGGTGTTCCTTTTTGGCCTCACCGTATCCTGCATTCTTATGTGGGGAGCAGGAGCTGAGACCCCGCACGAGTCCCTGCATGACGCATGGCACAGCGAGAAGGGTTTGGTGTTTGCCAAAACTCTCCATAAGGTAATGGAGCAGTTTATACGTATGAAAGCCCAGTTTCAGAAGGCTCATGAGGAGCTTCGCGGAGAACAGAGGCGCGGTCTGCCTGGGAGACTTGAGCCTCCATGTGGCACACCACTCTCTTGGCCATAGAAGGTGTCGCCTTCCTTTTGGTAATCTGCTGCTGCTGTAGGCTCCGAGGGTTGCGGACCTCTTACACTGAGGCCTCCACCCAATCGGATGCCTGGCACGGCGAGCAGGATTCCAGCCAGGTAGGAATGGCGTCTGATTCTGGGCAGAAGGATGTGTGGCCCCCACACATTGTGTGGTGCCCGGTGGCCACTGATCTCAGGAGTTGGACCCCCAAGAAAGGGTGAGAGGACATGGATGGCTCTCCAGCCAGCATAGAGAGGGCCCTGCAGGTTCTAGCTGAGCGGTTGCCAGAGGAGAAGGCTACAGCCGGCCACGTGAGCTGGATGTTCCTCACCGCGTTGCATCGTAACATGGAGGATGCGCTTAATGAAATAGCTCAGGTGCCAGACCAGCAGTCCTGGGGGGAGGCACTGGAAACTCGGGACCACTGGTTGGAGAAGGAGACCCACAGTGGAGACTCTGAGGCAGAGGTGGACGACACAAGTGGAGACAATGTAGCTCCCAACCCCCAAGCCCAGCCCATCCTGAAGCAAAAGGTAAAGCATGAGTAACATTTGGGCCCCGGGGGCGTTGCTGCCGGCAACCCAGATGTGACTGAGTTCACAACCTACACCCCTTACACTCCCACTGAGTTGCAGGAGCTGGGGAGGCGGTACAGACAGCGCCCTGGAGAGCCAGTCTCAGCTTGGGTACTAAGTTTATGGGATGAGGGGGCAGACAGCATTCTCTGCTCGCCAGGCAAATTGGAAAAGCTAGCCTCTGTGACAGTGCATCGGTCCCCACAACAAAGGTTACTGAATTGCCATAGGTTGGCACAAGACCAGGGCAACTACACTCTAATGGAGTGGCTCACTGCTGCGGTACGCACACTATGGGGACAGGCTGGCGAGCTGCCAGACACTGTGAGTAAATGGCAATCATATACTGAATTTACTCAAAGCCTCCATAAAATGGGTATGAGACATGCTATGTTCAACTCTAATATGCAAGGGCTGGATGATGAACATTTTACAACTAGCATGAGAGATCTGGTTTTGGATACTGCCCCTGTAAGTGCTTTTGGATCCACGGTTGCCATTCTTACGCCCTATGTGGGGTGGCAGATCCATGAAGTTACCATTGCCATGGCCACCCTAGGCGATGTTGAAAGTCAGAGGCAAAGGAAGTTATGACAGGAGGTCCGAAAAGTTAAGACCTGGAAGCCCAAATCAAAAGTAAGGGGCCGAGGTCGCGGGCCTCAGAGAGTAACACACATGCAGATGTGGCATGATCTCGTGGCAGCAGGGGTTGATCGGGAAAAAATGGACCAACAACCCAATGCACTTTTGGAACTCTGAAACAGTTGCATCCGGAACAGCAATTCTGGCGAAGCCTAAAGAAGTCCGGGAAAATGCAACCTGTGTCCCTCCAGGACTTCATGCGGCTGCTTGAGACCGACTCCTTTCAGCTTGATTAGGGGTAGGACCAAGGTACCCAATCAGAGGGGACAAGCGGAGGCCCCATGTGGAACTGTCCATACATTGGTCCCCTTCTAATGAGCAGAGGGATTTGGCCCTAGTTGACACTGGTGCAGACTGCAGTCTTGTTTATAAGAAACCATGGCTGTGCCCAGGAAGTCGGGCTGTGCTCAGAAAGACTGCTGGTACCCTAAGAGTTCTGACTGTGCCCAGAAAGTAGGTGGACATCGAGGAACACCCCCTGGGACATTACTTGAACTGGACTGGACCTTGTTTTTTCATGAGCTGGGTTCCTGACACAAAGCCCCTTGCGGAAGATGCTTGTCGCATAGATTGTGAGGGGAGACCTTGTAGGGGTGGAGTGTGGGGACAGAGTCCCAGAGAGCAGTTTCCAGGCCCTATGCCTTGCATGGGGTAGGGAGGGGTGCTGGCTTTCGGGTGGTGGTTGGCCGTTGACTGCTGATGTAACTGTCATGACTGCGTTGGTTGGTTGGTTGGTTGGTTGGTTGGTTGGTTGGTTGGTTGGTTGGTTGGTTAGCTGGTTGGTTGGTTGGTTGGTTGGTTAGCTGGCAGAAAAGTGAACAGCGGATTGCAGATCATGTCAATCCTACTTCGTGTGTCTTGGCCGGCTGCAAGCGAGAATATAGTGGTATAACTCCCCAAATTATGACTCCGTGGGTGTTCCTTTTTGGCCTCACCATATCCTGAGTTCTTATGTGGGGAGGGGAGCTGAGACTTTGCATGAGTCCCTCCATAACACCAAGTCTCACAACTAGTTAGTCTAGGAGTCAATCCGAAATACTGACAAGCCAAAAGCAATTAAAGCTTAATTTTAACAGGAAAATATACACAACACAAAGGTCACCTTTGGAGTACAAACACAGGAGTATAGGGAAGTGGTACAACTCAAATATAAAGGAAACATAGCAGATAAGATCACCCAGCAAAAACCAAGAACCCTGGGGCATCTATATCGAAGGAAACACAGAGAGTCAGCCAGAATGGGGAAACAAAGAAACATGTCCCAAACAAAAAAACAGAAGAAACCTCCAGTACTGGAACCAAATGAAATAGAGGTAACCAACATATCAGAGACAGAGTTCAGAACACTGATGATAAGAATGTTTAAGGAGCTTAGTGGCGACATAAAGAAGGATAGAGAAATCATAATGAACAACCACTTAGAACTAAAGAATACAATAACTGCAATAAAGAACACACTTAAGGGAATTACCAGTACATTAACTGAGGCAGGGGATCGAATCAATGACTTAGAAGACAAGTTAACAGAGATCATCCAAACGGAACAACAAAAAGAAAAAATTATAAATTAAAAAACAATGAAGATGGTTTAAGAGACCTCTGGGATGACATCAAGCATAACAACATAGGCCTCATAGGAATACCAGAAGGTGAAGAGAGGGAGCAAGAGATCAACAACATATTTGAAGTAATAATGACCAAAAACTTCTCTAACCTTACGAAGCAAACCAACATAGAAGCCCAAGAGGTGCAGAGAGTTCCAACCAGGGTAAACCTAAACAGGTTCACACTGAGATAAATTATAGTTAAAATGGCAAAGGTTAAAGACAAAGAGAGAATCCTAAAAGCAGCAAGAGAAAGACAGCAGGTTACATACAAGGGAACTCCCATAAGACTATCAAATGACTTTTCTACAGAAACATTGCAGACCAGGAGGGAGTGGTGAAGGTACTCAAAAGTGATGAAAAACAAAGTCCTACAACCTAGATTGTTTTATCCAGCAAGGCTATCATTTAAAATTGAAGGAGAGATAAAGAGCTACCCAGAAAAGAATAAGCAAAAGGAATTTATTACCACCAAGCCAGCACTGCAGGAGATATTAAAAGAGCTTCTGTAAACAGAAGAAAGATGAAAACAATCTAACTACACATTTAAAAAAAATGGGAATAACTATGTACCTATCAATAATAACTTTAAATGTAAATGGATTAAAAGCTCCATTCAAAAGACTAAGGGGTTAAAAAACAAGACATTTGCATATGCTCTATACAAGAGACTCATCTCAGATCAAAAGACACACACAGGCTGAAAGTGAAGCGTTGGAGTAAGATAGTTCATGTAAATGGAAATGAGAAAAAAGCTGGAGTTGCAATACTTATAGCTGACAAAATAGACTTTAAAATGAAGACTATATTAAAAGACAAAGATGGGCACTATATAATAATAAAGGGCTCAATCCAACAAGAGGACATAACCCTAGTAAACATCTTTACACCCAACAAAGGAGCACCTAAATATATAAAACAGATATTGACTGACATAAAGACAGAGATCAACAGTAACACTACCATAGTAGGGGACTTCAACACAACTTTGACAAAAAGGGACAGGTCTTCCAGACAGAAAATCAATATGGAAACGATGGCCATAAATGACACATTGGACCACTTGGATTTAATCGATATTTTCAGAGCATTTCACCCCAATGCTGCAGATTACACGTTCTTCTCAAGCACACATAAAACATTTTCCAAGATAGACCATACGTTAGGCCACAAAACAAGTCTTGATAAATTTAAGAAAAATGAAATCATATCAATTCTCTTCTATGAAATTAGAAATAAATCAACTACAAGAAAAACACTGGAAGACACAGAAATACATGGAGATTGAAAAAAATGTTACTAAATAATGAATGGGTCAACAATGAGATGAACAAGGAAGAAATCAAAAGATATCTCGAGACAAACAAAAATGAAAACACGATGACCCAAAATCTATGGTATGCAACAAAAGCAGTCCTAAGAGGGAAATGCATAGCAATGCAGGCCTACCTAAAGAAACAAGAAAAATCACAAATCAATAGTTTACCCTTACAGTTAAGAGACCTGGAGAAAGAACAGCAAAATCAGCCCAAAGGGAGTACAAGGAAGGAGATAATAAAGATCAGAGTGGAAATAAATGAAATAGAGACCAAAAAATTCCTACAAAAGATCAATGAACCCAAGAGCTGGTTTTAGAGAAGATAAACAAAATCGACAAACCTTTAGCCAAACTCATCAAAAAAAAGAGAGGACCCAAATTAATAAAATCAGAAATGAAAGAGGAGAGGTGACAACAGACACCACAGAAATACAAAAAATTTTAAGAAATTACTATGAGCAACTATATATGCCAACAAATTAGACAATCTGGAAGAAATGGACAATTTTCTAGAAGCATACAACCTTTCAAGGCTAACTCAAAAAGAAACGGAAAACGGGAATAGACTGATTACCACCAGGGAAACTGAATCAGTAATCAACAATCTCCCAACAAACAAAAGCCCTGGACCAACCAGATGGCTGTACAGGTGAATTTTACAAAACATTCAAAAAAGAATTATCACCTATTCTCCTCAAGATCTTCCAAAAAATCCAGAAGAAAGGAAGACTCCCAAACACTTTTTACGAGGCCGCTATCACCCTCATAACAAAATTAGACAAAGACACTCCAAAAAGGAAAACTACAGGCCGATATCGCTAATAAACATAGATGCAAAAATCCTCAACAAAATATTAGCGAACAGAATTCAGCAATACATTAAAAAGATCATACAGCATGATTAAATGGGATTCATTCCTGGTATGCAAGGGTGGTTCAACATCCGCAAATCAATTAATGTGATACACCACATTAACAAAATGAAAAATAAAAATCATATGATCATATCAATAGATGCAGAAAAAGCATTTGACAAAATCCAGCAGACATTTATGATAAACACCCTTTCGAAAGTGGGAATAGAGGGATCATATCTCAACATAATAAAGGCCATATATGATAAACCCACAGCTAACTTCATACAACGGGGAAAAGCTAAAACCATTCCCCTTAAGATCAGGATCAAGGCAAGGTTGCCCACTTTCTCCACTTCTGTTCAACATAGTGATGGAAGTTCTAGCCAAAGCAATCAGGCAAGAAAGAGAAATAAAAGGCATCCAAATTGGTAAGGAGGAAGTAAAACTGTCATTATATGCCGATGACATGATACTATATATAGAGAACACTAAAGACTCCACCAAGAAACTAATAGAGCTGATAGATGAATTTAGTAAAGTAGCAGGATACAAAATTAATATTCAGAAATCAGTTGCATTTGTATATAACAATAATAAAACATCAGAAGGAGAAATTAAGAAAACAATCCCATTTACAATTGCTTCAATGACTATAAAATACCTGGGAATAATTTGAACCAAAGAAGTAAAAGATCTGTACTCAGAAAATTATAAGACACGGAAGAAAGAAATTAAAGAAGATACAAGTAGATGGAAACAAATACCATGTTCATGGATAGGAAGAGTTAATATAGTAAAAATGTGGATACTGCCTAAGGCAATATACAGGTTCAACGCAATTCCTATCAAACTACCAACGACATTTTTCACAGAAATAGAACATATAATCCTAAAATTTATATGGAACCATAAAAGACCCCGGATAGCCTCAGCAATCTTGAGAAATAAGAACAAAGTGGGAGATATAACGATACCTGACATCAAATTATACTACAAGGCTATGGTAATCAAAACAGCATGGTACTGGCATAAAAACAGACACATAGCTCAATGGAACAGAATAGAGAGCCCAGAAATAAATCCATGCCTATATGGTTATTTAATCTACAACAATGGAAGCAAGAACTTATGGTGGAGTAAAGACAGTCTATTCAATAAGTGGTGCTGAGAAACCTGAACAGACACATGCAAAAAAATGAAGCTGGACCACCTCCTTACGCCATATACAAGAATAAATTCAAAATGGATTAAAGACTTAAATGTGAGATCTGAAACCATAAAATTCCTAAAAGGAAATATAGGAAGAAACTTGACAGACATTACCCAGAGTAAGATTTTTACTGATATAACCTCTCAGGCAAGGGAAGTAAGAGAAAAAATAAACATGTGGGACTACATCAAACTAAAAGTTTTTTCACAGGAAAGGAAAACATCAATAAAACAAAAAGGGATCCTACTGAATGGGAAAAGATATTTTCCAATGATATATCTGATAAGGGGTTAATATCATAAATTTATAAAAAAACTCACTCAACTCAACTCCAAAAAAACAAACAACCCAATTAAAAAATGGGCAAAGGACATGAAGAGACATTTTTCTAAAAAGGACATACAGATGGCAAACAGACATATGAAGAAATGCTCAACCTAACTAACCATCAGAGAAATGCAAATAAAAACCACAATGAGATACCACCTCACCCCAGTCAAAATGGCTATCATCAATAAATCAACAAACAACAAGTGCTGGCGCGGATGTGGAGAAAAGGGAACGCTTGTGCACTGTTGGTGGGATTGCAGATTGGTGCAGCCACTATGGAAAACAGTATGGAGGTATCTCAAAAATCTGAAAATGGAACTACCTTATGATCCAGCAAATCCACTCCTAGGTATATATCCAGAGAAATCAAAAACTCTAATACAAAAAACTTTATGCACTCCTATGTTTATTGCAGCACTACACACAATAGCCATGACATGGAAACAACCAAAATGCCCATCGGTAGATGACTGGATTAAGAAACTGTGGTACATTTATACAATGGTGTATTACGCAGCCATAAAGAAGAAAGAAATCTTACCATTTGCAACAACATGGATGGACCTAGAGAACATTATGTTAAGTGAAATAACATAAGTCAGACAGAGATAAGACAGACCGAGAAAGACAAATACCATATGATCTTACTTATTATGTGTGGAATCTAAAGAAAAGAATAAATGAATGAACTAATCAGAAACAGTGTCAGAGACATAGAGGAAAAACTGAGGGTTGCTAGATGGGAAGGGGCTGGGGATAAGGTGGAAGGTGAGGGGATTAGAAAGCACCATCAGTGTGGTTACACGATTGCCACAGGGTTACGAAAGTCAATTTGGGGAATGTAATCAATAGTGTTGTAAGGATTTTGTAGGGTATCCGATGGACACTTGTCTCATTAGGGAGACCACCTCAGGGATGATGTGGATGCCTGATCACTGCACTGTACACCTGAAGCTGAAGCTGAACAATAATGAATGTCAACTACACGTTTATATATGTATATATATATGTATGTGTATGTGTGTATGTATATACACACATATATATATATATATTATGTATATAGTTACAAGAAGCAGAGTACCGCAGTAGGAATAGAGACAGTGGAAATGTAATGGTTGTATGTAATGTCAGAGGGGTAGTAGATGGCGGCGGAGGGGTATCACTGTGTGAGGGATATAAATGATAAATGTCTAACTATTAAATTGTTTTGTGCAACTGAAGCTAATAAAAAAGTTTTAAAAAATATATAAAATAAAAATAAGTCAAAAATTTATTTTAAAAAAGAATTTTAAGCAACTATATTATTTTGACACAAATCAGAAAACATTAGTTCTAAAATTTTATCAGTCAAAAGTGGACATGCAAAGTATTTTAATATGACATAGCAAGTGAAGAGTGTGTGGCTATTTTGGATATTTTATTACAATTCCAATGAGAACAGAAATGTGTGGGAAGGAAAAATCATGAAATAGTTGTGCAATAATTCCAAAATAAACATAGCATTTATACGTTGCTGAGGAATGGGACGACTTGATGGCAGTTTAACGTATTTTCTTGAGTTAAATATATCAATGGAAAAACAACAAACAGAGACACAGACCTTACACTTTCACAAATATTAACTCAAAATGGATCATAATCATCTTTGAAATGAATCACAAAAGTACAAAACTTCTAGAAGAAAACCTATGTGACCTTGAGTTTGGAAATCAGTTTTTAGATAACATCAAAAGTGCAATCCATGAATGAACAAGCTGATCAGCTTGACTTCATTAAAATTAAAACACCTTTCCTCTGTGGCAGAGTGTCAGGAAAATGAAAAGAGAAGTAACAGACTGAGAGAAAATATTGGTAGAAGACATATCTGATAAAGGAATTTTATCCAAAATACACAAATAACACATAAAACTCAACAATAAGAAAATGAACAACCCAAGAAACAATGGGTGAAAGGGTTGAACCTACACCTCACAGACGAAGATGTACTTATGGCAAATAAGCATATGAAAAGAAGCCTGGCATTGCATGTCATTATAGAATTGCAAATTATGACATACCAGTACATACCTGTTAGAATAACCGCAACCCAAAACATTGGCAACACTTAATACTGGAGAGGATATGGAGCAGAAGAACTCTTTCATTGCTGCTGAGAATGCAAAATGATACATTCACTTTTGGAAGACAGTGTGGCAGTTTCTAATAAAATTAAAACTAGTCTCTACTATACGACCTAGCAATTGCACTCCTTGGTATTTACACAATTGATTTGAAAACTTATGTTCATACAAAAGCCTGCACAAAATGTTTATTATTCCCAGTTGCAACCACTTGGAAGCAACCAAATGTCCTTCAATAGATGAATGAAAAAACAAACTGGGTACATCCGTACAATGGAATATTATCCATGGACTTTAAAAAAAAGAGCTATTAAGCCACGAAACGTCATGAAGAAAACTTAAATGTATATTTTAAGTGAAAGAAGCCAGTCTAAAAAGGTTACTTAGCATATAATTCTACCTATATGACATTCTGGAAAAGGTAAAATTATTGAGACAGTAAAAAGATGAGTGGCTACCAGGAGTTCAAGATTGGAAAGCAAGAGGGCAGTGGTTGGACAGACAGAGCATATGAGATTGTTAGGGCATGAAACTACTCTATGATAATGGAATGCTGAACATTATGCTAGATGACATTACGCATTAGGTAAAATCCATACAACCGTACAACACACAGAGTGACTGCTAATGTAAACTAGTTTGGACTTTAGCTATAACAGTAATAATATATCATTCCTTAATTGTACAAAATATACCACACTAAAGTAAGACGATAACAGCAGAAACTATGCTTGGGGTGATGAGAAGGGGTATTTGGGAATTCTTTGTACTTTCTGCTTAATTATTCTATAAACTTAAAATTGCTCTATAAAAGTCTACTAGAAAGAAAAATTATGTTATTGTGTCCATATAGCTCTAATTTGATGTATACGCACATTGAGTTTCAAGGACGGTTTATCTATGGACATGCAAAATTGATACAATAATAATTTTATTTAGGATTGCATGTGTTGTCAAGTGTTACTTGTGTCATTTGAACAGCTAGTTTATCACCTGCCCACCACCACCCTGCTGGTCACAGATGTTAGTTACTATTCTATGTTAATGCTGGCTCCATTTTGTAGTATCTATTGTATTACACAGCTGAGAAAGAGATGGTTGTGTTTGTGTACCTTTACTTCTCTTGACAGCTTGATACTTCTGGAGAGGCATTAAACTCTCTAACCTCACTCCATCCCCTCACATCCCAAGTATTTTCCTGCGTAGTAAAAAGAAATTAAAACACTCCGAATAGTAGAAATAATAAATAAGCGCCATATACATGTATTACATAGATTTCATAATTCTTAACTTGTTGCCATTATTTCCTTTCCCTAATTGCTTTGCTTAATTTTAAAAAAATAAATTACAAACTCGATTTCATAACTGTAAAGATACCAGTATATATCTTTAAAAAATAACAATTTCCAACATCGTCCAAATATTATCTCACCTTCCCAGGTAATGATTAATTTTCCTTAATATTTCTAATATCTAGGTCATATACATGTTTCCCCAATTTTTGGATCTTGAACCTGTTGTTTTTCCAACCAGGATCCGAGGGAGAATCACGTTGTGCAATGAGCTGTAAGGTCCTAAAGTTAAAGTCTAGCCCCAATCCTCCGTAGACCCTGGAAAATTTTCCAGGGATCAGGTCCAAATGTCGCGTCCTCCAACTGGCTAAAGAAGCTGAAACGCTTCAAAAATTACTTCCTGCGGTTTCAAGGTTTAATGGGAAATGTAGTCCTCAAAGTGTGGGCTTACTGCGAAGCGCTCCGGCAACGGGGCTTCGGCCGCCGCTCTGCGCATGTGCGCCCCAGTAACGCCTCCTCTTGTCCACTCGCTCGGGCCTGAGAGGCCTTCTCAGCGTCGCTGGATTTGTGCAGCAGCAGAGGCTGCGAACCCGGCGGTGAGTGCACTGGGCCCCTGCGGTCAGGTCGGCTGGTGTCTGGGTCACGGGAGGGGCAATCCCGGGGACCTCCAGTGTGTCCTCCCCTCCCCCTGCCCCGTGTGCGTGCGGGGTGGGCCCGGGCGGACCCGGCGGCGCAGTGGGGCTGAGCCCCGGTCAGGAGAAGGTGCTCGGTGCGGCGGGTGTGGGGGCTGCAGACGGCGGGAGGGGAATGCACCTTTATGACGTTCACATTAAACTTGAGGCTACTAATAGGGCATCGCATTGTGACTCTGAGAATTAGATAAGGTGTGATGTGCAATAAATACATTTTGTCAAATGCTTGTAATCACTGTGTAAAGTGCTACCAAAAGACACTTTGTTCCCTTCGTTTGTTTCATTTAACCGTCACAACAAGCCTACTTGTCAGTATAAACATGCCGTTTCCCACAGTGAAAGGACTTTCATGGGGTGAAATGATGTACCCCGAGGGCACAAGCTGGTAGGTGAGAGAGGTAGGACCAAAATACAGATTTTAACTACCCATCTCTTGCTCTTCCTAATATCCTCCCTGCCCCAAACCCAGAGCTCCAACCTTTGGGGCACTTAGCAGAGTAGCCTGTCCTCAAATTCCCAGAGACATCATTGTGAAGTAAATGCGGACAGAATCTTGCCACGTGGTAAACATATCCTGGGATGTGTGGGTTTTCTCCAGAGCCCCTGGGTGGGACTGTGAGGCTCTCGTGCCTTCCTGCACTGTCCAGGCTGCCTCCATCCTCAGAGGCCCAGTCTGACAAACCAGTGCAGTGCTGGCCGGTAGCAAGGTAATGCAAATGTAATATAAAAATATAATTTAGAAATGTTCAGTAACAAACAGTACAAAGAAGAGATGAAGCTGATTTTACTGATTCACTTAATGCAGTGCATTCAAAGTACTATTTTGACTCGTGGCACTAGCCACACTTCCGGTGGAGCAGCTGCGTGCAGGGAATGGGTACAGTGCTGCACAGTCCAGTTTTCATGAATTCCAAAAGGGTCAGGTTTAGGTGTTAGATAAAGGTTTCAAATGAAGTGAATTTGTTTCTCAGGCTCAGGTCCCAGCCCCTCTGGAGCAAAGTAACTCTTAAGTCAGGAAGAGGGAGGTGCCCCAGGAATAACTGCCCCTTGGGGGAACAGCTGTGCTGACAGACTTCTCACCAGAGCTGTAGAGTAGAGGCAGAAGTGTCTAGAAGGAGTAGGTCCTGATTTGCTCCACCAGAAGCAGTTCTTGATACCCGGGGAAGCCTGAGTCAGACTTGGGGTGTCACCACACCCAGAAGCCATCACAGACTGTGACGGTGGATACTGTGGACCAACTTGCAGAAGGTGGTACGTGGGGTTGAGAGGGATGGGTGCCTGCCAGGTGCACAGGAAAGGTCACCTGACTGGATGGCTGGTGAGGACTGATGTCCAGGGAAGGTGTAAGCAGCCAATGCTGACGAAATCCTAAACAGCACCTTATTTCCTTTGTTCTGTCCTCACTCTTTCCAGATTCTGAGCTGCTCTCACACCATGTCCATCCCCTCATGTTGTATCTAAACTTACGCTCATGCTCCCTCTTTCCTGAACGTGGAGTTAACAGAATCAGAGTACAAGAAGGGTTTTCTATATTTGCCACTTAGGGAACCCCCAAAATATTGGGCCCGCAGTGAATGATTTTTGTAGTCACGCCGGGCAGAACTGAACAATAAGCACACGGCTGTTTATGTCACCGGTAAGTTCCATAAACATCTTAACAGTTGGTTTTTAGAAACCACAACCAATTTAGAACAAAAGTTAAACAGTATACTTCTTGTATAAATTATCCCATCTTTATTTTAGTTGTCTGGGGAAACTGTAATTCAAGGTGTAAAGACAACAAGAACTTGATGAACAATCCAGCCAAGAGTCCTGGATTGACATTAGTTTTAATGAAGGTAGGGGGACTTCTGGCAGATCTGAATTTGTTTAACCAGCCCTCTGTTTTACTTACTTTTTTTTTTTCAATTAGTCAGAAGGGGACATCAATTGTGAATTCCTTGACAAAAAGCAGTTGACCTCCCTCGGTGAAAATGCAAGGTGAAGCCCACGTGCTCATATCAGAGATGCACGTGAGCAGGTGGTGCTGCTTCTTCCTGTTCCTTCTCCAGAATGTCAGAGGGACGTGCTCTCACATGGAGGCTTTTCCTCCAGGTGGTATTAGGAGATTTGTAGGCAGGTGAATATAGGAGTTGTAAGGAAGACCAGGTTTCTCATGACCCCATTTCACTTTCCTCCTCACCAGTGGAACCTTCAGTTTTTCATCTTCTTCCAGGAGCAGCAGAAAATGAACATGGCTCAGGTGAGTTCAGTTGTCAATACCCTGTTTATTAGTGGAAATTATAAAGGCTAAACTGTCTCTGTGTTAACATGGAAAAGTAGAAATAGAGATGGATGAGATGCAGTCAGAGAATTTGTAAAAATAACAGCAAAGGTAGCACATGGAAATATGCAGATTCTGTGATCCTACAAATTTACCAAATTGGAGCTTGAAATTTATTTTTGAGATTGTTCATGTATGTCAGTGTCAGAAAATACTTCTTTAAAGGCTGACATTGGTGAGAAGATAAAACAAGCTATTTCCTTATAGAATGTAAAGACAATTGAAGATAAAAAATATCTTTGTTGATTTCAAGTAGGTGATTTAGTTAACAGCTTTGCAGTAATAATCCTAAAATAATACAGAAATTTGCCTCTACTTGTTCTGCAATAAAAATAGGAAACTTAATGCTAACTATATACTTGGTCAATACTATTTTTCATAAACTCAAGCACGGGTTTAATTAAGACATTTTTGTGATGAATCAACTTGAATATCCTTTAAATTACTCTGCATAAATATTTCGAGTACCCATAATATTTAGGTTGCTCAGTAGACAGTTTAAAATTCTATTCTCTTTCACATATTCCAACACTTCCCACTCATACTTTAAACTTCTGCTTGATGCCTTGGTTTCTCTCCCCACTTGCCTGTGATCTTGTGATCAGAGACTTGATTATAATCAAATCCATTGGGGCTTGTCTAATCCTTTCCTTACTTGACTTTTCTGTATCAGTTGTCTCTTCTTCTCGCCTCTTTCCTTCTGGAAAGTTTGTCTGTTAGTGTCTGTGACACCCTTCACTGGCACTGCCCTCACCCTGCTGCCATCTTCATGGAGTCGTCATCTCTCCCTTGTCCTTACACGGCTCACCCACAGTTTCCATCCTTGGTCCTTTAGTCTTCTTTGTTGTCCTGTAAGGACTTCATCCTGTCTCATTTTTTTTCAAACAGCTTTATTGAGATTCATTCATGTACCATGCCATTCACCCATTTAAAGTGTAAAATTCAATAATTTTTAAAAGTACTCACAAATATATGCAAACATCACCACAGTCAATGTAGAGCATTTTCATCACCATAGAAAGCAATTCTGTAAACTTTACTGTCCCATCATCCTGTTTCCCCCTCCTAAGCCCCAAGCAACAACTAATCTACTTTCTTTCTCCACAGATTTGCAGAACTACTTTCTATGTTATTTCATATAGGTCAGTTTTGCCTTTGACATATTGTGTTTTTGTTTATTTTTCAAGGTTACAATTTTTACGTTTTTGCTGGGTATAGATTTCGTGGTTGACAAGAATTCTTTCTCTGTAGCTGTTGAAGTCTCTTTCACCACTTTGAATAGGTCACCTCACTGCCTCCTGTCCTCCATCGTTCTGATTAGACATCAGCTGTTACTGCTGTTGCACATGATGAGTCACGTTTTCTTGCTGCTTTTAAGATTGTCTGTCTTTTTGACGGATTGATTATCTGTTTCAAGGTATGGCTCTCTTCAAGTTTATCCTACTAGAAGTTTGTTGAATATCTTGGATGTGTAAATTAATGTTTTTCATCAAATTTGAAGACTTCTTGACCATTACTTTTTAAAATATTCCTTCAATCTATTTCTCTTTTCTGTCTGGGACTCTCATTGTGCATTTATTTGTAAACTTCATGCTATCCCGTAGGTATCTTTTATCATTGGTTTTCCTTTCTGTTTCGTACACTGCATAATTTTAGTTGACATATACAGTTTGTTCATTCTTTCACATGCTCAAATCTGCTCTGGAATTCCTCTAGTGAAAGTTTTGTTTCAGTTATAGTACTTTGCAATTCTTGAGTCTCTATTGGGTTCCTTTATATAATGAATATCTCTTTATTGATACTTTTTATTTAGTGAAATATTGTTCTTATACTTGCCCTTACTCGTTAGATGACCTTTCCTCAAGGTCAACTTCTTTGACCGTATTTAAAACAGCTGATTTAAAGTCATTGCCTAGTAAGTCCAACATTTGCTTCCTCAGGAGCAGTTTCTATTGATAACACTTTTTCCTGCATGTGGTCTTCTTTTTTCTCCTTGCTTGGCAGTTTTTGTTGTTGTTGTTGTTGTTAATAATTGGATGTTTCAAATAAAATAATGTGGCAACTTTAAAAATCAGAATTTCTCCCCTCCATAGGGGTCATTCCTGAAATGTATTTGTTTAGTGACATTTCTGAACTAATTCCATGAGCCTCTATTTCCTGTGCTCTGTCGCAGTTGAAGTCTCTTCATAAATTTCCTTCAATGCCTGGAATCAGTACGTGTCCCAGTCTTTGCTCTGTGCATGTCAGGCATTCCTTCAGCGGTCAGTCAGGCAGTTCACAAGTCTGCAGTAACCTTCACTTCCTTCTTATGCCAAAGCTCATGGTCACCTAGAGGTGACAGCTTAGGGTCATCTCACGTGTTTTCTGAGCATGATCTCATCCCTGGGTATATGTACAGCTCTATTCTTCTATGTAGCCTTGTAAATTCTAAGAAATATATCAGAGCGTTTCAAAATCTTAATTAACATCCCATTCCCCAGCATTTTCTCTTAAGCTTCTCGATTCTGCCATTTTTTGGCCCTGCTGTTATCCAGCACCTCAGATAGCCACTAAGTTAAACACATGCCTTTAAATGTTTTGGATTCTGAGGATGAGGCTTTTCACACATACTGTGTGAATCTCAAGTTACAGACACTAGTTTAGTTCAAATAGAGATCCTTCTAAGTAGGCTCTTTCAGAGAATCACCAACAGGTAAAATGACTCCAGCTTTATGGGAATGACGCTTTCATGGAACTTGAACGCAGTTCTGCCCCACCTGTAGTTGCCAGGCTGCTGGCTGCAAACCTTTGGTTCTCAAACTACCGCAGAGTTTGATTGGAATAGAGTAAATTAAAAGGATACAATGTCACTGTTTTTACTGTAATTCATTTTTCTTGCATATTTCTACAGATTGCCTTTGTTCTATGCTTTTTTCCAGGTGTTTTTTTTTTTCCATTGTTTCTGTAGTGGAGAGAATTTTCTAGGATCCCTACTTCAACATTTTCACCACTGTCACTTATTAGCTTAATTTATTTTAATCGAGTTTATTTTTATTAAACCAGATATTCAACATAAAACAAAAATAGAAAAGAATAACATTTCTTACTAATTTTTTTGTTTCGGAAAATATAAATTTTCTTTATTTTTTTAGATGAATGAAAATGAATTTAATGAAATGTGTTCCTGTTGTATTATTCATTTGTTTTAGTTCACTGCTACTAGCACTGAGCTGCACAGAGAGAAGGTTTTCACTCAGTAACACTGAAGACTTAAATGAACATATAAGTGGATACATAACACTGGAAAAAAACTTGTGTCTGTCCCCTATCTGTTAATCTGCTTTTTATTTTATATTTTCATTGTGATAAGAACAGTTGACATGAGATCTGTTCTCTTACAAATTTTTATGTGTCCAATTCAGTATTGTTAACTAGCAGCACAAGGTTGTATAGCATTTCTCTACAAATTAATATTTTTCTCAAGTGAAATTTTATATGGCAGCTCCCCACTTCTCCCTTCTCCCAGCCCCTTTGAAGTCTGTTGGTATGGAAACTTTCCCTTTCTCAGTTTCCAAGACTCTGACCTCTCACGGTTCTGTTATGACCTTTTAGAAAAGTTCTTCTCTGGCTTTGTGAGCTGTAGGTTTTCTTCCTGGCTCTTTAATATCCACGGTCCCTCCAAGACTGGTTTTGGTACTGTGCTTTCCGCCATCCCAGTGTGCTCAAGGTGCTGTCTGATGGCCTCTGAAACCTTCACTTACCACCCAAATCGCTCCTAACTCCTTAATGCTTGTCTTCATCCTGGACCCCCCTCTGTGTTCTACAACCATGTGTGTGCTAGTTTAAGGGACAGTTCCAGCTTCATGTTCCACAGACATTCGGTAGCAACAAGACCAGATCTGTCTCACTGAAAATCTACCACTGTTTTTTCATTTTATGTCCCCATATCAGTCTTTGCCCCCAGCATTGAAGAAGCTGCTCATGTTGCTTGACTGGGTAGCTGTATAAGAAAGTAGTTACCACATTGGGTGCTGCCTCTGCTCTGTGGTTCCATCCCTACCTTATATCCACTGCTGTTACTTCACTGTACACAGTTGTCTTATACAGGTTCTGTGATTCCAAGGCCTTGGTAAGTTGTGCTTTGCTCTTCATAAGCTCTAGATTTATATATTGTATGTTCATTTAGACAGAAGTTCAGTCGTGTATGTTATCTCCTGAGCTTCCATGTACCCCTTCCATGGCTCCCAGCATTGTTGGTAGTGGTGTCTATGGAGGGATTGAAAGTGCTGGAATTCTCTAGGATCGTCCCTTGGGATGTAGAAGAAGAGTTGTAGGAAGTCTGTTTATACTGAAATTGTTTTGCCTTAAAAAAACCACAATTCATAAATATATAGAAATTAATTATGGTATATTAAGAAGCTTTTTAACTAATTGAGAAACTCCAAAGTTTAAGACAATTTAAGTAAAAAATAGACATGCTTTATATCTATTTCTTTTAGAGCCTTAAGCGTAAGCAGGAAATAGTAGTTCAAAGGTATTTGCTCTGTCACCTAATTCTGAACTTTTGAACAAAATGTGTTACCACAGGGATCCCTGTCATTCGAAGACGTGACTGTAGAGTTCACCCAGGAGGAGTGGCCGTACCTCGGCCCCGCTCAGAGGGCCCTCTACAGAGATGTGATGCTGGAGAACTACAGCCACCTGGTCTCCGTGGGTGAGCAGACCTTACCATCTGACTCCCTGTGGAATACAATTCCTTTTTTTAAATTATCAAATCACATGCACCTTCTATAGAGATTAACGTTATTCAGGCTTTTGATTACATGGCCGAGGTAACTGAAACCTTTAGAGAAACAGAAACAATGTTTGTGTCATTACTTTCCCATTGAAAATAGTAAACGGGCGCTTTCATTTTGCTGTTGCTGCTGCATCTTTCTTCACAGTCAGAAACCAGAAAGCCCATGGATCGAGTCTACATATCCCTTCAAATTGTTATGTTCACAGGGTATTGCATTACCAAACCCCAGGTGATCTTCAAGTTGGAGCAAGAGGAAGAGCCCTGGTCCTTAGAGGAAGAATTCCTAAACGAGAGGTACCCAGGTGAGTGAGCACGGACAGAAGGAATCTCCAGGGGTAGTTAGACCTTAGAGGGAAACACTTCTGACAGTTGTTTTTCTCTTTAAACAGCTTTATTAAGATGTAAGTCACATATCACACAATTCATGCATTTAAGGTATATAGTTCACTGGCTTTTAATATATTCATAGGTATATATAAACATCACTACAGTCAGTTTTCTTCACCTCAGAGAGAAACCCCATACCGTTTAGCTGTCAGCTCCCTATGTCCTGTCCCCTCTAGCCCTAGCAACCATTGATCTTTCTATCTCCGTAGATTTGGCTATTCTGGGCATTGCATATAAATGCTATTATACTTTATGTGTTCTTTGGTTATTGGTTTCTTTCACTTTGCATTACAAGGTTTATATTATTGGATGTATTAATACTTCATCCTTTTAATTGTAAAATAATATTTCATTGCCTGGATATACCACATTTGTTTGTCCATTGATTTGTTGTTGAACATTTGGGATTCTACCTTTTGGCTATTATTGAGTAATGCTGATACAATCATTATTTACAATTTTTTGCATGTTTCCTTGTAGTTCATAGCTAGGAGTGGAATTGCTGGGTTCTCTGGTAACTCTGAGGAACTACCAGGCTGTTTTCTTGAGTTGCACCATTTTATATTCCTAATGACAGAGTATGAGGGTTCTGATTCCTCCACATCTTCACTAGCACTTACTATCTGACATTTTGATTGTAGCCATGCTAGTGGATGTGAAGTGCTATATCATTGCTGTATTAGTCAGCTGGGCTGGCATAACAGAATACCATACCCTGGGTGGCTTAAATAACAGAAATTTATTTCTTATAGTCCTGGAAGCTGAAAGTCTAAGATCAGGGGGCCAGTATGGTTGATCTCTGGTGAGGCATCTCTTCCATTCCATCGTAGGGAGCATCACACACACTATAGTCAGACTGCGGGCAATGTAGACACTCCACTTCACATAACATGTACATCTTAGGGTGTGAGAGGAAGCCAAAGTACCCGGAAAAACCCCACGCAGACATGCAGAGAACATGCCAACTCATCGTGGAAAGTGGCCCTGGCTAGGAATCGATTTTTTTGTTCTCATCAATGTTGCCACGAAACAAAATTTAATGAAAAGAAATTATTTGAGGACCTGCTATACTTCTTCTGATAAAGTAAGAAACATATGGATATTAAATAAGTATTCCTGTAGAGAATATAAATGATATTTGTATTAAAGTAAGACATATATTTATATATGTATATGCTGAAATCAAAGGACAAGCCTTTCAAATTCCCAAGGAACAATACGATTGTAAAAATACAGTTTTAGTCTAAATGAATACAGTAAATCCAACTAATTAGAATCACTGCAAATAATATTCTCTCAGCATACTTTGATAAATCTAGTAATTAATGATAAAATGAGTAAAAAAAAAAACTTTCAATATGGAAGTGTAAAAAATTATCTTTTAAACAAAGTATAACAAAGGAAATCCCAAAATTGCATGACATTTATAAAATAAGAATAAACGTGCATATTTGAAACCTTAGGATATACCTAAATTAGTGAATAAAGGTAAATTTTTAGCATTGTATTTATATTAATAAATTAAGTAAGAACAATAACAAAAATACTAATGAAAGGAGAAGAATTTAAAAGTGAAAATAATAAACTGGGAAACAAATTGTAGAATGTTCTTAGTATGAAAAACAATAAAATGGGTAAAACTTTAGCTTATGCTAACAAAGACAAAAGAAAAGCACTTTTTATATTAAAAAATTCAAGTGGGGATCCATTTGTAAACATTTAATGCATTAGCAAACTAAATCCAATTAATAAAATACAACGAACTTGCTCTACCACATATCAAGGATTTATGTAAATCTCTGAGTAGTTAAGTATTGTGCAGCTAGGAGTGGGATAGTTTAATAAATTAGTGAAACAGAAAAGAAAGCTTAAGAAAAACATGCTTTATAGACAATTGGTTTTTGACACATGGCACTATCCCTACAGAACAGTGGGGAAAAAATTCTGAGGAACCTTATGGATCAAAACCAAAAAACTGAATTCAGGTACCTAATCACCTGGTTTTCAAGGCAAAACTAGAGAGATTCTATATGATGATCAGGAAAACGTGTTCATGAGTGTGCTGAGGGAAGGAATTAATAAGATACAAAAAGGCTTAACCAGGGGAAAGATGGGGTAAATATATTCCTTCCTACTTCACCCACTAAGTTCAGTTAAATGTGTACTTGTACACGTAGTACATCTATACATATAGGTGTGAGTGTGTGTGTGTTTATATATATATATACATATATATGTATATATATATGATAAGATTCTGAAAGATGGAAAGAAAAGTGAAGATGAGTTAGGGACGTTGGCACCTGATGAAACACTGGGTGCCACTAGGAGGCCTGTGGGGGCCTGCTCTCACCCCTGCCCAGTGTTAAAGTGGCATCTTCTCCAAGTAGGGAACCTGGACTTCTCTCCTCACTTGGCAGTAGTGAGGCTGCACCCCACTTCTGTTGGCGTGGTTTCAGAGGAGGCTGGCTAAAACTGAACATCAACTTTGATACAGTCCAATTCTTTAATTTTCTCTAAGGACCATGGTTTTGTTGTCTGGTCTAGAAACATCAGAATTCAAAGGAACACAGATTATTCCTGTGTTTTTTCCTAGAATTTTTTAAATTTCACATGTTATGCTTTGTGATCTATTTGGTGTTAATTTTTTAGAAAGTGTGAGATATATGTCAAGTTTAAATTTTTGAAGCGGGAGTCCAGTCATTTACAACCATATGTTGGAAACATCATCGTTTTGCCATTGAACAGCATTTCAAAACCTGAGAAAACAGATGGGAATATTTGCATATTTCTGCATATGTATATATTTTACATAATTCTGTAAGTCTAAGATTATATATTTCTGTGGCATCTCTAGTCTTTTGATTCACCTACATATCCTTATGCCAATAGCACATTAACTATATAACGCTAGCTTATTCATTAATTCTTGAAATCACGTAGCGTGAGTCCACCAACTTCCATCTGTATCAGTTTTGTTTTGCTTTTTTTTTAAAGATTTTATTGGGGAAGGGGAACAGGACTTTACTGGGGAACAGTGTGGACTTCCAGGCCTTTTTTCCAAGTCAAGTTGTTGTCCTTTCAGTCTTAGTTGTGGAGGGCGCAGCTCAGCTCCAGGTCCAGTTGCCGTTGCTAGTTGCAGGGGTCACAGCCCACCATCCCTTGTGGGAGTCGAGGAATCAAACTGGCAACCTTGTGGTTGAGAGCCCACTGGCCTATGTGGGAATCGAACCGGCAGCCTTCGGAGTTAGGAGCATGGAGCTCTAACCACCTGAGCCACCGGGCCGGCCCTGTATCAGTTTTAAAATGAGCTTCTTCATTTGTCCATAAAAGCATCCTGGCCTTTCAGCATTGAAATCTATAGATCAAATTGAAGATAACTGACATCTTAATAATGTTTGGCCTTCCAGTCCGTAAATAACATATACCTCTCCATTTATTTAGGATTTCTTTAATTACAATTTGTTTCAACAGGAGGTTTCAGTACAGAGATACCTAGTGGTGTGTGTGTGTGTGTGTGTGTGTGTGTGTGTGTGTGTGTGTGTGTGTATATGTGTGTACTCGTGTGTGTGTATGGGCAGTTGTGCGCTATGGTAAATTATGATTATCTGATTTCAAATTCCAGTTGATCATATTTGTTATATTATTGGACTCTGTATATTGGCTTTGTATTTTGCCTTTGCTAAAAACACTTACTACTTAAGGAGCTTTTCTGAAGATCTTTTTGTGATTTTTCTGTGTAGACTTCCCCTGTATCTTTCATTTTTATTCTTGTCATATTTCATTGGTTGGAACTTCCACTACACGCTTAAGGAGAAGTGCTAAGAGTAAACAGTTCTGTCTTTTTTCTCAATCTTAGGGTTAAAGCATTCAGTCTCAGCTTTTTGTAGATTCGTTGTACTAGGTTAATGAATGAATTTTGACTTTAGTAAAATAATTTTTTACTTTATATGATTGTGTGGTTTTAATTCTTTAGACTGTTTATATGATGGATTAACTTTTTTTTTTTTATGGATTAACTTTTAAATATGTGAACAGTTTGCATTCTTGGGATGAATCCCACTTGTTCCTGATTTATTATTTATATTTACATATTGCTGTGTGCTTTTTTTTTTTTTAGTAAGTGACAGAATTTATTTACCGCCAGTGCGCTCTTTTTCTATTTTTTTTGTTTGCTTGTTTCAGGTGCATGAAACACTGTAAGAGTTACACATTTATCATTTATATTCCTCACACAGTGATAACCTCCCTTCACCCCATCCACTACCCTCTGACATTGCATACAGCCATTACATTTCTACTGTCTCTATTCTTAATGCTGTACTCTGCTTCTTGTAAATATATATATATATATATATATATATATATATATATATATATATATATATATATATATAAAATTGTAGTTAACATTATTGTTCAGCTTCAGGTGTACAGTGCAGTGATCAGGCATCTACATCATCCCTGAGGTGGTCTCCCTAATGAGACAAGTGTCTATCAGATACCCTATAAAATCTTTACATTATTGATTACATTCCCCAAATTGACTTTTGTATCCCTGTGGCAATCTTGTGGTTACTGATTGTGCTTTCTAATCCCCTCACCTTCCCCCTTATCCCCACCCCGCCTCCCATCTAGCAACCCTCAGTTTTTCCTCTATATCTCTGAGACTGTTTTTGAATATTTAATTCATTTATTCTTTTATTTGATTCCACATATAAGTGAGATCATACGGTATTTGTCTTTCTCTGTTTGATTTATTTCACTTAACATAATGTTCTCTAGGTTCACCCATGTCATTGCAAATGGCAAGATTTCATTCTTCTTTATGGCTGCATAATACTCCATTGTATAAATGTACCACAGTTTCTTAATCCAGTCGTCTACTGATGTGCATTGCGGTTGTTTCCATGTCTTGGCTATTGTGTATAATGCTAAAATAAACACAGGGGTGCATAAATTTTTTTGAATTAGAGTTTTGGATTTCTCCAGATAGATACCTAGGAGTGGAATTGCTGGGTCATAAGGTAGTTCCATTTTCAGATTTTTGAAATACCTCCGTATTGTTTTCCATAGTGGCTGCCCAATCTGAAATCGCACCGACAGTGCACAAGCGTTCCCTTTTCTCCAAATCTTCACCAGCACTTGTTTGTTGATTTATTGATGACAGCCATTTTGACTGGGGTGAGGTGGTATCTCATTGTGGTTTTTATTTGCATTTCTCTAATGATTAGTGAGGTTGAGCATTTTTTCATATGTCTGTTTGCCATCTGTATGTCCTTTTTAGAAAAATGTCTCTTCATGTCCTCTGCCCATTTTTTAATTGGGTTGTTTGTTTTTTTGGAGTTGAGTTGAGTGAGTTTTTTATGAATTTAGAATATTAACCCCTTATCGGATATATCTTTGGCAAATATCTTCTCCCATTCAGTAGGATCCCTTTTTGTTTTGCTGATGATTTCCTTTGATGTGAAAAAGCTTTTTAGTTTGATGTAATCCCACATGTTTATTTTTTCGCTTACTTCCCTTGCCTCAGGGGATAGATCAGTTAAAATCTTACTCCAGGTAATGTCTGTAAAGTTTCTTCCTATATTTTCTTCTAGGAATTTTATGGTTTCAGATCTCACATTTAAGTCTTTAATCCATTTTGAATTTATTCTTGTATATGGCATAAGGAGGTGGTCCAGCTTCATTTTTTTGCATGTGTCTGTCCAGGTTTCTCAGCACCACTTATTGAATAGACTATCTTTACTCCACCATAAATTCTTGCTTCCTTTGTCGTAGATTAAACGACTATATAGGCATGGATTTATTTCTGGGCTCTCTATTCTGTTCCATTGATCCATATGTCTGTTTTTATGCCAGTACCATGCTGTTTTGATTACTGTAGCCTTGTAGTATAATTTGATGTCAGGTATCGTTATATCTCCCACTTTGTTCTTATTTCTCAAGGTTGCCGAGGCTATCCGGGGTCTTTTATGGTTCCATGTAAATTTTAGGATTATATGTTCTAATTCTGTGAAAAATGTCCTTGGTAGTTTGATAGGAATTGTGTTGAACCTGTATGTTACCTTAAGCAGTAAGGACATTTTAACAATGTTAATTCTTCCTATATATAGCATGGTATGTGTTTCCATCTATTTGTATCTTCTTTAATTTCTCTCTTCAGTGTCTTATAATTTTCTGAATACAGAACTTTTATTTCTTTCATTAAATTTATTCCCAGGTATTTTATAGTCTTTGAAGCAATTGTAAATGGGATTGTTTTCTTAATTTCTCCATCTGATATTTTACTATTGGTATATACAAATGTAACTGATTTCTGAATATTAATTTTGTATCCTGCTACTTTACTAAATTCATTTATTAGTCTAATAGTTTTTTGGTAGAGTCTTTAGGGTTCTCTCTATATAGTATCATGTCATCTGCATATAATGACAATTTTACTTCCTTCTTACCAATTTGGATGCCTTTTATTTCTTTTTCTTGTCTGATTGCTATGCCTAGAACTTCCAGCACTATGTTGAATGGAAGTGGAGAAAATGGGCAACCTTGCCTTGTTCCTGATCTTAAGGGGAATGGTTTTAGCTTTTCCCCATTGAGAATGGTGTTAGCTGTGGGTTTATCATATGTGGCCTTCATTATGTTGATTTATGATCCCTCTATTCCCACTTTCTTAAGAGTTTTTATCATAAATGGCTGCTGGGTTTTGTCAAATGCTTTTTCTGCATCTATTGATATCATATGATTTTTATTTTTCATTTTGTTAATGTGGTGTATCACATTAATTGATTTGCAGATGTTGAACCACCCTTGCATACCAGGAACGAATCCCATTTGATCATGGTGTATGATCCTTTTAATGCATTTCTGAATTCTGTTCGGTAATATTTTGTAGAGGATTTTTGGATATATGTTCATTAGAGATATCGGCCTGCAGTTTTCTTTTTTTGTAGTGTCTTTGTCTGATTTTTGGATCAGGGTGATAGTGGCCTCATAAAAAGTGTTTGGGAGCCTTCCCTCCTTCTGGATTTTTTGGAAGAGGTTGAGGAGATTAAGTCATAATTCTTTTTTAAATGTTTTGTAAAATTCACCTATAAAGCCATCTGGTCCAGGGCTTTTCTTTTTTGGGAGATTGTTGATTATTGATTCAATTTCCCTGGTGGTAATCAGTCTATTCAGGTTTTACGTTTTCTTGAGTTAGCCTTGGGAGGTTGTATGCTTCTAAAAAATTGTCCATTTCTTCCAGGTTGTCAAATTTGTTGGCATATAGTTGCTAATAGTAATTTCTTAAAATTATTTTTATTTCAGTGGAGTCTGTTGTCACTTCTCCTCACTCATTTCTCATTAATTTGGGTCCTCTATATCTCTTTCTGATGAGTCTGGCTTAAGCTTTGTCGATTTTGTTTATCTTCTCTACAAAAAAACTCTTGGGTTCATTGATCTTCTGTATTGTTTTTCTGATTTCTATTTCATTTATTTCCACTCTGATCTTTATAAAGTCTCCTTCCTTATACTCCCTTTGGGCGTGTTTGCTGTTCTTTTTCCAGATCCCTTTAGTGTGAAGATAAACTATTGATTAGTGATTTTTCTTGTTTCTTTAGGTAAGCCTGTGTTGCTATGAATTTCCCTCTTAGTACTGCTTTCACTGCATCCCATAGATTTTGGGTCATTGTGTTTCCGTTTTTGTTTGTCTCGAGATATCTTTTGATTTCTTCCTTGATCTCATGGTTGACCCATTCGTTATTCAGTAACATGTTATTCAACCTCCATGAATTAGTGTGTCTTCCATTTAATTCCTGTAGTTGATTTCTAATTTCATAGCACTGTGGTCAGAGAAGACAATTGGTATGATTTCAGTTTTCTTAAATTTATCAAGACGTTTTTTGTGGCCTAATATGTGCTCTATCTTGGAAAATGTTTCATGTGCACTTGAGAAGAATGTGTATTCTGCGGCTTTGGGGTAAAATGCTCTGAAAATATCGATTAAATCCAAGTGGTCCAATGTGTCATTTAAGGCTGTCGTTTCCATACTGATTTTCTGTCTGGAGGACTTGTCCCTTGTTGTCAGAGGTGTGTTGAAGACCCCTACTATGACAGTGTTACTGTTGATCTCTGTCTTTATGTCAGTCAGTATTGTTTTATATATTTAGGTGTCCTATGTTCAGTGCATAGATGTTTACTAGGGTTATGTTCTGTTGTCGGATCAATCCCTTTATTGTTATCCCGTTAGTGCCCATCATTGTCTTTTAATATATTCTTCATAAAGTCTGTTTTGTAAGATATAAGTATTGCATCTCCAGTTTTTTTCTCATTTCCATTTGCATGAAATATCTTACTCCAACCCTTCACTTTCAACCTGTGTGTGTCTTTTGATCTGAGGTGAGGCTCGTGTATACAGCATATACAAGGATCTTGCTTTCTTATCCACTTAGCCACCCTGTCTTTTGATTGGCACATTTAATCCATTTACATTTAAAGTGATTATTGATAGGAACATAGTTATTGCCATTTTTTTTTTTTTTTGTAGTTAGATTGTTTTCATCTTTCTTCTGTTTTCAGAAGAAATTTAATTATTTCTTTTAATATTTCCTGCAATGCTGGCTTGGTGGTAATAAATTCCTTTAGCTTATTCTTTTCTGGGAAGCTCTTTATCTCTCCTTCAATTTTAAATGAAAGTCTTGCTGGATAAAGTGATCTAGGTTGTAGGCCTTTGTTTTCCATCACTTTGAGTACCTCCTGCCACTCCCTACTGGCCTGCAATGTTTCTGTAGAAATGTCATTTGATTGTCTTATAGGAGTTCCCTCTTATATAACCTGCTGTCTTTCTCTTGCTGCTTTTAGGATTCTCTCTTTGTCTTTAACCTTTGCCATTTTAACTATAATGTGTCTTGGTGTGGACCTGTTTGGGTTTATCCTGATTGGAACTCTCTGCATTTTTTGGGCTTGTATGTCAGTTTCCTTCATAAGTTTGGGAAGTTTTCGGACATTATTACTTAGAATATGTTCTGAGTCCCTTGCTCCCTCTCTTCACCTTCTGGTCTCTTAAACCATTTTCATTATTTTTAATTCTTTTTTCTTTTTGTTCCTTTTGAGTGATCTCTGCTATTTTGTCTTTTAAGTTGCTGATTCGATCCTCTGCCTCATCTAACCTGCTGATAATTCCTTCGAGTTATTGTATTATTTAGTTCTAACTGGTTGTTCATTATGATTTTTCTATCCTTTATGTCATCACTAAGCTCCTTAAACATTCTTATCATCAGTGTTCTGAACTCTGTCTCTGACAGGTTGGTTACCTCTATTTCATTTGGTTCCAATTCTGGAGGTTTCTTCTGTTCTTTTATTTGGGACATGTTTCTTTGTTTCCCCATTCTGGCTGACTCTGTGTTTGCTTCGATGTATTACATAGATCCCATAGGGTTCTTGGTTTTTGCTGGTTATCTTATGCAGTATGTGTCCTTTATATTTGACTTGCACCACTTCTTTCTTCTCCTGTGCGTGTGCTCCAAATGTGACTTTTGTGTTGTGTATATTGTCCTATTAAAATTTATCTTTAATTGCTTTTGGCTTGTCAGTTGATCTTTAATTGCTTTTGGATTGACTCCTAGGCTGACTATTTCTGAGACTTGGCTTTACCCACAGTGGATGTTCTGCTGCGTGAAGGTAGACCACTTAATGAGGCTTGGCCCCTATGGGCTCTTGTCCTTCTAGAGAATTCCCTCTGGATGTGTCACTTGTAGGTCAAATCCAGTAATACTCTGGTTTAGTCTGGAGTTGGCCTCTGGGTGTGTTGAATCTTGTGCCTCTTGAGCTAGGCCCTGGAGTAGGGCAATTTCAGAACAAAGCAAATCACCAAGCATAGCAACAACAACAATAACAACAACAAAGAAAAAACCAAATACAGTCGCATGTAGAAACAACCGATAACCCACACTCAACACAGGCAAAAATATCAAATATACAAAAACAAAACAAAACAAAACAAAAAAAGCAGTGCCAGTCTTCGCTTAAGCCCACCAAGTAATCTCCAGGTTGTCCTCTGCTGTACCAGAGTCCTCTGCGTCTTGTGCAGGCAGAGCTGGTCACCTGGTGCCCAGAGTGTCCCTGGGACTGCAGTTTTAGATAAGTGGAGCTATAGGGTCTTCATGGTGGTTTTTGCAAAGTCAGTGCAGTTTCTGCTCTTGCCTGCACATATGCACACTGAGAGTAACACAGCCAGCCCTGTGCCCAGGTCTTCTGAGTCTTAGGGCACTTCTTCTGTGTGTGTGTGTGTGTGTGTGTGTGTGTGTAGGGCGGGAGATTTCTGAGCTGCTGAAAGCCCAGAGCTGTGTCTGCCATCTACTGCTGACCCCTCGGAGTGTCTCCGTAGTTGTAATTGCCCTGCCCTATGCAGGCCAGAAAAGGTGGGGCTGGGTATGGAGGAGTCTTCTCTCCCAGCCCAGCAGTGTCACACTCTTCCCAGCCTCTTCCCTGGGTCAGAGCTGCAAGCTGGGTCTTCCCAGATCCTGAGTGCTACAGCTACTCTGTAATCTGACACTACTCAGTTCATGGGCAAGCTTGAGTCTCTGGAAGGGCTGGGGTAAGATTGGGAGAGTGGTGGGAGGGGTCCAGGTTTACGTCCTTTGTCCAATCTAGTGCCCAGCTGGAGGTCTCAGCCGAAGTTACTGCCTCAAGTGCTGGATATGCTGCTGTCTTGGCAGGAGAGATCAGCTGTGGGGCACAGGGAAAGAGCCCACCTCCTGGCTCTTGTGGTCTCTTGTCCTGGGACCCCCTGTGTCTCTGTAGACATGGATGCGGGCCACAGTCTCCACTCATCTCCCTTCGCTCTTCCCCTGCTCGCCCAATTTGCCCACCTTCAAGTAATCCTCGTATGAGTCTCTTGGCTGTTCTGTGTGATGAGTAGAGAGTCTTTTGATGGGTTATAGATTTTCAATTTGTGGTAAGTTCCAGAGAACTCAAGAAGACCGCCTCGTTGCTGCCATTCCTATGACATCATCCCCCCATTGCTGTGTTCTTTTAGCTTCTATTTTTTAGTGTTTTTATTTTTATGTCATGGGGAATATTGTATTCGTCTGTAGGTTTCTGGGTTGTTTTTTTTTTTTTTAATTTTCTTTTGTTTTGCTGTGAGGATAATACAGGCCTTATAAAATAATTTAGGAAATATGCCCACATCTTGAATGTTCTTGAGCAGATTATGTAAAATTGATATTATTTCCTCTATAAATGTTTGCTTGAATTCACTAGTTAATACCATGTAGTCCGGGACCTGCTTTTTTTTGACTACATATTTTTGACCGCATATTCAATTTTTTAAATAGATCTACATGAGTGACTTTGGTACTTTTTTGTTTTTAGGAAATTTGTCCATTTTGTGTAAATTTTCAAATTTATAGCATAGAGTTTCTCTTAATATTTTTTATTATCTCTGTAATATCTGTTGTTTCAGTACTTATATCCTGTCTTGATTTTATTTCTGATATTGATCATGTGTCTTCCTGTTTTTTCTGTGTTGGTTTTTATCATTGTCAGTTTTTTTTTTAATCTTTCCATAGAAGTAAGCTTTGGCTTGATTGATTTTTTTTTGTTTTCAGTTTCATTTTATTCTCTAATCTTTATTATTTTCTTCCTTTTCTATTCATTAGGTTTGCCCTCTCTTTGTATAGTTTCTTAAAGTGGAAGCGTAGCTAACTAATGAGAGGTCTTTTTTTCCTAATGTGATAGATTTAAGCTGTAAATTTATCTCTGAGTACTATATTAGCTGCATGCCACAAATTTCTGTGTTTTGTACAGTTTTTTGTTTTCGTTTACATCAAAATCTTAATGTTCTGTGAGACGTCATCTTTGACACGTGGTTTAATGGAACTGTATTAACCTACAACTATTTTGTATTTTTCCAGGTAACTTAGTGTTACTGATTTCTAGTATAATTTCTCTATGGCTTGAAATCATACTCTATGTGATTTCTCTTCTTTATAATTGTAAAGATTTGTCTTACTGCCCAAAATGTGGTCTGTTTTGATGAACACTTCATGTGCATTTGAGAATAATGTGGATTCAGCTTCTTTTTAATATATTGTGCCTTTAGGTTTTGAGAGCATGGCTTTTACAAGTGCTGCTTCATCTCTTCTAGCTGCATATTGGGCCTACTGTATCTTCCTGTCTCTTTTTTTAACTGTGCTTTTTTTGTTTTCCTTTTTATTTTCCTACATGCTATGAGTTGGCCAGGAGTGCCCTAAATGAACAGATGTGTTGCTCTTGCCCATGCAGATTTCATAGAGTAGATAGGAGTATGTTTCCAGGTGGAATTTTGGTGGTGACATCTTCCAGACATCTTCCAGATGTCTGAATGGGAATTTCTGAATGGAAATTTCTCAGGATTCTTCATGATCTTTCCGATGAGTTCTTGGTTTGCCTCAAGGATAGTTTTGAAAGTGTGTACGAATCCTTTTCTATCTGTATTGCAACCACAGAGAAAAGTTTTTGTTTGTCTTTTTTTTGTGTGAGGAGGTTGGCTTGAGTATGATGGATAGTGTCAAAAAGGTTTTCTCTTCTATTAGAGCACCTTTTTCTCAGATCTTTAGCTGGATGAAATAGGCTTTTCTTGGAGGTCTTTTGTCTCTGCCTCTTGTTGGCTTTGGATTGCAAGTTTCTCTAGCACTTGAGCACCCCATATAAGATATATGGGAAGCAGAAAGCAAATTGGAATTCTTTTCCATGTCATTTCTTAAGTCCAGGAGTCCACCGTCTTTCCACTGTGCAGCATCTTCGTTTCATAAATTTTTTGTTCCCCCATGGATTTCCAGTTGTAAGAGGGAGGACTTGAGAAGAATGGGGCTGCTCCGTCTTGGACAGCACTGGAAATAACTCGTTTTTTTCTTTTAAAACATAAGTAAATAAATAACAACATGGATGGTGTAGAGAGAGATAAACAGAGACAGACACTGACTGTGTCTGTCTTTCTGTCTGTGTGCATGAATTCTTAATTTTGGAAACATGAACTGAAACTTTATAACACATGACAAAACATTTGGCTATAAGCTCCTCTCAATAAGAAATGTAAGATTCATATGCTGTTTTCCATTTTTGTCATTTTAGGATATTACCAAGTTGATGTCCACATTGAGGGGAACCGGGAAAATCAAAAGAAACCTCCGTGGCAAGTAATATTCAGTGATAACAACACACTGAGTAAGAAAGGGCAGAAAGTTTTAGGAAAACCAGTTAATTTGGATTTAACTCCACATTTTTCAGGAAAAATGCCCTGTAAATGTAACTCTTGTAGAATGAATTTGCCACTTGTTTCTGAATTAATTGTTAGTGATACAAACTGTTCAAGAAAGAAGGCTGATTACATGAATGTGTATGAAAAGTTGCAGCTTGATATTAAACATGAGAAAATTCATACTGGAGATCGGTCTTGCAAATATAATAAAAATGGGAAAGCTCTCAGTCATACGAATAATCATCAGAAATTTCAAACTCTGGAGCAGCCTTTTGAATGCAATGAACTTGGAAAATTTTTACATGATGAGACTGTTCTATGTGTTACACCTCAGAGTTGTCTAACAGGGGAGGAACCTTGTCAGGATGATGAATTTAGGAAAAACTGTGATAAAGCAGTTGTATTTAACCAAATGAGAGCTGGCACAAAAGAGAAATGCTTTGATATTAATGACTATGGGAGATCCTGTGACAAAACCGCCATTGTGGAATACAGTGAAGTTCACAGGGCTATGACAAACTATGAATATAATGAAAGTGAATATAACTTCAACAGGCATTCACCCTGCACTCAACCTCAGCAAACTGTCATAAGACAGGGTGCTTTTGAAAGCAGTATATGTGAAGAAAACTTGAACCAGAGCTCAGTCTGCTTAGTACATCAGAAGATACAAACTGGAGATAAGTTCTATGTTTTTAATGGATGTACAGATGCCTTCTGCCAGGAATTAGACTTTACAGTGCACCAGAGGACTCAAACAGAAGAGAAATTCTACAAGTGTGGTAAATATGGGGAATATGGTAAATATGGGGAATGCTCGTATCAAAATTCACTTCTCAGTGTACATCAGGAAAGTTACACAGGAGAGAAGTCATTTGAAAGTAATGAATGCAGGAAATCCTTTTGTTCAAATTCACTCACTATTCATTATCCTGCTGCTCATATAAGGGTCAATCTCTGTGAATGTAATGAATGTAGGAAAACTGTCTGTCAGACGTCAAACCTCAGTGAACATCTGACAGTTCACACAAAGAAGCAACCTTATGATAACAATGGATGTGGGAAATCTTACAAGAAATCTGCCCTCTTAGTACACCAGAGAATACACACAGAGATGAAACCCTATCAAAGTAATAAATATAGGAAATCAATCTCCAAGATGGCACAGCTCAAAGAACCTCAGAGAATTCACACAGGAGAGAAACTCTATGAATGTACTCAATGTGGGAAAACTTTCTCCAAGACATCACATCTCGGAGCACATCGGAGAATTCATAGAGCAGAGAAACCTTATACATGTAATGAATGTGGGAAAACTTTTTCTCACAAGACACACCTCAGTGCACATCAGAGAATTCATACAGGGGAGAAACCCTATGAATGTACTCAATGTGGGAAAACTTTCTCCCAAAGGACACACCTGTGTACACATCAGAGAATTCACACAGGGGAGAAGCCCTATGGATGTAATGAATGTGGGAAAACTTTTTCCCAGAAGACACACCTCAGTACACATCAGAGAATTCATACAGGTGAAATACCCTATGCATGTAGTGAATGTGGGAAAACCTTCTCCCAGAAATCATACCTTAGTGGACATGAGAGAATTCACAAAGGGGAAAAACCTTACGAATGTCATGAATGTGGGAAAACATTTGTCTATAAAGCAGCCCTCATAGTCCATCAAAGAACTCACACAGGAGAGAAACCCTATGGATGCAGTGAATGTGGGAAATCTTTCTCCCAGAAGTCATATGTCAGTGCACATCAGAGAATTCATACCGGGGAAAAACCTTATGAATGTAGTATGTGTGGGAAAGCTTTTGCCCATAATTCAACTCTGAGAGTACACCAGAGAATCCATACAGGTATAAAATCCTATCAATGTAATGAATGTGGAAAAACTTTCTCCCAAAAATCACACCTATGTGCACATCAGAGAATTCACCGAGGGGAGAAACCTTATGGATGTAGTGAATATGGGAAAACTTTCTATAAGACATCACACCTTAGAGCACATCTGAGGACTCGCACAGGGGAGAAACCCTATGAATGTAGTATATGTGGCAAACTTTTTGCCCGTAATTCAAACCTTAGAGTACATCATAGAATTCACACAGGAACAAAACCCTATGAATGCACTGAATGTGGGAAAACTTTCTCCCAAAGGACACACCTGTGTGCACATCAGAGAATTCACACAGGGGAGAAACCCTATCAATGTAATGAATGTGGGAAAGCTTTTGCCCAAAATTCAACTCTCAGAGTACACCAGAGAATTCATACAGGGGAGAAACCCTATGAATGTAATGAATGTGGGAAAACGTTTGTCCGTAAGACAGCTCTTAGAGTACATCACAACAGAATCCACACCAAAGAGAAAAAATAATAAATCTGGGATATCCTAAAGGAACTCACAACACAGTGGAGAAGCTCATGGCATATGGACTGGCAAGTTGTTTAAATATTTATTTTTGTGCTAGGCACATAGCCTGTCTAAATTTCCCAGTCCAGGTGGGGCTGGTCATGGAATATGATGCTGTTACATTTAAGCTAAATCGGACCTTAAAAAGTCACCTTGTATTGTTCCTGTCTGTGTTATACTGGAATGTAGAAATTTCCATGGCAGACTTTGGTGCTGTGTATTGAACATAGAACAGCAGGTTTAAAAAGCTAGAGTCTGAATAATTGGGTGAATCAGAATCCCCCACTGACAGATCTTCACCAGTTTGTTTTGTTTGTTTTTTGTTTGTTTGTTTGTTTGTTTGTTTGGCAAGATTTAAGTTTCTGCTCTGTTGAGCTCTTAAAGATTTGTGTCTGTTGTTTAAATGCATGTAGTTTAGGCAACTCTGTTAAAGGGGTATGAAATGCTATAAATATAGTAAATGTCAGAAGACCTATCAGGAGTCAGCTTATCATTGTACTTCAGAGACTTCACATGAGAAAGAAAACTGTCAATGTTCTGAATAATTAGAAGACTTCGTTAAAAATCAGAGAAATCTGAAGGAAAAACAAAAGCCTTTACCGCCAAGTAAACTTCACTAAACATGAAATAATTAAGATTATGCTAAAACCTTGTATTTTGATAACTGTAATTTTTGAACATATACTGTTTGCATCAGAGAATTTTTTAAGGACATGTATCAATAAATTCTTCACCTAGAATTGATGTACCAAAACTTGTGATTTATATGTAATACTATGTTTTATAGTAAATACAGAAGAAAATATTTACATATGCACAAACACTGTGGAAAGTGAAGTTTTAAAGATGGAAGAATAATGTGAACTCTGTGGACAACACCAATAAATGTTTGTGACTAGTATGTGAGCTATGTGGTACATCGGTATGAGAATGTAACAGATTTCATTACTGCTTCTAGTAGGAGGCAGTAGCCAAAACTGCTCTGGACCTGGTCACTTTCTTTTGAGTGATAGTCTATGTGCTGCTTCTCTTGGCTTCCCTCAGCTTAGTGCTGTTAGACTTTCATCTGCCTGCTCTGTCTGAATATCAGTCTGGCCCTGTGTTTCTAGGACTTTATCAATCCATGAGATTTCTCAAGGATTCTTTGTGTGTGTATGTATGCGTGCACGCACGCGCGTGTGTGTATGTAGTGGATGGTGATTCTTACATGCTCTTTGGCCTTCATTTTACGCCTGCTAGTGGTTCATTTTGTGCTAATTAAATAGGAAGTCTTTGGGAGACAGGGGCTTATCACTTTGTGAGGGGTGTAAATGTCTATTACATTGTTTTGTGTACCTGAAGTTAATTAAATAAATAAATAAAAAGCAAGTTGTCTTAGCCCCCTTGTTTACACGTAGCCTGACAATCCTGTCTAGGATTTTTGCAAGCCCATGATGCTTGCTCACACTGCAACATTGCAAACCAGTTAATTTCTACCATTCTTGGATAGCAAGGTTTAGAATTGGAATAAAATCAGGGCTACTTTCATGTCAGAAGCACCACACTGGTATTGAAAAACACTCAATTTGGGGAAACAATGTAGTATAGTCTTAACCAAAGAAATACTTTGTCAGTCTGTCATCATTTCAGGCTACATGGTTTGGTCAGCACTGAGAAGTAACTGAAATTCTCCTTTTTAAAACCTGGACCATTGGGCCGGGCCGGTGGCTCAGGCGGTTGGAGCTCCATGCTCCTAACTCCGAAGGCTGCCGGTTCGATTCCCACATGGGCCAGTGGGCTCTCAACCACAAGGTTGCCAGTTCAACTCATTGAGTCCCGCAAGGGATGGTGGGCTCCGCCCCCTACAACTAAAATTAAACACGGCACCTTGAGCTGAGCTGCCGCTGAGCTCCCAGATGGCTCAGTTGGTTGGAGTGCGTCCTCTCAACCACAAGGTTGCCGGTTCGACTCCCACAATGGATGGTGGGCTGCACCCCCTGCAACGAGCAACGGCAACTGGACCTGGAGCTGAGCTGCGCTCTGCACAACTAAGACTGGAAGGACAACAACTTGACTTGGAAAAAAGTCCTGGAAGTCCACACTGTTCCCCAATAAAGTCCTGTTCCCCTTCCCCAATAAAATCTTTAAATAAATAAATAAATAAATAAATAAATAAATAAATAAATAAATAAAACCTGGACCACTAAAAACTCTCAGCCGTGGACATGTTGTTTACTGCAAGTATGATCTGATAGATTCAGAATGTGGAAAATACTCAGGTCAGCGGATTCCCTGAGTAAGTTTTCTATTCCCTATTTTGTGTTGATATGGTGAGAGGAAAAATGATGATATAACTTTAGCACTAATTGAAGAACAGGTATTTCTTTGACAGTGGCTTATCAGCACTTAACTTAGTGGCATCCCTGCCGAAGGAAAGAGCCAGGAGTGAGAGCCCACTGCTGGATGAAGGCTGTATCATGGGATCTCCAGGGCTGGCACATGCACCACAAACTGAATCAGCATTCCTTTTTTCTTGAAAGTTCCAGCAGCTAAGAAAATGTTTGCCTCTCAGTCTCTTCAAACCTTGAAACAATGTGAGCTTATAACCAAAAGGGAAATAAAAGTCAAAAGGCATCTCTTTCTACATGCTTGATTTTTCAGAAAACTGGTGATTTACAGAAAACTGAAGGAAATGATCTAACCTGGCGTACTTTAATTTTTTTGTAATTCACTTCAGTTTAGAATAGTTGTAGATTTAAAGAAAAGTTACCATAGTAATTTCCTATATATTCCTCACACAGTTTTTTATTACACTGGTACATTTGTCATAACATTGATACATTATTAACTAAACTTGAATGATGAGCGGGGAAAAGAAGGAGGGACACAGGCTAGAATGAGGCTAATTAACTTACTTAGTAATATCTAATCAACTTATTTAGCAATATGCAATAGCAAAAGACAAAGGGAATTAATAGACTGTTAATGACAGAAAAATAAAGGTGGTTAAGACTAAACTATATACACTGATACCCATGTCATGTTAAAGGAGTACACATACTTACAGGTTTAAGAGATCCCAACATATGTTTACTATTGATCAAAAAAATCACTCGGCTGAATACACAAATAACATCAGTAAGGAGTATCCAAAAGCAGTAATAAGTTCTATAGGACAGTAACTATTATAGTAGATGTCAAAAGCTCACCTAACCGGGGGAGAACAGTGTTGGAAAGTCATAAAGTAAAACCTTGTCACATCTGTAGCTGAGAAAAACTCAGGCGTCTCCCACACCGCTGTTTGTTAGTTTCTAAGAATGCTGTCTTTGTTAGAAGTCAAGGCGTCTTCTGATGTTAAAAGCTGCAAACTATGTAAGTTTTCAAGGTGTTAATCTGAAGAATGTTGCTGCTGTTGTTAGAAGTTAGGACGTCTTCTGATACTGTAAGCTGCAAGTTATATGCAAGTTCCCAAAGATGCTAGAATGATGACAATTCACCAACAAAAGAAGTCTACTGTCCATTGAGGCAAGTTCTGATCTCATACTCTGAAACAATCCAATCCTGAAAAGCAGTCCTGAAACAGCAAATCTTTTGAATAGTAATTTCCTGAAACACAATCAATCCAATATCAATCCACCTGAGGTCTGTCTTATATATCTGTTTAGATGCACCCCAGAGCCAAGTTTTATATTCCTGCTTCCCCTTTTAAGGAATGACCAGTTCCGGGAGGGTCTGGCAGTTACTGATATGAATTGTCCATCCAGCCAAAGGGCCAATTCATCCGGATAAGCAACATCTACTATTCTAGTTTGGGACCTTCAGCACAAGGCCTTCCAAAGCCTGGCAACATGCCTGTCACGTCATCCCGATATAACTTAGCTACTTCTTTACTTCATCTGCTGATGTGGGTGAAACAGACAGAACAAAGAGGGAATTCTCCCAACCCCTCATCAAGAATTTCTTTAACCCTAAGCTAACCATCACCTCACAACACGGACAGAACACCAAACATTATAACTCCTCCACTCAAGAGAATGATACCAAACAGAAAACCTCATTTCATGTCTCCCCCGCTGGAGAGAATGAGACCAAAGGGGGAATTTACTCAACCCCTGATCACAGTATAGAAATCACCTCACATACAGGAACAGACAAAAGCTAATAGACAAAAGCTCACATCAACCAATGAAGGTAAAATTTTTTTTAACAAATCTTCCCTACATAAACACACTATTTTTCAGTTTTACTAGTTTTTCTAGTGTTTTTGTATTCCAAGATTTTATCCAGTATACCAAATTACACTTAATTGTGTCATGTCTCCTTAGCTTCCACTGGTCTATGACAATTGCTCAAATCAAAACAATTGCTCAATCTAAAACAAGGTAATTGTTTTTGATTACCTTGACAGTTCATGAGTACATGTCAAGTATTTTGTAGAATGTCTCTCAGGTTGGGTCTTCGATATATTTGTTTTTTTTAAAGCACTGAAATTACAGGCATTTTTGTAGGAAGACCATATAGGTAAAAACAGAACAAATTCTCATTCTGTAGTACGTGCTGTCACCATGAATGATCACGGACACTGCTAAGCGTGGTCACCTGGCTGAGGAAGTGTCCCTCAACTTGAAAGCATGTATAGCAAACACAACGCTTGGCACTTGGTAAAGATTTCTTTTATAAATCATTAGTTGTATCAAGTTTACACATAGTAAGAATACTTTTTATATAATTCTGACTTTAATGTTGGAAACAATATAAATAGGTTAAAAACTAGAACACCTAGAATTTAAATATCACTTTAAGTGAATCCAGTTCATAGTCCAAATTTTTGGTTTTTAGTGTTTATTGGGATATGAATGAATCATGGTCCTTTTCTTTGTTCCCCAGGATTTCACTTCAAGATTTTATTTATCTTCACATCGTGTGGTTAGAGTGATGCCCAGCTATTCTATACCTCTTAATCCATGGAGATTGGACTTGGAGTAATGAAAGGACTGAAAGTTTGTCTTCATCTTATGAGCCAATCAACACAGGGGTTATTACATTAACCCAGATGACAAAAGGAGATACAAAGAATGAACAGCCATGATAACTAAGAAATCTATGATGAGAGGAGAAATAAATTAAGTCAGGTTTCAGAACAAGATGGGGTACCAAAAGCCAAATGCCTGCATAGCGTTTTTTAAAAGCATCGATAAATTGTATGGTACTAGTAGGAAGCTTTAAAAGTAATGGGTAGGTAGAAAGTTAAGTTTGGACATGTAGGCCACAGGCAGATGACATAACGAGAAAGAGATATAAAGGATTAGCAGCAGGTGGTCACTCCCAGATCACAACAGTCAAGCCAGGGAGGGATCACAGAGAAGCAAGTGAAGGAAGAGCACATGGGCATGTGTTATCGCACACATACAGTGCATCTCATCAGACGTCAGTGTGCATGAAAATAGGAACTTCTATCAAGGCAACACCTCTGAACTATATTGATTGACGTACATGTGAAAAACAGGTCTGTTGATTAAAACAAACATGCTCTCAAAACAGGTATGCATCTCTGATGAACAATAATAACAGCACAGGTAGAATGTAATTGTCTCTACTGTGAAAAACAGGAAGAAGACTATTGGACTGCTCAGGAAATCAGAGAAGATTGTTGATGCCAGCGTGCACTGAATCCAAGAGAAATAGAAACCAACAAGCACACTGAGAAGAGAAAAGGAACAAAAGGGACCACTGAATAAACATGAAAAAAGAACTAGATTATACATGCCTTATGGATAGATAACTCACAAGAGAGAAAAAGGTTACACTTGAGGAAGGGCCACACCCAGACAACATAGTGCACTAACAGTGACAGCTAAATAGGGTGAAATTTCTAAAGACTCATGAGACCCAAAATGGCAATGCTTACAAATCTGCAACTTATTAAGGGGAATGGGTGCCTCACAGCACGATGTTTGGATAAAGGCCAGAGAGGAGCTCCCAGTTTTCTTCATTGAACATACATAATTTCACTGTTAGGTGAGAACCATCGAGCACAGAACTGGCCAGAAGTCAAAAATGTATTCATTGCTGAGGTTTCTTATACCATGAAGGATACTAGGCATGTGCTTGCTATGTACCCGTCCCCAACAGCAGAGGACTATGAAGGTCTCAGTGAGAACAGGTGTAAATTATCAGTTGCACTATTATCCATAAACACTGTTGATAAGCTGTTAAAACCTGTCCCCATACATCTTGGATCTATGGTTACAAAGCAACACTATTAGTCAATGCATTTCATTCCTTGAGTAATGACTAGTTATGTACAGATACTTTAGCTCAGGCCTATTCCAGATCTGCTGAACTTAACCGTCACAACACAGTTCACCCCCTTGTTCCTGGTAAAAGCGTTTTACAAAAAAATCACTTAGTTTAACAGCAGCCAGTTATTTGCCTTTCAACAGTGTATAATCAAATAGACAATCAAAATGCACTTACAGGTTTCATTGAGTTGTAATGAGATGCCCCAAGAGGCAGCTCAGCCTAAGCTAAGAGAACATATTTTTCACTTGCTCTGAGCCTCTCTGAAGGCACCAATGTGATCTTAGATGATTTGTTTTTATAACACTCATTTATTGACTCCCCTCCACTCAGCAACAATCTCACACATGGCCCCCATTTATATTAATTTTAAAATCAATCTTTTCCCTTGAATCAGTAATTCTGATGTTACCAAGATGAAACGACCAGGGCTTCCTTTGGGGGTCATTTCCAGTCACATAGAGTTGGGTTGAGTAAGTACAGAGAAATCCGGCTATCCCATCCACTAGGCAACAAAACATTTGCATAGTCAGGGCCAAATAGATGAAATACAGAGAGATTAGCCATCCTGTCAATCCCTTTGGCATTCATGACATTCATCAGAATAATAAACATAGTCTCTGGTTTTGGAATGTTTCCAGACTCTTAGACCTTAATTTGAGTCCCATTTTAGGGCTTCCAGAGCTGGTATTGAAAAAGAAAATAGGGATGTGTTCTTTGTGAATTCCTTTTTCATCCCGTGCTATAGACTGAGTATGTTCCCCCAAATTCATATTTTGAAGCCTGACTCCCCGTTATGAATGTATTTGAAGTGTGGGACCTTGGAATATTTATAATAGTGAGCATTTATTAAACACACACATAAGAGACCTTATACAAAGTACTGGGAATGTGTCCTGCCCACGTGGAGCTTATAACCTACCTGGGAAAACAGTATCAGTGTAGAGCTGGCTGTCAGTGAAAGAGATACTGCTCTCAAATCTAATAAGATTTGGTATATTTCAGTACAACAGTGGAATTAAATTAGAAGCCAATGATGGAAAGATCTGTAGAATTTCCTTACATACTTGAAAATCAAGTAAAACACATATATGTAACTCAAGAGTTAAAATAGAGCCAAACAATTAAGTAGTATTTTGAGTTGAATGAAAATGAAAAAATACTTCAAGATTAGTGGGACCTACCTCATTGAGAACCTAGAGGGAAGTTTAATGATTATATTAGAAAAGAAGATTTCAAATCAAGGACCTCAGCTTCCAACTTGATAAAAAAGAGCAAATAAAACCAAAAGTATGCAAAATAAAGGAAATAAAAAATATCAGTGTGGAATTAACATAATAGAAAACAAGCAAAAAAATAAATAAATGAATCTGTTGTTTTTTTGTTTGTTTTAGAAATCCATATTTTTTATAAACATGTATTCAGGCTGATCAGAAAATAAAAGAGGCCATAAAAACTAGTATATCAAGAATAAGAGAAGTAACATAACACATTCTTCAGATATTAAAAAGATACTTATGAACACATTATTCCAACAGATTTGATAACTAAGTTCAAAAGGACAAATTCCTCAAAAGAGAAACTGATTTCACTGGATAACAAATAGCCAGAATAGTCTAACCATGGCCTTTGATCTTACTTGGCAGGACAATCACATCATTTTAACCACCTGCTGCTCCTTAGAAGAGAAGAACCATGTCTGGGCTCTTACCCAAAAATATGCAAATTAGGTAGCTGCTCAGAACCCAGGACAGTACAGAGTTGAGGCTGAGGCTGTTCCAAATCATGACACTGATTGGAATTATCAGGCTGGCCAACAGGGCCAGAATAGACGAGACCATATGGTCACCTGTCTTATTGAGGGCAGGAAGAAAGGCATTATTATCCCAGTGAAATAAGAGAACCAGAGGGATAAAGCAAAAAGAGTTCAATTAATGGCTGTTGCCCTTGCCAGCACCCTGCCCTCACAGCCTTATGCTGATTTGGGCCCATGAGGAGGGAGGTCACCAAAGACAACTGTCATCAGAAAGGACATTGGAGTAAGGTTTGTCCTCACCTGGCCAAGAGGGTACTCCTTGTCCCTTGTCCCTTTTGCAATGAGGAAGGGCACTGGAAGAGAGACTATGCCTTCTTCTCTTCTCTTTTAGGAGCCATTCTGACTCCTAAAACGCCAACAGGGCGGCTTCTCCAACCAGCTGCCAATGTCAGTGATCGTGAACTCTGAGCCAGACAACTGCCACCTCAACTGATGGGCCTGGGATTTGTCCAGGCTCCCCTCCTTAACATAGATGTCAAACCCAGTGTGGGGACAGAGCCAGGAGTGCAGTTTCCAGGCTCTCAGCCTCACATAGAAAGGTGCTGGCTCAGGTAGTAAATGGCCATCAACTGTGATTGGATGGCCATCAGCTGTGGCTAGTTGGCCGTCAGCTGTAACCAGTGAGCCATTGGCCACTAATATAACTGCCGTGGCTACACTAGCAGAAAATGGGGGCTCTCAAGAAGGTGGTGGCTGAGCTAACAAGAGCGGATTGCAGAGAGGCGGATGCCACCAGAGAGAATATAGTGGCATGACTCCCCTACTTATGGCTCCGTGGGTGTTCCTTTTTGGAGTCACCATATCCTGCATTCTTATGTGGGGAGCGGGACCAGAGACCCCGCCGGATGCCCTGCACGACACCCAGGATAATGCCTGACGTGGCAGGTAAAAATGTAATCTTTCTTCTTGATAAGGAAGCCCCATTCTCTGCTTTAATCCATCACCCTGGCCCTACGCTTCCCTCCAACTTCCTCCTAACAGGTACTGAAGGTAATCCCACCACTTGCAGATACAACCTACTTTACCTTGTGAGTTTGGGCCCCTTGCTTTTACACATAGCTTCCTAATTATGCCTCAGTGCCCTATGCCCCTTTTAGGGTGAGACATTATGCAGAAGCTACAAGCTTCCCATCAAATCTTTCCTAACCCACTCTAATAGTTGCTCTACAGCATAGTTTCCCTTCTCAAGCGTGTAACCCCGACCTGTCTACAATCCTGTGTGCTGCAGAACCTCAAGGATTATATATGCTCACAGTCTCCCAATGGGGTGTCTGTCTGATGTTACAAGATGAATGCTGTTTCTGGGTAAATAAGACCAAGGTGGTTCAAGCCAACAGAGAAACTGAGAGATCGAGCCTCTAGATTTAGGAAACCAGTGGACTACGGATGGACAGCCTAGGCTGGCACTTGGTCCTCCCAACATACCAGAGCTCGAACTCCCAGCCTGGAGCCCCCAGCTCAGTTTAGTCCCAACCCTGTTTCCCTGAAAATAAGACCTAGCCAGACAATGAGTCTAATGAGTCTTTTGGAGCAAAAATTAATATAAGACCCAGTATTATATTAATTATATTATGTTACATATTATATTATAGATCCGGTCTTATAGTAAAATAAGACTTGGTCTTATATTAATCTTTGCTCCAAAAGACACATTAGAGCTGACTGTCCGGCTAGGTCTTATTTTGGGGGAAACGCAGTAGACGATACTGCCTGGATTTTCCAAGGCCCAGTCACTCTCCCCCCTCTCCGACCAGCAATCTCTTAGGTAGCTACAGCTCTATGCCCCTACCCAGCTCTGAAGCATTTACGGAAGATGGATCACATCCCAATTTCCAAAGATTTATCATTGCCAGTCAGAGATGGGGGAATGTGACAAGTAAAGAGTTAATTAGAGCGGGCTTGTGAGCTGGCAGGATGGGACAGGCAAAGAGTTAACAAGAGTGAGCTTGTAAGCTAGCAGGAACAAGATTAAAAATTAACTAATGGGCTCTGAATCCGCTGGCAAGCACTGCACCTGCAGGCTGACAAGCACTGTACATCCATCATAGGTGGGAAGAGAACAGTTCCCAATTGCAACAAAATCCCCTGCAAACTAACAAACACCCATCACAGATGGGAACAGGACAGTTCCCAGGAGAAGACAACTGTAATGGCAGCGCCCCTGCAAGCTGACAAGCACTCTACATCCTGCATGGAATAATAAAAACGCAAGCACGCCTCATCGATGCAGCTGTCCCTATCAGGCTCTACCCTGGTAAACTTCCCTTTGCCAGTATTTCTATTTCAAACAAAACTCGCTTTCTCTGCCTAACTTTTCCTTTCTTTCTTTTTCTTTCTTTCTTTCTTTTTCTTTCTTTCTTTCTTTTTCTTTCTTTCTTTCTTTCTTTCTCTCTTTTCTTATTAGTTTCAGGTGTACAAAATAATGTAATAGACATTTATACCCCTCACAAAGTGATAACTCACCTCCCCCAATCTACTATCCCTCTGACATCATATATAGCTGTTACAATTGCACTGAGTGTATTCCCTATGCTGTACTCCACATCCTGGGACATACATACACACATACACACACACACACACACACACACACACACACACACACACACACACACATAATTATAGTTGACATTATTATTCAGCTTCAGGTATACACTGCAGTGGTCAGGGACGTGACGGGAGACATAGGCACATATCCTGACTGACCCAATCTCACCCTCCCAGGGCTACAAACATACTCCAGAAGAAACAGTAGCAGTGTCAGATGAAAAGAACAGAATATTTACAGCTCTGAGAACTGCAGCTCCCGCAGCCCCAGACTCAGGTCGCAACTAATTCCGGTGAAAGGGAAGGAAGTATAGGGGCAAGATAACTGTGGACTGGTAGTCACCATTGCTCAGAGCCATCCCTCACAACCCACCATTCCCCCACCTCCACCTAGCTGGGTGGATCCAGGCAGGGGGAAACAGAAGTGCTGAGACATACAAGCTCTGAATCTGGTTGCAGGAAGAGCTTTGGGACTTCAGAAGCTCTCCACATCCCACCTCCATTGAGGTGGTTTTCCAAGAGCCAGTCAACCTGCTCACAGAGGAGAAACCCACCACTTTCCAGAGACCTCCCCCTCCCTCACCATCGCATGAGAAGCTGGAACAGTGCAAGAGAAAATATAATCTACAGTATGAGAATAAAAGGCTGCAGTGGGAGAGACAATAAAACATTCCACCAACACCTACTGGAAAGCAAAAGAAAGGCCTCTTAATATCAACCTGTTGTAGAACCCAATCCTGTAGCTGCCCAGGAAGAGGAACAATAATTCACTAATTGGTGTGACTAACCAAGGTTAACAAGGCAGCTCAGAAATAAAACGAAAAGTCTCCAGAAGATGAACTCAAAGACATGGAAATATGTGACTTAAATGACAGAGAATCCAGGATTGCAGTTCTGAAAAAAATCAATAAAATGCAAGAAAACAGACAGGCAGTTTAATGGACTCAGAAACACAATCAAAGAACAAAATGAACATTATCCCAAAGAGATTGAAATTTTTAAAAAGAACCAAATAGAATTTCTGGAGATTAAGAACTCAATAGAAGAAATTAAGAATGAAATAACCAGCTTAGGTAGTAGAGTTGACCAGATGGAGGAAAGAATCAGTGACATCGAAGATAGAAACCTGGAAATTACACAGATGGAAGAAGAAAGAGTCTTGAGACTTCAAAGAAATGAAAGAACTCTACAAGAACTTTCTGGCTCCATCAGAAAGAGCAATATAAGAATAATGGGCATACCAGAAGGAGAAGAAAGAGAGAAGGGAACAGAGAATATATTCAAACAAATTGTCGATGAGAGCTTCCCAAACTTGTGGACAGAACTGGACCCTCGAATCCAAGAAGCAAATAGAACACCTAGTTACCTCAATCCCAACAGGCCTTCTCCAAGGCACACTGTATTGAAACTGTCTAAAATCAACGACAAAGAAAGAATCCTCAAGGCAGCCAGGGAAAAGAAGACGGTAACTTACAAAGGAAAGCCCATTAGATTATCATCAGATTTTTCAGCAGAAACTCTACAAGCCAGGAGACAGTGGAACCAAATATTCAAACTACTGGGAGAAATTATGAGCCAAGAATAGTCTATCCAGCAAAGATATCCTTTAGATATGAAGGAGGAATAAAGACCTTTCCAGACATACAGAAACTGAGGGAATTTTCTAACACATGACATGCACTACAAGAAATACTGAAGGATTTCTCTGAAGATTAGTGATATTGAGCATACTTTCATGTCTATTGGCCATTTGTATGTCCTCTTTAGAGAAATGACTGTTCAGGTCCTCTGCCCATTTTTTAAATTGGATTGTTTTTTTGTTGATGAGTTGTACGTGTTCCTTATATATTTTATATTTTGGATACTAGCCCCTTATCAGAGGCATTGTTTGCCAAACAATAAACTTAAAAAATAAATGGGACTGTGAACTGAATCCACTTAAAGTGAATCTTGCTTTTTTCAATGTTTAAGACAAATCTTTAACGCTTCCCTGCACAGCTTTGCCAGTGAACTTCAGGTAAATAATCAGACCCTCTCAAGCCTGAGGAAAGATATGTTGTCACTCCTTTTGTAGTGCTTGCCTTCCTGTATTAAAACCGCATCTCAAATTATAAAGTAGGATAAAAAAATTTTAAATGATTTTTAAATACTGAGGGTTCTAGTTTTTAACCTATTTATGTTGTTTCCCACATTAAAATCAGAATCATATAAAAAGGATTCTGATCTTAGTTTGTGCAAAACTTCGTACAACTAATGATTTACAAAAGAAATCTTTGTCAAGGCCAATCGTGGTGCTTGCTATACATGCTTACAAGTTGAGGGTCACTTCCTCAGCCAGGTGACCATGCTTAGCATTGTCAGTGATCATTCATGTTGCCAGCACTACTGGTAGGATGAGAATGCTTTTTGTTTGTCTCTTTATACCTATGTGGTCTTCCTACCAAAGAAACCTGTAATTCCAGTGCAATCATTTAAAAAGAAAGAAAAAGATATCTGGGGCCGCCCCAGTAGCTCAGGTGGTTGGAGCTCCGTGCTCCTAACGCAGAAGGCTGCCAGTTAGATTCCCACATGGGCCAGTGACAGATGGCTCAGTTGGTTGGAGCGCATCCTCTCAACCACAAGGTTGCCGGTTCAACTCCTCGACTACCCGCAAGGAATGGTGGGCTGTGCCCCCTGCAACTAAGATTGAGCATAGCACCTTGAGCTGAGCTGCCGGATGGCTCAGTTGGTTGGAGCGCATCCTCTCAACCACAAGGTTGCCGGTTCAACTCCTGCAAGGGATGGTGGGCTGTGCCCCCTGCAACTAGCAACGGCAACTGGACCTGGAGCTGTCTGCGCCCTCCACAACTAAGACTGAAAGGACAACCTGACTTGGAAAAGTCCCGAAAGTACACACTGTTTCCCCAATAAACTCCTGGTCCCCTTCCCCAATAAAGTTTTAAAGTAATAATAAAAAAAAATATATCAAAACCCAAACTGAGACATACTCCGCATAATACTTGACAAGTATACTGACTAAATGTCAAGGTAATCAAATACATGGAAGGCATGAGCAAATGTCACAGACCAGTGGAAGCTAAGGAGACATGACAATTAAGTGTAATGTGGTATACTGGATGAAATCTTGGAATACAAAAACACTAGAGAAAAACGGGAAAAACCCGAAAAATGTTTAGTTAATAATATATCAATGTTAGTTAAGACAAATCAGTGTATCAATGTAATTTAAAACGTTAATAAGGGGAACTGTGTGATGAATTACTGTTGTAACTATTGTTTAAATCTACAACTATTCCAAACAAAATCAAAATAAAAAATATTTAAGTACTCCAACGTTAGATCATTTCCTTTCAATTCCTGTAAACCAACAATTTTCTGAAAAATCAAGCATGTAGAGATGCCTTTTGACTCTCATTTCCTTTTTGGTTGTGCAACAAGCTCTCGTGTATCAACGTGTCAAGACACTGAGGAGAGGCAAACACATGCTCTTAGCTGCTGGAACTCTGCAGCCAGGACTGCTGGCCCAGTCTGTGCTGCCCCAGCCCTGGAGATGCCATGACACAGCCTTCATCCAGCTTTGGGCTTACTCCTGGCTCTTTTCGTTGGCAGGGAAGCCACTAATTACTGGTAAGTCAGTGTAAAAGAAATACCTGTTCTCCACTTAGTGTTAACAATTATACCATCGTTTTCCCTCACACCATATCAACACAAGATGGCGAATAGAAAACTTACTCAGGCAATCAACTGACCTGAGTCTTTTCCACATGCTCTATCAGGTCATACTAGCAGAAAGCAACATGCCCAGGGTTCAGAGTTTTTAGTGGTCCAGGTTTTAAAAAGGAGAATTTCAGTTACTTCTCAGTGCTGACCAAACCATGTAGCCTGAAATGATGACAGACTGACAAAGTATTTCCTTGGTTAAAGAAATATTGTTTCCCCAAAATGTGTTTTTCAGTATCAAAGTGATGCTTCTGACATGAAAGTAGGCCTGATTTTATTCCATTTTAAAACCTGCTATCCAAGATAAAAGGGTAAAAATTAAGTAGTTTGCAATGCTGCAGTGTGAGCAAGCACCATGGGGTTGGGAAAAGATCATAGACAGACAGGATGCTCAGGCTTCATGCATACAAGAGGGCTAAGAAGACTTGCTTTTTAATTACTCCATGTGAAACAAATGATAAATGGCATAAAATGAAGGCCAAAAAGAACATGTAGGAATTACCATCCACTACACCCCTCCCTCCCACACACACACACTCACACTCTCACATAAGAATCATTGAGAAATCTCATGGATCAACAAGGTCCTAGAAAAATGGGGCCAGACTAATATTTAGATATGGCAGGCAGGCCAAAGTCTAACAGCATCTAGCTGACGGAAGCCAAAACTTACAATCACTCAAAAAAGGAAAGTGACCAGGTCCAAAGCATTTTTGGCTACTGCCTCCTACTAGAAGCAGTAATGAAATCTGTTACATCCTCATACCGATGTACCACATAGCTCACACACTATCACAAACATTTATTGTTGTCCACAGAGTTCACGTTATTCTTCCATCTTTAAAACTTCACATTCCACAGTGTTTGTGCATAGGTAAATATTTTCCTCTATGTTTTCTATAAAACTTAGTATTACACATAAATCACAAGTTTCAGTACATCAGTTCTAGGTGAAGAATTTATCATCAATTTTTAAACTGATACATTTCTTCAGGGAAAAAATATCTAATGCAAACTCAGTACATACTCAAAAATTATAATTATCAAAATACAATATTTCAGTCTAATCTTATTTCATCTTTAAGGAAGTTTGCTTGGTGGTAAAGGCTTTGGTGTTTTTCCCTGAGATTTGTGATTTTTTTTTTTAATTAAAGTTTATTGGGGTGACAATTGTTAGTAAAGTTACATAGATTTCAGGTGTAAAATTATGTAATACATCATCTATATCTTCCATTGTGTGTTCATCACCCATACACAGTTCTCTTCCCATTACCATATATTTGACCCTGTTTAGCTTCTTCTACAACCCACTAACCCTCTGGTAACCACTGAACTATTGTCTACGTCTATGAGTTTCTGTTTCTTTATTTGTCTTGTTCTTTTGTTGTTTTCACTTATACCACATATCAGTGAAATCATGTGGTTCTCTACTTTTTCTGACTTATTTCGCTTAGCATTATAATCTCAAGATCCATCCATGCTGTCACAATTGGTACTATTTCATCTTTTCTCATGGCAGAATAGTATTCCATTGTGTACATATACCACAACTTCTTTACCCATTCATCCATCGAAGGAAACTTTGGCTGGTTTTTAATGAAGTTGTCTGATTATTCAGGGCATTTGACAGAAGTCCTCTTCTTCATGTGTAGTCTGAGACGTAGAATGATAGGCTGAGTTCTGACAGGTCTTCTGACATTTAATTATATTTATAGCATTTCATCGCACTCTAACATAGTTGCCTAAACTATATGCATTTAACCAAGACAGAAATCTGTAGGAGCTCAACAGAGTACAAACTTAATTCTTGCTTAAACATAGAAACAAACAAAAACCTGGTGAAGATCTGTTAGTGGGGAATTCTCTTTCACCCACATATTCAGACTCTAGCTTCTTTAAGCTCATGTTCTATGTTCAATACACAGCACCCAAGTCTTACATGGAATTTTCTCCATTCCAGTATAACATAGAAAGCAACAATATAAGGTGACTTCTCAAGGCCAGATTTAAATGGAATAGCACCATAATCCATGAGCAAACCCACCTGGACAGGAAGATTTAAACAAGCTATGTACCTAGCACAAAAAGAATAAAGGAAAAAATCTGCCAGTCTATGTACCATGAGCTTTTCCACTGTGCTATGAGTTCCTTTGGGACATCTTACGTTCGTTCCATACAAGGATTTTCTCTCTGCTGTGCATTCTGTTGTGATGTGCTCTAAGAGCTACCTTTTGGACAAAAGTTTTCCACATTCATTCATTCATAGGGTTTCTCCCGTGTGAATTCTCTGATGTGCATTCAGGTTTGTCCTACGGGAGAAAGTTTTCCCACATTCATTACATTCATAGGGTTTCTCCCCTGTGTGAATTCTCTGATGTCTTCTAAGACGTGAATTGTGGGCAAAAGTTTTCCCACATTCATTACATTCACAGGGTTTCTCCCCTGTGTGAATACTCTGATGTACATACAGGCTTGCCCTTCTGGAGAAAGTTTTCCCACATTCATTACATTCATAGGGTTTCTCCCCTGTGTGAATTCTCTGATGTATTCTAAGACATGAAATGTCAGCAAAAGTTTTCCCACATTCATTACATTCATAGGGTTTCTCCCCTGTGTGAATTCTCTGGTGTACCTTTAGGGTTGAATTAGCAGAAAAAGTTTTTCCACATTCATGACATCCATAAATTTTCCCCCCTGTGTGAATTCTCTGATGTACACACAAGGTTGTCATTTGGGAGAAAGTTTTCCCACAGTCTTTACATTCATAGGGTTTCTCCCCTGTGTGAATTCTCTGATGTACACACAGGGTTGTCCTTCCGGAGAAAGCTTTCCCACATACATTACATTCATAGGGTTTCTCCCCTGTGTGAATTCTCTGATGTGTTCTAAGGCCTGAATTTTGGGCAAAAGTTTTCCCACATTCACTACATTCATAGGGTTTCTCGCCTGTGTGAATTCTCTGATGTCTTCTAAGACGTGAATTTTGGGTAAAAGTTTTCCCACATTCATTACATTCATAGGGTTTCTCCCCTGTGTGAATTCTCTGATGTACACAGAGGGTTGTCCTATGGGAGAAAGTTTTCCCACAGTCTTTACATTCATAGGGTTTCTCCCCTGTGTGAATTCTCTGATGTCTTCTAAGACGTGAATTTTGGGTAAAAGTTTTCCCACATTCATTACATTCATAGGGTTTCTCCCCTGTGTGAATTCTCTGATGTACACAGAGGGCTGTCCTTTCGGAGAAAGATTTCCCACATACATTACATTCATAGGGTTTCTCCCCTGTGTGAATTCTCTGATGTCTTCTAAGACGTGAATTTTGGGTAAAAGTTTTCCCACATTGATTACATTCATAGGGTTTCTCCCCTGTGTGAATTCTCTGATGTGTTCTAAGGCCTGAATTGCAGGCAAAAGTTTTCCCACATTCACTACATTCATAGGGTTTCTCGCCTGTGTGAATTCTCTGATGTATTCTAAGACGTGAAATGTGGGCAAAAGTTTTCCCACATTCATTACATTCATAGGGTTTCTTCCCTGTGTGAATTCTCTGGTGTACACACAGGGTTGTCCTTTGGGAGAAAGTTTTCCCACAGTCTTTACATTCATAGGGTTTGTCACAGGATCTTCCACATTCATTAATATCACAGCATTTCTCTGTTGTGCCAGCTCTCATTGGGTTAAATACAGTTGCTTTATCACAGTTTTTCCAAAATTCATCATTGTGACAGGATTCCTCTTCTGTTAGACATTTCTGAGCTGTAACACAGACAACAGTCTCATCATGTAAAACTTTTCCAAGTTCATTATGTTCAAAAGGCTGTTCCACAGTTTGAAATTTCTGATGACATTCCTTACACCTGACAGCGTTCACATTTTTATTATATTTGTAAGTTTGCTCGCCAATAAGAGTTCTCTCATGTTTAATATCAAGCTGCAACTTTTCATATACATTCATGTAATCAGCCTTTTTTCTTGAACAGTTTCTACCACTAACAATCAATTCAGAAACAACTGGCAAATTCGTTCTACATGAGTCAGGGTTACAGGGCATTTTTCTTGAAAAATCTGGAGTTTTATCCAGATTAATTGGTTTTCTTATAACTTTCTGCCCTTCTTTACTCAATGTTTTGTTGTTACTGATTATTACTTGCCACAGAGCTTTCTCTTGTTTTTCCGGGTTCTCCGTAACGTGGACATCAACTTTGTAATGTTCTAAAATGACAAAAATGGAAAATATTGCATGAATCTTACATTTCTTACTGAGAGGAGCTTACAGCCACATGCCTTATCATGTATTGTATGGTTTCTAGTCATGTTTCTAAAATTAATAATTCATGCACACAGAGAAAAAGGCATACAGTCAGTATTTCTGTGTGTGTGTGTCTCTCTATCCCCCTTCATCCATGTCATTTAAAACAAAGAAACAAACATACAAACGTAGCCGTTATTTCCAGTCCTGACCAACATGGAGCAGCCCAACTTTACCCAGGTCCTCCCTCTTTCAATTGGAAATCCCTGAAAAAAAAATTAACAAACAAATGAAGATGCTACAAAATAAAAGATGGACTCTTGGACTTAAGAAATGACAGAAAAAAATGCCAAACTTTTCTTTTTACTTCCCATATATCTTATATGGGGTGCTCAAGTGCTGGGGAAGCCTGTGATCAAAGCCAAAGAGACACAGAGACAAAAGAGCTCCAAGAAAATATTGTATCTCCTAGCCAAAGATCTCAGAAAATGGTGGTCTAAAAGAATAGAAAAACTTTTTGACAATACTCGCCACACTCAAGCTCTGCCCTCCCCCACCCCCAAAAAACAGAAAAAAAGAAACACTCTTCTCTGTGGTTCTACCACAGATATAAAGAATTTCTATACACTTTGTATATAAAGGATTTGTATACAGTTAAATTTCATTGCCAAACCAAGAACTCATAGGAAAGATCATGAAGAATCCTGAGAAATTTCCATGCAAAAGACATTCTGGTAGTTGGCCCCAGAAGACACTGCCAAAATTTCACCTGGAAACATATTCCTATCTACTTTATTAAATCTGCATGGGAAGAACAAATTTGTTCGTTTATGACACTCACGGACAATTCACAGGAGAACAAAAGAAGGAAACAAAACAGCCAGGAAAAAGAAAAGAGGCAGGAAGTCATGGTAGGCCCCATATTACAGCTAGAAGAGATGAAGCAGCACTTGTAAAAACCATATCCTCAAAACCCAGAAACAATACATTAAAAAGGAGCTGAATTCACATTATTCTCAAATGCACATAAAGCATTCATAGACAGACCACAGTCTGCACTGTAACACAAACCTTTACAACTATAAAGATAAATCATGTACTGTGATCTCAAGCCACAGAAAAATTATAGTAAAAATCAGTAACACCAAGTTATCTGGAAAAATACAAAACTAATTCAATATTCATACAGTTCCTATGAAACCATGGATCAAAGCGTATGTCTCACAGAACCTTAAGATATTTTGGGGGGCACTGTGTCACAGAAATGGCGGCATGAGGAGTGCTACTTGAAATCTCCTCTGGAAGATACAACAAAATGGACGGCTATAATTCAACAAAAGTTTCTGTGCGCAGCACACAGGCACATCTGAGAGACCCACAAATTGAATCATCTAAAGGAGAGCAAATTATGTGTATAGCGGAGGATGGAAGGGCGAAGTGCTAGAATGTGGACCACAGGTCGCAGGATGCAGACCGGAGCTTGCTGCAGCCTCAGGAGAGAAAATAATTTGAGCTGCAACTGAACCCCCTATACACACAGTCCTCACTGAGGGATCAGCATAATACGGCTGAATCCAGCATATGCAGCAGAGAACTCAGAGCAAAGACTGACTACTCATACAGAAGGGTGAGAAAGGTGGTTTAAGCCCTCACTGCCAGGCAGAAAACAGAAAACAAAGACACGGAGCCTGACCACCTCCTGCCCACCTTTCCAAAGTTTGCCTCACCCCCACCCTCCCAGTATTAGAAGCAGGCTACAGAAGAAACAGTAGAAGTGTCAGATTAAAGAACAGAATATCTACAATCCTGAGAACTGCAGTCACGCAGGTAAAGATTCACAGCGCAACTAATTCTGCGGAAAGGGAAGGAACTGTAGGGGCAAGAAAACTGTAGGTGAGTAGTCGCCACTGTTCAGAGCCACAAGAGAATCAACCACCTCTCACAACCTACCCCACCCCCACCTTACTGGGCGGATCACGGGAGGGGCGGATCACGGGAGGGGCAACCAGAGCCACTGAAACACACAGGCTTTGCATCTGGCTGCAGGGGGAGCACTGCGAATTCAGAAGCTCAGAACTGTATCACCTTCTACATTCCCTGATGGAGGCGGTGCCCTGAGATCTCGTGACCTACTCACAGGGAAGCCCACCTTCCAGGGAACCCCACATTATGTGAGAAGCCAGAATAGTGCAAGACAAAATATAACACTACAACATGAGAGAAAATAAAGGCTGTGGACAGACGGAAAATAAAACATTCTACCAACACCTACTGGAAAGCACAAGAAAAACCTCTTTATATCAATGTACTGCAGATCCACTCCTGCAGATGCCCAGGAAGAGAAATAATAATTAATTAATTACTATGAACAACCAAGGTAACAAGGCAGCTCAGAAATAAAATGAAGAATCTGCAGAAAATGCACTCAGAGACATGGAAATTTGTGACTTAAATGACAGAGAATTCAAGATTGCAGTTCTAAATAAACAACAAGATGCGAGGAAACACAGACAGGTAGTTTAATGAACTCAGAAACACAATCAAAGAACAAAATGAACATTACCTCAAAGAGATTAAAAATTTTTAAAAGAACCAAATAGAAATTCTGGAGATGAAGAACTCAATAAAAGAAATAAGAATGAAATAGCCAGCTTAGATAAGAGAGCTGACTAGTTGGAGGAAAGAATTAGTGACACCGAAGATAGATATCTGGAACTGATGGAAGAGAGAGACTTCAATAAAAAAAAATAAAAAAATAAAAAATGAAAGACCTCTACAAGAACTTTCTGACTCCCTCAGAAAGAGCAACATAAGAATAACGGGGATAGCAGAAGGAGAAGAAAGGGAGAAGGGAACAGAAAGTATATTCAAAAAAACAGTCGACAAGAACATCCCAAACTTTTGGAAAGCACTGGATCCTCAAATCCAAGAAGCAAATAGAACATCTAATTACCTCAATCCCAACAGGCCTTCTCCAAGGCACACTGTGTTAAAGCTGTCAAAAATTAATGACAAAGAAAGAATTCTCAAGGCAGCCAAGGAAAGAAGATGGTAACCTACAAAGAAAGCCCATTAGATTATCATCAGATTTTTCAGCAGAAACTCTACAAAGCAGGAGGGAGTGGAACGAAATATTCAAACTATTGAAAGAGAGAAATTATGACCCAAGAATAATATATCCAGCAAAGATGTCTTTTAGATATGAAGAAGAGATAAAGACATCTCCTGACATACAGAAGCTGCAGAAATTTCCAATACATGACCTGCATTACAGAAAATACTGAAGGAGGCTACTTCTCCTGAAATAAAAAATAAAGAATACAAAACCATGAGTAGTATTATGAAAAGACAGAAAGAAGTAGAAAACGGCAACCCCTACACAAAATACAGCACTACATATACACTTAAACATAAATGGTAAAGAAGGAACATTTAAAAAAAGGAATAAGAATAAAAGACAACTTGCTACTGCAACACAGAAATCAACTCATAGCATAAGTAGGGATAACTTGTGACAACAAAAACATAAAAGGGGAGAGAGTAAAGGTCTGAACCTACAAAGGAGAATGGAGATAAAAAGCATGCTGCAGAAAAAGGACTAATGTAAATATGAAACTTGCTTTCATGTAAATTTAATGGTAACCACTCAAAAATTAAAAAGTCCAGAACTGAAACATGTAACATAAAAACAGAAGAAAACAGAGGGAAAAATCATAGAATATCACACACTGAAATACCAGACAGTAACGAAAAAGCAAAGAAACAATGGAGACACCCACCCATCCGAAAACAAAAGATAGAATGACAGGAAATCCTCACATACCAATAATCACCCTAAAGGTAAACGGACTGCACTCACCAATAAATAGGCACAGAGTAGCAGATTGGAATAAAAAACAAAACCCATCCATATACTGCCTCTAAGAGATGCATCTTAGCAACAAGGACAAAGATAGACTCAAAATGAAAGGGTGGGAATTGACAGCGCAAGCAAATGGTAACCAGACAAAAGCAGGTGTACCACTCTTATATCCGACAGTCATCAATATTTATGCCCCCAATCAGGGAGCACTAAAATATACAAGGCAACTACTAACAGAACTAAAGGGAGAAATTGACCAAAACACAATTATAGTAGGGGACCTAAATACATCATTGACAGCTATAGATAGATCATCCAAACAGAAAACAAAGAAAGAAATATCAGTCCAAATGACACACTAGATGAAATGGACATAATTGACAAGTATAGAGCACTTCATCAAAGAACATCAGACTATGCATTCTTTTCTAGTGTACACAGAACATTCTCAAGGATAGACCACATATTGGGACATAAAACTAGCCTCAGGAATTTTAAGAAGGTTGAAATCATACCAAGCATATTCTCTGACCACAAGGTTTGAAACTGGACATCAACTGCAAAAAGAAAGCAGGAAAAACCACAAACATGGAGATTTAACAACATGCTTTTAAAGAACGACACGGTCAAAGAAGAGAGATAAAAAGATACATGGAAACAAATGAGAAAGAAAATACATCCTATCAAAATTATTGAGATGCACCTTTACCTGGAGGGACAGATCTTAGTGAAGTTGGGGAAAGAGTCTTAAGAAGAGTCCATCAGAGAATGGTTATGGCCACAGTGGCCTCTTTGGACTAAGACTTATCTGTAGCATTCTTATTCTTTTGGTATCAGATTTTGTGTATTGGGGCAGGGGAGGGGGACATCAGGAGACAAGGACAGCCCCTGACTCTCTGGAGTTGATGTTAGATAAGTGCTTAAAAAAAAAAAAAAAAAAGAAAAGGAAAAAAAAGCCCTAGCAGTGCCATGTATTGGAAAAGCAATCAGATGTTTGTGTGCAAAATAGAAGAAAAGGACGTGCTGGAGCTGGCAATTCCCTTTGAGAAGGTGACCAAGCCAACGCCTTGCCAGACCAGCTGAATTGCAGTTTACTTGAAATGTGACCTGTTTCGAATCCTAAACGAGGTTCAGAAATCACCTATAATGGCCTCATCTTCAGACGTGGCTTTTCTTTTTTTTTTCATTACGGAGTAGTGTTAGTCAGTAATCATTGCCTCCCTTCTGCACAAGCTCACTTAACCTGGGGCATGGAGACTGTAATTTGGGAGATGAAGCCTCCAGCGTAAGGCAGCCTTGGGTACATGTGAGTCGTGCTTTTGTACTATCTGCCGAGGTGATCAGTGGTGGTCCGGGAGAGTAAGTTGGGAGGTTCAAGAGGCTGTCTGATGGGACCAAACAGAGATGAGATTTCTTGTACCCCACCACCCGGGGATGCTTCCCTGCCCTAAGGCATGCCTTCTGATGCAGGGAGGTCCACACTACAGTGGGCACACAGTAAAAGCGAGAAACATGGCTTCCAGATGGCCCTAGAGGACCCAGAGTGGCCAGAAGGGCTATTTTACTTCAAGTTCCCAAAGAAGCAAATCCCAGGGTACTCAAGTCACAATGTTCGTCGAGTAGATGGGGGAAACTGACAAGCTCTCACATCACTCTGGAGGCAGGACGTTATGCAGGGTCTCAGCTCCCACTCCCTGCATATGATCACAGGAAAGGGTGAGGCCAAAAAGGAACACCAACGGAGCCATGGATAGGGGAGTCATACCACTAATTCTCGCTGGTGGCTGGGTTGGAGACACAGGAAGCAGGAACCACACGATCCACAATCTGCCATCAACTTCTCGGCCAACCAACCAACCCCAGCTGCTAGCTGCAATCTGCCGTCCACTTCCCTGCCTGCCAACCAACAAACCAAGCAACCAGTGTAGCCACGGAAGTTATATCAGTGGCTAATTGGCTAACCGGTTATAGCCGATGGACATCTACTACCCAAGCCAGCACCTTTACACGTGAGGTCAAGAGCCTGGAAACTGCTCTCTGGGACTCTGTCCCCATACAGGACTTGTGGTATCTTGAGTTCTTAAGTTTGAATATCATCTGGAGCCTGTTTATGCGACTCAGGGGGACCTGCACCAGGGACCGCTGACTTTGCTCCGAAGCTGAGCAGGGAACACCCAGCTAACGGGGAGCTTTACTGCTTAAACTCCCGATGTGTCTGTGAGGAAGCGGCCTCTATGAGCTGGGTACCGCAGAGGGAGTGCACCCGAGGGTCTTGGCAGAGGGCCAGGGTACTCCGGCTTTGGACCAAATCTTACCAGGTGCTGCCAGAAGGAGAAGGAGGGAGGCCAAGAGTCTGAAAGGCAAAGGTGTGGGCTGCTCAGGTTTGCACCCCCACCTTCCCACTAGAATTTTTGTAATAGAAGGCAAAAAATGCCCAGAGAGCCTGCACTTTCATTTAAGAACAAAACTCTAGCAAAGACTTGGAAACACTTCAGTAATGTGCATTGTTACTTCAAAACATTTTGACCGAGGTTGGGTTAGTTTGTTAAATGGCATAAATGAAATTCAGCTGGATATTTGCCATTACTCGATAGGATTATTGAGCTAGATAAAAATAATCCTTTAGTAGCTTAAATGTTGACTTACTGAGCAATAAGTGCCAATTTACAACTTAAAGAAACGAGCTCTAATTGCTGCAAGTTTATGAAAGAGCTGCTGGCTTCCTTAATCTGAAGGATTTTCTTTCAAATTGTCATTTGAATCAAACACCGAGCTTCTTAAATCCTGCTGTAATTAGCTTTCAAGTATACTATTAAACCTCTTCAACTTTCAGGACATCCAATTTAAAAAGCCCTCTTTAAAAAATACATGTATGTGTGGCTTTTTAAATTTAGGTTATTAAAGAAATCAGGTTTCTTCACCCTACCCCCCCCAAAAAAAAAACATGGGGTCGCAGTGAAAGCAGTAATAAGAGGGAAATTTATATCACTACAGGTCTATCTCAAGAAAGTAGAAAAATCCCAGACACACAACCTAACGTTACACCTTAAAAAACTAGAAAAACAACAAATGGAACCCAAAGTCAGCAGAAGGAAAGAAATATTAAAAACCAAAGCAGAACTAAATGAAATAGAGAATGAAAAGACAATACAAAAAAATTAATGGAAGAAAGAGCTGGTTCTTTGAAAAGATTAATAAAATTGACAAACCGTTGGTTACACTAAGATAAAACCAGACACAAATAAAATCAGAAATGAAAGCAGAGAAGTTACCACGGATGTCACAAGAAATACGAAGGCTAATCCAAGAATACTTTGAAGGACTATTTGCCACCAAATTCAATAATAATAGAAGAAACGGACAACTTCTTAGAAACATATAGTCTCCCTAGACTGAATCATGAAGAACTGTAAACTCTAAACAAACCAATCAATAGTAAAGAAATTGAATCAGTTATCCAAAACCTTACGAAAGCAAAATCCCAGGCAGGACCAGATGGCTTCACTAGTGAATTCTACCAAACATTCGAAGAGGATCTACACCTGTCCTCCTCAAACTCTTCCCAAAAAATGAAGAAGAGGCAATATCTCCTAACTCATTTTATGAGGCCAACATTACCCTGATACCAAAACCTAGTAAGGAAAGCACTAAAAAAGTAAACTACAGATCAATATCTCTGATGAATACAGATGAAAAAATGCTAAACAAAACTCTAGCAAATCGCATACAACAATGCATTAAAAAGTATATATATCATGATGAAGTGGGTGGGGTTCACCCCAGGGACACAAAGATAGTTGAACATAAAGAAATTGATCAATGTGATACACCAAAAAACAAACTAAAAGATAAAAATCATATGATTAAATCAACAGACGCAGAAAAAGCATTTGACAAGAGACAATATTAATTTATATTTGAACAATAAAATTGGTATAGAAGAAAATACCTTCACATAATAAAGGCCATATATGACAAACCCTCAGCTAATATCATAGTTTATGGTATAAAACTTAAGCCCTTCACTCTACGTTCAGGAACAAGACAGGGTTGTCACCTATCACCACAGTTATTCAACACAGTATTGGAAATCCCAGCCAAAGCAATCAGGCAAGAGAAATAAATAAAGGCATCCAAATTGGGAATGAAAAAGTTTAATTGTCACTTTTTACAGATGACATGATGCTTAACATAGAAAGCCCTAAGAATTCCACCAAAAAAGCTATTAGAAAAATAAACAAATACAGTAAAGTTGTTGGCTAGAAAATCAATGTACAAAAAATCCTTTGCTTTCCTATATATTAAGAGTGAAATCTCAGAAAAAATTTTTTTTTAAAATTCCCTTTCCAATTGCAACAACAAAGAAAAAAATAGCCAGGAATAAACTTAAGAAATGATGTAAAAGACCTACGCACTGAAAATTATAAGACTTTTTTTTTTTTTTAATTGGGGAAGGGGTACAGGACTTTATTGCGGAACAGTGTGTACTTCCAGGACTTTTTTCCAAGTGACGTTGTTGTCATTTTAGTCCTAGTTGTGGAAGGTGCCGTTCAGCTTCAAGTTGTTGTCCTTTCAGTCTTAGTTGTGGAGGGCGCAGCTCAGCTCCAGGTCCAGTTGCCGTTGCTAGTTGCAGGGGGCGCAGCCCACCATCCCTTGCGGGAGTCAAGGAATCAAACTGGCAAACTTGTGGTTGAGAGCCCGCGCTCCAACCAACGGAGCCATTGGGGAGGCATCTCAGCTCAAGGTGCCATGTTCAATTTTAGTTGCAGGGGACAGAGCCCACCATCCCTTGCAGGATTCGAGGAATTGAACTGGCAACCTTGTGGTTGAGAGCCCACTGGCCCATGTGGGAATGGAACCGGCAGCCTTTGGAGTTAGGAGCATGGAGCTCTAACTGACTGAGCCACCGGGCCGGCCCATATAAGACATTTTTAAAGAAAGTAAAGAAGACAGAAAAAAATGGAAAGACATTATGTGTTCATGTACTGGAAGAATCAACACAGTTAAAATGGCCTTATTACTCAAAGCAATATACAGATTTAAAGCAGTCACTATCAAAATCCCAATGGCATTTTTTTAAAAAAAGAAAAAGTCAGCAGATTTCTATGGAACCGCAAAAGACCATAAATAGCCAAAACAATCCTAAGAAAAAACAAAAATACTGGAGGTATCACACACCCTGGCTTCAGCTTGTCCTACAGGGCAACAATAATCAAAACAGCATGGTATTGGCAGAAAAACGGACACATAGACCAATGGAATAGAACTGAGAACCCAGAAATAAAACCACATAAATATGGACAGATAATTTTCGACGAAGGAGACAAAAACATACAACGGAGAAAAGAAAACCTCTTCAATAAATGGTGTTGGGAAAATTGGAAAGCCACGTGAAAAGAATGAAACTAGACTGCTATCTGTCACTATTTACCAAAATTAACACAAAATTGATCAAAGACCTAAACATAAGACCTGAAACAATAAACAGCATAGAAGAAAGCATAGGTACTAAACTTATGGACCCTGGGTTCAAAGAGGATTTTATGAATTTGACTTCAAAGGAAAGGGAAGTAAAAACTAAAATAAATGAATGGGACTATATCAAACTACAAAGCTCCTGCACAGCAAAATAAACCAAAGGCATAACAAAGAGGCAACCAACCAATGGGAGAAGATATTTGCAAACAATGCCTCTGATAAGAGGCAAATATCCCAAAATACAAGGAAACTCATACAACTAAACAAAAATACAAAAAAGGCAAACAATCCAATTGAAAAAATTGGCTGAGGACCTGAATAGACATTTCTCCAAAGACGACAAACAGATGGCCAATAGACATATGAAAACATGCTCAATATCACTAATCATCAGAGAAATGCAAATCAAAACCACAATGAGATATCACCTCACCCCAGTCAGAATGGCTATCATCAACAAGACAAACAATAACAAATGTTGGAGAGGCTGTGGAGAAAAAGGAACCCTCATACACTGTTGGTGGGAATGCAGACTGGTGCAGCCGTTATGGAAGGCAGTGTGGAGGTTTCTCAAAGAATTACAAATAGAATTGCCATATGACCCAGCAATCCCTCTTCTGGGTATCTACCCAAAAAATCTGAAAACATTTAGAGATAAAGACACGTGTGCTCCAATGTTCATTGCAGCTTTGTTTACGGTGGCCAAGACATGGAAACAACCAAAATGTCCTTCGATAGATGAATGGATAAAGAAGTTGTGGTATATATACACAATGGAATACTATTCGGCGGTAAGAAAAGATGATATAGGAACATTTGTGACAACATGGATGGATCTTGAGAGAGTAATGCTGAGCGAAACAAGTCAGACAGAAAAAGCAGAGAACCATGTGATTTCACCGATATGTGGTATATAAACCAAGAACAACAAAAGAACAAGACAAACAAATGAGAAACAGAAACTCATAGACACAGACAATAGTTTAGTGGTTGCCAGAGGGTAACGGGGGCGGGGGGTGGGGGGTGGGAGATGAGGGTAAGGGGGATCGAATATATGGTGATGGAAAGAGAACTGACTCTGGGTGGTGAACACACAATGGGATTTATAGATGATGTAATACAGAATTGTACACCTGAAATCTATGTAATTTTACTAACAATTGTCACCCCAATAAATTTAATTAAAAAAAAAAAAAAAAAGTATCACTTCACAGCTGTTACAATGGTTTTCATTAACAAGACAAATAATAACAAGTGTTGGAGAGGCTATGCAGAAAAAGGAACCCTCATACACAGTTGGTGGGAATGAAGATAGCTTTCCCATTAGAAATAAAAGACCTCCAACTAGTTCCTAAGCTCCCACTTAAGAAAATATACAAAGAGAAGGTAAATCAAAAGAAAATAACGATTAGAGAATAAAATTGAAAACAGAGATGAATTAAGCAAACCAAAGCTTACTCCTTTGAAAAGGTTTTTTTTTAATGATAAAAACCAACACAGAAAGAAATGAGAAAACACATGATCAGTATCAGAAATAAAAGAAGAGGGGATATAACTCCTGACACAACAAACATTAAAGAGAAAATAAAGAATATTAAGAGAAACTCTCGTGCCATAAGTTTGACAATATAGATGAAATGGACACAGTTCCTAAAAACAAAAACCTACCAACATATCTCAGGCAGAAAAAATAACCCAAAGAGAATTGATAAAGAAATTGAGTATGTGGTCAAAATTATGCAGTTCAAAGGCAGCTCCAGGACTATATGGTGTTAACTAGTGAATTCTACCAAACATTTAAAGAAATAATGCCAATTTTACAAACTCTCTATGAGAACATTCAAGATGTGGTAATATTTCCTAAATCATTTTATAAGCCCAGTATTACCCTCATTTCAAAACCAAAGAAACAGAATCCAAGGGAAAAAAACAAAACAAAAAATCCCTACAGACAATATCCTTCATGATATAAATGTAAAAATACTGAAAAACAGTAGCCTAAACAACACGGCAACATATAAAAATAAATAAATCAGTATGAAGTGGGATTTATCCCAAGAATGCAAACTGTTGCAATATTCAAAAGTTAATCCATCATATAAATAACGGAAAGAATTAAACCCACACAATCATATATATTAAGATAACAAAACATGGCACTAAATTCAAAATCCAATCATTAACCTAATAAAAGAAATCTACGGGGGCCGGCTGGTGGCTCAGGCTGTTGGAGCTCCATGCTCCTAACTCGGAAAGCTGCCGGTTCGATTCCCACAAGGGCAAGCAGGCTCTCAACCACAAGGTTGCTGGTTCAACTCCTTGGCTCCACAAGGGATGGTGGGGAGCGCCCCCTGCAAGTAAGATTGAACATGGCACCTTGAGCTGCGCTGCTGCTGAGCTCTGGGATGGCTCAGTTGGTTGGAGCAGGTACTCTCAATCACAAGGGTGCTGGATGGATTCCCCTAAGAGATGGTGGGCTGTGCCCCCTGCAACTAGCAAGGGCAACTGGACCTGGAGCTGAGCTGCGCCCTCCACAACTAAGATTGAAAGGACAACACCTTGACTTGGAAAAGGTCCTGGAAGGGCACACTGTTCCCCAATAAAGTCCTGTTCCCTTCCCCAATAAAATCTTAAAAAAAAAAAAAAAGAAATCCAAAATAAGCTTATAGCTAACATCACACTTAAAAGTGAGAGACTGACTGCCTCAACCCTAAGACTGGGAAAACAGGATGTTCACGCTCAGCACTTCTACTTAAGAGTGTGATGGAAGTTCCACCAATGCAACATGACAAGAACAAAAATGAAAGATGCAGAGTAAGTCTAAACAGAAAAATTCCAAAAGCATCTTTTAAAAAAGCCCCTTGAACTAATAAGTGTTTTCAGCAAAGGCAAAATACAAAGCCAACATACAGAAGCCAATAACATACAAATATGACCAATTGGAATTTGAAATCAGATAAACAAATAATTTACCATAACACACAACATGCACACACAAGCATTCTCTCTCTCTCTCTCTCTCTCTCTCTCTCTCTCTCTCTCTCACACACACACACACACACACAATCTTGGTATCTCCATGTTGAAAACTACTGATGAAAAAAATAATGAAAGAAATCAAGGAAATCTTAAATAAATGGAGAAGTATTTGTTATTTAGGGATTGTAAGGCCATATATTATTAAGATGTCAATTCTCTTTCATTTGATCTATAGATGCAATGCAATCCCAGCTGAAAGGCCAGGATGCTTTTTGGAAATATCGAGAAGCTCATTTTAAAATTGATGCAGAAGAAAGTTGGTGGATTCATACTATCTTTTCAAGAATTAATTAATTAGTTACTGTAATGTAGGTAATGTGCTCTTGGCATAAGGATATGTAGATGAATAAAGAATAGAGATTCCATAAAAATGTACAATCTAAGACACACAGTCTTATACATTATATATTTGTATACAAATATATACATAGGCAGAAATATATAAATATTCCCATCTGTTTTCGAAGATCTTGCAAATGCTGTTCAATGAAAAATGATAATCTTTTCAACATATGGTGTACAATAACTGGATTCCCTCTTCAAAAATTTATACTTGACATATACCTCATACTTTCGATAAAAATGAACACCAAATATCACAAAAGATAAAATGTGAAATTTAAAAATTTCTAGACAAAAATATAGGAATAATCTGTGTTCCTTTGAGTGCTGATGTTTCTAGACGGGACAACAAAACCATGGTTCTCAGAAAAAATTAAAGAATTGGACTTTATCAAAATTGATGTTCAGTTTTAGCCAGCCTCCTCTGAAACCACGCCAACAAAAATGGGGTGCAGCTTCACTACTGCCAAGTGAGGAGAGAAGTCCAGGTTCCCCACTAAACCTCTGTTGACACCCTGGGAGTTGGAGAAGATGCCACTTTAACACTGGGCAGGGGTGAGATCAGGCCCCCACAGGCCTCCTACTGGCACCCAGTGTTTCTTCACGTGCCAATGTCCCTAAATCCCTGCTCTTCTTTCCATCTTTCAGAATCTTACCATATACATTAGGTTGGTGCAAAAATAACTGCGGTTTTCGCAATTGAAAATAATTGTAAAAACCGTAATTACTTTTGCACCAGCCTAATACACACACACACACACACACACACACACACATAAATGTTTAGATGTACTGTGTGTACAAATACACATTTAACTGAAGTTAGTGGGTGAAGTAGGAAGGAAATATATTTACTCCATGTTTCCCTTGCTTAAATCTTTTTATACCTTATTAATTCCTTCCCTAAGCACAGTCATGAACACGTTTTCCTTGTCATCATATAGAATATTTCTAGTTTTGCTTTGAAATCGGGTCAGTAAGCCACCTGAATCCAATGTTTTGGTTTTGATCCAGAACGTTACCTCAGAATTCTTTCCCTACTGCTCTGTGGGGCTAGTGCCATGTGTCAAAGACCAATTGTCTATGAAGCACGTTTTTTTCTTGAGTTTTTTCAGTTTCTCCAATTTATTAAATTATCCCACCCACAGCTGCACACTACTTACTTAGAGCTTTACATAAATCCTTGAAATCTGGCAGAGCAAGTTCACTCTATTTTACGATGGGATTGTTTGACATTGCATTAAATCTTTACAAATATATCCCCACTTGAATTTTTATATAAAGTGCTTCTTTTGTCTTTGTTGGGGTTATCTAAATTTCACCCATCTTATTGTTCTTTATTCTCAGAGCATTCTACAATTTCTATGTTTTCTAGTTTATTAATTTCACTTTTAAATTCTTCTGCTTTCATTAGTATACTTTTGTTATTGTTCTGACTTTATTAATATAAATACGACACTGCAAATTTATCTCTTCACTTATTTAGCTATATCTTAAGGTTTCTAATACACATATTTATTTTTATTTTATACATGTCATGCAATTTTGGAATTGATTTCTTTTGTTATACATTGTTTAAGAAACAATTATTTACATTTCCATGTTGAAAGTCTTTGTTTACTCATTTTATCATTAGTTACTAGATTTATGAAACTAGGTTCAGAGAATATTGTCGTGATTCTAATTTGTTGGGTTTACTGTTTTTTAGCTTAAAACTATATTTATACAATCTTATTATTCCATGGGAATTTGAAAGGCTTGTTCTTTGATTTCAGCATACACATATACAAATGTTTCACTTTAATACAAATATCATTCATAGCCTCTATAGACATAAATGTTTAATATCCACATTATTTCTTATTTTATCAGATGAGGTACAGCAGGTCCTCAAGTAACTTCCTTTCATTAAACATCATTTCGTGACAACACTGATGACAACAAAAACACTGATTCCCAGCCAGGGCCAGTGTCGGCGCTGAGTGGCCCCTTCTCCCCATGTCTGTGTGGGGTTTCTCTGGGTACTCTCGCTTCCTCTCACATCCCAAGATGTGTATCTTATGTGAAGTGGCGTGTTTACGCTACCCCCAGTCTGACTGAGAGTGGTGTGTGTGATGCTCCCTACGATGGAATGGCGTCCTGTCCACGGTGGGTTCCAACCTTCAGTCCTGAGCTGCCGGGATAGGATCCAGCCACCTTTCCAAGCAGGTTGGAAAATCATCTTTAATCTTTCTTAAATCTATGTATAGCTCTCATTTCATGAATGATTAATATTAGAAGTGTTTTGGATCTTTATGTAGAAGTTTGATGTTTTTGATCTAGGCACTTAACCATTGTTTATATTCATTAGCCTATGAATAGGTGGTTTCATTATAGGTCATTTCACTTAAATAGTTTTTAAGAACCTATCGACATCATTAACAGAAGACTTACTGTCTATTACGATCTCCTAATTCAAGTGAATTTTAAGTTCTTAGAAATTCATTACTTTGCGTTTTATGATCGTTGATATTATATAGTTTGATGCAGTCTTTCAAATGTTTACAGGTTCACGTTAACCTGTGCTATTGGGATAGAAGGTCTTTTAAGTTAATGAATATATTGTGGAAATTCAAACCTGAATGATAACACAACACTAAACCCTAAATTATTTTACTTTTAGTGATTTAATAACTTTACTATTCTTTTATTACAATCTTTCTAAGATACTTATTTGGGGATATCCTTTTTAGTCAATAACCATGAACCAATCATTTCTATTTAGTGACTGTGAAATGTGCTTGATCTAAGTTAGTCTATCTTTATCACCCTGTTTAAATGGCTTCACAACAAAGTTTCAGTAAGAAAACTTATTTAAGATGATTTTACTTTTTGTTTGAAAAATTATATTGAAAATATAACTTTTGAAATTCCTGGAATTCTTTTATTAGTTTAAACCAGGTGTCCAAACTTTTTTCAACGGTTTTCACCAAGGGCCATATGTGGTAAAATACACAAACAGCCGGGCCACTCAATCGAGGTGAAGTATGCATTGCCTCACCTGGTTTATTTAAGTAAACTAAATATATTTTTGGAATTTGCTGCGGGCCAATTAACAGTGGATTGCTAGCCGCAGTTGGCCCGCGGGCCACAGTTTGCACACCCCTGGTTTAAACTAATGACAATAAGCACAAGAAAAGATGAGTAACATCATTAGTGATCGGAAAATTGTTATGGACTAAATTGTGTCTTCCCCAAGCACTTATTTTGAAGCCCTAGCCCCCAATGCAACTGTATTTGGAGATGAGACATTTAGGGAGGTAATGAAGGCTATGTGAGGTAATACAGATGGGTCCCCAATTCTATAGAACCGGAGTCCTTATAAAAACAGGAAGAGTCATCAGAGCTCTTTCTCTGTCCATGCGTGCACAGGGGAAAGGCCATCTGAGGACATGGTGAGACAGGACGAGAGACCTCACCAGAGATCAATCATGCTGATCCCCTGATCTTGGACTTTCAGCCTCCAGAGCTGTGAGAAATAAATTTCTGTTATTTAAGCCACCCAGGCTATGGTATTGTGTTATGCCAGCCCAGCTGACTAACACAGAAATGCAAATCAACACCTCAGTGATACAGCCTCTCACATCCACTACTACGGCTAAAATCGAAATGTAAGATAATAAGTGCTGCCGAAGATGTGGAGGAATCGGAACCCTCACAGGCTGTCGTAGGAATGTAAAATGGTACAGGTGAGGAAAACAGTCTGGCAATTCCACAGTTAACACAGAACCCAGCAATTCCAGTCCTAGCGAGGAACTCAAGGGAAACAAAAGCATATGGCCACGCAAAAAGTATGTAAATGAATCATATCAGCTTTACTCAATAATAGCCAAAAGGTGGAATCCCAAGTGTCCAATGACTGATGAATAAACAAACAAATGTGGTATATCCACATAATGAAATTTCATTTTGCAATTAAAAGAGTATTATTTTGCAATTAAAAGAATGAAGTACTAATACATCCTATAACATGAACCTTCTAATGCGGAGAGAAAGAAACCAGTCACAAAAAACAAATAATATGTAATTCCATTTACATGAAATGTCCACAATAGCCAAATCTATAGACACAGAACGATCGATGGTTGCTAGGGCTGGAGGGGACAGGACATAGGGAGGTGACAGCTAACGGTGAAGAAAACTGATTGTAGTGATGTTTACATATATCTATCAATATATTAAAAGCCAGTGAACTGTATACCTTAAATGGGTGAATTGTGTGATATGTGAATTATATCTCAATAAACCTGTTTAAAAAGAAAAACAACTATCAGAAGTGTTTCTCTCTAAGGTCTGACTACACCTGGAGTAGCCTTCAGTCCGTGCTTACTCACCTGGGTACCTCTGGTTGAGGAATTCTTCCTCTAAGGACCAGGGTTCTTCCCCTTGCTCCAACTTGAAGATCACCTGGGGTTTGGTAATGCAATACCCTGTGAACGCAACAATTGAGGGGATATGTAGACCCAATTCATAGACTTTGTAGTTTCTGACTGTGGAGAAATATGCAGCAGCAACAGCAAAATGAAAGCACCATTTGCTGCTTTCAATGGGAAAGTAATGACAGAAACGTTGCTTGTTTCTCTAAAGGTTTCAGTTACCTCGGCCATGTAATCAAAAGCCTGAATAACATTAATCTCTATAGATGGTGCATGTAATTTGATAATTTAAAAAAAGGAATTGTATTCCACAGGGAGTCAGATGGTAAGGTCTGCTCACCCATGGAGACCAGGTGGCTGTAGTTCTCCAGCATCACATCTCTGTAGACGGCCCTCTGAGCGGGGCCCAGATACGGCCACTCCTCCTGGGTGAACTCCACAGTCACGTCTTCAAATGACAGGGATCCCTGTGACAACACATATTGTTCAAAAGTTCAGAATTAATTAACTGACACAGCACATACCTTTGAAAACTAGTATTCTGCTGTTTACACTAAAGGCTCTAAAACAAATACACATAATGTTGATGTTTGACCTAATTTGTTTTGAACTTTTGAGTTACTCAATCAGTTAAAAAGCCTTTTAATGTAACATACTTAATTTATATATATTTATGAATTGTAGTTCTTTAAGACAAAAAACTTTCATTATGCAGACTTCCTACACCTCTTCTTCTACATCCCAAGGACTGTCCTAGAGAATTCCAGCACTTTCAATCCCTCCATGGAAACCACTACCAACAATGATGGGAGCCAAGGAAGGGGTACATGGAAGCTCAGGAGATAACACACACAACTGAACTTCTGTCTAAATGAACATACAATATATAAATCTAGAGCTTATGAAGAGCAAAGCACAACTTACCAAGGCCTTGGAATCACAGAACCTGTATAAGACAACTGTGTACAGTGAAGTAACAGCAGTGGATATAAGGTAGGGATGGAACCACAGAGCAGAGGCAGCACCCAATGTGGTAACTACTTTCTTATACAGCTACCCAGTCAAGCAACACGAGCAGCTTCTTCAATGCTGGGGGCAAATACTGATATGCGGACATAAAATGAAAAAACAGTGGTAGATTTTCAGTGAGACAGATCTGGTCTTGTTGCTCCCGAACGTCTGTGGAACATGAAGCTGGAACTGTCCCTTAAACTAGCACACACATGGGTGTAGAACACAGAGGGGGGTCCAGGATGAAGACAAGCATTAAGGAGTTAGGAGCGCTTTGGGTGGTAACTGAAGGTATCAGAGGCCATCAGACAGCACCTTGAGCACACTGGGATGGCGGAAAGCAAAGTACCAAAACCAGCGTTGGAGGGACTGTGGATATTAAAGAGGCGGGCAGAAAACGTATAGGTCAGAAATACAGAGATGAAGTTTTCTAAAAGGTCATAACAGAACTGTGAGAGGGCAGAGTCTTGGAAACTGAGAAAAGGAGAGTTTCCACAATAACACACTTCAAAGCAGCTGGGAGAAGAGAAAAGTGGGGAGCTGCCAATAAAAGTGTATAAAGTTTCACTTGAGAAAAGTATTAATTTCTAGAGATCTGTTGTACAACCTTTTGCCACTAGTTAACGATACTGAATTGGACACGTAAAAATTTGTAAGAGAACAGATCTCATGTCAAGTGTTCTTATCACAATGAAATAAAATAAAATAAAGCTAGATTAAGAGATAAGAGGAGAGAAACAAGTGTTTTTTTAGTGTTATGTATCCAATTACATGTTCATTCACGTCTCCAGTGACACTGAATGACTACCTTCTATCTGTGCAGCTCAGTGCTAGTAGTGGGGAACTAAACTAAATGAATAATAAAACAGGAACACATCTCATTCAAATTATGTTGATGTAAAAAAATAAGAACATTTAACTATATTTTCCAAAAGTTACAATTAGTGAGAAAAGGAACACTAGTCTTCTTTTATTTTTGCCAATCTCTTTCCTAAATGGCTGAATAAAAATCTGCTGCATTAAAAGAAGTTAATAAGTTATGGAGGTGAAAATGTTGAAATAGGGATACTGGAAAATTCTCTCCTTTTCAAAAACAATGAAAAAAATTATAGAAGTTAACAATGGCGATCTGTGAAAATATGTATGGCAAACGGCTGAATCACAGTAAAAACAGTGATACTGTGTCCTCTTAAGTTACACTGTTCCATCACTCTCCCTCTTCAATTTTGTGGTAGTTTGAGAACCAACGGTCTGCAGCCAGCAGCCTGGCAACTACAGGTGGGGCAGAGCTGGGTTCAGGTTCCATCACAGCCTCGTTCTCAGAAAACTGACATCATTTTGCCTGTTGGTGGTTCTCTGAAGGATCCTACTTACAAGGATATCTCTATCTGAGCTAACATGGAGTTTGTAACTTGAGTGTCACATAGTAGCATGCATGAAAAGCCTTCTCCTGAGAAGCATTTGTCGAAACATTTAAAGGCATTTGTTTATCTTAGTGGCTAGCTGAGGTGCTGGATAATACCAGCGGTAAACAATGGTGTGATCAAGAAGCTTAAAAAGAAATGCTGGGGAATGATGTTAATAAAGATCTGATCTATTTGTGAGAATCTAGAAGGCTACATAGAAGAATAGAGCTGTGCATGTACCCAGGGCTCAGACCACGCTCAGGAAACACGTGAGATGGCCCTAAGCTGTCACCTCTAGGTGACCATGAGCTTTGGCATAAGAAGTGAAGGTTACTGCAGACTTGTGAACTGCCTCACTGACAGCTGAAGGAATGCGCTGACAGGCACAGAGCAAAGACTGGGACACGTACTGATTCCAGGCATTGAAGGAAATTTCTGAAGAGACTTCAACTGCTACAGAGCAAAACAAATACAGACAGAAAGTAGAATCGTTGTTGCTTGGGGCTTGGAGGGGAAATGGGATGATGGGATAGTACAATTGAGTTTAGAGTTGCTTTTTAAGGTGATGAAAATGCTCTACATTGACTGTGGTGACGTTTGCACATATCTGTGAGTACACTTTAAAAAATCATTGAATTTTACACTTTAAGTGGGTGACTGGCAAGGTACGTGGATTGAATCTCAATAAAACTATTTTTTAAAAAAATGAGAGGGGGTGGCCCAGTGGCTCAGGTGGTTGGAGCGCCATACTCCTAATGCTGAGGTTGCGGGTTCGATTCCCACATGGGCCAGTGAGCTGCGCCCTCTGCAGCTAAGATTGTGAACAATAGCTCTCCCTACAGCTGGGTTGCTATGAGCAGCTGGAGGTTGGCGTGAGCTGTGGCGGTCTGCTGTGTGCTGGCGTGATCTACTGTGTGCAGCCCTGAGTGGCCGGCAGCCATGGTCAGCTGCTGTGTGCTGCTGTGGGCTACCGTGAGCTGCCATGAGCTGCTGTGAGCGGCTGACCGACGTTGACCTCCGCCTGGTGACGGATGACTGTAGACCGACTGCCTCAGCCGGAGGGGAGCGCAAGGCTCATAATACCAGCATGGGCTAAGGAGTTCTGTCCTACACAACTACACTGAGAGACAGTGGCTTGAACCGGAGTGGGTGGGGGGAGGCAGAAGAAAGGAGAAAAAAAAATGAGAGGATGAAATCCTTACAGGACAATAGAGCAGACTGAAGGGCCAAGGATGGAACTGGGAGTGAGCCGTGTGAAAGGATAAAGGAGAGAAGATGACTCCATGAAGACGGCAACAGGGCGAGGGCAGTGCCAGTGGAGGATGCCACAGACACTAACAGAGAAACTTTCCAGAAGGAAAAGAGAAGTAGAAGCAAGAGATATAGAAAAGTCAGGTAAGGAAAGGATTAGATAAGGTCCAAAGGATTTGATGATAATCAAGTCTCTGATCACAAGATCACAGGCAAATGGGGAGAGAAACAAGGCTTCATGCAGAGGTTTGAAGTATGAATGGAAAGTACTGAAATATTTGAAAGGGAACAGAATTTTAAACTGTCTGCTGAGCAACTTGAATATCATAGGTACTTGAAATATTTACAAAGGGTAATTTCAAAGATATCCAGTTGATTCATCAAAAAAATGTCTTAACAGTTTAGTGGTTGCCAGAGGGTAAGGGGGGCGGGGGGTGGGGGGTGGGAGATGAGGGTAAGGGGGATCGAATATATGGTGATGGAAGGAGAACTGACTCTGGGTGATGAACACACAATGGGATTTATAGATGATGTAATACAGAATTGTACACCTGAAATCTATGTAATTTTACTAACAATTGTCACCCCAATAAATTTAATAAAATAAAAATTTAAAAAAAAATGTCTTAATTCAACCCATGTTTCAGTTTCTGAAAAATAGTATTTACTGAGAATGTATTTAGCATTAAGTCTTCTACCTTTATTGCAGAATAAGTAGAAGTAAATTCCGATATTATCTTAGGGTTATTACTGGGAAATTGTTAACTAAATCACCTACTTGAAATCAACAAAGATATTTGTTATCTTCCATTGTCTTTACATTCTACAAGGAGAGAGTTTACTTTTATCTTCTCAGAAATGTCAGCTTTTAAAGAAGTATTTTCTGACACTGGCACGGTCATCAAATATCTCAGAAATGAATTTGAAGCTCCAATTTGGTAAATTTGTAGGATCACAGCATCTGCATGTATCCACATGCCCCCTATGCTCTGCAGTTCATCTCTATTTCTACAAATTCTCTCAATGCATCTGATCCATCTCTATTTCTACTTTTCCATGTTAACACAGAGAAAGTTTAGCCTTTATAGTTTCCACAGTAAAATAAACAGGGTATTAAGAACTGAACTCACCTGAGCCATGTTCATTTTCTGCTGCTTCTGGAAGATGAAAAACTGAAGGTTCCAATGGGGAGGAAGAAAGAGAAATGAACTCATGAGAAACCTGGTCTTCCTTAGAACTCCTATATTCACCCGCCTACAAATCTCCTAACACCACCTGGAGGAAAAACATCCCCATGGGAGCACGTCCCTCTGACATTCTGGAGAAGGAACAGGAAGAAGCAGCACCACCTGCTCACATGCGTCTCTGATATGAGCACGTGGGTTTCACTTGCATTTTCACTGAGGGAGGTCAACTGCCTTTTGTCAAGGAATTCACAATTGATGCCCCCTCTAACTAATCAGTACCAAAAAAAGGAAAAAAATTAAATATGCAAGTAAAACAGAGGATTGGTTAAACAAATTCAGGTCCGTGACAGGTCTCCCCACCTTTTACAGCTAGCGTCAAAACACGACTCTAGCGGATTGTTCATTAAGTTCTCATTGCCTTTACAACCTTGAGTTAAGAGTTTCCCTAGAAAAGCGAAATAAAGATGGGATACTTTATGCAAGATCTATATTGTTTAACTTTTTGCTCTAAATTGGTTGCAGTTTCTAAAATACATCTGTTGATAACATGTTTATAAAACTTACCTGTGAGAGTAAACACCTGTGCTGCATGCTTGCTTCTGCCCGAGGTGACACAACCTAAATCATTCATTTCGGGCCCAATATTTTGGGGCTTCCCTAAGTGTCCAAAACAGAAAACCTTTGTTCTACTCTCATTGTGTTAAGTCCATGTTCAGGAGAGAGGGAGCATGAGCTTAACTCTAGATACCACATGAGATGATGGACATGGTGTGAGAGTGGCTCAGAATCTGGAGTGAGAGCAGAACAAAGGAAACAAGGTGCTGTTTAGGATTTCGTCAGCTCTGTCTGCTTACACCTTCCTGGGACATCAGTCCTCACCAGCCATCCAATCAGGTGCCTTTTCCTGTGCAGCCTGACAGGTACCCATCCCTCTCAACCCCACATACCACCTTCTGCAAATTGGTCCACAGTATCGACCGTCACAGTCTGTGATGGCTTCTGGGTGTGGTGACACCCCGAGTCTGACTCAGGCTTCCCCCGGGGATCAAGCACTGCTTCTGGTGGAGCAAATCAGGACCTACTCCTTCTAGACACTTCTGCCTCTACTCTACAGCTCTGGTGAGGAGTCTGTCAGCACAGCTGTTCCCCCAAGGGGCAGTTATTCCTGGGGCACCTCCCTCTTCCTGACTTAAAAGAGTTACTTTGCTCCCAGGGGCTGGGACCTGAGCCTGAGAAACAAACTCACTTCATTTGAAACCTTCATCTAACACCTAAACCTGACCCTTTTGGAATTCATGGAAAACTGGACTGTGCAGCACTGTACCCATTCCCTGCACGCAGCTGCTCCACCAGAAGTGTGGCTAGTGCCACGAGTCAAAATAGTACTTTGAATGCACTGCATTAAGTGAATCAGTAAAATGAACTTCACCTCCTGTTCTTTTTACTGCTGCTACTGAACACTTTTCAATTACATTTTTATATTACATTTGCATTACCTTGCTACCGGCCAGCACTGCATTGGTTTGTCAGACTGGGCCTCTGAGGATGGAGGCAGCCTGGACAGTGCAGGAAGGCACGAGAGCCTCACAGTCCCACTCAGGGGCTCTGGAGAAAACCCACACATCCCAGGATATGTTTACCACGTGGCAAGATTCTATCCGCATTTACTTCACAATGATGTCTCTGGGAATTTCAGGACAGGCTACTGTGCTAAGTGCTCCAAAGGTTGGAGCTCTGGGCTTGGTGCAGGGAGGATATTAGGAAGAGCAAGACACCAGGAGGAAAATCTATTATTTGCGTCCTACCTCTCTCACCTACCAGCTTGTGCACTTGAGGTATTTCATTCCCTCACATGAAATGGCATGTTTATACTGTGGACAGAAAAGAGCCCACATACTAAACCTGAGAAGCTCAGGGAAGGTCCACCTGGCAGGCCCTACAAACTCAGAGACTGAAATTAACCACACAGGACAGTCTGAACATAAAAATTCCTAACTGAAAGCGGTCCTGGTCCATAGTCCTGTCCTTGGCCTGTAGATTCCTCGACAAAGGTCAATCTTTTACCTTAAACAATCCTACCTACTGTCTTTTCTGCTTCTAAGATAACATGCCCTTGGGATGTCACCATAATCCCTTTTACTGGACCCCCAACAGGGCACAACCTGCCTCACCAGAGCAGGAAACTGCAGAACCCCTTGTTCAGCTGGTCCCTTGATTACCATCTCTATGTGCTGTAAAGTGCTATTAACTATCCAGTCCCCACCAATGTAAAAGAAGTATCTGTCTCTCCAATTGATTTTTTATCCAATCCCAGAGATATCCCTGCTTTGCCCTCTCCCACCCCCGTAATACAGGACCAATCCATTTCAGGTAACCCTCCTCCTTAGATTCTACTGTGTAAAATAAATTGCAAAAGCACTGTGGGGACAGAGCCCCAGAAAGCAGTTTCCAGGCTCCCGGCCTCACATAGAAAGCTGCTGGCTCAGATAGTAAATGGCCATCAACTGTGATTGCATGACCATCAGCTGTGGCTACTTGGCCGTCAGCTGTAAGCAGTGAGCCATTGGCCACTAATATAACTGCTGTGGTTACGCTAGTAGAAAAATGGGGGCTAGCAAGAACATGGTGGCTGAGCCTGCAAGCAGCGCAGTAAGGGTTGCGAACAGTGTGGCTCCTGCTTCCTGTTTCTCCAACCCAGCCGCCAGCGAGAGTATAGTGGTATGACTCCCCTACCTATGGTTCCGTGGGTGTTCCTCTTTGGCCTCACCATATCCTGCGTTCTTGTGTGGGGAGCGGGAGCAGAGACCCCGCCTGGCACCCTGCACAACAAATGGCGCAGCGAGCAGGGTACGGTGCCGGCCAAAGCTCCCCGAAGGATGGTGGAGCAGTTTGTGCGTATGAACACCCAGTCTCTGGAAGACCAGGAGGAGCAGCTGCCGGAGAGCTGGACCCCCGTGGAGGGGTGGGAAGATGTGGACGGTTCCCCAACCAGCATAGGCCGGAGAAAGCAAAGGTCTTTGCGGCCCTGTGGGCTGGGAAGTGCTTGCTGAGGCAGCCCGGATGCAGGACTTGTAGTCCCAGGAGGAAACACTTGCTGAGTCCTCCGTGGGAAATGAGGGTGAGGTCCAGGTCGTCCCTCACCCCCAGGACAGCCCTGGCGAATGACTATGGACTATGGGGAATTGCCTTCCATCCCTAATTTAATGGACAGCTTGACTGTTTGCTTGGGAACACACCACCATGTAGTGGAACTGGGGGATATTAGCTTTTTTGTGTCTTGACTGGCCGCCATTGAGAATATGTAAGCACCTTGATTGTGAGTCGCTGTTGTTCCAGCAGGGTACCCCGAGAGGCCCAGAGAGAGTGGCAGTGCCCTGAGAGCCCTGGCTGAGTCCAGGATATTGCATTCACCTCCAGGCTCCTCGCACAGGGCCCCTCGCGGAAGACAGTTGTCCCGTAGATTGTGAGGCGAGAGCCTGTAGGGGTGGAGTGTGGGGACAGAGCCCCAAAAAGCAGTTTCCAGGCTCTCGGCCTCACATAGAAAGGTGCTGGCTCAGGTAGTAAACGGCCGTCAACTGTGATTGCACGGCCATCAGCTGTGGCTAGTTGGCCGTCAGTTGTAACCAGTGAGCCATTGGGCACTAATATAACTGCTGTGGCTACGCTAGCAGCAAATGGGGGCTAGCAGGAAGATGGTGGCTGAGCTAGCAAGCGCGGATTGCAGAGAGGCGGATGCCACCAGAGAGAATATAGTGGTATGACTCCCCCATCTATGCCTCCATGGGTGTTCCTTTTTGGCCTCACCATGTCCTACGTTGTTATGTGGGGAGCGGGACCACAGACCCCGCAGGCCTCCCTGCATGACAAGCACCATTTTCCGGAGTATTTACTCAATCTGTTGAAATTTTGTTTCCGTTCAATTGTCATCAGTTTAGCTCAAGTAAACTCTTATGAGTTTTCTCCTAGGCTAGATGTCTTTTCACAGACAATACCGACAAGTAGACATTGTGAGGGTCAAATGAAATAAATGAAGGGAACAGTGTCTTTTGATAGCAGCTTACACAGCGATTATAAGCATTTGGCAAAATGTTTTGCAGATCACACCTTATCTAATTCTCAGAGTAGAGTAACTACGCAAACCACTATTACTAGCCTCAAATTTACCGTGAACGTCATAAAGGTGCACTCCGCTCTGGCCGTCTGCAGCAACCCCCCACACCAGCTCCCACCCCCTCTACACCCCCACACGACCGCATCCAGCACCTTCTCCTGACCAGGACTGGGCCCCACCTGCACCGCCGGGTCCGCCAAGTCCCCGGGCAGACCCCGTATGCACATGGGGCTGGGGGAGAGGAGCGCCTGCCAGGAGGTCCCCGAACTGGACCTCCCGTGGCCCCGCACAGGCCTACCTGAACGCAAAGGACCAGTGCAGCCTCTGCTCCCGCAAAACACAGAGCGACCAGGAGATGCCGTGCTTCTTAGCCTGGGGAGGGCCGACGGGAGGAGGCGGGACTAGCGCGCTCATGCGCAGAGTGAGACCCGTTCCCAGAGGGCTCCGCGGTAAGCCCACACTTTGAAGACTACGTTTCCCATGGAACCTTGAGGCCGCAGGAATCATTACTTGAAGCATGTCGGTTTCATTAGTCAGTTGGCAGGCGTGACAATTGGACCTGATACCAGGGGACTTTAACTGGGTCCCCAGAGGTTTGGGTTTCGACTTTAACTCGAGGATCTAACAACATGTTGCAAAGCGTGGTTCTAATTTGGATCCTGGTTGGAAAAACAACACCTGCAAGAGACAATAATTGGGGAATCAGGAATATGAACTAGGTATTAGAAATATTAAGGGAAATTAACCATTCCCTTGGAAAGTGCGATAATGTTTGGAAGATGTAGGAAATTGTTACTGTTTAACGATATATACTGATATGTTTACAATTATGAAATCATGCTTTTTAAGAATTAAGCAAACCAATTAGGGAAAGCAAATATGGCAACAGGTTAAGAATCATGAATCTATGTCATATGTGTATATGATGCTTATTTTACTATTTCTGCTATTCGGAGTGTTCGAATTTCTTTTTAACACACAGGGAAAGACTTGGGATACGGCGGGATGGAGGGAGGTTAGGGAGTGCAATGCCCCTTCAGACGTGTCCCTTTAAAATCAAGCTGCCAAGAGAAGTAAAGGTTCACACACACAACTGTGGCTTTCACAGCTGTGTAATACAACAGATACTACAAAATGGAGCCAGCATCAACATAAAAGAGTAACTAACATCTGTGACCAGCAGGGTGGTGGTGGGGAGGCAATAAATTAGCTGTTCAAATGACACAAGTAATACATGAAAACATGTACAACCCTAAATAAGAAAATTAATATTGTATCAGTTTGGCATGTCTATACTAAACCTTCCTTGAAACTTACTGTGTACACACATCAAATCAGAGATATATGGAAACAATAACATAATTTTGCTTTCTAGTAGACTTTTTTAGAGTAATTTCAAGTTTACAGAATAACTGACCAGAAAGAACAGAGTTCAAAGAGTTCCCATATAACCCCTCTCATCACACCACACACAGCTTCTACTATTATTATCTTGCTTTAGTGTGATATATTTTGTACAATTAAGGAATGACACATTATTACTAGCTAAAGTCCAAACTAGTTTATGTTAGCAGTCCCTCTTTGTGTTATACAGTTGTATGGGTTTTACCAAATGCATAATGTCATCTAGCGTAATGTTTCAGCATTCCATTATACAGAGTAGTTGCATGCCCTAACAATCTCCTATACTCGGTCTTTTCCACCACTGCCTACTTGCTTTCCTATGTTGAATTCCTGGTAGCCATTCGTCTTTTTACTGTCTCAATAATTTTACCATTTCCAGAATGACATATAGTTAGAATGATATAGTAAGTACCCTTTTCAGACTGGCTTCTTTCACTTAAAATATGCATTTAAGATATATCTTCATGTCTTTCAGTGGCTTGACAACTCTATTTTTTTTTTGATCGATGGATAATACTCCATTGTATGGATGCATATGGTTTGTTTATTCATTCATCTATTGAAGGACACTTGGTTGCTTCCAAGTGTTGTAACTGTGAATAAAACTGTAAACGTTTTGTGCAGGCTTTTGTGTGAACATAAGTTTTCAAATCAATTGAGAAAATACCAAGGAGTGCAATCGCTAGATTGCATAGTAGAGACTAGTTTTAACTTCATCAGAAACTGCCACACTCTGTTCCAAAAGTGAATGTATCATTTTGCATTCTCACCAGCAATGAAAGAGGGTTCTTCTGTGCCACATCCTCTCCAGTATTAAGTGCTGTCAATGTTTTGGGTTTCAGCCATTCTAATAGGTGTGTACTGGTATCTCATAATTTACAACTTTGTAATGACATTGATGCTGGGCTTCTTTTCATATGCCTATTTGCTATAAGTATACCTTCTTTTGTGAGGTGTCTGTTCAACTCTTTCACCCATTGTTTATTGGGTTGTTCATTTTCTTATTTTTGAGTTTTTGAGCCATTTGTATATTTTAGATAAAATTCCTTTATCAAATATGTCTGGGACCAATATTTTCTCTCAGTCTGTGACTTCTCTTTTCATTCTCCTTATATTCATCCACAGAGCAGTAGTTTTTAATTTTAGTGAAGTCAAACTGATCAGTTTGTTCATTCATAGATTATACTTTTAATGTTATCTAAAAACTCATTGCCAAACTCAAGATCATCTAGGTTTCTTCTAAGTTATCTTCTAGAAGTTTTAAACTTTCATATTTCATTTCTAAGATGATTATGATCTATTTTGTGTTAATAATTGTGAAAATGTGAGGTATCTGTCTCTGTTTTTGTTTTCCTATTGATATTTTTAACTCAAGAGAATGCCTTAAACTACCTCAAATATTCCCATTTCTCAGCAACGTATAAATGCTATGTCAATTCTGCAATTATTTCAAGACTATTTCATGATTTTTCCTTCCCATATATTGCCATTCCTATTGGGATCGTAAAAAAAAAAAAAAAAAAAAAAAAAAAAAAAAAAAAAAACAGCTGAAATAGCCACACACTCTTCACTGACGATGTCATATTAAAATATTTTTATATATCTACATTTGACTGATATATTTAGAACTGATACTTTCTTATTTGGGTGAAAGTAATACAGTTGCTTAAAATTCTGATGCCATCACTGACCATCCTAACAAACTCAGGGTAATAAAAAAAAAGTAATTTGTATTTATGTTAATTTTATGGCTTCAATGGAACTTTTAATAGTTAACTTTCTTTTTAAACTGTAAATTATTTTTTCAGTTTTATTGAGGTATCATGGCATATAAAACTATGTAAGTTTAAATTGTACACTGTGATCATTTGATACACATATATATTGTGAAATTATTACCACTATAAGGTTAGTGAACACATCCATGACCTCACATAGTTACCATTTCTTGTTTGTGTGGTGAGAACATTTACAATCTACTAAATTTCAATATTGAAAATAATCAAATGTCAATTTCTTTTTATTCACAGAGTAGTCGTTAATAGTAATTATTTTCTTTGTTTTTTTTCATCATGTGCATGGTATCATATTTTCGTGGGTTCTTTTTTCAGGACTCGTTAAGATATTAATGTCACAGGATAATTGTTACTATGATATTTGATTAAATTTCTTTACACACACACAAAAAAAAAATCAGACCAGTTAGTGTGAATTTCCCTTAGAAGGCTCAGTCCAATCTTTATAACACTCTATGTGGAAATATGCCCAAATACACATACAGACACTCAAGAAGATTTAACAAACTTTTCAGAGCAATGAGAATACCTGGTACATTTTCAAAACATACACTTAATGAGTTTTAGTACAACTGATTTGTAATTTCTTTTCCCATTTTAAATCCATATACTTTCTAACTTCTGTCACTTTCCAACTTTCTATATTCCTCACTCCAGTTGTTACTTTATATTCTACAAATACTAACTTTTGTTCTTATCATTCGCAGTGAATGGTGGTGTCTCCTCACTGTGTTTTGTTTTGAAAGACCAATCCTCAGATTCCTATAAACACAGGAATGCAGCTTTCTGTCATACTGTGCAAACATTTTGTAATGTCTCTGTCTACTCATTCAGGCTGTCCTGACAGCAGCTCTGGCTCTTAATGTAAAATTCCCCTGGGGGCGATTTCAATGTACGCTCATCTTCACTGGCAACAAGGCAGTGGCTCTCATCTTAGTACAGCAGAAGGCTTGGGGTGTATCAATGACCTCCAGAGGGACTCCTTGGGCATCACAGCCAGGTAAGGCCTATCCCATGTCTTTATTATGGCATACTTCTTTTCAAACTTTTGATAGTGAACAAAAATAAAAAATACACAACATATCTTTCCTCTCTCTCTCTCTCTCTCTCTCTCTCTCTCTCTCTCTCTCTCTCTCTCTCTCTCTCTACCGCTATCTCTATCCCTCTTTATCTCTAATTTGCCTCTCTTTTTCTGTCTCTCTACCATAGACAATGAACTATTTATGAAATACTTGAGTTTATGTTAAATCTAGAAAATTGCTTCTCTAAATTCTTTTCAGGTTTTCCACAATGGTGATATTTTACATAACTTTAGTACAATATCAGTGCTAGAAAATTGGGTTCAGTACATGTGTGTAATCCTTTCTGCTATTTGATCACTGGTTTGTGTAACCACTACCACAGTTTCAATACAGAACCATTCCATCACCACAAAGATCTCCCTCATGCTGTCCCTCTCTTCTCCTCACGATACGTAACTCCTAGAACGCTGATTTGTTTTCCATCACTGTAATTTTGTCCTATCAAGAATTTTATATAAATGGACTCATGCAATGTGTGGTCTTTAGAAACTGGCTCTTTACTTAGCATTACACTTTCAAGATCCATCTAAGTTGTTGCACGTAGCAAAAGTTTGCTTGTTTATAGCTGAGTAGTATCTCATGGTACACATATACCCAAGTTTGCTTGACCATTCATTTTTTGAAGGACATTTTCGGTCTTTCCAGTTTGGGGAACATGCAAAAATGTTGTCATATGCATGTTTTTGTATAAATATAAGCTTTAATTTCTCTATGATAAAATCCCTCAGTGCAATTACTGTGTCATATGATAAATGTATGTCAAACAATGTTTTAGAGAGACTGTACCATTTTACAATCCCATCAAGAATATATGAGAAGAACAGATTCTGTGCATTACCACCATTATGTGTACTCTTAGTATTATTTATATTGTTCTTGTCAGTGTGTAGTGATAGCTCACTGTGGTCTAATTTGCATTTTGCTAAAGCAACTGATATGAAACCTTTTTTTATGTGTTCATTTATTTGCCTTCCATATATTTTCCCTGGAGAAATGTATGTTCATGTTTATTGTCCATTTTCTAATTTGGGTTGTTTGTTTTTCTATCATTCAGTTTTGAGAGTTTCCTTATAAATTCTAGATATAAGTCTTTGTCAAATACGTGGTTTGCAAATACATTTCCTAGTTGAGACCTTGCATTTTCATCCTCTTAAACAACCTATTTGCAGAGCAAAATATTATAATTCTCATGAAGTCCAATGTGTCATTTTTTCTCACGGACAAAGCTCATGAAACTGGCACGTTTACCAGAATGCCATGTCAAGTGATGTATAAAATAATAACAATAGCAAATCTTTATAGGCCAATTCTGTGTGTCGCATACTATTCTAAGCATTTATTTATCTAAGTTAACTCTCGCAACACTACTATAAGTTAGAAATTCATACCATTCCATGTTATAAATAAAGAAAAAGAAGCACAGAGACATTTTAAAAATTGCACCAAAATCACACATCTAGTACATGCCATAGCTAGGATTTAAACCCCACAGTCTGACACCCAGCTTAGAGTGTAAGAAAGAAAGAAATTTTATTTATTGCAATGAAAAATATATGATGCAGAGTGCTAGAGAAATGACACTCTCATCCTTGTATTCTTTCTTTGTTAAGATAGCAACAGGGAAGCTAAGCCATAATCAGAAGGAATCTTGGGGAGCAAAGATGCGGCATATTTGCCAAATAGTTAAAATGTGTCAGTGGCACCTGAAGGATGCTGGACCAGGGTGCACAGTGCCCTAGTCACAGATTCAGTAGGCAGTAACAACATTAGTTTGAGACCAACCTTGTCTGAATGGTGTTTGTTTTCTTCATGTACAATGCCTGCATTATGGGTATAGACAGACCATATTGGCCTCAGATTACTTTCCGTACATTTTCTCATCATTGGGAAAATCTCAGATGGAAATGATATTTCTGTGATTTCTAAATAGCTAGGGGCAAGGATGACCATGTCAATATAAGGTTCATATGCTCTCCAACAAAGGAAAAGGATCCAAGCTCAGACAATTAAGTTCGTGAACTAATACTAGAGAAAGTGCTACATACCTCATTGCTGAATATCACGACTGTCACCTTCAAAGTACTCCCCTTGGGAAGCTATGCACTGACACCAGCGCCTAGTCCACCTTCAAAGCAATTTTAGAACTCTTTTTCTAGAATGTCCATCACAGCTGTCGTCATATTACCCTTGATGTCCTGAATGTCATCAAAATGTCTTTGTTTCAATATTTCCTTTATCTTTGGGTAAAGTAAGAAGTTATTGGGGGGCCAGATCAGGTGAGGAGAGAGGGTATTCTAATACAGTTATTTGTTTACTGGCTAAAAACTCCCTCAAAGACAGTGCTGTGTGAGCTGGTGCATTATCATGAAGCAAGAACCATGAATTGTTGGTGAAAAGTTCAGGTCGTCTAACTTTCTCACGCAGCCTTTTCAGCACTTCCAAATAGTAAACTTGGCTAACTGTTTGTCTAGTTGGTACACAATCATAATAAATAATCCCTCTGATATCAAAAAAAGATTAGCAACATTATTGCAACAAGTTCACAAACTAAATTGTAAGACCTTGTATTCTGAAGTTTAAATGATATTTTAATGTATTGGGTGGCACTCTCTACTTATGAAAGCAGGAAGTGTGGAAGTGAATATATTTTCAGTATGTTTGATTTTATTTTTTATACAAGCATAATTTTACATAGCTATTAAAGAATGACCACTTACATTTTTCTAATATTGTTTTCTTTCTGTTGGATTGCTTTCTCTCCTCAGCTCACTGCTCCCACAAGAAACCAGTTCTGAAAAAACTAGGTTCGGGGGGATGTCTGGTCAATATGGCAGAGCAGATTAACACTGTGTTTGTTTCCTCTCCCAAATACATCAATATTAGAACTATAATACAGAGCAACCATCATTGAGAATTATCCACTGTCTAGCTGAACTGAAGTCTCATCTTTAAGGACATACAGGAGAAGCTGCCTTGAGACTAGTAGGAGAAGGAGAATGCAAAACAGGCCATGCCCACATGCACCTGTGATCATTAAAAACTGGGAGGGATATTTCAGCTGTGGATGTTTACCCTGGATGAGGAGGGGTCCCAGCTCCTCATCAGGCTCAACAACCCAGGGTTCCAATGCCAGGGAGAGAAGTCCACATTTCTTCTGGCTGTGGAAACCAGCAAAGATTGTGGCTGGGTGATACGAGGGTAGGTCGAGTCCCAGAGAAGTTTCTTGAAGAGCTCATGCACAGACTTGCTCACTGACTCACTCCCTCTGAGCCCCAGCAATTGGGCAGCAG